>NC_087520.1:44622547-45934064 GCF_963921805.1 Phalacrocorax carbo
TACAGGGTCCCAGCCCCTGCACCAGCCTGGCTTCAGGTACCACCCTGGCCTGCCCGGTGCTTGGTGCAGAGCCCCCCTCTGCAGTCCATCCCCGCACCCTCCCTGCGCCGGGGCCCTGACAGCCGCCAGCAAGAGAAACAACTTGTTAGAAAACCGAAAGGCAGCTCCGGGCTGCAGGTGGGAGGGAGGAAATATGTCCTAAAAATACAGCAGTGCCTGCGTGGTCCCCGAAGGTGGCTGAGCAGATGGCGTGTCTCGGCGGCCACCTGGGCTCCCGCAGATGGTACCCGGGGCTCCCCGCTTCGTGCCCCCAGCCTAGGGCTCCCGGGGAGGGGGGGGGTGGTGGATGGGGAAGGGACGGTGGGATGTAAGTGGGGAGCAGGGTCCCAGAGCACAGGGGTGCAGGGGTGCTGTGCTGTGGGGGCACAGGCTGTGGGGCAGAGTGGGGTGAAGCCGGGTGTCACCGGGAGTGTTTGCAGCACCTCTGCCCTCTGGGTGCAGCCCGGGGCCCCGGGGGACGGTGAATGCGGTCTGGGTGCTGCAGGGAGATGAGGGGAAGCCCCAGCACGGGGCTGATGCACCAGGGGAAAGGGCCACATGGCTACAAACCACAGCCCCAACCCAGCCAGGATGGCGTGCACCCAGCCAGGGCTGCGCGCTTGAGGAGGGACGCTGACGCTGCCCCCAGCAAGCCTCTTCCCCGGACCCACATCCCGGTGATGCTGAGGGGTTCCAGCTCCATCCTACCTGCCCTGGAGATGCCCGTGCCCCACCAGCGAGGGCAGAGCAGCCTGGCCGTGCAGACTGCAGAGGTTTTGGCAGCATGTGGCTGCAGGAAGGGGAGGGCAGCCACAGGCTCCCAGCTGCCTGACCGACCAAGCAGGAGGGTTTCCATCGGAGTTTCGTGCTCTTGCCTCTTCCCCTTTTATTTCGGGTGGGATGGGTGGCCACAGGCCCAGGTGGGCTCGGCATCATGGGCTTGGGGTTTTGCCAAGCTGCCCTGCGGTGAGGGTCAGGCTTGCCTGCAATGGGGGACAGAAAGTGCATGGGGGATTAAATGGCAGCAGCCACTCCCGGGGAGTGTCCTGGGGCAGCAAGTCAAAACCAGAGGGTTTCAGGGCCAGCAAGGAAAATCCCACCCAGCTGTGGCCCCATGTCACCTGCGGCGGGAGGGTTTTCTCTGCAGGCAAATAGGCGAGCACCTGGCCGGGCAGCTGCAGGCGCTGTGCACCAGTGGCACCGCACTGCCGGGGGGCGGGGAATGCCCCGGTGTGGGGGGAACCCCTGGGGTCGTGGGGTCTGCCTCAGCGTGGGGGAAATCCTTGGGGTCCCGGGGTCTACCCCAGCATGAGGGAAACCCCTGGGGTCATGGGGTCTGCCCTGGTGTGGGGGGAACCCCTGGTCTCCCAGGGTCTGCCCCAGCATGGGGGGAACACCTGGGGTCCCAGGGTCTGCCTCAGCATGGGGGAAACCCCTGGGGTCCTGGGGTCTACCCCCACATGGGAGGAACCCCTGGGATCTTGGGGTCTGCTCCAGCATGAGGGGAACCCCTGGGGTCATGGGGTCTGCCCTGGTGTGGGAGAACCCCTGGGGTCCCAGGGTCTGCACCAGCGTGAGGGGAACCCCTGGGGTCATGGGGTCTGCCCTGGTGTGGGAGAACCCCTGGGGTCCCAGGGTCTGCACCAGCGTGAGGGGAACCCCTGGGGTCATGGGGTCTACCCCCACATGGGAGGAACCCCTAGGGTCATGCCATCTGCCCTGGTGTGGGGGGAACCCCTGGGGTCCCAGGGTCTACCCCAGCATGGGGGGAATGCCTGGGGTCCCAGGGTCTGCGCCAGCATGAGGGGAACCCCTGGGGTCATGGGGTCTACCTCCACATGGGAGGAACCCCTGGGGTCATGGCATATGCCCTGGTGTGGGGGGAACCCCTGGGGTCTTGGGGTCTACCCGAGCATGGGAGGAACCCCTGGGGTCCCAGGGTCTGCGCCAGCGTGAGGGGAACCCCTGGGGTCATGGGGTCTGCCCTGGTGTGGGGGAACCCCTGGGGTCTTGGGGTCTGCCCTGGTGTGAGGGGAACCCCTGGGGTCCCAGGGTCTACCCCAGCATGGGGGGAAGCCCTGGGGTCTTGGGGTCTGCCCCTGCACAGGTGAGCCCCCCGCTGCCTGCCCTCCGGGGAGCCTGCTGGCACTCCCAGCCAGTTTCTTTCTGAGTCAGAGCTGCCTGCTTGCCGCTGAGCAGAAACTTCCCACCCCCCACCCCCCAGTAAAGGAGAAGCAGGACGGGCTCCCACCGCCCCCACACTCAGAGCAAGAAGGCAGCAGGAAGGCAGAAATGCCCGGGGTGCAGCCAGGACCCCGATGTGGCACCCGCCACCCGCCTTCACACTTACCGGGGCCGCGCCAGCCCCGTGCACGGCACGATTCCCCGACGCCTGGGAACGCCCCGGCGCGGGCGCTCGCTCGGCCCTGCGTGCTGCCCGTGCCCACGTGCCTCGCTGCCGCAGCACCCCGCTGCCCACAGCACCCCGCTGCCTTCCCCTTTCCATTTGAGAGCGATGCGGCCGCCCCAGGGGGGGAAACCCGAGGTGAAAGGAGGCGGCAGCGATAACCCGTGAGCAAAACACCACCAGCAGCTGCCGGAACCAAAAAGAGACGGTGGCCTCCTAAAGTAGGTGCTGCCTTTCAGGCACTGAGGCGGGTGGGGGTTGCACGGCCCTGGCTGCCTGCAAGCGTGCGGTTGGGATGGGGCTTTTATACACCGATGCCCAAATCTGCCTCTTCCACCCCAGGGAAATGTGGATGTGGGAGCAAAGGCAGGAGCTGGGGATGGGAAGGAGAGCGGCAGCCGAGCCAAGGAGATGGGAGCCACCAAGAGTTCATGGGAAACACAAAGACGAATTCTTTAAGAGGAAGAAAAAGGGAAAAAAAAAAAAAAAAAGAAAAAAAAAAGAAATCAAAGGGATGTGGAGAGGGAGATAAGAGGGAAGACAGAGCAGGGAGACGGAGGTAGCGGAGAGGACGCGGGCAGAGGGAGGCAGGAGGTGCGGGTGGAGGCGAAGCCGGGGAGCCGAGGGAGCTGTCTGGCGCGGTCCCTATCGGCTCTCTCCATCACGGTAGCCTAACCTCAAGTAGTTTTTCACTGAGATTGGAGTGATCAGGTAGGGCTGCCCTCGCAGGCAGCTGCAGGGCTGTGAATAAGCACCTGCTTATCTCTGCCCAACGGCTGTGCGAGGCTGCAGATTGCGGGGAGGACGGGGAGCTGCCTGCCGGCTGCGATTTCCATATCAGCGCCCTGCAGCCGCCTGCACCAAATAAACACAACAGCCCCATGGACAAAAGGTTAATTATCAATTTTCAGAAAGGGAGAGAGAGGGGAGGGGGAGAGAGGAGCAGAACGGCCCCATCGCCAGCCGCAGGGACGCACAGCCGGCCCCAGCTGGGGTGCTGGGCTCTGTGCCCCAGGCGCAGCATCCCCGAGCATCCCTTCGGGGTGGGGGATAACGGACGGGGATGGGGATGGGGATGGAGATGGGAGGGGATGGAGATGGGGATGGCGATGGGATGGGATGGGATGGAGATGGAGATGGAGGTGAGATGGGATAGGCTGGAGATGGGGTGGGATAGGATGGGATGGGGATGGGGATGGGGTGGGATGGGGGTGGAGATGGGGATGGCGATGGGATGGGGATGGGGAGGGAGATGGGGATGGGATGGGGTGGGGTGGGGTGGGATAGGGATTAGGAGTGAGAAAGGGGATGGGGATGGAGGTGGGGAAAAGGACAGAGAAGGGGATGGGGGTGCAGATGGGGATGGGGACAGGGATGGGTCTGTGTGTGCACAGGGGCAGTGGGATTGGGGGCAGATGTAGGGGGAAAGGGCCCCTTACAACCCTCTGGCTCAGCCCTGTGTGGGCAGAGGCAGGACTGGAAGAAGGCACATCCTCCTCCTCACAAGCATGCAAGTCCCTGCTGGCTCTGCTTCCCACAGCTGTTTCTGTATTCAACACCTTCCTCCTCTTATTGGAGTGGCCATGGGCTCCCAGCTCGGCCAGGCCATCGAGCTCAGGGAGAGATGGGGAGGGAGGAGGTGCCCTGTGCCCTGCGGGAAGGGGGAGGTGACATCCCCCAGCTTCTAGGTTAGACTGGGTGAAGCCATCGGGGACCCTCATGGGTTCTTAATCCCCATGCTTGGGGTCAGGGCTTGCCCCTTGCTCCTGTTGCTTGGGAGCGGGCCGTTAAATGGGGCTGGGGGTGCCATCCCCCACCCTGCACCCCACGCTTGCTCAGGAAGGGGTTGGTGCCGTGGGGCTGGGAAACTCCTCTCCCGCCGCAGCCATCCCCATGCCGGGATGGTTTTCCCATCCTACAGCGTGGTCCAGCGCTGAGCACTCCCCAGCAAGGGAGCACGGCCCTGCATGTGCCCGCGATGCTCCCGCCTCTCACGGGGAGACGTGGTGCCCGAAAGCATGGCATGGGGCAGCAGCCACCATGCCGCCGGGAAGCCTCGAGCCCACACGGCGCCAGATTTAGCCACCGACACGCTCCTAAAAATAGCTGGGAGCCGGGAGGCTGCTGAGCTGCATCTGCTGTGGTGGGGGGCAGACAGGGAGCTCTGGCTCTCGTCCCGCAAGGATGGGGTGCACGGGGCTGGGGTGCACAGGGCTGGGGTGCACGGGGCTGGGGTGCACAGGGCTGGGGTGCACGGGGCTGGGGAGCACAGGGCTGGGGTGCACGGGGCTGGGGTGCACGGGGCTGGGGAGCACAGGGCTGGGGTGCACGGGGCTGGGGTGCACGGGGCTGGGGTGCACGGGGCTGGGATACACAGGGCTGGGATACACGGGGCTGGGGTGCACGGGGCTGGGGTGCACGGGGCTGGGGTGCACGGGGCTGGGATACATGGGGCTGGGGTGCACGGGGCTGGGGTGCACGGGGCTGGGGTGCACGGGGCTGGGGAGCACAGGGCTGGGATACACGGGGCTGGGGTGCACGGGGCTGGGGTGCACGGGGCTGGGATACACAGTTTGGCTGCAGGAGTGCTTGGAGCCACTGGCACAGGAGGATGCACCCACCCCTGTGCCAGCCCAGTACGAGGACAGGAAGACACTGGCATGGAGATGAAACGCTCTCGGGATTGGGATGGTCCTAATCCTCCAGGGAATTAGACATGTGTCTGTGGCTAAGAATATTGGGGGCTTTGTGTGTGCAGTGCTTTGCAGCACTCACCTGATGGATGCTCAAAGGACCCCAGAGAGGGGAAGAGCTGGGTTTTGCCAGGGGATTTGGGATAAGAAGCGAGGGACAGAGCTGGGGCTTCGGGAATCACAATGCCTGGCAGGGACTGGTGGGGTCTCTGGTGTGGCCCCAACCTGCTCCAGAGAGGGGTCTGGCCTCTGGCTGGCAAAACATGCTAAAAATACTGGGCTAAGTATACGGGGGAATGCAGGCGGGGTGTGAGTGTCCCGGGCTGGAGCAGCCAGCCCCCCATAGCTAACCCCAGCCCAAAATACTAACCCGGGGCCCATCTGGTGTCCAACTGATGAGCACAGATGTGTTTGGGATTGCCGAGCCGGCTGGCAGCCCTTCAGACCTGTCGCAAGCTGCACCTGCTGCAGGATATTTTCCCTTCTGGATTTAATCCCCACCCCCAGCAGCCCCAGGCACCCCCCTGGGCTGGGCTGGCCGCAGGAGACACCCCCTCCCCGCCCCCCCCAAGTGATGACCCTCCTGCCCCGTGCCCATCCCCACCATAAATATGGATGTGGAAGCAGGAGAGGGATGAATTAAACGGGCAGGTGAGGAGGCTGGTGTGGGGGAGAGGGGCTGTGCGGTGCCCAGACCTCAGCCCCCCCATAGGAAATGCCTGTGGGGCAGTGGTGTCACAGCTGCCCTACCCCAGGATGGATTTCACCACCTCCAAGGTCTTTTGGGATAGCTGGAGGGGACATCCCGTGAGCATCCCCGGCTGGCCACCGCTGCAGAGACCTGAGCCTTTCATGGCAGACAACAAGCCCAAGCGATGCTTTCAGGCTTGGAAACTTGCCAGTGCATTACCCAGCCCCCCCAACCTCCCTCCCCCCACCAAATTAACATGCCGTTATTATTTTTTAACAAGGCTCTCCCAGATCAGATGTTGACCCCTGTAATGATCGCGCAGCCTGCGGAGGGAATAAACAGCAAATCCCCTTTTAAATGAAGGCCTTGCAGAGGGATTAGGAGCAAAGGGGTGGCCTCTCCCCCATGGCCGGGGGCTGCCTGTGCAGATATGCGGGGCAGGAGGAGGCCTCGTCTGTCCGTCTGGCCCGTCTGAAGTGGTCCTGTGCGATAGGGAGTGATTAGGATTAGGCACATCCAGGATGAGAGTTTTTTCACCAGATAGAGATGATAATGGGACCCATGGGGAGGATTACGGTCCCTGTCTCTCCAAGAGAGCTGCCATCTGCGTATCCGTCTCCTGACGTGTCTGGTCCCCCGACGCACCCAGCCGGACCCTCCCTCCTCTGTGAAAGGTCCTGGGACGGCAGCACTGACCCCCTGCACCTGGCAGGGCTCGACCTCATGCCCCATCCCCATGAGGGTCATGTGGGAGCAAGGGCTTGTGGCCTTGGGTTGGAGACGTGCTCTCCTGCACGTGAGCACAGCACCCAGCATCCCTGCATCCCCAGGGCACCCAGCATCCCTGCACACCCCTGGGGTGCTCAGGCGTCCCCCTGCATCCCCAGGGCACCCAGCATCCCTGCACACCCCTGGGGTGTTCAGGCATCCACCTGCATCCCCAGGGCACCCAGCATCCCTGCACACCCCTGGGGTGCTCAGGCGTCCCCCTGCATCCCCAGGGCACCCAGCATCCCTGCACACCCCTGGGGTGCTCAGGCGTCCCCCTGCATCCCCAGGGCACCCAGCATCCCTGCACACCCCTGGGGTGTTCAGGCATCCACCTGCATCCCCAGGGCACCCAGCATCCCTGCACACCCCTGGGGTGCTCAGGCGTCCCCCTGCATCCCCAGGGCACCCAGCATCCCTGCACACCCCTGGGGTGCTCAGGCATCCCCCTGCATCCCCAGGGCACCCAGCATCCCTGCACACCCCTGGGGTGCTCAGGCATCCACCTGCATCCCCAGGGCACCCAGCATCCCTGCACACCCCTGGGGTGCTCAGGCATCCACCTGCATCCCCAGGGCACCCAGCATCCCTGCACACCCCTGGGGTGCTCAGGCATCCCCCTGCATCCCCAGGGCACGCAGCATCCCTGCACACCCCTGGGGTGCTCAGGCATCCACCTGCATCCCCAGGGCATGCAGCATCCCTGCATCCCCAGGGCACCCAGCATTCCTGCACACCCCTGGGGTGCTCAGGCGTCCCTCTGCATCCCCAGGGCACCCAGCATCCCTGCACACCCCTGGGGTGCTCAGGCGTCCCCCTGCATCCCCAGGGCACCCAGCATCCCTGCACATCCCTGGGGTGCTCAGGCATCTCCCTGCATCCCCAGGGCACCCAGCATCCCTGCACACCCCTGGGGTGCTCAGGCGTCCCCCTGCATCCCCAGGGCACCCAGCATCCCTGCACACCCCTGGGGTGTTCAGGCATCCACCTGCATCCCCAGGGCACCCAGCATTCCTGCACACCCCTGGGGTGCTCAGGCATCCCCCTGCATCCCCAGGGCACCCAGCATCCCTGCACACCCCTGGGGTGCTCAGGCGTCCCCCTGTATCCCCCGGCCATCCCTGGAGCTGCGCTGTGGCTGTTGCCTCCCCAAGGGTCAGGGAGAGGTTCCCAGCTCCTGTCCTAAAAATATTGCAGGGTCCTGAGTGCTGCAAATCAAAGCTGGTGGCACTGATGGGGGACTGGGGGAGCCGCATCTCACAGCCTCGGGCGGCACATGGGAAAGCCAGGCTGGGAAATGGGGGGAAGGCAGGGCAAAACCCAGCTGATGTTTTGTCAGATCAATAAAAAGAGGAAAAAAAAGTCTACAAAAGTTGTGATTTATATATATTTAAGGACTGAGCCACACAGTCACTATTTTCCCTTCTAAAACGAACGTGGCTCGCTCGTTTCTGCTCGGAGGCATGAAAGGGGCTGTTCTGTGCAGACAGGGCTGGAGGGGTCCCACGCCCACCGAGCAGCGCCTGGCTGGGGCTGTGCCTGGGGACACCGTCCCTGTGGCTGTGCCAGCGCTGCTGGCTCGGTGCCGGGCAGGGTAGCAGGAGTTTGCTGCCTGCAGCATCCTCCCGCGGGCACCGGGGTGGGCTCAGGGCGCTCAGCCAGCGCTGCCACCCTCCCCTGGTGTGACATCAGGGCAGACTCCTGGTTCGGGGCTACCTCCACGCACCCAGGATGCTGGCTGGGGGGGGAGAGGGTGATGTACCCCCGCAACAGCGTGGCACGAGGCTCCATCCCATCCCTGGCCTTTCCCATCCCTGGAGCGAGACGAGCGCTGCCGTCCCGGGTGCCGCGGGGGAGAGAGCGGTGAGAACTGGCCCGTTCCCATCGCTCGGCACCGCTGCTCCCCGCCGGCAGCATATTTCCCTGCTGAAGTCAGAGCCACCCGGCAAAACACCCGGCTCCTGCCAAGCACCAGTTGCACAAACATTTCCTATTTGGGATGTATGCTGGGCCCTCGGCTGCGCTGCTCTCCCCGGGCCGGCGCGGGCTGAGCGCACACGCGTGTGCGCGGCCGGCGGCGTGGGTGAGCGCGCACGCGTGTGCGCGGCCAGAGGAGCCCCGCCGAAGGCCGGAGCCACGGCGATCGCCGCAATTATGGAGCGAGAGAGTGGCATTTTGAAGTTTGGACAAAACCTTAATTGAAGTCTTGGCTGCTGTTAATTATATTAAAGGCAGAGTGAGTGATGGGCTTTTTATTAGTTAATGAGGATTTTCATTTTCCAGCAGCGGGGCCCTTTGATGTTTCCAGGACTAATGGCTGTTAAATTCGACTTGTTTGCTTTGCCAGTGGCGGAGGGCGGGGGGGAGCCGGAGCTGCTCCGGCCACGGTGCTGCAGGAGCCAGTGAACGGTGCCCGGGGCCGGCCAGGAGCCATGGGCCACCGTGGTGGGAGGACAAGGATGCACACAGCACGAGCCGAAGCTTGTCCTGCTCCCTGCATGGATTTTTACAGACTATCTTTTAAAACCTGTGGCAGGCTGCAACCCTCCTCCTGCAATTAGCATTTATTACGATTATTTCGCGTTCATTACCAGCGGAGCCGGGTGCCAGCGCTGTACCCCGTCTGAAATCATTTGCAGCTTTCTTTGCATCGTTTTTCCCACTCTTGGAAGGGAAGGGCTGCACAAACAGTTTGCTGTGACTATTCAGAGCCTGGGATCGGGGAGACGACGCCATCCGTGCCGGTCCCGCGCCCCAGCCACGTGGCCATGCGGCTGCTCCCCAGCTGGATGATTTGTAGCACTAATCAAGGCAGAGCGTACTTTGAATTTCAAATGCTGGCAGGGAAGAGCCAGGCAGGAATCTGGGCTTTGGGGGGATATTCAGGAAGAAAATGGGTTTATCCTCAGCCTCCGCTGCAGCCTGAGCCCTCCTGCGTGGGGTGCCAGCGTGGGACCACGCTGCCCTGTGGCACTTGAGTGGGTTCAACCCTGTGGCACAGCCCCAGGAAACCCAGCACCTATTTAAGCACTTTTTGGGGTGTCGGCATGCCCAGTGCTGCCCTGCGGCTACGCTGGGGCTGTGCCAGCGGGACATGATGAGGTGGCTTAGGGGGGTCAGTCCCGGGTGCTCTGGGACATCGGTGGCAGCGGGGATGGGAACCTCTGCAGCAGCACCACGACAGCAGTGAGGGATGCTCGTGAGGCTGGGGGGCAGCGGGTGCTGGTAGGGAGGACTGGCAGCCCCCAAAACTGGGGGCCAAGGGGGCAGAGAATGTGGGGCAGCAGCGGTTGATCCCCCCAGGCGCCCCAAATCGCAGCTCGTCCCTTCCTGGGGGGCCACGCTGCGTGCAGCCGCCGCGGGGCAGGAGGGGCCGGCGTGGGGGGCACTTCCCCAGTAATTACCCCTCATCCTTCCCCGTCATGCTGCGTGGGGGGAGCCGAGAGGGGACAGCTTAAGCTATCAATGGTCCTGCCTTGATGGGAATAAAATATGCACTGAAAGACATGAAAATGGAGTAAATAAAAGAGATAAAAATGGAACGATCAAGCCAGCAACTTCTCCTCCTCTGATTAAAAAGAGGGAGCGGGGGGGGAGAGGGGATGCACTGAGCCCTTGAAGAGGCAGATGCTGCCGCAGCCGCAGCCCTGATAAAGGGGCTGAAGCAGCCTGTTTGGGAGAGATAAAGTGAAGTCCCAGCGTTTACTGTCCTCAATCCAAGCCTTACCATCAATATTAATACAGCCTGACAAACTGGCGTTTAAGATAGAATAAATATAGACTGGTTCTGCTATTACCTAGACCTTATTAATCTGCTTGGAGGCATTTAAATGCTGTTAAAAATATGGAGTTTACTCGCTGGCACTTCAATAGCTTTACAATCCATCAGCGTTTTGTCTTCCACCCTCCTCCTCCCCTTCCCAAGGTGTTGTCTGTGGGCGCCCACTGCTCCGGGCAGGGACCGGGGACCACAGTGGGGAGCAGCAAGGCAGGAGCTTTGCTGCAGGATGAGGGCAATGGCCAGGAGATTGGCTGGGGCATCGGGGCATGGAGGCACAAACCTCCCGGAGCCGGCGAGTGCAGCATCCCAGGCCTGGAGACCCAGAACCCCCGTGCCTGGATGGTGGAAATTCGCCTTCGTGCTTGTCACTAGGAGAAACTCAGGGCTTCCACACCCTGCGTGATGCTGGTTTCCCAGATGCAGCAGCCAAAGCCCCAAAGCAGAGGAGCAGCCCTCCCCACAGCCCTAATTAGCCAGGGGATCATTAGCGAGACAGGGAGGGAAACCCCCTCTCCTGCCCCACCGCCAGCGGTTGCGCTGAGCCCTCGCACCGTGCGGTTTGCCTGCGCACCGGCAGCGCCACGGGCAGGGCTTGTGCAGCCGGTCCCTGCCCTGCCTGCTCTGCCCCTGTCCTGGGCCCTGGCGTGGGTGCCGGGCTGCCTCGTGCTGTGGCACCCACGTGCTCCTGCCCTGCCAGCCCTGAGCCGGGGACGCTGCTTGGTGATGCCGCAGGCAAGGTATCACCCTTCCCTGGGTCACCCTGCTGCCTCAGCACCCACAGGGAGGTAGGGGCAGCCCAACACAGGGCAGGACCCGTGGGTGCCAGGCGCATGTCAGGGGCACCCTGGTGTGGGGATGGATCCATGGGTGCCAGGTGCATGTCAGGGGCACCCTGGTGTGGGGATGGATCCGTGGGTGCCAGGCGCATGTCAGGGGCACCCTGGTGTGGGGATGGATCCATGGGTGCCAGGTGCATGTCAGGGGCACCCTGGTGTGGGGATGGATCCGTGGGTGCCAGGTGCATGGCAAGGACACCCTGGTGTGGGGATGGATCCGTGGGTGCCAGGCGCATGTCAGGGGCACCCTGGTGTGGGGATGGATCCGTGGGTGCCAGGTGCATGTCAGGGGCACCCTGGTGTGGGGATGGATCCATGGATGGCAGGTGCATGTCAGGGGCACCCTGGTGTGGGGATGGATCCGTGGGTGCCAGGTGCATGGCAAGGACACCCTGGTGTGGGGATGGATCTGTGGGTGCCAGGCGCATGTGAGGGGCACCCTGGTCTGGGGCAGGACCCAGGGGTGCCAGGCACATGGTAGGGGCACCCTGGTGTGGGGATGGATCCATGGATGGCAGGTGCATGTCAGGGGCACCCTGGTGTGGGGATGGATCCATGGGTGCCAGGTGCATGTCAGGGGCACCCTGGTGTGGGGATGGATCCGTGGGTGCCAGGTGCATGGCAAGGACACCCTGGTGTGGGGATGGATCCATGGGTGCCAGGCGCATGTCAGGGGCACCCTGGTGTGGGGATGGATCCGTGGGTGCCAGGCGCATGTCAGGGGCACCCTGGTGTGGGGTTGGATCTGTGGGTGCCAGGTGCATGTCAGGGGCACCCTGGTATGGGGCAGGACCCAGGGGTGCCAGGCACATGGTAGGGGCACCCTGGTGTGGGGCCCCGTGCGAGGTGGCGGGCACAGATGGAGCGAGCGGGCGCGTGTGCGGGGCAGCGCGCGGAGCGAGCGGGCGGCTGGGAGCGGCGCTCATTAGACGTGTATTATTCATCGGCAGCTTCTGTCGCCTGCCATCTGTTCCCGGCTGCGAGTCGGGCAGGCGGCAGCAGCCTAACGGGGCTGACGCGGCCCCACTCCTGCTGTCACACCTGGGCTGCCACGAGAGCCGGCACCGGGCCAGGCCGGCGCCCGCGCGGTGGCTGGGCGAGGTGCGGGGTGTCCCTGCTGCCCCCCGGGATGATGCTCTGTGGGGTGGGTGGGTGCCTCGTGCCGTGCCACGGGGCATCCTGCAGGAAAGCGTCCCGCTGTGGTGGCCAGCCCCCCATTTCTGCTCCTCCACAGCCTCCCCTCAACTGTTCCCTGCCTGTTTTCTTGGTGCTGGAGCAGGATTAGGCCCCTGCCGCCCCCCCCCAGAGCTCACACATGATCCCAAAGGGCAGTATCCCCCCGCCCCAGGGTGCAATCCTGCTTCCCACTTCACTGCAGGCCAAGTCACAGAGCCCTGGCACTGCAATCCACCTTGATTTTTATAGCTGTAATAATTGCAGGAGCGCAGGGTTGGAGGACGGCTCAGCTCCAGCCCCCCGGGACTGGGGATGGGCTTCCCACCTGCACCGTGCCACCAGGCAGGTCTGGCAGCAGCACCCCTGGCAGCGGGGAGGCGGAGGGAGGGACAAGAGTTTGCACCCTCTTGGCCATGCCATCGGTCCCGTGGCCTATGGCAGGCTTGGTGCTCAGCCCTGGGCAGGATCGGGCCCCTTCCCATCATAGAGGCAGCTCTGAGCTGCTGCCTGAACCCAGGGTTGGGCCGTGCATCCATGCCCAGAGCAGTACAGAGGCTTCTCCTCCTCGGAGTGCAGCAGCTGAGCTCATCCTGCACCCTGAGCAGCACCTTCATCACCCCATCTTTTAATTAAAACACTTTATGAACTATATAATGAGCGTGTGGCATCTCTGCGGGCTCTCCAGTGAGCTGCCTGTGCTGAAGGTGAGGTCCCAGCATGGGGGACATGCATCATCCCCCCGTCCCCTCCCTAGTGCCTGCCCCGTTTCTGCACCTTGACTGCATCCCACAGCTCACGCGGGAGGACTGGAGCACTCGCCAGGCCAAGAGCTTGCTGCTTTAAATTGATAATTGCCAGGTTTTAATTACTTGGCGGCCAAATAACCTTTTGCATCTGCCAGCGAGGCCATGCAACACCTCCCTGAGGGGGAGCAGACGTGCAGCAGGGGACCGGAGGGGGCTGTCATGGCCACCAGCTTCACCCTCACCCACAGGTGACGGGGACAAGGCCAGGGGATGGTGTGCTGGAGGCTGAGCATGGGGACCCGCAGACCTCAGATGTCCTCAGTGCTCCCCTCCTATTGCAGGCAGGGCACCGGGAAGCAAAGGGGCAGATTCAGAGCCTGCTGTACAGCGAGGGGAAAAGCAAGAGCGGCTGGAGATGCCTGGGTGAAAACCGGACCAAGGTGTCCTGGGGCAGGGGCCCTTCCCTGGCCCCGAGGCAAGCCGGGTACCTCTATCCATGGCTGGCCTTGCCCTGGGACAGAGCATCTTTGGGACAGAGCTGGTACCCTGAGCCTTGGCACAGTGCAGTATCCCCGGGGCAGAGCTGGTTCCCTGGGGCCCCTCAAGGTGCAGCATCCCCGGGGCAGAGCTGGTTCCCTGGGGCCCCTCAAGGTGCAGCATCCCCGGGGCAGAGCTGGTTCCCTGGGGCCCCTCAAGGTGCAGCATCCCCGGGGCAGAGCTGGTTCCCTGGGGCCCCTCAAGGTGCAGCATCCTCAGGGCAGAGCCGGCCACTTGGGGCTCCAGCCTAGTACAGGGTGCATCAGGCTGCCTTGCACAGGTAGGGTCCCTGCCACCCCTTTGCTCTCCCCAGCTGCCCCCGGAGCATCCTCTTCCCTTCTCTTTCCCTTTTCTTCTAGAAATAAAACCAGCCTATAATAAGGCAAACCCTGCGCTGCTTCCTGCAGCTCTCCGCAGCACTCGGCAGAGGCTGGGCACAGCCCCAGCCCCGAGAGCAGCCCATGTGCCGGGCTCAGCCCCTGCCTGCCCCTCTCTCCGTGTGCTGCTGCCAGCCTTCGCCTCTCCCTCCCGCAGAAAGGAGCCCTTCTCCTGGCGATAATTACTGAAAAGTTCAGTGCTGAGAGAGACGGGGGGAGGGATGTATTAAAATGCATGTGCACAGCTTGGGCCTTGCAGCAGATGTTGGCATAATTAGAGAGGAAAAAATTATGAAATTAATTTGTGGTTCAATGTAAATTTTGGCATTGGGGGGAAAGCGCGGTCCCGCTCACCTCCCATGCGCTGCCGTCGGTGCACGCTCCCTCGCTCATGCACCAGCACGCACCGGCTGCTGCCGGCACCATGCCGCGGAGGGCCCAGGGGAGCGCCGAGCCCGGCGAGGGGGACGAGGTGATGGGTAATGCCCGGCCTTGGAGGTGCGGGCGTTCGGCAGTGCTGCCTCCAGGCTCCGTCACATTAGGGGCTTCAAAGGTGGGCCACCAGCCTGGGGAGATGAGCCACCAGTACCTGTAAATGAGGATGCAAAAAGAGGAGATTTGGGGAGAAAAACCAAAAGGCAGAGTCCAGCGATGGCCATGGGTTGGTATTTCTGTTGGCTCCCACAAATACGCATCCGCTAATAGGCTTGGTGGCACAATCGGCTTGGGGGACCCTTCCCCTTAGCGGGGACGGGGCTAAGCCATGCAAGGACCATCCTCATACACATGCTGATGGCATTCCCAAAGCCGCGCTGGAGCAGGTCATCACGAGCAGCCAGACAAAGCTTTGCTTTCCCCCCTCGGCTTTTCACATCTCCTCTTCCTTAGGGAGCCAGAGAGGAATTAATATCTGCCGCCTCCCCCCGTCTACCCCCAGCCCCTGGGGAGGGGGCACGTGGGCTCAGGTTAATGCGCCCATTGATCGGCGGCATCCTCCGGTTACGGTTGCTCTGCGCCGCGATGCACCGTTGCCTATTTTGCCGTTCCCGGTGCGTGATGGATGGCCTGTCTCGGGGCAGGCGTGACCCTGCTGCCGCTGCCTGGGAAATCGGGGTCAGCCCCGGGGGCCGCGGCTGCGCTCGGCTGGGCGGCGCGGGGAGGCGGAGGGCTCTGCGCTGGATCCTGCATCCCCACTGCTTGCAGTGTGTGTTTATTTGCAGAAATTGGGGGGGGGGGGTTCCCCCCAAATTTAGGCTTCTGAAGGAGAGGGGGAGCTGCAGGATGCTGCTCTCAAAGGTGCGGACAAGCCAGCTCTGGCGCTCGAGGAAGTTGCTGCCCAACCAAGAACCCCAAAAAGCTCAGTGGGCCCCCAAAGGACAGCCCCAAGCTGAGGCAGAGACCAAGAGCAAGCCGCAGCCCCCAGCATGGCCACAAAGCACCACCAGGGAGCTCGGTGCTTGCAACCCCCCTGCCCTCCCCAGCTCCGTGGCACCAACTTCCCTGGGCAGCCTAAAGCACCGGCACCCGGGGACGGGCACGGGCAGCCCCCTGCGGGTGCCAGGCCCTGGCTGTGGCCACCCTGGTTCTTCCCTCCTCTTCTTCAGCCGCTTTGTCAGTGCTGCCCCTGTGGCCTGGGAGTCATTCCCGCGTCCCAGTTAATCAGTGCAACGAGGGGAGATGCATCCTTTCAACTCAGCTGAGCAACGCTGTTGGTGTTGACAGGCTGGGCACGGTGGAGGTGAGGGAAGGGGGGCTCTCCGTGGCCCCTGCACTGGGAGTGCCAGGCAGTGTGGGGATGCTCCGGGCATCGCTGATGGGGAGAAATTGGGTGGGGAGAGCCTGGAAGCGACCCCCCGCATCCCCTTGGCCTCCTCCCGCAGCGCCGGGCCAAGCGGGTGCGACAGCCAGGCATGGGCACCGCGGGCATGGGCTCGTCCTGGTGCCCGCGTGCTCCTGGTGTGACTCCATCTGGCCCCATCTGCTCCCACCCGGGCTCGGCGGGACCAAATGTGGGTCGCAGCGAGCACGGGTGACACACCGCGGTGCGGCCGGGGAGCAGCTGATCCCCCCGGGCTGCGCGGGGACGTGCCGCCGGCCGGGATTACCCAGCTGCTGCCGAGCTGGCACAGGGACCGTCTCCTCCGAAAGGTTCCCTTCCAGGGGATTACGGATAATGCATCTGGAGCAGCGCTCGCTCAGCCAGGTTTGTGATTTATCTGAAAATCAAATTCCAGTAATCTTGCCTGCCATCTGGCCCCCACGGACACGCGGCCGGGTCCGGCCCCGGGCTGGAGGCAGCCGGGAGGGTCTGGGTGTGGGGCTCCACGTCCCTCCCTGAGCACCGTCCCCGAGCTGCTGTGGGGAGCGCAGAGCGGGCTGCGGGGTCCCTTGGCGTGGCATGGGACACCCTGGGCAGAAGATGCCCCAGAGGAGCCTTTCTGGGGTGGTGAGGGGTGAACGTGTGCCAGGGCACGGGCAGGACCTGGAGAGCTCAGCCCCTTGCAGAGGTGTGGGCAGGAGGAGGTGGGGACCCCCGGGGTCTCCAGGGCCTGCCCTGCCCAGGGGACATGCTGGCAGCGGGGATGTCCCAGGCCCCAGCGGGGAAGGCAGAAGAAGGCAGGATCCATCCTTTCCCCTGGCAGGGAGGCTGAAGGCTGCAGAGCAGCCTGGGGGGCCGGGGCCCCGGTGCTCCCCTCCCCGCCCCTCGTTCCCAGCTCATTAAGGCTCTCCCATTATTCTGACATTTGTGCGCGTCACGTACCGGGAAGAAGTAATTTACTTAGAAGAAATTAAAAGTTCATTTTAATTGAGCGCACACTGCAGTATGCAAATGCAGGGCGCATTATGTACACTGATGCAGAGACAAAGGCTGTAATCAGCTGTTAACCCCCTGCGAGCCGGCCCCACGTGCCGCAGCGGCACCGACACCCCTCCGGCCACGGCGGGGACCCCATACCCGCATGCGGGGTGTCCCCTGGCCACGGGGTTCTGCAGCCCGGCAGCACGCAGGGGTGCAGGATGAACCCCCTCGTGCATCTCTCTGCGTCACGGCGGCTTGGATGCAGGAGCCCGGACCGGGATGGCAGCGACGGCGGCGGTCCCCCAAATCGCTGTGACGTGCTGGGATGGCCCCGAGCCAGCGAGATGGGGGTGCACGGTTGGGGCAGGGGCTCTCTGGGGGTCATTCAGCGTTTTTTGGGGAGCCCAGATGAGACGGGGATGGAGGTGCAAAGCCCACATGAGATGGGGATGCAGGGCCAAAGGCCAAAATATGGCTCGGCGCATCTGCGACCACCCTCAAATCCAGCTACCGCTGGATTTGAGGGTGGTCGCAGATGCGCCGAGCCCACAATATTTGCTGCATCCTGTTGCCCAGGGGTTCCTCAGCTGGGTTTGGGGTGCTTTTTAGGCTTTTCTCCTTTTTTTTTTGTTTTCATTTATTTTTTTACTACCTGTCAGACCTGAGATATTTTTTTAATGGCAATGCAAATGGAACTAGTTCGCAGATGCGAGATGACAGCCCGCTGCAGGAGACAGACAAATTACCCCCAACCTCGGCTCAAGACACCCACAGACTCCCAGACAAAGGGAGGTGGTGGCGGGGGGTGTAGCGAGTTGTTGGTGCTCAGCGAGGCTGCCCACCCCAGTCTGTGGGTGCTCTGTGGGTGCATCAAGTCCGCAGGCATCCCATGCACACTGACACCGTGAGTGACCCTGTTGCAAAGGGCTGTTGGGGGCGGCACACGTGAGCACCCGACTTCATATTATGGGTGGGTGATGCTAAAAAGCAAGGGGGGGGTGTGGAAACGGAGCTGTCACCTTGGAGGGGACACGCTGAGGGTGACAGGGTGCACCGTGGATCCAGGAGGGATGGTGCTTTCGGGTGTCCCTGTATCTGCCTGGCCTGCGCCTGGCACCGCGCCGGCTTTGCCATGGATGGCAAGGACAGACCCAAGACGGGACCCTGACACCCTGGGGTGGGGGGTGACGATGGCACTTTTCACCCCAGGGCCACACAGGGAGGAGGGCCGGGGTGCACTTTGGAGCTTGTGCCTCTGCCCCAGCTGCCCTTCGCCTGCCCTGCGCTCCCAGGAGCTCCAGCCCCAGTGCCCCCAGTTAGCTCCCAGTAGCAAAGGCAGCCAGGGTGGTCCGGATGGCCGCGGTGCCGCGGGGAGGATTTAACTGCTGCCGTGTAACCTTTGCATCCCGTCCCACGTGCCGGCCGGGCGCCCGGCTCTGCAGCTCCAGATGGCACCCGGGAAAGAGTTAAGTCCGCTGTGATCAACAGCAAGAAGCAAGTGGTAAACAATTTTTCTCTCCCTCTGCTAAATTAATATGCAAATTCCCCCCCCCCACCCCCCGCTCTTGCTTCAAAATTAGCGAGGTAGAATGCTTGGGCTAATTATGCATTCAAACGAGCAGGCTTCGTTAATGTGGCACTAAGAGGAGCCTGAAAATGATTGTGAGACGATGAAATTGAAATTGGAGCACGGCACTTCTAATGCATCTGGAGTCACTCTTGCGTGCCCCGGCAGATGTAACCTGGCAGTGACCGGCAGCCCCCGCCGCCCTGCCTGAGCCCAGGCACCCGCAGCACCCGCAGCACCCGCAGCACCCCACAGCACCCCACAGCATCCTCCTTCCACTTCTCCCCTCCTGCTCCAGAAACAACCGGGTTACCAGATTTCCCAGCGCAGGGATGGAGGGGTGGGATGGCCCCGCACTGCGGAGCCGAGCCCTGTGCACCCAGAGCTCCCGGCTTGGCGTGGGGACGGGGCAGCCGCCCCGGAGCGTCGCCGAGGCACGGGGCAGCAGGGTGGGGGTTGGGACTGAGGGTGCCCCAGGAAAGCAGAGTCACTCCCAGCGCAGCCCTCGGTGGGTCCGTGCAGGTCTCGCTGGGCAACGCTGCTGTCAGCGTCCCATGTTCCCGTGGTCCGGAGTGTGGCTGGGAGAATGTTTCGCCTCCCCAGGCCGAATCCTGGTCCCCGAGGCAGGTGGCAGGGCCTGAGCCTGTTTGGTAAAGCTCCACGGGTACTGGTGTTTGGATGGATAAGCCTCCAGATGGATAAACCTCCTCTTTCACCTGGACACGCTCCCGGGGATGCTGCAACCCGACGGCTGCAGCGGGGTCGCAGCGGGGTTCCCGTCCCCATTGCCACGTCCCAGCGGGTTCGGTGCCTGGCAGTCGCTGGCGCGTCCCAGCGAGGATCGGACCGGCGGCACATCCACATCCATCGCGTCACGCGGCCCACGGCACAGGCAGGCATGAGCCCCCGCCCCAGGAGTGCCCCGCCACAGGGCTGGGTGGCACCGTGGCATCCGGGGGCTGCTCCGTCCAGCGTGGCCTTGTCCCCCGAGGAAGGCAGCACCCACGGGGCCCGGGACCTGCGGAGGCAAAAGGGGGAGAAAAGGGTGAGGGGGACAAGACAAATAAGGAGGTGTTTTATGCTGGGAATGAGCTGCTGGGGCTGAGCGGCCGTGGGCTGCAACGGACACACCGGATGATGAGGGATTCATGGGGAAACCAACTCGGGATGTCACCAGCCCCAGTCTCTGCTGGGTTAAATGCTCACTGCTCTCTGCAAGGGCTAAGCCCATCTTCCCGTGAGACCTGGCAGCACCGTGGCCGCAGCCGGCTCTGCAGCCCTGCCCTGGCAGCCACAGTGGGACCAGCTGAACCAACCCCCCCCCACCAGGCAGCAGAGATGGATGTTGGTGTTAAATATTCATCAGATGCGTGGATTTTACTGGAACCATCCGTGAAGGGGTAATGCACAATCCGCAGCGTGCTCCCAGTAGCCGGGGCACGCCGTGGCGGCGGCTGGGCGGAAGGCGGCGGGGAAGGAAGACGGATGCTCTGGAGGAGGCTGCAGAGCCATAAGCCAGATGCACTGTTAGTAATCACTGAGGATCTACAGACTTTAGGTGCTCAACCACCAGGAATAAATAGAAGAATTAAATAGACAAGGGGTTGAATAGTCCCCCAGAAAGGAGGGGAAGGGATGGGGAAGCAGCAGGGATGCAGACCCTGGGCACCCTGGAGAGATGTCGGACATCCCAGAGGGATGCTGAGCACCCCGGAGCTATGTCAAGCATCCCAGAGGGATGCCGAGCACCCCAGAGGGACGTTGAGCATCCCAGAGGATGCTGAGCACCCTGGAGCAATGCCAAGCATCCCAGAGGGATGCTGTGCACTCCCAAGGACACACCTTTGCAGAGGAGGCCGTCAGGCTCAGAGCAAGCAGCCTGCCCCGTCGTGTGCCCGGGCAGGGCCGGGGCGAGGGCAGCCCACGGGTGCTGGGAGCCGCCGCGGATGGCTCTGCTCCGCCGCGTGCCCCAGGGTCGGAGCTGGCGTGCAGAGGGGGTTGTTTTCCCCCTCTCTCCGGTAATTTTTCCCTCTGACTATGATGCATAGCGGTGCTAATTCGGCACGTTGCCATTAATTCCAGCACAGCTGCCGCTCTCTCCCTCAAGGCATTTCGCTAATACTCAGCTTCAGAGCCTCTCAGCAAATTAACATCATTTGTTCTGCAGAACATGTTTTATTTCTACACTACATGCATAGCTTATTACTCCGCCAGAAACTCGGGGTGTGCAGGGAGGCAGTGCCGGCGGGTACAGCCCTCCGGAGCGAGCCCTGCTCCCCGCCTCACCGTGCCCGGGCCCGGGCGGGCGCGGGGGCAGCGTGGCACGGTCCCCGGTGCCGCCTCGCGCTGCCGTGCCTGACCTGAGCTGGAGCTGCGGATATTTCCTCCTGGCACTGGGATGCTCTGGTGCTGTCGATGCGGCCCAGGCTGGTGATGTGAGGTGGGATGGCGGCAGCGTGCTGGATCAGTCGCTGGATAACACCTCCTGCATCCCCCCTCGGTGCAGAGGGATGCTCCCACATTTTTGGACACATATGGGACCTTGGTAACAAGGGGTCCCAGGGGGCCAGAACTGGAGGGCTGAGTGCTCAGCACACAGAGCAGGGAGTCCCAGAGGTGCCAGTGGCAGAGACATGTCCCCCTGTCCCCAGCTGGTACAGCAACCCTGCACCCCAGCACCCTCCCGCTGCCCCCCATGGTCATCCCATGCCCACCCTTCCCTCCTTGGGTTATTACTCTGGCTGATTAATGCCTCTGGAGTTTTAGTTAATGATCTCTGGGTGAGGGGGAGGAAGGGGCAGGCATGCTGGGCCCCTGTGGGCTTGCTGAGTGGGTGGCTGCAGGCAAAGGGACCCTGACCCCAGCCCCCTGGCCGCAGGGCCAGGCTGGGGCTGGCTTGACATGATGCTGAAGGGCGCCGGGACCCCTGACGCTGGCAGTGCCAGCGGGACGGCTCAGACCCTCTGGCAGCAACACTGGGCTGGAGCAAAGCATCTGCTACACGGCCCCTGGTGCTGAGCCCGCCGGGAGATGCCGGGGTCTCCGGCAGTGGGTGTGAGCTGGGCAGGGTGCCACAAGCCAGGCAGGGTGTCCTGCCCACCACCCAACAAACCACAGGCCCCACCGGTGACAATTTCAGGTCTTTCACATTGATTAAGGTTATTTAAGCTTTTTACCAAAACATAAAACCTGATTGTTTGCATAAACAACCTAATTGGATTATAGTGCACAGCATCGCTAATGCTGCGGGCTGGCTGGGAGCTGGCGGCAGCACCGGGGTCGTGCCGGCAGACAGGGCCTCCGGTGCTGCCGTCCCTGGGACTGTTTAGGCAGGGGGTGGGTGAGACGCCTTCGTGCCCCATGCCAGGGTGTGCACCCACCCGCTGCCCCTCCCAGCCACCGATGGATCCTGCCGCGGGGTGGGTGACAGCCACGCGGGGACACCGGCATGCCCAGCACGTGGCCCTGGCTGTGCCCTTGGTGATGCCTTGCCTGCAAGGCACGAAGGGATGGAGCCCCCGTTCCAGCACTGCTTGCGGGAAGAGGAAGAGGAAGGAGAAGCGGTGCGAAGGTGCGGGAAGCAGGGGGCCAGGAGCCCTGGGCGGGTGGCTTTGCAGGAATGCTGCCTGCACGGCGTTTCCATGGCTGGGAGCTGCAGAAGGCTTTCATGGCAAAAGGCAGAGAGGCTCCATGAATATTTCATTAGGAAAGCAATGTGGTGTGCTGCAGAGAACATCTGGCTGGAGTCCCTGGAGACCCCTGCCTTGTGCAGGAAGCAGGAACTGTGAAATATGGAGGAAAATGAGGGAGAGGGGGAGACGGGGGGAGTGTCCTGCAACACGGGGAGCGTTCCTGCCCCCCCGACCCCACAACAGGCAGCATGGGGCAGGCATGGGGCTTCGTCCTTCCATGAACAGCAGCCACGGGGTCTGCCTGAGGCGGCGGGGCTGTGGCAGTGCCACCCAGCTGCTGGAGGGACCTTTTTTCATCTTTCTCCATGGGACATCTTGGGGACCTGGTTGCTGCACAGTCTGTCCCTCGCAAGCAGGGTGCAGCGTTTAATCCCAATATCCGATGCGGGAATGGGCAGAGCTGCTCCTCCAGCTTGGAGCTGCAATGCACAGGCTGGCTGAGGGGCAGCGAGGAGCAGACCAGCCTGGCCAGCGATGCCTGAGCATGGGACGGGATGGGTGCGATGGGATGAGATGTGGATGGGATGGGATGGGTGAGATGGGATGAGATGGATGGGTGGGATGGGATAGGATGGGTGGGATGGGGTGGGATGGGACAGGATGGCTTGTCTTGTCTCTTTCCACATCCCTCCCAGAGAAATGCTGATGCCCTCGAAGCTGGATGCTGCAGCAACCCCAGGGCTGATCCCCTGCCCTGGCTCCTGCTGGTGATGGGTGCTGGGGGCCGAGGACCCTGAGGGAGGTTTGTCCTGGTGGTGTTGGTGGAGAGGACATCCCTGGGCACAGGGGTCCTGCTGGGCACCGATCCAGTCCTTCAGGGGTGCAGAGCAGCAGGCAGGAGTCAGGGTGATGTAGGGGCTCGGCATTGCCAACCTCCCTGTTTCCCTTCAGTGCCAGTTCCTTCCCCTGGTGCCGGCCAGGTTTGGCACCTGGGGGCCTGGCCAGAGCTCTTTGCCTTCGCGTGGGTGCCGGTGGAGCTGCGAAGCCACGGTGCTCCCGGCACACCAGCATCCGCTGCTGGCTCCAACGTTGCTCCCGCGCCACGGGGCAGGCAGCACGCTCACCGACCCGCACCAGCACACGGCAGCATCGGTGCTGCCAGACAGAGGCTCTGCCTTGCACCCCTCAGCCCCCTCCCTCAGGCTCCCACCACCCACCCACACCCCCAACTCCACGTGACACCCACAGGCAGCCCCAGCCCCTGCAGCCAGCCCCCATGGCTGTGACCCCTGCTTCTCATGCCTTGTGGCTGCAGGACCACGAGCTTCCTGGCACCTCTCCCTGGTGCCCTTAATCCTCCCTTTCCTTCCTCCTCCTCCCCAGCATGGCAGTGGGTGAGAAAGGCTCCCTGCCCGCCCTCCCTTTCTCCCTTCTCTCCCAGCCACCCCACTCCCTCGCCCCCAGGCTCAGCTCCGTGGCAGCCCCAGTTTGGGAGCAGGGGACGCGTGGCAGCCCTGCCGGTGGCGGGACTTCGGCTCACGCCCTCCCCGCTCCGCCGCGGCCGCCCCTGCCCGCCGCCCCGCGCAGCTCCCGGCACCGCCGCCGCCGCCAGACAAAGCCCAACCAGACAAAGCCTCAGCCTCCCTCGCCGGCCCCCGCGTGCATGGCCAGGGGATGGCAAATCCCCTTTCGCAGCCACCGGCCAAGCCCGGCAGCACCCGGATCCCTCGCCTGCCCGCGTCAGGCAGCGAAGGGCTGGCAGCGCCGCGGGGCAGGCCGCGGGCAGGAGAGCGGCGGGACGGCCGGGGAGGCCGCAGGCAGCCTGCCACGGGGCTGAGCTGGCCGGGATGCGCAGCCCCGGCAGCAGATACATGCACACACAGCCTTTAAAATGAAGGCAAATACCTGTCTCCTCTCCGGCTCCACCGTCTGCTACTCACCCTGCCTTGGCCATGCCGTGACTGTGCCGCGCTGCCCGTCTTCCATGCGTCCCGCGCCGGGTTGGGCTGCCAGACCCTCCTCTCTGCCGCCGGTGGGTTTTGGCCCCGCGCTGCCTGCTGGCGTTTTGGCAGCGACAGCCTCGCCACTCCAGTGATGGCATGTGTCCATTTTTTTTTTTCCCCCCTCTCTCCGTTTCACAATCCGTCCTCCCCAGCCTTCTCCGCCGGTGCCTCCGGAGCCGCCTGCGGTGCCAGCTCGCAGGGAAATTGGCAGCGAGCGCGGCGCAGGGATCCTCCCGCAGCTGACGGAGCCCTGCCAGGCGCAGGCAGCCCTTCTGCCAGCCACCAGCCTTGGCACGGGGGGCTGGGGGGCCGCGGGGGGCTGCCGACGCTTGGCAGCCCTTCCCTGGCACCACGCGCCCCAGCCGCCGCCACGGCTCTGCTGCCAAAAGCCAAACGGGGGGGAGGAAAAGGGGAAAACAGCGGCGAGAGGAGCTGGTTTCGCCATGCCCAGTGGTCGGGGAGCCGCTGGGGGCCCCTTCCCTTCGCCATGGCCGGCTGGGCAATGTCCTCGTCCCTTGGCAGAGGGTGCAGAAGCCTGGCCGTGGTGCCAGCATCATGTGGGGAGGCTCAGCCCCATCTGTCCCCACTTGTGCCCCCAAGCCCGGCCACAAGAGCCCATCCCAAGGACAGCAGGTGCCGACGCAGCCCAGCTCGGCGATGCTGCGTGGCGGGCACGGCTCCCGCAGACACACCTCTTACCCAGCATCCGTCTGCCGTGTAGGGGGGCCCGGGAAATTGGGAAGGGGAGAGCGGAGGAGGGACTTCTGGTGATGGGTGGGTGGTTTTGGGGTGCCCTACAGCCTCGTGCTGCTCTGCATGGCCACCTCGGCCTCATGAAACACGGTGTTCCCACACAATGCCAAAATCCTGGCCCCAGCGGTGCAGCCGTGCCATGGCTCCGTCCTGGCCAGCCATTGGCATTGCAGCCGTCCGGCCTCTCTGGCTTTTCTTCCCCAAATTCCTGGTCTTGGTGTCTTTTTGAAGGGAGAAGGTGGAGTGTGGCTTGAGCATCCACTGTAGCCCACGTGCTCCCAGCACTGATGCCCCAGGAGGGTCCCCGAGGCTGAGGGGCACCAGTGGGGACGGCTGGGCAGGAGGCACAGGACGGGCTGCCAGCCCAGAGCCAGGCCAGCACCCTGCTGGGCTTCACCCAAAACAAGTCATTTACTGAGAACCACGTTAATTGGGAGCTGCAGGGGTGCTGGGGCTGCCCCACTGCCCTTTCCCCAGCCCCGTGGCACAGCCCCATGGCACAGCACGGTGGGACAGAGCACTGGGAGTGCCGGCCGAGGTGCTGGCACACAGAGATGCTCCCGCCATCACCATTTAACAGGTTTGCTCCCTAATCAGGGATGCGTTTAATGGAGTTGGCAGAAGACACCAGGAGCCTTCTGTGGGGCAGGACTGGGCCACGCATGGGTCACACCGGCCCCATCCCAGACTCCTGCCATGCAGCACCCAGTGTCCCTGTGCGGTGGCACATCCCAGCCCAAGAGCCACCGGTCAGGGGTACAGCAGCTCCTGGGATGGCGGTGAGGGTCCGCACCATAGGAGCCATCCCGGCGTGCTCCTCTGCCCACGCCCCTGGCCCCCGGCGGCTGCCCCCGGCCTGCCCGTGTCACACGTGCGCCTGCCGTTTCCTCAAATAAGCAGCTAATCTCCATCAATCATAATTTTGCACAATTATCATAATAGGGCCATTTTGCACTTATCCTTGCCACGTGATGCGGGAGGCACTTACGGCTCCACTTCACGCCGAGCGTCTCCGAGCTGCTCCTGTCCCCAGGGAGTCCCAATGGCAATTGCATCCCCTCCAGAGCCCCTGGGGACAGACCCATCCCCTGCCACCCCGGCACGGTGGTGGCTCCGGCAGCGATGCTCATGCTGGGCAGGATGCAGGCACAGGGGGACGGTAGCAGGACCCCATCCCCTGGCTCGTGGCCTCCCACCACAGCAGCAGCACAGGGGTTAAACCCCGAAATGGGGACAGTTAATCTGGTTTGTCCCACCATATGGCCCTGCCGGCCGGCTCCCCCCACTGCGGCAGCCTCCTGGTTGCACCGATGCCACGCGGCGTGCGGCGGGGAGCATGGCCGGCAGCCCTCGCTCCGACCCTCCGACGGCTGGCGGGGAGCAGATTAGGGGGGGCCGGGAGGAGATGAGGCATGAGAGCTGCGGGTGGGAGATTAAGTGCCAGCAGATGGATGGAGATCATATATTTCACTCCACCTTGTTTACTACTCCCTCCTCGGCAGTAGTCAGGGACCCCAGCATGGGCTCTGGCTCTGCCCCACCTTGGGCTGGGGCAGGAGCGGGCTGGGGACACAGTGCCCATGGCCTTGGGGTGTCCCAGTGAGGATGGATGGGCTCCTCCCCCGCACCGTGCTCCCTCCTCACCCGAAGCAGCGTCGTGGCGGCAGCCCCCATTGCCCCCATCCCACCCCACCACGGCGGGGCACGGGGCTGCAGCTGCCGGCAGCTGTGGCGCTCGCGTTGAGCGTTAAGCTCCCCATAACCCAGCAGTGTTTGCGGTATTTACACCACCGTAGTAATTACTTTCCTTTTTTTTTTTTTTAATAAATACGGATGTTGCCACAAGTAAACTCTAATGTAATAAAAGCTTTCTGCTGGATCCATAATTAATCAGTGAGCTGTGTAAGGCGGGGTGGGGGGGGAGCAAGCGGAAAACTCTCCTGCTGGTGTGGGCTGTGGGGCCCACACCACCTGGGAGGGAGGCGAGGAACTGCGGTGGCAGCTTGGGGACACCCCAGTGCCCTGGGGACCACTGCAGCAGCACTGTGAGCCCCGGACCAGGGGGGCCCGGTCCAGGCAGGGCTGCGGTGCACCCAGATCTCAGCTTTTGGGGTGCCCGGCTGCTCCACGGCAGCCATGGGCACCGGGTGTTTTGCCCCCACCTGTGATGGCACATCTGGACAGACCCCCTCCCCAGTGCCACCCCCGTACGGACAACGAGGCCAGGCACCGTGCGTCCGGCACCGTGCGTCCCTCCCCGTGCAGCCAAACGCCGGCACAGCACCGAACCGGCACTGCCGCTGCGGATAAACCATAACCCGCTCCCCCGGTGCTGGTGATGGCCGGGGCTGGCTCGGCACCGCCGGCGAGCAGCTCCCTCGCGCCCAGCGCCGGGGAGCAGCGTGCGGCCCCGGCAGCCCCCGCGATGGACGGGGGTGGCCGGGTGCTGCTCGCGGCCGGGGCTGAGCATCGTCTCTGGGGACGTGGCCGGCTCCAGATGGCCAGTGGGCACCAGGTGCCGGGGGACGGGGCGGCAGAGGGTGGCTCAGGGTGGACATCTGCTGTGCACGAGGCCAGCTGGCCCGGCAGCCCACCGCGCTCAGGGGGGAGCACGGCCCCGTCACCCCCCCACCCCGAGGCGGGGGTCCCCGCACAACCTGGAGGGGCCACGCAGATGCAGAGGAACATCCTGCCTGGCGCACGCGCCCGTGGCTGTCACAGCCCGGTCCCCACCCCACGCACCCTGTCCCCTGCTGCAGGGTTGATGGCGCCCCGCTGTCGTCAAAGACCCCCCTGCAGGCACACGCCCCTGCTCCCCCCACGGCGGGGGGTTAATCCCTGCAGCCTGTGGGGACCGGGGGGGGCCAGCGACAGATGGCAAGTGCAAAAAGGAGAATGAAAGCGGTGGTGGCAGGAGTCGGGCACATCTGCAGGGCAGCACACGGGCATGGGGTGCACTGAACCCGCCGGTGGGGAGACGGGACCTGCAGGGGGCCGGCCTGGGGCTGCTGGGTGTGAGGGGTCCCTCCTGCAGCAGCTCCACGCCGGGGTACCGTGCAATGGAGAGATGTGCAACGGGGAGGGAGCCGTGCAACAAGGAGCTGGGCAACAGCCGTGCAACAGGGGAGGCGTGCAACGGGGAGGGAGCTGTGCAACGGGGAGCCGTGCAACAGACGTGCAATGGGGAGGCGTGCAACAGTGAGCTGTGCAACAGCTGTGCAATGGGGAACTGCGATGGTGAGGGTGCTGTACAACAGAGAAGGAGCCATGCAGTGGGGAACTGTGCAATGGAGAGGAAGCCGTGCAATGGGGAACCACGCGTTATGGGAGGGAGCCATGCAACAGGGAGCCATGCAACGGGGAGGCAGCCGTGCAACGGGGAGCCGTGTGATGGGGAACTGCATTGGGAAGGCGTGCAATGGGGGAGCCGTGCCATGGGAAGCTGTGCAACGGGGAGCTGTGCCATGAAGAGGTGTGCACTGGGGCGCCGTGCAGTATGGCTGGTGCGGTGCTGGTGGGCGCACCCCTCGCCATGGCCGGGCTCTGACCGAGGCTGGGCTCCTGTCCCCGCTTCCGCTCCCAGCCCCGCTGCGCCTCGCTGGGCTGCCGGCCGCCGGCCCTGGGTGGAAACACACCTGAGGGAGGTGGGTGGGGGTCGCCCCGGCTGCCCCGCTTCATGCACCACCGCGCACAGCCGGATAAACAAGGCTCCAGCGGAGGAGCGGGCTGCAGGGCCTGGGAGGGGACAGTGCCGGACACGTGCCACCGGAGAAGGGACGGTGCATGGCGGCTTGGACGGCGCAAGGGCCGCAGGGATGCGGCTGGACCGGCTGCATCCCGGCGCCGAGGCTGGTGATGCCGTGTGGGGAGTCCTGCCCCATCCCACCACGGTTGCAGCCCTGTGCCCATCACCCATGGGTGCCCCCGGCCGCATGCCAGGCCTTGCCGGTGACCTGCCAGGAGAGGGTCTGGTTGCCACCCATGCCCCCTGGGCATGTCCCACGCATCCCCCGTTGCTGCAGCAGCGAATGCAAACCTGCAGTGGGACCAGCTAAAAATAATAAACCAGGCTGGGCTTCTGCATGGCGCCGCGGGGCTGCGGTGGGGGTCGGTGCCAGCCGGTGTCCTGGGCTGCAGCCCCTCCCCGGCTCCCACCGAGCCCCTGCCCGAGCCCTGCGCGGGGCTTCGCTCCAGCCCGGCCGGGAATGCTGGATACGGCCACGGGGCCGGGGCAGGAGGGGAACAGGGAGCTGCTGCGGACGGGGAGCTCCGGGTCAGCTGCATGTGCCACCGCGGCGGCCTCTGTGCGTCCCCGGGGTGTCTGTGCGTCCCTGGGGTGTCTGTGTGTCCCTTGGATGTCTCTGTATCCTGGAATGTCTGTGCGTCCCCAGGATGTCTGTGTGTCCCCAGGGTGTCTGTGTGTCCCCAGGGTGTCTGTGCATCCCCGGAGTGTCTGTGTGTCCCTGGGATGTCTGTGTGTCCCTGGGAATGTCTGTGTGTCCCCAGGATGTCTGTGCATCCCCGGGGTGTCTGTGTGTCCCCGGGATGTTTGTGTGTCCTTGGGGATGTCTGTGTGTCCCCGGGATGTCTGTGCATCCCTGGAGTGTCTGTCTGTCCCCGGGATGTCTGTGTGTCCCTGGGATGTCTGTTGCCCCCAGATGTCTTTCCACCCCCAGAAGGCCCCCATGGGTGCAGGCTCTGGCGGGGAGCCCAGGCCATTGCTCAGCCCAGCCGAAATCCCGCAGATCAGGCACGTGGGCCCCGGCACCCCCCGGGCCGGACTGCAGCTCCGTGACGTCATGGACGCCCACCGTGACATCAGAGGACACCCCGGTGACGCCGCAGGGGGCTGCAGTGACATCAGAGGCACCCTGCGACGCCAGCGGGGGACGCCGGTGCCGCGGCGCGCCGAGCCCCGCCCTTAGTGGGCGGTTTGGGGCCAATTCCCCGTAAAACGGGTGCGGGGCGGGTGGGAACGTTGGGTCGCGGAACGTGCGGTCCGCGGCGCCGCGTTTCCGCCGGAGCCCGTTCGCGGGCGGACCGGTCCCCCGGTGCGCGGCGCCGCCGCCAGGTGAGGCCCCGCCGGGGCTGCGGGAGGCGGCGGCGGGGCGCGGGAGCCCGGAGTGGGCCCGGCCCGGCCCCAGAACCGGGGCGAGCCGTGGACCGGCGCCCTTGGGCCCGGCGCTCCTTCCCCGCGGGCCGGCGGGGCCTGTGGCGGGGGAGCAGCGCGGCGTCGCCGCCGGGCGGGGTGTGTTGGGGGGGGGGCGTCGCCGCTCGGTGCCGCAATTAACAATGGCTTTAATTAAAATGTAATAAACATCCCCTCCCGTCGGACTGCGCAGGAGCGGCGGGGCTCGGCTGTGGCCCCGGCCCTTGGCTCCCAGGACGCGAGGGGCGCCTGGCGAGGCCCATCTTCGCCCTCTGTAGCTCGGGAATTACGGGGTGAAGGATTTTTCCGCTGCTGCTGTGAGGTGTCATGTGAGTAGGGTGAGGGTGGAGAGTGGAAATGCTGTCTGGGATGAAAGAATAAAGCCCGTCCTTCTGAGGGCGTGGGGTCTGCAGTGGTTCAGCCTCATGGTTGAGCGGGGAGCTGGTGTGAGCTCCCCAGGCACCCTCGTCTCCTACTTTAGCCGTAGGAGGGTGGAGGTTGAGCCTTCCCTTTCGAGGCAGCAAAGACTCATCTTTTGCACTGCCGTGATCGTCCGCCCAAGGCCCCCAGTGACAATCCTCGTATTCAGGCGTGCTGTGCCGGAGTTTGTGTTACCAGTTATCCCTGAGCAGCGGCAGGTAAAGGAAACAGCCCCTGGCCTTACTTTGCCTTATCCTGAGTGTCTGTAAGTTCACACGCACCCAGTCAACACCGGTTCTCTGAAGCCATAAATATAGATGCCTGGCTAGAGGTGCTGCTCTTTATTGTTCCATTAAATCTGGGCTGGCGCTGTGGTGAAAACGGGATAATGTCATTTTTGGAAGTAGCAGCGGCTAACACCTGCTCTCGAGCCATACGAGGAGCAGCGAGTGCGCCAAGTGCACTTAGCTGGGCTGGGCTGGAGCACGGCGTGATCCTGGCAAGCGGTCGCTTCCAATTAACGCCCCTCTTAATGTCTGGGGCATTAACATCTCACCAGCAAGCCGGCCTTGGGCGCGGGTTAGGAGGAGGTGATTTGGTTTAGGTAACGGATGGTGTTTTCTCTTTATTTTATATTTTAGTCCTTACAGAGAAATGGAAAGATGTCACACGAGCTTTGTCATAACTTGTTTTGGTTTTTTTCCATCCTGATGGTATATGTCACGAGTGCACATGGTTACCACGCTCTGGGCTTAAAGCCTCTCCCCCTCCCAGATGTTTCCGCACTAAATCACAAGTTTATTTTGCAGAAGCAGAAATTGAGGTCTATATGCAAAAGAAAATATGTGCAAAGCCAACGTCTGGCTGGAGAAATGCTCTGAAGGTGGATGGGAGAGACTGCGGGGCTCACAGCTATGTCTGTGCAAAAATAAACGCTTGCTGCTGGCAGTGTGTGCTGCCCGTGGGCATGTCTGAGCAGCCCGAGTGGGGTTAAGCCCTGCTCAGCCCGTCCCCAAGTAGCTGCCAGTTCTCTGGACCCTTTTTGTTTCAGCACCTCCCCATGGTGGGAAGTTGAGCTGGGAGGCTACTTGAGTTGAACTGCTCCGCTAAGAGGCATTTATAAAAAATTTTGAGGGGGGGGGAAATCAAGTTGTTATTGCCAGCATCAAGGAAGTGTTGCACTCACTCTTAGAGTGAGCAGTTGTCATCCTTTGGCTATCTCCTCTTGTGATAGTCTACCTCTGGGGATCCTTTAGCGGTGGTGCTTAATAGCAGCCATTAGACAGGCCATACAGTAAACCCCTTTTTCTTCTGCCACTGCCCTGTTCTTTCCTTTCTGCTCCCTTGTCAGTGATGGCCTCTATGTGGAGAGGGTGCTTGTTCTTACTGCGCTTCCAGCCAGAGCTCCAGGCTCTGTGCAGAGCGGGGTCAGGATTCTTGCGAGGCAGCTCCTCGGTCCTCTCAATTTATCGCTGCTTCCTCTCATCTCTGGTGTACCAGCAGCCTCGCCTGCAAAGCGTTGCTGCAGTCCCCTCTCCCGGTTGTATTCTTACAGGGTTTTGCACTGTGCTTTAACTTTTCCCCTGATGCTTCAGAGAGATGCTCCAAGCACCGTCCAGTACTATTACACGGACCTTTCCCTTTGAAAGGGAGAGGATGATGAAAAGAGGGATCAAGAGCAAACTTCAGGGACTTCTTACCAGTTGCCACAAAAGCTTTTTTGCTAACTTCTCCCATGAGCAGATAGGTTGATGTCATCGTGCTGTCTAAGCACAAAGGCAGAAAGCGCCAGCCCGTGGTCTTCCTGTAAAGCCTTTAATGGTGCTGCTATGCCTCCCTCTTCCCTTTGGGGGTTTTCTCTGTTGAAATGCCCCTGTGCATCATGTCACTGCTGTGGCGGAGCAGCCGGGCCAGGTTGACGGCTGGGCTGAGCTTGTCCCAATGCTCTGCCTGGCTCCGAGTGCTGCCGGGTTGGTGCTTTCAGAAGTAGCAAGCCCAGAGGTCAGCATCTGCGGGGCTGTGCTTCCCTGCTGCTCGGTGCAGGGAGGGCTCCTGCTGCCTGTGGCTCTTGGGGAGCGTTAACCACTTGGTCTGTCGTGTAAGAAGGCTTTTGAGCTGAAGCGGTGTTTGTGATGGATGACCTGTGAGGTGGGAGGGTTTGGGGACTTCCCTGTACTTAGATGTGCTGTTGCTCGAAGGAAGACTCATGCAGGAAACAAGCCTCTACTTGGCTAGACCTTGGAAGGCTTGGATTTCACATCTAGCTCTCTGCTGCCTAATTCGAAGCACAGAGCAAGGCAGTGGTTTACCAAAGTGATGGAAACTGCAAATTGAGAGCTAGGTACTGTCGTCTTTAAGTTCTTCAAATGCTGGTCCCACCGAGTTAGAACGGCACCTCAAGTAGCCATTACTTAGCATCCTAATATTCCTGATCGATGAAAGCTATTTCATAATTTAAGTTAGACTGTTTTTTAGGGACGCGGAGGCTGCGTAGGGAAGGGTCTCTGTCTCGTGTTCCATCCATGCAGGGCCTTGTGCACTGGGGATGCAGCAGTCTGAAGCATAAACATTAATAATACAGTGGGTATTATTCAAATGAAGGCTGCCACTTTTCCTTTGTGGGAATAAACCCCTGGGTAATCGCTGCACATACTTATCTGTTCCTATAATTGCTTTCTGCAGAATCACTTCAAAACAAGCGGTGCTGGCAGGATGTTGGTCTCCCTGCTCTTCCCCCAAGTGAGCCGGCCCCTTCGATGCCTCATCCGGGACTTGCACCGTTGCAGATGGGGGCTGCGTGGGCAGAAGAGGCCTGGCTGTCCCCACGGGGGTCTGCAAACCGCACGGGCAGGCTACAGCAGTGACGTTACCCCTGTCTTCACCAGGGCTTTGGCTTTTGGGGATAAAATCGCCATCGTTGACCAAAATGGTGAGCACACTTACAGGGACCTTCTCAGCCAGAGTCTACGCTTGTCTCAGGAGATCTGTAGAGCTCTGGAGCACTCCAGCAAGGACCTGAAGGAAGAGAGGATCTCGTTTTTGTGTCCCAATGATGCCTCGTATGTGGTGGCCCAGTGGGCTTGCTGGATGAGCGGGGGCATAGCAGTGCCCCTGTACAAGAAGCACCCTGTGCAGGAACTGGAGTATGTGATTCAGGATTCACAGAGTGCTCTAGTCATCGCAGCAGAGGAGTATGTGGGGAAAATAGCCCCTAGTGCTGAGAAGCTGGGAGTCCCGGTTCTGCCGCTTCTTAGGTCTCATAGTGACGGACCCGCAAGTCAGGCAGCAGTGGAGGAGGGTCCCTTGACAACCTGCTCCTCATGGAAAGACAGAGGAGCCATGATAATCTACACTAGTGGGACAACAGGAAGACCGAAAGGTGTCCTCAGCACCCATGAGAACGTGCAAGCTGTGGTGAGTGCTGCTTTCCCCCTGCAAAGCTCGTGCCGAGTTACAGAGCTCTTGGCCTTCAGAGGCGGTCTGGGGTTGTGAACCCCAAAGCACAACACACCTTACCGCAACCAAATTCCTGCATGGAATTCCTGCAGGGCTGTGGCTTGAAAGTCCTCAGCACTTTTAAGGTGAATGCACAGAAGAGTATTTGAGGCTCTGAACCTTGTCCTTTTGGTGTTGCCGTGCTGCAGCCGGGGCAGGTGGGCTCCTCTCCTTGCTTTCCTGGAAGGCAGAAGGGATGACACCTGTTGTAAAAAGACTGCCTTCTTTGCAGTTTGCTTTTCTTCACTGTGACTAGGAAAGAATCTTTGCCCCTAATTGGAATATAATTTAGCCCAGCCCAGTACAGTACTGTGTGAAGTCTGTGCATTATTCAGCTATATATCCCCAAGGCAAAAAATCCATTAGCTCTCTGAGCCAAAAGGAATTAAAAGTTTGAATGAGCCTGCTGACTGCCTCACCAGTTGGTTATCGCTGCCTGCAACTGATAGATTCAGGCCATTAGGGAAAAAGGGCAGGGAATACATCGTGCGAGAGCGTACGTTGTTCTGGGTGCTCAGATACCGCAGTGTCGGGAGCGGTATGAAAGCCTTGATGGATAGAGCCAGGGCTTGGCTATATTGGGCAAAGAATCCGTTCACTTACAAATATGCTGATCATTTGGGAGGAGGCCTGAGCAGTCACCATCTTTTGTGCTGTCTTGCAGGAAGCCTAAAACCCACTCCCTGCCCTGTCGAAGAAGGTTGTGAATGACATGACTAAATTCCACTGTTCAAATGCTTTTTTATTTTTAGATGGCTGGAAATAAGCTTTCCAGTTGCTAACGCTGGGCTCTGAAGGGCATTGTTCACCCAGAAACCTGAGGTCTAATGCTTTAAATAATTATCCCTTCATAGCAGAGTATTTTAGAAGCTTGATACACTAATATTTTTTATTAATGTGAAGCCTGTTTTCTGTTTACCAGACAGTGATTTTTCTGCTCTCACTCACTACCCCTTACCGGTGCGGAAAGCCCAATGTCAGTGTCCAAATTGTGTCAACAGAGTTCTGGGAAAAGTAGTTTTTTGATAACTTCTTTCTGCCACCTCTGCATGTGCAGCAGCAGGCTGAAAATTTTGTAGGCCCTACTTAAAATAATTGCTCGCTATTTCTCAGTAACGAGGAAGAACTCTGATACATATGAAGCATGTTCTGAGAAGATGCAGAAGGTGCTCCCCTTGTATTCTGTGGTTGTGCTGGGAATTTTGCTTGTGCTGACCCTCAAGGAAAGGTTTTTTGCGCCCAGGCATCGTTCCAGGAGGTCTGGGATTTCTGCCGCCAGCTGTGCCCAGGGGATCAGGGACCTGGATACCTCGGGCTTTTCAAGCAGTGAGAATCGTTCTCCCTGCCCTAACTCTGGGTTGTATGTTTTCTTCTGCAGACCACAGGGCTGGTTGAGAAATGGGAGTGGAAGAAGGAGGATGTTATTCTGCACGTGCTGCCTTTACATCATGTCCACGGGGTGATCAATAAGCTCCTCTGTCCTCTCTGGGTGGGAGCGACATGCATCATGTTACCCGAATTCAGCGCACAGACGGTAAGTCTGGAGGGATTGCGCGTCGTCTTTGAAATTCAGCCACGAGACCCCGTGCATTGTAACTAGAGCAACTTCGGAAAGAGGTTCTTTAAGAATGCCAGCCTCTTTAGCCACTGGCTGCGTGTGGTTTGCAAAGTGTCTGTTAAAAAAACGCTTTCAGTTGGATGCTCAGTCTGGGGTAAATGTGCTCTTCTGGAGGCTACAGCTTGTTTAAGCGTGACGTACATAATGGTCATGCTACGCTGCCCCTCCTCGTGATGTTGAGGGTCTCTGACTGGAGGTGGGTCCTTCTAAGTACCTGCGAAGAGCATCTGCATCCAGAGTGAGGGTTGTTCATTTTCTAGTGCGAGGAAAGGTGGAAATACTGGAATTTTTCTCTTGCATGTTAGCGGCGTGCTGCTTGTTGGATATTATGTTTTCAGTAGCTGTGTTTTACCTTGCAATCCTGTGTCCTCGGTGTCTTGTCTTACATTACGTGACAGAACACAAGCTGTGGAGTTTCTCGCAGCCCAGGCCAGAGAAATCCTGGTACTCATCAGTTGCATGGAAACACTGCTCTTTCTCTGCGGAGAAACGAGTGTTAATAGATCTGTTGGTTTAGACTCAGCAATATGAGAGTTTTCAAATCGAGAGCTCCTTGCAGGACAGGTGGCAGGAGGGAAACCTTACTTGAATGCAGCAGAGACACACTTGTGATGTTGTTTTCTAGCCGAGACAGGAAACTCCAGTGCCAGTGCTCTGCTTCTCTTTTGTTCCTTGCTGTGGTGGCAGGCAGCCCGACCTAAGGAGAGGAAGAAAAGGGACTAGAAAGAGGGCAACCGACAGTAAGGTAGAAGAGTTTCTACAGTTACCGGCCCCTGGGATCCAGCACCGTGGGATCTAGGTCTCCCAGCATCATGGGTGCTGTGAGAGATGTTGGACTGTGCAGCGTCACTGTTGAGGGAGCAGTTGGGTTTGCAGATGCTGGTGCCACCTCACAGCAGAAAGGAAACGTGCGTTGTCAGTACAGAACTCCCTGGGAAAGTGAAAAGAGCCTGTCAAGCCTGTGCTTTCTAACTAAATAGGCTGCTTCACCTGTTGGTATTTATTCGTATGCTGGGCAGCCTCATCACACTGAAAGGACAAAGTGCAAAGGTGTGGGGTACACCCAGAAGCCTTTGACTGTGCTGCTGTCAGGCGAGGGTGAGCCTGGGCTCTGATCCGAGCGACTGCAGGACCGTGTGATTCTTTGTTGTTTATTTCTGCTTCTCGGAGAAGCAACCACAGAAAATGCACGCTTCCTTTCTTGTTTTAAGATGGCCTTGACACCTGAACGCCCGGTTGCTGCCCGAGCACTGATCCTTTGTGGAGGAACAGCCCCAGAATCCCAAAGGGGCAGCCCTGCATTCGCATTTGCAGGGCATGTAGGTAGGATGTTGTGGTAGAAGAAGGCAGGAAGGTCCTCTGGAAGCTGTAGCCAGTGTTGTCTCCTCAGTGGTCACTGCCAAATTGTCTTCTCTCGTGTTTAGGGTGTCACCCCAAAAGCTCAGGGTGCAGCAGGGACATGTACCCCACCAAAGCCAGGGCTGGGAGCGTGCCCAGCCCTGGTGATGCTGTCGAGGTGGCAGGAGAGCGTGCTGGCAGCCTGGAAGCAAAGCCAAGCCCTCTGGAGGGCGCGTTTCTCCACGTCCTGTGCCACCCGTGATTGATTGTCCCTTGTACCCTTGTGTTTTTCCTCTGCTCTCTCCCAACATCTGCAAATCAATGAGCTGACGTTGAAGGATGGGTTCAGGTGCGGGGGAGCGGGACACCCCGCCTGCCTTCTCTGATCAAAGCTCTCCCCTAGACTTGACAACCAAGGGCAAGCGGGGACAGGGCTGGAGGATGTCTGCTTGACCCTGGAGGTTGAACTTGGGCAGGGAGGTCGGCGTGACAAGCGTGCCTGCCGCAGCCAGCGCCGTTCTGAGGGCTCTCAGGTGCGTTCGGGCTCTTAAGGACATCGTTTGCTTTTCGATCTTTATTTTTTTTTTTATTCCCTTTATTTTTCCGAGGGCCTCCCCTGGGAGCTGAAAGAGGTTTGATCGGCACTACAAAGAAAGCACATGAGGGTAAATAAGGCTTTCTTGTGGAGTTTAATGCAAGCTGCCTTTCAGTTCCAGTCTATTTTCACCAGCTGTTTACAAAATGCCCTTTGCTACTGAAATCAGCTTTCAGAAAAGCAGCGGAGTTTCAGTGGAGGATTTTTGCAAAAGGAGCCCAAGTTTTGCTGCGTGCTTTTTTTCTTCGCTGCACCTTGAGAAAGCAGCCAATTATAGTGGGATATAAAGAAACTCGAATGGCAGCTAAAACACTTGACAGGCTGATCAAAACAAGGCTAGGAACTTACTCTCAACCTGCTGCAGACATATTTAGCCTTGAGTGATACTGGCAAGGGTTCAAGAGAACCGCAGCAGCATGCCCAATGTGTGTTTGGTTTCTAATCACTAACACTTCATTATAAAAAAATAAATACTTTATTATTGCAGTGTTTATTAAATTACATAATTTGCGGTGTGCCTTATAGTAGTGGATACAGATGCCAGTCTGGTTTCAGTGGTGAGAGTAATGCTCTGTTTTTCTTAGTTCGAAAATGTTTCAAGCCCCAGCCCGAGGCTGGCTTGTCGTTCCCTGCAGTGCAGTGTTAGGAGGTGGCATCTTTCAGACCCTTCCGTCTGCTGTTGGTAGCTGTCCAAGGAAAGGTTAAAAATCAAGACTGTGGAGTAACCCCAGCGCCCTGACCAACATCCACTCTCTTACTAGAACAGCATCTGATGTCTGTGGCTGCATGCAAGCTACTGCTGAGGCCACAAGGGCTCATTAAAGTGTAGTGAGATGCCTCAAGCGTGAAAGTTGCTGCATAAAATCAGACTCTTTTTATTAAATGAGGACATCCATTACTTTGCACTAGTTACTGTACATGTTATAATTCACTTTATAGCACCATCTGTTAGGACTGTCTTGCTTAAGCTTTTTGTAGCATCTTTTTATTGTAAGTTATTAAAAAATATGGCTGCATCTATTAATCATTTATTAATAAAGTGTTTATAAATGGACCCTTAATTTTCAGCATTACAGTTCTCTCATGTGGCACTCAAAGTCCTCCAGTGCAGGTACTCCTTGGGTGCACCGCGTCTCCTCGGGGAGCCCTTCTCGGGCTGCCTGGGGCCGTGAGACCGTGGGAGCAGCACCCAGTGCTCCCAGTGTGCTGGTGCTCGGGAATGACAGCGCTGACAGCGGGGGATGTGGGCATGTGGACGTGGAGCAGGCAGAACAGCAGTGAGCCAGAAAGTGCATTCCTCCCAGCAGCTGTGTGGGGCAAGGGTGGCTCTGGTGGTGGTGTTTCTGGTTTTTTGTGGTTTGTTTTGTTTTTTTCAAGGGTGAGAACTGGGAGAGCAGAAACCTCCTTGGGAGGCAGGGCAAGCTGCAACCCAAGCATCCCTATATGATCCTCCCATTGTGATTTGCTTCCAAGCTGAGTTTACTTTTCCAGCTGTACTGTTGCTGTTTGCAGGCAGCCAGCATTTCTCAGTTGCTTCTTTGAACGTGTTTGAAATGCCTGCCTTTTTTCCTATGCAGGAGCAGAAATCTTAAAAATGCTGGATTTGTACAGTTATTGTGCAAATTGGTGGCCAGAGGAGAAGAGATTAATGCCTCTGTTTAAGGAAGGAGTGCAAAGTGAGCCCTTTTCTCACTAGGCATTAGAGAAAGCCCATGAGCAAGTGCTTTATTGAAGGCTTCTGTGAGCATTGGGGTCGGCACCAAGCAGACATTAGAGCATCCGTTCCCCAGCGACTTCCTCTCTCCATCTCCCTTCCCTGCATCGATTCAGTGACGGCTGCTGAGGCTGAGCACACCCTGTGGTGTGACTGTTACTCAATGGAAATGTCAGCAAGTCTGGAGAGACAGACCCAGGGGAAGCCAGGCATCCTCCGTGCTGGTGCTCTTGCCATGCCAGTTGCGTGTTAGGACCCGGGGGAACGGCAGGGAGATGTGCCAGGGGAGGGTTAGGCTGGGCATTAGGAGAAGGTCCTTCCCCCAGAGGGTGGTGGAGCCCTGGCACAGGCTCCCCAGGGAGGCATCACGGCACCAGCCTGGTGGTGTTCCAGAAGCCCTTGGCCAAGGCCCTCAGAGACCTGGTGTGAATTTGGGGTGTCCTGTGCAGGGACAGGAGCTGGGCTCGATGGTCCTTGTGGGTCCCCTTCCCGCTCAGGGCATTCTGTGGTTCTATGTTGGCAGCCCCGTTCTGGACCAGGACCTGGTGGCACCAGGCACTCTGTGGACAGGAGCCTTTTGGAGGGAGTTGCGAGGTCAGTGTCTGCTTTGCAGGATCCCCTGCTGAGGCTTTTGGCTGACGTGGATCCACTCTGAGTTTGAATGATGGAACCTGCTTGTCTTTGCCTTGGACCACCTCTGATCTCACTTTAAGGGAAAGATGTTCTAATAGGAAAAGTCTCCCTGTCAGCTCTTTGCGTTGCTAAACGTGAGATCGGATCCCAGGAGGTCTTTCGGTCTGAAGTGCCAAGTGGGGAATAAAAGTATTCAAAAACATGAAGGAAGAATCTTGCTCTGAGTGATGGGGGAAGCTTATAGAAATCTCAGCTCGCTGTGACCTAGCTGCGGCGTGCGCTGCCCGCTTGGCTCTGCTGGGCAGGTTTCAAGCTGTGGTGCGCTGCCTGCGGAATGACAACGCTGTCTGTGCCCTGCAACCGCTTCCGTGATAAATATGCCGAGATGCAGATTTATTGGCCTGAAGTTCCAAAAAGAGCTGCTGTTTTGGTGCCAGCGTTACTGCATGTCTGACTTAAGATGCCTCCGAGGATCAAGCCCTCTAAAAATCATAGCCGGTTTTACAGTGTCACACGCAAAGCCATCAGAATCGCTGATTTTATTTAGACTTTTAGTCCGAGAGAAATGGGAGTGATGTGTGCCCAAAGCTAGTGTGTGATTTGGGAAGCTTTCCCCTGATGTGGTGTGAGCGCGCTGTCACCCCTGGCAGCTTTTTCCCATGGTGGGAGGGTGCCGCAGACCCGATGCTCGTCAAGGCTGCGTGTGAGGTGTTGCTCTGGGGTTGCTGCTGCACTGTATGGTTACACCCCCGACTTCCTCGTGAGGACCAGCAGCCTGTGCTACATCTGCGAGCAAACTGTTTGTCCTTGCTGCCGCTGTTATCTGTGCGAGCCAGGCTGGGCTGAGGCTGGGCGCTGGTGCTTTATACCTTCGCTGGGCTGAGCAGGGAGATCTGTGGCTCAGCAGTCACGGTTGCCTCCAGGAAGGAGAAGCGTGCATCACAGCGAGCCTCTCGCCTGGATCTGTCGCTTCTGCAAACATCACTGTGGGCAGCTCTTTTAGTTTATTTCTGAAAGAAAAGCAAATCCGAGCAGAGCGAGTCTGATCTCCAGTAAGCAAGGACAGCTTGTAGCGCGCTGGGGATCGCGCCTCCCCGCCAGTTTCAGCTGGGGAAAGGCGATTGTCTTTTCATCCATTAATGGGAGGCTTCAGAGGAGTAATTTTATTTCAGGCTCCAAGAGGAGTCCGTGGAGGGAGGAGCAGGTCACTAGTGAATGGATGATGTTTGATCACTTCTCACAGACCTGGCTTTAAAAAGTTAGAGTTTTTCTTCCCATCTCCCCAGATCTGCCGTCTGTCCTCAGCATCTGTTACGGAGTAATGTCTTTTGATGTGTGTGTGGAAATATAAAAAATGGAACCAGAGCCTGTCATACTTACTTATATTACCAGGTCCCAGGGAAAGCACTTGCTCCTTTCAGTATGCCTACAGCATAGGAAGGGTTTAAAAGCTTCAGCCTGGAATGCAGAGGGGCCATCAAACTGCACTGATGAATAAATGATTAAAACCAGAGTCATGCAGAGCACAAACCATTTGGGGTTATAACAAACATGAGACGAAGCCACCAAGGGCCCAATTTCCCTTTGAAGAGAAGAACGCTGCGCTCCCTGCCTATTGCCCACGACGCGTCCGCGGCTCGGTCCTTAGCAGAGAGCAGAGCTCCCCTTGATGCTCTCCCATCCCGTGTCGCGCCCATCTGCCTTTGTCGGGGATACACCGACGTGGGACGCGGGCGGGCGCTCCTGCCGTCCCTTCGGTGCTTCCGTAGCGTTACGGGAGCTTTCTGTCCTCGGCGTTAGGCGCGGGGTCTCGCCAAACGAGGAGCCGCTTCGGCTGCGGGCACGTTGCTGCCTGTTGCTCTCGCAGACGCTCCGAAAACTGCAGGCGGCCCTTTTCCTCGCCGGCGGTGCTACCCGCCAGCAGCGATCGATGCAAAACACAAACCTATCTGCCCGATCAAAAGGGAAGTAAAGGGATGATTTAACCTTGCATTAGGGGGTATTGTTATTTTTGAAAAGGGTTTAAAAAGAATTCAATAACAACTGAAAACGATACAATAATTTTATAGAAGAGAGGAGCTGTTGTAGTCATCAATAGAGGCAGCAGCACGGGCTGTCTGCGATCTCCTTGTGGGCTGCTGGGAAAATCCATGCTGATATATGCTTCCTTTTCAGCTTTTAGGCATTTTTGCCTCCTTTTCTTTTGGCTGTCTTGGTTGCCTGCACCTCTTCTGGCTGTTTTAGGGCGTCCTGTATCAGGCAAAGTCTTGCAAGATTTAGCATACATCTTTTTTTGCATTAGAAGATAACCAGATGTTGATAGATTCGGTGTTTTCTGTCTGGTTTACATCGCGCTCTGAAGGTGAGGCCTCTGTAAGAGGTAAAAAAAGGTACTGCCTTTCTCCTCTGTCTGCACCTCTTGCTTCAGGTAATCTTAGGCAGATCTGGAGCCTGGTTGGGAAGGTTGTGGTATGAAAGGACCATCTCTTGGAGCAGCTTGCGTGTTCCTCTGTCCTCAGTCACCATCATGCCATCTGTGTGCTGGAAGAAACACGTGGGAAGAATCTTGCAGCTGTGTCTCACTGGGGTTGTTTTGGACCCACTGGTGTAATTTTCTGCCTCTTTTTTTTTTTTCATTTACTGATGGCAAACTGCCACTGGCCAGCCCATGGAATTGCCTAGATATGCTTTTGTGGAGTGGGAGGGGAAGAAAATCAGGAATGTCGGGAAAGCTTTTGGGAACAGAAGGTCTTCCCCTTCTTTGCTGGCTCCAGCAGTCCTGCCCTGTAAGCCTGCCCTGGGCTTTTGCTGCTATTATTGCTGATAGAAAGCGGTTCCCACTCTTGCTTTCTTGCAGTTAGAAACATTTTTCCCTAGCCCTTGTTTGTCTTTAAAGAAATCTTGGTCTATCTCCTGAACATCTTCCATGGGAAGACTGCTGCTTCCTTTGTGTCTGGGGAGCGCTCAGTGCAAAGGCCAGCAGCCCTGGCCTGCAGTGCCACGTTTGCCTCCAGAATCCATGGCTTTTTAAAAGCACTTGGCGTCCTGAGGTATCAGGTGAGCAAAATAAAATGAAATTACAGGCTGCCGATACCCTGTCCATGGGTAATTGATGTCGTGCCGGTGACACATGGGATAACAGAGGGGGAGATTGATCGTGCTGCTCTAAGCCTGACGGGGTTGCAGGATGCCGTGTGCTGGAAGGGCAAAGCTGGTCTCTTGCTAGGAGCCTGTCCAAGCTGGGATTGATTGATTACTCCCAGGTAACGAGACTTTCCCAGATCCTTCTCTCAAACCGTGACGTTATAGTTATAAAACAGAAATAGCTGTTACAGCTGGCTGGGCAGCGACAAGCCCTCTGACGGCTCGGGGTCTGCAGAGGGGCTTGGGGCTGCCAGCTTTGTACCATGGCTCGGTGCTTAGTACTGTTAGAACACATGGGTAGGATCCAAATTTGGCTGAGCAGGAGCAGAGCAGGTGGAGATGTTTGGCTGTCAGCAGATCACCCCGGCAGCTGGTGGCACAAGTCCAAAGGCAGCTGTTTATCTTCAGGAAAGGGGCTGTTGCTGGGGCGAGTCGGACTGACACATTAAAAGCTGTTCCTGTGGCAGGAGAGGTGGTAGGAGTGATTTTATCTAGGGCAGGAGCTGAGCAGGCCTGCGAGGACAGGGGACTCTGGGGTGCAAGGGAGATCTGCTGTGTTTTGGAGTGATGGTTTTGGTTTTTTGGAAATCCAAATCCATGTGAAAATAACTCTGCTGCGAGGCCAGACTGGAAGTCTGCCTGCGCTCCCCACAGCTGCTCTGGATTTGTGAAGGCAAAAAAACCCCGAACCCATCACACAGCAAGGACTGAGCAGCCCCGAGCATCTGTCTCCATCCAATTCTTTTGGCACTGCTTGCCATCGCCCGCCTTTCCCTGCCCAAGGCAATGGTGCTCGGGAGCCCCAGGCTGAGGAGAGCAGGTCCGGGCGTTCAGCCCCTGGCTTTGGAGAGATCCTTCTCCATCCTGCTGTCTCCAATGGGAAAGATGTCAGGGAGATGAAGAGAAAGATCTTTGGGGAAAGAGGCTGGGAGGAATGTGGCAGGGGTTAGATCCTTCTGAATGCAATTTTGCCTATTCCGGCTTGTTTTAGGGGACCATGCTGGTAGGTGGGGTTTCCGCAAGGGAGTGCGATGTTCCCTCTCTGGGCATGTCACGTTCCTCCTCTGCTTTCCCTGATGCCAAGGGGATCTTGGCAGCACTCATTTCCCAGCTCCGGAGGCGTCTGGGGCGGTTTCCACCTCGTACATTTGTCTCGCCCCATTGAGGACCGTCCCTGGGCTGGGAGGTAGCGTGAACTCCCTTCTGTTCGGTGGGACGGTGCCTGTGTCGGACGTGTCCTGCTCTATTAAGAATAACAACGTGGTGGTGGTGGGGTTTTTTTAGGAGCTGATTGTTCTGAAGCAGTGGAGTGAGAGAGACGGAGGGGGGGAGGCAGCACCGACTCAGTGAAGTAGAAAGTAATGAAATGGAGCCCGAGCGAGCAGGACGGAGGGAAGGGGGCAGAGTGACAGCATGAAGGAGAATCACTTGTTCACCTTCAATCAATTCCTGCTTTTTCTCGCTGTCGCACGCGCCTGTGTGCAGCTGAGCGTGCGTGGGCAGGGAGGGGAGAGGCGGCGCGCGTTGTCAGGAGCTGTTAGGAAATACATTTGTCAACCACAGGGCAGGGACTGGAGCGAAAGGAAAGCGGTGGCCGTCGCTGTAGCTTTTTATTTATTGATGGCTTTGGATCGTTGCTGTCTTGGGAAGAGCTTACCTAGGGGGAAGAGTGGCGAGGTGTGGGAGGAATGGGCCCAACTACAGTATTTATGGCTCCTACGCATTGCTAACTGCTCCCAGGTGGGGCTGCTCAGCCAGGGCAGCAGCTGGGGGGTCGCTTGGTCTTCCTCCCCACCCCCAGCAGAGCTGCCTCCTGGAATTTGCCCCCATTTGTAGTTCCCACAGGTTAGCAGGCGTTGCAGCTGAAGAACATCTGTCCTGCAGGGACTGTTCCTCTCGGGAGGAGCGTGGTGGGTGATGCTGCCCTCCTGGCTAGCTGCTGTCTCCTGGCTGCAGCTGTTTTACCTGCGGTTTCTGCTGGCTGCTCTGAGCTCGCTGAGCGCCTTCTCACCAGAAAATGACCATTTCCACTGCAGTGGAGCCTCACTCCTAGTTCCAGTGCACGATATCTCTCTTCCCAGCCCTGCCATCCATCTTAAAAGCAATTCTCCCTCAAAGGTTCGAATCTGTGGGCTCCAGCCTGTGTATCATCATCTTTGGATTTGACTTAGTGTCTTTCCAAAGAAGACCTCCTGTGCTTTGAAAAGGTGGTGGCTTTATGTAGCCTTTGAAGAGCTGTGCCTGATAAGGGAATTAACTAATTCTGCCACAAGCTTATGTCTTCATGAGGGAATTCTTGGCTGTAACATGACAGTACTAAAAATGCTGTTTCCATCATCTTGTGCTCGTTGAGAGTGAAAGCAGGTGCGTGATCCACTGTCGGGGTGAGAGAGTTGAATGTTGTGCTTTGGGCAATAAGGGTCATGATGAGGGTTTGGAGCTGCTGTTCTGGACATGGCTGAGGTGCACGCAGCAGCCTTCCAGATGTTTGTAATGTCCAGAAGCCTTATATAGCAGGGGTTGGATGGTTTGTGAGCAGCCCAGGGTGGCTTTGCTTTGGACCAGCTGTTGCAGTCCTGTACCTCAGTTTCCCCTTGCAGCGTATGAAGGAGCGGTGGTGGGGCTCACTGCCCCACAGGGTGTTTGCAGAGCCCTCGCTTGTGAACCTCTTCAAAGGTGCTGAGGAGTTAGCGTGACAGCGATGGCGATCACTTCCTTCTACGCTTTATGTTGAGGTGTATTTTGATATGTGTATGTTCCCTTCCTTTCTAGGTTTGGAACAAGTTCCTAAGCTCCCAAGCTCCCCGTATCAGTGTCTTCATGGCAGTGCCCACTATCTATGCCAAGCTGATAGAGTATTATGACAAGCATTTCTCTCAGCCGCAAGTCCAGGATTTTGTGCACGCCTTTTGCCGGGAGAACATCAGGTAGGTGAGCGACGCCTGTCTGGGCAGGGGCTGCTGGTGGCTGGCTTTCCCCGCGGTGGATCTGCCGAGGTTTCTTTTCAGCATCGCCTCTTTGCGGTGCTGGTTGTTGTGCTTTAGTGTCTCTTTGACGAGAACGAGGGTGACATTATTTAATTGTGAGCCACTCTTGCATGGTAAAGCCAGAAGGGGTCTGTGTGCTCATTCTATGTGTCACCCTACATGACATGATGCTAAGGACTTTGTCCTCCACCCAAGCTTGCACTGCAGCATCTCTTTTAGGAGTTGTCCCATCTTAACTTAAAACTGTATCAGAGAATCTTCGACATGTGAGGAACATCCTTGGTAGCGGTTAAAAGGCTTCTGGGGCTTCTGGCTTAAGGTATTATGTAGGAGCAGGCTTTATGTAACCCTGTGTTAGACTGCAAATTCCCTGGGCAAAGGTGATCTTGGATACTTTCTTACACGGGGTTTCCCTGAGCAGGTTAATGGTGTCAGGCTCAGCAGCCCTGCCCGTGCCTGTCCTGGAGAAGTGGAAGAGCATCACTGGGCACACGTTGCTGGAGAGGTATGGGATGACTGAGATTGGGATGGCGCTTTCTAACCCTTTGCATGGAGCCCGTGTCCCAGGTAGGAGTCTCTAGAGGGTGCACACTGTTGGGAGGCATTTGGCTGTGAAGTGTTCTTGGTTTTTGTCGTCACAGAGAGTACCCATCTAATCACCGCTTGTCATGATTGAGGAGCAGGCTACGGTAGGAACAGTGAGGCTGGCACGGGAATGGGCATTGGGAAGCCAGGAGGGGGCCGTGGGTGTGTGGGAAGTGGCCGGTGGGTTTCCCTGGGATCACTGGCCATGGTGGATTGGCAAAGGTGTGTGTGCAGAGCTCACAGCAGTGCACGCTGACCTGCCCACGCTGGTTCTGCTCAGGAGGCAGAGTCCGTATTGATGCTTTATTATGTCCAAATGGGACTGCATCTTCAGCTCCTGCTCGGTGAAGTTGTATTCGTGTGCGGTGTTGACACAGGATTCCCCACGCAGCAGTTCATGTCCAACCGATCGGTACTGAACATTTAAAATAGGATGTCTGTTCACTTTATTTTAGTGCAAGTTTCTTGACTCTTCAGGAATTAGAAATTGTCACACCTCGTTGTACACTCCGGTTCTGTTCTCTCCTTGTCTTTCCTCGCTTCTCTTAGCTACCCTTTGTGACTCCTCTCAATATCTGTGGTTTATGTAACCTAGAAATAAATTGATCTGAAACATTAAAAATATGAAATGCCCCCACCCTCCCTTTGGTTAAAAACGTGGCCATCTGTCTGCCAAGCAACCCAGCCCACCACTATGCCACCTTCTCCTCCCCACGTGCTGTCTGCACGTGCATGGCACCATATGCACTGTCTTGGTCTTCGGTGTCTTGTGGGACCAGCGTTATGCAGGGGGGCTGTCCTGGGCTTGTGGCTTCCCACAGCAACCCAGTCCCTCCCCAGTGCCCCTGTGGGGATCACACAGGGAGAGGAGAAACCACAGCTCCCCAGCACTAGCTCCTCAGTCTGAGAACAGCTCGGGCGGCACGAAATGCACACTCTAGTTTACTTCTGCAGAGTAGCTGTAGCTCCCACAGCTCAGCCAGTGTCCCCTTCCCCCAGAAGCCCCATCCCTGCAGGCAGGAGAGGGAAGCAGGCAGGGAAATGAGATTCCCACCTGCACGAGCTCCAGCTCTCCATGAGCCCCACGCTGCAGGGTAACGGTGCAGAGATCATTTGGATGTCCCTGTGGCCTGGTTAAAGTTGCTCTTCATTCATCTTCAGAAGGGGAAATGAGTGGAGGCTCTAGAAGTCTCCCAGGAGACAAAAGGAAATAGGATTGAAAGCAACATGGGCAAGACAGACGTTGGCACCCAGAATGGCAGCTCCTACTGCAGAGCTGGATGGCCGTGATCCTGAACAGAGCTGGGACAGGGTCCCTGAGGGTACCGGGGTCTGCAGGGGAGCTGGGGACAAATCCTATTCTGCAGCTATGAGCGGAGGGGCTGGGGATAAAGGCCAGCTGACTGTCACTCCAGCTGCTGTCCAGGGGCTCGGTGCAGCCCCAAGAGGGGAGAGAAGCATCTCACAAAGGTGTGAATCAGCAAGAGACCTTACAGAAAGAGGGCTATAATTGAATAGGCTTGATTAATTTATTTCAGGAAGTGTCAGCTGGGAAGCAGATGGGTGAAGCTGAGGCATAATTTACTGGAGCTGTGAAAAAGCTTTTGATATAGTACCCCATTAGAGGCTGGGATGTAAGGTCACCAGGTACCACCGAGCATCCTGCGTGAGAGAGTCAACTGAGAAAGGCAGTGATGGGCTGGGAACAGAGGCTGGGCAGGAGGAGGAGTGAAGTGTCCAGAGAAAAGAGCTCAGATGGCACCGGTGTTACGGGGACAGATGCCAGGCAGTGGTGACCAAAGACCCATGTGCTGGCCAAAGCGATTACTGGCTTTATTCTGAAAAAGAAGTAAAGAAGTGCCGCAAGCGTGGCGCTTTGCCCTGTGGGTAAGTCCAGGGATCCTCACACGTGCCAGAGGAGGTCGCTCTCCTGGAGTGGAAGCAGCACATGTCCTTCTCTGCTGCTTCGTGAGCCTCTGAGGAGAGGTGCTGGGGCTTCCCTCGCCCGCTTTCACCTTCTCGGTGTGGCTGGGGAAGGGCCGAGTCCACCCGTGTCACCAGTGCTGTCTCTGGTGGCGTGGCACTGCTCTCCACCCACAGCACAGGTCTGAAGGGGCGAGGAGGGGGGGGGAGGCTTTAATTTCCAGAAGAAGAAAACATGAAAGATTTGAAAGATAAATGTTTGCTTGTATATAGTTAAAACCCTGCTTAAAATGCCTCTGTTTTCACCAGCTCTCATTCTAATCCCCCTGGTGCTGTTACTGTGAAGGGAGATGAATAATTCATGGATGGAGAATGCCTCACTGGGCCTAATCACCACTTTAATTGGAGGTTTAGATCAGAGGCAGCTAATAGCTCCTACAGCGGGGACTCCGTGTATTGTTGACAGTGAGATCGTTGAGTGCCTTATCGTTGGCCTGTTTCAATTCTCCCAGGACACCACCGCACATAACAGCATCGAAGTCCCCAGACACCGAAGGACACAGACCGCAGGGCCAATTAAATTTATCTAGGAAGAGCTGACAACTTTTTTTAAACAGAGAGGAGAACCGGTGGAAGAATAATAGTGTCACTCCTTCCTGACTGCAGCCTGGCTGATGCCGGCTGAGCTGACACCGCGGGCATGTTGCCAGCATTTCTTAACATTCAGGAGTCTGCAAATTGGAGAGAGCTGGGAGGGAGCAAGAAGGGAAGGAGCAGGGATCTCTCCCCAGTTTCCCCTCGGGGTTATGGCTGGGGATGAAAGGAAGCCAGTGCTGAGTGTTGATCCCCCTCTGATCACCCCCAGTTGCGGTCTCGGTGAAGGCAGGACCTCCAGTACCGATCCTTTGGGAACGGGCTCAACCTTGCGCTGACCTGTTGGAGTCGGCACAGCGTGTATCTTGACATGGCAGATGGGCCCGAGAAGCTTGAGTCATTGTCTTTGCACAAATTTTATTAATGCTGTCAGGTTTGTGTAGTTCCAGTCAACATTGTGACCACTTTCAGTCTCTACAGGTGTTGATTTCCATGTTTGTCATTTTTCCTGAATACCAGAAAGCCTTTTCCAGGGCAGATATAAAACCATATTTCCAAATATAAGGAAACAGCTCCTCACGAGGGACTGACTTGACATGTTGGTTTTACTTTAGCCAAGTAGGAAGTATCTGTAATGGTGATCTGAAACACTGTATGGGAAACACATTGCCCTCTCTGTGTCTTCAGATTTGTTTGACAGCACTGTGCTGATCTTTGCTGTTTCATTCTCCAAGACTGAGACTAGGAGTGGGCACTAACCATTTAGTCCTGCTGCCCATGAATCAGTCTATTTCCGCACTGTCAGTAGCTTGCGTACAGGGAAGAAGCATCTTCCAGGAAGGCATCCATCTGATCTCGATTTGAAGGCTTCCAGAGATGACAAATCTGTGAGAGCCTGTGGCAGTTCATTGCACTGGTTACTGCTCCCTCCGTGAGCTTTGCAAGACTGGCTTTGCAGCGTCTGCCTGCTGTCCCTTGCCACGTCTCGCAGGCAGGTTGGAGGCTGTCCACACAAGGCGTTTTTCACACTGGAGAAAATGTTCTCGTAGAAATCTAGAAGGTGGCTTCAAGCAAGCACGATGTGCAAACATTTGGTGTGTTTTCCACCTCTAACTTGCTTTTTGAGTCCTCCTGGAGTTCTCCGTGGCAGGTACCAGACTGTTTAAAGTACAGAAATAACTCTACGTGGCCCCTCAGGGCACTTCTCCTGGTGACTTCTCCTACCACGTGCTTCTCCTTCCTTACCCTGCAGCAGTCCTCTGTCTCCAACTCCTGGCACTGTCTGGCCGTGAGATGAGAGCAGCCCAAGCGATACCTGTGGTAAGAGAAGGACCTGGCTGCGTGTTGGCTGACCTGAACGCCGAAGGCAATTTCAGGCTGAACAGACACATCACAGAACTGCCACGTCCCTTTCTGTTTATTTCTCGCCAGATTTGCTAATTGTTCGGGTAGTTTTGCTGCAATAAAATCTCACTCCCTCATAGCCCATCTGCTCTTAGCTGATCCTGCAGGGATGCCATAAATCTGGGCTACGACGACATATCGATTTCCATGGCAACTGACCAATGTAGCAAACAAAATCATGATGTCACAGATACCGGATCTCCAGGGCTTGAACAGGAGAACAAGACCAGGCTAGGGAAAATGCCACTTGAACCCAAATGCCTGGAAATCAGACAACAAGGAGAAGACAGCACTGGGCTCCAGGTCCTTCATGCCCTGCTCTAAGGACTTTCCAACCTTGGGTTGGTCGGGCTGCCTGACCAGTGGAGCCAGAAAGCCCCACCAACTGGAGACTCTCCAGAGGGGGCAGGAAAAAAATCTCTTAAAATAAAGAATAAACTTACCAGTTTAAGCCTTGACCTGTCCCGTCCTCCCAAGCCACAGGTCGCTCTGTGCTGACGTCTCTCTGCACCCTGAGCAGGTTTGCGCGCTCGCTGCTCCTGGCTTGCAGGGGATGAAAGTCACGGGCTTCATCTTGCAGCAAGAGCCGCCTCGTGCCATTGAGATGCAGAGCGAAACCTGCTGAGCCAGCAGATGCCCACAACTGGTTGCTGCTGAGCCTGGAGCTCCCCATCAGACAGAGGTCACAGGAACAAAGCTGCCCTTTCTTCTGTGCTTTCAGATGCTCAACAAGAAGAGCGTGCACTAAACCAAGGGGTGGGAGGGGTGCAGGTTGGGGAGGGCTGGGTCACAGGGCCATCTTGGAGCTTAATAGCAGTTGTTCGTGACACTGTGTTGTATTCCATGGCTTTGAAAATTGAAACCTGTGGAAGAACGGTGTGGTTTTGATCTCTGCTTTTCTCCTATGATGTTTTATATACAGTGTATTGATGCCTCATAAAACTGAGATAATCCCTTGCAATTCTCACACTGTTAAGCCTTTGCCTTCTCTGTCAGGCCCAGGCTATAGAGAAGCAGTGAGCCACTGTGGTAATCATCGTGCTCTTTATTTTCACATCTTTGTGTAGGTTTCATGGTTCCTTTTTTTTTTTCTTGAAAGACAGCTTCATTACTGAGCTACGAAGCTGTGCTGATGTCTTCAAAGACTGGCCAAGAGAGACTGTTCAGGGCTGGAGATACATTTGTTTTCCCAGGCATTTCCAACACTGCCTGCTCAGCGAACAACACCGTATTGCACTGCAGTGACATTTGCTTGCAGACATGCGATGTGATCGAAGCCTTCCTGAAGGGTAACCCCCTGCTAGGAAACACTTTAGTGCCAGCACAGTCTGCAGATGCCATTGATAGACGAGCAGCTGCTCTTTTGCATCCTTGATTTTGTTGTTTCCCAGAGGCTGGCCACCGTTTCAGTCTTGTTTTCCTTCGCAGGTTCTGTGGGCACCCCGCTTCCAGGGGTGGAAGTGCGCATCGCCACCGAGACCTTGAAAAACGGTGGTCGTTCCTACACCATCCACGCTCAGGGAGATGAAGACAACACCCAGGTAGTGCTCAGCCATGTTCTCTGCTGCTTCACTTTGTCTCGGGAAAAGTTCTCTCCTCCCCAGCCCTTTGAAGCCCCAAAGATTAAGGCTTGCTCTGCTGTTATTCCCAGGGACTCAGTGATGCTATTTAGAGTTTTCTCTTTCTTGTATTTTTTTATGGCTTACTATGTATAGCCGTGGTACTTCATGGACCACAGAAGCGTTGTCCTTGTCTGCAGAGAACCACATCTGAGAGAGAACATCCCCCTGCATGGGGGTGAGAGGGGAAAGCTATGGTATAAGGGCTATGGGCTATGGCATAGGAAGATGAGTCTGCTGAGGCTGTTGATGGCCCAGAGGAAGGTGATGGGTTAAGCAGTGCCTGGCCTTTGACAGCCATGTCAGAAAGTTGACGTCTACTGCAGAAGGTAAGAAAAAGGCGTTGACAGGAACTTGGGTGGACCCTACTCTGGTCCAAAGAGTCACTAAATAGTCTGGAGGAGAGGATGAGGGCTGGAAAATCTAGAAATGGAGTCTGTGTTTATTTCACAGGTTTTTAGCAGTGAGAATTGGAAAGGCAGGACTGGGGGCCTTGGGGGGCTGCATTCGTTTCAGAAAGGCGCAGGGGGAAACCCATCAGGTTTCCATGAAAGTCCAGCTCCGTGCCAAGCTCCAGCTGCCACGTGATGTCTGCACCAGCAGTTCTGGTATCCCAGAAGTTGGGTGTCCTTGATGGTGGAGCGGTTGGGCCCCTTTCCCCATGAGTTGCCCCCTTGTTGGGGTGCTGTGTGTTCCCCGCTGCAGAAGTAGCCCCCAGCCTGAGGTCTGGGGTGTCGTGCTGCCTCTGCCCACAGAAACGGCTAACCAGGGTCTGCATTCCTGCCACATCTCCTTCACACCCTCATTGCGGGTGCAGGTCACGTCGCTTCTGGCAGATCAATAGCCAGGTGATGTACGGGCTCGGCGGAGTAGATAGATGCTGTGTGTGCAAGAGAAATTACACCAGCAGTCGTGTGCTGCGTGGGTGGGAGACAGGCAGGCATGAGATCCAACCTGAAATACATGCCTTCACTTGTTCCTCTGGGGAAATAGCTTCTTATCTAGCCACGTATGCGCCAAGGGTTCGAAAGCAGCTTCCCGGTCTGTTGCAGGGTATACTCAGAGACACTGCTGGTGTAAGCACTGGTGAAAAAGCTCAAGAAAGCCTGTTTTTTTTTTCCTCTCGATTATCTGGGCTGGCAGCCGGAGGAGCCAGCGGGACCGTGGGCAGCCCCCCGTGTGGGTTGCGGTCAGGCTGCATCAGGCTGCGTTCTGATGCCATAACAGGGCTCTGGACCCACCCTAGACATGCAAAACGAGCCCAGGGAGAGCTGAGCGGGACCGCTCTGCCCAGGGATTGTGACTTTTATTAGGAAAAAAACAGGTTTGCTGGGCTTTATTCTGTGTCAGCGCTGTGGCGTGGCTGAGCAGTGGGCAAAGCAGGAGACCTGGGGTGGCCGCTCCGGCGCAGCACTCAACACGTAGGAAGCCTTGTCCCCTTTTTACTCCATCACTGGATGAGTGTTAATGTGTTAGGGTTTTCTCCCCTCATCCTGGAGATCTTGTTGGCCTTTTCCTTCCACTTGTGTGGAACTGAGATGTGAAATATAACGTGTCCATTTTAATAATGATTCTATAATGCTTTTTTTTTTTACCCTAAGGGATTTCTAGGCGCTTTAAAAATTAGGTCTCAGACATAAGAATCCCCAAAGTGCAGCTACTTCCAGTATGAAATGATGTGGACGTTGTTCTTCTGAATTATGAAAGGAAAAATTACGTAATGTCTTCTTTCAATACTCTTTCCCCTTCCTTCTGTTTGTGTTGAGTGAGTGGAGAAGAAAGGGAGCCTAGATGACCTGTGTCTGGTGCTGGAAGCCCACCACCCCCAGGGCTTCAGAGAGCTGAGACTCACGTAACTCTTTTTTCTGGCTTCAGGCTGCTTGACTTCAGATTTGGGGCAGAGGAATTACCCTTTTATCCCAGCCGTTTCTCACATACACCCTTCAGCCCCCAGCGCGGTGGCTGAGGTCCACACCGATGTCTCCCCGTGCTCTCAGGAGCTCCCACCAGCGCTGGTGTTGGCCCCACGCCCCCTGCTGATGGCTGGCTTTCTGTCGGGCTTTCCCTTGGGGTTTTTTTTGACTGTTCTGGTGAATTCTCAAGACATCAGCTGGGGGAGGGTGTGGGGAGGTGGTAGAGTTTGCCTCTGGGCGTTGGCTGAAGGATTGGTCCCTCTCTGAAAGGCTGTTCCCATCTCACCCACCTTGCCCCTTGTCCCAGCTTAACTGGGAGTTTCTTCAGGCTGAAGGGAGAGAAATGGTCCCATCTGCTTGGTCCACCCTAGGGACAGCAGCTGGCTGGGTACCTCCAGGCCATCCACAGCATTTCCAGGAGCAGAGCAGAGCCAGCTGCCTCTGTCCCTGCGACTGTCAGAGGGGCCGTAATGAGGTGGGAAAAACGGTCCCCACTCTCAGCATGTCTTGGCACAGACGGACGCGTGGCGATGCCAGGAGTTTGGTTTTTCTGTGGCCTGGGTACGGAGTGTGACTTTCCATCGCGTGGCTGTGCCGGCGGGCAGGTGGCAGCCGTGGTGGCACACCTTCTCCCAGCCATGGTGTAATTTAACTCCTTCACAACTGCAGTTGCGGGCGGAAAGCCTCACCTGCTGCCTGTTCCTGCCCTGAGATGCTGCTGCTGGCACACTGCGTGCATCATGCTTGGTTAATAATTTATGTCAGAAGAGAGTACGTCAGTGGAATTTATTTAAAACAAGGAGGGTCTGACAGTCCGAGTGCTTATCACGCTCCACCAGTCAAAGAAAGGCCTGGCTTTGTTTAAAATCACCTCCTTCACGGCGCAGGGGCTGTCCCCGGGATGAGAATCCCCTGTTGGTGTCACCCTCCCTGCCTGTGCCACAGGACAACCCTGGCATGGCCTTTTCCTTGCCTCTTATGAGAAGGGATAAACTCATATTTCTTCACCTCCCTTGCACGAGGGCTCTGAGGCTTACATCACATTGCTTGATTGAGGGCTGGGTGGTCTGTGGTGTGGACCCAGCAGAGACAGAGGGGTCCCGGTGGAAGGGCAGCGGTGGTGGGGCCGGTGGCAGGAGGCACGCAGCCCTCCCAGTGCCCGCTCTGCCCGGGTTTGATACGAGCGTACCCGGCCCCATCCCTGCTCCGGGTGTTTCTCCCTGTTTTGGCATTGATGCTATAAAAAATTACCAAATGTCACATAGTGGATTGCTGGAAATAAACACCTCCCGGCAGCCAGGCCAGCACAGGGAGCGCCTGCCGTCTGCTTCAGTGATACAGCTCTGAGGGCAGGGACCCCTCTCCGTACACGGAAGGCTCGGTGCACATCTGTGCCGCTGCACAGATAATAATGAAACTGCCAAGCCGGAGCTGGTCCCGGCCGTGGTGGGGGCACGGGGCCGCGCCATGGGGCGGCCGTGCCGCGGGGCAGCGGTGCCTGGCAGCGTTGAGGGCTAAGGGGGAGCACGGTGGGGCAGATCTGGCAGGATGCCGAGCACCCCGGTAGGAGTTGGGCTGCAGGACGTCTCTTCTCCCCAGCCTCTTGGCTTCCGCGAGTAGGTGATCTTCGTGCCGGGGGTTAGGCGCATTGTCAGGGCAATCTGCAAGGCGTTCACACCTCGGCTCCGCTGTGCAGAAACCCTCCTGACTGCAAGCGGAAAGAGCCTTTGCCAAGGAAATTATTTGCTTAGCTGTACGGAGCCTCGCAAGGTCACCGCCTTTGCTGCTCGCGTTGGGCTGAGGTTTCTGCCTTCTGCTGCCTCTCAACATCAGAAGACGACAGACTTTGAGCTGTTTTTTTTCCCCACTAACACCGTCTCTCCCATTAGATGCTGGGGGATCGCGCCATTTCCATTCACATTGTCACCCTTTGGACGCATTTGCGCGTCCTGCCGCGGTGAGATGTAAACAGGAGCTCGGCAGCATCTCGGCGGTGGCAGAGGAAGGCGTGTGGGTGGCGGGAGTGGGGAGGTGGGGAACATTTCTGCTTTACCATCCGGTAACTGCCTGAGCTTGCAGCAGGGGACTGCTGTAATTTGCAAAGCTGGTTTCTGGCACGCCCTGAAGATCAATAATCTACTTAGCTGAAAGTTTGCTGGATCTCTGTTCTTCCCTTCATTTTCTCCCTTCCCTTGATTAGAGTGCTGGATTCCTTTCGTGCATGTGCTGCAGCCCTCCGATCTCCTTGCAGCTCTCACGAGCCTCGTGCTCCGTTGCATCCAGTTTGCTCAGGTTTCCTAGCTGGTGCTCGTGCCGCTTCCGTGCTAATTGTTGCTGCACCCTGGGGCTGCGAGCTGGTTTCCTGAGCTGACATGGAGCTGCATGCGATCGGTGCCCTGCGCTGCTTTCTCCCTTGTCCTGTTCACTGCCCAGGCTTGGCTTTACATTTCCCCTTGGGTGACAGGCAGAAGGATGAAGCTGCACTGCCACCACCAACACCGAAACAATGTGCTCCAGCCTGACGCACTCGCTGCACGGTCCGTTCCCAGCTGAGGATGCTCTGCAACCTGGCGTGGGACAGGACCACCTGCGGTGGGGCAGCGTGGGCAGGAGGTGGCCTGTCACGGCGGCTCCGGGCTCCAGCCTGACAGTGTCCCCCACCTCCTCCCCATGCAGGAGCGTGGCGGTGCACAGCGTGGTCTCCTGGAGACATGCTGTCCTTCGAGGGCTTGGAGAAGTGCTCCTCCTCTGGTACATCCCTGGGGAGCAGAGCTGTGGAAGTGGACGTCAGGGGACAGCAGCAGCTTCCCCTGCTTTGAGCCATCCCAGCTCTTGCTCCTGTAGCCGCTCACGTCCGAAGCCGTTCCTAAACGTTTAACCTGCATTAGGCAGCTGCCTGTTGAGCTCGTCTGATCCTATAGGATCAGGTGCTTTACCCAAAGAGCCTGGGTTTTGGGGTAGGGGAAGCTGTCAGCGCTCCTCCTTACCCACAGCCCCAGATGCTTTTTCTCCTGGTCTTTTTTTTTCCCTTAACTTCTCAGCAGCCCAGGGATCTCTGTCTCTGTGCCTGCCTCTGGTGCACAGGAAAGGGTTACAGCTCTCCAGCGCCGAACGTTTCAGTTTGCTTTGTTCAGTACGATGCATATTTCATACGCTTAGCTTCCCAGCTGGCAGAGGCCTGGAAACCCTGCGAGCTGTCGGGTATTGTCTCTCTCCTTCTTTATTTGTTTGTTTGTTGGTTGGTAGGTTTTTTGGGTTGTCATTTTTGTTGGATTTTTTTTTTTCCCTTTTCCAAATTGCTCGCTCGCACGAAAGCCAAACCCTAGTCCCTGACAATAGGGGTCTATCAATAGATAAACGGTTTCACAGCTGTATCTAATGCAGTGCTCTAGCCAGGGCTTTTATGGCGAGTGATTTTCTCGTGATGAGGCTGCGGAGGGAGCCGTGTGGGACGCATGGGTTGCAGGAGCTGGCAGCAGGAGGACACTGCAGCCATGGGCTTTTCTCCCCCCGCAAAGGTTGTAATTATCTCGTTGTTTATCCATATGCAAGCTGTCGTCCTGGATGGGAACCGGCTCGGCTGCGGCCATCCCTCTAGAAAGCCACCAGCATCTCCTGGCCCCTCTTCTCCGTGTTCCCTGCATCTCTGCCATCTGCTAGCAGCTTGCTGCTTGTTGCCAGCACCTCCGCGGGGCTGCGGGCATTGGGGGCAGCTGGCACCATCACCCTTTGTTAAGGCCGGAGGTCTTGGCCGTTGATGCCCCTGTGGGGAGGGGACCAGGAGTGGCTCCACCTCGCGCATGTTCATCCCAGATCTCTGGAGAACCAGTGGGGAGGTGCTTGGTCATCACTGAGCTGCCAGGTTTGTCTTGGAGGCTTCCTCCAAGGTCTAGGCACCACGACAGCTGCTCCCATGGGCTTGGCTACTTGGCACCTCTCTGGGCCAGGACCCGCGTGCAGGTGCTGTTGCACGTGCAGCTCTCGTACGGTGTCTCCTCATCTCATCCATCCAGGTATTTTGAAACGGCTGGTGCAAGCGTACCTGGCTTTTCTCCTGCGTGTAGCTCCTGAGGCTAGAGATAGGCACCTGCCAGCCGTGGCTGGGGTTCCTGACAATGGGCAGGTAAGAACGTGCTGGTGGGGATGTGACCTCCTGTCCCAGGGAGGCCCGCCTCTGCTGTCCCAGGCAGCCACCCTCAGCATAAAACAGTTTATTCCTTGTCCTCAGTGCTCCTACTCTTCCAGAACATCTCTCCGCCCAATGGCACAATTTTTCATCTGTTTTCTTGTCCCTGCTGCATCCCATCCTCATGTACCGGTACCTCCCGCAGGTCCCTCAATGGTGAACCTTACCTCCAGCATCCCAGTTCCATCTCCCATCAACAGCTCGGTGCTGGAGGCGCAGGATGTGCTGTATGGTGCTGAAGCCTCATCGGAAGCCTTCACCAGGACAGCAAGCTGCTGATTCCAGGGCGAGCTGTTACTTGGGACTTGGGGTGAAATTCAAGTTGAGCTACAGAGAGCCGAAGGCTGGCTGACGAGGCTGCCCGGCTACCAGAGGGGCTTGCGCGACGCTTGGGGCTTCATCTCCCCTGCCGGGTCTTTGACCACCTCATGGATCCTGCTCTCAACCCCGTGATCGCTCCCCGTCAGTTGCCATCTCTCAGGCAGGCAATGTGGGGAATAGGTTGATGAAGGCAGCCTCAATTAGATCTGCTGCTTTTCTTCTATCTGGAGCATCAGTCCTGAGGTTTTCTGGGACAATCCGCCTTTGGTAAACTCACGCTGCGTTTTTTCCCATTTTCCATTTGCCTCTGCTTCTTCCAAAAGCTCCTTCCAAAGGCCTCGCAGTGTTGGACACCTCAGCTGTGTAGATTCCAGTTACGATTTCTGTTTCACCATGTTCCTCCCCTCAGTATCCTGGTTTGTGTCCTGCCCAAGGAATTCAAGTTTCTTCACTTCGTTGCCCAGGCTGCTTTCATTACTATAGGAACAATTTAGCTGCTTCTCATTGATCACATCCAGTTCCTTGGTCAACTCAGTCAGTAACTGCATTCTCATACGTATTTCTGTCTCCTTCCTTCTTTCTGTCTGTCCTCTGGGGTTTTTTTATTTATTTTTTGGCCGTAGCTGTATTTCATTTCTTTCTGGTAGTAAAAGTGGAGGCAGAGATTACGTCCCCTTGTTTCTCAGCTGAAAACTTTTCTTACCACAGGAGCAGCCTTGATCCCAGAAGACTATTTCCTTGCACATTCAAACTGAATCCATCTGCCAAGAATCCTCTTTCCCCGAGTGTTTCCTTTGAGCTACCCTTTGTCACAGCACCCTCAAAATCTGTACTGATCTCTCTATTATTATTTTATGCTTTCATTCCCCCTTGGTGGTGGGGGGAAGACGTGGGATGTGTGTCCTCGGTGCCCTTCACCAGGCTGGCAGTCTTGGCTCTGCCAACATGAGGGCCAAGGGGTGGATTCCTTTCTAGTCCCGTCGTGGCTGGTTTTGGTTGTCAACCCTGGAAGACCGGGGTGTTCGTGTCTGGTGTTGAGAGACATGGGATGACCGCAGGTCTCCTGCCCACACAGTCACTGGTGCTTGTTTCTACTCAGTTTTTCCAACCTCACGCCTCAGTCCCGAGCTGTGGGTTCAGCCCACATACAGCCTGCCTCCTCTCGTCATATGCTGGCTGGATCTCCGTGGGGTCATGGAGGCTGTTGCTGCTGTAGCATGTCTTGGAGGTGTTTGCCAAAGAGCCCTGGACGTGGTGGGGGAGATGCAGAAGCAGAGATGGGAAGGAAAAAGGGGAAAGTCTCTGCCCCAGAGTGCTTCCAGTCAAAGGGAGGAGGCACCGACTGCCATGGGACGGCTTAGCACGGGGAAGCAATTAGAGGTTCTCGGGCAACGCGATCATCTGTAGTCACAGCACATCACAACCTCCCTGACCTCGACTTTTAAGTGAGGCTTATGAAAAATGAACCGAAGGTGGGCCACTAATTGAATCCTTGCCTGGTCCTCTGCCTGCCCCCGAGCGCAAAATCAGAGCGGGCGTTGCGAGGGCACGTCAGGAGCCTTTCTCTAATGAAGAGAGCCGAGGGAGTGGGAAGATGTGCTGACATCTCGCCTCGTTTATTATCTTCTGAAGCCTGCAAACAAGAGGGATGAGAACAGCAGCGTGGAGAGCTGTTGGCGTTTCTGGAATATTGTTACACGTCTAATTTATGGTGTTAATATAGATCAAGAAGTTTCGGGTCTGTGGAATAACTGTGGGGAGGACTGACCTTTCCCAAACTTGGGTTGTTTTCTGTGGTTCTTTTGGGGTCATCTGGAGTTAATCAGCCTGGTAACTTTTAAAAATCAGTATTGCCTAAAAATATATACAATCACTTTTGTTTTCAGTGGAGGAACATTTGCTGTAAGTAGAGGGTTGGGTTTTTTGAAAATAAGTTTGTGTTCCAGCTCCGCCGTGCACCAGCCTTGCTTTTAAATTTATAACCCTCCAAAATGAAAAGTAAATTGATTGTGTTATTCTCAGCTCTTTTATAAAAGTTAACATTGCAAAAACAGATGTGAAATGTGGCCTCATAGATTACAGTCTGGGCTTGGGGTTTTTTGGTTGGGTTTTTTTTTCTTCTCTTTCTCTGTACTGTGTCCCTGAGGAGCAGAAATCTGCCTTTTTCCAGCAGGAGGAAAATTGTTCTGTGTCTAAATTGCCTCCTGCTTGCCTTCTGCAGGATGCTGCAGGACACGGAGCTCAGAGGAATGACAATGCTTTTACAAAACCATGCAACTTAGCAGGGAATTTTTAATTATGAGTGTGCATGAGCGTTCAGATTGCCTGGGAATTTGGTAATGCTTTAGCAAGCCTCGCACCTCTAGGACATCCATTCAAATCTGGCCCAGGGAGGCAGTGATTAAAAGGCACTGTCAAGCGGATTGTTGGTCTCCAGCTTCCTTTTAGGAGACAGGTGAGTATGTCCTCACCTCCCTCATCACCCACCACACCAGTCCTGGAGGTAGCGTGATCCCCGGGTCTGGAAAAGCAGGGGCTGGGCAAAGCCTGGAGCTCCCATGCTTCCTCCAGGTCAGTGGGGGCTCAGCTGTTGGAGGCCACGTTGGGGCAAGGCTCTGCTGTATCGCGGCGCTCTCCGGATCACCGGAATCTTGAAGGGGTTGAGTGAGTGGTCTCACGAGGGGCAGGGAGCGTGTCTGGAAGCGCTGGTGGCAGGTAAGCTTCTGCAGCAGCGCGGTGGTGAGCGTGGCAAGGGCATCCGTGCGCCGCAGCTCGGCCCTGGGGTGCGGGGCAGGGGGGGAAGGTGGAGCAGTCCTTCATGTTTCATTGTATTATTTTCCATGCTCTGGTATGTTTTTAAAAAAAACAAACCAACCCAAAAAAGCAATAGGAAAAAGTTACTACTCTGCAAGAACTGCTAAAAGGGCTCCATCACTTCCATAAACCTCACACGTATAAATTACGGTCTTCTATTAGTCACTTAAAGGCTAGGTTGCTTAATTATTTTGATCACAGTAATCACTTATTTACAAGGTGGGGAAAAGTGCCAAGCACTTCCAAGCTGAGCAGCACACCAGGGCTGTGGCTGGGGAGGCAGGGCTGCAGAAACATTTCCCTCCTCCCCACAAATATAAATGCTTTTGCTTTTCTTGGTTGCATCCATGATGGTGCCCAGCCCGCGCAGGCCCCGGGCTGCTCTCCGCTGCTCTGGCGGCTGTGGTGGTGGGGGAGGCTGGGCTGCTCGGAGCCCCGGGTGGTGGGAGCTGCAGGAGTGGGGTTGGCCGCGGGGAACTGCTTCTTCACGGAGCAAGGACTGCGGAGGAGTCGGAAAGCAGGCTGCGGCTGGGTAGGGACGAGTGGGGGCCCAGGGATGGGAGTGCAAGTAGGGAAAAGGAAAATCATGCGAGATCTGCAGGGCCAGAAGAGCCCCTTGCACCGCCTTGCTCCACTTCACCCCATCCAGGTAAACCACTCATCTGCAGATGCCCTGCCTCGTGCTTCTGGGGCGCAAGAGTTGCAGGGTCCCTTTTAAGGTCCCTCCTGAGGGAAGATGCTCTGATCTGCAGCCTTCGGTGCTCACCCAGGAAAGAGGCTCAGATTATTATTTTTTAGGGGGAAGGAGGGGTCTGGCAGACGTTAAATGCATCCCCCTGAAAGCTACTGTTTGCAACCTGAAGAAGGTGTTTGGGGTTTTTTTTTCCCTACAGCTTGTCTGCCTTCCTCCTGATTTTATCAGCCCAATAACAAGTTATTACCTCCCGTTACAAGCCTCGCCTTCCAGCTTTCGCTCTGTGTCTTCCACATGTTTCTGCTTAGGAATCCGCAGCCTCCTCTGCTTTCCAGCAAAAGACATGCCGCTCTGAGCCTGCCTCCATAAAAGCCCCTAATTCCGTTAAAGTCCATTACAAGCTCCCCTCCCGCAGTTCCCGGGGGAGCGCGGGGCAGCGTATATCAGAGACCGCAAGAAAACAAATGGCCACTTTGAACAAATCCCAGGGCCGCTTGCCAAGCGGGGATTCCCAGCTATTTACAAACTGCCCTCGCTTCGTCCCAATAAAGAGGTAAAATGGAAGCAGGAAAAATATGTGTGTTATAATCACCCAGATTTACTCCTTCAAAGGATTTATTACAACCTTTTATTTTCATGCGTGGAAAATGTAATCTTATCTTGTACGCCGGCTGGCCCAGCTCAACTCGCCGGGGCGGTTTTACAGCAGAAAGCTATCAAGCAGCAACCTTTGGGGGCACGCTGAGCCTGGGTGTTAAAGTTGCTCGAATGCATTAAAGCAGTTGAAACGTGCATTAAAATATGGCACTAGGAGAGGAGGATATCTGTGCAATTAGCAATCTGATGCTTTCAGCAGCTGCTTGCAATGTCGATCCGGTGTATCGGCAACCGGTGCCGCTGAGGTTTGACGGAGAAAGGAAACAAACACACCAGCCGCTCTGCTGCCACAAAAACCCCGCTTTCAGAGCGGGTTAGCAGCCAGCTAGCTTGGTGTACGTGGGATTTTAGCAGGGATCAGATGCGAGGGGTTGTAGGAGATAAATGCCGTGAACCTTGAATTCTAATTTATGCTGTTTGCAAGCAGCAGAAGCTGCTGGCGCCGGGGTGGTTTGCGTCCCCTCTGCTACGCTGGGGAGCAGCGCCGGTGACATTCGGAGTTCAGCAAGCAAAATCCTATTAAGATAACGTCACGGCCTTTCTGTTTTACTGTTTGCAAGCCAGCCATAACATCATTAAATTACACAACAGGGAGGTGCCTGCTGCCAAGGAGCTCTGCTCGAGATAAGATGTGGGTTGAGCCGCTGCCAAAATTTGAGTTGATATGACAAGAAATTTGGAGCTGGTTCAAGGCTTGATTCACACAAGACATCGCAGCGTGCAGGTAAACACTGTGCAGGATTGGTCCCTGGGGCAGCTCCGAGCCGGGGCACGGCGCAGGTAGGGCAGTATCGGGCGCTGCCGGCTGGCACTGTGCAACGCCTGCCCAGGGCAGGGCTCAGCCGCGCAGGCCGGGGCTGAAGGCGTTTGTAGTAGCCAAATATACACCTGTTCTTGCATCGAGCACCGACAAGGAAAAGACAAAAATCTGGCGGGATCTGTAGATGAAGCTCGGGCAGCTGTTTGCAGGTTCTCACCGACCTTACCTCCGCCACCTCTTCCCCAGCCCTTTCGGGGGAGTTGGAGGAAGCCCGATGGCTCAAGGGATTGACTTTGGAGGCCCACGCTAGTAATTAAAATGCCTCTAACGTGAGGGCAGTTGCGATAGTTGGTTTTCTGTGGCTGAGATGGGGCAGATGGGATCCAGCGGGGTTTGCAGGGGCGGGAGTGTTGTGGGGTTGCCCCCCCGGGAGAAGAGGCGTTGCTGGCAGGGTTGTAAGGGCTGCGCTACCTGATCTGCAAATCTGGCACCACGAACACCGAGGCACTGAGGTGCTCAGGGAGGTTGCTTGTTTTGTGATGCCGTGGCTGGACCAGCAGGAAAAGGAGCAAGAAGAAATAGCCACTGTGTAAAACTACGTGCAGCCTCTATAACAGCACTGAAACCCTGCCTTGCTGGTCCCTCTGCATCACCCACTGCGTCCCTGCCACGCTTGCTGACGCAGGCTTTGTGCCTCTTGCCCTTTTGCTGCTGCAGGTCCTGGGCTCTCCCGGACCTCAGGTTTCCCTGTGCTGTCCTGCTTGTGGATAGTCTGGTCCTCAGGCTCCCTCTTCCAGATTCCCAAGGGAGAACTCATCCAGCACCATCCTCACCATTGCTCAGAGAAACTGCTGTCGTCAGCGCTGGTGACTTTTTTCTCCTGCAGCATCTTCCAGGCAGCAGAGATGGTGCACAGCCAAGGGCTCGGGGGGCTCAGCCCAGGCCATGACACACGGAGGAATTCAGGTGATTCTGTAGAAGTGCCTGGGCTGTGTGTGCAGAGAGCCCTATGTCACCTCCAAGACAGGACATCAGGAAGAAATTACTTAAAAATTGGGTCTTAAAAGCAGCTTTCGAAGCATTTTCCATTAGAGAAGCTTTGTTTCCATCAAAGGCTGCACAGAGACACGAAGCCTGCCCTGCCCTGGGATTCTGTCTGGCGCTCCAGCACTGCTATTACTGCTTTCCCTCGCGGCTGCGTTTCTGGCATTGCTGACTTTCGGGGTCCCAGATGTATCTCGTCCATGTTGCAGCAGCTCAAGTACAAAGCGGCTCAGAGTTCCCGTTACCGGGATGTTCCCTGCGAAGGGATGGAGCGACGTGCACAAGCACATCTCGCAGTGACCTTCCGTCCCGGCGGTGGCTTTGCGCATCTTCCCCGCAAAGGACTTTAGGTTAGCACAGTCTGACGAGCGGTGCGACGTTCCTGCCTCTCTAGTGCCTCATCTCGCAGCCTGCCTGCCTCCTTATAATTACAGAGCCATGTACGTGCAGGGGAGATGTCAGGCAAGTCTGTGACTTTCCTGCGATTCTCCAGTTTCCACAACAGCAGGATATTTGTTTTGTTGCTGTAGAAAACCTGCCCGTGCAGGTTTTCAGGGTACCGAGTTGTCACTACAACCGTTGCCTTCCCGCGAGCCTGAAAGGAGCCGCGTGTCCGCGAGAACGAATCAGATGGTGTTTCCTGCCACCTCCTCAGGAGAAAAAAAAGAAGTGTTAGATTGACAGTTTTGGAAAGTGAAGCTTTCTCTCTATCAACAGAGCAGACAGCAGCGTGGCACAGCCACGGGAGCGCATCGTCCCGTGCCTCCCGGCCACATCGCCCAGCTGTGGCAGGCAGGAGGATGGTCCTCATCCCCAAGGACACTGCAAATCTAGTACATCTAGGGTGGTGCCTTCAACGTCAGACCAGGACCTGCTCTGCCAGCCGCTGTGGGACGGTGGCCGTGCCTCCATTCCCCAGGGAGGGCAGGGCTTTGCCGCTGCCAGCCCAGCAGCAGGTTGCTGCCAGTGCCAAGCAGTGCAGCTGGTGGCCGGTGTCCCCTGCGGCTGCTGTTTCCGTGGCTGAGCCATCCACTCACCCTTTCGGCTTGCTGCTGTCGCTGTGAGATACACAGGCCTGGAGGGCGGCAGCGCTCCGGGGACGGGCCGCTGAGTTGTCAGGGATGCGTGGGTCTCTCAGGAGGCAGCCGCAGTGACATGCTTTTATCTGTCCCCGGGAGCCTCCGCCATGGGGAAAGGCAGTCTTGCCCAAGAGAGACGGGAGAGGGGCTCCCTGAGTGGGTGGGTGCCCTGATCGGGGTGCCTGGAGTTTGCGAAGCACAACACGCTGTCTGTGCTGATGCCTCCCCAGCATCCCACTCCCCAGACCCTGCTGAGCCTCCGAGGGCAGCAAGTGGGGATGCAAGGGGGTTTTCCCAAATTATTTTCAGGGAGAGAACCTGACCCTGGCAGAGGCTGATGGGTGCTGCGATGGGAGCAGGGCGCAGAGGGCTCTTGTGAAGCCTGCGTGCATCAGGACATCAGTGGGTCAGAAAGGACCATCCCTTTCCCAAGAGTATTTCCCACATACTTGCCTGTGAGACTGCTCCTCTCCTTTGCCAGCAGCTGGAAGGCATCAGCCTGCCTGGACTGCCCTTCCAGGATGGCAGTTCTTGTTTTCATATAACACAGATGTATATTTTCAGTGCTTTTGGGTATCAAAGGCACTTAAGTGAACCCTTCCACCTGAGGAAAGAGGTCCTGCAGGCGGGCAGGCTGCGTCGGAGGTTGGTAAAGGCTGGGAGGGTGCCCGGCATGGGTCCTGCTTGTCCCCCACCGCGCTGCGTAGCAAGCCGTGGTGCTGGAGGGCAGGCGGCGGTGCGGCTGCAGGGACGACCGGGTCCTGCTGCTCCCCAGGATGCATTCACTGTGTGCTTGTTCTAGGTGACACCGGGTCTCGAGGGCCAAGAAGGGGAGCTGCTCGTGAAGGGACCCTCTGTCTTCCGCGAGTACTGGAACAGACCCAGAGAAACAGCAGACGCCTTCACGCCCGACGGCTGGTTCAAAACAGGTACTGCCGTGGCTTCCCTGCGGCGTCTGGCAGAGGGGAGAGGGGGGCAGCAGCTCCGGTTCGGCCCCCGAGGTTTCCCAGCTGCTGGAGGGGGGGTTTGAAGGTGGGGGATGCCAGCCCGGCTGGGGGTGCGGGCTGGACCTGCTTCCAAATGCCGGGCTCAGGGAGGGGCTTCGCTTGCGTTGGCTATAATTAGCCAAATATTGGGGTATGTTTGGGGTTGCTTCCTTGTGATCATAATACACAGGTACTTAATCTTTTCTGGGAACTTAAATTTTGCAGATGGGTGGGATTTAACTTAACTTACATGGGGACCACGTCAGTGGAAAACCCCCACTAAGCTCCCAGGAGCTGGATCTGTCCTGCCTCCCCTCTCGCCGCCGGCGGGGTGTCTGCGGGGAATTTTGCGCTCCTGGTCATGGCTGAGCGTTTAAAGACAAGGTGTGTAGGGTCGAAGCCATGAGCGTGGGCAGTGTGGCTGCGTGGGGTGGGCTGGGGTCGTGGGCTTGGCCACTGGAGTCGCGTGGGAGCTTTTCAGGGAACCGTCATTTGTTGATCAGAAAATACTCGTCGATGGAAAGCTGAACTTTCTGGGGAAAAATCTCAGTAGGTGCCTTCGGTGTGGGAGCGGTTCAGGAAGGGGTTTTGAAATTGCCAGAACATTTTTTGAAGTGAAAGGTCTGAGTCTTCCAAATAAAGAGGCGTTTTAGTTTGAAACCAAGGCTCGTTTTATTTTTGTATGATACACTCTGGAAATGCCAAGGAAATGTTTCTTTTTCTGGGTTTTCTCAGGATTTGCCGTTCCCTTTCAACTAAGAGAAATGTTTCTGAAACGTGAAATGTTTCCAGGGATGGGAACACCCCTGGTATTTGTTTCTTTCAAATCAAATTTCACCACAAGATAATACCCTAATAATAATAATAAAGTTGCAGGTGGGTCCCGTGCGTGCCTTGGTCGGTTTTATCAAATCTTTGCAAACAGCAAAATGATGGTTTTATCAAATCTTTGCAAACAGACAAAAGATCCTGTTATCCTGCGATAGCAGGAGATGCTGGCGGGACTGTCCAGCTGCTGCGGCTGGGACGGCAAGTTCTCAGAGGAGAACTCACGGCTAACCCTGCCCATCGCGTGGGATGAGCAGGCTGAAGACCTTTCCCAAACGGAGTAGATGTGACAGGCCATGAATAAGTTATGTGCTTCAAATTACGCCTCCCGCCCCGCGCGTGGCGTGGGGAGCGGTCAGGGACCTCCTCGGTCAGAGGTTCCTGTCTCCCGGCGCTCTTCTGCAATTTAGATTAAATACCAAACCAGCCGCGGGCCAGGTTGGCGGGCCCTGGCCCCGGCTGCCGGTTGGTATCTCGGCGTGCCCACCTTCCCGCGGGCCGGGAGCCGTTTGGGCAGCGGGGTGAATACGGGCAGCGCGTTTGCCTGCCTGCACCGAGCCCGACCGCCCATTAATCTTGGCAGAGCAGAGGGGCGAGGTGGCTCATTTCTGCCTAACCTTAACATATACACAGCTCTGACGTTCCCGTTCCCCTCTTCTGTGCGTTAGCAGTGCCATCGAGTCGGGAGCCAGGCTGGGTTTCTGATGCCTTCCGTGTAATCTTATTTATTTACGGTTCTTGAAGAAGCTGTGATTTATTATTACTGTTATCCCGAAGCAGACGTGGAGCTGCCCTGCCGGCAGTGTCACCGCGGGTTCCCATCCTGGGCGGGTGCCGCGGGCTGGGACTGGAGCATCATCAGGCGATGTGCAGGGTGCAGGGCAATCAGCTTTAAAAATTTTTTTAGTCAACACTCCTGATGAATATTTCAGATGCAAAGGAATAGCATGCATTAATTATTGCAAAGAGATGTCTTTAGGAGAAAATGATTTTGAAATTCAGTTTAATTTCATTGTAATGTGCTGCAAACAGGAAGGGAGTATGTGTGTTTAATTGGCTCTCGGGGGTAAGGCCGGGAAGATGGCATGCCTTTGTCACAGGCCATTAGTGATACAGACTGCATAATGAGAGAGTACAATCAGCTCACAGCTGCCGGCTCCTACGGGGAGAGAATGATATTAAATAGAAATCAGTATAAATTAAACTTAACCCTTTCACTAGCTGAGCAAAGCTCAGAGCTAGAAATAAGGGGAGGGGGGAAAGCGGAGACAGGCATGGGAGTTCGGGCTGGGTCGGGGGGTGCCTGGCCGACCCCCCAGCGGCAGACCCCTGGCCAGGCTGCCTCCCCGACATCCCCTGCAGCTGCCTAGGGAGGACAGCAGGCTTTTAACTCTCTTCCCCATCCCCTTGTTCCCCCTCTCTTTGCCTTTCCCTCCTTCATTCCTCTCCTGACCGCTTACTCTGTGCCTCTCATGGATGTCGGGCCGATGGGACTGTTTCCTTCCCAAACCCCATTTAGCTGGCGGTGCAGCGAGCGACCCCCGTCACCCCTTGCCCTGCCTGCCCCTGCCGTTGGAGATCATTCAGAGACAGCAAATGTCCCTGTGGTGGTAAAACACCTCTTCAGGGAGCCAAGGAGGTTGTGTCCCACCATAGCAACTGGGATCTGGAGGGTGAATTACCTCCATTAAGCAGCGGTGGGTATCTTTGGAGCGGAGACCGTTCTAGCAGGCCACACCAGCCAGACAAAGCCTTGCTGCTTCCAGGCTATCATCCGCTCTGCCTGCCATTTGCAGGTCATATAGGTCAGCGCTTCAAAGCTGAGGCTGCGTGCGTGTGCATGGTGCTCCCAGACCCCAGGCGATGGTATTTCTGACTCCGTGCTAGCCATTCCTCTCGCTGCCGGACCCTCGTCTGGGTTCCCACCAAGTGACCTACAGGTCACCTAAAGCAGATGTTGGTGTGATCGCAGGCGGTGGCCGGGACCCCCGCATCCCCCGAGGACACGGGGAATGTGCGCTCAGCTGCGGCAGGGACGAGGTTTGGAGAGGGTAAACTTGGAGACAGTGGGGATAAGTCCTCAGCTGTCGCCGTTAATGGCAATCTGAAAAAAACAGCAAATAAAGAATAATTACTGCAAGGAGAACCCCAGCATGTTGCTCGTGCCGCACCTCGTCGGGAGTTGGTCTCTGGGAGGGCACTGCTCTGGGGTGGCACCGCACGGAGATGGGGCACGTGGGGCAGGGGTGTCCCGCCGTTGGCACTCGCCGTGCTGCGAAACAGAGCGCGGTGTGATGCCTCCGCATGCTGAGCGCCGAACGCGGGCTCTGGGCGTACCGTCCCCGTGCGTTGCTGCCGGGGGTGGCGTGTCCTGCTGGCTTCGCTGAGTATAATCAGTTTGGGGCTCTACCTGGGTGTCCACCCTCAGGGTTACACGCACAAAGCCAAGGGTCCCTGGAGCTCCTTCCCCCTTTCGTTTTGTGACCAGACTTAACCTGGAGCTGCTGCACCGGGCTTGCGTGGTGTGAGCACCAGTTCCCTTCCATACCGGCCCCCAGGGTGAGGGATGGTGCTCAGACCTTGCAAGGCGCCTGCTGAGGTGGTCCATCGGGAGCTTTTCTGGTTGCCTCCTCAAACGCAAGGCTCACGTGGGAATCTTGAATTTTAAAGTCTTTTCTGGCTGCAGGTCGTTTATTTCTGCAGTACTTTCCTCAGGCCGGTTCTGTTTCTGGTTGTTGTTCCCGTAAATCGAGTTATTGTGGGTTTTTTTTTCAGAAAGTATAGAAAACAAAACAAAAAGAGCCAACGCTTACGTGGCAGCAGTCATTTTCCTTTCTGACTGACAGCTCCTTTATTAAAAATCCCCTTTTCTCCCGTGAAACTGTCTTCCCCAAGAAAACAACCTCACGTTGAGCATTGGGGATGGTCATTCCCTCTGTGATCGGAAGGAAAAACAGCGATGCAGACTGTGCCATGAGCACGCCCTCCGCAGCGTGCTCCTGCCGCTCCCTGCTCGGTTTCTAGGGAAATCTTGGAAAGACCAGGCATTTAGTGCAACAACTGCAGACCTGTGTTTCCTCCCGGCGGGACGGGAGGCGGACACCGCGTGCGCCCCGTGCGGGAAGCCTGTGCAGGCACCCCTCTGCAAACGTGCCCATTTTGTGCCTCCGGTTAGAGAAGGAACAAGTAGGTGTGTATGTGTTACAGGGGGGAAAAAAAGGCAGGCAAAAAGGCGTGGTGCTGCAGTGACTTTATGATGAATTCAAGATCGTGGCTCTTTTGAGAACCTTCTGAACTCGTGGTGTTGCAAAGGTGATTTACTGTTGCTCCCATCCTCTTTATTCCCTCCGATTTGCGCCGTTGTCTGCCTATCTCTCCGTCTCTCTCATTTCCATCTGAGTGAATTTGATTATTTTTATTGTATTAACGCTGTTGACAGAGCTGCTTAGATCAAAGTCCCCTCCAGCCATTTCCAGGGAGACTGCTGGGTATCCACCTGCTGTCATACATCCAGGCGGCACCGAGCCCTCAGAGACCGAGACAAACCCGAAGGAAAAATGCCTACAGCCGTCTGTCTCCTGTCGCTGCGATACCTTCCCAGCTGTCCCGCGCCCTGCGAGGTGAGAGGCGATCTCCAAACACACTCACATGCCGCTGAGCAGGAAGGATGGAAGAAGAAAATTCGGAAAGAAGACATTTTTTACAGTGAGGGTGGTGAGACACTAGAAGAGATTGCCCAGAGAGGTGGGAGATGCCCCATCCCTGGAAACATCCAAGGCCAGGCTGGTCGGGGCTCTGAGCGACCTGGTCTAGTTGAAGATGTCCCTGCTCACTGCAGGGGGTTGGACTAGATGGGCTCTAAAGGTCCCTCCCAACCCAAACCATTCTGTGATTCTATGAGCAACTGCTGAGCAAACCCCGGGAGCTGGAGGAGAGCAGCACCCAAACACCAGCCTCCCTGGTCATCCCGCTCCCTGATCTTTATTCATCCAGGCCAGCTTTGCGATGCTCGCGCCGCTCAGGCTCTGGCACTGTCAGATTGTGTTATCTCTGCCCAGGAGGCAGCGCTCGTCAGGCGGCGAGCGGCTCCGGAGTCTCGAGCAAGAGGGCGGAGGGTTTGGGAGCGTGGTGGAGCCGCGCAGCGCGGTGCCCGGGCGCTGCCCGTTCGCCTGCCTGCGCGGGGCCGGGCAAGGTGCTTTCCCCGGGGGAACCTGGCGGTACAGTGGTGTGCACAGGGGGAGTGATACGATCAGAAAGCAGACTTCTCCCCGAGGGAAGGCCGGCTTCCGTTCACATTTGCCCACACGTCCAGAAAATTAGAATCTGGTGTATTCAGGGAGATTTATTTTCAATTACAGGTTAAGGCTGAGACGTGAAATAGCACCGGGTTTGAAAGTAGTGCATAAATCCTGCAACAAATCCATGTATCTCAGCTCCAGATAATAAGATTTTATTGATTGCTATATTGTATCTGTCAGAATAAAACTCTCTTAATGCATGCGTCAGGATGGAGAAGATAGAAAGCTTGTTGGTAGTAGAATCTGATTCAGGAATCAATGCACTTTGATTAATATGTCGTTAAGAAAGTAAGAGTTATTTAACTTGTTTGATGCACATTTCAAAATGATGACTCATATCTTTTAAGTTTCTTTCTTTAAGCTGCATTTAAAAAAAAACACCTCGGAGCTGTTTTTCACCTTGCCAAGTCCTGGTTTATCACTTAATTTTTACTAGATCCTTTTATGCAGGTCACAACCCGCCCCCCCCCCCCGACTCCCGTTAACAATAATTCCTATGGCCCAAAATGCTTCCCACGTGCCGTTGTTGAAGGCTTTAGAAAAAAAGGAGAATGCTGTGGACCTGCTATCTTTATTCCTTCTGGATGTTCTGCAGCACAAGAGAGAGCTCCAGAGGAAAAAAAAAAAGAAGAGAGAGAGAGGAGAAATTAATCTGGAATAAGACATCATCAGGAGAAATGAGAAGCACCCATCAGTTCTGGCAGGCGTTCAGATGCTGCCAAGCTTGGGCAGCCGGCAGCACGCTGTGCATCTGTCTGTGCTTGCTGAACGTGCCATTCTCTCGGCTCCGGCCTTTCCGCCGTGATCTACAAACTCGGGCACCAAGGACAAGCCTTGGCTTAGTTGGGAGCATCCTGCTCAGCACTGCTGATCCCAGCTTGCTCCAGAGGCGGGACCTGCCTTTGCAGCAGCCATGAAGCCCTGGTCAAGAGAAGCAGCCCGGTGACACTGTCAGGCTGGTTTCAGGGACCTCCCCATGTCCTTCTCCCGAGTCACAAGCGATAGAACAAGAGGAAACAGCCTCAAGCTGCGTCAGGGGAGGTTTAAGTTGGATATTAGCGAAAATGTCTTCCCTGCCAGAGGGGTCAGGCCCTGGCACAGGCTGCCCAGAGAGGTGGGGGAGTCACCGTCCCTGGCAGGGTTCAAACACTGTGCAGACGCGGCACTTCAGGGCACGGTTTAGGAGGCCTGGGGGTGTTGGGTTGGGGGTTGGACTTGATGATCCTAGAGGTCTTCTCCAACCTTAATGATTCTATGATTCTATCTGTCCTCTTCAGACTGAGCTCTCCAGTCCGTAGCTGGACAGCCCTGCCGGCACCAGCCACAGATCCTTGCCATTCCCAGCCCTGGCTCTTTGGCGATTTCCACCCCACCACTTCTAACAGAAAAGGCAAAGCTGCCTGCAATTTTCCAGCCCAGAGAAATCTGGTGTTTGTAGGAAATACCCTGGACAGGCCATCCTTGGCCAGACACAGCCCATTCCTCCTCTCGGGCCGGTCTCCGAGGAGAGGGGCAGGAGAAGCAGCGAGCGGCGCACGCCCGATCCCTCCAGCACAGGCTTATTTCCCTGACACTTGCCTGTCCCCAGAGGCAAGCAGGTGTTTCCCTGCCAAGGGAATTGCTTACATCCGTGGGTGTAGCACTGACACCTGAAACAGAAACTACTTTAGCCTGATCAAGGCAGATTATAAATAGAAATGCATCTAATTAGCATCCTAATCTGCAGGTTTTCTGTTTGTTTGCAGTGCCTTTCCTAGTCAAAAATCCAGTTAATGCAGATTCTATTTTTAAAGAAACGATTTGATAATTATAACATGTTGCAGATGATGTGACTTACAGGTTCGGTAAGCTCCGAGGCTGGGCTGAAGGAGCTTCTTTTTGAGACTGTCATAGCTTAAGCTCCTGAGTCGGGCGGGATGGCAGCGAGCGTTGCGCAAGGCTCTGTCTCCGCTTTCCAGGTACGTGATCCAGCGTTAGAGCTGAAAGGCAGTGGGAGCGAGAGGCAGGGAGGCTCACCTGCTTCATTAGTGGCTTGTATCTTGGACCCACGTTCCCACAAGCGACATGAAAGGGCACCCAAAAGTATGCCGAGCATACCCCAAACACAGCTCCGTGTGCTGCTTTAGGAGGGATATCCCACCGGATCTCCACGGGACAGGAGCGGCGGCCGCGGGCACCCACCGGGCAGCCTCTGCAGCGAAGCCAGACCCGCCGTGCGCTGGGCTCACGCTTCCACCCGGCCCTCATTTAAGAGGTCTTTCTAGAATTAAAAACATAAAGATGGCATGGTGTAACGATCAGCCGCGTGTAAGGATCCCTGTATAATGTCAAAATGTTCCTTATACACACCCACTTCTAACACTGGAGAGAAAGTTCGCTTTTTCTGCTGCCTGCCTCAGTACTTACTCTTTTTCCTTGAGGAGACGGTATTGCCAGCTTTGCCTGAAGGCTGGAAGCCTTAGGGTCGTCAGGACACAGCGAAACGAAGCCTGTTTCCTTGACTGCTCGCGAGACTGATGTTTTCAGCAGTTCAGAGAGTGACTTGGGATTTTTGTAGCTGTAAATGAGAGCAGCTTTTGGCACAGAATTTGTTTACTCTCTACAGAGCTCTGCTGTAGTTGTATCAAACGTCTTGGATGCCAACCCTTTACTTGAGAACCTCTGCTACACGGAGTCCGGTTTTCAGAGGCGTGGAGCAATTGCACCCCAGCTGAGAGTCGGTGGGAACAGCAGGCACCCGCATCTCCGAAATCCAGGCTGTTCCCTTTCAGTCCCTATTTGTTTTTACCTCTCCAGCTGTGCTACGGCAGCGCTGCTCACGCAGCCCGAAGGGAGAGGGGCTCGCCCAGGCTCTGACCGCCGGGCGTGACCCTTCCCTTCCCATCCCAGGGATTAATGCAAGGAGTCCCATCCGCAGCTCCAGCTGCGTTACGTTGTAGGGGCGTCAAGCTGAGCTCTGCAAGCCTGTCAGAAGATCTAGCAGGAGAATCGCAAGCTGGCGAGTGGGTTAAGAGGGGAAGCGCAGGACTGAGCTCAGGATGTGGTAAAGAAATGGGCTGCGCAGTCGCCTTTCTCATGGTGCTTGGCAGAGCCCGTTGGGTCATTGGCGAGGCTTCCTTTCAAGCGGCTACTTACTGCTGTATAAATGGCATGCCTCCTCCAGTGCGGGATTCGAAACCCCATAGGGGAAGGTCAGTATCGAACCATCCGAGTGAGATCCCTGAGCAGTCGTGCAGAGGACAAGACCGTGGTCCCATCGCGGGCTCTATCAAAGCACCTGTTCTACGGGTGTGAAAGGCTGCTTTGCTGGCTGTGGGGACGCCTGTTCTTCAAGCCTGGGAGGTGATGGGGATTATCTTCAGTCCTGACAGCTGCCTGTCACCAGAGGTGCCCGGCTCAAGAGGAAATCTGTTGAAACTAGACCTTCCTTCTGCCTTTGCCCATCTCTCCTTTTTCTGCCTTATTTTGTGTCCTCAGCTTTCCCTTCCTCCCCGTTTGCCGGGTTTCCCGTTGCTTGAGGCGCTCTGCTGGTGCCCGCACAATCTGGTTAGCGTGCGGAACAGTTTTCGGCGTTTGATTTACATAAGCCAGCGCAGCCGTAAGTGGGGCAGGGCCGGGGAATTGCACAAATTGATCACAGCTCATGGGACGAGCCGGGAAGCCAGTGGCCTGATTTCCGTCCTTCCCCAGCACAAGGGAAGCGAGGGATCACTTTCAGCAGGCGTGATCCAAGGCCAAGCACCGTGAAGCGGTGAGGTTTTTGTTGGGTGTTTTACTGGGCTGGTAATAGCGCTTGACGAAGAGCTGAATGTCTCTGGCTTTGAGAGGCTCTTTACTTTCAACAAGAGTCATCCCTCTGGGTTTCACTCAAGACAACTGAGAACATATTTACTTATAACTAATGGTACCATGCTGTAAGCAAAAGTATAGGCTTCTGTATATTTAAGCAAACAATTTAAGGCAGATATCTTTCCTCATATCCCACCGCTGCCTCTCTTAGTCAACAACCTCCCATCGTTATCTCTGCTTTATTTGATAATTCATCTCACCAGAGACTGGGACAGGTCACGGCATGGAAAAGAGGTGCCGCTCTCTTTAGCTAAGGTGTAATTGATCCCTCAGCTGTTCTGCAGAGGGCAGAAGCCAAAGGAGAGGGGTTTAGTCTAATGTTTTTATTATTACAATTACTATTTTCAGCCGTGCACGCAGGGTTACCGTGCTCTTCGAAGTTTCGCCAGCTGAGTGGCAGCCGCGTTTGGCCGGGCTGCCACACCTTGGAGCATTTACTTATTTATTAGTCTTTGAGTTTTCTTTTTCATCTCGTTGTCTGCAGGGATTTCTATAAATAATTAAATGCTAATGTGAAAAAAAAAAAAACAAAACAAACAACCCAAAACACGTTTTTCATTTTTACTTACCCATTTTCTTTTCTGGCTTGTCCTCTGGGCAAACCCATCTGCAGTAATTCTGCCTGTAAGCGGTGGCGGGGGGGGTCCCTCCGCCCAACCTGCTTGTGTCGTATCAGTCATCCATGAGTTCCTGCTAATGATGAGTGAACCTACAAAGTCTTGGCTGCCTGGCTTGCAGAAACGTTCAAAGATTCGGCTCGTTTATCTGCTATTTCCCATTAGGGAGTATGGCGGCCTTGGAGCAGGGCGTGCAGCCTCCCTGGGCTGGGGAGGCTTCCTCCACTCCTTGTCCTTCAGATCTGCGATGCGCTGGAGGGTTGGAGAGGCTCCTGGTCCTGCTGAGCTACATGTACCCAGAAATGAGGTACAGCACCCCTGCCAAGGGCAGGCGGGAGCCAGGATGCTGCCAGACTCCGCCGAGGTCTGAGTTTCTGTTAATCCCTTTGGTGCTGTCATCTCCTGGCCGAATGCTGGCGCCCAGGGCTTTGTCTGCTGGCGTATGTCGCAGAAGAGGGTCTAACGCCAGGCCAAGGCTGGAGTGGGGACCATATGCAGCAATCCCCGAGGCCCTGAAACAATAGTACAGACATGGGCCTTTGTATTTGCTAGCCGAAACCTGCTGGCCATTTGGGCGTGCTGGGAAGCCCCTATCATGGGGAGGGGAGAGGGTTTGGAGGGGGTGGAGTGGATGATGCTTTCCAAGTCCCCCTAACGTGCCTGGAGATTAAGCTGAAGCTGCTAGCTCTGTTCATCTGTGGGTTTTAGAGAGCTGCTAGCCTTAAACCAGCCCTTCGCATTCACCTAGAATCCTCTATGTCTGTGAAGGACCACGAAATGGTGCCGAGGATGGGGTGAGCTTCGCAGTTCACAAAGAAGGAAGCCACCAGGTGCATGGATGGTCTGCGCCCATCTCCTGCCTGTCCCAGTCCGCGTGGGCGTGAGGAGCAGGCATCAGAAGTGCTCCTGCTGGGGGATCCCTCAGCCTCGACTTTGTGTGCAGAACCCAAGGCTCCAGGCTTTGGTACGCAACCTCCTACATCCACCACAACTTCACTGGTGCAGTCCCATGGCTGGGGTTGTAGCCTATTTTCATGCAAATCGGACCAAAAATAACCTACATCTTTCCTGTCCTGTAGTTTCCTGTGCTTTTCTCTCTTTGGAATATCAGTTCTTTAAAACCAGAGTGACCAGAAGATGCACCTTTGGGGTGAACCCTTTGTGAAGGCGTGGTGCCGCAGGACTAAGTGTCACAAGGAGGTTAATCCGGGCCTGCCTAAATACTGCCTTGCCTTCCCTCCTGTGCTAGGCAGAGCTCTCGGATCAAGGTGCCCCAGGAGAAGAGTCCTCCTGAGAGGAGAGCCAGGTCTGTGTGGTGGCGTGAGCCCACTCACAGCCGTTGGGTTGGGGTTGTAGAGCAGAGCACGGATGGGGGGATTTGTACCAAACGGGCTCCGGGATGGCAAACGACGTAGGACATGCAGGCAAGCCCTGAGGGTACAGCACAGGGTCAGCAAGCATCGTCCTGGCTTCCCACCCTGCTGCCTGAGGGGTGCAATAAACATGAGGAGCCTTTAAAAAATAGGGCTGTGAGAGGGAGGTGTCACTGATTTATCAGCCGAGCCGGGGTAGCTGCACTCCTCATCTGTCCGGCAGCAAGTCCCCGACTCCCCCTGCCCCATAGATGGAGGCAGAGAGGGGGAGAGCACAGCTCGGGATTACTGGGTTGAAATCAGACTTGTGTTATCTGCAGCGTTTGCCTCCCAGGTACCTGGAGATGCTGCCAGCATTCCCTGCACTGCTCCGTCTCCCGCTCCACCGGCGCAGCCACACAGCGTGGGGAGGAGTGCCTTATTAGCACAGCTCTTTGTGAGATGCCCTTGAGTGATTTTTTTTTTTTTCCAGGTGTAAATGCCAGGGGAGGCTGTACCAGTGCTTCACATTCTTTCATCTCGGCGGGGTTTTGCCCTTTCTCCCAGCACGGCTCTGACAGCAGGCTCAGCGCTGTTGCCTGTGGAATACAAACAAACTTCCCCATTGCAGAGCATGACATGAATTCATTCCAGGATGGGTTTTTTTTTTTTTCTCCTGCTTTTCTTTTTTTCCTCCTGCTGGATGCTCCAGGGGTCTCTGGAGAAGTTTTGAGAGTGGGGAGCCAGTTGCTTAACCCCCTCTCTCCCAGGAGCAGGCAGCTTGCAGCAGACCCGACAGGTCTCGCAGATGGGGAGGACTGCAAAGCAGCTTGATGCTGCGATGCAGTTCCCATCCCCTGACCGAGCTGGGGGAGAAGAACCAACGCATCGAGACGTCTGCATCCCTACATCTCTTAGTACCAGCCATTAGGGCAGTTGGAGGGTCTGTTCCCCGCTTGCTGAGCGCACCGCACCTACCATTAGTGCTAATGGGAGTTAGGCAGGCGCACGGAGAGGCAAGGATGCCCCTGAGCTACAAATCTACTTGGCAATTTTATTATGTAAATAAATGGTGCTTGCACATACACCTGCTGCTGCTGCTGCTCGTGGTGATGTTCATGGCAAGATACGTAAACAAACAGCGATTCCGTTCTAATAGATTTATTTCCTTTCTTGTGAGCCATTAAATTACCTCCAGATTTCACGCAGGTAGAAATCTGCAACAGCGTCAAAATCTTGCTCTGCCTCAGTGGACGGTGGCCCGCAAAGCGTGACAGCCACCTATTGCTCTCAGATATTGTGCTGGGGAGCAGTCCCATGGGAGCAACCAGGAGCATCCTCGGTGTATCGGTGTCTTTGGAGGTCCGCACCTCCCACCAGGGCTCCCACCACCACCGGGCAGTTTGCAGGCAATGACAAACCTCCCTGTCCTGGGCTGAGCTCGGTGGCTGCACAGCCCGTGTCTGGAGAGCGAGAGTCCTCAGCCAGACCCCTCGGGGCAGCTCCTCCGCCTGGCCAGAGGGTGAAGGGCTCTTCCCTTCCAGGGGGGTCGAAGCAGAGCTTGCTCTGGACCTTGAGGAGGCTCTGGGCTGGGTTTTGCTAGGAAACCCATCGCTCCCCTGCAAAGCATCAGTACCGGGGCTCGCCAGGCTCCCTGACCCCGCGCACAGGTCGATGGGACCTGCAAGGAGAGCAGCCTGCCCCTCTCTGAGCTGACCTGCCTGTTCGCAGCCACAGGGACGCGTCTCTGGGCTGCAGCTGCTGAGCTGCTCTCCTCTCCTGCTCCCTGGCTCCACTGGAGGGTTTTGGCAGCAAGACAGGTAGCAAATAGGTAGGGCTGCTGCCAGGGAGAGCCCTGAGGCGCTGTGCCGGGGCTGCTGGGGCCAGGGTAGCTGCTGGTTCGAGAAGCGCGGTGCCGGCAGAGAGCTGGTGCCGGTGGCTCTGCTGGGCAGGGCCGGGTCGCCGGGATGGGCTTTTGCGCTGCACCCAAGGCAGCACCCGAGCAAACAGGAGCCCTGGAGATTGCTGGGGAGGGGAGATGCTTTCCTCATTAATAATTGGTGCATTATTAATATGCATGTGCTTTTTGAAGAAGTTTCAAACTCTTCCCCCTCAGGAGCCTTTGATGCTTTATTAATGATTGCGGCGCGCACCAAACCCTCGGTTCACCGCAACGGGAGCAGACCCATGCCCCTGCCGAAGCTTTTGGTCATTGTCTGTCCTGAGCCCAGGGAAGGCATTTTGCTGGTCCAAGTGACCAGGTGAGGGTAGGTGGACTTGAGTAGCCCCAAAGAGCCACTCCACTGCTGTGAGAGGCTCCGGAGGCAGCAGCAAGCCGATCTTTGGGAGGTTGGCAGGACTAACCATCGTGGAAGTTCAAGATTTCAGCTTTACACCCTGGATCAGGATCAACAGGAACTTTTTTTGGGTCCCCTTGTAACGCAAAAGAGGATGCAAGCACTTGTAGAAAGGACAAGGAAGGCAGGGTCAGGTGTTGACTTTGATGCCGGGAGGCTGCCAGAGGAGCCCAGGTTTTTCCTGCCACATTCCCCCGCTGAAGCGGTCAGGGACACGAGGCAGCAGCCGGGGAGCAGAGGAGGAGCAGAGCAAGCCCTGGGAAAGCAGCCTGGTTTCACCAACGTGTGTGCTGAAGAGCAGGAGTGGACGGGAGGTGACAGGGAGCGGTGGCGAGCCTTCGGCAGCCCGGGCAGGTGGCCTGTGAGCTGGGACAGGCGCTGCTGCACAACCGGCCTCTGCAAAGGAGCCCAAATCCAGAATTTCAGAAGCGCTAATTACTGTTAATTAGCTACAATTTGTGCTCGTAACCTCTGTTCTTAGCCAAGATGGCTGACAGCAGTGACAAACATTATTCATTTCCATGCAATAAATCAAGCTAAAGTTGCTTCTGTTATTTAGCCTATCATTTAGCATTTCATTAAATAGATATGTACACATACATCATCGTTGCCGAGGCTGTGTCAATCCTTTTCAGGGGCAAAGCTGCCTCTAATCAATCCCAGCAGCGCAGCGCGCCATGGAGAGGCTCTGGATTACCGTGTGCCAGGTTAGCATCTTGCTGAGCATCCATCAGGCACCGGTAGCTCATCTGCCGGTGGCACACCCGCTATTTAACCCGAGAGTTACTAACAGCAGCGCTGCTGTTGCTCCTAAAAGTGGCTGTGGCTTGGAGAGCTGGGGGCTGACCTGCAACCATCTGCAAGGTCCCTGTCAGAGCAAACATGCCTCTGCCGGGCTGGTGCTGGGCTTTCCGTCAGCTCCGGCATGGAAAGAGCAGCAGCCGAGGGGCTGAGAGCGCCGAGCTTTGGCTCAGGGCTGCTCTGCATCACCCTCCGCGCATCACTCCATCTTTGCACCTCTGACGGAGGGGAGGTAGCGACAGTTCGTGGGAGCACTGCTGCCGTGTGCAGTAGCAATAAGGTTGTAAGGGTGAAGCAGGGGCGGCAGTGCCCGACACGATAGGACGTGGTGGCGGTGGAGGGCGAGGAGCAGCGCTGTGGTTGCACTGAGCGCTGCAAAGGTCCCCTCTGTTTGCTGCTGGCCTCTGCTGAGCTGGAGAACGTGTTCGTTTTCACGATGGGCAGAAATAAAGAAGGCGTGGCGTTAAAATGAGCCCGGAGCTTCAAAGAGTAGCAAAACGCTGGCACTACAGTATTTCTGGGCCCATGCAGCTCTCACAGCGCTGAGGAACCTGTTCTCCAGCGCAGAACAGCAGCTACTGCCCTCGTGCAGCCCCGGCAGCGCTGGGGTCTCCCCTCTGTGCCGAGGAGCGTGCGGGCGCTGAGCGGGGCGAGGCGGGAGCTTTCTGCTGGAGCTCCGCCGATCCATCCGTGCGGTCCAGCCTGGAGCGGGAGCTCCCCTTCCTTGCACAGGAGCTGGGCACCCCGGGGTTCAGCCCGGGCCCTGCTTTGCCACGGCATCTTCTTACCTCACACCGTGCTCGGGGAGGGCTCTGCCTCTTGCTCCTCCGAGGCTTTCTGGTTGGGCTGCCCGGTCCGAGGGGCTAACGGGAGCAGCTCTGATTTGCCCGTGTGGCACCACGCGTTCGGTGCCCTCCCTCTCCCAGCACTCCATAAATAAATTCCCCGAGTCCATCCTAGCACACTGTATCAATCTTGTTTAATAGACTGGAAAGCTTATTGCATGGCGGCAGGTCGCAAGGAGTGTCGAGGTGATGGATTGCGCCTTCCCAGAGTCGAGCGTCGTTGATGTATAATGAAATATTTATGATTTATTCCAGCTAATAAACTGGAGTGAAGTGTGTGATGTATGTGAGCAGATGGGGGATCTATTGATGCAGTTTTCATTGCGTGGGGGAAGGGAAAGGTTTATGTCCATAACGGAGACGTGTCGCAGAGCCTCCTGTCCCTCTGCCCGTCCAGGTGGGCACTTGGCCGCAGAGAGGACAGATTATCTAATTCCTATAGACGTCCTTTAGCGCTCGCCTTCTAATCGTTTGTCCTCTCCATGTCTCATCCCGTGGCTTTGTCAAGCAGAGGAACCTCTGGCAGTGGGGAAAACCCATTTCTTTGAGCATTGGGCTTGGGGCTGGGAGCTGTGCGGGGAGCTGGTGCTGAGCGGGGTGGGAAAACCATTCCCTTCCCTGGCCGTGGGCAGAGCGGCTGCAGGAGTGTCACTGCCATGCCGCGCTCTGCAGCTTCCCGGTGCCTCTCTGTCTGCGTTACCTACAGAAAAAATAACTTCCATGGATTTAGGAGACCAGTGAGACACTGAATTGCCCTGGAAAGACCGGGGAACCTTGAAACCTGTGGGGAGAAGTCTTCATCCATGTGAGGCGCGATGGGCACGTGGCGCTCGTTGCTGCAGGATGCTCCCAAAGCCGACAGCTTGGTGTTCAGAGCGGGAAGGAGCATTTCTGTGCTCAGCTGCTGGGCTGTGTGTAACCGCCCGGGACGGACCTACTCTGCAGGCAGGACCCTGATCCTGCCCGGCTTCTCCAGAAAACCTGTGTCCAAAGGCAGGAGGACGTGCCTGCCAGCTGTGGTCCCACAGCTGCCCTGGACTGGGCGGGGTGGCCATCGCTAGCCCCGGCTGGGCCCCTGCGTGCCCCCGTTGAGCTGTGCGTGCTGGTGAGATCTGGCCCGGGGCCTGGGACTCGCTCCCCCAAAGCCCTGTTCAGGCAAAGGGGGTTTGAGCCCCCAGATCTTCGCTCAGCTCTCCGAACCGGTGAGAGTATCAGGATCGGGACTCAGGCTTTTCACCGCCTGCCCAGACTTGTTAGACCAATCCTGCCTGGAAAATAAATCATCGTCGTAATCACCGATGTGTGTCTCTTTGCCAGAGGGTGAGCTCTGCCTCAGCCTGGGGTGGACCAGGAGCATCAACAACCCTTTTAGGGCAGTGGGAGACAGGTAAGAGTTAATTGCAGGGTAAAGCAGAGATGGATGCACAACCTCCAGCCCACTGCTCTGGTGTGAGCAGCGAGGGAGGCCGCTTCGCATCCCGCCGCTGTCCTGCCAGCTGTTCCCGTTTCTGCCTAATTAGCCTCCGGATCAGCGTGCTTTGAGATTCCCGGCTGAAAGGCACCGGAGAAGGGCAAAGACTGATTATTCCAACTGCCTCCCTGCAAGCTTCCCAGGGGTCTGCCAGCTGGGAGCCTGCTGGTCCCCCCGACATGCTCATTTGGTGAGAGGGGAAATTCCCCAGGTAGGGTGAGTGCAGAGGAATCCAGGAGGGTGAGCGCCTCGCTCTGCCTCTTATCTCTGGAAGTGAGGGATCGTCATGCCAGGAGAGCAGCTGACAGCAGGGGATCCCTCCTGGAGTTCAGGGTGGGGGAAAAAAGAGCTTAAAGGCTCCCAGAAGAGCAGGCGTTGAGGCCGGCAGGAGCGGAGCATCGGCAGCGTCGCAGCAGGGCCGGGAGCTCGGTGCAGCCGGTGGCACCGACCGCAGCCGTGCCGGCAGGGCAGGAGGAGCCCAGGCTCTGGTTTGGGTGGGGAGCAGCACCCTGCTGCCCCGGCCGCCCCCTGACAGCCTGCCAGCAGCTGCCCGGCAGAGGGAACAGGGGTGGCTTGGGGCTGTTTCGCTCGGCGCAGCTGGAGCGGCCAGTGGCGATTTCTCGTGGTGGTTGTGGGGCTGGTCCAGCCCCAGCCCCTGTAACAGCAGGGCCAGGCTGGGGGCACGGCTGCGGGCCAGGACGCGTGCTGTGGCAGGGGAGGTGACCGATCAAAATGCTTTCTCAGGGATCATCCAGGCTGGGCCATCGACGGGGCCCTGCAGAGCATGCTGAGGGAGGTCTGCTGGCTGTCCCCTGCCACCCTGCCCTGTCCACGGGGACTGTCCCCAAAGGAGCAGCCACACGGGTCTCTTCTGTGCCCCTGCGGGTCAGTGTCTGCTGGAAGAGTGGCTGCAAGACGTCCCCGCTCTCCAGCCCAGCTCTCTGAGGAACGCTGCATGAAGCATTTGAAAGCTGAGACTTAATTTGCAAAATCTGGAATGATTCGTTAACATCAAAAGGTCTAATTAATATTAGAAAGCACTCAAACCACATTCTGCTGCTGGCAGGGAAGAGCCCACCAGCATTCCCTGTGCCGCTCCAGCCCTGGAGACCCGGCTTGCCCCCCCCGGGCTCCTCACCTTCATGTTTTATTGCAGGCACTTCTGAAACCTGGAAAAGCCACTCCAGCAGCCAGGAAGCTGTTAAATAAGCAGCTCCAGCCTGCTGGGTCAGCAAGCACTTTCCACCAGGAACAAATCACTTAGGCAGTACCGTGGGGCGGATGAAGGCAGCATGCCGAGCCCAGCCTTGCCTGAGAGCACCATTTACCCGGGGCAAGGGCTGTGCCCCACGCCGGGGGATGTTTTGTAGCATCTGATCAAGACACTGGAGCTCCCCATGAGAACATTAGCTGCCACAATGGCAGGAGGGTAAAAAATAATCCATTTTTTCATTCTCAACAAAATGGATTCCCTTTCCAAGGGATGTTTTGCTGTCTCCTGTTATTTTCTGCTGTGCCGTGCTTGGTCTGCGCAGCAAAAGCACCATGGTCTGCAAAAGCGCCATGTAATTGTGAACAAGAGTGGCAGGGACCTTTGCGGACCCTTCTGCCGTGGGATCCCCTGGGGAGACAGAGTCATGAGTGTCCAGGGCTGAGGCTTTCTCCTCTGACACCACACTGCGCACGATGCTTCTCCTAATGCCTCCCGTGTGCTTCCAGCAAAGCATTCGTACGCTTCTGCTTCTGGCCTCGTCTTCTGCAAGCGCCCCTGTGAAGGCTGGACCTGGCCTGAGCCCAGGCTGTCCTCACCACGCTGCCAGTGCCTGAGCGGGACCCAGGGAAAGGCTGTGCTTGGGGCTGGACTCAAGTCCAGGTCACTGGCATCCCTTCCCTGCTGCTGATGTGCACGAATGCTGCCGTGCCAAGCATTACCAGTGCCAGCTCTGCCCAGCTTCAATCCTGCCCAGCAACGCAGCCAGGGAGGACCTGAGCGAGTCTTTTGCATTGCAGCTGCAAACAGCAAAATCCACCCGGTCTGACGCTCCCAGGCCAGGCTCTCTGTGGTGTTGGTCGCCTGCGTGGCTTCGGTTTGCAAACCTTGCAGCACGCGTCCTCGGGCGCCTGTGCTCTCCTGCCTCCCACCTGCTGGGGCGGCACGGCGAGCCGCTCGGGAGGCGCCTGGCGCTTCTCTTCTGGGGAGCTTTAAACGCAAAGGAATAGGTGTGTAAATGTGGGGCTGGTGAAAAACCTGCCAGAAGCCAGGAAAGGCCGTGTGACAATTTGCAAGTCAGTGTGGTGCCGCGTTGCTCTCGCGTCGCCTCGGCGTGCCAGTTTTCAGCCCGCAGAGCCGCAGCTGAAGCTCGCACGTCGCGGCGCAGCTGACACTGTCATTGCCGCAAAGCTGGCGACACGTGTTACCAAACAAGCTTTCATCTCGCCGTCCTTCCAGGCAGCCGAGTGACACCTGTCCCCGGTGAGCAGGGATGTCGGGGCGGCACGGGCTGCGGCTGGGGTGGTGGGCTCCTCCTGGGTGCCGCCCTCTCCTCAGCACCCGTTTGCAGGGCTGAGATCTTTGCTTAATGAAGCCCAGTGGGCCAGACCCATTACGAGGGCAACACTTCACTGTTCGCTGGGTTTTTCCAGCAGATCCTAAGACAGTCCCGGTTCTGCATCTAGACTGGACTGAAGTCACTGTTCCTCGTGATTTACCTGAAAAGTCTCATTCTTTCCTGTGCACTTCTGCTCTCTCAGAGCTTCTCCAAGCTGCTCAGCGTTTCATTTCTCCAGCCAAAGTGTTCTCTTGGTCAGTGGCTGGTACAAATGTTTGCTCATGACACCTTTGATGTAGAAACGTTGCAATGCTTGCCAGGAGCAAGCTGTCCCATGGGTGAGGGTGTTGGTACAGGAGCTCCAGGGAGGGTTTGCTCCTGTAAGCTCTGCTCTTGGGAGCAAAGAGGCTCTTGTTCAGCACGTCCTGGGAAAGTGGCTCGGGCACCGTGTCCGTCGCTGGGAGATCTCTCGGCTACGCGAAGGAGGGGCACGAACCAAAGGCCATAGTGGCGGAATCACAAGGGCCCTTTCATCTTTGCAACAAGTATTTTGCAACTTGAAGAGCCTCATTGCACAAATCTCTGCGGTTTGAGTTTGGAAATAGGCTCGGCATTGCAGCGTGTCTGCTTCTTAGAGTTCATCTGGGCAAGGTGTGCATCCACAGTCCAGCAGCCATTGCCCAGTAACTAGCTATAGACAACCCTTCCCTCTAAACAGATCTTACCAAAAAGCCTCATTTTTAAAGCAAAAGTAACCTTGAAAAGGTATATAAATAGATATATAAAATATATATATCAAAATATAAAAAAGATATATAAAATAGATATATAAAAGACATGTAGATACGGCTATGGCTATGGCTATGGCTATGGCTATGGCTAGATATAGATATAGATATAGATATAGATATAGATATAGATATAGATATAGATATAGATATAGATATAGATATAGATATAGATATAGATATAAAAGACCATGTTGGATGAAGCTTTGAGCAACCTGAAGGTGCCTCTGCCCATGGCAGGGGGCTGGAACTAGATGATCTTTAAGGTCCCTTCCAACCCAAACCATTCTATGATTCTATGAGTTTATATATACACACACACATAGATATATAAATTGTCTGAAACTCCGGCAAAGTGCAGCCCACCCCCAGCTCAACCAGCGCAGGAGCCTGTTCAGTATGCAGCTCAGCAGAGCCTTTAACATTTCGCAGAACAGATGCCCACTGAGCATCTTGAAACAAATCCAAAGATAGCGGTGACGGCTGCTGTCAGGGAAACAATAATCCCACGGCCTCGCCAGCATCAGCTGCACCGCAGCACCGGAGCTGAGCCACGTGTGACGGAGGCTTCTGCCGCTGGCTGCTTTGTCTGATGAAAGGAGCCTGGTCGGAGGTGGCCCGGGCAAGCGGAGGCGGAGATGTGGTGTCAGAGACCATAATCTTCTCATCAGCCAAAATCCCCTGCCCTGCGCAGCTGGCTGCGAGGAGGGAAATACTGTTTCTGGCTCCTTGCTGTGGGAAGCATCTGAGCACGGGCACGGCTGTCCTGGCCCTGCTGCTTTGTGCTGCCTGGGCGATTCCTGTGCCAGCAGGAGGAGGGAGGGAAAGGCTTTGGGAGTGAGGACGGAGGGGTGATGGGGTGCTATTGGGGTTCACCATTCCCAAGCTGAGATTGTCTCACTGCTGCGAGCTCACGTCAGTCCTCCTGAAACCAGAGTAGGCAGGAGGACTCTGGTATCTTTGGGCTGGCTGGGCTCCTCTTCCAAACGTGGTTTGGAAAGTGGTGTCATCCCATGGGGGGCAGTTCTGTTCCCTGCTCAGAAATCCGCCCCCGTCGCCTCTCTTGCCCCTGCCAGCCGGGGAGGAGGTGCCGGCACTGGCAAAGCGCTCGGAGGCTGCTGGGCGAGGAGCGCCGTGGTCTGCAGCCCGCTGGAGGTAGCAGCCTGCATAACGGAGCAGAAAAAGCCAGGGCAGCCGGGGTGGATGGAGCACAGCGGCGGCAGCGGGGCTGCCTGCAGGGGCTGGGTGGGCTCATGCACCACCAGGCACAGGGACCCACGTCGAGAGCCCAGGGGAGGAGGGCACAACCCTTGCCACGGGCCCTCGGCGCAGTGCCAGGTTTGGAAATGATGCTCTTAGCACTGTTTAACGGCAGCATGTGGGGGAGAGTCATTAAGCAAACGACAGCATCCTTTTAACTAGTCTCACTGGCCCAGGAAATCCCCGCTGGCCTGGGAGGCAGCGAGCGCTTTGCTGCGCTGGATGTGCCGGCGCACACGCCGTCTTGATGTGCTCGGCTGGTAGCAGATGGCGCGGGGCAGAGGGTAACGTGGCTGTCCTCGGCGGATGCCGGTCCCCCGGAGCGTGCTCCGTCGTGTCAGCACGGGAAGTGACAGCAAGACCCTGATGCTCGGCTTACGGGAGAGGGGAGACGGAAAGAAAGAGACGGGGAAATTACAGAGCTCGTCTCAGAAGCTCACAATAATCACAATAATAATGCTAACCACCCGCCTTGCCGTGCTGGTGACGGGGCTGAAGGGATCCATGCGAGAAGCAGCAATGGGAGCACGGGGCTGGAAGGTGAGTGGTGAGGAGGGGGTCTCTCCTCCCTCTCCCTGCCCAATCTGAAATGACTCTTCCTCCTGCCCCTGGCTTTGTGGAGAACATCTGGGAGTGCGACAGCCCAGGGAGCATGGCTCCTTCAAAAAGCACATTTCGCAGTTGGCAGCAGCACTTCTTTGAGCGCGGGGCACATCTCCACGGGCAGGTGTGAGCAGACATTGCCCATGCTCCTGCCAGAGCCGCGAAGGCAGGGGCTGGCCGTGCAGTGACACTCACGATGGCTATGCAGGGACATTTGCGATGGCTATGCAGGGATGCTGGCCATGGCCATGCAGGGATGCTGGCCGTGGCCATGCAGGGATGCTGGCCATGGCCATGCAGGGATGCTGGCCGTGGCTATGCAGGGATGCTGGCCGTGGCCATGCAGGGATGCTGGCGATGGTTATGCAGGGATGCTGGCGATGGTTATGCAGGGATGCTGGCCATGGCTATGCAGGGATGTTGGCCATGGCCATGCAGGGATGCTGGCGATGGTTATGCAGGGATGCTGGCCATGCCTATGCAGGGATGTTGGCCATGGCTATGCAGGGATGCTGGCCGTGGCCGTGCAGGGATGCTGGCCGTGGCCATGCAGGGATGCTGGCCGTGGCCGTGCAGGGATGCTGGCCGTGGCCATGCAGGGATGCTGGCCATGGCTATGCAGGGATGCTGGCCATGGCTATGCAGGGATGCTGGCCGTGGCTATGCAGGGATGTTGGCCATGGCCATGCAGGGATGTTGGCCATGGCCATGCAGGGATGCTGGCCGTGGCCATGCAGGGATGCTGGTGATGGTTATGCAGGGATGCTGGTGATGGTTATGCAGGGATGCTGGCCGTGGCTATGCAGGGATGTTGGCCATGGCCATGCAGGGATGTTGGCCATGGCCATGCAGGGATGCTGGCCGTGGCTATGCAGGGATGTTGGCCATGCCATGCAGGGATGTTGGCCATGGCCATGCAGGGATGCTGGCCGTGGCTATGCAGGGATGCTGGTGATGGTTATGCAGGGATGCTGGTGATGGTTATGCAGGGATGCTGGCCATGGCTATGCAGGGGTGCTGGCCATGGCTATGCAGGGGTGCTGGCCGTGGCTATGCAGGGATGCTGGCCATGGCCGTGCAGGGATGGTCACGAGGGCTTGCCATCAGCCAGCCTGGCTCCAGCTGCCGCCCAGCTGAGCCGGCCAGGCACCGTGCCCAGCCGAACGAGCCTGCTCCAGCGCCAGGCTCCAGCGCAGCACCCGCATCGCCTCGGCACGGCTTGTGGGGCCGGGATGGGTACGCCACACGGCGCTGGGAGCTCAGGCTGCTGCCAGCTTGGGTGTTTTGTTATGGTACAGGTGTGCCCTGAAATCCTGCTGCTGTAAGCAAGGCACAGAGACTTCCCTTGCTGCAAAATGGGATCTAAGGCCAGGCGTTGCTGGGTCTTGTGTGTCCCGCTCTGCCCAGGCCCCGTGCACGGGGAGAGGGAGCGGGTCAGAGACAAGACCCCGGTGACAGGCTCTGCCCTTGCAGTTTGTTTTGCTAACAGGCTCCAGAGAAATCAGCCGTGGCTGATGCCTCCCCGACAAACTCAAGGGCACGCAGGGATGTGAATTCAGTCCTTGCTCATTGTAAGGAGAGATAAGGGGAGCGAGTCATCCGGGGAGGCTCAGAGTCCTTCAGCTTTCATGCTGGGAGACCTTGGTGCAGAGAAATCTCCTGCCCCCACGCAGGTCTGTCTCATGGACCCAACCGTCCCTTGGACCTATCCCTGGGACCGTTCTCCCCATCACAGAGCAGGGGAAAATGCAAATGTGGCAGCTTTTGTATGCTTGAATCCTGAAGAGCAACATGGGAACTGCGTGTCATTGAACGAGGTCTGAATTCCCTCTCCTCTCACTGTCTTCTCAGTATGAATAAGCGGCTCCTGATCTCCCTGCCGAAAGCTCGTGGCTCTCTGGTCCCCCAGTGCCACGTTTTAATTAATGTTTGCTCTCCAGCCCCGTGTCAGTCACACATGCCACAGTGATACCGGGTGTAGAAGGTAGTTTATCACAGCAGTCATGAATTCCTTTCAACCCCGAGCAGCCAAACACCCAGAGAGCCCAAGTTTAAAACTCTCCCACAACTTTAAAATATTCCAGACAGCCTTCAACATCCAGGAGCGTGCCAACAGGCAGGCAGGCAAATACAGGAACAATTAATCATTCCCTGGCTGAACTGAGCAAGATGAGCTGCTCAGGATTTTGGCACCTGCCAGCTGAGCGGGGACACAGCTCTTCTGGGGAACAGACCAAATTTCAGAACTGATTCTGATATTTCATTGCTTTGACACCATAAATCTCTGGGCTTTCGCTGCCTTTGCACACACCACACACAAACCCCGTGGCGTGCCAGAGGTGAGCTGGAAACGGGGGTTTTTTCTGTAAAGCTGCGTAGCCGGAGGACGTGTCCTAAGGTACCTGGGCTGTGCAGTGTGCTGGGAGCGCTGCAAAGCAGCACTGGAGGGCAGCGGGGGGCAGGAGGAGCACTGGGAAGGAGGGGAGCGAGGTGGGGTTCAGCTGTACGAACGGTGGGGTGTGCTCACCTCTGCGGGGTGACACTGGGAGTCCCCCGGAGGAGAGGGGACTTCATCTCTGAAGGAGAGGACAGGGATCTATGCGGTCCTTGGCAGTAGGAAGGCAATTCCTTGGGCCACTCGAGTCCCCAGGTCTCGACCCGTACCAGAGCCCACGTGCTCCTTACACAGCTTTCACCCAAAACAGAGGTTTAGCAGGTCCTCCTGGCTCAGCGGGGCCCTGGCCCAGGGATGCTGCGGTCCAGGACCCTGGGCTGTCCTCGTTCCCCAGATCTGGGACACACGCCCGGGCACAGGGCAAGGCAAGCGAGCGTGGGAACTCCCGCAGCCCCAGCAGTGCCAGTTCACCCTGTTTTGTTGGAAGCTGCTTTTTCCTGCTGCCAATCTCCGTCTCATCTCCCTGTTTGAGCTTTCCAGCCGGCAGTGAAATGAGGTCTGCGAGCGAAGCCACAGCGGGGAGCGGGCCGGGTGTGTGGACACAATGGCAGCACGTATCATTAAGGAGAGGACGGAGACTGACGTGCAGAGGGGGGAGAGCTAAGGGCCCCCCTGGTGCTGCCATCAAGGCTCTGAAATGGAAATGTGAGGTCCCGAGCCCCCCCCCCGCCTCACCCACCGGTTGGCAAAGGCTCTATTAGCAGGATGTGAGTAATCATCTTAAGTAGCTATCAAAGTACACCAGCTTGTTAAGCATTTAGCCAGGTTGTGCTGACATGACCTCTCTCCTCAATCTTCCCAGCCTCAGCGTGAGCAGCTAATTACGGGATCACACCTGCCACACGCCTCCTCCCTCTGCAGAAAGGACAGGTCGGATCCAACGTGTTGCTTAGGACAGTCTTGTCTTCCCGACATCATCCCCCATCTTTTTTTATTAGTAGCAGCCAGGCAGGAGCGGAGGAAAGCCCCCCTCACGAGCAGCAGCATTGAGAGCTGGAAGTCCCCAGAGCAAGGGCTGCTCCGGGGGATGGCAGGGGCTGGTGGCTGCGGTCGGGGCGCGCACACAGCGCTGGAGCTGCTGGGAAAGATCCGCCATGGCTTTTGCAGGCTGCTGGAGGCGGGTGTCTCATTGCCGGCACGAGCAAGCGGAGGCTGGGGACCATGTGATGGGGGCTGAGCAGCCCCGGTGATGGGGCGAGGAGTCGCATCCTACCGGGACAGGACAAGCGAGTTCTTTGCCAGGAAGGCAAGGAAAGGGCTGAGCTGCAGCCTGTTTGCCTTGTGGTCCATGTCGAGAGTGCTCCAGTGAACATCTTGACCTGCAGCAATGGCTCCTGTTTTCATTGCGTCCATAGTAAAGGGCTTCTGGGTGCACAGCCTTGTTTTTTCCCTTTCCCTCCATAGAAAAGCAATGGCTCTCTCTCCCCTCTGCGTGACCCCGGGAGCAGGCTGGCGTGTGGGGAAGGCTGGCACCCCATCCCTGCGGTCTCTGCAGAGATGCTTGTGACGCTGAGCGTGGCTCTCCCCACATGTCCGTACCGTGAGCCGGGCTCAGCGCATCACCCGAGTGTCACATTCGCGTGTTGGGAAAGGCGGAGGAGAAGCAAAGGGACAGCCTCTGACAGAGCCCGCTTTACTTTTCAGGAGACACGGCAGTGTACAAAGACGGCGTTTACTGGATCAAGGGCCGCACCTCGGTAGACATCATCAAAAACGGGGGGTTCAAAATCAGCGCTCTGGAGGTGGAGCGTCATCTGCTCGCGCACCCGCACATCACAGGTACGCTGCTCTTCCCTGGTCCCCCGCCGTGCCGAGAAGGGACGGCGCGTGGGAGCCTGGCCCTAGCGACAGCCCTGGCTCGGCGGCTGCAGACGCGAGGCTGCCCGAGGGCTCGTGCCGGGAGGCTCTTTCCCAGCCTTCCCATGAGCGAGGCTGGGTCCGAGCGAAGGGCAGGCTGCATTTAAAGCCCGCCGTTACTTGTCTCCCAGGGCCGAAGCCGTGACGCCTGCAGACAAGTGCCGAGTCAGCAGCCGCTCTCATCTGATTTTGGAAATGAGGCTATAATGAAATCTGTCCTGCCCTTGTGCGTGACCCTGTACGAGGGGATGGAAGCAGTGCCCCAGCTTCACGCCACTCTGCATCACATTCTTCCCCACTGACTCTAAATTACTCAAACCGTGAGGCTTTCTGCCTTTTCCTTGGTGAAAAGCTCTGTTCTTGGAAATTCTGTCAGCACAGAAGTCCCGCTGTTCTCCTGTACTAACATCCCAGGGCATCTTCCTCCACATACTGCTCTTCCCTGCACCCCACTGCTGCTGGCACCTTACTGGCGGTGCTGAGCCCCTCTTCAACCCCACTCCTCACCCCAGAAATCGCTGGCGTTTCTCAGGCCGAGCCCTCTGCTCTCTCTGCAGACGTGGCTGTGATCGGGCCGCCGGACGTGGTCTGGGGCCAGCGGGTCAGTGCTGTCGTGCAGCTGCGCAAGGGCAAGATGCTCTCTGTGAAGGACCTGAAGGACTGGGCCAGGTAAGGTGCCACGGGGCGGTGCACGGCGAGTAGCACAGCACGGGGGAGAGCAGGCTCAAAGCCTGCAGCACCCTCATTAGGGACAGGCCAGAGGAGGGGTGAAGGGGTGGCCACGAGCAACGTTGTGCCTCAGGCTCTGGGGATGGAGAAAAAAACCACAGCTCCAACCAAGAAGTCACCGAGCATGTGAATTAATGGAAATAAATGGGCGTCTCGCCCCGAAAGTGCCTTTCATAGATGACCTGCACGGTGCGGCCAAGTGGCTCTTACCCCGCAGCCCTGAGCGCAGCCGCTGGCAGAAAGCACAGAGCCAGCACCAGGGCAGGGAGAGCTTCCCATTGCCTCAGCAGCAAGAACATTTGCTCAGCTTTTCCCCAGCGCTGCTGCAATTACTCTTTGCTGACCTTCCTACCTGCTGGAAGCCGGCCCAGCCCAGTCCCCAGTTAACCCCGGAGACGTCTCCCCTGGGGTCTGGAGAGGTGGGGCACACCAGAGCTCATGGACCTTGCTCGGTACCAGTGATCCGTGCCTTTCTGGAGAGCACGGCACAGCGTGGCTGCCTGCCATCCTGCAAGGTTTCAGCGTGGAAACCTGCGCCTCCCCGTTCAGATCGGTCAGAGAGCGGCCAGTGCCGAGGCTTCGGGCACCAGCCGTGGGAGCGGGAGCAGGCGGGAGCCAGGAAGCAGAACCACCAGGTTTATCGCTAATATTCCATTAGCAAAATATTTAATAGCAGATTCTTTCTTTTCCTGGCAACTCCCTCCTTCAGGCTGCGGATATTTTTGGCGAGGCTGGCGCTATTTTGTAAGCGGCAGGAGCACTTGTTCCATCAGGGGCTGCGCAGCAGCCAATTAAAGATTTCCCCTGGATCTGCAAAAATCACAGTTGGGGGAACTGCGATTTAGCAAATGCAAGGAAGACGCTAGCTGGCCGGCTGCTGCTCTGATTAAACAGTTACGTAGTGGGGGAAGAGAAGCAAACAAAGAAACCAAACCCACACCAGGTTGCTGCTCAGGCAGAGGGGCCAAGACCACGCCAGGGTGTCCCTCCTGCTGCTGTGCACACATTAACCCTCTGGCCGCTGGTCATCTGGGACTCCTGCTCCTCCCAGGGCAGCCCATGGCCACCAGCAGCTTGTGCTTGATTTTACCAACGTCCTCTTGCAAGCTGAGGTGCCCCTTCCTGGCCAGGCTCAGCCTGTCCTGGTCGGTTCGGGGCCTGGCGCTCCGGGGTTCTCCATCCAGCACCCTTCATGGCCTCAGCACGGGGCAGGAGTGATGGAGAACAGGGAAGGGAGATAGTCACCACGCTGTCACATCGGTGACCCCTCAGATCCCTTCTTCGGCCACCCACGTGCACTTTGCGGGTCACCCAGGTGTTGCTCTGGGGGTCCCTGGCACAGGGCAGGGGGCTGCAGCCCCTGCCTGCCCCCCTTTGTCCCTGCCCGTCTCTTCCCGTCGCCGTCCCCGGCTCCGTGCACAGACGCGATGCTGCTCTGCCCGCGCAGACCAAGGGCAGGAGCCCTTGAAACAAAAGCCCCCAGAGGGTTGGAGGGGCCGACCACCCACCCGGGCTGCTCCGGGGCTGCTGCTCCCTGCCCAGCTCTGGCTCCAGGCACGGCTCCGGCTCCCCCGTCTGCCTCTCGCCCTGTCGCTCCCCTTTAGTTTTTATGTCATTTACATTCGTTTGGCCCTTTTTCTCGCACTCCCTGGCAGGAGACACATGTCCCTCTTCAGAGTGATTCATTTTGCGGTTTTCGCCTCCAATCGTGCTTCCCGGCGACAGGCGCCATCCCAAGTTAGAGGCATCCATATGGCAGGGGGTGCTGGTGGCGGGCGGGGGGGGAGGAGGAGGAGGGCCAGGCGATGGTTGAAGGGCTCAGCAGACTTGGCATCTCGCATTAGAGTCAGTGCCAGGACGCTGCTGGAGCTGGGCGCGGCCCCAGGTTGGTGACACACAGGCAGCAGAAGGCAGGAGAACCCCCCCTCTGCGCTTTGCAGAGGGCACGGGGACGATACCCGGCGCTCAGGCTCCCTCCCGCAGCGGGAAGACCCCCCCGCCATGGGTCGGAGCACACGGCTGCGAGTCACCCGCGAGTCACTGGCAAGTCGCCGGCGCGCCGGGGTGGTGGCTCACCTGCGGTCTCGGTCCTTGGGGACGGGCACCAGCACGTGGGGGTTCAGCACCCATCACGCCGCTGCGCTGTTTTCCCGTGCCGTCTCTAACGAGGGGGGTCGATGAGGCCGCGTCAGGGGCTCTGCTCCGGCTCGCTTGCCAAAGGCTCTCTGCGCCCCTTCCCAAGGGGTGGGTGGGTGGCACTGCATTCACGGGTGCTGCGTGGCAGGGCTGGCATCCGAGGACCACCCAGCGCAGGCAAGGCCCTCACTGCTGGGGCTGAAGCCAGGTACCGGTAACAGGGTCTATCACCAGCCCAAAACACAGCAAGTGATGAGCCAGGTCCAGGGAGCAAACGGGGAGCACAGGCAGGGGCAAAACAGGGCCAGAGATGAGCTACAGCGTGGGGCCAAAGTCCTCCCAGGAAAAGGGGCCAAGGATGGAGCTGGAGGTGAGCTCTGCGCCTCTGAGGGGTCCCTCCAGCGATGAGCTGATGGCAGCACAGCTCCCTGCAGAGACAGGCTGGGAGCAGGTACCCCACAGCACAGCTCAGGAGGAGGCTGGGGCCCAGGGCTGAGCCTAAGCAGGCTCCTGGGGCATGGGTGGGTGTCCCAGGTGGGGCTGCTCAGGGCAGTTAGGGCTGTGGGTGCCCTCAGGACAGCTTGTCCTGCAGAGGGGCTGCTCTCCAGCCCCCTTCTTCTGCAGCACAGAAATATGTGACCACAGAACAGTGCGACCACCGAGTCCCACCGGTCGCCCATGGTCTGTGTTGAGCCCTTAGGAGAGAGCCAGGGCGTGCTCTGCATTCAGCCAGAGCCGCTTGCCTGCGGCCCCGCTGCCTGAGAGCCACGGCTGGGGCGGCTCGCTTGTACACGGTGGCTGCCTGCAGGTGCAGGGTCCGGGAGCAAAGCCCCGCTGGGTCCGGCGGCGTTTGTGAGGTCTCAGGACAGGCTCTGTAGGATGGAGGGGCTGGAAGCACCGGTCTCTCAGCTGTAACGGACTGCACTTCTATGTTGCAGGGACACCATGGCACCGTACACCATCCCGACAGAGCTGATCGTGGTGGAGGAGATCCCACGCAATCAGATGGGAAAAGTCAACAAGAAAGAGCTTCTGCAGCGCTTTTACCCAGCCTAGAGCACGGCCTCGGGCCAGGAGTGGGAGCCTGGGGGTGTTTGGTCCTCCACCGCATCCGTTCTCCCTCTGCGACGGCGCTGACGAGGTACCAGCGGTGATTAGCAGTGGCAGGACTGGGCTCACTGCAGTCTGGCCCATGAATAAAGTCCGATAAAAGCAGGATTCATCCCACGTGGTCTCTTTGGCCGAGCTGAGCCAGAGCTGCAGGGCCACCTTCCTCATGCAGGAGCCATTTGCAGGAGGCTCGGGGCAGTCCTAGGTCTAGAAGCGAAGCATGGGATGACACTCTGGGGGTCCTGGGTCAGGACTGCCCCCCATGCCAGTGCCAGCAGCAGGCACGTGCTGGCCAGGGTTGCTCTATCTAGCTCCCACCCAGGTGGTGGGAGGCAAGTGAAAAGCAAACACCACAAACACCTCTACATCCACCCCGAGCCGGTCCCAGCAGCAGCTGCTCTGGGGCAGACAAACCCCGCTGGCCCTCGGTGGGTCTCAGCCGTGCGATGCCAGCCCCCCAGAGCCACTCTGCCTGGGTGGGAAGGGCTGTCCGGGCTCCCCTGTATTGCCTTCGTCTGCCTCTGGATGCTCATCCCCGGTCCCGCGATAGCTCTGCCTCAGACCACACACAACTCATCGCCGGATGAAATCACTCTTTAGATTAAACTCCCGTCTTCAGCCAGCTGTGGTGATGCCTGGTAATTTTGCCTCCTCGCTGCCATTTCCCACAGATTCAGCAACTTTCCCCAGAGTTTGGTTTATCCTGAGGGAGAGTCCGCCATCCACCCCCCTGCGCCACCAAGCACCACCTCCCATTTCCCGGCAGAAGCAAAGAATAAATACAAAATCACAAATAAATACTGGCTGCGCTTACCAACCCGGTGCAGCTCCCGCTCCAGCCAGGCCCTGGCGTGGGGCGATGGCAGGGGTGCCGGCACCGCCGGGACGGTGCCCCGCCGCCCTGGCCGGTGCTGGGGGCCACTCCTCCACCTGCGACACCCATCCCGTAACAGAGGGGGCGAGACGGCGGGGAGGAAGGGGCAGGGATGGCTGCCAGGGGCTTGCAGTGACCGCAGTGCGATGGGAGAGCCGTGAAGCATTGAATATTGTGCGGAGAGCCCGGGGAGAGGGGGAGGAGCGGTGCGGCCGGGCAGGAGCTGGAGATGGGCTCAGTTTTTGGCCGGGGCGAGCACACAGCACGGCCAGGGTGTGGCGAGGGGTGCAACCACAGTGGGCACAGGGTCCGGTATGGGCTGGGGGCAGAGCCGAGCAGGGCGTCGGAGGCACTGGGGAACAGGTGCAGCATGAATTATACTGCATGTGTGCTCCTGTGCCTGTACGTGTGTGTGCGTGTGCTGACACCGGCACCCACGTCTAAAGGTCATCGATGCCCTGGAGGACAGGCGGTATCGATAAACCTTACCTTCAGAAACGGGTTTCTGTCCCTGTTTGACTTCACGCGTGAGCTGCCGGCCATGCGGCGGTGGGGGTCCATAACGCCGGAGGGGATGGCGGTCATGCCCGGCAGCTCCCCGACCAGTGGGTCCATCCCCAGTGCAGGGACAGTCCACTGGGGAGGCAGCGTGGCAGGGGGATGTGGTCCGCTCCTGTCCGATGCCAAGGGGGTGACAAGGACCCCCAGATTTCCCTGCCAGCCAATGGCACCCTGGGAGCACCAGGGAGGGCAAGGGGAACGGGGAGCACAAGTCATTACACTGAATACCTTTGTTAGGGTCAGCAGAGCCCCGAACATCTGGGAGGATAATTAATGAGTATGGAGAGGACACGGAGGGGACGTGGAGGGGACACAGTACCACAGGCTGGCAGACACGTGGTGCTGGGCAGAGCACGGGCAGGACAGGGACAAAGGGGACAGGAAAGGGGAAGGGGATATGGATGGGGACGGGCTTCCTCCGCTGCAGCCCCTCCGTCCCACTCCACCCCGCCGGCACGGACAGGTCCAGCCGCGCGCCCGCCCTGGCCATCCCTGCACCACGGCAGCGTCTCCAACGGCAGTGCCGGCACCTGGGTTTCGGCACCCCAGGCTCAGAAGGGGTTGGGACGGGGATCCCCAGGGCCCCCAGGGACCCCCAGGGCTCATGCAGCCACCCCTCACCGTCCCACACTGGGCGGGCACAGCACACGGCCCCACCAGCACGGCGCCCATTGCCCCCTCGCCGCGGCGTGCGGAGCCGAGCACCGGCGGCTCGCACCGGTCTGCGGGAGGGACCGAGCAGATCCTTTGTTAAAACATCAACGATGCAGTAAATTTTTTAACTTACCAAATAGATCAATATCAAATTATCATGTCTCACATTCATAACTCTTAAGCAAGCAACTATGGAGAGAGACAAGGTCACTGGAGAATAAATAGCAGCAAAAGCTCTTAATGATCTATCATTCTCGACAACCCCAGGCACCCAGCACCAGCCCGGTGACAAGATCATTAATAAAACTCTGCAGGAACGCTATCGATTGCTTTGATGGATGATCACAGGTAGCAAATACTGTAAAACACCTGGTTGTCACACACTAAAATGAGTAGTTTGACTCACACCTCGGCGCGGGGACCCGGCTGTGACTCTGCCGGGTTCTCCTCAGTGGCAGCTTTTGCAGGGAGGGTGGCCGGCAGCCGCAGCCCCCAGTTTGGGTCTGTCACCCTTACTGGATCCCATGGCTCCCGCCTCCACTCCTGTTCATCCCTTTAGATGGGACCTGTTAATTAAAAGCCTCGTTAAAGCACCTGGTCTCGGTGCCCCAGAGCGCAGGCTGGGAGCTGAGCTGGCCGGAGATGGGTTTCGGTGACCCGGAGCCACTGGATGAACCTGGAGCTGAGCTCCAGCCCCTCGGTGCTGAATGTGGCCCCAGGACACCTGCACAGCCCAGCCGTCGGGGACCGGCGGGTGTCCCCAAGGCCATGGGCTTTGCCACCTCCGTGCTGTCTCTCTCTGGGGTGCAGGGGGAGGGGGCTGCACTCGTCCGCCAGGCGCTTCACTTGCGAGCCACGTCCGCATTGACGGTCTGATCATATGTACACAACCATTCAATTACCCCGTAATGGCTGCAGGCTATTAAGCCATCAATCTCCTTCATTAAGGCCTGCCAGGCCGGTCCCCGGCATCACGCAATAAAACCATTAAGACGACAACAACCACCCAAAGTAGCATCTTCAATGTGTCGGACGTAACGCCGGCCCCACCGCCGACGCCGGCCGCTCCGCAGCATCCCCTGCCCCGCTGCAGCCTCCCCCTGCCCACAGCTCACCCTGGGGCACCCGGCGACCTGCTTGCCCTGAGCAAGGCATCGCCTTGCTGGGGTGTCCCCAGGGGGCTGCCCACACCTCCGTGTCTCCCCCTCGGCTGCTCCCAGCAGCTCGCCCCTGCCCGGAGCTCAGAGGGTGGCTCAGCACACCGGGACCTGCTCTCGCGCTTTATAGCCGACATTATCTTTTATTGCCATATAAAAGCTGAAGCTCCAGTGGCTTTATGGCTGCTGTGCCGGCGTTTGGCACCTCGCTGCTCGGCTCTGTGCTCACGGCTGCTCGCTCTCCCCATTGCTGGGCACGGTGGGGATGGGGCATTGCCCAGAACCCCCACGCCCTGCACTGGGGCCGCAACTGGTCCCACTGCACCCGCATTAGAGATACAACTGGTCCCATCGCACACAGTGTGGGAGCAACTGGTCCCAAAACCAGCTCTTGCACTGGCCTGGGGAGAGCAGAGGGTGTCAGCCCCTCCAAAACAGTGCCCCCTTCTCCGAGCTGGTGCAGGAAGGGACGTTGTAGGCCTGGCTGGTGCTGTTTGGACCCGGCATCTGTGGGACCCCAAGTCCCTGCACCCCGGTGGGAGCCCCAGTTTGCAGGGGGAGAGGGGAAGGGGTGGCAGTGCAGGGCCAGAGGTCGAGGGGTGGGTGCAGGGGTCCTGCTGCCATGCCGCAGCCAGAGCCATGCCACGGGCACCAGGCAGCTCCCGTGGCCGGCAGCACCGGCACCACGACCTGGAACTGGCGCCTTGTCAGCGCCCGTCACGTCGGCCACCCGCGCATCCCCGCACCACGGAGCCGGTGGCAGGGAACATCTGCTTGGCCACCCCGCTGCCGCGGCGCGTTAGGGTCACGGGCAGCCGCCAGGACCGCCCGGCCAGCGCCACCGGGCCAGCTCCTCGCCGTGACGCTGATGCGGGGTGGCAGGACTGAGCAGGGTAGATGGATGGGACCAGACAGACAGACGGGCAAGTGAGCACCGCTGCCCGTGCCAGGGCCCAGCCATGCCGTGGGTCACCCGTGCCCGCTCATGGCTTGGTTCTGTGTCCCCTCTGCCAGCCCTGATTCCCAAGAGCCCTACCACCACCGCTCAGCTCCTGGGCAGGGACAGAAGACACCCTGCACCCCATGTCCTGCCTCCCACGTGCCTTTTCCCACGCCTTGCACCCCACCGCCGTGCCGGTGCCCGCTGTTTCGCATCATGCTCCGAACGATGCCCCACACCGACAGGGCACCAAGGGCTCTTCTTCCCAAGAAGGGGAGCGGTGCTGGGCGGGCGGGGGTCCCCGCAGCAGCCGAGCCCACCGGTGTCACCGAAATGCCACGTATTCCCTTGCCAGGCCCAGGGCTCGGTTCCCCGGGCGAGCGAGGAGGCTCCCGACCCCCCCCCCCACCCCCACTCCCCGCCCTGCCCGGGGAGGGGGGCCCTTTCCAGCCCTGCTGCAGCCCGGACCCCCCGGACCCCGCTGCGGCACCCCGGGCGGCGGGGACCGCCGGTATCGGGGCCGGTGGCCGGGACGATGCTGCCACCTGGTGCCGCGGCCTCGCGGCGCCGCCGGGACCGGGACCGGCACCGGGGGTCGGGGGGGAGCACCGGGAGCTGCACCGAGGGTCGCGGGCGGCACCGGGAGCGGCTCCGGGGGGCGGGGGCGGCACCGGGGGCGGCACCGGGGGTCGGAGGGAGCACCGGGAGCTGCACCGGGGGTCGGGGGGCAGCGCCGGCAGCGGCTCCGGGGGTCGGGGGGCAGCGCCGTGATGGGCACCGGGGGGTCGGGATAGCGGGACCGGGGGCCTTGCCGGGGCTCCGGGAGCCGCCCGGGGCCGGGACACCGCGGGACGCTGCCGCCCCTCTCCCGAGCCAGCACCGGCCCCGCAGCCCGCGGAGCGGGCACCGGCACCGGGGGGGTGGGGGGGGGGTCGTCTCGACCGGGGGCACGGCGGAGCGGGGCGGGCTGAAGCGGTGCCGGTGCCGGCCCAGCCGTGGGGTCGCAGTGGGGCCGGGTCTCTCCCTCCCCGCCCGCCCCGTCGCGGCATCCCCGAGTGGCGCCCGGCGACAGCTGCCGCGTTCCCGCCCGCCCTGCCCTGGGGGGGGCCGCGCACCCCCGACCCCCCGCCCCGGCCAGCGGGACACCCCCCCCCCCCCGCACCCCTCCGCCCCCCCCCGGCCCCCCAGCCCCCCGGGCCCGGCCCGGGGCCCCCCCGCAGCCCGCCCCGCCGCCCGCCCCGTCGGGCCCCCGTCGGGCAAGGGGTGCGGGCTGCCGGCCGGGGGGGCGGTGGGGACAGCTGCCCGGCCGGGGGGGCCCGGCCCGCTCGGCAGCACATGTGCTGTCACTCAGCCAGCCCCGCGGTTATTTTAGCTCGGGGCCGGCGAGCGGCTCGGGGCTGGCGGCCGGACTGCGCCCCGCTTCGCCATGGGCCCCCCGCTCCTCCTCGCCTGCCTGCTCGCCCCGCTCTGCGCTCGGGTAAGGGGCGCGGGGAGATGGGGAAGGGGTTGCGATGGGGATGGGGACCCCCCACTGCGCCGCGTCCCAGGATGGGGAGTCTGGACGCGGTGCCAGGGGGCAGCCGGACCCCAGACCCTGCGGAGGCACAGCCCTGGGGTTGGCCGGGATGGGGATGGGGGTGATGGGGGCTCGGTGCCCCTCTTGGGGCATTTCCCACCCCACAGATGGCGGCGCCAGGGGGGAGCCTGCGGCTCCGGCACAGCGCCTGCGCTTGTGAACCAGGAAAAGGGATTTGGGGGAGGGTTAGGCACTCAGAAACACCCTGCTCCCCCTTTCCCACCCCAGCCGCAGTCCCAGATCCCTCGGCACCCCCCTGTCCATGCGTGTTCCCCCAGAGTCCCTCACCACGGTCTCAGGCCTGAGCCACATGGGGCTGTTGGGGTTCTGGCCTGGGCCCCACGGCCGGGAGCTCAGGGTAGGGGAAGGAAAGGGGACCTGCAGGGCAGCCCCCACCCAGCAGCAGTGGGGCCCCCCCATCACCCTCCCCATCGGCCCCGAGCTCCAGCAGCCTCCCAGGGAAGGGGGGGGGTCTCTGCTGGGGAGGGCGGAGGGACAGCTGGAGGCCGCAGGCAGCTCCCGTCACAGTGTCCAAATAAGCCCCTTGTCCTGCCCATCCCGCGGGACCGACGCACAGCCCCCTCCCCTGCACAGCCCCCCACCATCCCCAGGCCCCCCAGCACAGCCACCCCCGCTGCCCCGCTCCCCCGCCCCGGGCAGGGGATGCACGGGGACCTGGGGCACCCCAGCACCCAGCAGTGCGGCCAGATGGGTGCAGATGTGGGTGGGTGCAGATGTGGGTGGGTGCAGATGTGGGTGCAAGGCCTGGTGCTGCCCATATGCGCTCCCTTCCCCAGGGGGGGACAACCCGTGTCCCCAGGGCCCAGGACGAGCTCTGGGGAGCCAAGAGGTGGGGACTGCAGCCCCACACCACAGCTCCCTCCCCTCTCCCAGCCCCCGTCTCCAGCCACCACGCCTGCTCCCCACAGCTCCAGACCCCCATGCCACCCCCTCCCACTTCTTCGACTCCCCAACCCAGTCACTCACAGCCCCCAAACCCATCCTAGCCCCCGCAGCTCCCTGACCCCGCATTGCAGCCCCCCCAAATCCTACTCCCCCGGTCTCCATTCCTAATCCCCCCCTCACAGCCCCTGACTCGATCCCAGCCCCCCCCCAGCACCCTCTTCCCCACCAGCACCCCAGCTGGACCACCCACGCAGCCTAAACTGACCCCTGACCCTCCGTCCTCGCTGCCACATCCCTGCAGTGAGGGTGAGGTGGGTTGGGGCCGCACCAGGCACTGCCAGCGCAGGGTAACCCCTTCATCCCCACGCAGGGGTCCCACGGGGCAGAGCCCAGCTGTGAGGTAGGGCCATGCCTGGGGCACCACTGGGGTCATTTGTGGGGCACCCCTTCCCAGCAAGCCCGGCGGGACACCCGTCACCATCACACCAGGATGTCAGGAGATCACCGACACGGAGTTCCTGGGGGACCTGGGTGCCCTCTCTGCTCGCCTAGACCCAGCCCCATCAGGGGGTGCTGGCACCGTGCACCCCTGCACCATGCGTCCCGACACCACGCACCCGGCTGGGATGCAAGGGCCTGCCCACTGCCCTGGCATTGCACCCCAGAGTGGAGGTTTCGGGGTCACTGGCAGCACTGTGTGTCCCCCCCACCCAGGGTGCCAGCTCAGCCCAGCCAGGCGCTGCAGCCCCAGGCAGCCCCCAGGCCTGGCGGCAGCACGAGGGGCTGCGGCGGGTGAAGAGGGCCTGGGTGATCCCCCCCATCAGCGTCTCGGAGAACCACAAGCGCATCCCCCACCTCCTGGTGCAGGTAGGCAGGGACACACACACACCCCTTTCCGAGTGGCGGGGTTGGGGGCGCTCCGGGCAGGGGGCTTGCATGGGACACCCCAGGAGGGGGACTCAGGGCAGAGGGGGACCCCAGGCAGGGGACAGGCCCCCCCGGCCCCAGGACTGCAAGCCCTGCTTTCCCTGGAGCAGATCAAGTCGGACAAGCAGCAGCCCGGGGGGGTGATCTACAGCATCAAGGGGCCGGGGGTGGACGAGGAGCCCCTGGGCATCTTCTCCATCGACAAGTTCACCGGGAAGGTCTTCCTCAATGCCATGCTGGACCGGGAGGAGACGGACCGCTTCCGGGTAAGGATGCTGCCCAGCTGCCCGCGGCCCCCTCCCCGGCCCCCCAGCCGGGCCCCGACCCACCGGCTCTGTGCCCGCAGCTGAAAGCCTTCGCACTGGACCTGGGCGGCGTGACGCTGGAGGACCCCACCGACCTGGAGATCATCGTGATGGACCAGAACGACAACCGGCCGCTCTTCCGGCAGGACGTCTTCACAGGGCGCGTGGTGGAGGGGGCTGAGCCAGGTGGGTCCAGCTGCAGGACAGGGGCTGGGGGTGAACCAAGCCAGCCCCCACGCCGACACCCACTGGGGCACTCCTGCGGCCGCAGGGACCTGCGTGATGACGGCAGACGCCACCGATGCCGATGACCCCGACACGGACAATGCGGCGCTGCGGTACTCCATCCTGGAGCAGGGTACCGCCGGCATGTTCAGCATCAACGCCACCACCGGCGAGATCTGCACTGCACGGCCCGGCCTGGACCGCGAGGTAGCGGGCATAGGGGGTGCGGGCAGCACTGGGGCAGCACCAGGACTGGGGGCAGCCAGAGACCCCCAGGTGGTGAAGCCACATCTTCAACCATGAGCAGATGCAGGCGTGGGCACAGGGTGGGTGGCCAGCAGCTGGGAGAGCTCTGGGCTCCCGGAGGGGCTGGAGGGGCTCAGCACCGGCCCCCCTCCTTCCCCGCAGACCGTAGGGGTGTACAACCTGACGCTGCAGGCAGCCGACATGTCTGGGGATGGGCTCACCACCACCGCCACGGCTGTCATCTACCTGGAGGACGTCAATGACAACCCTCCCGAGTTCACCAAGGAGGAGGTAGTGGCCAGGAATGGGTAGGGGGGAAATGTGGGGGTCAGCGGGGTGGGACCCACCACCTCCCCGCCCTGGGGACAGCAGCATCCCAAGGGGGCGCGACACCAGCCCCACACCACTCTCCCCTAGTTCGCCATGGAGGTGGAGGAGCAGGCGGCCGGCGTGGACGTGGGCAAGGTCTTTGTGCATGACAAGGACCTGGCCGGCTCGCCCAACTGGCTGGCCAAATTCACCATCCTGGAGGGCGACCCCGAGGGCGCCTTCGCCATCCACACCGACCCCTACACCAACGACGGCGTGCTCTCTGTGGCCAAGGTGGGCGTGGGGCAGCCGGGGGACTGCCGGGTGGGGGGTCCCATGGCTGGGCTGACCCGCAGCCCCTCTCGGCAGCCGCTGGACCACGAGGTGCGGGACCGCTTCGAGCTGACGGTGTCGGTGCAGAACGAGGAGCCGCTGGAGCCCGCGGCCCCCGCCAGCCCGCGGGCACTGGCCACCGTGCGGGTGCGGGTGCAGGATGTGAATGAGGCACCTGTCTTCCGCGAGAACCCGCGGCGGGTCAGCGTGCTGGAGGGGGTTCCCCCGGGCACCCCCGTCACCACCTACACCGCCAGCGACCCCGACACCCGCCAGCTCCAGACCCTTACGTGAGTCCCAGGCCATGGGTTTCAGCACCCAGCCCCCTTGCATCGCCGCCCAGCACCCACTATGTTCGGGGTCCCGCATTCGCAGCCCGTGGCGGGTGTTTTGAGGGGTGACGGCATGCAACCCCCCTGCGCCTACAGCTACACGCTGCTCTACGACCCGGCGGACTGGCTGCAGCTGGATCCCCACACCGGCACCGTCCGCACCAAGAGGGAGCTGCTGCACCCCTCTGCCTTCCTGCAGGGCGGCTGGTACATCGCCCTGGTCCTCGCCCGTGATGACGGTGAGAAGCCCCCCAGCCCCACCGTGTCCCCCCCACCTGCCGTCCCCCCCTGACCCCTCTGCTCTGTGCTCCCAGCCAAGCCCCCCCTCTCTGCCACCGGCACCCTCTCCATCGAGATCCTGGAGGTGAACGACCACGCGCCCCTGCTGCAGCCTCCGGCCGGGGTGGTCTGCGGGCGGCCGGGCCGCGGGGGGAGCCTGCTCCTGGGGGCCACGGATGATGACCGGCCCCCCCACGGTGCCCCCTTCCACTTCCATCTCAGCCCCCAGCACCCCCAGCTCACCCGCAACTGGAGCATCGCCCGCTTCAATGGTGAGGGCCAGTTTGGGGTTGGGGGGGGCTGCTGCATGGGGGGGGAAGGGGGCTTCCCCCTCACCCCCTGCCCGTGCCCCTCCCACAGTGACCCACGCGGTGCTGGCCGTGCTGGTGGAGCTGCCCGAGGGTCCCTACTCGCTCCCGCTGCTGCTCCGGGACTCGGGGACCCCCCCGCAGGAGCGGCAGCAGCTCCTGAACATCTCGGTGTGCCACTGCGGCCCGGATGGCTCCTGCGAGGACGGTGTCCTGGCCGCTGCCACCGCTGGGGCCGGCATCACCCTCGGGGCCCTCATGATCATCCTCGGCAGCAGCGTCCTCTTCCTGCGTGAGTGAGACCCCCGACCATCCTCACCCCCACCTCTCCCGGCCCCTCCATCCCCGCGCCCCAGTCCCGTGCCCTCCCACACGGTGCCGGTCTGGGCCACCCATCCCGAGCCCCACCAACACACTCCGTCACCTTGTCCCCCACTCCACCCATCACCCCATCCTGGTCCAGGACACCCCATCCCACCCCAACCCCGGCAGCCCCCTCTGACTCCTACCCAAGACCCCCAGACCATTTCCCTCATCATCCATCCCACCCCATCACCCAGCGCTCCCCCCCCAGACCCCTACCTGCACCCCCATCCCATTGTCCCAGCCCCACCAACTGCCTCCCAACCCAACGCGCCCCCCCATCGCCGCGCGCCTCGCCGCGCCCAGCCGCCCCATCCCCGCGTGCCCGCCCCCCCGTACCCCGGCCCGTGCCCACCCGCGCTCTGCCCGCAGTGCTGGCGGGGCTGGGGGCGGCGCGGGCGCGCGGGCGCCGGCGGGCTCTGCGCAAGGGGCTGCTGCAGCGCTCGCAGGACGACATGCGTGACAACATCCTCAACTACGACGAGCAGGGCGGGGGCGAGGAGGACCAGGTAAGCAGGACTCAGGAGGGGGGTTCTGGTGGGGGGGGGTGTGTGTCCACCCCAGACCCGCACCCCTGACCCCTTCCCATCCCCACAGGATGCATATGACATCAACCAGCTCCGGCACCCCGAGCTCTTCCCGCCCCGGGCCAAGCCACCGATGCGCAGGGACGCCCCGCTCAGCTCCGCCACCCCCCCGGCCCCCCGCAAGCTGCCCAGCAGCCCCTCCGACATCGAGGATTTCATCAATGAGGTGGGGACAGGGCCCAGCGCCCACCTTGCCCCCGGCCCCCCCCCCCCCCATCAGCGGGGCTGACAGTGCCCCCGTCCCCACAGGGGCTGGAGGCGGCCGACAGCGACCCCAGCGTGCCCCCCTACGACACGGCCCTCATCTACGACTACGAGGGCTCGGGCTCCGTCGCCAGCCCCCTCAGCTCCATCGTCTCCAGCTTGACGGATGAGGACCAGGACTACGACTACCTGAGCGAGTGGGGGCCGCGCTTCCGGCGCCTGGCCGACCTCTACGGGCAGTAGCAGGGACGGGGGGGGCAGTGGGGGGCTTGCACACGCGTGTGCACGAGGCGGCCAGATGCAGCAGCTTTGCGTACGGACACGCGCAAGGTGCCCGTCTGCAGGGGCTTTGCGCACGCGACTGCGCCAGGTACCCACGCGCAGGGGCTTTGCACACGCGTGTGCACCGAAAGAGACCTCAGCGCAGGGGTTTGCACGCCTGCACACCCCCGCAGACCCCGGGAAGGGAGAGGCCGAGCCCACGGGACACCCCGGGGGAAGAGCCTGCAGAGCCAGGGGGATGAGGTGCCCCCCGGTTGTCCCCCCCCCATAATAAAGACCCCAGAGAAGGGGGCTGGTGGCAGGGGTGCCGTGTGGGACCCCCGACCACACCAGGCACCCGTAGAAACAAGGCACTTTTATTGGCAGCCCACGAGCGCCCGCTGCAAACACCCCAGGGGGGGCATCATCCCCACCCCAGGACTCCCAGCACAGCTCCTCCTGGGGCAGAATCCAGTCCCGGCATGGGGTGGGTCCGCTGACACCCCCCCCCCCAGCTATCACATGTCCTGGGTGCGCCCCACCATCCCCGCAAGCACCTATGGATGGGGGTCCTGGTGCTCTGTTGGGGGTCCTGGCCCCCCAGCGGCAGGGAGACCCCAGGGAGGGCACAGCTATGTCTCACGGGGGGCGGCCGGGGAGCCCACCATCCTCTTGGTGGAGGCAGCGAGGCGGGAGTAGTCGTGGGGGATGCCGTGGGGAGTGAGAAGGGGCAGGTGGTCCTCACGGAGGGGTCGGCGGAAAAGGGGGGGCCGGCGCTGGCTCTCGCCGTCCTGCAGGGACTGGGGCAGGCTGCGGCCCTGGCTCTCCGGCAGCAGCATGATGCTGAGGACGGCGAGGATGGCGAAGGAGGCGAACACCACGTGGTGCAGGAAGAAGCCGCGGCTGTTGGGGATGGCGGTGATGGGGGCGGCCGCCTTGCCCACGAAGCTGGCCCCCACGACGAGGCCCAGCCCGGCACCCCTGCGGGAGAAACGTGCTTAGAGGGGGCCCGGGGGGACCCTGGGGGGTGCCCCCCCCCCCAGCCGGTGTGGCACAGGGGGTGGCAGCTCCCCCCTTACCTGACCACAGTGGGGAGGACCTCGCTGGCGAAGAAGATGCTGAGCATGGTGACGGCGTGGGAGGCGGTGATGCCCACCACCGACAGGGTCAGGACGATGAGGTCCAGCAAGTCTGATGGAGGGCGGGAAGCACCATCAGGTGTCAAATCCTGCACACACCCACCCCCCCCCTCAAGCATCCTGTTCCTACCCCCAGCCCCCCAGCTGGGGGCCGCATCCCACCGCAGGAAGGGTGGGGGTCCCCCGCCCGTCCTTACACTGGGTGAGGGCCAGCAGCAGGAGGGAGGAGATGCCGGTGAGGATGGTGCAGAGGAGGAGGATGGCACGGCGCCCGAAGCGCTCGGCCGTCAGGCAGACGAAGAGGCAGGCGGCCGCCTCAGCGCCCACCCGCACGAAGTAGGAGGAGAAGAAGTGGGGCAGGTGGGGGTCCAGGTTGCGGGTGAAGCAGTGGCGGATGCCGGAGCCGATGAACCTGCGGAAGAGCAGGGTCAGGGGGCCGCGAGCGGGACTCATCCCCCACCGCCGCCCCCCCACCTGCTCACGCTGCGAAGCCGAGGATGACGCCGTTCTTCCAGATGACCCTGGTGCCGAAGATCTCGCAGACGGCGTGGTACTGGGGCTGTGGGGACCCCTCAGACAGGGACTCCAGCTCTGCTGGGACAAGGGGACCCGGGTTAGAGCTGGCACCATCCCACCGCCCCTGTCACCGCAGGTTTGGGGAAGGGGCTTGGTGACCGCATCGCCCTTGGCAGCCCCTGCCACGCACCGGCGAGGAGGCTGTCCTGGTGGCAGGAGCTGTCGTCCTCAGAGCCGGGGCTGCTGCTTTCGGCCAGCACCTGCAAGGTCTTCCTGGCCCTCTCCAGCTGCTGCGTGGCCAGCAGCCAGCGCGGCGACTCCAGCAGCAGCGCCGGGCACCTGGGGCACGAGCGTCAGCGTCACGGGGCTCGCCAGGGGCCTGGCCCCCCTCCAGCGATCACCCCCGCTTCCCGGCTTCAAGGCGACGCTGCCCAGAAACCCTCAACTTCAAACCTGAGCAAACATTTACCTGGGGCAGAGGGTCCCCACGCTCCACCTGGAGAGCCCCTGCCAGCCTTTGATCCCCACCGCGGCCCCGGGCAGGGTGCGCTGGGCTGGGGTGCTGCCCTGGCACTCCCCAAGCACGGCTCGGTGCCAGGCCTGGGGCATGGCTCAGCCCTGCTGCGGGTGGCAGCACCCCCATTGCGCGCGCAGCCCCCTCGCCCGGCGGGGGGGTCCTTACCACCAGCAGGCAGCCAGCAGCGCCAGGATCATGGTGACGGCACCCTGCAGCACCCGCCAGTCCCGGCACAGCACGGCCAGCCCCGGCAGCAGCAGCTCCCCGGCGATCCAGAAGAAGCCGGCCACCATTGTCACCCCGAGCCGGTGCGGGGGGTCGCACAGCTCCAGCCCTGGCAAGGAGGGGCAAGGGATGCGCCGTGGGTGCCACGGCCTTGGGGCATCCTGCACCCTAGAGCACCCCGCACCCAGAGCGCCCTCGGTCCCCACGCCACCGCAGACCCCCGCTGCACACTCACGTGCCACGTAGAGGGAGAGGAAGGCGCCTGCCAGCGCCGCCCCGAAGAGCAGCCGTGCCACCAGGACCATGACGAAGTCCACGGCCAGCGCCACGCCGAGGCCCACAGGCACCGCCAGCACCAGAGACACCACGAAGGCGGGCCGGCGGCCGAACCTGCCGGGGGCACGGGCTGTGAGCGGGGCTGGGCGCCGCGCCCCCCCGCCCCAGGGACCCCCAGTTACCTGTCACAGGCCAGGCCGGCGGTGATGCTGCCCAGCGTCCAGCCCAGCAAGTGCGTGGTCTGCTCCAGGGGCACCTTCCAGCGCGAGGCGCACACCAGGTCCCACTGCGGGCGAGGGGGCACGTGGCAGGGAGACGTCTGCAGGGGTGTCCCAGCAGACCCCCCCCCCAGCTGCCTGTGGGGCTGGGATGGATGGGGTCAGGAGCCCCATGAGTCGCCTGGGGGGGCTTCTGGCCAGCCCCCACCCCACAAGCAGAAATATGGGGGTGAATGTGGAACGACAGTGCTGATAGCCCTTAGAGCTCTGCCCCCTGACATCCCCCGACACCCCTTCCCCCAGGGCTCCCCCAGGCCTGTCCATGGTGGGGGGTTCTCCACCCGAGGACCCCTCTCCTTTCCCCAGATCCCTGGTGTGTGTCCCCAAGCAAACTCCCTCTCCCCCGGACCCCCCCAGGTGCTGCCCCTGCACATCCCGGGCTTTCCCGTGGGACCCTTGCTGGGGTCCCCAGCTTGCCCCCCCCGGAGTCCCCTTTCCCCCTTCCCCAGACATCCACCCCACCCCCCCCCTTGACCCCTCCTGTATCCAGGACCCTCCAGAACCCCAGGACCCCCCTCCCTCCGGCGCTGAGGGTGGTGGTGGTGTGTGTGGGGGGTCCCCTCTCCCGCCTCCCCCTCCCCCGGGGACCCCCTCCCCCGACCTGGGTGACGAGGTTGGAGCGGAGGCCGGCGGCGGGCAGGGCGTAGTGCCAGCCGCGGGTGCAGGGTCCGGTGCCGTTGGGCAGGGGGGCGCCGGGGCCGGCGGCGGGGCGGTAGCGGTAGAGCTGGCAGGGGCTCCAGCCGCCGCGGAGGTGCGGGACGGCGGCCCGCAGCAGCGCGGCCCCCCCCAGGCGGCGCAGCGGCGGCGGCAGGAGCGCGGCGTCGGGGCGGCAGCGGTGGGGGGGCGCCGCCCCCAGCGCCCACCCCAGCGCCCACCCCAGCGCCAGCGCCGCGCACGGCACCCACCCCCCCGCCGCCCGGCGGCCCCGCGGCCGCGACCCCCCCCCGCACACCGTCGTCACCATCACCGCCACCCGCCGCCGCCGCCGGGGATGGCTCGGGCTCGGCGTGGGAGCAGGTGTGGGGCGGCACCGGTGCGGACCGGCCCCCGCGGGGACCGCCCCCGCCCAGCCCGGGCACCCCCCCGCACCCCGGGCCCTGCCCTCCTCAAGCTCCGCGGCCCCCCGGGCCGGGTCAGCCCCCACAAGCCCGGGTTGGCTCCCCCGGGCCCCCCCAGACCCGGTTCCCTCAGCCCCGTTCGCCCCCTCTCCCCCAGCCCCGGTTCAGCCCCCCCCAAGCCCCTTTCACCCCCGCCCCCAGCCCGGTTTGCCCCCCCCCCCCCCCATTTACACCCCCCCAGCCCAGTTCAGCCCCCCTCTCCACGGTGCTCCAGGCCAAGGCACCCTCTTGGCACCAGGGGACCCCAAGTGGTGCCGGGGGTCCTAGGGGTGCAGCCAGGGCCCCATGGATCATCCATAAATGCACCTGGATCCCCCTAAACCTCAAAGGGGGCCAGTAGGGTCCACCCCCCGCCCAGGAAGGGAACTGGCCAGAGCCCCACTCGCACCCAGCGCCGCGGCGAGCCCGTGGGAAGAGCCAACAAAGCCGCCGCGTTGCAAACAAGCGGGCTTTTTTATCTCTTCTTTTAAACACTTCTTTCCGAGCGTGACCCCTGAGGGACACCAGCAGCGCTCCGGGGCTCAGCTCCGTACACACAACAGCAGAAAAAAAATCACGCCTGTGTCCGCTTTTTGCCTCCCTCCGTGGGAATTCGCACCGCCGAAAGGCCCGGGGGTGCCGCCGCGGCGCAGGACCCTCGGTGCCCAGCGCCGCGCACACAAACGACGGCGTAAAAAAAGCCACGGGTGTGTTACGGACCTGGCAGCCTCGGCCCACGCACCGCCATCCCAGTCCGACCAGCAGCGAGGGAAGGTGGGACTGGCCTGGGAGGTACCTGCACCTGCCTACGTGGCCGGGAGGAGAACCGGGAGCAAAACTTACCCCCGGGAACTCCCACGCCTCCCGGCACTGGGGTCAGAAGAGAGTACGGGACTTTTCTTGCTTTACACGGCTAAATAAAGGTCCCTCCGTGCTTACAGAGGTTAATTGATGGTTATTTATCAAAAGAAAGAGCAGGGCTGGAAAGGAGTTAAAAAATAAGCGTTGCTTGCAGCCACTTTCTTGTGTTCTGCCAAAAGACACCCCCGGAGCAGACGCAGCCCCCCAGCCCCGGCCCTGGCGCTTGCACCAGTTGCCCACCCCTGACCCGGCAGCTCTGGGCAAGGACCGGGGGGGGAAAAACCAGCCTGGCTCCGGCCGGGGCACGGCCATTGTGGCGAACTGCCCGTCCTGCTCTGCCTGCGGCGAGACCCGGTCCCTGCCGATGCTGCTGCTCCGGCAAAGGGCCCCCGGTGCCAAGGCAGGAGCTGGGTGTGTGGCGGGGGGAGGCAGGACCCCCCCCACCCCCGGCTCTTATGAAACCGCTGCGATGCGGTGGAGTGAAACCCTCGAGGTCCCCGGCTCAAGGACTGTGGAAAATTCCTCAACCAGCTGCAAAGCTGGCGGCAGCAAGGGGGGAGCCGGGTGCGGAGGCGTCCCAGCACGGCGGGCGCTCTTCTGCTGGGGGGGGGACCCGGGCGGCCTGCGCTGCCTGCTGCTGCCTGCACCCGCCGAGGGCTCGGTGCTCCACACGCCCCCAGACCTCCTCGCCCCACGCAGGGGGCTGCCGGGACTGAGCAAGAGCCGGCGCTGCCGAATGGAGTGATCGGAGCTGAAAAGCGGTCTTGGATTGAGCGAGTCCCCTCCGGCCCCCCCAGCCAAGCCCTGCCGGCAGAGGAAGAGGAGAAGAGGAGCCGAAGCTCATCTGTAACCTCCCCGCTGCCAAAAGCGGCAGCCGAGACATTCAACCAGCACGTGCACCCGCCAAGGCCGAACAGAAAAAGCACAAAGATGGTGGGCGTCCGCGGGGACCAGCCCCTCGCCCCCGCCGTGCCAGCCCCGCGTCGGCAGCTGCGGGCAGAGGGGCAGCGCGGGGGCGCGGGCAGCCGGGGTCCCTGCCTGCCGGGAAAGGACGGGCAGCAGGTGCGAGCAAGGCACAGAGGCTGTGGAAGAGGCACTTGAATCTGTCTCCAGCCCCGTCCCTGCGAGCTTGTGCTTGAGGATGGACTTCGCCAGCTGCATTAAGCCCGGGCCGGGTTATGGCCCCGCCAAGAGCTGCACGTGCAGCGCAGTCCCCTGCAGAAGAGGCCGCGGTGCCGGCATGCAGCAGCAGGATGGAGGCAGGAAGAGCTGGCACCCAACCCAAAAGCAAGTCAGGCGTTGCCAAACCAGTGGTTCCTTCCCACCACGGTGCAGCCTCTGCAGAGACCAGCCCCGTGAGCCCACGTGGCGTGCGCCCCCAGCCCCACGAACCCACGTGGCGTGCGTCCCCAGCCCCGTGAACCCACGTGGCGTGCGCCCCCAGCCCCACGAACCCACGTAGCATGCGCCCCCAGCCCCACGAACCCACGTGGCATGCGCCCCCAGCCCCGTGAACCCACATAGTGTGCGCCCCCAGCCCCGTGAACCCACGTGGCGTGCGTCCCCAGCCCCACGAACCCACGTGGCGTGCGTCCCCAGCCCCGTGAACCCACGTGGCGTGCGTCCCCAGCCCCACGAACCCACGTGGCGTGCGTCCCCAGCCCCACGAACCCACGTGGCGTGCGTCCCCAGCCCCGTGAACCCACGTGGCGTGCGTCCCCAGCCCCACGAACCCACGTAGCGTGCGCCCCCAGCCCCACGAACCCACGTGGCGTGCGTCCCCAGCCCCGTGAACCCACGTGGCGTGCGTCCCCAGCCCCACGAACCCACGTGGCGTGCGTCCCCAGCCCCACGAACCCACGTGGCGTGCGTCCCCAGCCCCGTGAACCCACAAAGTGCACATCCCAGCTTGGAGGCGAAGCCTCTCTGTGCCTCCCTGTTTCTCCCAGCCCACGGAGGTGTGGGCCATGCTGGGGGAGAGCACAGCACGGTGCAGCTCCTCCCGGCAGCCCCAGGCACGACGCTTCCATGGGATTACAGACTTTGCCGGTCTCCGCGTGGGTGCAAACACCGGGGCCAGCCCCTGCGACTGGGCACTACGCGAGCCAAGGCCTCGATCCTCTGCAAGAGGCAGGGCTGCCCCTTCCCCGCCGGCCGAGCCCGCGGGCTGGCAGCAGCACCCTGCTAGCTCCAGCTAGGTTTTATAGCTCAGAAAAGCAACGTGAGCCAGGCTGGTGCATGCAAACAAGGGAGCACGCGCGCAGCAGGCACGGACGCGGAGAGCAGGCGGAGTGTGCGTGGCGGGGCTGCCCCCAGGCAGGCGCAGGGCCGGCGTCAGGCGGCACAGCCGGGGCAGCACCGCGTGCCGCCGTCCTCAGCAGCCGCATCCAGCGGGGCCCCACGAGCAAGAGTCAGTTTGGCCAAGGGGGCAGCTGTGAGCCACACAACCGATTTCTGAGGTTCAGTATTAAAGAGAAGGAAAGAGGAGCGAAGGAGGTGGCTGGGAGCGCGGTGGGGGCTGGTGCAGCACCCCGGGAGCCCGGCAGGCGCCCGTCCCCAGGCGTGCCGGGCGGCAGCACCCCCAGCACAGAGCACCGTGGCTCCAAGCCCCGCCGCAGGGCTCCAGCTCACCCCGGCAGCACTGTCACCGCTGCCAGGGAGGCACCTCCCCGCCTGCCCTACCAGCAACCGGCCTCTTCACCCAGAAAGCACCGAGCACGGACACCCCAGCACGACGACCTACAACCGCGGGGCAGCGCTGGGCTCCACCCGCCCTTCTCCAGGCTCCGCAGCCCCGAAACAGCGGCTCCTCGACTCGCAGCTGCTACGGCTACAGAGGGGCTGTAAAACTCACCAGCCCGAGCGCGCACGCCACTCGTCACGTCGCGCTGTGCCCCCGCTGGCAAGCGGCACACGGGGGCTCCCCCTCTCCCCGCAGCCCACTCCACCGCGACCGGCTGCAGGCTCGGCACGGCCGCAGGGTCGGCTCCGCCGGGTTTCCAAGTCCACCGAATGCAAAAGGGCAGGGGAAGAGGAGAAAAAGGACGCGGTGTTGAGCGTCAGGTCAGCCTCCGGAGATCTCTGCAAGGCGGGTCGGGCTACCTGGGCGTACCTGAGCGCGCCAGACGGGCTTCCAAACGACACGGCACCACGTCCTTAGCAGGGAAAGTGCTGCCTGCGGTGAACTGTACATACAAAGATAATTTTAATTAATTTATTTATTTCTTTACACATAACTGAAAGTGATGTTACAGTACATAAGTTATTTACAACTGTGCAGTAATGTGTTGCAAAATAAATTATCTAGAAGGCAGCAAAAGTACATTGTTAATGTATATAAAAACTGTACAGCATTTATGGGATACAATTTTTCTTTATATGAGTATTGGCTCTGTAGTGTTTTCAAGTTATGTTCTCAGAAAGAGAAACGAAATGCCCAAGATTAAAGGAAAAAATATATAAACCACATGGATTTTACTCCATTAAAAACACAGTTGGCAAAGTCCTTTCTCTGCGTCACCATTTCCCCGCCCGCCGCCGGCCGTGCCGCCCCGGCGCACGGTGCGCAGGCGGCTCCTCTGCTCTTCCGAAACGGTGGCGAGCGGCTGCCGCGGGGCGCCGCGGGCGCACCCCGCCTCCGCAGCCCAGAGCCGTCCACACCTTCAGAGCCGCGTCTGCCCAACTTGGACGCTGTCTTTTTGTTTCTAATTGTTTTTTGTTTGTGGTTTTGTGGGTTTTTTTCTTTTTTTTTTTCTTTTTTTTTTCTTTTTTTTTTTTTAGACATACCCAGGATGGAACGAGAAACTCAAACACCCCCCCCTCCCCCCATGGTTTCCTACTGCAGCTTCTCCGAGAAGAGATCCGCGACGGGTGGAAAACAGAGAGCTGGAAATCACGGTGTTCACAAGTACATGAATCACGTGGTTGCTGGCCCCGCTCAGCAGCTTCTGCAACACACAAATGGCGTCCTTGGTCTCCTCCCTCCGCGCCTCTGCCAGTCTCTTGGCCGGTGAGTGCTCGCCGCCTGCGCAGACCGGCTGCCTCCCTGCCGCAGCAGCCGGTTGGGAAGGAGGTGCGCCCCGGCCCGCTGCCCGGCGGAGCTGCCGTCAGTCCGGAAGCGAGGGACACGTTGTGAAGAAAGTGCAATTATTTTTCTTATTGTTTTGTTTTCTGCCGATAGCTGCTTCCTCCTCCTCTGACCAGGGATTCATCAGCAAGCGGTAAGGGTGAATGTGAGCTCGACCGCCCGACCTCGGAGGGCTCCCGTCCTTGCCAGTGTTCAGTGATGTCTCCTGGTTTTGAACTGTCATGCCGGCAAGAGCACAAAGTCATCGTTCACGTCGACCATTGGCACATAGAACGAGGGCACCTCGTTCACGCAGAGGGATTTGTGCCCCGCGGGGTCCAGCTCCTGCACCTTCAGCTGCCACTCCATCCTTTGCACTGCGTTCAAGGCGGCAGCTTCGTGTTGCTGTCGCATGAGCAGGCACGTCTGGATCGGGGGAGAAAACCAAGCAGAGACGAGGGGTGAGCGGGAGAGGGCAGGAGAGGCTCCAGCTGCCCGTCCCACCCGGCAAAGGCAGGGGACCCGCAGCCATCGCGGCGGGCGGAGCAGCAAACGGAGGGAGGGACGCCACGCGCGTCCTCGCAGGAAGGGAACCGGGACTTGGGACATCTGCTGAGCCCAATTCCAGCAGGAGCAGGGGCGAACCCAAAAGGGCCTTGTGGGGCGGCTTTTAAAGGCTCAAGAGCAGTGACAGCCTCGGCAGACAGCCCCCGTCGGCCCCAGCGGTGGCCCTCGGCTGCCCGAGAGCAGGGTCCTGCTCCCTTCGTGGGAGCTGCCAACTCCCTCCGTGTGTCACCAGCTGACGGCACAATCGTCCCCGCTCCCTACCGTGCCAGAGTTTGCCACCCAGAGCTCTGCAGAGCATCTGCAAATCACTGCATGGGCTCCTGCCACCTTGAAGCCTGCCATAGGTTTTGAGCTTGCTGCAGCATGTGTTGCCGGCGAAGAGCAGGCCCCCAGGGTTTAACTGACCGAGAAAGCTCCAGACCATATGGCACGAAGCAGAGCAAGAGCCAGCCAGACGACCCTACACAGAACGTGTCTCCCTTCCCCCTTTTTGGAACCAGCAGAGGCAACCGCGCTCCCGTAGTGCCCGCAGAGGCTCCCACCTCTCAGCCGTGCCGTGCACCGAAGCGTCCCCCATCGCGCAACGCTGCCCGGGCCGCTTCGGGACACCTGCTCCCGGCAGAGTTTTGGAAACCACAAAGGCAGCTTCCAGGCTGCAGCAACAGCTGGGGCCCCTCTCAGGGAAAGCCTCCCTGGAGGAGGCAGAGCAGCAGGAGCTGCTGCCGCCCACGCGCCGCCGCGGCGGCAGCCTGGAGCACCGGGGCTCCCGCACCTCTCACCTTCATCCGATCGTACTTGTCATCCACGTCTTGCAACCAGGAAATGAACTGTCGTGCGTTGAAACGGTCTCTGACCGATTTGTTTTCGTCTCCCTGAGCAAAAGACAGCAAAAGGGGATTACGTGGTAGATTTTCCTTTTTACTTTAAGCACTCACAGGTCTAACAGGCCACGTTCAAATCCCTCTTAGGGCGCACGCATCAGAAACAAGGAAGGCGCCTGCAGGGAGGGAGGGCAGAGCACGCTGCTCCCAGCTGCTCTCGCAGCCCTTGGCCAGGGGCTCCAGCCTCAGACAGGGACGCACACACGCCTGCACGCCCTGTTTTTGCTTGCTTTGCAGACAATCCGTCGGTGCCAGCCCGTCACAGCACCCGCACCTCTCTGTCTCCTTCAATTCGTGCCCGAGATGGTAACGTTTTCGCTGTAGAAGCACAAAGGCTTGGCTGGGAAATGCCGAGGGATATATCAAGGCTCCTGGATCAATACGCCAGGTCACTAATAAATTGCAGGATCCCGTCCCTGCACAGGATCCCTCCTGCAATGCAGCAGCGTGCTTCCCCGCGCCGCTGGGCTGGCGGCAGCTGCGGTGCGCGGGCTGCAGAGGGTGCTGGTGGGATGGCTCGGGACCACCGCAGCCGCACGGCTGCAGAAACCGGGCACGATTCCCCCTTCTCCAGCAGGAACGACGTGAAATCAAAGAAATGAGCACTTTTTGTGGGTTGCGAGACAGAGGCTGGCTCTTTCGAAGCCACTATTCAGAGACAAATCAATTTAATGGCTCTCTCCCCTTCCTTCAACAGGAAAAGATATCCCAGAGTGTAGTAAAATAAACCTTTCAAGTGCGCAGATGATCCTGATCAAGAAGAAAGGCAGAGGGTCCTGAGACTCACTGATAAACGTGAGTCATCTCTGCTCCTAAAGAGACACGACGTTCCCTGTATCCCCATGCTCCTGGATGTATTTCCTTCCCCGGCACGCACGTGGGGTATCCCAGAACACACGACACCAGAAACTGAGTCAGATTAGGCAACCTGGGCGCGTGCTGGGGAGGGCTCCTGCAGGATCCCGCATCCGTGCGCGCGGTGGGTGACAGGCGCCTGAGCAGGGAGAGCATTAGTAACTCCTGCCTACATCCCTCCCTCCCTCCCTCCGTCCAGAAAAGCACCGTCTCCCTCAGGGTCTTGCACAGCACCTCCGAGACACTTCACCACCACCAAGACAGGCACTGACCTGATTTTCTAGAGGCATGTTATAGACCTCGGAGTCCAGCAGCATGGTGCAGGCACTGAAGGGCACAGCCTGGTTGGCAATAGTCCTTGCCGCCCGACAATGAACTCTCAGAATCTCCTGCTCGCAGGAGACGATGAGCTTCTCCTGAGGAAGAGCAAACGAAGCAGTGAGCGTGGCAGCCTCAGTTTCCCCAGCGGAGGAAATTCGGGTCCTCTCTCCCAGCAGGAGCCTCCCCGGCGCGCTCCCTTACCCGCTCTATGCTGTGCTGGAGCCGCAGCTTCCCCCGGACGGCTTCCTGCTGCTTGAAGAGCTCCTTCAGAGGCTCCGCGAGCGACGGCGGCGGGGCGATCTGCGGGCACAGGACACCGGTGGGTTAGAGCCAGCAGCGCTGCCGGGTGCCCAGCCCATGGGGGCTGCCTGCTCCCCCTGCGGCACGGCGCACCTTGGCCAAGGGCTCGGAGAGGGGGTCGGTGCCAGCCCGCATGGAGCTCTACGGAGCAGAAAGTCTGCCTATTTCCTCAGCAGGCAGGCGGCAAAGGACAACGTCCTGCCAGTGCTCAGACCACAGCGAGGGCTGAGACAACAGGGGAAGAGGCGTCCAGCGCTGAGAGGCAAGCTCAGCCTACAGGACCTCAGCCTAAATCACCCCACATGCTGCAAGGGTGGTTTGTCAAGGGGCCTGAGCACATCTGAGGAAGGGGATGATGCTGCTGGAGAAACACTGCCGTGAGCAGCCCAGCCTGAGCCCCAGGAAGGGTGCCCGTGCCCTGATCTGTCCCGCGCCTTCCCGGGAAGCGAGGCGCTCCTCGAGCACAGCCTAAGTTGCAGAACAGAGGCTCTGAGTTAGTCTAGGAAGGGACAAGCAGATGTGAACACAGGCTACTACAACCACTGGGGTGCTGGGGCTGACAAAAAGCCTGTTAACTCATGCAAACAGTAACTCAGCACACGGGCTACACTGCAACAGAAGCGCCCGCGGACCGGGGTATTGCACCCTGCCTGCAGTAGGGAACGGAGCCTGACGTGGCCGGTCGTATCGACCCTCCTCCTCCCGGCTGGGCCCCGGATTTACTGCCTGCAGCATTAACTTGATTGATGCATTTGTATTAGCGAGCCCGTTCGTGCAGCACAGCAGTGAAACGCAGACCCCACTGCCAAGGAGCGAGTGCTATCGGCTACTCAAATATCAGAGCTTGGGAAAACAAAGGCTGGAGTTAAGAGCCGTCTTTTTCCTACAGTCTTCTAGGTTCATTATCCAATTACCATCCTGCTTGTAAAAGCAGTTTTGCCTTCCAGCCTCAAATCCAGTGGATTCATACAAACTTGCTCTAAAGCCCAAACAAACCTCAGGTTCCTAAGCACAGCCCAAGGTCTCCTCTGGAAAAGTAAGAGCATCTCAGAGGATGCGTTTACCACGCAGCCGTCCTCGCTTACTGAGGCTTAGATTTGTCACCGTGAGCACGTTCTAGAAGCAGGCTAAAGGCACGGCTGGGGCACCAGCGGCACTGCAAGGGCACTCGCGGTGCACGGGGGACAAGCTGGCTGTGCTCGTCGCAGCAAGGGAGGAGACAGTCCCTGATGCTGCGGTTTAAAGACAGAAGGTGACTCACCACTGGAATATGGAGCTTGCTTAGAGGCTTGCCATCCAACAGGTAGGAGCCTGTGTAGGTGACATATTCAGCGTAGCACTGTGGAGCTTGGGGAGTAATATAGCAGAGGATTTTCCGCTTCTCTTCAATCTTTTTCCTGATCTGGAGGTACTCAAAGTAGGGGTTGGACCTGTCACTGTGATAAGGTTCAATGTCGTCCAGTTTTATAGCATCCACGATAGCTGCCAGTGTTTGCTGTATCATCTCCCTTGTCTGCTGGGTGGACGTGTTGATCTGCTGCTGCAGCTGCTGGTTGGAGCGCTGGAACCGGCGCTTGCGCGGGTGCTGAGCCTGGGAATCGTCCTCCTCTGTAATGCGGCCTTTGGCACGTGTGGCGGGCGCAGAAACAGGAGGAAATTCCTTCTCAGAAGCGGCGGCGTTCTGCTTGTTTTGGTTGGCGAGCATCTGAGCCCGGTTCCTGGTAATCCGCTGAGGAATCTCTTCTATTTTGGGTGGTTTGGGAGCTTCTGCTACTGGTTTTTGTACTGGTTCAACGATTTCTGCTTGAGCGTTGCCCGGAGGTGCCTCCGCCTGGGAGGAAGGGGCTTGGCTCCCACCGCGTGCCGCAGCAGCCTCCGGGGAAGCGCTGCCCTCGGCGGTGGCCGCGGGTGGGGGACAGGTCTGGGAGCTGCTCTCTGCCACCCCACCAGAAGACGACAGGTCTTCGTGCGCGGCCTCCGCCTCTTTGCTCTCCGCCTGAGCAGACTCGGACGGGGTCTGCTGGAAAACCTGCGCTTCCGAATCCTCCGCTCCTTTTTCCTCAGCTACGTTTGGTGCTTCTGAGGTGGCTTCTTGTGCAGCCGCCTCTGGTTTCTGCTCCTCTGCCTGTGGCTCCGTCTCCGCGGGCAGGACAGCAGTTGCCTGGCCGGCTGGCGGCTCCTCCGGCTCACCGGACGCTATTACGGAGGCGCTCGCTTTAACGATCCCAGCGCTTGTTTCTGAAGCTGCTGCTGGGCTTTCTTCTACCGCTTCTGCCTCCGTCATCTCCGTCTCTGGAACATCCTTAGGTTGGAGCGGCAGCTCTGGTAGCGAGAAGGGGCCAAGGTCCAAGTCATCTTCTGTATTGGTGAAGGGGTCAGGCCACGTTACCGCCTCCTCCGTATTTGCAGGCGCAGCATTATTGTTTTCCAAATAGTTGTTTTCTGGCGTGCTAACAACTTCTGCCTGAGGTTCTGCTGGCATACAAGGGGGCTCTGGAGGTATCTCAGGTGCTTCTTCTGGAAGGGGCTTGCAGTTATTGAAGAATGTGTCTAACCTAGTAGGGGACATGTACGGAGCTTGCTCTTCGGCGTTCGCAATTTCTCCTGGAACGGCTTCCTCAGCGTCCTCCTTGACTTCATCGAGCCCCGGTTCAGACACTGACAGAGGGTAGGATATAGGAGAAACGGGGTAGGAAGTATCTGTGGGAATGAAGGCTACTGGTGTAGGGTGAATCGGCTCTAGGGAACAGAGCGGAGGTTTAGGGGACTCAGAAAACCGCTGGGGAGATTTCATCAGGAGCTCTGAGCCCATGGACCAGCTGACAGAGTGCTCTGCCGGGTTACCCATCAGGCTGGGAGGAATGGCCGTGTCGGGGTTTCTGGAGGGAGGGTTTTCCCAGTCTATATTGTTTTGTTCTGGCATACCTGAACTAAAATGGTTTTCTTCAATTGGTGGTAAGTAGGTAGATTCTGGTGGCATAATGGAGGCAGTCGCTTGCTGCTCTTCCGTGGTGTCCAAGGGCATGCCGAGGTCGGGGGGAAGAGCGCTTTCTACCGAAGGAGCCAGCAGTTCATCTCTGTGCGAAGGGGAGGATTTTGCTTGTAAACCAGAAAAGACGCTTTCAGGAGACTGGGCGACTCCGCTGACAGCTCCTGGCGCACAGTGCAAAGCTTCCACTTTTGGTGATGAAACCCCATAATCTGGTGAGTAATACCCGGGAGATAAACACTGGAACTTCTCAGCGGGAACAGAAGGAAGGGGAACCTTCTCCTCCATTAAATGCTGCACTGGAGAGTCGTAATTTGATGTTGCCGGGACGCTTTGCTGTCTGAAAAATTTATCTCCGACACTGAATTCTTCTTCAGGCGCCCTTCTGATATCAACCGAGATGGAACGATAAAGGTTTGTGGAGGGTATGGTACGAGTCGGGGTCTGACTCGGGTTCTCGGGGAGCCCACTGGGAACATTCGTGTATCTGTCGAAGAAGGATGGAGAACAGGCGTTCATGGACATGGTGGATATGGGCAGCGAGTGCTGCGAGTCCGCGCATTCAAACATCAGGTCCGTGTAGTCTTCGTTGCTGCATGAAGGAGTCCTGGGCGTCTGCATCACCTCCTCGTAGCTTGGACAAGAGACAACGGATGCCGGGGTCGGGACTCCCGTCGGCCGGTTCTGATCCGGCCTGGGAGACGCCGGGAGGATCTCCTTCAGCTGAGGACCCGTTATCCAGTCCTTCGAGTCTGTCCCAACAGCGGGCTGTGCCTTGTTTTCCGGTGACAGTATAGGAGTCAGTGGACCCAGTTCTTTAAGTTTCTTATCCTTGAGCTGAGTATCCAGCGTTAATGGCTTCTTTGTTGCCAGATCCAGACTCCTCTTGCGCACATCTTCCGAGCTTTTAAGTTTGTCCTTCAATTTGGGGTCTCCGGACCTGTGCCTCATTTTCTCCATTTGCTTCATTCTCTCTTTGTGCCTTTTGTGGCGCTCCTCGATTTCCAGGTCTTTCTGGCTCAGCATCCTCTCAAAGCTGGTCATCATCAAATCACCGTCTCCCAGAAGCTTCTCCCTTGGCCTGGCATCTTTCTTGCCGCTGTCTTTGGAAAGGGTTATTTTTTCATTCCCATTGCTTATTTTTATTGACTCTGATTTGTCTTTCTCCTGGTTCTCCTTGAGCTTCTCCTTCAGTTTGGTTTCACCGAATTTGAGGTTGTCCTCCTTTGATTTATCTTTAAAGGTGGTAACTTGAGGACTGTCCTTGTCTTTGAGTGTTGACTTTGGCTCGTCTTTGTGATGTTTAAAGAAACCATCTGCATGTTTGTCTCTGTGCTTTTCCTTTTCCTCCTTCCATTTCTCCTTGTGTTTATCTCGCTTCTTTTTCTCTTTAACTGTGCTGATGGCGCTGGAACCGTAGGTCTTTTCTTTTTCCGCCTTCTTTGACAGCTCTCTTTCAGAATCATTTTTCTCTTTCTTTTCAGAAAATAAGTAATCAATGCTTTTCTCTGGCTCCTCATCAGGCTCTGCCTTCATGTTGTAGGAAGTGCTAAAAGCCTCCCCATCCACAGAGAAATCTTTTTCATAATGAGCGGAATCCTTTCTGCTGCTGGAGTCTTTGAATTCTTCTGTTTTTTCCTTTTTCTCTGACTTCTCCTTCTTCGCTTTTTCCTTCTCGTGACTTTTCTTTGACGAAGATGAGGAATGTCTGTGCCTCTCCTTCTCCTTGAGTTTGTCCTGTAAGCAGGGTAAAGGGAGAGAGTCCTTAAACTTTTCTTCAGCGGCATCAGTAAGAGAGAGGTTAGAAGACTCAAAGAGGCTGGTCAGTCCTGGATCTTGTCCTCTGTCTGTGAAGCTGTCAGAAGAGATCTCGCTGATTTTGTCGTTGGAGTCATCTCTGTAGTCATTCAGAGCCTCCTCCTCCAATTTCTCCAGCAGGCTCTTCTCCGACTCTCCTCCTTTCGAAGACTTTTTCTCTTTGGAATGCTCTTTATCCGGCTTCTCCTTATGCTTGCTTTTCACCTTGTCGTCATTGGCGTGTTTCTTTTCCACCTTCTCTGGGAGCTTTTGCTTGTTTTTCTTCTCTTGAGTGGAATCTATGGACGTCCTGTCTTTCCTGTCCTTGTACTTCTCGGTAGAGTCTTTCTCTTTCTTCTCTTTGTGTTTTTCAAAGGAACTCTTCTCCTTCTTCTCTTTTCCCCCTTCCGATGTTCCTTTGTCCTTTTTCTTCTCCTTGGAGTCCTTATCTTTCTGCTTCTCTCCTGAATGTTGCCGGTCGGAGGAGTACTTGCGGTGCTTGTCGGGGTACAGCTCCTTCTCAGCAGCTGCGCCGTCGTCCTTCTCCTGCAGACTGTCCAGCCGGTGCATTTCGCTGCCGGCAGAGTCGCTGACTTTGAACCCCGTCAAGCTGTAATCATCCCTCTCGTCTTCGCTTTCATCTGTGAAGATGTCCGCAATGCTGTACCAGCTTTTCTCCTTGCCTTTCTTCTCATCCTTTTTCTCGGAGAAGTCTTCTCGATCTGCGGAGAAGTTTTTCTCTTTCTTCTCTTTAACCTGGTCGAAAGAGCTCTTCCTTTCTTTGTCTTTGCTGTGCAGGTCTTTGTATTTCTCTTTAGTTTCTTTTTTCTCTTTGAAACTCTTGTCTAGTTCTTTGTCCTTCAGCATTTTCTCAGGAGCAGCTTTTTCATTTTTCTCCTTGTCACCTTCTTTGGATTTTTCCTTGTATTTTTCTGGCTTCACCTTTTCTTTTTTTTCTTTATCGGGAGCCTCCTTCTTCTCCTTTTCCTTCCCAGAATGGTGCCTCTCCCAACTCTCCAGGGTTTTACCGCCGAACTCAGGGTCGGACTTATCCTTGAAGAACGTTTCGCAGCCATACTCTTTAAAGTCATCTCGATAGGGCTCCTCCTGCTTTGTTTTGGTGTCTTTTCGATCTTTAGAGCCATCGGAGGAATCTTTTCTGTCTTTGTTGGTTTCACCTGTATCTTTTTCTTTCCTCTCCTTGACACTCTCTGCAGAATCCTTCCTTTTCTTGTCCTTTTCAGGCAAATAACTGGGAGTGATTTTGTGTCTGTCCGTTTGGTCCTTCTTCTTCTCGGAGCTTTTGTCGACATAGTCCCTCTCCTTCTTCTTTACGAAAGTGTCCTTTTCATTACGTTTCTCGTTGTATTCCTTCTTCTCTTTCGTTTTGTTTTCCTTTTTCTTGTCTTTAATTTCCTCTTTCATGGGTTCTATGATTAGTTTTGCCACGGTGTCATTTTTAATCTCCCTGAAGTCTGTTACTGGAGAATCCCAGCTATCTTCACCTTTGAAATCGAAGGACGAATCAGAAGACAGGTCTGAAAACCACCTCTCTTGCTGATCATCCGAAAGGCTGAACTTTGTGTCCTCGCTTTCGGGAAACTGGTTTTTGTTATTGAACTCATCAAACCCAGACTCATCCCTGTAAAGTTTTTCTTTTTTGCATTTTTCTTTCTCTTCCTTGAAGGATTTTTCTTTCTCTAGTTTAGAAACCTTCTCCTCCTTCAGCTCATTCTTCTTTTCAGATTTTGACTGCTTGTCCTTGGACTTCTTCTTTCTCTCCTCCTTGTGTATTCTCGGCTTCTCCTCTTTGGGAGACTTCTCCTTTACAGGTTTCTCTTTCTCTGATTTACTTAATCCTTCTCTGAAGGATTTGCTCATGTCTTTACTACCATCTTTGACTTTTCTTAATGATTTCTCCTCTTTCGAGGATTTTCCAGTCTCATCTTTAAACAACCATTCCTTCTCCTCCCCTTTACCTTTGGGGAGCTTTTCCTCCTTTTTACCGTGTTCTCGCTCATGCTTTAACACTTTCAGTTTGTTTTCGACTGGATTTTCTGTCTCTACTATCAAGCCTTTCTCAGGCTTTTGTTTAGAGTCCTCAAACTCAAAAGAAAAGGTTTTGATGATTTTAATGTCTTGGCTGATGGGACACTGGCCCTTCTCCTTGTTTTTATGTTTGTGTTTTGTTTTATGCTTTTTAACAACCTTCCCCTCCTTGTCCAGCTTTGGAATTGCTCCATCCACATTGCTATGGAATGAATTCTTTTTCTCAGAAACAGTGTTGTGTGGGGTGTTTTTCTTTTTGTGCTCTGGTTTCTTCCTGACTGGCTTTAGCGACTCTAAGCTCGAGTCCTCGGACGAGTAGTCTGACTCGCTCGTCAGTCTCGTCCGGGTGGAGTCCGATAAGGAACTGACATCTGACCAAGCTGGAGAAGATATGGGTTTCCAATTGTCCGTCCTCCAGTGCTTGGAGTGCTGTTCTGTAAGATTAGGATTATGTTTCTGGGATGCTAAACTCCCATGAGAAGAGGTCGATGAGGCAGACAGAGAGTTAAACAAGGAGGATTCCTTTAGCACTAGCCTGGAGTCCTTTACACAGCTAGAGCTCTGAAGAGAGTCTCTATCATCCTCCTCACTCTCCACGTTTTCACTCTCTGATTCAGAGGAACAAAATTTGTCATTTTTTTTGCCAAACCGAACCTCTTTGCTTTTCGTCTCCTTCTTCCGCTTCTTTTTTACTTTGCTTTTCTCCTTCTGGGCCTTTGTGCTGGCGGGCTCCCGAATCTTGCTGCTGGGCAATATCGAGTGGGTCGAAAGTCGCAGCTTCTCCCCCGTCCCCACAGCAACGCTGGTCTCCTCCTCGTCCGAGCTGTCCGACAGGATGCGGTGGGCAGCTTTCTTTGGTGTAATTGTGTTATTTTTAGTATAAGTTTTCACTTCCATTTTGGGTATGGAAATGAAACTGTTTGCTTTAGTCTCTTTTCTGTAATCCTTTTTCAGCAAATGTTTGTCATCGACTGGCGGGACCCGGTCCTGCTCATCGTCCTCATCAAATTCATACTCGTCCTTCACCGGGGTGATGGTTTTGGGGGGCTCCTGGGCCTTGGGCTTGTGCTTCAAACCCTTCTCAAACTCTGAGTCTGTGTTATTGCCATCAACAGAGCTGGAGGGAGCGAAGGAAGGGGCATCCTCCTCTTCTGAGGTCTCTGCAGAGAGAGAACAAGAAGGTGTTAAGGGCTGCGAGACGCTCCGGGGAGGGAGCATCATCAGTCTGCTGCAGGCGTGACCCCTGCAAACGGCCCTGCTGCCCCTTTGCCTCACCCAGCCTGTGCTAAGTTTGCAGCTGAAAGCTCGAAACGCCAGGTTGGGAGATCTTTTTAGAACAGGATGGCTATCCAGTCTCAAACCTGCACGGGTGCTCCTCAAAGCAACATCCAGGGTCTACCAAGAGAAGAACTTTTTAACTTTAAGGGTTATGACTGCGAACAGCACAGGCCAAGGCTCCCGCTAAGACTGGAACTCCAATCAGAGCTCACTAAAGCCTGCAGCGTGTCCCGCCCGGCGCAGCCACGATGGTGGCACTCGCGGGACAGGCTCTAGCAGGGCGCTCTGCTGAGGGACCGCCCGGGAGCACAACCTGAGACGTTGGCACTGGTACAGCCCAGCGCCGCGCCCCCCCTGACCGGGGAGGGGAGGGAACACACGCCCTGCACGCAAACCTCCTCCTCTCTACGCACGAGCTGGAATATTACCCACATTTCAAAGGTAAGACATCCATTTACCTGCAATTGGCTTCCAATCCTACATCTCGATTGCACCAGGCCAGTGATCTCAACGTAGGCTTCCAGGGCAATCAGCTAGAGCTCCCGGAGCTAAAGGCTGGCAGTTATGTTGTCTGAATTTGGGTTACAGCTACAGATGGACTCCTGACCGTGGCAGCAGCGTGCGGATATTCTGACAAGAGTCTAACTTCACTGTCCTCTTAACGTCTCTGTATTAACAGACAGCTGCAGGCCACAAAACATCACTCCCATGTTCACATAAAGGTCATTCTCACCTGTTGAGCTCTCTTCGCTAGAGGGGTACGTGCTCTTTCCCAGGAGCAGATTCACCATGCTGGGAGAATTAGCTACTTTTAAAGGTGTCTCGCCCTTCCTGTTGCTTTGATGAGGATTCCCGCCATAATGTAACAACAATTTCACCACCTGAAAACAGAAATCGAGACTTGAAGGTGCTCGTCATGTTTCGATTCCAGGCTTTTTGTACTACTTTCGCATGTCGCTAAAAGGGGGATGTCCCGAGGACACGCCTTATGGTACTAACAGTCATCAGTACAAAAGGAGACAAAAAACAACACCACGAACCAACTGAGGCAGGAAAGAAGGGAGAAGAACAAGACACAAAGCTATGTTCCCTCCCAGGAACCCTCCCAGGGTGTCCCCTCCCTCTGCACAGGGGAACACCAGGTAAAACACACGGCTACATGGCTATCGGCAGCTAAGGACTATCAAATAACGCAAATCTCTGTATTTGCACAGTTGGCTGCCTGAAGCACAAAGGGAAAAAAAGGCATTAAAAACACAGCTATGAAATCCGGCAAAAAACTACCTTGAAGTGCCCGTTATTCGCTGCATCGTGCAGCGGGGTGTCGTCATCCAACCCCTTCGTGTTGACTTCGGCGCCCGCCGCAAGCAACTGCTTTGCAACGTCGTAGTAACCCCGGTTGCATGCCTCGTGCAATGCCGTCCAGCCTGCAAGCAAAGGGACACTCAGAACACGGACACTGCCTTCACGGGGAAAGTCAGAGACAGTGGAAAGGCACGTCCACCCACAGACGTTGCGGAGGCCGGTGTGCCGAGGGGATCGTGGGTCTGGTGGCCAACAAGATGGTCTCGTTCGCCCAGCCCCCCGTGGCACAGCAGGAAGAAACCGGCAGCTCTGCCTTGCTACTCCAACCAGGCGGTAGTCGAATGAATCCCCCTTTTCCCTCTGGTCACGCAATGTGCTACGGACAGATCGTCTGCCAGAACGGACACAGCCCCGGGACGCGGAAAGGCAAAGTTTTGTGTAGGAAATTATTGCTGGTGCTGTGTGGAAGGCAGGTCTCAAAACCTTTCCCCTTCCATCTCCTCTGTAAGGGAAACTCTGCTGCCCAGATTAGGCCCGAGCTCTGAACTGCAGACACTGCTCTGGAACATCCCCCACACAGATCTCAAATATTTCCTGGGTGCTCTCCAAAGCAGCAATGCCACCAACAAAACAGGCCCCCGGCTCGGGGGGAAACCAAACAGCGGGTCTCCGCAGCAACAGTGGCTCTAGTTCTCAAACAAACCTCTGGAGAGCACAGAATGAAATATTTTATCATGTTCAAACAGACTATTTTTAAGCAGAAACTGTTTCGAAGTTTCCCAGCAAACGTGCGTGGCTCCTTCGGTATTTTGCTGATAGCGTCGTGGGAGCTCATCCCGTTACCTTCACTTGGAGCACTAAAAAGGGGCACCTGTGACCAGAATTAATCACTGCTGATAGCTCAGTCTAGCGCTGATATTAATCATACAGGCGGAGGAACATGCAGTTCTATTTATAGCCCCAAAATCGTGCGAAGAGAACAGCAAAGAGCAAAGTCAAGCTCTCGGACGTGCTGGAAGAAAGGCTGCCCCACGCTAATTTATCCCCGTCGTTGGTACGGGGGTGCACGAACGGCACCGTTCATCACCTGACGGACGCCTTCTCGCCGCAGCACTCGTGGCCGTTCCCACCCCAGGCTGGGCTGCAGCCGCAGCCCCACACCCCGGCTCCTTTCCCCGTTCCCACCACCAGAAGCAGGAGCTTCAGGGCACTCCTGAGGAGGAGGAGGAGGTGGAGGAGGAGGTATTACACCCAGGCAACGGGCTGAGGCTCAGGATGGTCATAATCTGGATGCCCGGCGGGCGCTGCCGGGAGCCTGACCTCGCCCTTCACAGCCGCACTGCTCCCCATCAGCAGCACCCCCAAATTCGGTGCTTAAAAACAAAACCCAGAAAGCTGCAGGCATCAGCCGTTCAACTCTGGAGCGACGACTTTACAAACCCACTCTTTTCAGTATTCCTCTGCACATCACTTCTTATATTTTAAGTTGAAAAAGGGCTAAACCAGCCCACCTCCCTTTGCAAATCCCTCTCCAGACTTCCAAGACAGCACCGACGTGGAAGGGCACAAGAAAACGGACCAGAAGGTCCCGCTCACAGTTTCAGAGCGTGGAGCCACGGCAGCCCCAGGGATCGCTACGGATCAAGCCCAGCCCTGCACCCCCTCCCCGAGCGGGAGCACGCTCAGAGCAGACAAGACAACCTGAGAGTTTAGCTGCCAAACTCCAGCTGAACTGGCGTTTCTCAGGGATTTATTATTTTGACAAATTTGTAGCAGCTGTTTTATTTGAAAGGACAGCAAAGACTTTTTCCTCCCCGAAGGGCAAAAATCATTATTTTTGGTTAATCCCCTCCTCACAAGGCGCAAACCCATGTTACACTTTCTCTGGTGGGAGCCATTCTCGGGGGTGGAACAGGCAAGGGGGTGGGAAAAGGTACGGATCGTGGGCTGCCCCGCCAGTACTGCCAGCGGGCTGGTTACCTGCAAAGTCTTTCACATTGACATCTGCACCCTCGATAATGAGCTCCTTGATGCGCCGGGCATCTCCTCGGATGGCAGCTCGATGCAGCCGAGTCTCTCCTCGCTCGTTTCTCTTATTTACTTTATCTTTGGTTTTGGAGGCAGAGTTAGGAGTTCCCTTCTGACAAACTGTAGACTGAGAGGGATGCTTTGGTGTTGTGTCAACTGCATGGAGGAGAGAAAGAGTCAGGAACCGCAAGTCAAAGGAAGCCCGAAACCCTTAGAGGGAGCTCTTGCAACATATTTCATCTCGCCTCCCCAAAACGCTCGCCACAAGGCACCGAGAGGCAACCGAACCTCTGAAGTCGATGTGAAGACAGGGTATAATGCAGATATTAACTGCAGGCTGCCAAAGCCCGCTGGAGAGAACTGCAGCCCTTGCAAAGACTGTAGGCAATCCCATGATTTAGGAGCAGACAATGCAGCTCCTTACCCTAAAACCTCATTTCCTAAGGGAAGTGGCCTTTTACCAAGTACATGTGGGGTCTGACAGCCTTGGGAGGAGGCCGCACATTTCCTGGGAGAATGTCTGAATGCTCTGAAGACTACACGGCTTTTTCCCTTCCCACATCCACACCCCCCCCCCCAAGTAACAGCAACATAAGCAGCTAGATTAGTGTTAAGAAACAACACAGTATGTGGCTAAAAGCTGCAATGCTTGTGCGTAGGATGCAGATGCGCACATACAGATAGCACACTGCCTCTAAAAACCCTGGGGGGTCATGTATGCAACAGATAAAAATTACTAAAATACAAAATCCGTGGTAAACACATTCCAGCTGCTCCGCATCTCAAGTTCCAGCTGCACTGATTACATGTCTTATCCCTCTCCACAAGAAGAAACGTTAAAAAACCCTCAGAGGATGATATTTTCACTTTATTCACAATGCTCCTTTACTGAGTCAGCCTGAGAGGCCAGTGGAAAATGCAAAGCTCTGACGTGGAGGAGGCTCCCGTGGACACAAAGCTCTAGGTAAGCAGCCAAGGCAGGCTCAGTGGTGGCCCAGTTTGGCGCACGGGGCGCCTCCTGCGACTGCCTTATACTGAAAGAAGGAAGGGCAGCCACAGCCACGGGCGAACCCGGTGGCAGCCTGCGCCTGGCATCACCTGCAGAGCCCCGTGGGAGCGGGTGTCCCGCTGCCCCGCTCCAGCATCCCACCCACACCGCTGAGAGCGGGCAGACCCCACGGAGCAGCGCACCCGCGCCCCTGCACCACGCCGGGGGTGGCGGCTCATCTCCGCTGCCGGCGAGGGGCTGCCCGAACCGCCTGGGGACCCCGGGGCCAGGCACTGAGAAGCCCAGGTGTTTGAGAGCCTCTCGCTGCAAACTCGCACCCGTCTGCCCACACCTCTGAGCAAAAGCACCCCCCTGGATCTCACCTGGGCTGTTTGCAGACTCTTCTGCTGTCATCTGCATAAGGAGAGCGACTTGCTGGCGCTCGGAGAGCGGGTAGCCTGCGCGGATCCCCGAAAGGCCCATTCCGAAGAGCAAGCCAGGCTTTCTGGTGGCGGGCTCCTTTTTAATCCTCTTCCGCTCTGGACCCTGCTTTTCTGTGGTGCAAGGAGACACAGAAACACAAGCCATGAATGTCGCTGTAACTGAAAACCACCTTCGTTTCTGAGCAAAGTGATAACAGCTCTCCACCTCTGCTTCCGTATCTCACAAATCGAAAAGCCTACGGTGAAGGATGCTTCCCTGCGGTGGGAGCACCGGGGCCTGGGGAAGCTGTGCTTGCAGCCAGGGCTTGCACCGCTCCTGCTGCCCACCGGCTCCTCCGACAGCCTCTCCCGGCACAGGCTTCTACCAGTTCTCCCCCCACCATCAAAGAGCAGCGCAAGAGGGAGGGAGCAGGTCCTTCGTGGGGCCGCTGCCAGTACTGTACCTTCCATCTTGCTTCTAGGAGCCTCCCTTTCATGCCATGGTGCTTCGAGGAGCGTACGCAGCCTTACGCCACCACAGCATGGACAGAACTGGAGGCATCTAAAAGCATCAACAAAGAGTGCTAACAAGATGCAGGCTGACGGCTCAGAGACGTTGCTATCTCACCCCCTCATCATCATCAAACCAAGGTCTCTGTGGCCAAACGGGTGCGCTGCCCCGGGGAGCACCGAGCTGGCCCGCTCCTCCCAAAGCGGCTGCTTCCAGCCTAGCGCAGAGCACCCACCTGCAGCCAGGCCGACGGCTGCTTAGCCACATCTAGTCCTGCATCCCTCTAAATAATCCCAAACAAACAGGAGGGGCGGAAGAAACCCCTGTGCCTGGCTTGTCGTCCCCTAAATCCCAGCCTGACACTCGGGTCTCCTAAATCATCCAGCCACAAAGGCGGCTCCTGCTGAGAGAACCGAGCACTACGGCCTCTAAAGCCGGTATTAGCTGCTGGCACGCCATGTGCACAAGAACGAGACAAAACCCCGGCCTCTCCCTGCACCTCCAGCCTCGCTCCCAGCGACCCACGCAGCAGCCTGCTGCAAGCTGGTGAGAACTGGACCCTGCCAAGCATTGTGCAACTTGCCGCCTCCCTCCCCGCTGCCCAGCTCAGCCCAGCTCGCACACCTAACCTCTGCGAGAAGCCTGACTCTACGGCTTTTCTTAAGTATTTTTTCAGTTTTCTTTATGCAAGTATTGATCCGTTCGCCACGCAAGGAGAGTTAGCAGCCCTTCCTCTGCGCTCCTGGTGTGCTCGCTTGTTGATGCTGTCCGGTGACGGCACAAATCCTGCAGCAAGCTCTCCAGCGGGTCCGGGGAGCTGCAGCCACGCCAGAGTCCCACTGCAGGGATGCGTTCGGTGAAGAAAGTTTCAAGGTGCCAGTTCAGGAAACAAAAATTAACTTTCCTTTCACGGAGCCAGCCAAGCAAGAGAGACGGAATATCTATCTGCAGAGCAGCACGGCAATTCCTTGCCAGCAGCCAAGCTGTATCCCTCCTACCAGGCAACTGTCCTAACCCCACAAAGCAGCGCAAGGAAGACACGGTGTGTGCGAGAAGAAAATCCGACTTCGTTCACGTCTATTTCTAAGCACTGATAGCGCCTGTTTGTAACCAGGCCCACTGCGGGGCTCCCGCTGCGTGCGGAGGGCCGGTAACGGCATTCTTAGCCACAGCTATAAAAGCTATCAAACGCAGGCGAGCGGCTGCTTGCCCTCGCGTCGCACGCTCGAACGCCGGTTTGAATCGAGGCCGGTTCGACGCTGCTCGACAAAACCAAGCAGTAAAACCCCTCGCTGCATCCCCGGCGTAATGAAAAGGCTACGGACAGACGAGCTGTTCAAAACCTCCCGCGTAAACAGACACCGCTCTCAAACTGATCGCGCTTGCTTTTCGAGAGAGCAAAACCCGCCTGTGACTTAAGCTCAAAGCAAAAATCTTTTCAACGACGAGGAGTTTTGACTCGCGCAGCCGCGAGCCCCCGGGCGCTGCCGGGCTCAGCCCCAGCTGGGGCTGGTACTCGCCAGGAGAGGCAGAGGAATCGAGGGGGTTATTTATCACAGCAAGCCTGCAAGTACCTGCTCCCCGCAAAGAGGAACGCCGTGACCTGGAGCACTTTCACATGGGCAGACTACGCTGCCGAATACGCTGCCAAGTCTTCCAGCGAGGCAGCACAGGCAAGGGCCCTCCCCTGCTCGAATGTTTGACTCTAAACATGCTATTATTTTGCTGAAGGTATTTTGAGAATTCCAGAAAGCGTTAGAGGGATGATACGAGGAGGTTTGCAAACAAGTAAATGTCTGATAACGCGCTCTGAGAAACAGGGCTGCAGCTCCCAGCAGCCAGGGAGGCGAAACGCCACCAAGTAACCACCCAGTGTCGGCCCGGTCCCCAGCTCCAGCGTCCCGAAGCTGGGAGTCTAAAGCACGTGGGGAGATGTAGCGGTGGTCCAAGAGGCTTTGCAACAGATCACACAGATGCAAGCTTGACAGATGAACGGACTAGCTGTATCCAGTCTCTTCCCCACCAACCATCCCCGGGCCAGGGCAGCGTCCAGCATTCCAGGGAACGGCAAATCCTGCGACCTGCAAGCCTTAACCCAGCTCTGCTCACCCAGTTGTATTCATCATTTTGTCAGATTCAATGCCGGTCACCGGCACGTGGCCACCAGCAGGACAGAGCCTGCTTTGCCTCCGCACAAAGTCCAGCAGGTCAGGCGAAACCACCAATGGACGGGTTTAAACTCAATCACCACACTTTGTGCCAAAGCACAGGTTTTCTCGTCCATTCACCAAACTGCCAGTGGAGTAAAAGTCTCGGGCAGACGAGGGCAGCAGCATGTGGGGATGTCCCCGTTGCTCCAGCTCGATTCATGCTCCTCCCGCACTCCCTCGGCTGACGAGCGGGCAGCTCCGAAAACCTTTTCCCTGCACCATGCCCAAAGGTGCCATCCTCTGCTGCTCTCCGGCTGCAAAGGTCTCATCCAGAGCAGGAGATTTCCATCAACCCCCTGCACCTGGGATTCTGTACATTTAAGAAATACCAGCTCCGTGCCAGGGAACCTCTCCAGCCGGACAGCACAGGCCACCCCTATTCAAATACAAGCCCAGCCCTGGAAACATGCCTGTGCATTGAAGGAGAATCCCGGTCTAACTCTCTGAAGCCACATTTCGGTCACCCTGGCAGCTGTAACAGAGCTGGAAGATGAAATCAGATCACAGGAAAGCTGATAGTTTTTTAATGGCTTAAAATAAAATTAAACTCAATGTGCTTACGGTAAGAAAACAATTTAGCCCGGGCAGTTCCAGCAGCCACGCCGCTGTTAAATCCCATTCGGGCAGGTCTGGCTTCCCCGCACGCCTCGGCTCAGCAGGCAGCTCCTGGCCGCATCCAGCCGTGCCGCGAAGCGAGGCACAAAGACGCTCGAGGGGCCACACCTCGGCCGGTGCCACCGGGCAGCGTCCCTGAAGTACAAGCGACGCGCAGGGGTTGCAGGCGGCAGAGGGCTGCTCCGTGCGTACGTGCGGAGGGAGCCGCGGTTAGAAGGGGAACGTTTTCATTAATATTACTCGGCTGCTGCAGGTTGTCAGCACGAGCCTGTGATTTGCAAAAATTGATTACCAAGTTCAACCAAAAACCCCTAAACTCCTATTAATTCTGCAGTTGCAGAAACTTCCTCCTCCACAGAACATTTAACATTAAAAAGCATGTGATCAACAAGATAAAAATAAATTGGAAAGCGACTGCCGCGTTCTTGCTCGCTGTGGTGAGGCGGCGAGGGCCGGCGGAGGCAGCCGAGGACTCGGGCTCGCCTGTGCTTCCTGGTGGGAAGGCGGCATCGCCCGGCGCTGCACAGGTCCCTGGCGCTGGAGATGGCATCTAGTCCCGCTCCCGTGCTGTGCGACCACAGCGCTTCGCTCCTCGGTGCCTCCTTCTGCCCAGCAGCAGAGTGTTTTCTCCCTTCAGTGCCGTCAGCTCACTCACCCGTTCCCCCGAGGCCTCCCGGGTGGAAGGCAGCGGAGAAACGCAGTACTATCCCCTTTGCAATTAGATGCTCGTCTGCCGACTGCCGCAGCACAGAGGCTAATCCGACTTCTTTAAGTGTTCAGGGGGAAGTAGGTCACCGGCTGCGCTGGCTGTGCCTCCTGCGCCCATTGCATAAGGAGTGGGGCTGGGCTGTGCCCGGCACCCGATGGCTCCCGGCGCTGGCACACGGGTGCAGGCAGCGCGGCAGCACCCGATGGCTCCCAGCGCCGGCACGTGGGTGCAGGCAGCACCCGATGGCTCCCAGTGCCGGCACACGGGTGCAGGCAGCACCCGATGGCTCCCGGCGCCGGCACGTGGGTGCAGGGAGCGCGGCAGCACCCGATGGCTCCCGGCGCCGGCACACGGGTGCAGGCAGCGCGGCGGCACCCGATGGCTCCCGGCGCCGGCACATGGGTGCAGGCAGCACCCAATGGCTCCCGGCGCCGGCACACGGGTGCAGGCAGTGCGGCGGCACCCGATGGCTCCCGGCGCCGGCACACGGGTGCAGGCAGCGCGGTGGCACCCGATGGCTCCCGGCGCCGGCACGTGGGTGCAGGCAGCGCGGCAGCACCCGATGGCTCCCGGCGCCGGCACATGGGTGCAGGCAGCGCGGTGGCACCTGATGGCTCCCGGCGCCGGCACACGGGTGCAGGCAGCGCGGCAGCACCCGATGGCTCCCGGCGCCGGCACGTGGGTGCAGGGAGCGCGGCAGCACCCGATGGCTCCCGGCGCCGGCACACGGGTGCAGGCAGCGCGGCAGCACCCGATGGCTCCCGGCGCCGGCACATGGGTGCAGGCAGCGCGGCAGCACCCGATGGCTCCCAGTGCCGGCACATGGGTGCAGGCAGCGCGGCGGCACCCGATGGCTCCCGGAGCCGGCACACGGGTGCAGGCAGCGCGGCGGCACCCGATGGCTCCCAGCGCCGGCACGTGGGTGCAGGCAGCGCGGCGGCACCCGATGGCTCCCGGAGCCGGCACACGGGTGCAGGCAGCGCGGCGGCACCCGATGGCTCCCAGCGCCGGCACGTGGGTGCAGGCAGCGCGGCAGCACCCGATGGCTCCCGGCGCCGGCACATGGGTGCAGGCAGCGCGGCAGCACCCGATGGCTCCCAGCGCCGGCACGTGGGTGCAGGCAGCGCGGCAGCACCCGATGGCTCCCGGCGCCGGCACACGGGTGCAGGCAGCGCGGTGGCACCCGATGGCTCCCGGCGCCGGCACACGGGAGCGGCAGCCCCGCGCTCCCTGCAGAGCATCACACTCAGGCAGAAGTGAAGCCTCTAAGAGGGTCTGAAACGTGAACAGGAAGGACGGAGAAGGAGCTGCTCCCAGCGGATGCGGGCCGTGCCGTGCCCTCGGCAGCTCCGCTTCCCGTCCTCAGCCTCAGCCGAAGCGCCCGACAGGGTCCTGTGTGGCCTCGCGTGAGTGAAGCACCGGGAAGGCTCTGGGCTGGCTTCCCCAGCCCCGGCCAGTCCCAGGCTAACAGAGCTGCAAATGCCTTTTATTTCAGTCTGGAAGAATTTACTCAGAATCTGATTTTCAGCAGACTTAAAAGGGGCACCTGCACAAAGATCTCTGCTCAAGGGCTTCAAGTGCCACTGGCTCCCGCAGGCTGCTCCTTCTCCTCTAATTAAATGCTTTTCTGTAACACCTTGCAGCAACATGGAGCAAATGAAGAGAAACGCTCACAGCGGGTAAACACCTCAGCAAACAGGAATAAAGGTTATTTTACACTAAAATCCCTTTAGCAAGGCTGTAGGCACGCCAGTCCCTGCATGGAAGCACAAAAACCAGAGGTACAAAGGGGCGTGCAGGCAAGGAGCCCCTCTGCCACGGTTATGTATGTATGTATGTATGTATGTATGGTTTAATTTGGAGATCCTGCTCGGCTCTTCCCTCATGCTGACGCTAGCAGGAACCGCGTGCACAAGCTTAAAGGGGAAAGCAGCATCTGAGCAGAGCTGCGGCCGCTGAACACAGCCGGGGAACTGCTTCTCCTTCCTTTCATCACACTAAACCTGAGAGGCTGGTGAAAGGCAGAACAGGAGCAGGATCCCAGGACAAAGGGGTCTGAGCGTTAGGCGGCGGGGTGCTTCTCCTGCCCAAATTAGATGCCAGGTCACACGACGCTCACGCTGTTGCGACGGGGAGCACAAATCCGGGGCTGCTGGAAGCCTGTCGGCGGCTCCGCCGAGGTCCCAGGGCAGGCGCTGCTTCGCACAGAGGCATTCGGTGCTGCTGGGCTGGCTCTGCGTGCGGGGCAGCACCACGCAGGCCAAACCCCCGGCCCACGCCAAAACGGGAGAGGAGAGAGGCAGGGAGGGAAAGAGGAAAGGGCGGTGATGGAAAACGTGTCAGAGATTTCTCAGACACGCACTGTGAGACGCTGGCAGGTTGTGGGGACGGGAGCTCCAACCTGGAGCTGCAGCTGAGCAGCACAGCTCCTCGCTCCCCACGAACGTGTTGTACCCTGTAATGCAAAAAGCATCTGTTTAAACTGCTCCGACATGACAACACACGCATATAAGGTGGTACCCTGAGGAAAAATACCATTTCCAAATAAGCAGCTCAAGCTGAACGTCTCAGCGCTGCACAGAGAAACTGGCTGTTGGCTCACCGATGCGTCGGGATTTTCAACAGTTTATTTGCCGGGCAGGCACACAAACAAAAGATCAATAAGAATAAATTAGAATGGCACAGACAGCCATAGAGACTGCATTGCACCCCTGAGAGATCACACAAGCCTCTGCTTTCCCCATCCACAGCTTAGCATGCGTAAGAGTGACTCATTTTTACTGCAGAAGTTGTAGGGCATAAAACGTTTTGGAGCACGTCACCTCAAAGCAGGGGAAACGCAGGATTAACCTGAGCGCGGGCAGCCCGGAGCCCCAGGTGCGGGTGCTCACACACGCTCGCAGGGCATCTGCGGACACCAAAGACGACTGACCGCGAGTCGAAGGTTTACAGCGGCGCGATACCACCACGCCCCAAGGCTCCGCAGGGACCCCGGAATTTAAGGACAAGCGCCCAGGACGGTGCCGAGGGGAGGGCTGCGAGGCGGCAGCGCTGCAGGGGCGCGGGGAGGACACAGCAGCGGGTGAAGCGCAGCAGCAGCAGCACGGGCAGATAAACAAGAGAGGGCAGCAGGGGAGCAGGACAGAAGCCAGGCGAACACGAGGCTGCGAGGAGCGCGGCGAGAAGGGCAAGCAGGGCTGGCAGGACTGCACGGAGACCACCCAACGCAGAGGAAGGCGGCACTCGGGCTGGAGAGCCGCAGCTGAGGGCCAGTGCGGGGAGGTGGCACGCTTTGCACCGGGAGTTCACGGACATGCTGCAGAGCCTGCAGCACAAACGGACCGGGGGGCAGAGATGGGAGATGATGCCTGGCTAATCAGCCAAATGAAAGCAGGTGCCAAAAACGAAACCGAGGCGGAAAATGAGAGGAGAAGTTGTAGCAGGGTCTGCTTCGGCAGAACAGCGGGGAAGGCGCCCTGAGCCGCTCCCGTACTGCAGCGAGCCGTTTCCTCATCTCAAAGGTGGAGAGGGTCCGGAGCCGGACAGCCGTCCTGCACAGCTAAGCCGGAAGGATGGCGGAGATGTCAGCTTTGACAGTCGGGAGCGGAGGAGAGGTGCCAGAGGGAGGAACATGCCCGTTTATAACCACGCCAGGTCACTGTGCGTGGAGCTGAGCCCACCGCCCTCACCGCTCACCCCGGCTCCCCAGGGACATCAGGTCTCCGGCCCCACACCCCAGTGGTTGCAGTATTTTTCAAAGCATAATTTGGCTAGAGAGGTTTAATGCTGTGGGATAGCCTGCGATCCGAATACAGGCTTCCCTAGACTTGTAGGACAGACAACACAGCTGTGCAGAAACATGTAAATGCATCTTCTCGCCAAAGTGGCCACTGGCTGACAAGCTGCTGCGAGAGGAACCGAGAGGCTTGTATCAGAAACAACAATCTCCATGTTAAATGTGAATAATTCCGAGAGAGACCAATTTTCAGGTCCAGACCTTTCATTTCCCACGAAACAGAAAGAGGTGGAGGAGGGAGGATGGGGGAGGAAGGCTCTGCACCGCCGCCCAGCCAGCCCTCCCCTCCCAGGGAGGGGGGGCAGGACACTCTGCAGACACCGCTGATAAAAGCTCTTGTATTAAGGAAAAAGCCATCATTGATAGATTTTTGGTTCACAGAGACACAGCACACTGCAACCTCTCACTCTGCATGTTAAGGAGGTGATGCGGGGGGAGGAGGGAGATTTATGGCAGCTCCCATCATAAAACGACCTGCTTTTCCGCACGGCACTTCCCAGATGGCTGATGCACACGGGGAGTTTCTAAGGGTGATCTGAAGGCTGGTGTTTGCCAGTCTATCCACACTGTACCGGCATTATGGAGCCCAGCTAGAAACGGAGAAGCTCTGACATTCACTCTCTCCCTGGTTGCTAGGTGAGAACAATTTCTTGACTATTTTGGTAAAAGGACTGAAATTACACAACCAAAGAAAGACCCGATGCAGCGCAGCCCCAGCTGCACACATCAGACCGAAGCCAGCGACAGAAAACGCGCACAAATAACAGTTTCGTACGCAGATGCATTTTTTAATAAGCCAGCAATTTGCTTCTCACGGATTCCCTCGCCAGCCTCGCAACTTGTGACTAACGAGCCCGTTCCCATGCGATGTCGCTCAAAACACTCGCAGGCGTTAGGCAACCCAAGAGCCGGCTCCAGGAGAGGATGATGGTTTAGGTCATCTGATTCATCAAGCATTTTCTAACCTAGTAATTAGCATCACATAACATACTCGGGGGATTAGCACGAAGGAGGCTGCAAAGCAGCAGAAGTTTTAAGCTGCAAGGCCAGCTCCTGCTGACCGCACTCATGCTAACCCTGGTCCGCCAGCAGCACCTCCCAGCTGGCCACGAGCCCCTGGGCTCGGCCCTGGGTGCCCGCACAGCCCTCCGAAGCCAGGGGAAGATCGGTGTGCGCAGACCAGCTCGGAGGGCTGGCTGGGGTTTTGTCTCTCACCTCTCTCCCAAAAAGCAAAACCCTCCTGGGCCAAGGTGGAGCCTAAGGGAGAGGCTCACGCGCTCTGCAGAGGGGCAGGGGCACCCATGGGGTGCTCCGGGGGTACGGCTGCTTGCTAAATACGTATATCATGGGGTCTAAATAACTCCTGGGGACTGCAAAACAAAACCTCCAAACCTGCTGCCTGCTCAGGAGGGGAGCTCAGTGCAAGGAAGCTGCCAGACATCCCAAGTCAGAGGGGAGCTGGACGGATGGACGCTGCCCCGGCCCCGCAGCAGTGCCAGCCCACGGCCGGGGTGTCACCAGCCCCTCCGCAGAGCGCGATGGGCAGCCAGGGGTGGCAGGAGAGGGCAAGGGGCTGGGGGCACGGCAGGGCTGGGGGCACGGCAGGGCTGGGGCGTGGTCCCACCAGCTTCTTATTCCCAGCTTACACCTACTTTGTTATTCATGAATTTAAAAGCATGGTCTTGCTTTTATTTCTGTTTTCAAAGCAGGAGACAGAAACAGCTGAAGGACTCTCACATCTCAGCTGCGGGGCCTCCCGGGCTCTCAGGCCACATTTTCCCGTTTTCCTGCCCATCCGCAGCCGCGCCACCGCTCCCCGCCCCCCCGAGCTGAGATGTCCGTCAAGTGCCACGAGACCACGGCAGATGCAGATGATGCCGCTGTTATTTCTGTCGGCACGGGAAGCTGCTGTTCTCCATCTCCAGAACAGGAGCCGCCTCCTGCTCCGTGCCCCGCACTGCGACGGGTCCCCCACCTCCGCCGGCCCCGGCATGCACGGCATGGCCAGCCCAGCCGGCTGTGACATTTGGTTCAACTCAAACAACTGTAGCGGCAACAACAACAAAGATAGCAAGCGATGCTGAGAAATCTCATGACCCGAAGCCACAGTGCTGCTAAACCACATGCTGCTCACTCCTCCCACCCCGGCCGGGGACTGGAAGAGGCAACGCTCGGGTCGGAGGCAGCGCTGCCGGGGCTGCAGGGGGAGAACCGGGCTCCTGCTCGGCCGCGAGCTGCTGCCGCGCTGGAGGAGGAGGCAGCTCGCCATCGCTGCCAGACCCGAGGGCTCCAGCTTTCGCGTTACCACCCACCGGGTTTAAATGGCACCCAACCCACCAAAGACCCCCCTCCGCAGCACTGTTGGATGAATGCAAACCCCTCCTGCTCCCCTCGCCCCCTCCCCGGGGACGCTACAGGGAGAGTTTCAGGTTTGCAAAGCACTCAGCTCAAGAGCTGCCAGGGACACAAAAGTCTGCGTGACAAAACGCTTCAAAATCAGGATTTCTCTGGTGTTTGGGGAACTTTACACGAGCGAGGTGTTTGGTTGTGGATGAAGCTGCCGAGGCGAGGGCTTGGCGCCCCATCTGCAGCTCTCACCAAGAGCAGCAGATGCTGTGCTAGCTCCACACAGCCACGGCAGCGAGCAGGAGCGCAGGATGGCTCCGGTGCCTCTGCTTTCAAGCGTACATTTATTTAAGCCTGGGTATTATTTAGCAATGGCAGGGTTTGGACATAATCTGGACAAAACTGAGCTCCTCTCTTACGTGTGCTGATTTTGCCACCAAACACACACAAAACCAGTCCTTGAGAGTTTGCACGAGCCCGAGGAGTAGCAGTGGAAGTCGAGGGGCTGAAGGCACCAAAAACCAGCAGCCACCCTGCAAAGGGAAAATAAACTCCAGCATATTCCTCGCTGCTCCCAAGTGAATCCTGAGAAGAGACAGACCTCCTGCACCCTGGGAGGTAACGGGGCACCCAGCACTGCTGCGGACCTGTAGTTTAGACCCAGCCTTGCTCAGGCCTTTCCAGCTCCCAGGGAGAGCTCTCGGAGGCCAGAATTAACTCACTGTGCTTGGAGATCTGTATTAAGTCCTAACCCTCCCCGATGATGACTAAAGGCCTGGAAACCACAGCTCCACCCTGAGCCAAGGGACTCAAGTGACAGCCTTACAAGAAGCTGAAGAGACTGCCTGCAGGACGAGCGGCTATAAGGAATTTTGCACTCTGGACTGCGCATTTCGCAGCCGACCTTCGAGCAGCGTTACCTGATCTGGTATGCACCACACAGAGCGGTAAAAAAACCCCTCCCGTGCGAAGCCGCCGCGCTGCCGTCCGCTCTGCAGCCCGCGCGGGAGGCGGGGAGCGCCTGTCCCCACGCCGGCAGTCTGGTGCCGTTGAGTCAGCCCGTGACTCAGCCGCGGCTCAGCGCCGCAGGCACCAGCGCCGGGAGGGGTGCCGCTGCGCCCCGGGCCGTGCCAGCCGCCCGTGCCCACCTCTCCCGCCACCTCCCCGCAGGTGGCTTCCCAGCAGGACCGTCCCCTTCTCCCTGCCGTCTCTGCAGGACGCTCGCCTGTGTGCTTCTTTGTATTACAAATTTCAAATATTGCTTTTTTTAAAACGCCTAACCTTTCAGCACAGAGCACAAGTGAGGAGCTGCACGAAGCCTCACAAGCTGCTGAAATTGCTGGGAAAGAAGCTGGCTTTACTGGTTCGGCGGCTGCCAGGCAGCACGTCGGCTCTAGGCAATGTCTGTGGATGTGGGGAGATGCCACACGAGTGAAAGGAGAAGGAAGGAGGAGAAGTCTCAGGCAGAGAGATGCTGCTCCCACAGTGCTGGGTCTGTAACATGCACAGTCTGGAGGCTCGCAGCTTTAGGCAGTATTTTTTTTCCTAAAGAGAGTTTATTGAGTTAACTCTGAGGAACCCGAGAGCAACGATTGTTGCTCTAGAAACCATTTTGAAGGAGGTCATTTTAAAAGATTTATCACTGAACCTACTGTACCCAAACCAGACACTTTAAAAGAGCGCAGCCCAGGGCAAGCCCCTCTCCAAACGGGAACAGACCCCGAGCGGTGCCGGCAGCGCTCGCTCGGGACCAGGGCGCAGTAAAGGCACGCTGCGCTGGAGGGCAGGTGCTGCAAATAAAAGCAGATCAAGAACGAAATCGTTTACTTGCTTGCTTTCTGAACACATGAGCACTCTGCCAGCAGCGCCTGCTCCTAAACAAACTCAAGGAGCAGAGTTAAAGGGAGGGGAGGGGAGCTGCCCCACTCCAGCGTGAGTTAGGGACCAGGGCGGGCCTCTGCCCCCAAACCCCCACCTCCCCTGCAAACACCTGGGTGCGAATGGAAAAGCTTTTCAGGGAGGCACCGGTGCTCAGGGTAAGCGCTGTGAGCGCGCAGGAGGTGTCGGTTAGCGTCTGCAGCCTGCCGGCGAGGGGACGGTGCCACCCGCGCACCGGGGAGGCAAACAGAGGCAGTAACGCCCGCGGGCCCTCACCGGCTGCCCCGGCGCAGGCCGGCACCCAACGGCCCACACCCTCCGCTCCCGCCACGTCTTGCAAACGCAGGAAGGCTCCGACAGGCGACGGCGCTGCAGCACCCGCCTGCTGCCGGCACCCGGCCAGGGTGGGCTTCGCCGCCCTTCGCCGGCGAGGCAAACCCGCCACAGATGCTTTCCTGCACCACGGGCAGGGCGCATCCGTCAAAGCTGAGCCAGAGCTATTCGGGGGGAAAAAAGGCAACAGACACACTGTGCTAAGGAAGATGAGCTATTGCAACAAATCCGGACAAGGGTTCATGTTATTGTTTAAAATTTAGACGGAAAAAAATATCCTGCTACAGGCAAAAAGAGAGCTCTCCTAGCTCGCACATCCTTACAGCTAAATTCCACGTGGCTGTGGATCACCCAAGCAAAACTACCCTCAAACAGACACGACAGCCTGTGTACAGCAGCCCAGGAAGCACGACTGCGTTGCATAAATCATCTCAGGTCAAGTCCGCAACTGGCACGGCGAACACCGATGTTGCAATCCCACTCCTCACAAGAGCTGAAATCAAAGTTTAGGAACAAAACAAGAAGAAAACAGCCTCCCCTTCCTCCGGGGCTGCGGGGAAGTGGTGTTTCTGCCCGGGCAGCGGGGAGGTAGCGGGGGCCGCGGGGTGGGTGAGCTGCGGCCCCTTTGCTCGAGACAAAAGCCCGTCCTGCAGCAGCCCGCTAGCCACGCACGCCGTTAGGCAAGTGCCATTCTCGTTACGCGTGCACAGGCTCGGGGGCACCCTCCGTCCCAGCGTGACGTGGGCAGCTTTTGTGCACCTACGAACGCGCCTCTACCTGCTAAACGAAAGCCGGCCTCGAGCCAGGCCAAGGAGCACAAGGGCCTGGAACGCCCCGCGGTTGCAACGGCATGGTGCAAGAGGGGAGCAAGGTGCCAGTAAGTGTTTTCCCATCTCAAGCATCTCATTTCTGGACTAAAAGATCTTAGAGAAGAGAAACAGACTCCTGCAAAGTATCAGTCTGCCTCTCTGCGGGTTTATCTGCAGCTCCCTGCTGCTATCTCCTCCCCAGAGGCTGAGTCACTTCCTCTCTTCAGTCTCCACCAAATAGGTTGCCGGAGACTCGCCTACACCTTCCCAGCCTTTGTTGAGCCCGGTTTGTCTTTAAATGCATCTTCAAGCGCAGCGACCACCTCCCAGTCTCGGCTGCCCCCCGCGCAGGCAGGGAGCTGGGCTGCTGCCGCCCCTTGGCTCAGCCCCGCCGCTTGCACACCGGCTTCCCCAGGAGGGACGAGCTCTGAAGAGGAAAGGGAAGACGTGTCCGGCGTTAGTCGCACGCCTGCTGAAGGCAGAGGGGCAACCGATGGGCAGGGGTGTCTCACAGGCTGCGCTGCTGCTCCTCTGTACCCTGCGGCAGCCAAAGCCTCTCCCCCAGCAGCACTCTGCTCTCCCTACCCTGCTGCTCTCTTTTTAATTTGGTTTCCTCCTCCACGCTGCCAGCAGAAACATTCCTAACATCTCTACAGCCAGAGAGAGACCAGAGCCCTGTGAAAAGCAGACAACTGCTGCTGGAGGACACGGAAAGTGAGCTGGTGCAGCCCTTCCATGACATTTTAGCTGTCACCAGGGTCAGACAGCCCTGAAGCAAGTTTGGGTTTAAATTCTCAACCAAGTCTTGAACGTGGCAGAAACACCCTTGACAAAAAGCAGCAGCTATGGTTCTGGCTCATCAGCTCTGCCTCGCCTCCCTCCAAAGGTGACATCCCCAAAATAACTCTAGAGAGCCACTACAGCCCCACGAAGGGTGTCAAAGCACTCCCCACACCGCCTGTTCGGAGAGCGAGTGAAGATCACCCGTGTCGGGCTGTAGCCCCATCTGCTCCCCAGCAGCCGGGGGCCACCCCTTCTCCCACAGCCACAAACCCTTGTTTAGGCACCCAGCGCTGCACTCGCCCATCTGCACGCCGCGAACGCCACGACACTTCATCCCTGCAAACGGCCGTCAGCACGAGCTGTCGTTCAACGAAATGAATTAATGATGTCAAACTTTCTCTCCGGACAGGGAGTTCAGCAACGGAGAAAATTACCATTCATACACAGAAACCCACAGAAATGCCGGGCCAGCCCCAGGACGTGCCACCCACCTCGCCTGAGAAACAGCCCCCACCGCTGCCGTGGCTGCCTGACCCCGGAGGCACTCGTGACCTTTTAAAATCTGCCCTCCCAACTTCTGAACCAGAGGAGACCGGCCGGCAGCTCGCGTAGGCTGGCACGCTGCAAGCTCCATCAGACCGCCTCACACGCTCAATAACAGCAAACACATCTTTTTTACCGTTATTAAGCATATTCCCAACTTCTCATCCATTTTATCTCTTTGCACGCTTGGTGATCCTTACCTGACCAGAACTATTTCTAAAGGCAGAGTTCCTAGAGATGTAGAGAAGAGACCTACACAAACCTCTGCCCATAAAGCCACAGCTAAGCCCCTTGCAACCAAACAGCACCATTTTCTGCACGTCAAAGCTTTGCAGCGGCTCCTCCCAATTGCTTTACAAAACAAACAGCCCATTCACCGCCTACGTGGGGCCACGGCGCGCGAGAGCCACGTGTACCAGCCGCTCTTCTGCCACGAGAAGTGACCTGCCCGGCCACGACGCAGCCATGCTGAAACACCCACAGCAGCGACGACGCTTCCCAGAAAGCAGGTGCGTGTCGAGGACGGTATCGCTCAGTCACGCTGCAACCACCGAAGCAACCTTGGCAGTCCCGAGAGCAGGGGCAAACAGGTCACCTTAACATCCTTATGGTCCCGAGGACCGCCCGCACCAGCCCCAAGAGCCAACCTAATGACCCAAACAGGCCCAGATGGCCTAAGTCACACCTCCAGCCCATCGGTGCAACCTCCGGGCAGTTTTACATGCGCTTGACAACCCCTGAGCACACACCAACTGGAAAGAATTTTTCAGCTTTACGATAGTGAAGTGCTAGAAGTTAAAAGCCCCAAAACAACAAAACATGGCTAGAGAGGTATACATGTCCATTTATATAGACATACACATGTATAAGAGGTTTACTTTAGACAGATGCATGGAAGCTCTTTTATTTTTACTGCTTGCGGGTTTTCTTTTTAAAGGCTACGCAGCTTTATTCTTTTATTTTCCAAGTTCTTACTCGTGGGCCCAGCACTGCTTCTCGGCTTGTCTAAGCTGCGGCTCATGGACTGGACTAGTTAGAAATGGAGAAGAACGGACCACCAGCCGAGGGAGGGGGTGCTTCCTCACAGAGCCACCCCTCAGTCCAGATAAATATATTCCTAAGAACATAAGGGCCTTGGTCCACTCAGCTCCAGACGTGTACGTGCACACCACAGCAGTTACCTCCTGTCCGCATGCCTCTCCCTTCAATTAAAAGATACGGGAAATTTGATAGCTCGCTGCAGGATGGATTGCTTGCGCATCGGACACCAAGTGCTCCCCACCGCCCGCCCTCACGTTTCGAGGGTGGAATACGTCATTTCCGTACCTGTATCCGAGTCTTTTTGATCTCCATTTGTTCCAACAGTGAAAGGCAACTTCCGCTTGGTCGCTCGCTCTTTCACCTCTTTGCCGCCATCATTCCGGTCCAACTTTGGAGTCTTGGTTAGAGAAACTTTATCTTTATCCTAGAAAGAGAAGAGACCAGATTAAAAAGAGCCTTCCCCAGACTGCGCCCACCTAACCCCACAATGCCCTGAACCAGCCTCACGCAGCACTTTCTACGGTGGGTTTCCAGCATCAGGGGTTAGCATCTTGCATGAAGGAGCCTCCGCCAAGCTGAAATGCTGAATTATCTCTAGAGAAGAGTGAGGCCAACCAAGGCCGCTGCGCGGTGCGAAACCTGCAACCAATTCAGGTGGAAACCTTGTGTGTGGCTGGGGATGTGCCGGGCTACCAGGGAAGGCAGGCTGGGGTGGGGGAACCCAAGGATTTCCAAACACAACCGCCCCTGTCGTTAGGGGAGAGTTTTCCAATGCTGAGCAGAAGCGGGATGCAGGGGAGCGCACACAGAATGCCTGGGGGACACACAAAAACCGGCGTTAAAGCCCGTGATACAAGGTGGAGAGCTGAGGGCTTCTCCTTGGGGCCTGCGGTATTTCTAGCACCAGAATACAGCATTACTGTTTGAGCTTACTGATAACATGTTATTCTGGAGAACGTTCTGGCAGCCGACAAGTCTGCTAACATTGCTGACGGTTCACAGGACCAGCACCGCGGCCAAATGCACTTAGAAGGTCTGCACTGCACCGCCAGCGTAATGGTTTGTACCAGAAAGGCCAGTATAGCTCTGCCTGGATCCAGAGGCAGCACCCTCCATCCGAGAGCAAGCAGCTCCGTCCGCTCCCAGCTCTGCGCTCCCGCAATTGCCTCCATCACCGGGCAAAGGGTCCGACAGCAGCAACGTCCAGCAGCGCAGCAGCGGTTCCAGCAGCGCCAGCCCCAGCAAAGCTCGCTCTCCCCCAGGTCTGTGTTTTGGGGTCCACCAACTTCGAGTCCCAGCTATGTGCAAACACCAGCCGAGGCGTTCCCAGTGCCTCTCCCATGCAGGTTTACATTGGGATTTTAAGAGGAGAAGCTGCCTTGAGAACAAACCTACCAATACTGCAAAAAAAGCACGGAAAGCGATGCAGATGCTGGCTGAGCATTCACTGCTTTCTCAGAGAGGCAGAGCTACGCCTGCTTTGTACCAGTCTCATTTATTCGGGTTGGCTGGGATTTCAACGCGCAGCGCGGTGAGGCAGGCGATGCTGGGGACCGCTCGGTACGAGCAGCAGGGAGAAATATTGAAGAAACATCCCGAGCAAGACAAAGTTACCAAGTATTAAGATGGGCAAGATTTTTCACAGGAGCATCGAGAGCTGGTAGAGAACCCAAACTTCAGGAGTTTAGCATGCTGAGAATACGTACAGACTGAAGTCATGCACTTGTGTTTTTTGTATTTGAGGCACAGTGTTATTTTAAGCAAGGGCTTCTGGTTTGAACGCTGTGCCACTGCTCTAAAAACAAGGCCAGAACAAGCAGCTGGTGATAGATCTGATTTCAATAACCTAGCAAAACCCAGACCCTAAGCTTTAGCTATAAAGTTAGATTAAATAAAAGAATCTCGATACATTAAATTGTGCAAGACCATCGCTGGAAACTCAGACAAGCAAATCTAACAGAAATTCCCTTGTTTAGAGAAGCCCAGTCATGCTGTCTGCATCAGACTCGGCACCCTGGCAGGTGGCTCCTGTGCCAGCAGTCACAAGACCATGTCGTCACCGCGTACACTGCTCCTTCCTCTTTCCGAGTTTCTGTCTGGCAACCAGACTTCACCCGCAGATTAAAGAGAAACCGTTTACTCGGACCAGCGGGTTCTGTTTGCACGTCCCCTTCGCGACGGGCAGCGTGACAGCCCTGCGGCTGCACGCCCAGTACTCGGCCCCTCTCACCACGCGCCGGTACAGCGCTGAGGCCTGAAAAAATAGGTTGGGGAATCCCTTTTTTTTTGGGTGAAACACGCTAAACAAACCTATCTGACAGTGGCCTTTGTGGTTGGAGGGAGTGGAGGCACGTTTGGCCGCGGGCGCGCAGGACTTCACGTTCGGAGCTCAAAGAAGGGCAGCCGGGCTCGAGCCCCGCCGCCGCCGAGAGCCCTTCCTCGACACGGGAGTCAGTGGAGCGACGGGACGAGGCCACAACAGCCAAGATAAACACTTTAGGATTTCATTTAAACACTCCGGATTTAAATGTTTTTGTCTTTATTTTTTCTGACGTGAACAAAAATAGTTTGCAATAACAAATGATGCCACTTCTATGGCCAGCTGCTGCTCTGAACAGCTCAGAGGCGTAAGGCCAGGGGCCACTGATCGTCTCCCAGGACTGCCCTGCTGCAGGTTGGTCTGTCCTTTCCTTCCCCAGATTAATGCAAGCTCAAACAGCAACTCTACGCTTGAACCCCACTAACCCTGCGTCGGTGCTGAGTGTCCGAGAGGCCGTGTCGACACAGGGTAAAGCACCGTCTTCCCCGGGTCTAACGACTGCGGGGACGTGGCCCCAGCGTTCCCCTCAAAAACTTCAACTGAGCACCAAGACAGCAGTCAGCCCAACAATTTTTACCCTTAAAAGCCAGGGCCTGGGACAAAAGCACAGAACCAGAGAAGAGCATGTGCACGTCTCTTCCTCTGCTGCTCACGCCTCAGGGCGCACCAGCACGTGTCGCAGCTGAGCTGCTCCGCCGCCGGGGAGCCACGGGGTCGGGCGCAAAGCGCCGGTGAAACCCAGCACCTCTCCCTGCTCCGGAAGGGCATTGGCACCTCTCGCGCCCGGCACCTGCGGCTCAGGCTCGCCAGCACCGAGTGGCGGCCGTCCTCGGTAAGAGCGGTACTTCTAGAAGACTCCGAGGAGGATCACTGATAGCAATGACACTTCCCTGCACCAGCCACCATGCTCCGCCGTCTGTACCGCAATTTCCTCGCCCAGACCCTTCGAGCAGGCTGTTCCACCCGGTATTTCAGTACTAGGATGCTCTTTGCCTGCTCTCGCAGCAGCAGGGCAGGATGCGGCTGAGCCCCCGGCACCCCGCGGTAGGACTTTCTACACTCCCAGCATTTCTTCCGGACACGAGTGTCACGTTGAGAGCTCCAACAAGCGGTCAATTGTGCTCAACACAAAAAATACCAATTTTTTTTCATTGTTTATTACCTTGAAATAGATTTCAGCTGGAGCAAACCCTGTCATGTCCTCTGCTGCCCGAAAAGCACTCTGCCTCACAGGCAACCCAGCTCCGGGCATCAGCTGGCAGCACCGACGCTCTAGTGCCCCACTTAAAGGCAAACGATGATTGGTGCCAGCTTGTTTCAAACATACCTCCTCTAAAATTCCCTTAATCTTTGGACTTGGCTGCAGTGGTGAGAAAGGCTGAACCTGCAGGTGCGGTGCAGGGGGGCTGCGGTGCCTGCAAGCCAGGTCAGCCCTCTGCTGTTTTAATGCATGCGGGATCTCTGCGCGCTCAGGAATAAGGAAAAAGTGCAGGACATGTAAAAACACAACTTATTCTACAAAGTTATTGCAATGTTGTTAAAAGCTCCGTGTTGGAGAGACAAAGAAGAGAGGAATTAGGCAAAAAACCTTCCCAGACAAGAGGGTGAGCCCAGCGTGGAAAGGGAAACGGCTGCGTGGATCCCAGTGTTGGGCACGCTCGGGCAACGCTTCGTTTGCATTCGCCCTAATGCTGGGAGCTGCTAATCCAGTAAATTCGGCGAAATTAAATACCAAGGAACGAAGGAAGCGGCGGCAGTCCCGGCACGGCTTTAAGATTCATTTGTACAGTAGCACAACGATAACGTTTTATACTAATTGGAGCAAGGAAGATCCAAACTTTGCTCCCCCCTGGAAAGCAGCGACCTGCTGAGGGTGCCTGCAGCAGCTGCAGTGAAACCACCGCAAAGAAATTAAGGCAGTTTGGAGAGTCATACTCCTGAAAATAACACACGTTTTCATTTTCTTGTTTTAAGCTTTACTTCCCTAATTATTTCCAATTTTGTAATGAAGAATGTTGTCCTTTTCTCAAGTAAAGGCCGCTTTCATTTTTAGGTTATCTCATGTTTAAAGTAAGCTCAGACTCATCCGAAAGGTACAGGAATCAGGTTTCACAAAAGGAAAAAAATCCCAATTATTCAACGTTGCAGCGAAGCTTGTATGAACGTCTGCGTGCAAGCCAGGCTTGGGGCTCTCAGAGGCCGGGAAAGCTCTTGCTGAGGGTGAGACAGGGAGCTCAGGGAACAGGGGTACTGCTGAGAGCTCAGCAACTGAAGCAAGTTCCCCTTTGTAGGTGTTAATAACAACAGCAGACCATGACTTCAGGAAAAATCCCCTACTGTCACGCAATGTTATTAGTAAGATTTACAATATGAATAACCGAACCCACCTCGACTTACGCTTGCCACAGTTAAAAGATGCACCAGAAGCTGCTATTTATCAGCCATCATGGTTTGCGGCACAAACCCATCACGAACCGGCCCCCAGAAGCTACGTATGGACTGGAAGTGCTTAACAGCATCTGTGCTGACTTCTCGTTACGACACAGACCTCTAATCAGCGAGAGACCCGGATATCAATCTGCTCAGGTCGTTCATGAGACATTCAAATAACAGCCACTTTTCACCCTCACGCAGAACTCCAGCTAGGCCAGCTTACTGTCCGAACGGAGGTTCCCAGAGCAAAACCAAACATGTAGTTCTTTTAGATGCGGAATTCTGCGAGGTAGAGCCCACATACAAACCCAGGCAAAGAAATCTGTATTCCCAGCAGAGAAGCTGAGGGCACCTCTAGTTTGCTGTATAGGATGGGCCGTGTGTCTGCAGCCTGCTCCTCCCCTCTGCCCACAGAGCTGCAGGCAGCAGGGCTGTGCTCTCCGTGCCCACACACAAACGCTGAGCCGCTGCCTCTGCCCGCCCGCCGAGAGCCGTGCCGGAGCCATGCCTTCACTACAACACCGACAAAACCTGACTCACATCCCAGCCGCTTATGCAAAGACTTGCATTACCCAGTGATGGAAATCCCCAAAGCCCTTTGTTCTCCAAAATGAGCCGAAAGTATTTCAGGTTGCAATGCTAGTGAGAAGAAAGCAGCAACGAACAAAACCAGCACCGGTAGCTTGGGAGAAGCCCAGCGGGAGGAAGGGCTCCCACACCCCGTGCCCCTGGGTGGTGCCCCACGCCGAGCTGACGGACCAAACTCCCGCCGGGGGCAAAACAACCCACGCTGCGAAAAGCAAACGCTGCGAGAGCGGGAGTTTCCCTGCGCTAACAGAGACAGCAGCGGGTCGTTTCCTGAGCAGGTCTCTGCCACGGCGGGGGGAGAGAAGGGGCAGGGGAAGGGTTCGCCCCCTGCGTTACAAAAAGGGACAGACACGGTTTTATCCAGAGAGCACGCTGGGTGTGGTAGAAACCAAACCCCGGCATCCCCTAAACCAGGGTCCCTTGTGGCCTTTCCAAAACCGTGCAGCGCATACACACGCGTGCAAAGTTTTAAAATCTCTGAATCTGGGTCACAATCAGTGCTGCGACTAAATATCATGGAAACAACTGGAACTGAAGCCCCACTCCGGCATGCCTCGGGCCTTCGCCGAGGTTTGTAAGGAACACTACCCTGCAACGACCACGGGCTGCTCATCTTCACTGGGACGTCAGCTCCTCAGTACCCGAGTCACCCCGTGCTTCTTTCCGCACGTTTCATGCCCCGGCGTGCGGCTCTGCGCCGGGTGCACGGCCTGGCACTCGTTCGTACGGCGCAGGAAAGCCCTGAGAGTCCAACAGGCTTCAAGAAGAGTCGAGAAATGAGGACTATGTTCCCGTTTCTGGAAGCGGGAGAAGGGAGAGGAGGAAAAGCAAAAGCTTTTTTGAAGGGCCGGAAAAATAATGAAATGGGAGCAAAAAGTATTCATGCTACTAAAATTATTATGGATAAAAAGTGTGGTGGTTTTCCCCCCTTCGCTCCTGTGGAAGCCAACCAAGTTTGATCCAGTGTGGGTATCAGCACGGTTCAGTGAGGGAGCACAGCGAGACCACCACCCCTATCACCCAGGAAAGGGTGAAGGCAGCACCTTCAGCAGTTTTCTTCCTATCGTCTCCGCCCGGTTTGCCCAGTTAACCTCTGCTAGCTCCTGCGAGCAAAAAGCGGGGGTCAAGTGCGGTTCTGCCGGGTGTTCAAGCACTGCAGCAAAAATGCAACCCAGGCTCTGCAAGTGGGAGCATTTCCCCATAAAGAGACAAATCCTGTGCCGCAGCCTCTGAGCACGCGGTGTAACCACGCAGCGCGCCGTCCCAGGCACGTCAGGAAATGGTTTCGACAACTGATACGATTCTCGCTGCAGCGTTGTGCTCAGCCGAAGGCATGAGTAATCTGCTTCTGGTGTGGGGATCTGTGGAGCTACACCAGAAAGGAGAATTATTCATATATGGCATGCATATTTTTACAAAACCCTTCAGACTGAACTCAACCAGACGGAGCCCCCGGGGCCACCGAGCGCCCGCCCCGGGCAGGCTGTGCGCAGCCATATAAGGCTGGCAGGGCCCGACCGGCCGCCCGCTGCCTCCGCTAACCCTGGGAGAAACAGCTCCTCGCTCGACAGCGGCAAAGCAGACGAAACATCTAATGCTGTCGGCCACGGAGGGCAACAGAGACACGGTCTTTAAACCACTTTGCTCTCGTGGCTGCGCCAGCACAAGCGACACCTCACTAGTTAATACGTCCCTCCTGTGGAAGGGCACGGAGCAGAGAGCTAGGAGGAGTTCCCTCTTACAATGAGCTCTGCAACTGAAAGGCAGCAGCTCACATCTTCCTCCTCAAAGCACGAGCCCTCTGCAGAAAGGGCAGCCTCCCAGAGAGCCCGGCTGTAACGTGCTCAGGCGCAGAACTCGCACGTTTCCTGCAGCGCTCAGCCCGCCGCGACACCGGGACCACTGAGCAGCCTGCACCCTCACTCGCCGTCACTGCCACAGCTTCAGAGCCCAAACACGAGAAGCTCGCGTTAAAACAACTGTCAATATTAAGGTCGCACCGAGAGGAAGACACTTAAGCAGCAACGCAGCTATTGCTTCACCACACTCGCCCTGTGCACCATCGCAGGCAGCCCCGGTGGGCGCACGTCCCTCGGCACGGCGCGGCGCGGGCCTTTGAAAGTGTTGACAAAGGCAAGATAAATTAAAAGCGGCAGCTCGCTTGACAGACAGGTACAAAGGAGGAGGTTTAACGACCGAGTGCTTTCACCCTGAGTCACTGCTCCAGCTCACGCTCCCGAGTTAACTAGAAACAGGGTGAATTGCTGCACGATGTCCTTTGGCCGCTTAGGCTGGATCTCAGCTCAGTCCCTGGAGGACAAGAGCCTGCAAAAGTTCCTTCTCCGTTGAGAAGAGCAGAATTAAGTGAGCTGAAAGGCTCTTCCCCATCCTTACTCAATACCACTCACCGCAGGTCTGCGCTGACGCCTTTGAATGGGAAGCATAGAATTATTTGTGTCCTAGTTATTTAGCCAGCGGGAGATAACTCCAGTTCCCGGCATCCCTAGCGCCGCTCAACAAACCTGCTCTGTAAATAACATGCAGCCTTTAAGCTGCCGCGAGTGGATGAAATAAAATGGGAGCTGATTCATATTATAACTGATCCTCTCCCTCCCGAAGCACCTGCGCCAACATTAAGCTTCTTACACAGCGCAGACAAAACCCCGTATTTACATATCCTGTGCTGTCGGGCCCAGCCTCATTTGCCAGGGTAAACGCTGGGATTTTCCTGATGCAACAAGGGCAGCTGTTTCACCTCCAACAGCCCTGCTCCCAGTTCGTGCCCCACTCCTACAAGCCCCGCACCGTGCAGAGGCGACGCTCCTGCTCCTGGCACGGCTCCTGAAGCCGGCGTGTGCACGCACGGAGACACGGAACAGGGAGCGGCGCAGAGGCTACCAGCACACGTGATAAACAAATTTCTGCCTGGGATTTTCCCGTCGGTTATTTGTCATTTTCCTCGTTTTGTCAATAACATGACCTCAGTCATAAGAGGAGTCACTGTCATCAGCATGGGTGGGATCGCAGGGGAAGTGACAGAGCGAGCGACACGGCATCGCCGGCGCTCGCAAAGCGCAGCTTCAGCTCCCGGGGCCTGGCAGAAGCTCCTGGGGGAAGGCTGAGAAACTGGAGCAAGGAGGTGAAAGGAAAGCGAAAGGCAAATATTTGTTTCCGTAGCAGAATACAGTCCATGTAGGTTTTAATTTTTATTCAAAGGTAACATTTGTACACAGCTTTCTGCACAACTATTTCCTGGGAACTACCGATACTGAGAAGGATGAAAAAACAGCCCAATGAGAGGAGTCAGAGCTTAAGTCCGGAGCAAAACGAGAATCTGGGAATGAAGAGGAGAAGTATGAACTTATTTATCCTCGAACTAAGATTTCATCTCAGTAACCTCACCTCAAGCCCGGTCAAAACCTAAGCACTTCAAATAACACCTGAGACGCGGTGATTTTAGCAGAGCAGCTCACGCTGGGTCCTGGTCAGGCCACACTCAGAGCCCAGACTTCTGGGGTGAAGCAAGACCAGCCTGACGCAGACACGGCATTTCCAGCCGGAGGAGGAGGAGGAGGAACTCCTCCCTCGCACTGCACGCACTTGCGAGATCAGTGCATTACTCGGTCCTTCCACAGCTCACTGCAGAAAGCCTTAAAAATGCACAGGACTTGCAAAAGAGCATCTTCCAAAGCGGCCCCCCCCTTGCTCGGCCCAGTCAGGCCTACGCGGCCGCAGCACTTCCCGGCAAGTATTGCAGCCACCGAGGAATAAAGCGGACCCCGTCAGCTGGCAGGGTGCCACACACACATTTGATTCCGGTGATAAGAGCCCCCGGCAACCTCCTGCCACATGAAATACTGCCACGGCTTGAAGACACGGGCATAAGGGGCAGCATCCCTAAAGGACAGCAAGGGAACCAAACACGCTACCTTTTTCCCCGTTTGTTTCTCCACCATGTCGTTGCTGAGAGAGAAATCTTCTGGCTGTGGTGTTTTAGAACACCCACCCTTGGGCATCGTTCTGCCTTCCTTACTTGATCTTCATTTATGCTGCCATCGCCTCATCATCAACCGTCTGTTTAAAGAGAAGAAAAGAGAAGTTAGACATCTCAAAAGCATCCTTCCGCTGCGGGGAAAAAAGGCAAGGCACTTCCCATGGGGATAAACCCGCCATGGAACTCTTCAACGGGAACACCAGCATGGCAGAACACCTCCAAATGCCGCGCACCGCAGACCGGAGCGGGCAAAACCGCTGCGGGCTTCTACCACCTTCTGCATGGGAAGCAAGCTGGGACCTGCAGCTGCAAATGCCACTTGTTTCATGTGCAAGGGAGAGCCTAAAATGGATCATTCCCAAACAGGGAGCAATATCCCTCCTGCTCTTCATGTACAGCATTACTCCGAGCCTACATAAAGCTTCTTGCAGCTGCGGTTCCATCCAGAGTGCAGGGACATGGGGATGGACCCCCCGGGTACGTGTCTGGGGCAGGGACAGCCCTGCTCCCCCAGTTTGTCACGCGGAATTCCCAGGCGCTCGCGGGACCAACACGCGCATCGCTAAATCCCAAAACCTACTCATAAAGCGCACTTTTTGAACATGTCGCCGTTCCGAGACGAGACCAGAGGCCGCCGAGGGGGGCACGGCGTTCCCGGAGCGGTTTGCCACGGGCTCCTTACCCCGGCACCGGCGCTGCCGCTGCGCCTTGGCCTAGGTAAGACAATTTGGAGAATAACAAAGCGCTCCCTGCTCCTGCCATGTGTTGCCTGGTTACAGGGCTGAAAAGACAACTGACATCTGAAATACAGCAAAGCACGAGCTGCAGCAGGGATCAGAAATACCGGCTGAAGCCGAAGCTGGCGAGGCCTTTTTAGGTGAACAAAAATATCTCCTCTCCCGAGACCAGAGGCTAAAAAGCATCCGTGCAACAGTATATCTCCGAGAAGTGACCCACATCAATCCCTACAGCAAAGGTCTCGTTGTACTTACGCTGAAACGGCATAAACAGGCACCATTTGAAAACTCTTTCCCCAGCTAATTGCCACCTGACAACACTACACATTGCACCCATTAACTTCTTATAATAGCGGCTGGGTTTCTGCAGAGCTACAATTGCAGGAAATTGTCCAGGAACAAAGTCATGCAGCGCTCCATCACAAGATGGGAATTCTGTGGGCGGGGAGAGAGAAAGAAAACAGAGGAGAGGAGAGGAGCCAAACCCTCCCGCCGGCTCGGGGCTGGGGGATGAAGCAGCGTGGACCTTGAACCGCATCCCGGGCAGCACCGGGAGAGCCCAGCACCACCTCGCCGGGGCAGGACGGGGGGGTTAAAGGCTGGAGGAACACTAGCGCAGTGCTTTTATCAGCCTTGTATTGTAGAAGTTCCCTGGAAATCCCTCCATAATTTATATGAATTTAAATCATTTCATTTACGCTTCAGAGGCTTTAGGGCCCTTTGGGTTGGTTTGTGGGTTTTCTTTAAAAAAAAAAAGTGATTCAGAGGCCCCATCCCAGCCCTGCAGCAGCACAAATTCCCGGACCAAAGCACTGGGCACAGACAGTGCAAAGACATCGTGGCACTGGCATCTTCAGCAGGAGGCTGTGCTTTCCAAGGCGGCTAATCCTCTGCCCTAACTCCTTCGCCTGGGCTACGGGAGGACAGTTACGCGTGTTTAGGAACGGAGCCTTCGGAAACTGAGGCCTCTTCATGTCCCCCTGCTCGATGCCGGGACAAGCTGCCGCGCTGAGTTTTGGGACCCCCAGCCAGGAGCCCCCAGCCCTTTCCTTTTGGATGCCAGTGCAGGAAAGGATCCAAACTGGAAAAGACACGAGCAGGCTGATTCAGCCCTCCTCATTGCTGCAGCTGGGAAGCAAAAACGGGGGGGAAAGTGCAGATAATTCGGTATACCAACCCAGCAGGCCCATAAAGAGAAAATGGAAAAAGAAAAACTTCTGTTAGAGCGAGGGAATGACTGCAGAAATCGGCGTCTCGAAATTTCTGCTCTTCATCACTTGAAGGGCCTGCAGCCCAGCACAAGTGCCAAAGTTCAAGCACCGCAAGGGCTGACTGAAAACAGCACCTTAAAAAGGCAGCTCAGCCGTCCTCGGGCGCCGGCAGAGAGAAGCTGGGGCTTGCAAAACCTGAAGCCAAGAGCTAGCGGCTCTGGCCTCGGTGCTCCTACACACCCAGCCAGGGCTTCACTGGCTAACAAGATGTCACGTTTCACAGCAGCATGGCTCTCCTGGCGCTGGTGATGCTCCACCAAAGGCACTGCTCCGGAGCCCGAGGTGTCCCCTCGACGTTGCACATCGATGGGGTCCCAGGTGCTGCGATTGCTTCCTCTGGAAGCAGCTTCAGCCATTTACAGCCTCAAGAATCTCACCCTGTCGGCCATCGTTAACCAATTCGTAAAGTTTAAGAACTTTTCCCCCTCAGTTTCACCTACTGGTGCTCATTAAGGTGCAGATAAAGGAGAAATGAGCAAGTGCCTGAGTGCGTGCCTGGGAGGAGGCAGGAGCACTGGGTCAGCGCGGAGGACGCAGAGTCGGCACCTGAACAGATTCACTTCAATAATCACTGCAAATCTAAGAAGCGGAAATTCAGATGACGTGCTGGGCGACGGACATTCATTTGTACTTTGCAAAGGAAATTAAAAACAAGCCGCTTCACTTATGGCGGTCGTGAGCGCAGGGACCAGCACGGCTGGGACCGGGGCACGCTCCGCTCCCGACCACGAGCAGCCAAAAATTGAAACCACGTCATTTCTAGTGCCTTGCTAAAACTGTTTCACGGCCTGCACGCTGTCAATTTATTCTCGAAAAAATTCTGCCCGCTCCCGATGCCTTTGTGGCTGTTTGTAACCGGGGTAGGTACCTATTCACGTGGAGCTTCGAAAACCTGTTTAACTGAGAAAAGGCCAGACGGATGCCAGATTAATTCTGCACCCCTTCTGTTCATCTAGCTGACTCATTACACTTGGAAAGCTGGCTGCCTCTCCATGTAAACAGAGCACTGGCCTGTTTAACAGCTTGGAGGGAGTATTACATTTGCACAACAATTACCAACAACGCTCACAGTCTTCGTTTCATTTTTAAGCATGTTTAATAAGAGTCAGAGGGGAGGTACACATTCCTGGTTTGGAAGAGCTATCTAGCCCCGGCTCAGGGGAGCGTTTCAAAGTCGCGCATCTAGGGCTGCAGAATTACAGCTTGGCTTCAATCCCTCCTAATCTGGGAGCTGGGCAAGCCACCCCCTTTCCAGGACACCCCTCTCAAGCTCACCTCCCTAACCAGGAGACAGCCAGCACCCTTCTTATTTTGCAAACAATTAACTAAGCTCCTTGAACTAGATGATTACATGTCTGCCGCACAATAAGAAGTGGGAGACCGAGTGAGCTCAACGGAATATAATCCCTCGCACTTCTCCGGGAAAACAAAGGAGCTGTTTACCTCTGGCCGGCCGCCAGCCCCGGCTGCGCGCGCCGCCTTCCCTCGCCGTGCCCGCCAGCCCCTCGGCCTGGCCGCAGCGTCCCCCCGCAGCCGGCAAGGCGCGGGGGTCCCCCGCCTCTCCCCTGGGAAAGCGGCGATGGAGAGGGGGAGTCCGCCCTGCGACTCGGCCAGCCTGGGCACGGCAGCTCCCGCCGGTGCGGGACGGCCGGCTCCAGCCAGGTGCCGGCGGGGCAGGCCGCGGTGGTCCCAGCCCCGCCGGGAGTATCGCACACACGACTTTGCCTGCAGGGAGAAAGTTGGAAGAGCGGACACGACGCGCAGACCTGTGGCCCTTTGGGCCTTCCCGCTCCTGCCTGGGCCAGGGCCGGGGCTGGCGGGAGGGTCAGGGACCCCGTGGCACCCCCGAGCACCCTCCCGGAGAAACAGGACTGTTGGGAGCAGGACCAGGAGCGGGGCTGGAGCGGTGCCCATCGAGGCCAGCTGTGAAGGGCAGGGCCCTGCAGAGCCAGTCCCAGCCATGCACGCACACACCAACAGACAGACAGACAGACACAATCCTCTCCTCTCCCCTTGCTGGGGTGAGGAACCAGTTGAAAATGTGGGTTGGTTTGGTTTTTTTTTTTATTTCGCCCAGGGCATGCCAAGCCAAAGCCACACACTGAGACCAAACATTTCTGTGGAGGGCCTCAAAAGGCAATGGTTCCAAAAGGGATGGGAGGAGAAGGGGGGTCATCCGTCCCTCTGAACTGCAGGAGGAGGAGGAGGAGGAGAGGGCTGCTGGCTCCACGCTCGGCCCCGCTGGGCTGGCTGGAAGGCAGCGTGGGACCAGTCGCACCCGTTAGCCAGGACCAGGCTCCCAGTGAAGGCGATGGGCAAATCGGGCTGGGCACAGATGTCCTCAGCCCCGCTCTCAGCACCAGCCAGCCGGCACCAGCACTGTGGCCGATGGGAGATTCCTCCTTAACAAACCCAGCGCACCCGGTGTTCATTTAAACCCCGTATCCCTACCCCTCCTGCCTGCCCGGGCACAGCGAGCAGCATCCCCATCTGGGACAAACAACGCTGAAGCCCTCAAATGCTTTCAGATGTACATCTAAGGCGGAGCGACGGCTTTCCGTGGCTCTGCCTGCGCCACAGGCTGCCCGTCCCATGTCCCATGTCCCGTCCCCTGCAACCCTGCCCTCCGGCAGCTCCCCGCACAGCGCCTGCACAGCCTCTCTCACCCCGCTGCGTGCAGACCAGCCGGGCTCCTGCCATCTCTATCTGAAGCCACAACAAATTAGCTCATGCCCAAGATCTGTGCATTGAAGCCTGCCCATACCCTGCCAGCTTGGAGTGAAAAAGATTGTGCAGACTTCTTTAAATGCCAGACAATAAGAAGAAAGCTGGCTGGAGGCTCTTACCCATTACAAAAAACTCAAATGCAAGGATGGCAATTAGAGGCGCAGACGTTATTTGTACAAATCCAACACATTTGTTTGGTCTGAAAAGGTTGGAATATGAACAAGCCCTGACGAAACACAAAAATTTTAAAATTTCAGGCTCCTTTTGAGGACTCTGTCCCAGAAAAACAGGTTTCCTCAAATCTTTGAAAACTGCCTTAAAATAACAACTCGCACGGATCACATCCAAAATTTGGACACACACCTCCCCCAGCACTGGAAGGCGTAGGGAGAAAAATAAAAAGTTGAGGTCTTTCGACACGCTGAACCGTGCCCTTCGCCGTCACCCTGCCGACACCTTCACCGAGGTGTTTGCCACCCCTGCAAAGACCACCTCTGAGCCGCGCGGCACGGTGGCACCTGCTGAGCCCCCACTAGAATCACGGTGTACGTCACTACCAGGCTGCACGTTCCAAAAAGCCACCGTCACACCTTCAACCCAGCACCGCCCATGTGCACCCTGTTCGGCGCTGGTTTACCGACACGCTCCCAGCATCAAAGACCTGCTCTTCACCAGCTTTTCCTCTCCCTGTTAGGCCTGCGCAACTCACGGTTAGTACCTAAAATTGCCTGTGCGCACCGGCGGGACGGGAACTTTGGGGAACAAGGAACAATTGTTCTCTGCGCTCCAGCTCGGCTCCGGAAGAGTAAAGTCCATCTTTTTCCACCGTCGGTACATAAGCCCAAGAGCAGCGGGAGGCCCGCAAGCCAGCAGTGCAAACACAGGTGCGTTTCATTCAGCAGCCTTACAATGGGTAATCACCAAGATTAGCTATTAATAAGATACTGCGGCACGAGGTGCTAATTCTTACAGCCGCTACCAAAACAAGGAAAATGGAGAGATCTCTGCATTTCCCTGCTCTGAGCGCAGCCGGCTGGAAAGCACCCCTGCCGGCTGCCACATCTGGGGCGACCCCAGTTCCACAGCTCCGTCGCGCCCTCGCCTTCAACTCACCATCTTCCTCCTTCACCCCGGGGGACTTGTTATCTTTTTGTTCTTTGCTTTCGAAGGCGGATTTCACTCCTTATCAGGAGCTCTTATAGGTGAAACTTCGTCACCTCTCTGCATGGCTTCTCCTCTCCCGTTCTCAAAATCAGTACCTGTTCCCCACAATAACCACCCTTTCTTCCACCTTTCACAAATATTTATTTCGCCTTAACCCAGAGTGCTTCCCGACCTCCTGATATGCCTGTAACTACTCACATCTGGATGTATCTGCACAGGCCTCGGGCAAGGCTCGCTCGCTTTCTCAAGCACGCGCCAACCCAGCAGACTCAGTAACACGAATTAAGGCACCTATTAGTATTTCAGCCATTTGTGAAACAGATGCCCCTTCCCGGTGTTTGTTGGGTCCCGCAGAAAACAACGCAACGGCGAAGCTCTGCCCGCCGAGCAGTTTGTGCCCGTGGATGAGCACCCGCCTCTTCAAGGCCCACGGTCGAGATGATGTTCAAGACCTCGCTGGACTTAAGCCCAGCTCTTCAACGGCTCTCCGCTACACGAAACCGTCCCTGCCAACGGGTTCAGTGTAAACCACAACCCGCCCCACATGTCACCGAGAGGGTCGTTTCCCGCCCCAGCATCTGAAGACCGGGCAACGGACTCAAATTATGACAACTCTTAAGTTCATGTATTACACTAAATGTTACCATTTAAGAAGATTATATTTGGAAATTTCTGCCCAGCCACCCTGTGATTCAGGATACTCCAGCTGGGACCGTTCTCAGGACACACAAAGTCCGAAATAAAAGCGAGCCCTGACAGTACCCTGGAACCACGAGCAACCACTTGGCCTGTGTGGTTTCTCCGGGAGCAGTTTTTCCCACAAACCCTTCCCTCAATTATCTATATGCAGCTGCCTCTTGATTGCTACATTTCTGGATGCCACTGATTATCTGGTTTCTGGCCAAGGTTACAAAACTGTTGCTTCAGTCGGTTCTCCGAGCTGCTGTCTGGGAGCGGGATCAGCTGCGATGAGGAAACCTTTGGAGCGGCCAGCATGTTACAGGAAGGCCGGAGCGGCGTCCGACCCTGCCGCACCACCGTTAGTCAGAGTGAGAGAGCCGATCACCACACCTCGTCCCCTCGGTGCGATTGCGGGATGGCTCCGGGTCACCGGCTCGAACCAAAACCTGGCAGAGAGGGAGGGCTCCGCGCTTTGCCCGTCGTCTCTGCTTCGCACAGAAACCCATCAGGCTTCAAGAAGGGAAGAGCTGTAACCTCATCTGCTGACACAATAATCTACCGGACTTCTTGCACATCAACCTCTTTAAAACAGTGATGAGCTCCACTCAGCTACTCCCACTGCTGCTGCATATGGAGGGAAAATATTTCTCTAATCAAGTACATCCCAAGGACTTACACAAAGCAATACCATGCACCTACGGAGTGACCAGCAACGCTAACTTTAAGCAGACTGCACAGTGTATTGCATGTCACATGCATTTAAGATGAAAAAAGGCAGCCCAAACCATCCTGTACACAGAAAACAGGAAAGAAATGCTCGTGCTGAGAGGTATGAGGGGTGCAAAGTGCGATACAAGCGGGGCGAGCCTCCGCGACACACACGGCTCGTGCGACGTGCCGAGAGCCTGTCCTGAAGGTCCCACCAGCGGGGAAAGGCGGGGATTCCCCGGGGCTGCTTTATTCTGGCAAGATTTGAACACCGCAAATCTGCGCAATCCGCTCCGTTCCCAGGACGGAGCCAGGCTCTGGCCCCCGCCCCGTGCCCGGCGGGGAGCTACGGCTGCGGCTCGCTGTGGTCTGCTCTGCTGAAGCACAGCTCAAGGGGTTCATGAGCATCAGCCAAGCCCCAAAAATGAGCTGGGCCCGATTTTCAAGACAGAGAAACATGTTAGCACAGGCAACTCCTGACCATGGCTGTCCTTGATTTGATGCCAACTAAAACACAGCGAATGAAAGGGCAACAGATGAAGCAGCAGCGACTGACGGTGCCCTGGCAGCGAGCTGCGTCACCTACCCCACCATCCGGCGGCAGCCCAGGGACCCAGGCGTGAGAGGCTGGCAGGGTCTGCTGGCACGCTCCGCTCCGTCCTCGGCCGGGCCGAGGCCCCTCCGCGCTCCTCACCTGCGCACCTCCCACCTCCCCATTCCTGGCACCAGTGACTCGTCCCAAGGGGAGGCCGCGGGGCGAACACCATTCCTGCAGAAAGCTCGTGTCGGCTCCTGCAAGCCCCATCTGCTTCTGAGCTGCAGAAAGGGAAGGCTCAGGAAAGTAGCAGAAAGCAGAATGCGTTTGTGCTTTATTTCCAGCCGTCTAAATTAGCACAGGCGCCTCCGTTACGTGGCTAAATCACCAATAACTTTGTGCCTTGTTCGCCTCCGGGAACTCGGTATCTGCGCTGACATAGCGCAGCAGGCAGATTTTACCAGCGAGCCGAGACCCGGTCCTGTGAGTTTGGGTGGCCTTAATTAAATAAACACTACATATTCCCAGTGTGTATCTCTGTACATACATAAGTGCATGCACACACATGCACGGACAAGCACACACATATATAACGTACATACGCAGCGCACTCAGACCCCAAACGAGACTTTTCCTCCAGTCCTGTCCAATTTTCTGTGTTATACGTAAAAGTCTAAGACATAGACCGGCTTTTACTACAAAGAATCCTACATGACTTAAGCCCTTAAACCCAAGAGGAGATGACGACGAAGCACGTTAATTACACAAGAAAGAAAGAAACCAGAAATACTTTGCAAAAGGTGCCATGGCCACTGCAACAGGACCCTTCAGGTCGAGGAGACCCTCAGCTGGGAGCTCTGCTACGAGCAGCCTCACGCAGCGGGGGCTGCGCGGACGCCGGCTACACCCTACTGAAAAGCCTGCTCGAGCCTCGGCGGATTTGAACAACTGCCTCGGGACGTCCACGTTTAAACTCGTGTTCGGTCCACGATGTCGCAACAGCCAAGTAACATCTTCTCCCAGCTGTGAGCATGAAAGACCATGGTAATCTCAGCAAAACATTTCTCGTCCTCCCTGTTCTTGCACAATTCCTCCCGGTTTCCCTCTCCCCGTCTCAGCATCCTTGTGCCCAGCTCAAACACACAGAGCTTCCTCCAAGCATGGGAACCTCAGGAACATTTTGGTGAATTTAGGAGCAAGTACTGGGCGACGGAGCAAATCTCACACGTCACCACTTCCCAGGCAGGGGCCCTGAAGGCATCGGGCTTGGGGGAAAACGCAAAACACAGAACTTCACTGATTTACTCTTTTTTAGGGTCTGCAGACCCAGGAGTTTCATTTCGGCATTCTGCCTCCTTCTTTTCAGCCGAGGCTGGTGAGTTGGAGACCAATGTTTTACCTATACACAAACTGCTCTGCAGCAAAACTGGTATTTGTCTGCTGTACTACTGGCAGCTTTGAAATGACAGGGCAAGAACTGAACAGAGATGGGCATTAAACAAATCCACAAAACCAGAAGAACCCAGAACCCTTAAGTATCATTCCAGCAGAGAAGGGAAGACGGTGAAAGCTTGGACACTCTGTGTTTCTGAACTAACCAGAAGACTTCGGTTCTACAGGGCTCACATCAGAAGTACCACATTAGCCTTCCAAGCCTTCTAGTAACACATCGATCAAAGCTTTATTCACTCCCCCAAGACTAGAAACACACAGGAAGGAAAACACCCCCTGACCTAGTGCTGGCAGGAACCTGCCTTCGAGTGGAGAGGTGGAGCAGGTGACCTGGAGGCCCTCTGCAACTGATGGTGCCACGACACTACACGGGTTTCACGCATGGGACTTCTGTCACTGGGCCATGGGAACCTGGCCTCCTAACCCCGAAACACCACGGCAGGGGATCCACATCCTGAGAACATCCAAGGCTTCTGCTCTGAAGGGGCTTCCTTCTCCAGTAGCAAACCCAGCGCTGTAAGCAGGCACATCTCCCACCTTCACCGTCCGCCCCAAGGGGCAGCAGCCAAACCCACCACCACCACCAAACCCAGTGCAGGACGTTGCACCAAAGCTGCAAACCCACTGTACTCCCAGCAAACCCCCAAACTCATGTGATATTCTCCCTCAATATATGGAAAAGACTGATTCATAGCTCACATTGAACTGGGAAGTCTGTAAGCATGAGTGGAACTTGGGGGGTCGGGAGGGGAGTCCAGGCCACGTACAGTTTCAGTTTTCTGCCAGGACAGAGCTCAGACAGGGAAACCTTTCTCAGAATCACACCGTGCATCACCGAGCAAGCACAGCACGAAGCCAAGGCCGGGCAACAACCAGGCTACGGAGGGGGAAAGGCTTCTGCCAGTGTCAGAGGTCTGTGTCGCGGCGCAGGCAGGGAGGGAAGGGGCAGCGGGCGCTGCGGGAGGTCTGCTGCGCGGATTTCTGGGCTGCAGGACGGCCACGCACACGGTGCTGCTCTCGGGGCTGGCTCCACGCGGTTTTGAAGGGCTAATGCTTCCCCTCCCAGCAAAACTGTCAGCACACTTTTCGTACTTCCTAAAAAGACACGGTGGCTCCCCGAGCCCCAACACGCTGGTAAGAACAGTGCATTTCCCAGATTATTTCAGCCCGAGCTGGAAGCGGAGCTCCGTCTGTAGCTGTGCATCTGCTGACGACAGACCACCGCCACGCTGCTATTTAACAAGCTGTACGACAGGAAAAAAGGCTTGCCGTGGCTTCTGTGGGGCTCTGCGTGCTGCAGCCAACGCAGAACGAAACGAGGCGTGAGTTTCTCCAAGCAAACCACATGCCCTCCGTCCCGGCTGCCAGGCATGCGGGGAGAAGCACCTTGCCCGTTACCATCGTCACTTCTGCTCGTCTTGTTTCAGAAAAGCCAAATTCCCCGTCTGCTTTTCCCGTTTCTGGTCCAGCAAGCGGTGCCTCCGCTGCCACGCGGTGCCAGCAGGGTCCCTGCCCGCGGCCGCGCCGGTGCCAGGAGGCTCACGCCCGGCTCAGCACGCTGCCGAGGACCCCGGCCGTAAACACCTCAGAAGAAAGTGGCCGTCCTCTTCCAGGGGACGGCAGGAAGGGTTTGGGCACAAGGCAGTCCTGCTGCCGGCTTGCCAAGAATCAAACCAAGGTTAATTCTCCACAAATCTGCAACCCTCCTCTCTCCTTCCTCCATCTCCATCTCTCAAATCACAGTGCTTGTGGAGGTGATCTATTGTATATAAAGACATAGGAATGCATTTACCAAAACGAGTGTATTTCCCTATAGGGGAAATTCAATTTTCTCAACAAAGCTATTGTTGAACGTGTCATCAGAGAGGGAGCGATGGAGAACGGCAAAAATGGTCCCGCTTTAACAGGTTGTTTCCATAAGGACGTGGGGCCCCCCCACGCTTCAAAAAGAAATTGAGAGCCCCTCCTGACTTTGGACCTAATTAAGTTACATGTACATGAGGCCTCTTGTAAGACAATTTGCTACAAAGCTACTGCATGAGCACTCGCGGAAAACAGAGCCAAGTTAAGACTATCTGGAGCTGCGTTTCGGCAGCTGACCAGACACGTGCCGTGTCGGGAAGCAGGAGGCTCTGCAGATGTCCCTGTCCCACAGCACCTCCCCACCACGGCTCGCCCCGGAGCCCGAGCATCTTCAAAAAGGCAACTTTCAGACAAAACATACGTGTGGCAGGTTAGGGGAAAAGAAAAAAAAACATTCGGATTCTCTGCCGCCTCCTTGTCTTCCTTAAAAAAGAAAGGTCTGTCTCCCAGCTGCGTGCTGGATTCGCCTGCCTCCCCCAGGCTGAGGAGCCCAATCTGACAACATGACACTCGGTAGGAAAATATGGAGAAGGGAAGGTTCAAAGTCAGGCTTATTGACCCCAGGGGGAAAAAAGAGAAGCTACAAGTGAAAGGTAGTCTCTAGAAGAAGAGCCGCCCAAAGCCAGTCTGCAGATAGATCAAAATAAGATGTCAAGGGACCTGCAGAGCCACGCCTCGGAGCGTAAATCCTTAGGACACAGGTAGGAATGGTACAACCAGAGCAGTACTGTTTATACCTGGTCCCCCAGGCCTGCACCGGGCTGACGTGGCTGTCACCTGGCAGATCGCACACGTGCTCTCATCAGGATCACAGCAGGCAAAGGAGACACTTTTGGTCCTCCCGGTAACGCCACACCAAGTGCCACAGCACCTGCCAACGACAGCCTCGAGAGGGAAGCGCAACCAGCTTCTGGCTCCGTCACCCGAGGACGAAACCTGCTCACGAGCCGGGACGCAACCCCGGGCTCACGGCGGTACCCGGCCTGGCACGCAGCCGCGCCGAGCCCGCTCCCACCCGCGCCGGGAGGCGGATGCCCGCCAGGATGCCGGCGGAGGGCCCGGCCCCAGGAGGCTTCGAGAGCAGGACAGGAGTGTCGGGCTTTGACAGTCTTGGTGCTTTGTGCTCTTGGCTCGGTCCTTTACTTCATGTACCTGTGCAGTGAATGAGGGTGAGGAAAATGGCTCGACCAGGTCTTCGCCTGCAAACTGCTTTTACACCCAGCAAAGCACAGTGCCAAGGGAGTCTGAAAACACCCAGAGCTGCAGTCCCCACCCTCTGCACGGCAAAGCCCTGCCACCTCCCGAGAGCTTCCCATGGGCCACGCAGCCTTACCAGCAAGCTCCTAACCGAAAGCAGCCCTGCAGAGCCCGGCGGGCTCTGGGGACCACTGCCCAGCGCTCCCAGAAAACACCGTGGTTTGCGTACCACAAACCTCGAGCTGGAGGATACAGGGTTCATTACTTAGAGATAAGGGTATAACATGACTTCTGAATTCACCAGCGGGCTCCTCGGCTGCCCGAGCGGCGGTAGCGTGAGCTCCACAGTCTGCAGGAGCAACGCTGGAATTCCAGGGCTTCCTTTGGCGGTTTACCTGCTTAACTGATTGGCATCAGCAGAGTTAAACGCTCTCCATCAGAAAGGGGTTTTACAGCCTGCATGCTGGCTTTGGAGAGAGCATTTCTCATGGCTGGGTACATCCCATCTCCCCTCCGAACTCTGTTTACCCACGATAGCAGCCCGCTGCCCCGGCTGTGCAAACACCGGCCCTGGGAGCCGCCGGCACCCGCGCAGTATCGTGGCAACGTGGCTGAAGCCAGCTTTGCAAACTCACAAAGTGTGCAAATTAATTTCATTATCCGCTCTTGCACATCATGAGGAGGGAAAACAAATAACCTGCCTGAAAGTACATTCTAGTAATTATTAACACGGCATAAGTTAACCCCAGGGGAGAGGGAGGAAAGACTGGCCGGAGAGGAGAGCCTGGCACTTGCCTGTTCGCTAGAGCATACGGCACGTCAGTACTTTTTAAATATAAAATCCGGCCTTATGCTGCGTTTTATTCCCTGCTTAGCCCAATGATTCTTCATTTGCTTGGCTGAACCTACATATTCCCCCAAACGTTTACAAAGTAAAGCTGGCCATTCAGATATTTGACTGGCAAAGATCTTCGCTTCCATTTGCTTTTGCTTCCGTGTCTCTGTTCGCCCCACAAACGCTCTGGAGGCACCCACCCCTTCAGCAGAGCTGTCAGGACTCTACACGAAACCTTCTTTGGCGATGACTAAAGCCCAGGTATGCACTGAGCATTCTGGTTGCTATTTTACTTTAGATTAAAAACATCCTTCAGCTTAGCAGCGATGCTGGTCTGTACCAGTAAACCCTCTCCCCACACACACAGGAGAGCAAAACCTGAGATTTAATACCCTGCAGCACACAAAATTTAATCTGGCGCTGTAAGTCTGGATTACAAGACCCCTTCCTCATACCGACAGGCACAAAACCCACATCGTAGCATAATATGTAGCATCGTAGATGCGATTTTTGCTTGTGGAATTCACGCAATTACCTTAATTCTTAGAAATCCTAGCAGCATCTATGCCACCCATGACAAAATGGCTATAGATGATAATGAACCCACGGCTCTACCACAACAGAAAGTACTCCTGAACACCGCACCATGCACAGCTCCTTTGCCAGGCAGGAGCCAAGGAGATCCCTCCCTGCCTGCTCCGGCTGCCTCCCCGCAACAGGGCACTTGGAAAATACCTTCCGAGGCACCCAGTTTGGGGGGATTTAGCTTCACTGTGGAAAACTGAAGGGATCTCAGCTTGGAGGAGAGCATACCAGACCTCTTCAGACCTACAGAGGGGCTGTGGCAGAGCTCCAGCAAATCTTAAAGCATTATTAGGAAGCCATTAAGAAGCGCTGTCAAGACAGATAGGCTTTAAGATTGCTTTACAAGGCAGTTGTCAGGGATTTCAGGATGCACTGGTTGCTGCAGCAGCTCAATTTTCACTTTAAAAAGACTGCTGTGTGAGCATTGTTTTATAAAGGACCTCACAGTAATAAGCCGAGATGTTTTTCAAGGTAGCTAACGTAGCCACGTTTTCAAACCCTGCCTGGCATCAGCACGCAGCGCCTGCACACACGCACGCCCTTACCAGTGCCGGCGTTTGAACCAAATTAGTCAGCGCCCGGTTTGGACGCGGTTCCTGTACAAACCTGCTCCTACAGGAGCGTTCAGCTCCCTGCAGACACAGCCTCGGGACGGAGCAGCCTGACCCTGGCAGCACAGATACACGTCGCAGCCGTAAGCCCGAGATGGGCTCTTCTGCCCCGTGCCCAGGCTCCCTCCCTGCCGGGCTGCTCGGTGCTGCCGGAGAGGCCGCTCGCCAGAGCACGTCAGTCCGTACGCGCCGGTCCTCCCTTCCCTTGCATTATTTTTGGAAGGAAAGAGAAGACTGCATATCTACAATACTTGAAATGAACTCCCCGGCGGCTCCCAAAGCTTTTTTACTCACCATGGTTTTGAGAATATCAATATAAATAGATCCGCACAGAAATTCTTTCATGTTCTCCTAATGGCTAACGGGCTTGGTGTGCTGCTCTGCAAGTCAGATTACCCTGAACAGCTCGGGAGCGCAGCGACCTTCAAGGGCTTCCCCAGCCTTCCTCCTCCTCCCGTCCCACCAGACACCACTAACGAGCGAGGACAAGCCACAGCTCAACTCGGGACCCACGCGCTCCATTCGTATGGGACCTATATGCTCCATCTCTTCCACATCACCGTATCTCACTGCCCGTCTATACAGGCAGAGGTCCCCACCGACCAAATCCAAAGGTATTTTCACGTCCCCCTCTATTCCCAAGCTGTTTCTGTAAGACCCATACACTGTCACGACTGATTTTAACTAAGTTAAATAAAAGCGCAGGGATTTGAAGTCAAGTCACCCATTCCCTCGGCATCAGCGTTCTGGGTTTGTCTTTTACTTCCTCCTTTCTCCCTCTCCCCTCGGACCTCCCGAAGCAGAGTTCCCGTTACTGCTCTGCACATCCCCACCCTGCTGGACCCATAAGTGCCCACATAGTTTTACAAGAACAGCTTTAACCAGCTCGTTTAATCCAGCTTGCTTTTTTTTTTTCTTCCCCCTTTTCTTTTTAATCAGCCGTACAGTTTGCCATAGCCTAAGTCAAAGTGGAATCAGAGATCATCCACATTTCCACCCTCTTTCATTTAAAGGAACACTAAACAGTTCGCAGGGGACAGAGGCAAGACCCTTATGGGATGAAGAGGGCAATTTTCTGACTTTCTGATGTTAGAAAGTACGTGTTTCTAGTTCTGATGGGCCATAATGTGTTGTCCGTAAGCTTGTGTGCGTGCAGGGAGCGCTGCAGGTCCGGAGCTGGAAGCGGGCTCTCCGACCTCCCATCCAGCCTGCCACAGCCCCGCTGGACGGACCCGCGTCGCTGGCTCGGGGCATTTCACCCACCTGGTTTTCTCTCCCATCATTATTCTTCTGCATATTTAACACATAATTCAAGTCTTCAGCTGAGTTTTGTCCTCATTTTAGCGCAAGTTAAACACGCTGCTGCTGCCATCAGCCTAAGGGTGTGAGTCACAACCAAGCCTGCGTACGAAGCAATTTATTTTAAATCCAAGGGAAAATGTTAACACCTCAGTACTGCATGGGTAAAGTCTGTCTCTACCCCATCGCACCGCATCGCAGCAGCTAATCCGCTGGGGTAGGTGTGCTCCGAGCCATTGGGGACCGAACTGCCGGAGCTGGGAAACATCTCCAGCCCTGCCCGTTCCCAGCAGCTCCCACAGCCGGGCCTGCAGCACGTGGTGGGGCTTCACTGGCCGCTGGTCCCCCCAAACCCGCCTTCTGTGCAACGACAGCAAGGGAGACACTTCCATGAAGTCAAGAGACGAACGGGAAGGAAAACTCTAAGGGCAATGACCCCTGAAACGCAGCTCCGTGCCAAGCGGTCAGGGCAGGCTCAGGTTCTGGAGGACAGCTGGACGCAGCCCCTGTGTAGAAATTACACCTGGCAATGCTTTATTATTAGCAGTATTATTTCTTCATTTTAGCAAACCCTAAAGCTCTTCGCCACTCTGAAGTTTTCTGGTTCCAAGTTCTATAGGCTTTACACGTTTTTCAGCACTAAATTCTGCCATATAATAAAAGGCAAATAAAAAAAAGGAGGAATGTTGCCACGCTTTCTCTGCCACTCGCCTCCGACGGCCACCCTGTAAAGCCATGTCCATTAAGCAGCCTTAAAACCTTTAAAAAAATACTCTTAACTGCAGAGCTAAGTTTGCGGACAGTGGTGAGTGGCCATTACACAAGAGCACAGGCTGCAAACAGCATCATGACACCTAGTAAAGGTCAGACCCATGTTATTTACTTATTCATTTGAGACGAGGACACGACCCAAGCCACCTCTCATTCACCTCCTTCAGACCGCGCGTGCCTCCTCCAGCCTCCTGTCCCCGGCTCGGCGCTTCAGCCGGCGTCCCTGCCCGGGGACCTCGCTGCGATACTCCATTCCTACAGCAACGCAGAAAGTTTTCAATAGGCTTTTCAGCCTTTCTAATGACTTTCTATCCCACTTTCTTAACAATTATCTGCTTTCCAGTGAAACGGTGGTTTACGCCGCTATTCATGAAACGTCGCTACGGCTTCCTCCCGCTCTCCGTTGGCACTGCTCGCTACCAAGTAGATCAAGAAATTTACCCGGCTTTAAAACATTTTTGCTATGTCTCACATCCAGTTCTGCTGCCAGCCCGACGTGCCTGCACCGCACGGCGCAGCGGGCAGCAACGAGGGGCGGCCGCCTGCGTCGCAGCCAGAACAGAGAGCCGCTGCTGGGGTCCAGCAGCAGTTCCCTGAACTGCGTCCTGAATTAACGCCGGATCAACAGGCATTTGGGTGACCGAAATCGCCGCTACCGCTGCCTGCCTCTGATCGACTCAGCCCCGTGCCGTGGCCGGCGCTCACGGCTTTGCTTGCCAAGCGTTGCTTTTGCCAGAACCGCTGGCCGAAGCCGCCTTTTTTCCCCCCACCGCTTGCCATCTCATTCCATCGAGTGCCATCGTTTTTGGGGCCATGCCCTGAGCTGAACTGCGGAGCCTGCCTGGGCTGAAAACCCCTCTGCAGTGGAGTTCCCCTCAACTGCGTCAGCTCCTGGACTCCTGTTTCTTGGCAGCTGGAGAGGCGGGACGGCGATGGCATGCACCAGCACCACCTTGACACAGCTCCGAGACCCTCTCGTGCTCCCAGGCTTAGCACACGGACACCATCGAGGTACTGATGCTCGCAAGAGCTGCAGCTCAGAAAAGTACCTCAGTGTGGTGGGACTCAAGGGCCAGGCCTCCAACCCCCACTGCCCAGCTAATCTGTCATTTGACGGAGGTCAAACAAGCTTTTGCAGAAAACAGCACGAGTGACAAGACTCCTTAAGGCCAGACATCAGCTACACCTGGCTGAGATGCCACTCGCTAACAAAGCCATCCGGCGGTGCCCCGCGGCCGGCTGCTGAAGTGCACAGGAGCCCCCAGAGACGGACCTCTGGAGCCTGTTGCGTTTCAGACCTTTCCTGAGGCCATCCCGGGCAGCGCAGCGGCCTCCTGCGCCTCCCGGCACGTCGGATCACACGGTCTGGCTATTCCAGGACTCCATCGCTCGGTGGCCGCCTCCCAGTGCCAAAGGGGACGGGCCTGATTCATTTCAGTCTCTATAAACCCTTTCACCTTAGAGCCTCATGACTGAGATTGAGAGAGATTAGAAACGGCTTTTGCCACACAAAGCATAATTGTTTACTTTAGGTACCAACCAGAGGGCGTAAGGACAACCCGTGCTTTTCCCTATCTCGGTTTTTTTTTTTGCAAGCAATGGTACGTCTGAGCCACCTCCGGCACCTCTCGCTTCACCCCCCGGCCCTCTCCAGCAGATGCTCTCAGCACCACCGGGTCATTCCCACAACCTCCGCGCTTTGCTGGGCCCAGAGGTTCGCTAATGCCACCGGCTCCCAGCTCCCCGTGGCCAGATTATCCGGGCTGAGATTATCCGCGGCGCAGAGGCGAGCCAGCGCAGGGCTGTTAGCCGTGCTGCTCCGGAGCCGGGTCTGACACAGCAACGGGAGAGCTGCTTTTCCACGTAGCGCCTGGCCTTGACTAACACATCCCGCAGGCGCCCACGTGGCAGGCAGCACGGCCGACGGGCACGCCGGCAGCGCCGGGACGCGGCACGAGGTGCGAGCGCCACGCCGCAGCACCGGGTGCCGGGACGCACCGGGGCTACGCGGCAACCGACCCCGGTAAGAGGGGCAGCGCTTCGCCACCGCTCTGAGCCCACGCCACGCACCCAGCACGCGCCACGGTATTGGGATGTACGGGCTATTTTGGTGTTGGAAACACAGCAAAACGCGGCCACGTCGGCCCTCTGTGAGGATGAATGACAGCGCGTTAAATGAATCTGGTATTCTCTGGATCGCGGGCTTAACCTTTAGATGAACAAACCAGGCTCGAGCCATGCCGAAGACGCTCCCCCATTAGCCATTTTTCCCTATTTCTGCAAGGATTTACGCGAGTCTCACTTTGTGATGGATTAATTTACTCTGGCATTAGATCAGAAGGTGTTATCAAAGGCACAAATGGAGAACCATACGCTGCTTTCATAAAAGCTACAGATATTTCCCAGCGCATCAGAGCTTTGTTCCAGGCTCTCGATGATGACACTTTACAAAGGTTGCTATAAATTCTGGGATTTTATGCTTACTTCATGCACAGCCTGTACTTACAGCTCCTCTGGTACAAGCTTCTGCAAATCCCTCTAACGTGCAATGTTGTCCTGCTGCAGCAATGCAGAGACACCAGCCAAAACCCTCTCTCAAGGCCTGGCTATCGTTGAACAGCAAGGATTTATGAGCAGGTTTGTGAGCTGGCTTGGGGCGATGGGAGCACTACCACACTCGGAAAACGACAGGAAACACACAAGCAGCTGCAGACACTGAAGGATCCTGACCGTTCTGCTTCTCCCTGAGCCACCTAAACCTGGACCTTGCGATGATTCCCTCTCCCCACCCCTCGCCAGATCCTCCACCAGGCCTTCCCCTGCTCAGGCTCTGTTAATCTGTTGGTTATAGAACAGGAAAGTTAATGTTCCAGCCTGCTGGACTGGTGCAGGTCAGCCCAAAGAACCACTTATTTTCTTATATTTTCAAGCCATTCATAACTTCAGGCTGGGGCAAAACGGCGCCATTATCACTCCATCAAACAAAACATCTGTCGTGGAGTCGCTGAGGTGCTTGTGACGGCCTGTAACAAGGGACAACACGCATGGACTAAAAGAATATACGTGAAAGGTTGCAAAAATAACCTGCTGCAGGTTAATGCTTACCTGCGGCTCTCAGGAAGACGAGCAATACGGCACATAAAGACACCGGCAGCGTGCAGCGCCGGGACGGCGAGCCGGGCTTGTCTCATGGGAGCGCCTTTCGCTCTCCCCATCAGCCGGCGCTGCGCCGTCCCTCTGCTCCAGCAGCCCGCACAGATGTAGGAGGCAAGGAACGACTGTCATTTGTAGTGGGTTTTACTTCAAAAAAGACAGGCAAAAATAGTTGTGGACATCACACAGAGCTGGTCTCCATCTACTGCGATTTTTGCAGATGCTCCAACTCTTGCTAAGATGTGAACTGGGAATTTTTTTTTTCTTGCTTTCTAAAAACTGATCCAGGAACACATTTATTTTAGCGCTGAAATGCGCAGGACGGTCTGGCTGTGCAGAAGGAACAGCTCAGCACTTCGCAGGAGCGGTACCCGCAGCGGCGCTCAGACACCCAGCAAAACGCATTGATTAGGATGGGGCTTTGCATACTAATTTACATTATAACTGTTCCACCTCCATTGTATCAGGGCCCGTGAATGGAGGCATTGTCTCAGGGCAGAGCATTCTTCATACCAAGCGCCTGCAAATGGGAGCCCTGGTGCTACCTAATAACAAAAACAAAATCTCAGCAGAAGTCCATTAGCATCCAAAGGGCAGGAGCTTGAATGCATCAGAAGAATTCTTTGAAAAGTAAGAGTGAAACGAATGTAATAAAATGCTACTATTAAGTGATACTCATTGTCCAAATTAAACCATCAGAAGCAAAGACCTTGACTCTCAAAAGGTATTCAGCGCAGCACATGCTGCAGAGCCCGGGAACAAGGCTATTAAGAATTTTAAGCCCTGGACCTGGCCCAAGTATGGATTACTTGATTTCTTCGTGAGCACTTGATCGCATGGACCTATATTTGGATTCCCAGAATAAAAGCTCAAACCTTCGGGAGGGTGCGCATGGCTACGCGCCCCGCACACGTGCAAATCCCCGCTTGCACCCACCCCGCAGAAGATGCACGCCGGGAACTGCAGGAGCTATTAAATGCCCCGACACGGGAGCGGGTTTAAGGCAACGGCAGAAGAGAGCCCAGCTCTCCCCAAAGAAGCCGGGCTGAAAGCAAGGCAGAAGACCTTTCTAGAAACGGCAAAACAAGCGCACCATTTCACTTTCTGCAGATGTTGGGAACATGACCGGCGCAGCAGTGCTGATGAGGGCAGACCTTTCCGCTCAGGGGATGCCTGTGCTCCTCCAAACCAATAGAAAGCACAGATTTCTCCACTACAGCAGAAAATGCAATGCCATTCTGGAGTTATGAGGCAGTTTGCTGGTTTGTTTATTTAAGGCGCTATCCCTAGTACTCTTATATACTAAGATAAACTCTTAGTTCTTTGTTGCTTCTTTAGTTTTTCTACGGTCACCGCCGCCGAACAGCCTCCGGGAGTGCCTGTGCAGTGGCCCTGAGCTCTGCCGGCCGGCTGAGCCGGGAGCCGCCCCCGGGAGCTGCTCTGGCAGCTCTGCCGCAGCCGGCCGCCCTCACCGGGGGTCCTGCGCTCTGAACCAAGCCAAAGGGACGGGTCAGTGCTTCCCCTGCCCGCGGCCCCTCGCTCCCCAAAGCCAGCCCACAACACTCACCTCCTGCGTTTCAAAACCTGCTCGGCTCCAACCTACCGCCCAGCCGCCACCCCCTTTCCCAGAGGAGCCAGCGGTTAATTCACGTGTACCTGGGGCTTTTCCCCATCCGCTCCTCGGCCACCCGCTGCTTCCATCCCCTTTTTAGCCCTTACCTCACCCCTGAGCGCGGGGCTGCTGCAGGGACAAAGCACAGCACGCTCCCACGTACCTGCACAGGCAACGCTGAGAGCAGCGGCCAGGTCAGCTACTCACACTACAATCACACGTCTCAATGCACCATTTTTTTTTAAAAAAAAAAAACAACACACAAAACAAAAAAGCTCTTTTCTAATTTTACTGAGCCTTCAAGCTCTCGCCCCGGTGTCAGCCCGCGGCTGGCAGGCAGCCCCGGCAGCGCCCGTCCGGGGCACACAGCTCAAAGAGCAGCTTAGGCGGAGGGTGCGGATGCTCTGCCTGTCCTCCCGGCAAGCCGGCGGCTGCGTCCTCGCAAGGTTTCTCGAGCACTTTGTTAGCAGGGGCTCCCTGTGCGAGGAAGCGAGAACATCGAAGTCGCACACTCCGAGCGAGTAACTCGCCGAGAGCGGACGGGCCGGCCCGACCGAGCCGGCCAACTTTCCTTCTGGTTTAGAGCATTTTTTTCCCTCTGGAGAGTTACGAGATGGGCTCCAGCTCCTGCAGCTCCCACCACGTTTCGGTCTAGGAGGTGTTCTCCTGGGGTGCGCCGTACGCACGCTGCCGTTCCTACGCCACAGCGAAGCAAAAGGCTCACCTCTACGTTTCACAGCACCATGGGGTCACGAACAGATCCTCATCCCAGCTGCTGGGTACGGGCAGCCCCTTGGGAAGGCGCTTGCTCGGCCAGAAGCCGAGAGGCGTGCAGAAGGGGCCGGGCGCACTCGCGCGGCGCTGTGCTGCTCTCGGAGAGGGCAAAGCGCAAGCATCTTGTTTGAAAGGCGCCGGGTAACGACCAAACCTCCCGCTGCTTTTGTGCACGTTAGCCTGGCCCCAGGACAGCAGGATAGAAGTGACCCAAACATCACTTTCCGATTTTTAACGTCGTTCTTGCAAAAGGAAGAGCCCAGAAAGAAAAAATCCACTTGAAATGAACCTTAGAAAATTAGAAGGTTGGGAAAGTGTGAAAATTCTATATCAACAGCGCAATTTAGTAGTCGAGGCCTGCTCGAAATAGGGTTGTATTAGAAAATCGCTACGTCACCGCCTTTCCCGTACCACGCTCCAGCACAGAATATTTCATGTAGTTTCTTTTCTATATCGCTTCACGAACCCTACATGTGGACATTTCAAAACAATGCCGCCGCGGTGCCCCCGACACACAGGATCTGCATATCAATGTCCCCCCGGCCCCTTCAACTCCACAGAGAAAGGCCGTAATCTGGGTTTTGTTCCCGGCCTCTCACCCCATGGAGCGGGAGCCGGGTTATGCAACCCCTATTCACCCTCCCCGAGCCCTGGGAACATCTTTGTGGCCCAGGACAGGAAAGCTGGGGGAGGAGGAGGAGGAGGCGGCGGCAGAGGAGGAGGAAAGGGGCCCGAAGACAGGTCGGGAGCCAGGCTCGGTGGAAGGATGATGCGCTGTATCAACCTGTTTGCTCTCCTCCTTCACTGGAAACCTCCAAGGGGATCGGTTTGGACCCTGCAAGTGGGAATCCATGGAGCGAGACCGCAACCGTCCCCAGCCGATCCATCCAAAACAAGCCATTTCTTGAATGAAAAGGCCACGTCAGAAATCACAGGACCGGGTGCATTTAAGCAGGAGGGGGAAGGTTCAGCAGCGCAGGGCTGTGCACGGACGGTCCCCGGGCACGCACTCGCTCCAGGCCCACGCAGGGGAGCGTTGCCCCACGGGCAGCGGCGGCCTCGCTCGGGGGTGCCAACGCGCAGCCCTACGGCGAACGCAACAGAGCCCGCCTCACCCTGCGATCGGACGAACGCGTTTTGGACGATGAACTGCCTTTGCACACCCCTGACCCAAGCGCCTTTCCCACAGTCAGTAATTAACACGATTTATATTTTATGCTAAAATTAGCTACCCGGGGACGTGCTTCCCACGGCGGTGCTGGCACGCCCGTTCCACCAGCCAAACCTCTGTTCGGTGGGGGACAGCAGCTGTAAACGAGGTTTTGCTTCTGTAGACGAACACCTCCCCTCCCACCACCCAAGCCCAGCCTCCGCCTGCACCCGGAGACAGCCCCCGACGCCGAGCCCAGGGCAGGGAACGAGCAAAACCATCTCCTCAGCCCTGGTCCTTGCAAAAACCACACGCTGCACTGCTACCAACGCACAGCTGTTTGCCGTGGGTTGGCTATTTTTGCACAGCCTATAGAACAAAAATATAGGTGGCGACGCTAGGTGACCGTTTGCATTGTTTCACGGCGCGATGGCAGCCAAACTAGGTCAGGCCTCGGCCAGTGTCCTTCAAAAAAAGGGAAAGAAAAAGAGTAATCAGTGGGGAAACAGTGAGCTCCCAGGGAAGACAATGTTATCATTTAAGATGCTTAGTGCGCACTAGATGACTGGAGAAAAAAAAAAACATATACATACCCACATCTTTTCAAAGTTTAAATCGTAATTTTTATTTTCTTTTTTCATTTCTTTTGAAGGACACCAAAGTACCTTGGACTGCAAAGAAGCTATTTCATACACATTTCATGCACCGACTTAAACCCAAAAGCAGTTTTCACCTATAACGCTCTTAAAATGTAATCTGGGAGCCCATTCTTGGTGCAGGCTGTGGGCAACTTTATTGTATTTCATGGCTTCTCCGCCATGAATAAAAGCTATTCTTCTGCTGCGCCGAAAGCAGGAGCCCAGCAGGTAACAGGATCCCAGCCCTGCCGGTAAAGGCAACTCGATACCGTTCTCTACAAGGGGAGAGGAAGGTAAATTACTTCAATTTCTATCGGAGAGGACAGGCTCCCACCAGAAATGGGGTCTTTCTGCTGGAGCACCTCGCAAGCTGGACACCCAAAATGGAAAACGTGGAGATCGAGGTGGCGGGGCGGCCGCCTCCTCTCAGGAGGGGTTTCTGTTCAGCCGAGAACCAGACAACGCCGGAAAGCACCGAGATGCACGGTCTTGTGCGCCCCAGCCTCCGCGAGGGCCTCGGGACAGCTCCCAGTTTAACGCGAGCGGCTGACCGCTGAACGGGAGATTGGGCAACCCTTGGGCCACCAAGCAACCACGCTCGGGCTGCGGTTCATGGTTTTGCTCTGCAGGTTTTGCGGAGGGATGGGACAGACGTCAGACAGCCACGAGACAGCACTCCTGCCCCTGGATTGCCACCTTCTGCCTCCCGAGCAGGGGAAACCCTGAACGCACTGACACGGCCCAGGCGCACGGGAATTAGGAACCCAGCGATTTTAAACGCTTTCTCAGTGAAAAATGTTCTCGGACTTAAACGTGCCAGATAAAGCCTCTGTTCCCGTAAAACCTGATGCACAATTATCAGTCAAGGCCAACGTATTTACCCTAAAATTGGGTAATATTGTTTTATGGTTCTTAATAGTTCAAACCAACAATGCACCGCTCTGAACAGACGCTGCCGAGCAGTTTCTCAGCCTTTCATCAGGACTGCGTAGGCGTTGAATTCTGGAGCTAATCACCTTAGCAACGGCTCTAAACATATGTGCAGTGACATCAGCTGATTTCTGAAAGCTGTAAATAGAGGATAATAGCACGAAAAAATTCTGGATTAAAGCCAAGACCTAAAAAACATACTATTAAAACACCGCCTGTAATTCAATGTATGCAAACTTGTTTGCATCCCCACTCCCCAAAACCTGCGTAATTACACACCTACCAGCACAACTGGCGATTGTCCCACTGCAGGCTACTCTCAGTTTCAGAAATTTCCCAGAAACGAGGATTTAATAGAAATCCGTCTTCAAATTTAATTTTAAAAAGCCTGGAGAAAAATCTGCAGATAACCCCGCAACAGCATGAAGTACGGCTGAAGGAGACCTGCTCCGACCTACAACCCCGTGTTTAAAGCCAGAGAGTAATAACCTCAACTTGGGAGAATTATTTGTAAATAAGAAAATAAACAGTGTGCTCATGGGCTTTATCACGGAGTCACGCAGGAACTGTGAACAGGAACTGTGGCAAACTCCGCTTCGAGGACGTGCTGCCAGGCCCGTGCCTTCGGTAAAGAAGAGTTAAAGCAGCGTCAGGCACGAACACGCAGGAGGAACCCATTTCTGGAGGGCCGTGCTGGCGAGCAGACAGCGTGAAAGGGGCATATTCTGAATTACCTCATGTTTGGTACCTCATTAAGATCTTAAACTGTCCGCTTAGGGAGTCCCTCAATCAGCCATCAGCGTTAAGACACGAGGACAATATACTTTTTGTTTCCCTTGTCTCGTTGTGACCCATATTTCTGAGGTCTGTTGTGCAGGATGTGACCCGGCCGGCTAAAGAAACCTTTGCAGTGCCTCCATGTTAAGCTGGCACGCTGGGAGGGAGAGAGAGGAGAGGGGAGAAATGGGCTTAATAGGATTTTCAAATGTCAAAAAATATCTTTAGCAGGCCCATTTACGCAGAGCCTTAGCACTTGCTGAACTTGAAAGCAAAATTTGCTGTGCAAAGAACACAGCTTGCATGCTAAGCGCACCCGAGGAACGCTGCTCCTGCAGCACAAAGCCACCCGGCTCCTTCACCCTCGCCTCTGGATGATGGAGAGAAGAGAAACGCCGTCTACATCAGGGCGAGGAAGGTGCTGGGCGGGGATTTGGGGTGCCGGGGGGTTCGGCGTTGGCGCCCACCTCGTGCGACCCCGCAGTCGGCGGGGTCCCGCGGGTGCGGCACGGGCAGTGCTCCCAGACCAGCTCCCCGGACGCCGGCCCGGCCCACGGCACGCTCGCCCGCAAGGGGACCGGCAAATCAAGCTCGCCTTACTTGTGAGGCACCCTGCATTAAAAGTAAAAAATAATAAGGCTAGGGAAACGGAAAATGCAAAGTTGACAGCTGCATCAGAAGAAGGATGTAGCACGGAGCCAGAAGCAAGAAATTCCCCCTCCTTTCTTCTGTACAGGGTTGGGTTTTTTTTCTCTGTCAATTAGAGTTGCAAGGAAATTCAGTGAATTGAGATCAGCAGTGTTAATCGTTATTGCATTTGAATTTAATTAGCATTATTTTTTAACTACAGGTAATTTACGGTGCCTCACCTAAATGTGGAAGTCGGGTAGTGCCTTCTGTTCACCAGAAAACCACCACGCCAAAGATAATCCTGCTACTTGCTTTATGCCTTTAATTTCTGTAATCCATGGTTACCAGTTTCAGCGAGACTGCCATGGTTACTCCCCTGCTCCTTTTATCAAAGGCTCGCGTGTGCGTCTCGCTGGAGCGGCAGCACTTCTGCCGAGAGGCTAAGAATAGCAAGGCCCCTCTCCCCAGCGCTCGGTGAAGTGAGATGCAGGGGGAAGGATGAAGTTTGAGAGAACCGTGCAGGCGGGGGTCAGCCAGCGCGGGGTGCGGCCGACGGACGGCCCACGCGAGGGGGTGCAGCACCATCTCCTACTTTCTCCCTTTCTTCTGCTTGCAGGAGCAGAGGCTCAGGCTAGCAGTCTGCCCTCGGCTGGTCTCTAGGATGGCTGTTTGGCATCTTCATCGCCTACTTCATTTCTCTGGAAGCCCCTCTCCAGGGCTGGCGTCGCAGTTTGCGTACCTCGGAGCTTTCGGAATCAGATCTTCAGAGAGACCCTAAATTTCTGGATGCTGTGTCAGCCTGAGAACTGCCGCCCCCCAGGTGCAGGCAAGCACAGCTGCGGGGTCAGGCTCCTGCCTGGCCATGCAGTGACCTGCCACCATCACCCAAGGAAACGACTGATTCAGACAGCCCCATTGTTACGGAAGGGACACACTGAACACTGCCTCGCACGGCCTGAGCTGGTTTCCCATACAAGCCGCGCCTCTCCCATCAGCCAGCTCTCCAAACCGGAGCCGGCCAAAATCTTAATGCAGCGTGAATGCTTTTGCTAAGCTGTACATCTGCGAGAGGTAAAGGAGACGCTGCTGAGCTGGGGGAAGGTAAGGCAGGGCGCTCAGGATGGGAAGCAGCAAGGCCGGCATCGCTGGATCACTGGTGCTGGGACTCAGGTCCTCACGGCAGCCGTGCAGCAGGCGGACGGCTGCCCTAGCAGGGACCGACCCACCACGGTGCTGCCAGGCAGTCAGGTCACCCGGGAGCCCGGCCACCCGGCAGGACCAAGGGACAGTTTAAAATATTCTACACGTGGATATTTTTGCGTATTTTGCAAAATACTTTGCGCTTGGCCAAGGCCCTCAGAGACACGGTGTGAATTTGGGCTGTCCTGTGCAGGGACAGGAGTTGGACTTGATGAGCCTTGTGGATCCCTTCCAGCTCAGGGCGTTCTATGATACTGCCCTGTAAAAGCTTTCCTACGTCCAGAGCATCTGCAAATCTAAGTCGCTAACACCTCAACTTAGAGATATACATGCTCAGCAGCTGGAGGCAACAAGCATCACCTTGTCATCTGAAGACTTTTTGCCTGATAACCGCGAGGTCCTGCCAGAAGCACGTGCGATGCTGAGTGCTGGTGCAGCTCAGCACCCCTGGAAAACACCTTCCTTCCCCGCAGCCCGCCCTGCCTCCCGCTGCAGGGCTCTGGGTGCTGCACTCGCTCTTACAGTGTCAGTAGGACGAGAGACTGGCTGTTTCACTTTCAGAAGGGCACGAGAAGGCCTTGCAGCCCGTGGCTGCGTGCCGCAGGAGCCCAGGCTGCACAGCTGCCTGCCCGATGCGGCGACGCACACCTGGGCGCTTCTGGAAAGAGCTATGGTTTAACCGTGGGCAGACTTGCTGCTCAAGGAGAGCGAAGAAACATCAGAATACTGTACAAAAAGCACATGCACTCACCCTCTTGTCAGGGACCTGTACCTTTAAAAGCAAATGCTCAAACACCCTGTGGAAGCTGGCACACACGTGCCTGGAGATAAACAAGATCACGGGACAGGTAAGCTAGTTACTCATGATTTCTCACACCATCTCCCCATCTAATTGCATAGCTAAATGGTCAAGTCATTTTAATCCACCGTAAGCAGCTTACGCTTTCTCATGTAGCTCTGCGACACTGCTGACTTCCTGATTTGGAAATAAAAATTCTTTAAGTCTCGCTCTAGAAGGTGTGAAAACCACCGTTTTCACAGCAACCCTGCACAGATTTTGAGACTTGTAAGATGCACATATAGGACGTGTCTCCTGGAAGAGGATCCCAAATATCTACTTCATACTCAGCCTTGAGCAAAGCAGAGGATTTTTTGTGAGGGATTACAGAGGAAATTTTACACCCAGCCGCAAGCCCTTGGTGCCAGTGCCCTATAGTCAAAATGTGGTTTTAATCTTACCTTGAATCATACCCTTAGCCAAAATCTGTTCCTTATCTTCTTTCAACAAATTAAGCCACCTCCTACGATACCATTCCGGCATGTTATTTCTCCTACAAACAAGGCTGTTGTACTTAAATTACCATGACGGAGAGCCCCCCTGCCAGCACAGCCCCCGGGAGCACTGTCCGGCCGGCAGCTCTCCTCCCTGCCCAGCTACCGCCTCGCTCGTGACACCCAACAACGTCGTGTTTCACCCTACCCACTCCTCCAACTGGCTCAGCACCCACCTCAGCGCCGCTGGGAGCGAGCGCGGCCCAGCCGAGCGCGCCCTCCCACCGCACGCCGTGCCCCACCGGCCGAGGTCGCATCAGCCTCAGCACCTTTCACCTGCGTGTCACGCACCGCAGCTCCGTGCTTTCCCACAACCTCACTCGTTTCTCCCGTACTAACAGCTCTCCGGTTTGCTTTCTCCATTTACTCGCCACTAACTTAATAGGAACGGGGCACCGCAACCCGCCCGACTTCTGGACAGTTTTGGATGCTCGCAGGTCCTAGTGTAGTGGTTATATGATTATTTTTTTTTTTCCTAATTCATTTTTTCAAAATCCTTGGAGACACACACAAATGAGCACAAAAAGCTGCAAGGGTCCACCAAAAAAGCATCCCCTCGTGCACAGAGACCCCCCGTCCCTCCCCGTCCCCACAGCCTCGCACTTTACCTTTTCCGCACAAATATAGGGATAAGCAGAGGTTACAGAACTCATCTAAAGACTTAGGGGAAAGAAATCGGGTTTTGGGTTACATCAAGCCTTTTTCACTGCTCAAAAACTACAGCCGTTGAAAGCGAAAGCTCCCGCTCTGCGGGGCCGAGGCGCCCGTGCCCGCCGCTCGCACGCCTTCCGCTCACGGCAACGGCCACAGCCAAGGGGATTTTTCTGACTTGCAACACCGGAGAACTTTACCCCCTGAAACTACCCGTGAACTTAGGCCAATGACCCCAAGTCAAGCTTAAAAATCATTCCAGATTACCGAGCCAGATCAAAAGTCACTAGAGCTGGAACCGCCTGCCTTTGATACCCTAAACCCTGTTACCGATATTGGGCGAGACCGCGGGGCTAAACTCCTCCCGCAAGAAACTGCGTTTTTGTTTTAGCTTGATACAAAATTTATTTTACCATATGTAAAATGCATTTGTGTAGTTGCACACCCTAGTAGGCTTGAATGGGGGGAAGGAGTATTTCAACTCCCAGCGCAATTTATTATTTAAAAGCAGTAAAATTACATTGCTGATAGGAGAGCCCGGGCTGAGAGCAGCGGTGATGTAATGGGTAATGCAGCTCCGCTCGCCGTATGAGCCGCGCTGTACATTAGCGTGCTGGCAAGGGTGGTTGCTCCCATCAATTATTTATAGTCTTCTGGCGCGCAGCCTGGAGAGGGTCACATCGCTGAAAGCTAACTTTATCTTCATTGTTCCCAGCCTCCTGCCCAGCTGTCACTCTGCTCACTAATTTAATACACCCAGAGCAGCGCAGAAGGATGCAGGGCTGTTGGTCGGGTTTGTCCCTCCCCGAGCTGGAATAGGAAGGTGGGATCTCCATAATCTTCGTTAAGGCGCTGACTCGGCTGCTTAAAACCTGCATTTGAGGCTCCCCCAGTCACTGGGGTGACCGAAACCCGGGGCGCCCCAGGCGCGGGGCGGGCGGGTGAAAGGTGGGGCGTCAGCGGTGCGCCGGGGTTCTCCGTGTCTGTTAGCATGCCGCACGGAGGGCGGGCGGCACTGCACGTGTGCCGTGGTATCGCAGCAAGAGCTATTCAGTGACGTATGAGCGGGGAAGGGGAAAGCACGCTTCAGCTCCCCAGGGAAAAAAGAAAATTAAAAAAATTTAAATGAAAAGGAAAAAAAATGGAAAAAGCTCTCATAGGTTTCTGTTTCAGCTACAAACTGAAAGTGCGCAGCCAGGGTCTGGTTCACCTGTATTTCACCCCAAGGCCGGGCCGGTGTCCCGTCGCACTGGCCCAAAACACAGCAAAGCGGCTCTCAAGGCTTTGTCCTCTTGACTCACCAACACGCCTCTTCCGCTACGCGCCCAGGAATTAAATCTACCATGACCACTTTTCAGACCTTTGAAATATGCTCTTAAAGACGCCGTTCATTTGGCCCAATATCTGTATTAAAGCAGCTAAATTTCCATTTCAGCTGCGTCAGGGTCTCCACCACTGCAAGAGATGCTTCCCTAGGAAATCGCCCCGGCAAAAATCAAGTACGTGAAGATGAGCTGCCGCTCGTGCAGCTCCCGCGCGTGGTCCTACCCCGCTGACCAACGGGATCCGCATATCCCGTACGCCACGTCAAGTATCTGTCCCACGCCTTAAACTAGAGCCAATTCCAGCTCAGATAAAAAGGCATTTTCCAAGCCTCGCAAAGCCAGGAGAATAACCCGAATTTCCCCGCGATTAGGACTAGCTGTCGTATTTCAAACAACGAAAGGTACCAAGGTTTGGTTTAGACACGCAAAACAATTCCGATGATCGCCTCTGAAAACAACGCACGTCAATTTCATGAAAAACACAACATTTGCACAAAAAGGAAGTTGTTGAAAAAGAAAACACAGGCCCAGAGGAAGCAGGTTTGTTCTTCTGCAGCACAAACAGGGGCCCGGGAGAGGCTCCTGCTGCGGCAGCGCCGGGGCCGGCACCTCCGGTGGCACCCTGCGCCGGGAGCAGAGCCGGGCGGGGAGGGTGTCCTCAAATCCAGCGCAGGCCCCCAGCACGGCCACAGAGGCTCAGGTTAGGCAAAGGCACCAGCCAAACCCTTTCACATTAGCGTGATTCAGGCTGACACAAGCTAGAAAACCATCATTAAGCTTCAAGCAGTGCAAACCAGCAGTGGGTGCGTCCTTCAACTTTGCTGCACTATGAAAATCAGGAGAATTCTGCCCAAAATGCGAAGAAGGGGGGAACTAGGACAGCCACGGGAGGAACAAGGTGGTTCCCATCCTAGAGCCGGCACCACCATGGAAAGCCAGGTTTTGACCAGGATCCGGGCCTGGAGCGTGCAGAGCTGCGCCCATCGCACCAACATCTTCAGGGCCTTTACATCCTCTCCGAATCCAGGATTATTTCCATGGCAACTATCTAGAGAACTTATTAAGTGAAAAAAAAAAACCCAACCAAGAACAGTTTGAACACACAGAACCTACATTCGTAACGTACTAGCTGACTAAATTAGCAGCGCTAAGATTTTTAGTAATCAAAATAGATCGTGTTCTAGCAACTCCATCTTCTCTTTGCCACGGCTAAGAAGAAAAATCTGATAGTAACAGCAACGTGGGGGGAGGAGGAGGAGGAATTAGAGATTTTCTAAGACCACAACCCTATATCAAGCCAAGCCTTATCCCATTCAAGTAGTTCAAGAGACATTATTTTGATATCTGACAGTTCAAGTACTGTTAAATAAGGCTGAGTTTCCAAGAGACGATGAACTTCGTTGCAAGGTACCTGTTACAGGATCAAAAAGATGACTATCACGTGACACAAAGCAGTTATCTGCTGAAAAACCTCACTGAATCACCTCAAATTTGTCCTGGCTAATTCGGCAGACAGGCAGTACCCTGCTCACGCCTGATCCCGGCCAGGCTCGTAGTGCCAAGCGACCCAGCACGGAAAGCCACCGGAGCTGGCTGCGTTCTTGCGCTCATTTACAAGCTAATCATCATCTTCGTGTCACCCAAGCATTAGTTTAAACAGAAGAGGAAAAATCAGTGGTCCTTTGTCATATTCAGCTTGAAAGACTTGTGAGTTTGGAGTAATTGCTCTGAGAAAGGCCGATTCGCTTATTAAGGCTAATTTCAAATAAATAAAAAATTAGCAAAACCTGTTATTGCCACACTGAAAAGGATTCATCTTTCTCGATTTGATTATTCTGTAACCGAATTCCTGTTTCCTTCCAGGATCGGTCTCCAATACAGCGGAGGCGGCGCGACCGAGCTCTGGGCCTGAGCCAAGCGAGGTGTTTCTGCCTCCCGCAAGGAGCACGCGCCCAGCTACACGCATCGACGGGAAGGCGGCAAGGGGGCACGGGGCCACGCCAAGCATCGGGCTCGCACGGCACCACGTGGGTTTGAGCAGCCCAGGCGGGAGCGGAGGCGGGTACAAGCCGAGCAGCAGCCTCCGCTCCCAAAATTGCGGGAATTTAGTGGCCACCTCGGTGCCGGCACGAGGCTCGGCATTGCAGCGGTGACTACGGTTCCTCCTAAGCACGAGGATGAGTAAATTACCAAAGTCTTGGCAGGACTCGAAAAAAATGCTGCCCGAGAATTTCATAACGGCAACACAGAGTGAGAAGTAAGTCTCAACAGGAATGAAAAAAAAAAAAAAGTGGTTAAATGAACTGTTGGCTCGGCCACTACCTCCAGCCAGGGAGATTATATGCATTATTGATTTACCTTAGGACAACTTGGGAAGAACTCATTTCCAATGGTTTCTAATGGAACCTGGATTTTCTCAGTCCTAATCTGCCTCGTGAGGTTGAGCCTCCTGCAAGGAAATACAATACCACAGCATTAAAATGGCAGCTGTCAGATGTACAACAGCCCCATTCGTTTAATGAAGATAGTGCAGTGGCGATAGGGATTTTTAAAGGCTCCTCCAAAAGGCTCCTTTGCAATTAAATGGAGTGGTGAGAACATCGTGGTGAGGATGGCCTCGTGAGTGCCTGCAGATAATGGCGTAGACCTGCAAGCCTGGGGATTTATAGAAAACAAAGGGAGGTGATGAGAAGTTGGTATTTGTGATACCAGCTCGCGCACGCTCTCCGTAGCCCTCTCCGGAGCAATACTGAGCACTGGGTTGAGCAGAGAAGTGGTGGTTTTGAACCTCACCTCCGTTGCCTGCGCAGCCACAAACGTACAAAACATTTGGGCAAGTCAGTTTTTCAACAGCCACAGCTGTAAGATGCGCAGAGTAATGCTTCGGTTTCTATTCTTAGGCAAAGCAGGGGACGGAGACAGCGAAGCATATGTAGAGCCAGTAAACAATTCTTCCGTATGATAATCAAAGCCGTTTTAAAACAGTAAATTCCCATCTGAACAAATTAAGATCTCTATGAGGGCGCACGAGCACCAGCCCCCATTTGCAGACGCGACGCGCTCGGAGCACCCGGTCAAAGGAAGCCGGTTTGTGGCAATCTCGGCGCAGAAACGGGCGATCTCGTAAACAACCGGGCGCCGCAGCCTCCCTCCCCATCTCACACCGCGCAGCGGGACTCGCGGCGCGCTGGGCCAGGCCACGTCCCGAGCGCCAAGCCCGCCCGCCCCCGCAGCGCTGGGTGGGTGGGGGTGGATGCGGGGGAGTCCTCGCCCCCACCCCAAGAGCCGGGGAATGGGATTTTGACCAGGACAACACACCCTCAACCCTCTGCTTCAGCAGCAAAAGCTTCTCTACTTAGGGAAATGTTATTTCCTCAAGACACCACGCGCAGGCCAAGACTGGAGCAGGCTCAGCTGTCTGAAATGTTGGTCTGTGGGGTTTTTTTAACAGGTGAAAAGAGCATTATTCCTTTATGTACCTAAAGCTAAAAGGAAAAGATTTTTTTTCCTCAACCCTTCCAGAAAAAGATTCCTTTAATACAAAACCAAGTAGGGAGTATCGTAGCCCGAAAGGAGGCTTCCAGAAAGGTGTGAGCATAGAAAACAGAAGCTCGTAGCAGGAAGGAAATTGTAACATTAGCTACAGGCTCTGAGCACACACGCAGATCTGCATCACCGAACACGAACAGTGAGCAAAATAATCAGTGCCAAAGAACAAAAAACAACATTTGATCCTTGGCTATTCTCAAAATTCAACTGCAAACGCATCCTGCCTTAAGACAAATGAAAACCAAGGCACGATGGATGTATAGCAATTAACTGCAACTGCTATTTTTATTATTTTTAGTGTCTTGCTAGAAAACGAGCACTGCCCTTAGCCCTGAGACATCCTGTGGAAGCAGCCAGCTGCTTGCAAAAACCACTGAACATTATATTCTCCTCCTTCCCCAGTTTAACGTCTTACCCCGCAGCTTCAGAAGCTCCTGGCTCTCCTTCTCCCTCCCTTCCCATCCTCCTCCAGCTCCTTCCCCTCCAGCCAGCGCTTCCACCTCCCTCCCCTCCTGGCGGCGGTGCCGGTAGCGTGCCAGATGTCGGCCTGACCCCGTGGCCGCCGTTTCGGGTCAGTTATCGGGGTTACGGTGCAAAGGGAGCTCCGGTGGTGGTTCCCACCTCACCAGGCAGAGACAGGACGGCTCACCGCGCTAGCCACGGGGTCTGGGCACAGCTGGCAAATTCAGTTCCAGGCTGTTTTTTCCTGCTAATGAACTGCCAGCAGCGGAGCCCGCAGGAAGTTTGAAAGACTGTTCACGCATGCTGCAACGAAAGCCTTAGGCACCGAGAGCTGGGTAAGGTGACCCTTGACTATGTAAAGCATCAGTCATTTGCAGAAGTGTCACTTACTGCACGAGGGGAGCGGATGACCTGAATGTCTCCTGCAAGAATAATTGCACATTGAAGGCGAGGGCTGAAGTTTCTGGAGAAGGGATGCTGCTGTTTGCTGGGAGGGCGATGCCAGTACTCCAAGGGGGACTGTTCAAAAGACATCGGGCTGCTGCAAGGAGGTAGCAGAGGCAGCCATCAGGGAGCTCAATATGTATTTCAAATTAACCCAGACCCATTTTCTTGACCAAACTACACTCCTTGAAGGATGTGCCCCGATGAAGGGACGGCTCCAAGGCAATGGTATGCAGTTTGCTGGAAGGAAAGGGGAAAGCTTCAAGCCTGACATAAGCCAGGGCTCAGATTCCTCTATCGTACAGAGGCTGCACCGCAGATAAGGCTGCGTCAACTTTTCCATTTGAGCACTCTCCCCTCTAAGGTTTACAGTCAGAGTGAAAATGTTTTGGCCAGGTGGAAACTTAACATACAGGCTCCCGAAGCAGGGAGCTGCCCGTGTATATAAAACATTCCAGTGTTACTCGCCCAGACTTGGGTTTCTCTCCATCGGGAAAATCTCATCTTCCTCCCCATGAAATTCTTGCCATTCCTCCGCAGCAGGTAAGCTGTACCCTCCGTCAGGCTGCTCCTCTGCAGGAGAGAACCACACGAAGTGCCCCAGAACATCAAACAACCCCAGGTACTGAAACACAAATAGGTTAAACGTTAACCTAGGAGCTGAGAGGAAGGCATGCGACCGCAGCGCTGCGATCCTGCCCCAGCGCCGACAGCCCGGCTCCGGCGTGCAGCCTCCGTCACGGCTCCTGCCCAACGCCACCGGCCGTGCCCCGACCTCTCCCGCGAGCAGGAGCCGCCAGCATCCGCCGTGCGGTGTTTCTGGAGAGCAAGGCAGTTTTTGGACAATAAGGGTGTTTCTCACCTACAGAGTCCATCTGCCTGCAGGAAGGGGGGGCAAGGAAAGCAAAGTGGAAGCCAGCACCTGGGCCCCACGTCGCCGTGCTGGAAAGCGGGCAGGTCATCGCTCTCCCCGCCGACACATGCGCCGCAGGCTCCTCCAGACATATTTTCCTGGTTTTGCGTTACGGCAGAGCACGAGGCAGCGCACCCAGCTCGCAGGCTGCCAGCTCGCGCCCGCTTGGCGGCTTATTTTTGTGTATGTCGAACTATGAAGATGCTCCATTTCCAAGGAAAGCGCCGGAGGAGCCCGGCTCCCCCGCGGCCCCCCAGGCCAGGGGGCTGCAGGCACCGGTCCCGCGCCTGCTCCTGCTCCGTGGGCGGGTGCAGCACCCAGCACCCAACGCCACGCGCCGGGGAAGTTTCGGTGCTGTTGACGTGCATGGGGGATGGGGAGGTATTTCGGTACCAGCGAGCGGCACAGCCCTCCCTCCCGCATGCTTCACTGCAGTTATCCCTGAAGACAGAAAAATTTGTGCTTGTTTTTCTGCTGCTGCTGAGCAGCTACGAAATGTCTCCCGCCACGGAGAGCCTGAATAAATCCCAGCTCCTGAAGCAGCATCTGAAATCAGCTTCCCTCCAATCTCCATTACAAGTTCAAACCTTGAATTTACTGAGGCCTGAGTGAAAGCAACGTTTGTGTTTGTTTACCGGCCACAGAAGAGCTCCGAGTGCTCACAGTTTATCACATTTACCCAACAGATACATTCTGGGGAGCTTCTTGGACTGGCCATGACTTATCACAAATTACCGGTCACAAACTTTTCCTCCCGGTCCCTGCGAAAGCCCAGGGACCCGTCCCTGGACGGCCGGGCAGGCCACCCACGCACACGGTGCTTCCAGCAGCCTTTCGGGAGCGCTTGGGTTTCTCCGTTTCCAAGTTCAAAAGGAAATAAAAACCCAAAACCCAGAAAGGATGAAAACAACGTGATTTTTTAAAATTCTTCCTCTGTTAAATCTTGCAGTGCTGGACCGAGACACAGCAGCTGTCGCCGGGGAAGCCCCCTTGCAGGCTCCGCGGAGGGGTGGAGGCTGTGTGGAATCTGGAAAACCTTCCCCCGTTACCTTTGGTGAATTTAAGATTCGCTGCTGTACGTCAATGAAGCAACTTTGTTCTTTCTGGAGGGAACAGACAGATTGCAGGAGAAAACTATATCCCAACTGCTGCCAAATTCCACAGATTTAGTTATTAGGAGGCAATTAGGAACCATTATTAACACTTCCTACTACGCTAAGCTCCATTTGCACCGACCGCATCTCTGCGCCAGCCCGGGCGCCTCTGACGGAGCGGCACTCCGGCTCCAACGCGCACGTGGCATCACGTACCGAAAACTGTGTCTTCCCGCTCGCTGCCTCCTGGGCCCCTTTCTCCACAGATGTATTTAATGCAGTTGTCTTATAAAATAAAATTGCAAGTAAAAATACAGAGATTAAAAACAAGGTGGGGGGGGGTGGGGAGTAAATAAAAGCGCGGCTGCACAAAGGAAAAACAATTTTGCTCTTGTTTTTTAACTCACAATCAACATCTGAGCTATTCAGGAAACTGGTGCGCTGCCCTCCAACCAACTTCAATTAGGGAATTCAAAAGCAGTCAGACAAAAGAATGCCTGGGAGTTACTGCACCGCACAGAGATATTTTTAGCAAGAGCTGGGAGGCTGTTTGTGGGACACTGCTTCGCTTCTACTGCATTTCAGCCTTTGTATTTACATTTGCAGGACAGTAAGATTTACTAGGTCAGAGGGAAAAAGAGGGGAGCAGCAACGTAAGTGATGCGAATCATTTTGCTTTCCGATACTCTTGGAAGGTATTTCAGCAAAAGCTGATGGAGACCACAGGGAAACAGAACAAGATTTGCCTCCATCTGCTTCGAAAACCATCTTTCAGCAGAAATATCGAGTCACTCCTTTTAAAAGGGTGATGTAAACTAGCAAATGCCGCCCCTGGGAAGGCCCGTACGCCCCACACGCCCCGGCAGAGCGGCCGTGCAGAAAGCGGGGCTGCCTTCGCCCACAGCAAAGCTGCAGCCGAAGCCGTCTGGTGACCTCTCCCCATCCCCTGGTCACCAGATGGATCCACAAACGGCACAGCGGCGACGCCAGCGCCGGGGCGGGCTATCGGCACAGTCGCCCTAAGACACCCCACCCCCCCGTCCCGACCCCGCGGCCATAAACGCCGTTCAGATCTGCACTCCCGAGCGCAGAAGTGCCCGACCGAGCCCCAACGAGCCGCTTCTGTTTTTCAGAAGCCATTTCCTAAAAATGACGAGCTGCAGCCACCGCCCCCCCGCGGGCTCGCCAGCGCCGCCGGGGAGGTGCGCGCCGAGAGCTGGGGGGTGAAGCCCGAAGCCCCGACCGCGGTGCGAGCGCGGCGGCGCAGGGCTGGTTTTGGGGAGCCGGCGGGCGCCCCGCCGCCTGCGCTATCGGCATCGCTCCTCCAGCGCAGCCCCCTCTTCCGCTCCCTCCCACCACTGCGGCAGCGCAGATGGCAGCAGCGTGACCTCGCTGTTCCTGCCTCCTTGTTTTGATCCTGCAGTCTTGATTGTTCAGGCTAATCCCACACTCCCAGCCTTGGCTGCCAGCCAGGACTGTTATTAATGGCACAAAAGCTTCTCATTCCAGCTACTTCTACATCCGCTAATGCTGTTGTTCCCTTCTCTCGCTCCCCCTCTCGCCACATTACAAACTGGAGCTGGAATATATTTTACAAGGGGAGGGGGGGGAGGCGGAAAAACACCCTCTCTGATCGTCCTTGCACGCCGAAGGCTTTACCAAAACCATACAGGAAAGGCTCATCAGCTCCAGGAATAATTACTGATGCCAAAGCTGTAAGACCACCCTGCTCATCCAGCGATCGGCTCAAGCGATAAACAGCACACGGATGTGGGGAGTTCCCAGCCATCCCCGAAGGAAGCCCAGGATCCCAGGCAGAAGAACGCACAGCTGCCTGCAGGGCCCGAGGGAAGGGCTCTGCTGCCCAGGGCAGGGGGGTACCAATGCTGGCCGGAGGGCCGCGGACGGGCAGCACCGCGGCCACAGGGGCACGGCACCCACCTGCTCTTCAGGCTCGGCTGCCTCGCTTGGGGAACCTCCTGCTTTCCTGCCCTATGCAACAAATACTACGTTAAATAACCATAAAGCTCCCGTTAGAAGTACGCACTCAAAGGCGGCTTCGAACTGATTCCTATTTAGCCCCTCACGTGCCAATCTTTTATGGCAGGTTGTGTCTCCCTCTGCAAGGAAGCCGAAGTCCCCCGTGCAGGGCCTGAGAACCGAATTCGGGTAGGTCCCCTCTGCCTGGTGAGGGCTTTGCACAGACCACACCGACTGCTCAGCTGCACCTCGCCCGCCCCAGTGAGAGGGGAAGGGCTGGAGCCCTGTGGCAGGAATAACCATGGGGCGAGGTTGGCCTCACCGACCAGGGGGCTGCGGCACGATATCGGGGCGCAGGTCCCGTGTCAGCTCGACCTGCTTGGACCCGGGGCTGGTTTGGGAGGGGAAGGGACGAGGATATTCGTCAGGGCCTTGTGATCCATCAGAGATGAGCAAGCCATGCCCACCAGGCACAAACCCCACGGCGGCTGAAGGGACACGGCTCGCAGCGACTGCAGCTGCAACGCTTGCCCAAGGTTTGGTCGTGAGTCAGCCCAGCAGGGCAGGTCCTCAGCACCGCACTCGCCACACCGAGGGCCACCAAGCTGAAGGTTGACGAGGTTTATAGTCGCTTTAAACTGCAAACCCAGCAAGATGTATGTGTCCCTGAGACCCTCCCGTGGGAGCAACCCCACCTTCCCGTGCAGCCGGGGCCAGCGTTGCAGGTGCTGGGAGCAAAGTGCGCAGGGAACGTCGTGTTGGTGCCTGAAGAAACCTGCCCGGTTTTCAGCTCAAGCTGTCGTCCTGGTGAGATGATTCACCACCCTGCCCTCGCTACTTGCGGAAATGCAGGAAAGGAGAAAAGCAGCTACGGGAACATTTCTTCTGATTAGGAAGGTCAGTACATTTTTAATAAAGGGCTCTTTAAAGATAATCTCATTTCAGTATTTACACATGTTAAAGAGGTTACAGAGATCAAGATGTAATGAAGTCAAGGAGAGGACAATAAAAGCGTGGCTGGGATACTGCAGTGAGCGCGTTGGTTTGGACCACAGGAGGGCTGGAGCAGCAGGACACACCCCCCACGTACCCCAGCCCGGGAGGATGTTCTGGCACCGGGAATAACCGGCTGCTGTTCACTCCTGAACCACCAGTAGCAGGTTTCTGAATGCAACCGGTATCTCCAGCTTCTGTTTTTCCTTAAATACAGCACATCGCCCTGCCTCGACGGCGAGCCCCTGGCACCTGCCCGCTCCTCCCCGGGCACACCGCTGGCACGCTCGGTCTGACAGGCTCGTGCAAGCACTCGCGCTCTCCCCGCGAGCCAACGCACGCCACCTCCCACCCCATCCGACACAAACATCTTCAAACGCCGCAGCAGCTTGTACTATAGGCAGAGCCCTTGTTTACCAGCACGCAGGCCTAATTTAAACTCCTGAAGTCATCTCCAGCCTTTCGCTATAGCAACCCCGGCAAATCTTCCCACTGTAATATGTGCAGAGCAGCTTTGCATCGGAGCTCTACCTTGGCTGAGGTTAAATATGACTTAAATATCTGCCAGCAGCTCCCGGAGAGAGCAGTGGAGTTTCACAGAAACTCTGCTCTGAAGGCAGAGCTCCGCATGGCTCTTCATGTGCCACAGATTAACCCTCGAGGAATTAAAAACTCTCCTGAAATGCTCGATTCCCGCTCCTCCGGGTCTTCGGGAAACCTGCCCTCCCTCTCCTCTGCTCTACGCGCACTGGGTTTCTGCAACGTGCACAACATGCCGTTTGCTTTACGAGAATTCAGTGCAGTGGTTCGGGCACGGGGGGATGCACACGCCAGCTCTGTGAACAGCACATGAGGTCACCGGGAAGAGAAAGTTTACGTCAAGTTTGGAATTTTTTCCCTACTGTACGAGCAAAGATTTTGGTGCCTGTTCAAAGCTACCGTGTTTCATTGCAGAGGGTGCAAGAGACTTTTGTAGAAGTATTGAATAGTCGCAAGATCAAGCAGAACAAAAGGAAAAATATATTCTGAGGGAGATGTTACTTCTAGAGGTCAAATGGCACTTGAAGTCCCCGTCAAGTAACTTTCAACTGAGGTTGCACAGAACCAGGAGGAAGCGGGGAAACCAGCACGGGCTGCCAGATCACGGGGGGGACAAGGCAAAGGTATCCAGATCCACAGGTAGTTTGCACAGCTGCGTCAGTAATAGGCAGGTTGGAGTGCCCTCGTGAAGCAACTGGACTGTAAGAAGTAATTAGTGGAGCAGGCAAGAGAGTCATGGAGATGAGGGAGAGAAGTCAAAAAAGAACAACAAAAATAGGAAAATATTTCAAATTAATAAAATTGTTTTCAAAGCCAAAAGGACTTGCTGCAGTCGTCTCAGCGAACAGCCCAACAGGCGACAGAACTCCCCTGAGTTAATTCTCTTTGCATTTGCTACAGAGACAGACCAACTCCAGCAGATATTTTGAAACCATGAGAGTATTTAAAGGGAAGCCCAATACCCTAATATTTAAGGGACGTGACGTCTGCTACAGCCACACGCTAAGCTATTCTCATGCTAGGAACCCTCCCAGTAAATCTGGTGCTTTATTTCGCAGTTGAATTTCTTTAGCTTCAACTTCCAGTGGGCAGGTACTTTTGCTCTGTTTTTAAAAAGCATCCCGGAACAAAGCAAGCAGGATGGCTGTCAGGCAAGGTCGGCCCAAAGCCTGCGGGCAGCAGATGTTTAGAAGGCGAATATACTCCCCAGCACCCCGCCCAGGCTCCGGCAGTCAATAACGGATGGGCTTCCAACCCATCAGATGCTCTCAACTTTCTCCTTGCTAAGCTAAATAGCTTGGTGTTTCCAACCCCTAATGCATGAAATGAGGGAGCCCCATTCAACCAACCAGCTTCTTCTTTTCTTTTTCAAGTAAAGACTATGTTAATCTCATTAGCTACGCTACTGCAAAGCCAGTCTGTGAGTCGGTCCCATCTACGACCCAAGTAATCTTCAGCAGCTCCTGTAACGCAGGGAGCACTCTGACCCCAGGCGTACTGGGGAATGAGAAATGTTACTGGTTTTAGGATAAACCCGACCTCATGGTGCCAGGCCAGCGAAAACAGCGGTGGCCCGGGGACAAAGAGCAACCCTTCTATCATATCCCAACGCTACAGAGCGTTGTTTCCAGGTGAGCCGTGCCCGCCGCTGGCCTTACCCAGCCCTTGGCACCAGTCTCTCGTCCTCCCTGGTTCCAGCACACCCACACCTCAAGAATTTCCCCACGCCACACCTACGCCTACTTGCCAACACACACCACAGCCTCAGCCACCCCCAGTCCCACATGAGTCTCTCCTGCACGCGAGTAACAGCAAGTATCAGCTGACGTCTGCTGAGCTCTCCTACTGCTGTAAAATTACAGGGCTCAAATAACAAAACACTGAGGGTCTCCCGAGTGTGCTGGGGCATCATTTGGAAATCACTGCCTTGACGCTTGCATGTAACATCACCAGGATTTAGGGCACCTTTTGGCGAGAACCCAAACCAGAAATCCCAACCAGTGCAGAGTTTAGTTCAGCCACGACCCAGAACAACAGGAGCACTCCCGTTCTGTGACCCCAAACAAATTCACATGGGAAAACATCGCGTTTAAGATGCGAAGAGTCACATGATGGCAACACACCCACACAAAACGCTCAGGCCTGCGCCTGGGTAAGGAATTTAATCACCAGTTTCTGCTTTCCCACAGGAGCCAAGGCACCACCTCTGTCCAAAGCACTGGGTCACCGTTTCTCCGACGCTTTAGACCTGGCACGTGAGGCTCTGGAGATGAAGAGAAGCTGTGGCTGCTGCCCTGGAGGACGGCAGTACCAGTACTGCACCGGGGACATGCGGACAAGGGGGGTGAGGATGAGGAAGGTGGTAAAGCCCTCTCCGAGGGCAGGAGCGCCCATGTCTGCACACACAGAGCCCCTTCAGAAGACAGGCAATGGCCCAGGGCAGGGCCACAACGGCCAGGAGGGATGCCCCGATGGGGCCACGCTTCCAGCAGCAGTTTTCTGGTGGGTGCAAGGAGCCTCACGGCAAAGGTCTCCCCCCGCGAGGGGCAGCCGGGGTCCCCTGGGAGGAAGCACCATCACTGATGTCCCCTGCGGCTCCGTGGGCAGGGCAGAAACCGGAGCAAGTACCACAGGTGCCTGCAGACAGCGTGGCAAGAGGGGAACCGGGCCATCCACGGACCATTCTAGGCCGGGTTTTAAAAAAACTCATCCTTGCCCAGACCACTGACATTAATTCTTGTGAGCTTATTGGGTTGTTTAGAGCTGACCACACAGACCTGGCAAGAACAAGTGAGGTTCCTGCTTCCCGGTACGTACAACCAAAGGGCACAAACACAGCAGAGGGAAAATCTGCGTGCTGCCCTTCACAAGGAGGCAGCAGCACTGACCAGATGGGCCTTTAAATGGGATTAAGAGGAAGACAGGTCCACAACATCCATCCCTTTCCTCCAGGGCTGGAAACTTGCCCTCCTTACATCCAAGTCTCCACAATGGGGAACCAACCTTTTGCTTTTACCCTCTTTGTTCTTCCAAGTCGCTTCTTCCCTCGTGTTTACCTTACAGACCTGCCACCTCCCTCTGGCCCACAATTCCTCCTTCTCTGGAAGGTCTCTGAGATGTACATTATACAAGATACACAAAAATAAATTGCTTTTAATCCTCCAGATTCTAGTGCTCCCAAACAAGGATCTTAAAGAGCTTTACAAACAATGGATTAAGCCTTAAGACTCCCCGTGAGGTAAGAAAGCGCCTCTCACAGAAGCCGAGGAAGGTGAGCGAGGCTGAAGGCTGCACAACGCAACTTTACCATCGCTGCAGAAGTGACCCGTTTCTATCGGCGCAAACGTAAGCGAGTCTATCGCTGATCCATCATCAGCCTCGCCACACCTTTGCCGTTGTCGCTCCAGACTCTGAAGCGGCTTCAAAACCACCGTACATCTCCCAAATGCCAACCGCTTTCTTTCCCACCTTCAAGTATCAAAACACTCGGCCCAAGACAAACCATCCCGCGGATGGCGGCAGCCGCTGGGTCCTGAAGCTGCGGACGCAAGGCTTCTTGGGATGCTACTAAGATTTTGTGACAACTAGCTTTCCTTAGCAGGCGCACGGGAAGCTTTCTCGGCGTGTATTTCGAGCAGCTCACCGGGCGCGATCCTACGGAGAAAGGCACCTTCTCGGTTTGCTCCTCAACGTTAAGATGACTTTGGGTCACACGCTCTGTAGGCTCAGACCGCGACCTATATTAATATGACATCATGTATTAGCGCATCCCGGTCTGTAAAGCCCTTATATTTCTTCCCAAATATATTTTGCATACATCTTGTAAACAAGCGTTACATCCTTTTGATCAGCGCCCTGCACGGAGCCCGGGGAGGGGGAGGAGACTTCCTGTTCCACTATTGCAATCGCGCTCAGCAACGTGCTGCGCTCAGCTCTTGCTGCCCCGTGAGCAATGATGAAATTTTCTATTTTGGTGGCTTTTTCTTCATATATTTGTAGCAAGTGGGCTGCGCTCTAGTCCAGCATTGCTGTTGATTCGAATCTATTTCTTTTTAATTCATTTTAAAGTGGCAGCATCTCCTTTTCATGCCAAGACGGCCAACCAAGAACCCTGTTCTCTAGCCAAACGTTTTCACGCTACCTGGCTTCCCAGTTTCCTTGCCGTTCGCCTGAAAGCAGACGTTTTTGCCAAAGAACTTGTTTACAGAAAAAATAGCCTCCTGTACGCAGTAAGGCACACCACCGTGTTTTCCTGCTATTGCTTATCTGCTGAAGATAAATCCGGTTTCTGCTTGCCCGCAGGCAATCAGCCAAATGCTCACCAGCTGATACCTCCCTGTACCTCGTGGCGACTTCACGTGCCCGAACCCGCGCTCCTCTCACGGCCGACCGCCTCCGAGAGGTACCGGCCGTACCACGGCACCAACGCCAGCGCTGACACAAAAATACTCCGTCCTGCTTCCAGAGACACGACACCAGTTGAAGCTGCAGAGGGCTGATTATCTTCCTCCCTCTGGAAAGAGCAAACACCCGCAGACTCCAGCGGCCACCGGCAGTAACTACTGTGTAAATGGTTAAAGGCTTGTGCTCTCTTGTGACTCCAGCTCACCACTTCCATGTCCTCCCTTTGCCAGCTCATAGGAGGAGCTTACAAAATCAGCACGCTGTAGGCAGCCTAGCTGCAACACAGGAATGTTATGTAGTCGGTTACTAACACAGTGTTTTGCATATTGTGTTTCAAACACTACATGCTTCTACATGTTCAATGTCAACAAGGGGAAAATACTGTCAGACCAAAATGAAGTCTTCCTAATATGAGTTATTAGCTATGCAGCAGGCTACCAGGTGCACTGCGAAGACCCCGCAGGGATATTCCTGCATTCATTTCAGCCCCTTCCTTTTGAGAACAATCTCGGTTCTTTTTCTAACGATTTTCCTCTAGCTGAGATCAGCGTGCTTCTCAGCTCTGCCCGCTGCGGCTTCCACACGATCTGCCACCGGGACGGGGAGTGTTCGGACAGAAACGCCTCACGTCGGTCCACGAGACAAGCAGCGAGGACCTGGCAGATTTAGGATACCAAGCAGGGAGGAGAAAGAAACGCAGCATAGATTCTTCTGCGTTAAACCACTTCCAAGTTTAAGGGAAAGCAATTTTTTTCAACAAACAGAACATATTACATGAAACTGTGGGTGTGCTACTCTTACAGATGCTCTATGTGAACCAAAATTTGCTGAAATTATTACAGAAACATTCCACAATCTCCCAAAATAAGCATCTTTGTGTATCTTTGCCTGGTTAAATTATGAAAAAAACCTGCATAGTGGAGCACAGTTTCCATTTCCTCGCACACTCCTACCAGGGCTGTGCTTACAAGTAAATGCACCGACCTTTTCTCAAAGAAATCAGTGTTTGCTGTTCCTTATAATTTGCAGAATTTTGGCTCGCTTCCACTTCACCCACTTTTGAATACGACGCTCCCCACCCCCACACAACTGTTCCTTTCTGAAGGATGACAGGCTACCCAAAAAAATAACGGCAGCGCTGGAGCTCCTCGTTCCCTCCTGGATAGCATCGCTCCAGCGGCAGACAAGGAGCACGGGGAATTGTGGACCAGCCTGTTGCGGGCAGCACCTCACCTTACTTCAGCGTAACAAATTTCTCCGATAACGGCACTTTTCCAGCACTCCCCTCACGCCAGATTTTCTATACGCTCGTTTGAGGCACGTCTTAATGCTTTATTATTTTCCTATCAAAAATTGGACCTCAAATCCCTTACGAAGGGCACCGCGGTTACTAGAAGGATCACCCCGCAACCTTGCTCTCTTTTTCCGTCACTGCTGATGTGGTACACAAAGAATGAGATTTTTCAATTTGTTTTGTCCGTGAGCCAAAAATTCCTTTTAATGGACTGAATATGGTGCCTGTGCTAGTCTCTCACCGCTCCAGCTCAACTCTCACAACAGTCACTGCCTACAACGCCGAGTTGGCCTCCTTTTGCAGGAAAATAAGGCCAAACCAGCTTGAAAGCACGTTTGGAATCTGGAGATTAATTCCATGTAAACTAATGCATTCAAACCTCTTTGTACGGCTTCAGAAAGGGCTGTCTGATCCCAGCGAGAAGTAGGGCAGCGCATACCCGTGCCGTACGATGGGGAGGCAGGCAGAGCTGCCTCCATTTTGAAACTCTTTACTTAAGCTCACAACCATTGCTAAGGAAGGGGCCTGCCCCGGCGAGCCGGCCCCGCTGCCGCTCGGCCACCTGCCCGCCCCACAGAGCATCGCACCCGCTGCCCGGGCACAGGACGGGGGGCGAGGGGGAGCCTGCTGAAAAGGCCTGCGGGGAAACAAAGAGGTGCCGGAGCCGGCGGGAGGGCAGGGCGGCGGGTCAGGAGGCGGGAGGGCTCCCACGGGAGCCTCTGCCTGGGACCCGGAGCTTTTGTTCGGTAGAAAATGCCGGGAGAAACAAAGCCCGGCGAGGCCGTGGGGCTGCCCTGCGATGCAGGGCACGCTGCTCCCGGGGGTCAGCCCGCCGCGGGCAGCAGGACCTGGTCCCCCAGCCCGCGCTGCCGGCTCCTGCCTGCTGCTGCCTGTGCTGCAGCACTCCCTGCTTCTCTCCACCATCTCTCTCTCTCTGGGAGATAAATTATTCAGAATGAAACCATTTTAAACTCTGTTGGGATGCTGAGCAAAGCTAAGATGGGTGGTGCTGCAGAGGAAGCTGTCAGGGACATGACCAGAAACCAGGTCTTCCTCACACAGGAGGTTAACAAGTGCAATTACAGCTGATCCCGCCTCGAACCCAACACCACACAGCGCTCTGAAACAGCTGAACACAAAGCTCTGCGAGCACCCCGTCACACCCACGGACCCAACACCAACTTGAGCGCAAGGCCCAGGGACCTGCCATGCCAAGTCCATTCATGGGAAGCTCCCACAAAGCCACCCCATCAGCCGTGTCTGAGTACTAAATACCCTTTTTCCTGTATTTTCTTCCTGCTGGCACGGTATAAAGCAGCAGAAAGAAGGGCAGCTGAGCAGAGCATGGTTTGCACAGTGACCTTCGCATGCCAGGACAGCCTGGTGAGCACCGCCTCACAGCCGTCACACATCCAGATGTGCTTCACGGATGCTCCCGCAGACCCACCTCTGCAGCTGTTCTCCCCCGCAGGGACGGGAGATGAAAGCACGGATGGCACATGGACTGACCGCCGCCAAATTCCTCCTGGGTGACCAGGCACACCCAGGCTCCCAACGCTGGGGCCTGCTGTCACAGTTAGGTGGGAGGAGATCGCTCCCACCAGAGAAAGGCAGGGCCAGGCTGCGGGGTGACCCAAAGCCAACACCACACTACGCTGCTGGGAGGACTGGGCCACCCTGCAGAAGGAAACGGGCAGCACAGCAGCGGACAGGAGCCCTCCCACTGCCCTCCTGCAGTGGGATGGGTCCCCAGAGAGGCCTCCCGACCACCCACTGGACTCGAGACCCACCCTGAGCTTCCTTCCACGAGGAGTGCACGAGCAGGACGCTCTGCGACGGGCTGTCTGAAATGCTGCACGTGGCCAGCAGCGGTTTGCAGCACCTTAGACACGAGCACCAGTAAGGTACTGGACACGGGGCCCCACCATACAGATGTATTCGGGTCAAAAAGGAGAACATCAACAAAAAGGTAGTCTGGAGAAGAAGGGGTTTTGTTTTGTTTTGAAACGAGGAGACAAAATAATTCAATGGCCTGGAAACTATTCTACATTAAAAGTCACTATAGCACTAAAAACCCAGCTCTGACAGTTATGGGTGAAGCCCTTTAAAAGTTACCATGGTAGTTGATGCAGCTATTCGCCCACTCATTCTTCAATAATGCTGGATTTTTTTTTTTTTTAAATGCGTTTCAACCACAAACAAGCAAATGCAGCCGAAGGAAAAAGTACTTTCTCACACCATAAAACCCCCTCCATCCTTTATCTCTGCCACAAGCGCACAGCTAAGGAGGAGACAGCAGGTAACAGGGAGCCAAGCCAAACACACTAGGCTGAACTCCGCGCCCCCCCTCTCCCGGGGGAGAGGAAATTTAAGAAGCAGATTCAGGATTTCAGCATCCATTTCACTTTCCCTTCCCCCCCTCCCTCCTGAACTATCGCTCCCTGGGCCCCAAACGGCTATTCAGATGCTATGTCAGCTGAATGCTACGTTTGCTTCCTCTCGCAAACACCAGCTCAGCAAGCCTCGCAACACGCTAGATGTCAGACGAGAAAGCCAAGTATTTTTGGAATACATCTTTCTGCCTTTTAATTAAGCGCCCAGGTAGAGAGCAGCTCTGCAAAGCGTTCGCTCGGCAAAGCCGCATCCAGCAAGGCTGACAGAGGCAAGTCGGAGCAAGACGAGACCCAAACAAAGGAAAGCAAACACGGGCTGTAAGGGAGGAGCAGGATACAACTGCATTGACCTGCCCAGCTATTATTTTCGCAATCAAGCCGAGGTCTAGAAACTCCTACGGCCAAAGGGAAGGCTTCGCCCGCCTGCGAACGCCGCGCAGCGACCTCCCCAGCAGCACAGCCCTCATCCCGCGTGCAGACCGAAAACGAAAACCTCTCAAACCCCAGCTCAGCGGCAGCCGCTGCAGATAACCGGCGCAGGCTGATCGCCTCCCCATCTGCCAAATAACCCCCGCTTCTTCCCTGGGGAGCTCCCTGCACCACCACCCCCCGGCCCCGGGGGCACCCCAGGAACAGGGGCTGCCGTGGGTCGGCCCCCACAAACGCCCGGCTCCAAGGGGGGGGCGAGGCAGATGGGGAGAGGGAATAAGCAGCTTCCACCGCTAAGCCGGGGAAGGCAAGACTGAGCCTGCGCACCGCACACGCCGGGGGCACGTGGGGCCGGGGCGCAGCCGGCCGGGGGGCCATGCCATGGGCCGGCCTTCTCGCTGGGTGCTAGCTGAAGCAACACGTCCTGCTGGCTCTACAGAAATAATACTCCTCGTTCTTAATCCAGTATAAATTATTTGTTACAATAAATACTTGCCCTGAAAGCCTTGAGGCTTTACTAACAAAGCTGGGCTTGCACGCAGGCTGCCAGGTTTTGAGAACTGGTTTAATCAGCTGGAGAAGCTGTTAGCGTGCTTAGGAAGCGCATTCAGGCTTCGCAAGACAATTTAAGTGAAAAGAGCCACTGTCGGTGGCGGCTCTTCTTTCCCACAGTCCCCTCAACTCCAACTCTCGCCAACCCAAAACAACTCAAACTGGGAAGCTGTTTTGCCACGATACGAACTGGGAGAACAGCCTCATCACCGCGGCCCTCGGACGGGTCCATCCACTTAAGAGATTCATGCGTTCGGCGAGGGGCAGTTTCTGCGCCGAAGCGTGTTTCCAGCCAGCGCCCCGGCGAGCAGCAAGCCAACAACTTTCAAGATGAATTAAGGCCGCCGCTTCCGTGGAGTTACGCTGGTGGAAGGCGGCTTTGTTAAACCAAAATAAAAGCTAGAAACGTGCTACGTTCACCCCATTGTTCCTTCGCCTTTTCTAATAGCTGTTTTCTCTCCTCCATCACTCTCCGGCTTCGCACGCTCAGCTGTGACTCTTTGTGCCTCCCTTTCGCTGCCTTCTGCTTCTGTTTGTCCTTTTGATCTCCACTTCTCAGCTTGTGTTTTCTGCCGCGTCCCCATCCCCCACGCCTGATTTCCACTTTTATTAGGGTGCGAGGCAGAACGGCTCAAAGGATGAACAATGCGTTTTAGCTGAAAAGGCTTTGAAGCTGAATTGTGTTGTTTACAGATAGATTCCTCAATCTCCTACTGAAATAAAATAGTATTTTACCTCCACCAAAGCGCTCGCTGTTTATTTTCACTTGGAAGCAATTATAAAAAGCTGATGTAATGTTAAATGCATGAAACCAGCATCAAGAGCACAGGAGTATGATCACTTTTTTAAAAAAAAAAAAGAGCAACAACTAACCAGATAAGCACATCTCCCAAAGCCCACAGTTCCTAGGAGAAATTATTTTGGAGTCCAATTGTAAAGCATCGGCTGCTGCAAGGACAGGTTAAAGCTTCAACCGGCTTCAAAAGCCCCTGTGAGCCAGCACATCGGTTGGGGTTTTCCATACAAGTGCGCTTTCCTTCCATGCTGAACAGGAATGTGTACCGAATCGCTGCCTTCCCATCTGAGTTCCTTCAACTGCAAAGCATTACTTCGATTAACGCATGCTCCTTCAAGTTTAAATATTGAAACTCCTCTAGTTGGGCAACTTACAGCAAGAGACAACGTACAATGGCGCAGCTCCGGCCCCCGCCGTTGCTCCCCGAAGGGCTCACATCCAGCCTCAAAGCCAGAACCTCCGTTACAAGACTCCCCAGTAGCAGCATCTCCCAAAGATGATCCCTGGGCTGGGTAATACTATCTCTAAGTTAAGAGTCAAGATGGGAGATAAAAAGCATAACACCACGAGCCATGGAGATAAGATTTTAGTTCTTTCCTCTGCTCAGCGCAGCGTTTCGTCACCACCCAGAATTACAGCCCACCGCGGCAGCACGAGCGTGGCTCACTGCACGAGGGGCAGAGCGGGTCCTGGGAGCACCCCGAGCCCCGGCTCTGCCTCTCGCCGGGGCGCTTGCTGCCGTCGGCAGGGGGTGGCAGGGCTGAGAGCCTGGCACCCCGCCTGGGGCAAAGCACCCACCCGGGCTGCTGATTTAAGAAGCAAAATACACCAAAAACATCGCTGATCCATGAGTTGCATCCGTCAGCAGCGGCCGCCTCCGTCATCTGGGATGCCCAGCGCTGCCTGGGCAGGACAACACGTTAAACCAGCCGCAAGGAAAAGGCCAGGACAAGCCTGTAAGGTCTGCAGCTCAAAAAAGTCGTAACCATCAGATCTGAGCAGAAATAAAAAAAAGACTGATCCCTGGGAGAAGAGCAGCACCTCAGGGCCCACGGGCTCCCCGGGAACCCAGCGACCAAACAGGGAGCCAAGAGAGCCGGGCAACTGCGCCCTGCCAGCTCCCCGGTGCAAGAACCGACTTCTGCATGCTTAACAGTTAATTAAAATAAATTAAACCTCAGCTCATGCAAACTGTACAATTATTTTTTTTCATCACAGACAGGTAAATTTTCAAGCTGACTGACCAAACAAAGCAAGCATAAAATAGTTGAGGCTAAAATCTGCCACTCTGACTGCAAGCTGTAATCTCTGTTATTCAACGTTCAAGATTTGCAGGCTATAGAGGAGGTTTGGGAGCTGTTAATCAATGGCTGAAATGAAAGATAATGCTTTACATGATGCACAGAGCTTCCTCGGAGGGAAGAGAGATTAACTCCCTGCAGGTCACAGCCCTCAACCGTACGAGTTGATCTCCTTACCATCACTGTACCTTAAATAATTTAAGGCAATACTAAACCAGTAACAGAGCACAATTTTAAGCAAAGAGCTTTTATTTTCACTGAATAAAATCTCCTTTTAAAAACCAAAACCTACCCGCAGACACTGCAGCTGGAGGCAGCCTGCTGTAAAGAGCACGGGCACTGCCTGGGAGCTCCCGAGGCAGAAGCCAGAGCTGCCTGGCCCAGGCTTGGCTACTTAGGCCTCGTTTAGTTAAGGGGCAAGGAGAAATGCAAGCAAAAGTCACATTATTGAAGTGCTTCCAGAAAATGTCAGAGCCCATCACGAAATAGCTCTGTAGATCAGGTATTTGCCAAATTTTCCCAGTTAAGAAAAAGCAGCCTTTAAAACCTGAAGAGCACCCGTCGACACGCCACCAGCGGACCGGTGGCTGGTTTTCATACCCTGCTCTTGTCCCCAGGGGTTCAGAGCCGAAGACCCAGGGATGAACCGACATTAGACTAACGATGAGTTTGGCCTTTGCTCACCTAACTGCAACATTTGATCTAAATTCTTGAAGAAAAGGCGAAAAGTAGTCCCGTCCCTCCTCCAACACCACGCGTTTTAGTGGCACAGAGAGGCATGGAAACCTGCCCGTACCAAGCACGGCCAGCCACGCACCTCAACTCCTGCCCCACCAGCGCCCAGAAACGCTACCCCCACCTTAGGGATCACAGCAGGGCTCGCTCACGGCGAGCCTTGAAGTGGAAAGCGCGAAAGGATGAAACTCAAAATCTGCAGGTGTCCCGAACGCTGTGATCTTCTCACTCCTACACTCCTCCTTCGGCCCGTCCGCATTTCCGAAGGCTCCCACGTCACACATTCACTAGACAGTCTCGTTTATCCTCTACTAAGTAAATACTTTAAACTATTTTTTATGATAAAAATAGAACGCTGGCATTTGAACAGGCAGATTTGAGAAGCAACAGGCTAGCATTCCCGAATTAAAGCACACGAACACGCACCGTGCACGTGTGTTAGAAACACGGCATTTCCAGCGGAGCAGCAATTACGTGAGGTGTGCTGCTAATTGCTTTGAATTCCCCGAAAAAGAAAATTACACACCTCACACCGAGTAATTTGAAAACAAAACCGTTGATAACTTGAAAATATTTTTCCAGTTACTACAACAAAAAACGCTTCGGTGTATCTTCTACTTTAAACAGAAGCGAGGAAAACTCCCAGATTACAGCAGCGAGGTTTGCTGCCAGGTTTCAAGGTCTGCTGGCGGCCCCCTCCGAAAGCTCACACCGGCCCAAAACACACGGAGCTGCACTCGGGGCCCCGGGATGGTTTTGCTCCCCTCCTCCTCAGGCACGTGCAAACCTCCTCAGCCTTAATTCTGGAAACGGGTAGGTTTGTATCACCCTCTGCATTCCAGAAACAGTTCCAGCGTAGAAGCAACATCAATATTACTCAAGCTGCAAAAACTCACACATCTGCTAAGCTAGTTCATAGTTTCTAAAACTAAAAATGTCATCAACTCGAACTCCACGCAGTAAGATGCAGAAAGAGCTGAGCCCGTTGGGTGAAGCCTACCGAGGGCAGCAATGTGTTGCACGGCACCGGATCAGCAGTGGGGCTGGCCGGGCTCTCCCTCCGCCGGGAGGACGGATGCCTCCAGAGGTGCCGTGCTCTGGAGGTCTGGGGATGGCGCGAGGAGGAGCTCGCCTGGGCTCACCAAACCCTGAAGCTCCGTTTGAGATGTTGTGCATGAGAAGGATTAGGAATTATAGGCTGCAAACGGAAGAAACCTCTGCTGGGTAGCAGGCAGCCATCGGGCTCGCCAGTGAAGAGAAATCCTCTGCAGGTTTTAATGGCGCGCAGAGCAAGCTCCCGCCAGCGAGCCAGCGCCGATCACAGCCCGACACCAAAGCAGAAACATCCACAGCATTTTTCTGTGTAAATTATTCTTCCCGGCACGTGCGAGACACAAGCGGAATCCCTGATCAGACGGCAAAGGTGGTTAGTCTTGGTTTGGGGCAGGGAGCAGGGGTGGCCGCCCCGGCCGGGAACGGAGCTCAGCCCGTGGGGCCATGCTACATCACGAGCACTCCTGCTTATTTAATAGTTTTGCAACATCCTTTGCAGCCCCGGTAATTTAATTTTTTTTTTTTTTTTAGAAAAGGACATAAAACATTCAGTGTGCCCCATCAGTCGCACAGGTGAGCAGATGCGAGCACACCACTAAATTTTTAAAGCAATTTTGCAAGGCTGCTTCGTTTCCCTTCTGTGTCTGCAAGGAGAGCGTTCCTGCCTTCGTTAGGTATCTCCTGTTTTCAGTAGCTTAAACGCTGAAAAAAGCAAGACTAAAAAAAGAAATCACGACACTGGAAACAGCCGTCTTCATAAAAACTGTTTTTGAACACCTACTCAGTCACAACTGCGCAACAGGGGAGCAAGACACGGTTTGCACACTCATTCAGGTGTTCGCTTTCTCCCTGAACACCCAAAACAGCTCCGAACAAAACCTCCAGCCGCAGGGCACGGCCTTCACAGAGGTGCCTTTGGCTTAACTCAAAAGATCGTTTCCCGGTTTATTAAGATGGGGCTACCGAGCAGCAGCAGCGATTCTTTCGTTAAGCCGTGGCTTGCAGAAAGCCACCAGCACAAAGGCATCTCCCAGGCCGAAGCCGGCCGGGCTGTCACGGCTGCGGGAGGAAGGAGGGGAGAAGACGGCGCTGCAGCCGTAAGGCACCATGTGTCCTCCAGCAGACCCTGTCTGGAGGGAGGGCGGGCGTGCTGGAGCCGCTCGGGGAAGCCAGATGCGAGGCCTGGCACTGACGCCAGCAGCCGAGCTATTTTTACTAACCAATGGGTTGCGGTGCCGGAGCAGGAGCTGCTTCTCCTCTCCAAGCCCGGCTCACCGCGCTCGGCCGGGCTGGAGGGATCCGGGCGGCTCGGGGGCCGAGCTGGGAGCCCAGCACCCACAGCTGCCGGACCAGGAGGGAATTCAGACGCCTTTCGCAGAGCCCAAGGCTTTTCTGCCCACAGGGACCTGCACCAACTCCAAAAGTGATATTTTTCTGTAATATTTTTTCTTCTGGCAGGGAGGCTTCCCCGTCAGAATTCACAGGAAAAACCCACTAAATCCCTTAGCACAGAGAAGCCTAAACAGATGATCATTTCTCCTCACTACAACGGCATCTACCTGCACCCTAAGCCCTTCCCAAGGTCAGCTCCCTCCTCCCTGGACAAGTCAACAGCACACACCAAATCCCATTTGAACAAAATGTCAAGACAATAAAAGTTTAACACAAATAAACATATTCCAATTATTCAGCGCACATCGCCAGTTTCCACCAGGCTTTCAAACCCTTTGCAGTTTCTTAAAGCTGAATGCCAGGAATACCTGCTGAAATTATCAGAGCAACGCCGGCCTTCCTAGTGCTCTCTCCATTTTCTCAGGCTTCCTTCCTGGCTTCTTTCCAGTATTCCCATCTCTTACAGAAGATCCTGTTTTCCTTCATCGTCTGGGTTGTCTCCTCCTCTTCCTTCTCATTGCCACCCACTCGTTTTTTCATCTTTCCCAATATTGTATTTGCTACATCCTCTCTCGCTGCAGCCCTCTCCCCCCCGCGCCGCCCAGCAAACGGCCCGCAGGCGCCGACTCCGTGCGCAGCCCTGCACCGCTCGCTCCAGAGCCAGCGCGTGAGATGTGCTTGCACACGCTAGTGTCCCGACACCCAGGTCAGACGCTTCTCTCCAGCCCACGCCCTGACTGTCGCTGAGCTCCAGGACGCGTGGCTTCTCCCTCGAGTGTCTCAGTGTTTGAGAAACTCCCTGATACAATCTCAGCAGCCGGCCCCTACAGACCCACCTCTGCCCACAGGCCCAGGAAACAAAGTTTGTCGAGAAGAGCAAAACAAGCAGCAAGCTGAGCCTTTTCTTTTTCCTCCTTCCTCTCCTCTAGCCCCGATCAAGAAAGCTACACAGCCAAGAGCTCCTGGCAGCCCCCTGCACGCCGGTCCCACTGCAGAGCAGATCCATGCCCCCCCAGCCCGAGCCTATCTTCTCTAAACACGTACGTGCCCTTTTGTGCCGGGCATTGCATTAAGCACAATAATCCCGATTCTAAAAAGTACCAAATACATTACTAACAAAATAGCAATGTAGTCAACCCGAAACTTCCTTTGACTAGAAGAGGCCGCCTGCCCTCCACGGCAGGAGTGAAAAGCCACAGTTTCTGTGGCCCAGCGGGTTCCTGGCTAGAGCCCCACGCTACAAGCAGCAGGTCCCTTGGAGCTCAGCTCTGCAGAGGCCTGAGCACAGAGCAGGCTCAAGGGGTTTTTTCTCATCACCAGCCTATGTAGACAGTCACTTGACAAAACGCATTAAACTTAAGCCACCACGGCCACCGCCAGCAGCACTTCCGCACCCTCCATCCTCCCGTGCAACAAACCCAGCCAAAAGCTAACAGGCAGAAAACGACCATTCTCACCTCTTTTGGGGAGGTAGGATAGTTTTCTCTTTGGTTTTGGCATTCAGACTACGGCCTCTGACACAAAGCTGAGCCTGGCCTACCCAGCAGCCTCTGTTAGTGCTGTTGCACACTCAGGCGAGCTGCAGAGCTATTTTCACCCTGTGCAAAGAGATGATGCTCAAGACGTTGGACATCAGTGCGCTGGAACCAGCTCAGTGCCGCCTCGTTGCCGCCCACCCAGTCCCCATGTTCACTCAATACCATAAAGGCTAAAGAGTCCCATCAGCATCGCAGCACCTACAAGCTCCTCAGACGGGCACCAAGCGTTTGACAAGCGGTTGGGTTGTTTTCCGCACATCCACATCTTCGTAGCATCACTCACAGCAGCGTCCCAGCACTCGCCCCTCGGCTTTGCGAGGGGGGCACTGCTCCCCTCAGGCACAGGCACGCTACTTCTGCCCGAGGTTTGTTAACTCGAGAACAACGCTAATCCAGAGATCCCAGAGTGACCTGAGCAACACGCGCTTTTCAGCCTTTGTACAAGAGAACCCGAATGGTTTGTGGTCAGCCATCTCGCAAAATTTCACCTGGGTACAAGGGAAAAGCACTGCCTCATCCAGGTGTTCCCATACACCACCTACACCCACTTTCCTTCACCCCAGATCTACAAAGCCTGCTGATTCATCTTAATACCTGGGTGGAATCTGCCGACCGATGTTTTGACTAAAGCCTCAAGCACAGACTAAAGGCAGGCAAGAGACAGCTAGGCAGCAAAGCTGCGCCGAGACTGTGAAACTTTATTTTAAGTGCCGAAGTTGGGACGCGCTCGGGCAGCCCAGGCAGCAGGCGTGGGATGAGGACGAGGGCAGACGGGGAATGCGAGCGAGACGCAGGAAGGAGAAGCAAGTGTGCAACGGGAAGGTGGCCGGAGGCAGCGGGGCGGGGAGGGGGCCAGGCGCGCACCCAGCTTGGGCTGATGGAAAGTGAAAGCTTACAAAGCCAGGCAGAAAAGTAAAAAAGCAGCGCCTGTGCAAACCAACGAGGATGTATCTAGAGCAGAGAGTCCTGCGTAGGGCTGGCAGGGACTCCCAAGAGGACCACGCACTCCCTCAGTGCAAGCAGAGCACTGGTCCGTGCCCACGCCAGCCCACGGCACCGGTGTTTACAGATCAACACTTCGCTTAATATCAATTTGACAACAGATATCAATTTGAAACAGACAACGGTCTGTTTCAAAGAGACACTGCTTACAAACCAAAACCAAGGGGAAGGTTTGACATGGCACCGCGTGTGGATCATGAGCCAGAAGGGTGATATTCTACATACTACAGTTAAACTTTGCTCACATTTAAAAGCATTTACATTTCTTATAACAACCTAGACAGAGCTGTGAGGAGAATCAGAGGTTTCCTTAAAAATCCTGTAAACTGAGGCCACCTCTGACCTCCTTTTGCACAGCTTTTGGTGCTCAGCCCGAAGCTTATGGTATCTCACACCAAACTTCTTGCTCCAGAGAGCCCTTCTTTCAGTATTTTCGAGGTGCACGGCCCTGCTATTTATCGCCGGGGTTTGTCATTTGCACGACGCAAGAGCAAAGCGGTCCACCAGCCAGTGCAGGGCATCTGACAGCCACCCCCTGCACGAGACTCAAGGCCTCCCTGACCCAACCGGAGCCGTAGAGATCGCAGTGCTCCAGCTGCCAGCTGCGGTAAGAGCACCTCAGCCCCACAGACGTTTAAGCCAGGCGCTTTTCAGACACTGCCTGCACACACTTTGGGTTTGCTACCGGCACCAGCAACGGCTTGGGCACGGACAGGTTTTCTACAGCTTTCAAGGCAGACTGAAGGTCTGAGTCAGGAGCCGTCGCTCCACGCACACGGGCAGGTGTGGAAGAGCAGGAGCAGGGGCAGGGCAGACGTTCCCAGCACGGCAGCCTCCCCCAGCTCCCCCCGGCTGACCACAGCAGGAGCCCTGGCCTGGCACGGAAGCAAGACACCATCGATGAGCTGTCAAGCACCATATTTCCTCTTCGAAAGGCACTACCCAACGATGCGTTTTAACCTCTACCATTATTCAAACAAACACCAAGCCTACACTCCCACTGGTGACAGACACCTGGCGTGGCCCCAACCCCATCACCCCTCAGCGGGGACCACTACTCCATGCTTTTGCTCAACTCTCCTCACCGGAGGAATATACCAGTCAATGAAAAACTAACTGGGCGTTCAGGACACCCGCCCCGGAGCCCTCTGTCACCCCCACTGTCTCTCCCCACACGCCCAGCATAGCTGTTAGTTCGACAGATCAATTCATTTGTTAGGTAACTTACCAGGCTGAATACTTCTGTGGCCAAAATGTTGGGTTTTAACCAAACTGCTTGGAACTGCACCACAGCCAACACCGTCAGAGGAGCAGAGACGGCGAGGAGGAGGTGGCAGTATGGGAAACGGGCGCTCCCCTGCCTCCCTCACACCATCAGGTCAGCAACGAAGGCTTGTTGTTTCTCTCCGCTATTCAAACCCGCAATGGAGGGTTCATTCGGCTTGGCACAGGACTCAATAACAGCTTTCTTGTAACACGGGGACTTGCAGGAACAGGGGAAGGTGAAAGAGAGACTAAGCAATTAGGCTGCATTATCTTTATCTGGTCCTTTTGGAGACCCAGGCCCAGCGAACGCGGCGGCGGGGAGGCTCACGGCGCGGAGCACAATGGCCCTCTGTGCCGAGCAGCCACCGGACCCGACGCAGGAGTTTTTCATCTGAGGCTTCCTGCAAAGCAGCACGGAGCCACCGAAACCACCACACACCCCCTCACAGGCTACCCTGTGCGCAGCAGGGCTTCGCCGGGTGTTTGACTTCCAGTCGCCAGCTGGCAGCTCGGGGCACGCTGCCGGCAGCAGGTCAGCAACCGTGGATCCCCGACCCCAGCGACAACCTACGAAAGGGACTTTAGGGCATAGCTGTTGTCACAGAGCCCTTGCTGAAAACCCACGTCGCTCTGCTTGCCCATCTCCTGATGGTGGCGAAGCTGTGTCGGACACATCACTCTCCAACTCAACTTCAGGAGTCCAACCCTGAGCTCCTCAGAAAGCCGACCATGGGCAGCAGCTCACAAAACCACCAACTCACCCCCAGCCAGAACTGGGCAGGGGACTTTCCCCTCACCTATTTAAGGACACAAGAAGCCTTAAAGTAAACCCGTATATCAAGAAAGTAATACTTTGCTAACTACATTACCCTCGCTGGTTTGGGCTCGCAACGCCAGAGTCACTCAGTGGGCTGGCGGAGGACCAGGGTGTTGGCTTGCCATTTGGAAATTCCCTGCAGAAGCTCCTTCCCTACAACCTCGCAACCCCACCTCGCCACCCCCCGTAGCTTCTCCCTTCGCTGCCCATCCTTTGCTCCGCTGGCAACCCGACCCCCCACTTTTCCTGGGCACAGCTGCGGGCTCAGAGGCTCGTGTCCCCTCACTCACCTCCTGCCACCACCCGGGCAGGGACGCGGGACGCCAACGGAGAGTCCCAGCGCCCTGCTCTTCCAGGGGTTGCCAGCAATCAATGTGATCATCTGCTCTGCTGATGCTGCAGTTGCCGCTAATGATATATTATAATGCGGCCCTTAAAGCGACACCACTTTGAGCATGTCAAAAGGCTGGGAATTCACTCACAAAGCTCAACCAAGCAAATGGAAATACTTCCCTTTTGCCTCTGTCCTAACGGGGCAGCCAGCTGAATGCTGTTTCTTCTGTTACCTAGAACGAGCTAGAAATGGCAAGATCTCCCATCTCATGGAAAGGTTTTAAGTTTTACTGAAATTTTAACTATTGGTCTGCAACATTTGCAAGCGCATGTGACAAGAACTGCGGATCAGTTCTCTTTGAGCACAGTGAAGTGAGAACAAACAGCACAAACCACTTGGACACATAGCTATATCACAATTTTCTCAAATAAAACATTCGTTATAACTACCCAAAACTTGCAAGTTTGTGCTATATGTCATTAAGCTTTTTATTTTATGAGCTTTGAAACAGCTTACGAGAATACCTGTGCTTTCCAAAGGTACAGACAAGTCAGGTGAGTCTGTACTTCACCTTTTGTATTACCTCCACTGAACCTTAATTCCCACATTTATTTAAAATCACAAACTGCTTTTCTATTTAATTGCCAGAAGGAGAAAGTTATTGCCATATCGCTGTGTCTTAAGACAGACCTACCCAACATGGAGAAAAGAGCGGATTCTCCTACAGCCGAACATTTTGCAGGCGCACACAGGCACCACAAAGCTATTCTTAAAAGACCTGTCACATGCAAGGTTTCATTATATTTACAGGCATAAGAGGTCCTTGTGAGAGGAACGCTATGCAGAAAGCATCCCTAGAAAAGGAACCTTGAACAAGAACTGAGTTATTTCCGCAAATGTGACCAGAAAGTTCCTCGGCGCTAGCAGAGATCTTTATGCACCCTCTGCGTTGGGCTCAAGGCCCGTCTGTGAGTACCATCGGAACCCCCAGCCGGTCTCCAGGAGGCAGCACGCCAACCGAGCCTCCCGAGCTCTCTAAAAGCTCTTTTCTTTACCCACATTTATACCCTTTTACGTTTAACCTAGATAAGGAAAACATGAATGGCAGCCGGGCCGCTAACGCAAGCAGGACCGCTGCTCCTGACTGTGTGAAACGACGCTCTGGAAGCAGTTTGTTTTCCCATCTCATTTCACATGGGAAGCCCATCCGCCAGCGGGGCCGAGCCCCAGCCGCGGCCACCCGTCCCCTCCCTGCTGGCAGCCTGGCAGACAAGAGGACATTGTCCCCCCTGAATGACAAACAGTTTTGTGACGCTGAGGCTGTAAAGTGCATCAGACAGGTGCAAGGAAGCTTACCAAATTGGCGCATACACGTCTCCGCGATTCGGGGACGAGTTAATTCCTAGGGAGAATATACATGAAAAGCCAACAATAGTCGGAGGGGAAGCGAGCAGGCTGGGGGAGGCGGGGGTGCTCCATGCTCGGCCCCTTCACCCACAGCTCCTCGTTCCCAGCCCTCCCCACCACACACGCACGGGCTCCATCTCATCGGGACAGATCGCTTCGCCTGGCAAACCTGGGCTGCAGGTTCCTGTCCTGAGCTGCAACACTACCCCGGCTCCTCTGAGGAAGAGTAAAACACAGGCACACCTTCAAAACCTGAAACTCATTTCAGGAAAGAAACCCCTTCATCTAAATAGGATAACAGAATTTGGAAAGTCTTTGTACGGAGGGGGGGGAATAAATCCCTTTAAGCTGAACGCAGAGATGTCTGGCGCTTGCCAGCAAGTTCACAATAAAAACGTTTGCTATTTCTGTCGCTGCATCTCCAGAAGCTCAGGCTCAATTTGATTCATTTTCCCTATAAGGTATTTTTAAGTATAGAAGAAAAAGCCCAACTAATTGCCAGAACGTGTCCCTGCAGATTGCACGGCAGCAGCCATGCATGCATAAACCATTACACAGCTGGCAAGCAGACAGGAGCATCAGCCAGCGACGGAGCGAGTTTCAGACAGGTTACCCCACCAGAGAGACGAGGAAAACCAGGACAACCAGGTGATCTCCAGCACCTTCACACTGACTTATTCGATTATCTTAAGGTTTTTTGTTTTGTTTTTAAACAAGCGCTAAGCGGATCGTTCCACAGAAAGCACAGGGCCAAGGCCTGGGCAAAGCACAGACGACATTCAATAACTGCACCATCTTTGAAGACCCCTTTTCAACAACTTCAACTTTCAACTCCTCGTCACACGGTGCCGGCGTGCCCCAGCGCACCCAAGGTTCGCACAAAAGCACCGCCATGTCAAATTATTCCACACTCTTTGCCAACCTGCCATCCTTGCAAATCAGATCCAAGGACTAATTCAGCTGGAAAGAAAGCGCCTCACAAAATAAGTTCCTTGTTTTAAAAAATAAAAATAAAATTTGCTAACCCCAACCCAATTCTGACGAGCCCACAAGCTGGCACAACCGATGAGAAGTATTTAAGCCTGCACTGTAGCAGAAAGCCCACATGGAATATAATTTTTAACAGGTTTACAGAAAAATAAGACTAGGAACAGGAATTACAACATGCAGAAGAGGTCTTCATTTCCTCCAGCCCAATAAATATATTTCTATACTCAACATTTAGGCAGGAGGCAGATCAAAAACCAGATTAAACCGGGGCATTTTTCATGGAAGCCGTAAGACAACGCCACTGTACAAACACTGCAGCAACCCCACGGAAGAGCACTGGACTCTGCTGCTGCCCAGGACCAGAAACTTGTTGAAACAGATGAAATGACTCACGGAGCAGAGACACGCATAGCTACGGCCGTGCTGCCAAGGGGAGGGGAGAGCCGCCCCGACCGCCGCGCGTTTAGGGAAGGACTGCAATCCACCCACCGCTGTTAGTCAGGCCCTCGGCACATCACCCAACGCTACGGTAGGTAGAACTGGGTTGGCTCCTCTTGAATTAAAAATCACTGAAATGCTGTTCTGCCTTTAAAAAAAAAAAAAACCCAAAGAAATGCATTGCTACTGCCAGATGTGAAAAATTCCTCCAGTCTGGTTTCCTGGAGGGAGCAGGAAGGGAGGCTGTGACCACCTCACCCCTGTGCATGCCTGGGTCGGTGCCGCTCTGCACAAGAAGGTGAGACAGGCTTCAGCTCAGATGTCAACTCTCCCCAAGAAACACACCTCTCCCCAGTCCCCCGCAGCCCGGCCAGGACAGCCGAGGCGCCCCAAAACCGTGCAGTCAAATGGCATTGCGTCCGCGTTAAGAAAACAGCCAAGCGCTCCTGCGCCCCGAGAAGAGGAGCGGTCCTTGCCGTGCCCGGCTCAGCCGACGTGCTCCGGCGCAGCGCAGAGGCGCGAGCTGGCAGGCTGCCCCGCTCATGTGCCTTTCTTGGAGCCTCTTCCAGCTCATCCTCAAGGGAGCCTGCCGGGACCATGCCTTCCAGCGAGGAGAGGCTCCGGCGAGCAAAGGCAGCCGCCTCCTCGCCGGCCGAGCAGCCTGCTTAGAGACGAGCCCCAAACCTGGGGATTTAAGGCAGCGACCGCCTCCCTGTAGCCACGCGTGAAAGGTGCTTCAAGCCAGGACCAGGTGTACCAGCTCACACGGACCTGGGAAGTTGACTCAAACCACGTCCACGCTAAGTTGCGTGGAGGATCACACCGTGCAGGAGCCGGATCAAACGCAGTTTGCCGCTGTGCTGCGGCACTCTGAAGCCGTAGATGCACAACCGAGCTCCCCAACTAATTTTTCTACAACACACGATGATGTTCCCCCAAGCAGTTTTTCTAAAATCCATAACCGTATTCCCCGAGCAGTTTTTCAACGCCACCTCTGCAACGCCTGGTGACCACTTTGGATCCCTACACAGTTTTCACAACTATAACGACCCAACATTTACAGACAACTCTTAAGAAATCTTTTAGAAGCTGTTTCCTTTTGAACCGTCAGTACCTTTCCCCTCCAGCAGTCACATACTTTCAGTGCAGTCTGAGAAACCAAGTGGTTTGGGGAAGTTTCTTTAACAGCTGCGTTAAGTTTGCACCCAGTTACTGAAAGCTACAGCAATACGGAGCCACAGCAGAGCGAACGTGACGCTCGCCCAGCGCAGCTTCTGCAGGCAAGCGAACAGCGTTCGGCGTTGGAAGATGCTCCACATCAAGGCTAGAAAACAGCACAGTTAAAAGCGATTAGAAGCAAAAGCCATACACTAACTTGGTACCTCTTCAACTACGGCTCTGAAACTAAGCTATATCTGAAGAATTTGCGTTTTTTAACAAAATCTGCTCCTACAAATGCAGCACTCCTCCTCGGCAGCCTTAACCCACGGCTGCTGGTGGACAGCCTGGGAATTCAGCACCTCTGCTTTTAGGTTTTAGAGTCCTTCCACTCTCCCCTTTAAGACGGGGAAGCTGTCTCAGAATAAAAGCACTTGCTGTTACGCTGCAAGCACATAACACTCCTCACTCCCAAGAAAATGGATGGTGGGGTTTTTCCTGGCGTTACTGCCAAAGACCAGACAGTTTAGAAACAAGCGGTCAGATTTTTCTCAAATTCTCATTTCTTTTTCTCAAAGAAATAGTTCGTTTGTGAACAATTCTCTGAGCAGTTTTGAAGCTGCCCTCCTCACTGTTAAGAGTATCTTTTGATTAAAAAGCAAGCTTTCATGTGTAAAAGGTTAACCACATTTATACATTAAATACCGTACCTAAAAGCATCTAGACCAACAAGCTCCTTAGCAATTCCTCCCAGGGAGGTGGGACAACCGAACTGGTTGGTCTGGTTACTATATAAAGTCTCAAGTATGCTGTTTTCTACATTTTCATTAACGATTAAGTCAGCTAAGTTCTGCTGAGGCTTAGGAAAAACACTGAAAGTCACCAGCCTTAATGATTACTCAGGCTGTCGGTAGGAACTGAGCATTTTTTCCTACGACGGGACTAAGACGCACAGAAACCCCCAGTCCGAGGGGTACTCCCCCGGGACGTAAGAGCGGAGGCATTTTGCACAGAGAACCCACCTCCGGCTGCTTTCGCAAAGATGCTTCGACAGCCACGCCGGGGCCGTGCCAGCGGGATCTCTGCAGAGTGCCCAAGGGCACCTCCGAAAGCAGCTCCTTCTGCCTACAATTCCGGCAGGATTCAACACGGGGTAAACGCGAGCTTCATCTGTCGTGGTCCGGCTCAGCCCGGTGAGTTACCCAAAATCTCCCATCCCGCACCGACAGCGGTTTGTAAATGCCAAGTCAGCGACAGGGCTGGAGAGAGCAGAGTGGGGAAAGGCTCGACTTACAGGTTTTAGACCAAGGCTCAAAGCGTGCTGGCCTCGCTGGCAGCACCAGATCCCCAAACAGGGCGGTAGCATCCATTCCACCAAGTGACAGGAATGATTTCTGGATTTTTCTTAGAAATCGTACTTTAAAAAAAAAAATAAAGCTGAACTTCTGAAATTTTTTCCATGCTTGTCATGTTATGACCCCACGTAACACTGGCTGGCTTTACCGCAGAGAGACACGGAGCCAAAGCAGCCAGCAAATTATCCTCTTGATTACAAGACATTTATTATAACATCTGTAGAAGAAAACTCTTTAAAAACAGCGACATAATTTTGGTGATTCTGTAGCAGCTGGAAACTGGATCTAGGGAGAAGAGGAGAAGACAGCAGGGAGCAGAGCCTCCCAAGCAGCACCAGGAACGGGGATGTCTCTGCTGCAAAGGTGCCGAGATGGTACCAGTGCTCCCATACCTGCCGCGCAAGCGGGTCCAGTTACGCAGATGGGCTCTACAGCCGACGGCGCTTTCATTCCTCCATTATTTCTGGGACATTTTTGAAGTCTCACTTGCAAAACACCAGTAAGTATTTCCACAAAGGCTTTGAAGTTGTTCCTGGCGACGAACAGAAGCAACAACACATGCTTCCGTGGCTATGGACGCATCCAGGAGACCAATAAATTCTGCCCTTACCCTCTTCAAATACTTGAACTGTTTATGTGTTTGTTTGTTAAGTCCAACACACCAACTGTGTTTCTGTTCAATAAAGCCTCAGAGGGAAAAATGGTCAGGTTTGCAGCCAGCGCTACCAAACAGATTAAATTAATATTCTACTCCTCCCCTAACGCAAGGTCTGCGGAGCAGCTTTGAAGACAAACGCTGGTCTAGCAAGAGCGGCCTCTTCTTCAGAGAAACTTGATGATGATGGCAAAAATATTTTCAATTTGCTTGCTGAATCACTGAACATTGTATTTGTTTCCCATAAGAACGCTTATTGCGCCGACCAATAATGAAACCGGCACATATTGACAACCCTACTGATTTAGCCTGGAATTTGACCCGTTTTGAGGACAGGGATCTATGATGTCTGCATTTCAATACTGACCTAGCTCGACTCCTGTTCAGACCATACTGTGCACTAGAAATGGGGGGGAGCATTTAAAACAGTACTTGCACCTCTTTGAAATGTGTTTTCAGATGGAAACGGAACATTGTTCAAAGTGTTGACAACCTAATGCTTTAAGAAATCAGCATGAGTTTGAAGCACGGAACCCCACGTCACGTTGGATCACCACAACTGCTCAAAGATACCTCCCGCCCACCAACATGCAACGGGGCCCGCGCCGGTGCCTCGCGCCGGTCCTGCGCTCGGCTTGCTCGACACCTCCGTGCAGAGAGGATGGCGCTCGGACACACGTCTGCCTTCGACAGCTCCTTCTCACACCCCTTGGCTACGTCCTCTCCTGCGTTACTTTGCTCTGAGACGGGCAAAAGGAAAAACTTTCCCGTTTTTCAGCTCCCAGGAGGTTTCCCGATTTTGAACGGATCGGTGTAACGAGTGAAACAGTTACGCGCGCCGAGCGGCTAGGCTGAACGCAAGCGCTTAACGCAAGATTCTTTTGTGCAAAAGCAGCTGACATTTGGAAAAGTTTAAATATCAAAATTTACTCCCCTGTAAAAACTGAAAATAATACATACTTAACACATGACATATCACTGGCATTTATACAGCTTGAATCAATCTCCAGTCAGGAGGCACTCTCTTCAAAACCCTCTGTAATTTGAAAAGATGCATCTAGACTTGAAACATTTGAGAAGTGCCCATTGCTTCAGCATTTGAGTTGCGTTAATACATTCTATGTGGAGATCTGAAGTCTATCCTCCTTCCCAAATAACCCTCAGCTTAAATACATTTTTAACACTTTAAATGATTTTAAATATACCATTTATACGTATCGGTAATGCTAATTTGACTTCCTGTACAAAAATACAACGGTGCTTAATTCAGTAAACTAATTGCATTATCAAATGCCAAGGTTCTTTAATCAGTCTAGGAGTTAAGAGACCCTAAAGCAGCATAGCCTACGTGTTGCCCAGTTCTTCCATGATTTTACATCTCACAATAATTTATTTTTCTGATTTGGTTTAGGATATACACCATCGTAAATATTGGAGAAAAAACCACAACCCCACAGGAGCTGCTTGTGCCAGTAAAGTCAAACCTCTGCCCTTGCAGGGAACATCCATGAGGACCATCACTGTTTTATACTTAGAATTCTATTTTACTGTGCTGCTGTATCACTTTCTTAATACACATCTGCTAAAGAAGAAACATTCTGTTTCTAATTACCAAAGTCTTTTTTAAAAGAAAAAGATGATTTTTCAAGTTTAAATATTTAATTTATTTGCAAAGAAATATTTCTAGAGGTGCCTCAAGTAAAAAATTGTTTAACATGTGTTTTACAGCCTTTCCAAACTCTTTTTATGGTCCTGGAGCCTGTCCACATTTGTGGAAAAAATGTAATGTTTCAGCTTCAATTTGTCTATTATTTCAGGGTGATGTTTTAATGCTCTTTAGGAGGAGAGAACACATCCGTATTTCAAGTCGTTTTTTCAATTAATATTTGAAAGATATAAATTTTTTTAAATAGCCACAGAAGTCAACCTTCTTCATCCAAACCTCCTGCCTGAGATCAGTTTCCACTGACACATTTCTTTTCGCAACTTTACGTGATCCCAGTTTAGGTTTCTGGTCACGGTAGCGCAGACCGGCGGCATGGGAGCCCTTCTTCCCTCCGTGGGAATCCTCCACAGCGACAAAGGACAAGGGCAGGGATCAGCAGACGGTGGCACCCAAGGCTGTGCCCCCATTTAAGACCTCTACTTCTCGACTGCATACAACCACTTCTAGTTTTATTTTATTTGTGGTTTTTTTTTTTAAGAAAAACATTTTACTTAGACTGGCCAGGTTATGTTAAGCAACTGGAAGAGACAAAATAACATACTAGAATCAAAATTTTGCCAGGTTAGCTACTGTTTCTCCCCAGGCGAAGGGCCCCCGGCATCCCACCCATGGGTGGCCGCTTGCAGAGCGATCACAAAACTTCTGCCAGGGACACCGTGGCAGCACGCCAGGAACCCCAGGGCCCCATTTCATTAAAATGGAATATTTTAAGAATATAAGGGTATGTAAATGTGATTGCCAGACGCTAGACTCGGAATCCTTCATTTCGTTCCGAGTATGTACAGAGCACCAGGGAGGAGGAGCAGGAGATGCTCCCACGATGATGCTCGTCGTCATCATCCTCCTCCCGGCCTCCACCCCCATGAGCAGAGCAAGGCTGGACCCTCTTGCGTTACGGAGGTGAAATGCTCTGAGTGCAAGCACTAACTAGCACCCACGTGCCAATTTCTTGCTACAAAACAGACAGGTGAAAACTAAACAGGACCCCCGCATGCAGGCAGGGCCCTGCTGCACCCTCATCTTCCTCAGCCACAAGTAATTCTCTGCCTGTGCGACTCAGTCAAAGAATATTCCACCACCAGCAAGCCATGAGGAAAAAAGTGCATAATATTCATTAAAAGATAAGCTCTTAATGGCCTCTGGGTCCACTCTTCTGACTCCAGCTGCAGCTTTATTTTTGCCACAGAAAGCTCCAGATGATTTGGATCTTCTCCTATCAGCAAAAAGGAAACTAAAATTTGGAGATGTTTTTTAAGAGACAGGCTTGTAAACGGTACACTTACAGGGAAAGGAATGTAGAGAATGAGAAACGGCCAGCGAGCGCCTACGTTTTACACAAGCCTTCAAGGATGTACGTAACTCGGGGCCAAGCCGAGCAGAGGCTGCTGAGGACCGACGACGGTGCGTAACATTTCCCATAGCATTTCATGTGTATTTTTAGCCCGGTTTCCTGAGGAAATGAGGCCCACAGCTGCAGCGTGCCCACCTCTCCCCTACACGCAGCCCGGCCTGAAGGAAGAGAGGGGCTCCAGCAGCCGAGCGGGAGACGCACGCGTGGGCTCGCCCCTGCGGGAAGACGAGAGCCCGGCCACTACCCGTCGGCCCCGGGCTCCGCACCGGGCGCTGCGGCGTGGCCTGCCAAACGTGGGAGGCTTTTGGGAAGAGGGAAGAAGTACTGCAAGGGGGACTAGATTTTATAGAACGAGGATTGTGTTTGCTCTCAAACCAAGCTACCCAAATCCCTGTGGGCTAAACTGTCAGAAGTGCTCGACCAGAGACACGCTCCCTACGGTGAGACCATTCCTCCAGCTTCTTGCTCTCCCCGTCCAGAAGCCTCTGTGCACTCACAGCCTGCAGACAACCGTACGGGCTCTGGGTGACGGGACACCCACCCTGACAGCAGTTGCTCAGGCAGGGCATCACCAAGATCTGCAGAAGCAGGGGGCTGGGGGCAGGCGGCTGTGAGCGCCTGGGCCAGGGCTTCCCAAGCCATTCTGGATAACTCCCATCAACTCCACCGTGACCATCATGCCCTGGGACACCGCAGCTGGAGACGGTAACAAGTAATTTACCACCACTTTAAAGCTTACTGCAGTCACGAGCCAGTAGGCCAGGCCTAAAATGTGATAAGTCAATGTCTTATTTTTAATAACGGCCCATCACTTCCTTGGGGAACTGTAAAAACTGAAGTACTCTCTACATGAAACCCTAAGAGCAAGAAATCACAACACACAGCAAGATCTCAAATAACTTGTCATTCCCTGCCCTATAAAAGAGCGGATGGGAGAAAGAAAAATTCAAGAAGCAAAAAATGGACAAAGAAAGAGATGAGCAGAGTCCCTGAGCCAGGAACGTTGCTGCCACGGGCACCCAAAGGGTTACCTTCACCGGAGCTCAGACATGTTATTTGAGACGAAACATTTTATAATATGGTTATGCTCAAAAGCAGTGAAACGCTATTTAAAAAACAATAAAACACAGACTAGGAAGAAAACGTAAGCCGAGACCGCGGGTTGCTTTTGGAAACGCCGTGGGCTCTCCTGCCGTGCGTCCCCGAAGGGTGTGCGGGCAGGGAGGGACACGAGCACCCACCGCCCAGCAAGCTCCTCCTCCCCCCGGCTCACCTACAACGAGCTGAAGGAAACCAGCGGTAAAAATTCCTCTGCTGTATCTGAAAAAATATAGGTCCTTCTGAAAAGGTTTTTCCTGCCTCTAGATTCACCTAAAGCACGATGACTGCATTAATTAAATAAGCAGATGTGCGTGCAGCTACTGCCAGGAAGGAAACGCGCTACAAGCAAACCATGATACCTCGGGTGCACGTCGGCTCCTGTTGGGGCAACCTTACCTATTGGTTTAGAGGAGAAATCTCACCATCTTAAAAGATACCCAAACTTTGGCCATTTCTTCTGAAAATTACTAACAAGCAAGTATTTTAATAAAGGGAGAAACAGCCTCGCATTTGCCGCTTCAGCTGGCTGGTCTTTCCAAATAAACCCCACCTCAAACCGACTGTTAGAGTGAAATTTCCCATCCTCTTCCTTCATCTCCCTCTTCTGCCGGCCCCCGCCGCTGCCAAACCCTCACACGTGCCACCTCCGAGGTTTCTGAGAGCTACCAGAGCTTGTCTGTAATCCCCGCTTCTTGCCCAGACAGAAATATGAACGGGAGCTCCACCATGACCTGCGGCTCTCCTGCGACCGCAGCCCTGCTCACAGAAAGCCTGCATGGGAAAGAATTTCGTTTTGAAATGCTGAATCGGACGCGAAATTAAGTGGGCAAAGCCACCAAGAACAGGAACAAACCATTTGATATAGAAAACCCTGGAAAACAGTTGGTATCAATACTGTACTTCAAAAAAAAATCCAGAGCTTTCTGTAGGAAGAAGGAATCGCTGTATCAGTCCAAGGAAGAGACGAGAAACTCGCTGTCCCTGGCTTGGGAGGGGACGGGGGACAGCATCCGAACGCGACCTCAGCGACCACTCCTGGTTAGGAGCTGATAGAGACTTGGCCTTTGCAAAAAGAAATTCGGTTAACCAGTAAGAGGGAAGGGCTGGCGAGTCTGTCTTGGTATCTCTGATCAAATAAAACCACTCTTTTGGTAAGCCGATATCTCAGTCATTTGAGGAACGGGCACCCGAGCGCCACTATCTGCCCTGCCAGCGCTGAACCGAGGGGGCAGAGCTCTAACGCGCTCCTCGAAAGGGGGCTGGGGTTTGGGTTGGTTTTGTGTTTTTCTTTTTTTTTTTTTTCTTTCAGCAGCCCTAAAGAATACTTGGAAAGCAAATCCAAAATATAAGGCAGGGCACACATCCTGTTTTTCTGAAGCTATACAGTTTCTCAAGTGTTATAAAAACGATTTGCCAGTAAGCGAGCCAAATGTATTGGAAAGATGCAAGCAGCGCCTGGGATGGAAAGAAGGTGTTTTTAGCGCGCTTGGGCCAATTAAGATTTCGAAGGTTTCCAAGCACAACCACTCCTCTTAACCCAACAGAAGGAAAGTGAGTTTAGCAACTTATTTAGGGTTTCATTTGCTAATTTGCAAAAACAAGGAGAAATCTTCCTCTGCTCTCCAGCATCTTGTTGGGAAAGCTCTTGCCAACACGCAGGTGTCGCTGCCAACAGCTCAACCCGGCGTGACCCAAAGTTCTCCCTCCCGGTGCCGGCGTGCTACTGCGGCGACGTGGGGAGGGAGCGCGATGCGATCCGCATTTGTACTGAGGCAGCTAAGAGCAGCTTGATTATAATCCTGACATCACATTCTCTGTTAAAATGAACCCGGTAAAAATGCATAATACACTACGTGATAAGCCGAGTTTAAACCACTCCTAAGTGATAAGCCAAGTTTAAACCTGTCGAGTCTCACGTATGGAAAAGTTACCCTGTGGTTCGGGTCCGAAAGAAGAAAAGTTGTGCATACTCTACAAAACTATAGCAGATTAAACATTAAGAAGTAAGGTAGCCTATTTTCCTCCTTCCCCTCAACACAACTAAAAATGCTACTTGAAGATGACTGTTCTCAGTTTTAGCACTGATGATAGCTAGGTCAGAAGCCAGCCTTGGAAAGTTTTACTCAGCAGCAGCTTTAGAAACCATAAATTATCTTTAGACTAAGTTTACGCACTCCCCCCTCTGCAGCGTGTGACTGCCAGCTCCCTTTCTCATGGCTTCTCTTTCGACACCACAGACATTCTCCAAAGCCAGGCAGAGTCTTCACCTAGGCATGGCAGGGCGAAGGCAGGCAGTTTCAGGATTACTTTTGCTAAGACAAGAAGCAGACTAGGTCTGAATTCAAGACTGAGGGTTAGTACTTTCGACACACGGCAGAGCTCACAGCCAGGTAGGCAGGGCCAAAGCCACGGAGCCCGCAGGGGGGCACAGGCCTCTCGGGCTGCACCGCCAGTAGCTTCACTTCCATTGCAATGGGGAAAAAAAATCAAGCACAAAGCAAGCAAAGCTGGATCTCTTTGTAGGCTAAGCCTGGAAAGTTTAAAACTAAGGTGACTCCTTTGAAAAAACTTTGTTTTGAACTCTTTTTACAAATCTAACCCAAAAGAGGTAACAAAAATATCTTTTATTAACTAAATGGTTTCTCCCCCGACTCTTCTCCTCAGGTCTATAGCAGAGACTTGGCACAAACTTCAGCTCCTGAGAATTTAAGTTGCAAAACCTGAGAATAAAACCGGCGGACTCATTCCCTAGACTGAGTCCACATCAGGGTGCACTTGCAGTTTGCTGTTCAGAGCCCTAATCCAGGCCTATGGCTTCACCCTTGTAGTCACAGAATGGACTAATGTGTTGGTCAAAAAGGTAAGCCGCAGGAGAAATGCTGCAGCTTAAAAGGTTAAAATTTGGGATTCTTTTTTTTCCTCCAAGTTTTTGTGCACTTACACAGAGGGAGGTGGGACATTACTTTGAGCCAACCCTCACCAACACATGACACCAATCGTTCCTGTACGTGGGGGCAAATCTACCAAAGCCAAACACGCCTCCGGAGCGGACAGTCGCAGCACTGCTGGTCTGGGTCTAACACAGACATCCACACAGGCCGGCTGTGATGCCAAGAAGGAGTTTGCCTGCATGGGAGGAAGCAGGGATGTCCTCTCCCGACGCCGTTTGGATGCTCGAGGCGAGTGGAGGAAGAAGCTGTGCTGTGACAACTTCGCTCCTCCCCGCGTCTGGCCATCCCTCCACCACCGGCTGCTTTCGCTCAGCAGCAATGCCGATGGCAGCTGCCTCTGTTTCTAACGGCACACCAAACACGGCCTTATCTGGCTCCAACAAGTTTTAGATGGGCTTTCAAGCATGGTAGCTTTTGGGGACAACTCCAGCAGAAAGGCAGATGTTTGATTCGGTAGCTGTCATTCATAGGCTAAAGTGAGAACATCTGCCACTTTCCTCTCAAAGCAAGCTACTCACGTTAAGAAAATCCTGCATCTGAACCCAAATTTCTCAGATAATTTCTCCAGAGCCACAAGGGAATCACAGTGACACAGTCCGCCGCTGCACAAAGCTTTGGGGAGGGCTGGAAGGGGAGCGGTACGCGCGAGTGCTCCAGGAATGCTTACGGGTACTTAAACTGTCCCGATGTTTTAACCCAAAGTTGGGTAAGACGGCCTGCGATGCCTTTAAGCTGAATACAAGCCCTCGAGTGATGTCGGGCTGGGGACGGGAACAGAAATTAATGTAAGGTAAGGCAAAACCTTCCAGGCGGGGATTAGCTGAGAAACCCCTGCTGGGAACTGGAGCGAGTGCCAAATTGTGACAAGAGAGATTAATACTTTCAGAGGCATTACCACTACAAAACACCTGAAGAAAATATTTTCCTAGAGCCTCTCCTCCTGCGCAGCTCGCGGTAGCTGTCTGTCACGTGCACGCGGGAGAGGACACGGCTGCGCTCAGCAGCAGTGAGACTTTTGCCCAGGTATTTTTAGTATCTCTTCCAGCAAAGGGCAACAGCCTGAGACTTCTCCTATGCCATACCTCACTGCTAGGCAAAAATGAAGATAATCCCAGAGATAATTTTATGGGTGTTTTTTCAAGCATTCATTAAACACAAGAAAATTAATTTCCAGACTGTTCCAGAAGTTTCTCTAACTGCTCTTCTCTATACGTTGATAATCCTTTAACGCAACAGAGGTACCGCTCCATTTACAAGCTCCAAAAAATCCCCTTCAGGCAGGGGTTTCAACAAACCTTAAGTAGGATCCGTAAACTTTATTATCAAAGGAAAATGCCTGAAAAAAAAACCTAAAAACATTCTTTTTGCCCACTGTCAGAAAATTCAAGCCTTTGGCCGCATACCGCCTTTTCATTTTCTTGCACACTCTTTCATATCTGGTTTTGGCACTGCCCCTAAGAGGGCTTTGACTCTGGATCTGTCCACACATTCCAGCAATAAATGACACTAACTGGAGTCATTCTTTAAAATATCTGTCAAATATAATTCGCTCACTGTTTCGATTCTCACTGACTTGCCCCCACAGTGCTGGGATGAAGTCATAAATTATATGCCCTGCCACTCAATTTTCTCTGATTGTTTGGTAGAAACTCTCCACTAATAACCAGGGATCATCAGCCACCTCGTGGCTTAAGTGGTTTCCAATCATGAAAGATTTATCCGCTGTGACTTCCAGTCAATCACGAAGACACTGAAATGGCTATCAGGCACTCTCATCTCGAGACCACAGGATGAGCAGACAGACTCCAGGGATGAGGGAAAGCAGATCAGAGCGCTGACTCCAGACACCCAAAAAAATCAGAGGAAAGCAGCGACAGCTGCATACAGAAAAACCCAAACCATGTTTACCTTTGTAAGGAAGTCAAAAGCCCAGGACCAGAGCACAAACTCGGCTCCAAAGAAACTCGCCCGGGTCACAGCACATATAGGGAGCACTCCAGAAGATCAGGTACATTCGAGGAAGATCTGCGTGCCGGGATGACACACGGAGAAGCACATCCCCCACCTACGGCAAGGCGGCACATCCACAAGCCGAGGCAGCGCCCCACGGCAGCCCTCGCGTTCCCCGCTGGAGAACTGCCCTGCACGGTAGACATCAGCTGCCACTCCAAGTCAACAGGGCCCTCAGGGGAAAAGAAGTGGGGTTGTCTTCCCTGGACCATCTTTGAAAGAACATCATCTTCCCAAAGATCAGGCCACTGAAAGACAGGCTCTCAAGGAACAGTATTTATCCGCCAAGGGAAGGGAAGGATCTGACCTGTACAGTTGGCACTACACGAAAATCAAAGTCGAGAAGAGAGAGGTAATAGGTGCTAACTACGGGGGTACTTGGACCCGAGCTGCAGATACACCCACGAGGATGAGTTAAACCAGCTGTGTTCTCGTCAGGCTCTTTCCTCCACAAATCCAGCCGACAGTACCAGGAGCGCGACACGGAGACCTACGTGCTCAAAATCTCACACCTGCAGCCTCCGGAGGTAAATGAGGAGCATCGCTGCGGTGCCCGCTGTTACCTGGCACACTGAAACGGATCCTTCCATCCTGGAAAAACTCAGGTGCGGACAAGGACAGCTAATGTTCGCGCTGTACTCTGTCTCTTGCTCATGTATATTAAAGAGATTAAAATCCACTAAAAGCAAGAAGCCAGTATTATAAGCAGCATAAGAGATTGCTGGGATGAAACAGGCTGTAGACACCAGACAGCGACTGGAGGCAGCGTGCACAGGAGAGGCCAGAGGCAACCGGGCAAGCCGGGGCAGCGCCATACGCTTACACAACACTCCTTCGCACGGCTATTTAAAAGCAGCGTAACGTAGCAGCTTCCCAGAGACAACGAGCGTGCCTGAATCACGGGAGAGAGCTACAGGGAATTAATTGCTCCAGAACAAAAACTAGAAGAGCAAGCACCATTTATTTTGCCACATTCTTAAAATGAAATAAGAAAACATTTAAACACTACAGCTTATTTAGATAATATACACTGGAAGACATCTTTTTACTGCTGGCAGCTTGAAAGAAAAGAACATAATTACAATTCCAAGCATGAAATGAGCTCTCTTCCACACATGCCTGAACCAAGTCTAACTGTTTCACCAGCTGTAGTGAATCAAAGCAGGCAGAATTAAACAGAAAGGACCTGGAAGCAGCAGCTCTTGATGCCTTTAACCTAGTAATTGCATGGCACCTGGATCCGGAAGGACTGCGGAGGATTTAGCAGTTGCAGATGTGCAGCCGATGTGGTGCACGGAGCATTTCATCTCCCTGGAATGCAGGACCCCGAACAATGCATCTGTGTGCTGGCCCACCACACACCCGGGTGTGGGCCCGGGGGATATATAAAAGCTAACATTATACTGCAATTGAAAAGAAAAAAGCCACAGCATGAGCTTGACTCTTGTTTAACTAAGAGAAAAACAATAGCAGCTTTGGTCTTAAGTATCTGCCAGAATGACCACTAGCCACTTCCAGATACATTCTTTGTTCAAGTACTTCAATACTAGGTTGCTTCATCAGCCGCTTAAAATCAAAGGTACAAAGGGGGCTACTGAACCTAAACCCATGGTGACGTTCGCACCTCCAACTCGTCAGAGAAATTGTTACCACTGCCCTAAACTGGAGTTATTTGCGTTACACCCCTATAGCAAAATCAAGTACTGAGTTTTCCCACTTTGGAATTTTAAGCATAGCGCAGAAGTCCACCCGTCTCACACCTCGCATCGGTTTCACAATCAGCTTTCTTCAAAGGATGCGAGTCCTTACAGCGCACCATTAAAAAAAGGAATCCCAGCCGAGCTTCCCTCATGGACCCTGGGAAAGGCCCCGCACACGGGTGCCTTGGCCTCGCCTCCTGCACCGCAGCCCCGAGCGGCCGAGCTCCGGCTCTGCCGTTCCCCGGGAGCGGCCAGGCTCGCTGGCTCGGCTGCGAGCACCGTACGCACGCGGTGACCGAGCCGTCCCTCCAGCCACAGCAGTTACATCACCCGCATGGCAAAACAAAGCTGAATAAAAGAAGTAAAAACTACATAGGAGTTAACATCGTTAGACTACGAGTAACTCTGAGCTTGAGCCTACATTTGAATACAGGTTTCCACAAGTAGCTGGGAAAGCTGCTGTCCGTCTTTCTGCTGAGGAAGGAGGCGAAGCCCAGCCGAATGCTCTGTGAATTTATTCTGACCTCCGGTATCGCCAAGGCAATAATCTGGCCAGTGCAACAGCATCAGCACTGCTGTTAGAGGCGTGTTCTTAATGTGTCCAGGAAAGAGAGAAGACAACAACTCTCAGCTGAAAGAAGCAGACGTTTCCCTTTTCAGTTTGTGTATGTACGCGCACATATACCTATATTTCTGTAAGCTCACTTGGTTTTGAAACAAAAGCAGAAGTACCGGCACAGCCACCTCGCGCAGCGCCGCAGAACGCCCTGCGTTGCTGCACAACGCTATTGGCACCTTCCTGGCATTTTTCAGGCTGGCACTAACAGACCACCAACGCGCTCGCCAGCCTGCAAACACAGCACAACGTCCCCGGGAGCAGGGCGCTGGCAGGTACCGTGGCAGTAAGCAAGACTTAATGTCACTATATACCCGGCTGGTCAATTATTTCCCTTAAAGGAACGCGAAGGTAAGAGGTATGCCCCAATGCCCCGGGACCAGAGAGACGGCGAGCTGGCAACACTTCAGCACTCGAACGTACAAACCCGATTGGGTCTCTATTGCAGAAGAGCTGCTCCCTGCCACCCACGCACGGCTTGGCCGAGGCAGCCAGGCGGGACTGTGTCCCCTCCTCCTCCTCTAATCGGTATTTCCACAGCAAAGACTTCACCTGAGAATAGCCCAGCACACGGATTGCTGGCTTAAGCCTATGACCCCAAGAGAGGACACAAGCGGCTTGAGGGGGACGGGTGTAGTCTTCTGCTCTGCACTCAGAGGGCAAAAGAAAAGCAGTTCGTATTAAAAAGACAGTGTAAGGTCACTTTTGTATCATTTTAGCTCAATTCAACTGTAGTATTTACGTTTCAGTGATTTCAGTTGCTGCAATTTTAGCTAGTGCATTAAACTTCATGTAAAAGGTTTAAAAATAGGATTGGCTACAATAAATTAAAAATAAGACCTGACTAAAACAGAAGTGAGGTACATTCTACATAAAATCACACAAACCTTAGTGTACATTGAGAGGTATGTGTGTGTATATATATGCATATTGACTTATTCTGCTTTAAATCATCTCTGCTACAGAGATCTTTCCTTCCCCATTTTTCAACCCCAAAAGAATTACCATTTCTTTCCAGACAAGAACTTCTGCCAACATTCTGGAGGGCTGAAGTCCAAACCACACATAGTTCAACAACAGCAGAGTTGAACAAAAAGGAAAACTATAGCTTTTTTTATTATTATTTTAATTATACCTTGTGAAAGTATGGCTGAGCAGGGAAAAAAAAGAAGTCAAAGTCATTGATTAATTCCAGAGTAATGAAGGAGGTTTATGGCACCCTGGAATATATATTCTACTAAGTTCGTCGGATTTATCACCAACCTTTAATGTCTAAACTCAAGGTGGCTCTAAAGAAAAGCATACACTACTCTGCAATTCTAATACTAAAATGGCTTAGAGTCCACAAATTAATACTTTTACAGGCAAGGGTTTCATAACTAGGTCAAAGCAGGGGGGTGAAGTTTTAAATTCCTACTCACCCAGCAGAAAAAGCCAGGATCAACCTCCTTTCCCAGGGATCCCCAAGGTTTTAACAGGGAAAAAACCTCCAACTTTGCAAAACTGCAAAATACAGCCCTCTTTCAACGCCGATTAATTGAAGCCTCTCCAGGACCGTGGCTTGAATTATGACCAAACTTCCTGCTAAGCTACAGAGCACAGCTCATCACCGTCATCATCAGAAACGCGAGGTTTTCAGTAATGAAAAAGAAAAATCTGAACCTGTAACAAGAGGCAAAGCTACAAAGAATCACAGCAGAAAAGGAACTGGAAGAGTGCAAGTGGTAACTATAACTACTCTAAGGTATTTGATGGACTTCACTGGGTTTTTTACCTTCAAATGTTAAAGCCATGAACGCTTACGGTTGTAACAAAAAAATGTCTCGCTGCTTTGCCCAGTACACTCTGTCCTCCGTGTTTATATCTGAGAGTTGTTCCAAAGAAATGTAATAAGCACTATACAAAAAAAATATAGAGTCCAGTGTGCTCTTCATTCCTCTGAGCTACTGTAAATTAAATATGAATATAAAAGCTATTTCTGTGAGCAAAGGAAAGCTCTGCACAGGGAAGAATTCTTCTTTCTAAGCTAAAGTTTCCCTAAAAAAAGCATTCACTGCAGTGACCCTAACCTTAAAGCCACCACTTTCTCCTGGGGCAGGGGCGTTAGCAGCAGCACAATATTCTGGAAGACGCTAGACTTTCCTGCGTCCCTGGCCAACAGTATACCATTTGTATGGTGAGGACGCAGAAAATCCCCAGGCTCACAATCTCATTTGAATCCAAATTTTTTTTTCTCTTCATTTAGCATTACAGACCAGTCAGTCTAAGTCTACAGCAGCGTCTCGGAGGAATCCAAACTTCAGACTGTCAGCTTGACGCACCAGGAAGACACCACCGATAGGTGATCAAACCAGCAGTTAATCACTTCGCTGACAACTATTTTGGTGTGTGCAAAGCCATCAAAGTTGAGCTTTTTTGTTCACATAATTTGCTTACTAAATTTTGCTACAGTGCCCAGAGGCATTTGGGCACGCAACGCTGAGAAATAATTATGCTTCAGCCAAGGCATGTGAGTCGCGCAGCGCTTCGCAAACACGTCAGTGGAATTCCAAGCTACGATTATGCACAACTCATTGCTCTAGTTATCTGTCTTGAAGATCTAATTAATCCTCTTGCTCATCATCGCCTAAGCTTACACAGGAGTGTCTCAAAGCTTGGTGGTGTTTCGCAAGTATGAAAAAGAAATAGATTAAGCAGCTCTGAAGACTACTGTGGGAAGAGACTGTCAATCCACATTCTTCTCATCCCGGCTGGTACAAAGCACCACACGGGACTCAGATGAAAACTTCTCCTCTGGTCCCCATCCCACGCTCCCTTCAGACCATGGCAATAAGCCCCAGTAACAGATATCTTGCTCCAGCAAATCTAATCTGCACTTTGCGTATGACCTTGAAATAGGGGACATTTAAAAATACATATGCATGTACACATACAGCCGCGTACGTACACCCAGCGCTCGATGTATTTTAAAAGCTTTCCTACCTTCAGTAAGATTGAGGTCAAGGGAACGAGGAAAACCGCTCTATCTTTAACCAAACCTTCGAGTGTTTCATTCATCTTCAGGTACTCCTTACATTAAGCACTAAATAACCAAGAAACTGCAGGAAGAAAGGGGAATTCAGCTGTGCGATACCTCGCTGAATGCAAAGCCCAGAGGAACTGCTACGTCCCTGCTACCAGCTCATGTAGACAGAGATCTCCTTTCAGGCTGTTGTAAAAGCATCATTAAAAAGTCAAGGAAAAAAGAATTCAGGGCTGGCCAGCTGCTACGTCCAGATGCAGCCCTAACTGTTGACAGGAAAAGGATCCATGATTCCACCCCCCCTCCCCCCCAATTTGTTTTTGTTTCTATTTCGTCAAATTATTTACTACCTGTTGTCATTTGATTTTGACTCCACATGACTTTTGTATAGCATTAAATCTGTGTCATGTTAATGAACATCATTTACAATATAAGAACAAATAGCCTATCGGTCTCCGAAGTTAGTTGCTCAAGATAATTCCGGAGCAGCAGAGTCAGTTTATTCCTTCATTATTACCCAAGAGCAAAGAAAGCTTTCATTAAACCTCTCAGAAGTTAAAGTTCCAAAGCAAAGCTCTCCAGTGAATGTTTTTCTACTAACTTGAAATACATTTCTGTGACTATTTATTTCCTACATTATCTTCAACCAAAATGTGCATTTCTTATTACAACACTTAATTCCAATTAAGAAAATGTTGAAAGGCTTCCTGCAAAAAAACAAACACAGGATATTAGCAAGACTACAAGAATGAGGTAAAAACTACTGAAGACAACAAAATTATTTTCTTCTGACTGTGCAACATAAGAAGGAAGTGTATTTCTTATACGACACCAGCAATAAGTCTAGGCCCAGCAGAGAATAACCAGAGCTATTCAGCACTGACCTTTTAATCCTTGTACCATTAGTTTAAACAGCTGAAAAGTTACATAAAAACAACCAAAACCAAAGAACTCCTCCTGCCATACCTCCCCACATCCGCCAAACTGACCAGCTCCTCTCATTTTTGCAGTTCCCTCCGAGCGTTTCCCCCCCGCGTTTGTTGTGGGCGTTTGGCCAACTGCTCGAGCTCGGCTACGCCGGACTGCGAGCCAGCCTAGGGGCCGAGCTCGAGGTGGCCAAGTGCACGCAAGCACATCCAGTCCTCACACTGCCATCCCGCCTTCCCCCAAACTTGGAAACAAACTGAGCATCGAGACTGCTGGGAAATTCAGAATTAAGGTGAAATGTTATCATCTGAAGCCCAGGAAAGACACAGATAATGTACTCTTAAAACCACCTGAGCTCTGCCCCAGAGCCCAAGCCTCCCTGCAAGATGCAAGACAGTGTTTAGACTAACGACTTTTCCTAAAAACCACTGCAGCCTGCAAGTATTAAAAGTTTCTAAGGGTACACAAGGAATTGATAGTGGCATGCCAGGTCCTTCTTTATGGCAGCTACAGCTGCCAGGAATAACAGATGCACCGTTCTGGGCTTCTTTGTCAATCCTTAGAGATCACTCCTATCCTGCAAATCCTCCAAAATATTAATTACAGCCAGAACCAAGTTCTCCAAGAGCCTCCCTGTTTCTTCATCGTATCAGGGCTGCTCCCACACACAAGCCGGCTGTGACGGCGAGGCACGGGACCCCCTCTCACCCAAGCGTGGCTCCCAGCCTTCCCCAGCACCCAGGTGCTTCCAGCAAAGCCCACATAGATACAAAAGGCTGGTCGGGTCATTGCTACTTGTATATTATTGCAAGGTAATACTGTATTTTTACGTAATTGTATCACAGGATGAGTCCAGACACACACGTCATGTCGAAACTCCATCAAAACCCAACAGTTGTTGTTCTAGATCAGACAAAACCCAACTTCTGCCATCAGTGGTGAGTGCGCAGATGGTACGAAGCTGGGAAAACCGGCCATCACCGACAGAACCCTCAGGCATACACCCTGGAGTTCAGGTAACCACCAAAATTAGCGTTCTGAAAACCAAACTCTGGTGATACGGGAGGGGAATAAAAACTCTGAAGAGCACCCATCCTCGGGCTGCCAAGTCCTTCCAGCTTCCCCCCATGCGACAGCACCGAAGACAACCCCAGTAACCGGCACCTCGTGTCCCAAAACACTAACACCACTATATGATGTCAATCTGGTTTGAATCTGCAATTTAAACCTCGAAGTGAAATCCCAGCCCCGGCTAACTCAGGGTACAACATGCATTAGTCTGTCTGTCCTACAATCGATACTCTCCGAGCTCCTGTGACTCCTACATGACAACCACTGGAGCTGCCTCCAGACCACCTCTCCCTCCGTGACCCTAATTACCAGCAACGACTGAGACTTAACATCAGAACTACCAAAGCCAGCCCACTTGGATTATTAATTCCCTCGGACAAAAAAACCCAAATAAATAAGAACCCATGACAAGTTTTACCTGCAAAAGCGAACACAACATCCATTCACAGTGGTGATTTCCTAAAATAAACTGCACCCATGCCCACCATCCCCCTTCCTCCGAGGAGTGGTTACCCCAGAAAGGTGAAGTTGCTGTTTGACAGGAGACCCCCACGTCCTGACTTCACCAGAAATAGCTGTTGTGCCCCAAAGTAACCTCTAATATTGGTAACTATTTAAACTTCAAATAAATTTAGATGAAAGATTAAATAATGTCATTTTGCCTTTCCGGCACAGTGGAGATGTTTGTCTTTTATAATGAGGGAGCCCATAAAAATAACAAGGGAGGAGATTTACACCCAAACTCCTCAAAAAAATAAAGAATGAATTACTGATTTTTGCAGCTACTTAGTGGTAGGAACAGATGGTTACAGGCAATAGTATTGACAACTTAACAAGCTACCACCCCCAAAGGTGAGCTTCTAAGTCTGTTCCAAATTCAAGAGTTAAAAGCATTACAGCCGAGACCGCTGCTCTTGGGGGAAGCGGAGAGTTTTAGCCATTCCCGCAGCGCTTCAGGAACCTGCTGTCCTCCCAGCCGAAGGGCTGCGGCTCCCCAGAACGCCCCGGCGCGGTGGCCTGCAGCCACCTCCCGCACCCCAGATGAGCCCGGGCCGCGGTGAAGGCAGGCAACGCGGATGAAGCGGTTCTGGGTAACAGCAGAGCTTTCAGATTTGCCTGCCAAGCCAAAGCCGCTCCTGAGGACAGAGAAGCCAGGCGTGCCAGCTTCCCAAACACCCAGGCGCAGGGCGACGTTCCGGGAATTCGAGCCCCTGGCTCTGCCACGGTGAGCACAGACGACAGCCTGCACCCCTCGCTCGCGCAGATGTCCACAACAAGATGCAAGGTTCTGCAAATCCCCCAAGAAATCCCTTCTCCCAGCTCCTGTACATCTCCAGCAACTGGAAACAATTAGCCTACACCCAGCCTCAATCCAAGATCAAAATACTAATTAAAACATTAACTCATTATATACATTTCAATGAAGTTGTCTTTGAATTTCTGCTGGAGAAGTCCAGCAAACTACTATAAAACAGGGACAGCATGCAGCATTGCAAAAACTGTCAGAATACCTGACTTCTCAGGCATCTAATTAAGCCAGTAATGAATTAGACTGAGCCTGCAAGTCTCAGCCCTTGCTGTCTTCTGAAATTGAAGCTCTGCCAAGAGTTTAACCAAGGGAACAGAACTAATAACGCCTAGTCTCCATCTTCACACTCAACATTTAAGACTTACTTTTCAGAAGCATTTCCTGGTTTTATCAGAAGTCCCCTTCCAAAGAATACCAATAAATACAATAAAAATCCATCAATTTTGCATTTGATTGCAATAACAACAATTTCCTCCTTTTACACGTACATATTAAAGAAACTGCACCTGCCTCTTCCAGCGCCAGGCGCTTCGGTGGTTCAGCCAAACCATAGTCTATGCAAGGTTTCCATAACATTCATGCTCTGCTTTTTTTCCTGCCACTCGACACCACCAAGCAACGACTCCCATCGCGGGGGTGTCAGGCAGCTGCCTCGTACCTGTCGGACGCCGACCGTCCCACCAGCAGCTCCACTAAAGGTGCCCAAGTCACTGATGCATCTCCCTCAGCATTCATGCAACGGGGGTGCATTCTTGCCCCAAACACCAAAAACTACCTCCCCCCTTAAAGATCTCGGATTTAAGCACCAAAATCACCAGGCTCACAATTATCTACACTATTATTTAAAAGAGCAAAAGATAAGGGAACAAGCACGTCCTAAACTACTATTCAAGAAGCACAACAGTGAGCCTGGTGTTACCAGCAGGCCTTTGGCCAGCAAGCTCCTTAGGGCAGGAACAGATTGCACACCTCTTGCTGCCAAACACATCATCTGCACTTAATCGTAGCGTGATGGGTATCTTCTGAAAACAAGCGATTTCAGCCATATTTTGTGTAATCCTGCCACTTCACTCCAAAGCCTGTCATCTCGCGTCCAGAGTGTCACTTCCTCAGGGTGGAGACCATAACGTCATCCCCTTCCAAGAACACGCTTTGGTGCTACACGAAACACTCAGAAATCAGTAAAACGATCACTCCAAACACTGCACCTCACTTCAGCGAGCGCTCCCGCCTGCAGAAGCCTCCTGCAACGTGAGGCACCAGAACCCGCCTGAGAGCGCTTTTACTTTCAGAAGAGGTCACACCCAGGGGCGGCGTTGCGCAACGATGGAAGCTCACGCACCAAGTAACCTACAGACCCCCCTCCCGACACCAGGCCTCCACGTGCCACCCGCACTGGTTGCCTCGGAGTCTGTCATTTCATGGGGGAAGGCTCCTCCCAGTTACTGGAAATGACCATCCTGTGCACCGTCTACTTTACAAGCTGGTTTTAATGAAGTTGTTCCTAAACACAACTGATTTTGAAGTGTAGAGTACATTACAAGCCTACAAAAATCTTAACTCAAAAGTATACATTTTTTTTAAAAAAGTAATTTTGTGGTCACAATGTAGCCGCTTTGGAGAATAAAACTTTGGAGAAGAAAAGAATAATGCAAAACCAAGTAGAGGCGGCGGGACACGACCCAACCAATTTTTTTTCCTTCTTTTTAGGTAATTATTGCCTTAGCTTTGTCTAGTTCTAAACAGGACACAAGAGGAAGGAGAACAAGTGTTATATTTGGTTGTGGATTGCTCTTACCAAGAGCATCCTTCCGCGTCATGGTGAACACACAGATCTGAATTACACCCAAAGAAGCAAGTCAAGCAAGACATTTTTCAAAGTTCCTGCTTAGCTCAGATCAGTTCATTACAGGTGCTGTGCACACGGGCCAGGTTAGCTCATTAGCAGTGGAAAGGTTAGTGAAAGCGAATTAACGTAAGCGCTCTGCTCTCTAACACCTGACACGCCAGAAAGGAGCTTCCCTACCTACACTTCTCCTAAAAGGTACGTTCAAATTGAGGGCATGTAGGTGGCATCTGCCAGAAGTGGCATGTGAATAACATTGGCAATTTAATAAATTCTGATAAAATACAAAGAACTGTAAAAGCAGCAATTCAAACACTCAAATCAAATGCTTATATTGGGATTAAATCCGAGAATCCAGTATCTTCATTGGGGTAGAGGGAAAGATTTTGAAAGATCTTTTCTGCAGGTGCCAGAGGTGTTTTGTGTCCAAAACCTCAAGTCCTAATGACCAAGAGATCTAGGCTCATGGCAAAGCTACCTCTGTTTAACCTCTGCTTACAGCAAAGATATGGCTTTAAATATTAAATTCAGATTATATACAAAATGGACGGACAGAAAAGTTTCCCAGAAAGCTGCTAATGGCCGTGGAAGCCCACCTCACGCTGACGCAGGTATGATGGCAGTGCCAGAGAAGAGCACTGGGTAAGAACCGCTCTGCACCCACCCGTCTCCCCTCCAGCCCGGCTGCAGCCTGTCCCAGGCTGAGCCATGCACCAGCACAAACGCAAACTGCTCCCTTTGAACCACTCCAGGCAAACCTGCACCTGAAGAGCCACCCAGCTGCTTCAAGGCATTTCCAAAACCTGCATTTTTCTAGGAGAAAGGGCTCCACCATTTCAGGGGTGGGGTGAGGTCGGTCAAACCCACAAGCCACACAGCTCCGCTTCTTTACTCTTACGTGAGACTTATGAATTCCACTTGCACGTGGCTGCCCTTCCCCCCCTCCAGGCCCTGCTTCCCGACACATCAGCTTCTCGCCCCGAAAGCCAACACTCCCCCACCTTACCCCCGAACCACACGGAAAGCTGCACTGCTCAGCTCAGCTGAAAACAATGCACACTGCGCTTCTGTGTTATCTTCCAACCCCTCTAATTTGGAGGGGGTAAGAATTGAAATGTGGGAAAGATCCTGGAAGCTCAGAAGAACACTTCTATGCAAAGAAGTATCTTCCCTGTGGAATACTAAGTTCTATTTCCCCCAAAGCAGTAAAGCATTGAAAACTGGATATGAACACATTTAAGAACATTAATAGAAAAATAACAAGCAGTTAAGTAAAGTCACGTTCCACCTAAACAACACTACCATTATTGCAGCATCTGACTTTCAGAGGACAATTCAAACCTGCGAGCGCATATTGTAATTGCTTTTCCACTACGGGCCTCGGCTTTACAATTGTACCCTTCTCGGGAGGTCAGAACAAGGCACGGCTGCAGCTCTGAAAAGCAATTCTGTTTAGCAGCCCTACCTTATTCATTCTTTTAATCTTACACCTACATATTCATTATGAACTCTGTAAAATACCAGTGCCAAAACCACCATCAAAAGCCTCCGCAATCTCTCTGCTTGCAGAAAGCCTTGACCCCTCTGCTTCCCTAATGAAGATGTCGGGAAACGCGAACGCACCAGCTGTCGGCTCCGGCGCTGGGACCGGCGCTGCAAACCCATCGAGCCACCCAACCCCAGAACGAGCCCAGGGTGATGCAGCCATCGCTTCTTGCTGTCAACAAGCAAAGAGAAGCTACCACGATGAAGCCGGCTTGTTTTGAGCAAACTGTTCAGAACGCTTTAGCAAGAAAATACCTGTCCGACTCATTGCTGTGCGAGTGCTGCCGTGTCGCAGCCGTTCAGGCTACCTGAAGCTGGCATCTCACGCAGTCAACTGAACTCGCTTCTCCACCCGTTAAGACAGGACCTCTGCTGTTGTTATTACAGAAAGCTGGGGGGGGGGGGGGAACCAAACCAACAGAACACAAAAAAACAACCGGGGCCGTTTCAGAGAACTGAGGGTAGCAATGTTTGTAGCAACTGCTGCATTTCGCAATAAAGGAGCCATCTACCGAAATGGAGAAATCTCAGACTTTCATAACACTTCCTGCAGTGGAACAGGCCCTCCGCTCCCTCCCCACAACACACCGCAGCGTCTCTGGTCCTCCAGCTGTGCCAGCGCAGCCTCTTCTGGGTCAACGGATCACGCCACAAGCAATCCACATAAACCTCAAAATATTCATGTTTTATTTAAGTGCACAATATCTTGGGGATGAGGTTAACAGGGCACCATCACTAGCAGGGGTACTGGCACGTGGGATGGGAACAAACCGTCTCCCAGGGACGGAAACACCCTGCATCAGGTTTGCAACCGAAGGGAACAGCACAGACGATGCCCTCCGAGTCCCCTCCCAGCACCGAAGCTTTATTACCATTAGCCAAGCTATGAAATGTGGAGCACCTCATCAGAACAGAGCCAGCACAGCAGGATCTGACTGCAAAGGCAAGCCTGGTCCTGATGTCCAGGCTCCTCAGTCTCAACGGGGAATCGAGGCAGCTTCCTTTATAGCAAGTTACATGCTGGTACGCACAAGTTACTTGAGGGGGGAGAAAAAAACCCAAACCAGGCAGTTTTGTGCCCCAGTGGGTCTTCGGTCACAGGTTTACAGCAAGGGTGACCTCATTCTCACAGTCACGAATGGACGAGTGACAGAAGCGAGCACTTCCACGATACACCTCCTCCTCAGACAGGACAGAAGGCGGCACATCGTCACTCTGCTCGTTTGGCACGCAAGTACCAAGGCACCCCAGGGTTTTACCCAGGCACAGCATGAGTTGTTAACACAGACACCAAAGACCCACTTGTAGAATTTCAGCTGCTTTGGATGAGAGGTTTTTGCTCTAGCTTGGGCCGGACCTTAATTCCGTTCCATCCTTGGGCTACTCGGAGGATGGCACAAACTGCACGGGGTGCACTGGCAGATCCCTGCCTGATAAGCCGCAGCGACTGCGCCAGCCGTGGCCTCCCCACCAGCACAAAGCCTATGAATTCACCTCTACAGTCTCAAAACATGCTAGATTTGGGTAGTTCTTTTTTGGCCAACACTGGAAGATTCGTTCTGATCTGCTCCCCTTGTTCCCTTCTCCCCACACCTCCGTGCGGCAGTGGCCCAGGGATGGAGCGATTAGGCCCAACGCAACAGGTATTTTAGGTAAAGCAATGGTCTGTCTTTGCAGAGCGGCATACAAAAAAACCCTTATTTTACTGGAAAAGGTCACTTAACTCTCATCTCCCCAGGCTCACAAAACCCACAAAGCAAAAATCACTTTTTTTTAATTTCAAAAGTCAGAAACATCTGATTCATAGTCATTATTTCTCTCTACACAGTGTGAATGTTTTGTCGCATCATACGTCCTCAACCTTCACCCATCAAGTTTTTCCATCCACAATCAACATGACACAGCTTTATATAAACAAAGTACAAGCCATCCAGAGAGAAAAGGGGTAAAGATGGAGAAAGGCCTGTGTGGCAAACTTTTCTGAAGGGCAGCTACCATAGCGATGCGGTGCGTAATTTAAGCTCTCAGTAATAATCCTAAGAGATATTAGTGGCCAAGAGGCAGGTGATCAGGCAAGAGGCCCCGGAGAGGTGCAGTCTGCCATAATGCTCTATGATCTGCTAGGACGCGAGTCATTTTGCCAGTGGGCAAGTATGCTATGCAAATGTGTGTGAATGTTTAGTGAGTTTTCATCAAAGTGAAAGGCACTGCAATTAATACTGGCCTGTTAAAAGTATGGTTTGAATTCAAAAAAGCAAAACCACCATTTACTTCAAAATTCGGAATGAAAAAGTCTTTGTAGCGAGCTATGAAACATCATAGGTAGCAAACAACCTGTTTTACAGTCGATGTTACGATTCAGCTCGGTTTTTCAGGGGCCTGCAGAGCACCTATTAAGGAAAGAGCTCCTGCACGCTACAGCAAAAGGTCTCACACTTCCTACACTTTAATTACTGAGCTGCAGCAGGGGAGAGTTTCTGATGCCTAGTCGGTTTTGTTTCACTGTGAAAGGCTTCTGCCGCGATTAATATTCACCAAGGGAAACTGAAACAATGTCTTGTCTCCATTGGAATACCTTGGAATGATTATGGACAAACTAAATTGGAATTACGGTGGACAAACTAAACACAGATATATTTTGTTTCTCAAAACCCAGGACAAAAGCGACCTACCAGCTCGCAAAGCCACCTGAGAGCGCAGACCTGTATTTCTACATTGGGTAACTCTCCTTCAGGAATGGCCGTTATCCTAACGACAATTTCAACACAAAGAACCCCGTCGCAGCGTAAACCAAGAGGTCGGCCAAGTACCCGAAGCCCCACGGCAGAGGCCACACCCTGCAGGTTATCCATCGAGAGCCCTCTCCGCAGTGTTTCTGGGCACGCTGAGGATGACCAGCTCTGCACGGCTGAGCTTCCCCTCCGTAACGCTGCCGTGACACACGCTGCAAAGCCGAGCTCACGGAGAGCAGCGAACAACGGCTTTTATTCAGCAACACACCAAACTGCCAGTACTGCAGGAAAAAACCCAGCAAGAACAAACTCCTTCCTACCAGCTACATCTATAGCATTTTGCTTTCCAGAGGACAGCACCAACCTCTCCTCCTCTCTCAAAATGCTTAGGCAAAAATCTCTTTTTCCCCTGCTAAATTCCACCCTAGGGTAGCCTGTCATTTCTGCTTCTGCTCATGCTACCAAAAACTTGAATCCTAACACCGAATCAAACTGTGGTCTCAGCATATTGGGAGGTTTCTCTGCCCAAAGTGAAACACAGGTGCCATCTGTTTCAATTATAACTCATCACAAGGAGACGTAACGTTGTGAAACTGGTGCTTTTCAATAGCTTAAAGACATTTTGAAAGCGAAGATATTTAATACTCAGCACCAACAAGCCAGGCAGCCTGCTGGAGAAACCGGTGCTGGAACCGCCCCCACGGGAAAGTTAGCTTTTGCTTTCACTGAAGTCAGGGGAAAACTTGCTACATTTGAAGCGATATGAAAGGGCATCTCGGACCAAAAGTCATTTCCTAAGATATTCTTGGTTAGTGCCTTTAAGTTATTCCATGGAAGTTTGCAATTTTTACTTTCAAAAATTTCAGAAAACAAAAGTTTAAAGAAAAAAAACAACCCCACAAACAGACTGACATGGATGCAAGCACTTGTTAGGTAATAAAACAGAAAATTTGGACAGAAGCAAGGTAAATATTTACCGATTCCATAGTTGAAAGCTGTTGTTAGCAGGACATATATTAAAATCCAACAGAGCTGTGTCCCAAAAACGCTGTGTAATCTGAAAAACATGGGAATTAGTTCGTTAGAAAATTAAAACATACAATTTTATTCACAACAAGCATGCTATATTTGAGTACACAAAGGCTACTAAATACAAATCCTTGCCTAATCCAGAAATAAGCTTTCCGATAACTAATCTGCACAAACAGAAGAATAAAAGAAATTGTGGGAAGCTTCACAGAGCATCAGCCGCGTTCCATAACTTTCCGATAACAGATTAAAAATATACACTTGTCTCAAGGTTTCTGTAACCATCTGTGTGGTTTTACAGTCATTTTATTTACGAAAAAAGGTATGTCACCCCCAGCTGTGAGCAACTCCTGACCCGACAGACTACGCAGGGAAAGAGCACCCTGCCCACAGCGTGCTGCCAGGTGCCCTGTGCCGGTAAGTCACTTTCTTGACCAATTTAAGCGGAATTACCCATGACACAAATGCCTTTTTTTTTTTTTTTAAGTATATCTTTGGATCCTTGGTCTATTACAAACCTCTAACATTTTCTTTATTTTTTTTAAACAGCTCTCGCTGCACCTTTCCAGGGTATTTTTCCAGCTACAAATTCGCAAAGTGAAGTCTCCGATGCTGGGCAGGAACCAGCAGGAGCTCTCAGCACCCAAGGCAAAGGGGAATTACATTCATTAACTGGGCGACTGAACCAGTATGCAAAAGGCTCAGCAGATGATTCCGAGCCCAAAACCCAGTACCTGAACTCCTCTCTGCTTCCCACGGCAGAGGAACACTCAGCGGCGCGGTGTGAGCCGTCTCAGGTGACTGTCACGTCAGCGCGGGCAGAAACCCGACTTGCCTGACAAGCGTCAGGGCTGCAGCTAAACCCAGCCTATCTCGTGAGTCACCCGGCTCTACCCGCACGCCCGACGAGCACCTTCGCTCAGAAACACACTTCTCTCCCAGCCAGAGCAAACCAGTCTGTTCCGGACGAGACCTCCACAAAAGCCGCTATCGTTTTTCAGGTGATCCGGCCCGCTCCCCAGCGCAGAGGGGACAAGTTTCGGACAGCACAGCTCGGTAGGAGCCCGTACAAGTCATATGAGCAAGGGCAAGCCTGAACAACAGATAAGCACATTTGAGGATTTGCAATGTGCAAGGCCAGAGAGCTTGGGCCACATGTAAAACATTGACTTATCCCAGATTTCTGTCCATGATGAACTAAAACACCTCCTGCTATCTGCTCGGCGTTAGCAGTTTCTTACTTCTACCCGTAAGGGACCTGTACACATGGGAAGAGTCAACGCGTGCTCCAAGCAAAAACGCAGTGCTTCTTCAAAACATGCGTTAGATGCGTAATGGCAATACCAGAGCCTGCCATGCTTCCGCAGAGAGAAGCGGCTCAATAAAGGAACTCTGTAAAAAGAAATAAGCTGATGACGTACTGCCGACTCCAACTCCTAAAGCTCGGCCGTGCCAGGCAAGCAGCGGTAAGCCAAAGCACAGGCACGGGGCCTTCCCCAGTCCGACAGAACTTATTCTGGTCTGCACGAGCAGGTTAAAGGGTTAACTGCCAACTCCACGTACTGCTCGCTGCCAAATCCCACGTCCCGTCTGAGCTCTAGACTCTGTAAACCACACCAAGGGACACGACGGCCAACCCCTCTTCCAGCTGACAATGGAAAATTTGGATTTCTTCCAAATTACCTCTTCTTCTAAAAGGAGAAGTTCTAAAAACCAATTTCGTACTCAAACACTCACATACATAACGTTACAAGTGGGGAACTACAAAGCACAAAATGTGTTACATTCAGCAAAACTAACCCTGCTTCGATTTGCTCACTGCACTGCCAGTTGCCCGTTATGAAGTGCTAAGGTCTCCCCAACTCGCACAGACCGCCGTAACTCCTAGGACCTTCACATACTGGTCCTCCTCCTTATTACACTCCGCTTCTTGTGTTCCTTCTCTAAAACCTCTCACACCAATGCCTTTACCGTGGAGCTCCTTCAGGGCAGCCAACCACTACTTCTTAAACCTTGTTTTAAACTATTATTACTCTCCCACAGTCCGCCTCCCCAACTCCAAGGCCCAGCTCCCCTGTGCCATGCTCCAGAGCACGATGCTGCTTTAAACAGCAATGGATTTAGTTTCCTATAATCTCTTCACAGCTTAGCAGTCAACAAGGACTGGACTACGTAGAGCTCGTGACACACAGTTCAATTTTCTACTTTATCGCTGGCCATCACCTCACAAACCGCTTCTCTGATGCAGCTGGATGTGGACACCAGCCTTCCACCGGGACGGTCCCTGAAGAGCCACCCAGGAGAGACCCCGAGGCTAACGGGGACAGACACACGGCAGAGGAGACCGGTAACCCTGGGAGAGCCTCGTCTGTTCGGAAAAACTTTCACTCCCTGATGAAGAACTGCAGATGTCCAGATGAGCGACAGCTGCACCCGGGGTAGAGCTGCTACCAACTAAGCTAAGTCAAGTCTTAGGAACCGCAGCAGGAAAGGAGCGGGCCAAAACAAAACCAAAAAACCCAGAGGAACACGTAAGGGCGCACGGTCCTGACTGAAAGAGAGGAAATCCTGCAGCAGGGAAACTTTTCCAGACAAGTAAAAGGGAAACAAATGAAAGTTTTCTGATATTTTTTGCTTCAAAAGAGCAAAGGAGGTAAAGACATGCAGCTAGCTCATGGTTGTTTCCAAGGCAAGTGAGTCCTGGGGCACTGAGGGATCCCCTGATGGGGAACTGCAGTCCTACAGGCCACGGTGACAATAGTTGCACAGCATCTTTTCCAGCATGATTCCCGTACTGCTTTTGTACTCTCCTCCTCCATAATAAGAGTCACACCTCTAATTAGGGCCATCCACTTAAACAGCAATAAGAGACAAACCAGGGGGAAAAAAGCTGAACTTCCAACTACGTTATCCGGAAAATCAGTAGTGCTACTTGCTGGCAGTAGCGACTACGATCAGTTGTGAACAAAATTATCATGGAAGTCTACAGAAATCCTGTCCCACGATGCACTGATACACAATTTTGAAGATCTATTTACATCTGCTGCCTGGCCTACGTACAGCAGTTATTCATTACTTGCTCACATATAAAATATAAAGTATTGTAACACTGAAATAGTCACCCCACACGAGCCAAGTAGCTTTCACAACGAACACTGCACCATTTTTTTTATGAAATGCTTATCAAATTACTGATGAAGTACAGCAAATACTTCGGCAGAAGATGCCCAATGTACAGATCATGGGCAAAACCCAACTGGTAACATGTATTTGGGTCACACACACAATATTGCTGTTGCGCAGAAGCCAACATTTCCATTTAAAACTAACTTTATTAATTATAATTTAGGTTTTGGAAGTAGACACATTTATCCATCCAATTTTCTTTGCTTAGTCAGATGAACATGTATCACTTCACAAACTAACACTGCTGTCCTCGTGTTCGCTTCTGTGAACCTACAACGCCGACCGCCGGAGACCGCTCCGATGCGCGCCACGCAATGCAAAATGGCAGACATTCATTTTCCCTTTGCGGTGCAATGGTAGTATAAATGCCAAACGATCAAGCATTCAAGGTGACGAGATTCTGGTTTAAAGCAGGCTCAGTCTTTCAAGACCTGAGATGCTTTACTTTATATTAACGTGAGGTAATTTGGAAACTCCGGGTAAGCAGACAGTTCCATTAGAGAAAGTAAGTGTTTCAACCCCTAAGTTCTTCCGCCAACTTCTGCTCCGTAACACGTAGTCCTCAGCAGTTCCCCACTGATTAGTTATCGATTCCTCCTGCTGCACTCCAGCTGATCAGTAAACCTCAGATTTAGAGCACAGGGTGCAACTTTTCCTACCACTCAATGAAAAAATTGGTAATTAAATAATTCTTTAATAAAAGGATATCTCGTAACTTTACAGAAATCAGTTTTTGAAGATGGAAAAATGCTTTACAATCACAAGATGTGACCTGAAAACACCCAGTACACTTGCATTAAGATTAACCATAGACCATTTACATTAAAGCAGCTCAGACAGGCAGTTGAGGAGCACTAACTGGTTCCAGCAGCGAGACAGGAGGTGGCTTCACAGGCTCACGTCAGCCATAGAAGAATAAAACCAGACCGGTTCTGTACAGACGCAGAGTCACTTAAAAGGGTCTCTATGAAAAATGGGTTCAAGACCCAACAATTGTACACATCTAGATATTTCTAAGTTTGATCAGCTGAACACAGGAAGGGTTCTACTTCAGGCTCCGTCTTACGGGCAGTAGGAAGGAATCCATGTGCTGAAGTCTCATTTCAGGCGATCAAGAGGCCTCCCCACAAGCAAGTAGGGTTTTTCTTACTAGTGCTTCTTTAAAGCAAAAACTTGTATTTTGACTTAAAGACAGACTTGTATCAATTCAGATTTTATGGTGATACAGAACTAAGAAGCATAACAGGATATCGGCATGAGATTTAGATCCTGGTTTAGACCAACTTCTGAATGGAATAAGTCTCTAGGGAGTAGGATAGCCTTTTTCCGCAGCACTCACCTGCTTCCCTTGAAATAATTTCAGGAAGAGACAGAATTTCAATGAGGCATCTCTCCGAGGGCTTCAGCAAAAATATACAGTGGGGAACACACAAGACGCCAGTGAGTTTATGCTTTCGGATAAGCTCCATTACCTCAGAAGCAGAACTCAGGGAGGTACAAGCACAACCAGTTTGGAGGGAGGGGAAATCTAGAAGTGTTCTCCAGCGCGCTCCATAGCACAGACATGCTCAGAACAACTCGGCGAGACTGCCTGCGCAGCACCCTGCACACGAACACCCATCTTTCGCCCTGCTGAAACGATGACAAAGACTTATTCTCAGAAATCGTAAAAATCACATTACGGTTCAAGAATCTGAGAGAATGGAGCGTGGAGGGGGAGAACCCATAAGCGGGCAGCACTACAAACCCCACGTACTTATTGCCACCTACATGTCTTCCAGGAATGTTTGTAGGTGCCCTCTGCAACCGCAGGGATCCTGTTCCTGCCTGGTTACAGCACCCAGGTCGGTTAAGAATCCAAACAACAAGTGCTGGAGTTCAGGGGAGAAATCAAAGTGTCACACACACAGAAACAGGAGCGGAGGCAGTAGCTGCTGCCCTTTCTGTAGGTTTTGCTCACACCCCCTTGAGAGCCAAGAACCGTCCTGCCCTGCCACAGCACTGGAAGCTTTCCTCTGGCCCCTCGAGGGGATGTACAGCTAATAAAAACCATCAGACTTGTGGTAATTTCACTGAAGAGCCTGGAAAAGCACAGCCAGACCACTCCACACAGCTCAGGACTATTCAGAAAGAGAAAGAAAAAGGAGAGGTGTTGCACTGGAGATCCAAAGCGGGGGGGGGAGAAAGAGCTGTGTTCCAAGAAATAGGCAGAAATTAGCAATAAATAACATGCCTTTAACTGAAATGCCCTGCATCCTATCCGTAGCTTACAGACCAACCATCTCTAAACACACGCATGCTGAGCAAACTGTCACGTTCCGTGGGACCAGGGTCACGCTCGCTCACGCGTGCACAGCTGCTCCGACACTTGAAGAAGAAATTTCCAGTAGCGGTGTGAGCTACAGAAAGTGCCTTTCACTGGAATCTACAAAGCAGCAAATATTTCCGCAGCAAACATGACAGCCAACTCTGCTCATGCAGTACCAACTACCGAGTGAAAAACCAGAGTGCAGAGAGAACTCCGTTAGTGCTTAAGGAAAAAAAAAAACCACCTTTCAGCATGTTTGATTGTGACAGAATTGTAGCATCAAGTAAAATTTAATTTGATAGCTTTCAGACACTAAGTAGGCAAGATATCCTTGGTCTCGAAGTTCCTTTATTTTGCCCTGCAGACAATATGCATGCTGAGATCTAAATTTTTTAAAGCTCCTGTCATCTTTGCCACTTGATAAAAATACAAAATAACCTGATACTGTCCTCAAAAACACAGATCAAATGTGTGGGCTGAAGAGCCTAAGGCTCCGTTTATCCCACCAAAACAAGCATGAAGGAAGGGAAAGATGTGGTTCCTGTGGAATCAAATTGTCCTTTAAGTGTTTTAATTGAAAGTCTGACACGGACAACACAGTCCACAGGGAACTAGGGTTGACAATAGTCTAAATCCAGGAACAACTGAGCTGTCTAGAGACCTCCAGTGAGTGAAAAGAACCCAGGATATGTGACGTCAAATACCTAGTTTCAATGTGGTTCAGGTATTCCTCAAGATTTGTGCTTTTTTCAATTCATTAAACGACACTAGTTACAGGACTTACACACGGATACAACAATCGGAATCAGCTTCCATCACCAGAGGAATCGCTGCACACCCACCACTGTTGTCTACTTTATAAATACTCCGAACACAACATTTGCAAGGAGAACGGAACCGATGCTTGTGTGTGGTACGTTTTTGTCTCCTTTTATAGACATGAGACTTGAGAAGTTCAAATAAAAATCCTGTAGTTCATTTCAGTAGGTCAAAAGATAGTATAAAAGTGTTTAACTACTTTTACATTTGAATCGCATTAAACAAAAACACTAATTATCAGCAGAAGCCTGATGTTTCGCTGAGTTTAACCCTTGCAAACACATAACAGGCAGCTGGGCAATAAACTGAAGTTACAGGACATTCCAACTTTATTCTTGGTTATCTGTCCCTCCCTGACTCTTAAAAGTTCTCTAACCCTCAAGAAAATCTTGAAAACGCTGACTCCTAAAATTACACACCATTTCTCCTGGAAAGATCCGTGAAAGAAGCCTGAAAGGTACTTGGCAGGGTAAAAAACTGGGGCTGTCAGAAGAGTCCCAGCTCCCACAACCCAAGTGCTTGAATCACTGAAGTAACTCGTTTTTTCTTGGCGTGATGTGGCAGGAGAGCAAAGCAAGCCTGAACAGTTTCCACTGAACCAGATTTTTCAATTCTGTGTGTACAATTAAGAGTTCTGGAAATACACGAGCATGTTCCCTTGTCTCTCCTCCTTCACCCTTACCACCCTTCTGCGGCTTCTCTGATGAGTGGAAAGTATTAAGTCAAAATACAGTTTCTGCAATTTCCTTAACCAACCTTGGACTGAAGCTCAAGGCTGCAGCTTGCCCTTCTGTACTAGCAAGCAGAAACAAGACTCAGTCTGCCGGTCGAGCGGACACACTGTTTTCCAGGCTATGATTTAGACTCAGTAAGTTAAAAGAATCTCCCCTAGTTTGAAAAAAAGTTAAATACCTTAAAGATTATGTATTTTTATTAGCAACAGGATAAAGAAGTCTTAGCTATACTAGCACCATTTGCCTTGTTAACAGCATTAACTTCCATCCAGTGGCCATCTCTGTCATGGATGGAAATGAGAAAATGGTTAGACACCCAAAAACAGTTATCCACTGTCACTTCAGCAGCCTAAGAAGCCTCAGGCATCCTTGCTTGTCAGCCCCGATGCTTCCAAATAATCCTCCAGACCCTTTCCAGTTCTCTCTTTTAGAGCTCCAATATGAAACGTTATTACCCAAGACTGCTGGGTCTTTCCAGCCTGGTTGAACCCCTTCCAAAAGGATGCATAATCAGACTCATTTCTTCATTAAATGATCTGCACATGCAAAGCACAGATCCACCGTCTTGCTTTGGGATAACGCGTTGTTATTACCGGTACAGAGCAAAAACAAAGCCACACATTAAGCACATGAGAACAGGTTTCTGAGAAAGCCATCAGCACAGAACAGCAGCATCGTATCTACTTTCAAATCACCTGAACTGGTTAGCTATCCAGCCGTAAAATTCAACATCAAACGTAGAGAACCCTCAAGCTGTTTCTTTTAGCGTATAGTATAGCTGTTCGGAAGGGACACAGGATGCACAAGGGTGTGGATATTCGAAGCAGAACTGTTTCATCATTAGTTTTAGTTCACACAAAAATGAGAAGAAATTGTACCCTCCGCATCCTAAACATCTGCTGAGCCCCATCTGAAAAGCAGTAAATTTCCAATCCAATTATTCCATAGTCAGATGATGCAAAGACAGTACAAAGAGCACTCTCTGTAAAGCTGAAGTACAGCAGCATTCAGGTGGGCATGTAAAATGAAGGGCATAATATAGTTGAAAATCAAACATTTTAGAAAGTGTTATCCAGGAAAAGACTTCCGGGTCAACATAGAAACCAACGCACAGTAAGTTCAAGTAAAAGGTACGAGGCAAAGACAAGAAATGCTGCTCTTGGGCATACAAACAAGATGTAATAAAGGAAAACTCGCACCACTGGAGGCAACAGCATGAGCAGTAGTGCATATTCAAAAGCTACAGAATTTAAGTTTTTAAACAAAAAACAGAAAACAGCCAGATTACTACTCAATTCCTGTCCACAGGCACCTATAAAAGAATCGCAACAGACTCATCTGGCAAGCGAATCAAGCTGCCCCTTTCTCTAGCTTTGATTTGTCATAGCCATCCTAGAAACTTACCACCTGCACCTAAAAATAACCCCCGGTGCCCCAGGGGAATTTCTACCGTGTGAGATCTAAAAGATGCATGATCAAGAATATGCCGATACGCCATCGAAAGGGACACTCAGAGGTGAATTTTGAAGATAAAGTACTGCCCATCTTTGAGAGCTCAAAAAACCCCACCGTGCTGAACAGAATGAAACCAAGCTAAAAAAATCTTGATGCTTCAATTTGTCCTAATTAGGCTCCAAGACGCTGGCCTCAACAACCCAATGAAGTAGTATGTTGTCTGGAATTAAACCAGTAATTTAAAGTTAGATCACAGCTGCTGACATATTTCAGGTACCTTCTCCTTTTCATTCCTCCTAAACCCAAGTCTGCAGTGGGACAAAGGCGCGCCTCCCATCATTACACAGAATACCTTCCCTGTAACTTTACAAAGAGCCCTTTACTCATCCATTCCACTCAAATTCCTTTTGTAAGTTCTCGTAAGGGAAGGACGAAGGGTTAACCATGCTACTAGGCTAGGAAGAGCACCACTTCAAAAATAGGAGCCCGCAAATTCCTATTCCACACTAAATTTTACCACATCGAGAAAACAGACCATTCTTCAGAAGAAAAAAGTGACGGACACTTGTCACCTTTACAGTTTCAGATATTTGCAACCATGCAATTCAGTGGCAAATTGGATACAGGTTACTATTAATAATGGAACTATTTCCTTTCCTTTCTGAAAGCTGATTTGTGGAAAGGATGCAGGCATCCCATTTTAAAACATGCTGATTAGCCAAGGAGGAGTCAAGGAAGTCACCGTTCAGCCTTCAAGATCATCATAGATGGCATCTCTCTCAAACAGGAAAAAAAACAGAGCAAACTTCACCAAGGAGTTCACGATCACCCGCTCCAAGCAGCGGATTACAGCCTCCTCAGCCAAGGAAATTCTGTGTATGCACATGAACATTACAACCGGAGAATTCAACTACTCAGATACGGGTTTCTTTTCTTAAGAATACACAGTCTCACTCAAAGGCTCACAACCAGACACGCACAGCCGGTGCAAGGACTAGAGGACACTGTCACCTGCCATCGCAGCAGACCTGGTTTGATGACCCAGGAGGTCCCCAGAAAACCATGTGGAAAATGCAGTTGTTAAAATGTGCTTGAGTCTTCGGTTTCCAGAGTTATGACAAAGTGCCTCACAACCACCTCAAATTACATAGCAAGGAGAAACCATAAAGGAAGCGCCTCCTCCATTTACACACGGCATCTCTCCCCTGTTGTCTAGGTCCTAGCAAGTTAAGGTCAGAATAAAGAGATTCTTTAAAAATAGTGTATAAATTGAAAGCACTTACAGCTTCCACTGATTTCCCCCCCCCCCCCGCCCCCCCATCTATTATAGGCCCTGAACAGGCTTAAGTAGCAGTTGCCATCCTTAAAGAAGTCTCTCCCCTCCCATTTTCCATTCTCCTGAAAAAGGACCACCCTGGCAGCACCAGGTGACGGTGATGAAGCAGCAGGCTGCCGCAGCCGCGCTCACCTACAGACAGCAGGTCTGGAAAATGGTGCGAGGAGGGCATAGGCCACCTCAGCTGCAAAGACTCACCGGGGAGCGTTGCTAAATAATAGAATAAGGAAGTCAAAGGTCTGCCCGTGTACGTTAGTGGTACCCCAGCTCCTCAGGAGGGGCCGGAGGGCTGCGGGTGAAGTAACCGCTCACAGCCGAGCATCGCTGAGCCGCGAGATCTGCCCCTGCCCGGCCGCTGGACCCCCTGCTTCTCCCTCAGGCCACTTCTGGAGCTTAACCTGCCAGCCCAGCAGAAAACCTCCTCATCTTCCTCACTGGTCTCCTGTCTCAGAAGAGGCTGCATTGGCTCCTGCGCCCCGGGAAGGTGGGGGGGCCTCACCCCCCCGCAGCAGTGAACCGGCTCCGGCCGTGCCACGAAACCACACCCCGAGAAAATCTACAAACACCTAGTGAAAGGGCATATCCCTTCCTTCAAACACATCGCCGTCCAAATAAACAGCACAGAGGGTGGCAAGGAAAACGCTCAGAGGACAAAAGGACAGAGAGTTAGGATTAAACCCAGTCCCTTGATCCCCGGCCAAATGGCCTACCCATAAGCCCACGCAACTTCCAGAGCCAATTTAAAATCCTGAGTGTGCTATACTTTAGGTTATAAAATCATATTTAGACACACACTGAAGCGTTCTTTTCTCTGCTGGTGGCTAAAAACAATTCCTTTGTCATCAAATCTTGCTTCAGCAAGCTGACGTGATGTTTTTAACTCAGGAAATAAGATAATTATGGTTCAAGGTAAACAACTACAACTGTGCATCATAAACAGTTTCTAATTTTAAGCAGCCTAAGTCCCTCTAATGCCATCCATATTTTGAGGAAAGTTTCCTTACAAGTGGTTTAGGTTAAGTAGCTTGTGACTGAGCTCTACTGCTGATGAGCATCGACAGCAGATCTCGGGAAAACAGGGGCAGGTGCAGCAGATACAAGTCTAGCAGATGCAGCAGGTGAGCTCCGGTATCAAAATGAGTCAAGGTAAGCCACACATGAAAGGAGGAAAATATACCCTGAATCCCAAATAGCTCCAGAGGTAGAAACTGCATCTCTCAGGAACACACAGAAAACAGAAGCACTGAGACCAAAGCTACACATACTTATGCAATGTCTGCTGCAAGTCATTTTACATCCCAGACCTCAAACGCCCCACTGCAGCTTCCCCAGTGGCACAAACAGAAGAATTCAAGTTATAACTTGCTGCAAGAATATCAGCTACCAAGTTGTTCAACACAAGGCAGCAAACTCACCTACAGCTAGCTATCCACGCTGTGTCTAAACTAGCCCTTGTGCTACTGCTACCATAAAGCATTCTCCGAAGTTACCTAGAAACAAAGCCTTACGATAAACAGAAGCATCACCGCCAAGGCTTGGTAAGCCAGAAACGCTGAAGCACAACATCTGAATTTGCCTGGAACTACAATGAGGTATTGAGGGCAGCAAGCTGTCTGCCTCCAAGATGAATCATTACACACAGAGGTAGCAATAACTCCAAGTACTGCTTATAGGTGTTAGCCTGGTAGGCTTTCATTCTTCCTCATCCAAAGAAAACGTACTGAATTACAACCAAATGAACGCAGCAGAAAGAGACTGTAGTAGAGCAAGCGAGATCCGATAGAGCCAACGCATTCTTAAACAGATGTGCTTAGGAGAGACAGGAGTGGTCAAAACTATTCCAACAGCTGGTTGCGAGAACGCTGCCGTTTCTGCAGAACACTAGACACTGGAGAGGAATCACGTGGTGAAGCCTGTGCAGCTTGGGACAGCTTGCTCCTCCAAAACTTTTCATCATTAAACATTTTCAAACAACCCCACCCCGTTTCTGCTATTGTTGTCAGAGAGGGAATTCCAACCAGAACAACTATTTCCACCACATTTTTCCGTTGGAAGAAGAAAAAATGGGAATTCTGCACAGCAGAAATACAGTTTATGCAGTAGCTCATCTAGTAACACAAGACTCCTTCCTAAAGAAAAAAGGATTAACATGCCTTGAGCCTGTTGTGCAGCAGCACGAATGTATTTTTAGATACAAACACTTGAAGGCAGCAATATGGTGGCAGTCTCCCAGGTTGAAGTTAGCCGTGGGAGGTTAATCTCTCTACACCCTGGAGAGGGCAGTTCATTAAGAGGCTGTTCAGAGCAGAAGGAAACAATTCACCCACTCCCTGAAGAAATCCCTCTTCCCACGGCTGCACACAAGGCAGCTCCTCTGAACTCTCCACCGCCCCACATCTCATCCCGATCTGCACCATTTTCTTGGTAACGGCATCCAGGCTGTCTTAGAAAGCACACTTCCCTTCCCGATCTCTCGCACGATTAATGGAGACTCAACCCCATCTTCAAGGCACGACACAGGATGCAAAGCGGCTCAGTGTCAACCCGAGTGTCCAAGAAAAGGAGGCAGCAGGATGACAGTTTGGCTTTATCATGTTTTATCTGCAATTAACGCTTCTGCATGGCTTCTCATACGGTAACGTGTTGGCGGTCAGACCAAACGCAAGTGCAAAGACGCGAGCCTTAAAATATTCTCAAAATGAAGCTTCGGAAAGGGTTAAATACTCTATCTGCCACCAAAGCCACTCTGCTCTTCTCATCCTAACGAATGAATGTTTAACCCAATTGTCAGGTAAAGGGGTCTATTCAAGGAGGCCACAACAGGTAACTTAATCACCGCATGCGTTAGTTTATACCTACAGCTGGGCTCACATTGCAATTCATCCAGCAACCCTTCAGGACCTCACCTTGGGAAAAACACACCTCAAAGGTTTGCTGAGATGGCTGCCTGAGACCTGGGAAGAAGTCAAAAAACAGCCTCCAAGTCAGCCATCATACGCACCCATTTATATCCAGGCTACAGGGTCATGCGGTGGGGGTTGTCTTAAACAAGTTAAGCAGACTGCCCAGCTCTCCTCCATCCACGTAACGGCATCTCCTGACTGGAGCCACGGGCTAAACGGCCACCATACACCTCTGCCTTCATTCCCAATGCAGCCGTTCCTATGATATCTGGAAATATCAACTCAACACCGGCTCCAAAAATTGCTTCCTAATATTTTCCTGTGCTATTACATATTTTAATACTTAAACCCTCAAATAAAACACTTCCAAATTATAAAGCATTTGGTGTGGAACACTGGATTTTTGAGTAGCTGAAGTTAACCAAAAAGGGAATACAATTCAGATAAAACTATGACTTACAGAGAGGAAGTGTTCATTATTTCATCAATTGCCAGCAAGTCCGACTCTCCCACCTGACAGCTTGGAGATGCCAGCAGCATCAGAACACAGAATGCATTACCTTTCCCCCTTCAAAGAGGTACATCTGAGTATCCCAAACGTGTCACTAAAGAACACAAATTAATGGTCAATTCTGAGCATTTATATGATAACAGGTTAAAAAAAAGAGGAAAAATGCAAAAAGCCTACGTGAAACCCCAAAGTCCTGAGTACAGCCAAGCCATTTTTCAGACTTTTATTAACATTAGCTTGGCCTTTGACTATGAATCACATCTGCCTCTTGTAAACAGCAAAAGAGCACCAACATCAGAGTGAAAGAGACAGAAATACCCAGAGGGGAACAGAGGTGAGTAACATCTCTCAACACAGCTGCACCATACCCACAGCACACACACACCGTACACCTCAAAAACCAGTTCATTTACAAAAGCTGTGAGCTGATACGGAAGGCGAGCAAAAACTGTACCAAAATATGGCGTGTAGTCATAAGAAAAACAAAGCTTGATTCAGCCCTGCCTCCCCTCCTTAGCCCTACCTCCTCCAAGCGCTTTAAATAGGATGTTATCACTACTTGTTTATAAGCCATTACAGAAAAAAATGCTCGGTTTCTTAATACTGCATTACAGAACAAAATGTTACTCAATTCTTTCTGTAAAGTACCAAGAAATAACTGTGAGACCATATGCATCTGAAAGCATCCACGTGCTGGAGTAATCCGGCCTTACGTAACCAACAATTGGCGTCTAACCGCAAAGAGCAGGAAAGAAAGGGCCAACATACACATTTTCTTTAAGACCTGAAACCAAACTAAAAATTCATTCTGAGGAGTCCGATTTGGGAGGCCGGTGAAATTCATGTCTCGAAGTTACAATGTCAGGTTTCTGCCACAGAAGTACACAGACAAAAGAGAATCCCCCCGCGGTTGATTTTCTCTCCTTAAGCTCAACCCATTAAGCAAAAATGAATCATTTGCTAATTGACGAGTTCAGTCTGAAGCGATGCCACCGATTCTTATCTCGGTAGCTGGAAGGCAAGTCCTTCCTAGGTTGCAACAAGTCATGGACAAAGGCAGAGATCAGCATCCTTCTAGGTTCTCCGTCAGGCATCCGAGCACAGATACTCCTGGAGATCGTGTTGTACTTCACCCTCGAAGACATGGTAAAGACAAGAAAGCACCCGCTCCAACATGCTTACGGGGCCCACTACAGCCCCCAGCCCCATTCGGAGGGCAAAGCCCACCCTGTTGCTATGGGGTGTATTGCAGCGCACGGGCAGCGCCTAAGGCCCCAAAACACCACTGCTGTGGGGTGGCCCCACTATCTTCAGCTGTAAAATCAGCTTCCTACCGCCAGCTGCAGCGGACGTTTAACGCACTCACATCTGCCTTTTCTGGGGGGTTCCTGAGTGGAAGTAAATCAAAGGGAAACGTGGGCACAGTGCAGGAGAGCAGCAGCTGTGGCATGAGGCAGACACGGGCAAGGCGGCCAAAAACGAGAGGTGCAAAACAGACCCAAAATCCACAGACAGGCAACAAATGTGACTAAAATCCACCTTCCCTCCTTTTCTACCCACTCTAAGCCACAAGGAAACTCTTCTTTCTTATAATCGTGAAGTGCTTTGGTATCACTGTCGGACAAAGCTCACGTTCCTGGACACGAGGCCTGGGGTGGAAGAGGGTGCTGCAACCACCACGGCAAAGACACAGCCATGCTGTTGTGAAAAACAAGTCAGCTGCTTCTGCACAGGTAAGGATAACAAACGTTTTATTGCTGTGCTTCAAATGTTTAAGATCTTAAGATGAACCACAGGAAAGAGCGTTACCAGTTAGGCCATTACAGTAAATGAAAATCGAAAATTAAGTCTAACTGACATTAAATTTAAGTAAATATCTATCAATTCCACAATCATCATAACACATAGACTGTTCTTATGGCAAAACTTCTGCAGAACAGAAAAGCACCCTTGATAACTCTGAATATTAAGCTGAGGTACCACAGGCATCTTACAGTTTATATAAATAAAGTGCCTCCTGCAAATAATCATGGTTCCTTCAGTGAGAACGGCAGCGTGATTAACAGAGGTCCATTATAAAGGCAATGCATAACCTAGCTCCTGTGAGTAGTCACTGCCACATCGGACTGCGTTCCTATGGCAACCAGGGAGGAAAATATAAAGCAAATTACAGTTAAATGAAAATTATTCTCCATGACAATATATGTTAATGCAAGAACATTTGCAAGGCCATTCTGGATAAAATGTTTACATTCACACATGTATTTACAAAAATAAATAAAAGGCAGGCTACAACAGCTAATGGATCATCTAAAGATAAAGATTTTTCTTCCCCCTCAAGTTTTAACATATTCAGAATAAAATTCTTCAGGCTAACAGAATGGAAAACAAGCCGCCTTACCAAAGGTATTTGCGCATTTAGGCATAGTACACATTCTTTAAGAAACAGTTTTTCAGAAGATCCAACGTGTACATTTTCGAATGTTGTGATCCTTTAATTTTCCTGGCCGCAAACAAAGAGCACATTTATACCTCCTCGTCCCAGGAGAACATGTTTTAAACGAGAGGCTAAGTCAGAATATTTATAGAGATCTGACTGAAACTGGAATAGTGACTTATTTTAATCAGCTATAACTTACTTATTGGAAACTGAAAAGTGTTTTATACCTCAGAATTGGCGGCGCTGACTCCAGGGCTAGGAGAGCCTCCCACCTCACCAGGGTAAAAGCAGCACGGGTCAATGAGAACCCAGCGTCAGATACTTTTACAAAAGCCTGCAATAAAGGCTGTAAAAGGTTACCCCGCTCCCCCACCACGATCACTTAGCCTAAACAGTTGGGGTTTTTTTTTTTTACGGAATGTATCTCAGTTTTTAAGTATCTCCTGAAGCATGAGCGCAGTTAATTGGAATGAGGCTCGTTCAAGAGGCAGCCACATTTTTTTTTTTTTTTTAAACTCAACTTGGCTCGTACCCCAAGAAAAGCCCAAAGAAAGAAAGTAGGTTATAAACTGACTTACAGTCTCTTTTCCACTCTGAAGCGCCACGTTTTAAGAACGGTTTAAAATACTGCATTGGAAAAAAAGCACCCCTCTCAGCCGCGTTTCACGGTTCCCCCTGCCAAGTTCCTTTCCCATGGAAATGGTCTGCCTGTTCTGCGAGTAACACAGGTGCAGGTTTCTTAGGAAGACCCAGAAAGAGCACAAGGCACTTTTTGAACCCGTTTCAGCGAGCTGGGAGCACAGAAGACTGCATTCACTCCGCTGGCACATCTGAACCTACTCCGTACACGCTCCCGCTGACCTCTGCATCTGTCTCTTGCCTCCACCTACAGAACAATACTTGAATCATGAGGATCATAACTTTTTATGACAGTGGGAAAACTGCAATATTCTCCACAAGTTCACTCCACCCTGCACATAAAACTGCTCATAGGTTCAACTATAAAGCAAACTACCTTCTTTGAAGTTCGACTTGAAGCCCTGCGCACGTTATAAAGCTCATCTGAAAAAATGCAGCGTATTAACATTTTACATAACCACGCTCCTGGAAGGCATCGTTCGTTAATCACTTGGTGCGACTGTTGACAAAAGCAAGTTAGGTCAGAAAGTGTCTGGGTAACAAAACTCTCAACAGGTGAGTTCAGGTTGCCCACAAACACCAGATTCACATACCACCAAATATATTCCGGTCACGCTCCACTTTCCCCGAGGATCGTTCACTGCAGAGCCCACAGTAGCATCACCGTTATCACTTCAACTAATTTAGTCACTGATCTCAGCACAACCACGACTCCCTCCACCTCTCCCTCTACAATGACACGTGGACTATCTCTGTACAACGCACAGAAAACAGCTACAAACCTTAGGCTAAAAAAAAGATTTTAAAAACCTGCAAATCTAACAGCAGTAGCAGTTGCTAGGTTCCTTTTAAAACCTCCACTAATTGCTAGGATTGGGTTTCTACTGAAGCTCCTTGCTGCAGCGGTGGAGGGGCTGAGTGTTGTTTTCACAAAAGAACTTCTAAAACCACAGGCTGCACGTCTGCAACAGCAAGTATTTATATTCTGTGCACAAAGCAGCTTATGCGTGCACACACCATCCCTGCTAGTCTTCAAGCGGATGAATCCCACCAGGCCAAGCTACCTTTCCGGATGGCGGAGCCATCAGGCCGGGCACCCCGCTTTCTGCGGATGTGCACCGCATCCTTCTGCGGCGAGCTGGCTTGCTGTGTCAAAACGCATCTGCATTAGCGAAGTAATTTTCTCTGTAGATGTAAGCAAATGCATGCTAACGTGAAGTAGAATTCTAGAGAAAGCCATGCAGCTTGCAGCTTTCATGCCCTAGCGAGCGGCAGGGCGTTCAGGGGAAAGGCAGGCTCCGAGGCAATACTACGGATGCAGCGTTGCCAGCAGACCTCCCGTGCACCCTTCTCCCTTGCAAGCTGCATCAAGTGAATTAGCACCAGACGGACAAGATAACGACTCCGAGGAGACTATCAGAAAGATCCTTGTGGATTTCAGTTACCTGCGCTGCTCCGTAAGAGTGAATTCTGCCTACAGCTATTCCTGGTAACGTTGTGGAAAAGAGCCCCGTCGTTCGGGTGCAGGACGGGTCAGTAAGACGAAGACTCAAAGAGCTGATCTAACCAGAGACAAGAGGCGGTGACGGTGATGCAGAAGAGGTGAGGAGCCATTAGCGGTACGCACAACAGCGTGCAGCAGCAGACCCAGCGCTGCCAGCACCCCAAACTCTCGCCCCTGGCAGAAGCCTCCACGCCCTCGGATCCTTCACCTCTCGGCGCTACCGCAGCTTCGCTCCATTTTCAAGCGCTTTCCTCCCACCATGCAAAAACAAGGCCCAGATCTCGGGAGGGAGATGAAGATGCAGGATGATCTCAGAGAAAAGGAGAAAGGCAGGAACAGATGGGAGGGAACATCAAAAGGCAGACAGGCTAAAATTAGAGACAAGAATCCTGGATGAGGAGGACCAAGGCGAGAGCAGGGAGCCGAGCAGAACCTCCGTGAGATGAGGCTCCCGGGAAGGGGGAGGGACAGACAGAAGGGAGAAGGAATGTTATGGCGGGTGAAGCAGGGGAAGCTAGCAGACAGAACAGACTGCAGATGTAAATTCAGCCTTTTAAGACTACAACCTGTAGCTTTCTAGCTAAGGAACACTCCCCAGCGCACCAGGAAAAAGCCACAGGGTGGCCTTCGCGTCTGATCTCTCCTGCCCAGGATGAGGGCTAACTCAAAGGCAATTCAGCTCTCACCACAAAACAAGTTTAACACCCCGGTACCAGCGTTGATGACAGGGGAAGGTGATTTAATTCCCCACCATCACCCGCAACAGGGAGCAGCTCTGGCTAACACAGGGCTCCTCAGATCCCAGTCACAAAGCCAAAATTCCAGTCAGAAAGCCAGAATCCTGGTCGGAAAGCCAGAAGCCTTCTGGGCTGCCGGCAAAATGGAGAGCATCAGGCAGCTCAGAGACCAGAGAGTCATTGTGCGGTACCCCGACACGCACCAAGAGTCAGGCTACGGCAAGGACGGGAAGTAGGGAGGTACAGCAGTTACCAGCTACCCTAATTTTCAAAGTAGCATATTCTCACATGGCCTGAGTTAGTAGGAGAAAAAAAAACAACGTGCACAAGTTGGAGTCAAAGGTCAATGTTCGAGGAGCACAGATTTTCGTCGCCAAACCTGGCGAGCGCACTCAACTCTTGAACTGCTCAGAAAGATGAAGTTTTACACCCAAAAACACCCAGGCTTGCTCATTACAGACCCCTGATCTAGTTCAGATAAACCTATCTGCCTGTGCCTAGCTGCAAGATGAAACCAAGGAGACAGCTAGCTGTGGGAAGCAGCCAAACACTGTAACTAGAGCACCAGCTCACCCAGCGGTATTTAAACAACCATAGCACAGCCATGAGCAGGATGTTTGTTTCCCACACACACACCCTCCTTCTCCACACCTACCTATATCTCTTCCCAGCATCAGCATGGCTAATCTCATCCATCTATCTAAAGATATCACTATAGCAGTACTTTATAAATAGGCTTACATCTTCAGTCCGTCCAGGACCTGACGCAACGGCAGAACGACAGTCGGCGCAGCAAGTGGTGTGTGTTGTTACGACAACGCTGACATTTCACAATCTGCAACAGCCATCGTCGTGCACAACGCGCAGAACGCCAGACCGAAAGTGTAAAGTCTACCCGAAGCTTACTGCCTTTCACAGGAGACAGTCAGCAGGCTACCAGACCTGTTACCTCCTCCCTGAAGAAGGCAGCTATCAGGAGACCATTCCCAACGGAGAACTGGGAACTTTATCTCGGCTCCTCCTGGACCCAACCAGCCTGCAGAAAACCCAGCTACTGACTAGTCATTTGGAGCTCCTGGTACAACTTGTTTACACAGAGCAGGTCATAGGATAGGCTGGAAGGTGTAAGCAGGATACAGGTTTTATGGACTCTTGCCCAGATAAGCTGATAACGCTCTGTGCTCGGGGGGAGGGGAGCACTTTCCTGTGTGCTTTATTTAAAATGAAGACACACCATCAACTGCAGTTAAGCATTTTACACTTCATTATGAAGTTTCCATTCACCTTATTTTCCTTTAAAGCTATTTAATGTATTTTTTTTAGGAGTGCCTAATTACACATACTTTAATTTCCTATCAAGATATCCAGAGCAGCACAGTATTTATTTTCAAAACCTAGCTCCTCGGCCTCTCGCTGCACGGGCTGGCAAGCCTTCAGGGACAGGCCGCCTCTGGATTGTCGTGAATTTTTAGCGGGTAACATCTCCCTCCTTTGCCACGCCTATGATACAATTCTAGCAGCTTTATGCTGCTCTGAAAGTAAATTTTTAGACCTTTTCTATACTGCAGAGCTGTCAGTCTCTTAAAAATAATCAAAGAGCCAGCTTCCTTCAGTGTTTGCTTCCCCTCCCCTGGTCACCCACAGCCATTGAAGCACCCTGCCGCCTCCATCCTGGGCTGAGGACCTGAAGCCCTTCACCCAAACCGCCACCACCCAAACAACCCAAACACCCACCTTAACCTTTGCCTTAGAGCACATCCAACACAACGCAAGAGGAAAGCAGTGGTGAGAAAGCATCTCATGCACAAGAAAAACATCGTTCCCTTGGTACATAGCCGAGGCAACGCTTCTTTTACCCATACTAACAAGTTTTCTATCCTTTCCGTTTTCATGTAATTCATGAAATGCATTCATTCTGTAAGTTTCGTTGCTCAAGCAGAAACAGACATGCATTTTAGTCACAGACAAGCCCAGCGCCAGCATGAACGCTCTCGCTCCTAACAGCATTAACATTCCCATGTTTCCACAATACACCCCATGTTGTAACCTTTGGTTTACTAATACAAACACCATATATGCAATATACACTATACAATCAATAGTTCGCTCCTGACACTGCCATGATGTACAGTGGAAGATTTATTTTTAAAATACTAATCGGATAACTTTGGTTTTCTTAGAGGAAGAAAGGCGGCCTACAGATTTTTAGAGGATAAATAATTCAATGCAGGAATGCCAAGGGCAGTACTGCACACATCCATATGGCGGGGACAATGCAGACAGTAATATATGCTTCACATCACCACCCTGACAGTGCCTTCAACCCTGACCTAGAAAAAAACATCACTTTCTTCTGGCTCCAACAGCTAATTCACTCTCCGTCAGTGCTACTCCCCAATACTGAGGACTACCGCACACTTTCTGTTCACTTGGGGGGAGTGCCTCCCAACCCCCAGCCCCTGCAGGCTGCGGCTTCAGCCTCCGCAACGAGTAGAACAACTTACTCCCATGATAAACTTGAGAAAATGAAAATTAACCAGAAGAGACACAGGTTTCAGAAGCCCTCCTGCGGAGCTCACACCTTTTCACTACCAAAACTGAACGGGGCAGGAAGCCGCAGAGGCTGAGCACGCTCGACGGACACAGGACCGCGTAGGTCATGTTGAAGGCTGCCACGAGGCAGAGGAGGGAAGAGGCTGCTCGCCGAGGAAGCCTCCCCTTCTCTCCCACACGACCCCCCAGGGCCAGCGAGCCTGCAGCTGCAGTCATCTCATGCTCCCAAAATTAGCTGGACAGACACCACCCTGCCCCACTGTCCTGTTCTGGTGGCAACCTGATAATTTCTCTGTGCCCTACGGTTTGGGGAAAACATTAAAGAACCAAGAGGAAGAATTTGGAGCCCAAAATACCTGATATAATTAACTGCACCTTCCAACAGGATTATTTCCTTTTCTGACCCCAATTACTCCTTCAGTTTATTAAAGAGAACTTGTACACGCAGAAATGTTAACACCCTAAAGAGTCACATAAACAGAAAAAAAGTCTGAGGGCACCATTACAAACAGAGTTAATGGAACTCAGTGATTGGAAATGGATCTTGAAAGCTTTCAGATCAAAGCAAGATCCTTCTCGTGTAAGGACTGCATTACCCTTGGAGCCACCGAGCTAATACCATCTATAAAAATATTTTGCTCAAATAAGTTAAGAACAGCAGCGTTTCATCTGTCAGAAGGTGCGAGGCTTTTATGGGATTAGCCATTCCACATACAGCATAAAAATTAGAACAGATTTTTAAAAGCCCTTGGCTCAGCTGACGGAGACTACACAGACCAACGTGCGCGCCTGCTTTCTTCGCACACGCTACACGCCGAACAGATTTTTCACTGCTATTAGCATTTAAGCTTTTTTTTTCCCCTTATACACTTGTAAAGGATTACAAATGGGCATCACCTGTAACTAGCCACAGATGAAGCTAGCACCGCCACCCAGACTCAGGCAAATTAAGATTTTTAAATCCCCAATGGTTCTGTGAGGAAAAACATCAGAAAACACCCGCTCTCACACGGGAAAGCTTGAAAATTCCAGGTACAGTCGCACACAGTCAGAACGGGCCTGCAGACCGTGGGCACCGACTGCTCCCTACCCCCTTCACAGCAGGATACCAGAGACAGCCGTTTGCCAGAGCACACCTCATGACGGCTCCAGCGGCACAAACCCAGACTGTTTAGGATGCTTGTGATTTCAAATAATTGACTACACAAGCTCTCCTTTAACGTTTATGGGAGTATTTTTTATGACGGCGCATCAGTGGCATACAAATTGCATAACACTTGGCCGAGAATCCCAGCGCGCTGCACCCTCAGAAGCAGCTCCGTGCCGCTCGTTTCGCTTGCAGGAAGAAGAAAATATTTAAAAGCTGCATACAAATCATTCCTGTAAAGCGTCGTGCAGACTCTTCTAAATTAGATGGGGTAAAAATAAACACAAGTTTATCACGAAACACTAAAACCTTTCCTATGGAGACACCAGTTTCTCTCCACAGCCTCCTGCAACTGAAACACCATTCTCACTCGCGATGGAGGGAGCGGACGAGCCACCTTTATTAGGGCCTCGTCAAGGAAGTACGATTAGAATAACCACCACCGTGTAAATATTGCCAAGCATTGTTTCCTTCGCTGTACTGAAAAGCGGTAGTACCTGTCACTACTTGCTATGTAGATACATACATACCACCATTAAATCTTAATACCGAGGAAGAATTTCCATCCATAAGGCAGACTGTCAAGCCTGAAATTCAGGTAGGCGGCACGGAGGGAGGAAGAGGGGCTAACCTCGTAAGAGAGCCGTCACTCGGTAATTTTACAAAACGTAATTAACCCGCTCCGGTCCTCTGCGTTTCCTTCCCTCGGAGAAGGATTTCTTCACCGAGTAATTAGGCTGTCCCAGTTAAGACTCAAGTCACCACAGAACTTATTTTCCCCAAAACAAAGCCACATGCACCCTTAGAGAAGGTTCAAGCACTATTTCAAAAAATACTGCTGCTTCCTCACGGTAACTTAAGGCTCTTCCTAGTTTTTGCCTTGGTCTCTGCATGGATCTAAAAGCAACTGAAGCCAATGCACCACCGTGGGAGCCCCCAAAAACCAGTTAATCCTGGTTTTATTCCCAGACTCCAGACATTTTGTTATTATAGAGCATTGCCTTCTTTTAATGTACAGAAAAGCAGGAGGGGAAAAAAAAAAAGCTTCGTACTTCAAACATATGTCCAAAAGCCACAACATAAAGACAAAGAGTGCAGATTAAACACTGTAAAGATACACTTGTCAGGAACCGTCCTTTGAAGTACCTGCAGGAAACACTGTCATCGCGCAGCCGTGTTACAATTACACAGTTAAAATCATCACCACCAGTTGTAAGTAGTCCATCTGGTTTACTGAAAAGGGAACACTGCTGGTGCAGTATTGATTAACACGACTAGTCTCCACTGACCCTAGAGAAATACATTTGTCTGCTCTGCTGAGCAGAGGAGGAACGCTGCACGACGCTGAGACACGCTTCTTTTTGTTTAGAAGCATTCTGGGGGACTTAGTCAATTAACACACACGTACAAAATAATCTTAACAGGTTGCCTACCACACACATGAAGGAAGAAATGAAGCCCAGCGCTTTTGCTGGAGGGTTTTTTGGTTTTGTTCTTTTTTGAGTTTTCTTCCCCCATCCAAAACCAACATTCGCATTGGACCATCTGTATGTTTAAGTCTGAGAAAATGCTATTACGACATCAGAAAAACAAAAAGCAGCACATCAAAAGAAAATCAATCCAGCCTGAGCCAGGTTTTTATGAAATGGAGATACGGACAAGATTTCATTTTTAAAAGCAGAAGCAGAACTGAAGGGTAAAACCAACTGTGAAACGCTAAACGTAACATCTCCGGTTTCCAGCCTGCCAAAGCAGCTAACGCTTGCATGACCAGGGCTCCTATAATCCCTCTTTAGAACAGAAATAAGCTAAGGAAAAAAAAAAAAAAAAAAAAACAAATAGCTGGGAACTGATCAAGTGGGAGGGCAGGCTTCGAAGGGCTCGTACACACTCCAAACCCCAAGGTGTTGTTGGCTGTACGGGCGACTCGGCCTGCTCTGAGTTTCGCAAACCAAACCCTCACCACTTACTCAGACAAGTCTGGAGGTGATGCAAGTCCCAGCTAGCCTAATAAGACAGGTTCACAGCAAACCCCACTGAAGCCTAAACCGCCCTTTTCCAGGGAAGACAAGCCAAAATGTGCCCTGGCAAGTTTTATCCCTTCCTGTGCTACCTCCTTTAGGACTGACAAGTTCTCCTAGAACCAGAGACCCAGAGCATCATTGCATGAAAAAAAGCTGAGCTCCACAAACCCCAGACACACCTCAGCAAGAGCAGACGCCGGGACGGACACGGTAGCGCGGCCAGGGCTGCGCTTTGGGGCCGGGCACGGCGGCCGCGAGGGTAACCCGCTGTAGGAGCGGCTCGCCCAGAGCCCCGAGTGCGCAGCCACGCCGGCACAGACCACCCCTGGGAGCGAGAGCTTCCACCCAGGGAAAGCCAACGGGTCACGCGGCTTCGGCAGCAACGTTCCACAGGCACAACGAAACGAGGTGCCCGAGGGTTTCCCTGCTGAGACAGAGAAGCCACCGTGGGTCTCGCTCCACGCGAGCGCTTCAATCCCTTCCACCACGATCATTCAGAAGCGCTCCAACGTGCACCTTTAATCTGCCAGTAAATCCATTTTGTAGAAATGCCAACTTTTTAAGTCAATCAAGACAAATGTTTAGTTCCTGGTAGAGCGCACACTAGAGACCGTATCGATGCCATTTGAAAACATGCGAGAGTTAATCTCCTTTTCCCACTCCATGGAGCAGTTCCCCTGCCCCAAAAAAGGAAATAATTGGAGTGATGGTATTAAAATGTTCCATTTTATGAACAAACCAGAAAAAAGGAAAAATACATTTAACTCCAAGTTCCTTAAATTTATGCGAAATTCAGCACACAACCACTACGAAGTGTTATATTTGCATGATGTTTCCATCTAAATATTGTTACCTACATGGGGGGAAGGGAAAAAATGGTCTATCCCCAATTTCAGAAGCCATCTCAGGAGGGAATTTTGCTTCAAGAGCTGCCTGGAATTTGTTCTCTGCCTATAGGGCCATGTCCCCAGCGGTAAGAGAGTACTTTGTGTACAAAACCGGAGGGGGGGGGGGGGGAAGGAAGCCTTTCCTGCAACTGGATATCAAAACAGATCTCCGAGCCTAGAGTAGAAGCCAACCCGTAAACACACCGCCTCTTGTGCCTCAATGAAGAGGCCGATTTTCACCCCGCACGCACACCCCCTCGCAGGACAGCTGCTCTCTCTGGGAAAGGGCAGAGGGCACCCAGGGCTCCGCTCATCCCGGCTCCTTCCGAGGCGAGGGCTGGGGGAGAGCGGCGATTTGCCTTTCTAAACATGCAATCAATCTACCAGGCTGGGGGAGGTTAATTCTGGACTGCAGAAGTGCAGCTGTTTTGGGTCGGAATTCTTTTTATTTTCCCCCCCCCTCTTCCCACCCCCCCCTTCTTTGCTAAGGGGCAAAGGTGTCGAGCAGCCCCTCCCCGGCGCACAAAGGCTTCTCTCCGAGGAGAGAAATACCAAGCAATTTAAAGATTAAACTAGAAAATAAATAAATAACCGCGGATCAGCCAGGCTGGCTGGCGGCAGCTGGGTTCAGCTCCATCCCCTGCACACACACGCACGCAGGGCTAACGCCTACCCGGGGATGATGAAATGGGAAACGGAAATTACCATTTCAGACAACTTTTGGTATTGTTCCTCCCAGCACAGCGCTCACCCCAAAATGTGCGCTCCCCTCCCGCACCTCTGCGCGCTCCCGTGGTGGGTCCGACTCCCCCCCCCAAAAAAAACCCTCAGGATGGATGGGAATGGGGGGACGCGACGCGCAGCCCCGTGTGCCCCCACCCCCAATGCACCCCGCAAGCCTCCGCACCCCTAAATATCCACCAGCCCCTGGGATCCCCTTGCAGCTCCCCCCACCCCCCTCCCCCGCTCCCCACCAGGCCCTCTCCCCTTCCCGCCCCCCGTTCCCCCGCACACAACCCCCCCAACAGCCCCTTCCCCAAATCCCCCCCAAACCCGCATCCCCCCCCCCCCCCGGCACACCGCTACCCCCCGGCCCGGCCCCACACCGCGCTCTCCCCCACCGCACGCACACCCACCCCCATTCCCGGCGCCCCCCTCCCCCCGGGCAGGGCCCCCCGCCCCTTACCGGCGCTCCGGGCTCAGCGGGCCGAGGGCAGCCTCGCGGGGGAGCGAGGCCTGCGGCTCCGCCGGCCCCGCCGCATAGAGGAGGAGGCGGCGGGGAAGGGAAGGGGGAGGGGGAACGGGGAGGGAGGGAAGGGGCTGCGGCGGCGGCGGCGGTGGGGTGAGCGGCGGTCCCGGGACTAGCGGAGGGGGCGCGGGCAGTGGCGGCGGCGCCTCCCGGCCCGGCGATCCATGGCCCCGCCGCGATCGGCCTCGGCCTCGGCTCCCAGCGCTGCCGCCCGCCCGATCGGCCACTGCTGAGACGCCGCCGCCGATTGGCCCGCCGCCTCGGCGCGCCCCATTGGACGACACGCGGCCAGCGCCGAGGCGACGTCAGCACGCCAAGGCGGGGAGGGGTGGGGGGGCGGTGTTTCGCCTCCCCGCCGCGCGCGAGGGCCGACGGGAGCGGAGAGGCGGGACCAAGAGGACGGCGGCCCGCCATTGGCCGACGCGTCCCGGCGGCGCGGCCGTTCATTGGTCCGTCAGCAACGCGGTGGCGTTTCCGGGGCGGGGCTCCGGTGCCGGTGCCGCCCGCCCCGGTGTCCCGGGCCTGCGCCCGCGGGGCGAAGCTTCGTCACGGTACGGCGGCCGCGCGGGGTCAGCCCATGCGTGTCTCCCCCCCTCCGGCCGGACGGGCAGACCCCCGGCAGGCCTCCGACGTCCTCGTGCGTCTCCCTCTCCGGTTGTTTATACCCATCTCTGCCGGCTCCCGGCGCGGCCCGAGCGCTCCCGTCCCCAAACGGCGGCCACCCGCCGCCCCTCCGGGCGCTACCCCTGGTACCCGCGTTGGCAGATGGGGCCTCCCCGGTGTTAGGGGAGCGGCGGCCGGTGCCCCGGCCGTTGGCGTCGCACACGGAGGCGGCGGGTGCCGGGGGCGGCAGGTTGTAGGGCCTCGGGCAGCCCCTCGGAGGTAACCCCAGAGCCCCCGTGCCACCCCTGCGGCGGCTGGGTGGGCACCGGGCCGCAGACCCCTCCATTGGTCGGGGCTGGATTCCTTAATTATATCCCCATTAAAAGTTCTCGATGCCAAACGCTCGCTCCTCTCTCAGAAGAGGCTGATGAGAAGCTCCTCTCGGCAGTTATTTACCCAATAAATTCTGCCCGGGGCGGAACTGAAACAGGTCGGGTCGCCCGCTCCTGGCCAGGCAGCGTCGGTTGTGCCCGGTTCCTCCCTCTGATCCTTCTCTCCCCTTTCAAACACTGCGTAATACCAAGAGGTTTTTGGTGCTGTTTTTATTTTCAGGGTCTCTTCTAAACAACCCAACCCTTGGCTCTCCAAATGAGGACGGTCGTTCTTGCCGGATAAGCCTCCTGCCTTTGCCCCCCTAGGCGTGTGGAAGCGGCAGAAGTAAGTGCAGGCGTGCTCGACCGCGCCGTGCAGAGCAGCCGCCACATGAGGCTCGGTTCCTGTGCTGGAGACAGTGCCTGGCCTCCTGGCTGGCTGCTGTGGTGCCCTGAGCCCCGGCGAGGCTGTCCGATCGCCCCCGATAGTCACCGCGTTCCCGCCTGTCACATCTGTGCTCCCCAGCACTGAGGTAACTCCAAAAGTGCCCGCAGATCCTGTTACTCAGGCAGAGCTGCCTGTGCCTGAGCTCAGCACAACCCTCCTGCAGAACAGGAGTGCTTGTCCTGTAGCTGTATTTCGCACCACACGCCTAGTGCCGGAGCCCCAGCCCCGTCACATCATCGAGGGTGCTGGGGTGCCCCCCAGGGAAGGGTCCTGCTTACAGAGCAGATCTTCGCAGCGAGTACAACACGGGGACGCGTGCGCGGCTCCCTGCCCTCACCAGGTGGCCGAGGTGCCCTGGTGTGGGTGGCAGCCGCCTGCACAGCTGCGTCACCGTGTTTTGGTTTGGTTGCTGAGGATGGGGAGCTCTTGAGGCAGCAGCTCTCAATTTCTACCGGTGACCTCATCAGTAATTGTTCTGGTTTTTTAACCCCCTTCTTCCAAGAGTGTGGCCCATAACTGTGATTGCTTTTTTGGCACTTGCAGTTCCACTTCGAGTCGCACGTTTGGCAGCCTAAAAGATCATTCTCATGTGCTGAGGATGCCAGGAGTCCCCCAGGAAGAAAAAATCTCTTTGCTCTCAGTAGCGATGAAGGAGTAGCTCAGGAGCACACGTCCGACTTTACTGTTAAATAACAGCATGAAGAGAGTTATTCTGAGCCTGTTAAGCTGGTCCTGTGTTCTACTTAGGCTTAGTCTTTTTATCTCTACCCATCTTCCTCCTCCATAAGACCTACTAAACCAGTCAAAAGAAAGGTTCTTGGGGGTTTTTTCTGTCCTCCCTTCCATTAAGCTTCTTGTCCTACTTCACAGAAAACACTGGAGATAAGCGTTTGCCTTTCTGGTGCCTCTGAGTGAGTAGCCGAGAGGGGAAATAGGTTTTTTTCATTTCCTAAATGTTGTTGGCTGTAACTGCTACCCTGACAGCCCTGAATGTCATCCAGGTCAGAGATCCAGTGCTTGGGAGGCAGTGAAATCCTTTCTGTGTCATCCTGACCTTTTTCTGTTTGAACACAACAGTGTGGACTATCAACCTATTTCAGGGAGGGACATAAGAAGTACTTGGCGAAAGAAAGCTGACAGCGGGAAGGGAGGGGGGGGATGATTTCAGCTAGGGGTGGTTCTGCTGTTTTTCTAGGTGACTTTTGTGACAGGGATGTTTCATCTGCTTGGTTTTGTTACCCTGGGATGGTTTTTGCTCCTTGCAACTTAATTGCAGTACTTAAGAGGGGGGGAAAAAAACCAAAACAGACTATAGTTAAATGCTGAGCACCTTCATCCTTCACTAAAGGTTGTGAGCTCTCAAATCCCAAAATAAAACAGAGACTCTGGTGCTGAGGAGGAAAGAGAACACTGCATGAGGGCAGAGAAATTAGGCCGCTCGGGCAATGTGCTTTCAGGCCTATTTCTGTCTGTCACAGCAAGCTAAAGGACGCTAACTTGGGGAAAGAGCTCTGTGACCCTTTGGTCCTCGCTCGGTTACTCTTTCCCTGTCTCTGGAGATGGTGACTGCATTGGCCGCTCACCTGCTTTTGCAACCTATGGGTAACCATATTCATCTCGCTACTTCCGCTGAGCTCCCTCGAAGCTCTAGAGCGACTGTCTCGTGACGGAAGGACCCATTATGTTGAGCATAAGGAAAAAAATACCTGGTCTGTGTTAATGTGGGTGCATTTCTCTGCTGATTCAGCTCCTGTCAGGATGTAAAGATGGGGATCTATTTTTAATAGATCAGACAATGTGCGATTTATGACTATTCCAGTCACACATCAGAACAAATCCTGTGTGACCAGCCAAGTGCCAACATCACAGAGGCCAAGAGAATAAAACTTCAGAAGAACTTTGATTAGAAGAACCTTTACTTTAAGCTTGGCTCATGTTTCAGTTCATGTCATCTATTAACATTTTGAAGAGGGATGGTTTTGGCAAACAAAGCAGCCATTTAGAAAGGCAGCCATTTGGAAAGCCAGCAAGGACTACAGCTGATGCTCTTGGTACTGCAGCAGAAACCTCTCTAACTCGGCCCACAATCTCATTTTTCTTAAATAAAACTACTTTCAAGCCATCCGTGTATTTTTTGTTGTTGTTGTTAAAGGACAACTCCAGCTTAAAACAAGCCTTTCTGCCTGTGATGCCATTAAGAAGTAAAAGATGGGGGTTTCACCTGCTTTATAATGAGGTGGTTCCTCACAGCTCCATGAGAAGTGATTAAATAATAAGGGTGAACTAATGCAACAGCCCACTTGTACCAGAAACAGCGTTCTTCTGAAGGCTTAACTCCTCAATGCAGCCCACTGTAATCAGCTAGGTTGCAGCATCAGCCCAGCAAGGCACCAGGACCACACACTGGGGCCCAGGACAGGCAGAGCCAGCGAACCAGGAGCTGATTTCGCTCCCATGCTACACCATGCCCTTGGCCTGCACAGGCAGCAGTATTTCTGGACCCTGCAAAGCTTCAAGCTGCTCTTGTGGATAGTAAATCTAGTATTTACATGGTTCCCTGCAGAACCTTACGCCTATGCAAATAGTAAGTCCGTGGAGCTTTAGGCCTCCTACATCCCTAGAGGAGGATCCTTTCCGAGGGTGGTGGACCCCTGCTACTGGGTAAATGCTTCATATTGATGTTGTAGGTGTGAACTCCTGACAGTCCTGGTCTAATTACTGTTTTTATAATTCCTAATTACAGGCTTTAGGTTTCTAGCCTGCTTATGGATTTCAGGGGTGTGGAGTGACAGTTGCTCGCTCAGAGCTTACCGACATCCTCCAGTCTGCGGGGTTTGGAGATGACTTCAGCCACCTCCTGCATGCAGATGGATTCCTGGGCTTCAGAGCTCTGCACGCTTCAGCAGCTCTCCAGGGACTGCGCTCCCGTGGAGCAATCTGCTCGTTCGTGGCCTTCGAGTCACAAACAAGCTATCTCCCTCCTCCCGCTCTACCCCTGTAAGCTGAGCAGAGAGGTACGCGTGTCGCTCTGTCAGAGCGTTGCTCCTCCTTGCCTGCGTTTACTTTGCTTTTCTAGCGATTTGTAAGCCGTGACTGGCAGACGGTTCAGTCGCTGCTGCTGTGTGGCCGATTCCCTGCGATCCCCTGCCTACAGCCATCTGTCACCTACCTGTCTTAAAGTTAAACTCTGGTCTTTAGAGGTGACTCAGAAGATAAAAGTTTGTACCCCAGCACTGTGCCCCAGTTACGCCTTAAGCCTGTCGGCTGCCTGGCTGTGGGGCTGGGGTCCCCTCCTTGTCCCCAGGGAGGAGCAGTTTCAGTGCCAGGCTCTCCTGCGTGCCCCAAGAGAGGCAGGCGGGGAAGTGGGTCTGGCACGGCAGCAGGAAGCACTGGAACTTGCAGTGACCCCAAGCTGTTCCTGGAGGAATAGGTGTGATGGTTTTGGACTGGCTTATGTAAAAGGTTATCTGCCGAACAGATCTTCCCCTGGTGAGGAGTTTCACTGCGCTTGAGGGACGGGCATGTGGTCTTTTAAGCATGTCCTTTGTTCCTGAGCCTAGGGTCGGGATACTTGGCCTTGCTGTGCTGAAGGGGAGCATCTATCCCTCGACCTTGACTTGACTTATCATCTGCAAAGAAGTCATTAAAAAAAAACATCTCGTACGTGACAGAGTTGCACACCGCTGAAGGTCCTGGAATGCTCTGTGGCCTCCGAGCTAGTGCCGAGCTGTGCATCTTTGTCCTGCCACAGAGGAGCCCTGGCTTACGCTGCCAGGTGAGTAACAGAGCGGTTCTTCATCTTTTAAAAAAGTCTGAATTTGCCTTCTAGCAGCTTCATCTTTACATTTAATCCTTTGATTCATTATTGATGTGAAGTCTGTGGATGGCATGGCAGCCACCTGATTCCAGGTATCCATTCACTCGGTCTGCGAAGTGCTGCATTGAAACGAGTCTGAGCTAAGATGGGGGGGCTGGTGGCATCCTGCAAGGAGCTTCCTGAGACTCGGGGGGCAAGTGCAGGGGTGGCAAGGCTGACTTACAGTGGGCATGAAAATAGATGTGAGTTCTCACACAGCAGACCTGAGGGCTGTGTTGGCTGTGGAAACTGATTTCTCTTGGCCTGAAAAATACACGGATGGGACTGCTAATGCTGCTTCCTGTTCCTAACCTGCTCAGGAGATAAACCTGGGATTTCAGACTCCAATCCAGCACCTTTCCCCAGTAGTAAATACACGTGGCATTAGTGAGTGATGTCATGGCTGGAGCACATCCCAGCGAGGCCAAGCCTGGATCAGGTTATATCTGTCTTCTCAGAATATTGGCTTACACCCAAAGGAGCATATTGCCAGTCCAAGGGCAGCATCTGAAGCCACCTTTCCCAAGGTCACCTCTCGCACACACACAGAGGACAGCACTTGCTTCCACGTATGTGGCGCAGCCTGAGCCACCCACGCAAAAGTCGCAGTGCAGCCATGGCAGTTGCTGGCTGCACATAGGGCAAAACCTCTTGACTTTCCTTTCTGGGTTGCCTTGTGTTGGCACCAGTGAGGACTTCCAGCCCTCCTTCCTGGTGCTTCATCATCTGGTTGCCTCTGAGGCAGAGTGTGAAAGGAGGAATAGGAATCACGTCAACTCCAGCTACGTGGAGCGTCTGTAAATCACCAGTCCTCATTGTTCGGTACGGTTTTGTCATATCAAGGCTTGCATCTTCTGGCTGGGAGCATCACAGCGAGAGCCCAGCTGCCCCAGAGACCTGAAACGCTGCTTGTTGCAGTCAGTGGGCCCACCCAGACTCAGCTGGATTTCAGACCTGTTCAGCTTTCCTTGACCTCCGTCGCTAAATGGGTGCAAGTTTTGTCTTCACTGAAGCTGGAGCGAAGCTGTAAGGCAGGCATAATGAAACCCACTTGGCTCTCTGTCAGGTCAGCCTGGCGGAAGTCAGTAAAGTCCTGTCTAAGCAAAAGGCACTGCTTCACTTCTAATCGGGCTGTAATTCTATTTAAATGATGCAACTCTTTAAAAATAGATCAGGCCTACTTAGCAACAGGTCTAATCAGAAAATGTACAGAAGCAAGGTGTGACATTCCTTGAGTGGAGGCAGGAATGCTCACGGCGCTGGTACCCTGCGGTGGCTGGGGGCACCTGGGGGTCCCATAGCCCCTTGGTTCCTGGCACGCTTTGCCGTGGTGGCTTTATTCCATGTTTCCCCACTGGCAATCCCACATCTCTCTGCTCTGTGCCTGTGCTAGAAGAAGCCTCCTCCATCAGTCAGTATTTCCAAACGAGCTGTTTCCTCCTGCAAACACAGCTGGAGTGTAAATAACCCCTCACCGTGGATCCCTCTGCAGGCTGGGTGAAGACATGGCACTCATCTCTATGGCAGCTGCCTGGCCGAGGCAGGTGTCACACGTGGGCTGGGATGGAACAGAGGGCTTGTGCTCTGCCCGTGTTTGTGCTAACCCAGAGCTTTCCCTGTTCTCCTTCCCCGGCCTAGTCGCTTAGGGCCACCACAGCTCTGCAGCACCCATCTCACCTCTAGCTTTGTGTGCACCCATCAGACCCAAGCTCCCCGCAGCCTTGGGGCCAGCCTTGGGTGTCGCAGGCTCCAGACTTGGCCAGGACAAGGGACAGAGATTTCTCCCCAGGCGGAGCAAGTGCACATGACCCTCTCTTTACAGAGAGCCAGTGTGCCAGGAGAAGAGCCCACGTGGCCAGCGTGGAGCGGAGGCGGGTAGCAATGCCGGCCACACAGCATCTACCTGGGCAGCTCAGCCTCTCCGGCCATGCCGAGTGGGAGCTGTGGGGTGGAGGAGCTGCTGGCATTTCCACGGCCGGCTGTCACATCCCCACTGCGACGCTGCAAGCTATGACCAGCCAATATGGATTAATTGCAACCAGTTTAATTTTGTGTCTGTAAATTGAGCTGTTTGACGATTAAGCCAGTGATACTAAGAGACTTCCAGGAGTGAGGAGGACATTAACATGCTAATAGATCTTGCTGGTAGAAGGTTTACTTAGACACGTCCCAGGGGGCAGATGACAATTAACATCCTAAGAGACTCTTCTAGAAAGAGGATGCTAATTCAGACCTGCTGGGAAGGGAGATAATTATTTATTATTATTTTATGTAGCCCTGCAACCTCCCATTCAAGAATGCCTGACATACTTCAGATAAGTTAGGAGAGCTAACAGCAGCAATGGTACCTAAAAGTTATCCTGGAGCCTCTTCAGGGGAGAAACTTGGAGAGGAGGGAGGGAGAAAAAGCTGCAGGAACCATCCTGGTCAGCAAGACAGCAGAAGAGAAAGCAATGTGGCTTCTTCAAGGCACATGGAAGGAAGCAGACAGGACAGTTCAGACCTGCAGGCCTGGCAAACAGAATAGTCATCTCAGTAGCACAAGAAGGGTGTAACTGTGGCAGGAGGGAGATGATGTTTGCTCCGGAATGCCTTCCTGCCCCAAAGAAACACCCGGCAGAGGACATCGAGCCCACCTGTTCTGCTGTGCACAGCTAGTGCAAAATAGGAAGAGATTACACAAGATTTAGGATCAGGGACTTAAAATACATTGACCTTTGTGAACTCTGTACATGGGGAACTTAACACTACTCATAACCTTGACCCAGTCTGGTGTAACGCTTGGGGGGGGGGGGTTCCACCACTGTTAGAACCCCACCCATGCGCCAACAGATCAATTTTAAATGCAGACTAGCAGTCGCGTTGCAGCTTGGCCACTGTGAGTTGTCAAACATTGTAATGGCTTTTCCACAGAAGACAGATCACAGGAGCCAGCTAACCTGCCTGACAAAGAGCAAACGTATAAATATATATATATATATATATATTTGTAGTCGTTAATCCATCATGCTCGGCTGCAGATACTAAATGCTGTTTTCTATCAGAGCTAATTCATACCCTGAGCTATAGGGAGGGGAGTCTTCCTCAGCAACAGCTGCAAAGGGAGGGAGTTGGTCTCTTTCCTCTCTGTTGAATCTAAGATCACAGAGGTTGTTTCTTCTTTTCCCACCCATTACAATTATGTGGGACATGACATTAACGAGTGATACAAATCCCAGAGCGGATTTTTAGGGGCTAGTTGTGCACTCACACCACCAGACTCTGCGCTGCCCAGGTCTCCCTGCCAGCCATGCCCCCACAGCGATGGCAGGTGCCTGCAGGAACCTGCCTGCTCCTCCCAGGTGTTTATTCTCCTCCTGCCTTAATCTGTTGGGGGGAGGGGACGGACACCTGCTTGCACTGCAGGGCCTGTACAAGGCCAGGTTGGGGGACCCACTGGCTCCAGGGGACTTGGCCACACAGAACTTGGTCTGGGGCTTGGCTGCACAAGGTAGCCTGCCTCGGGTGGCTGGCCGGGCCAAGGCCAGGCCTTAGGAGCCGGGCTGAGCTGGGTGGATCGCCAGGCCAAGGCCAGGCCTTAGGAGCCGGGCTGAGCTGGGTGGAGCGCCAGGCCAAGGCCAGGCCCTGGCCGAGGCTGGGCTGCGGGGGTCTCAGTCCTGGGCCTGATCCAGGCCGGGCTGCGGGGCCCTTGGCTGTCCCAGGGCTCGGCGGAGGAGCCGGACCGGGCCTACTGCCCCCCCGTTGCCGCTGTGACCCTCCGATCCGCAACCGGGGGCGGAGCCCAACCCGCCCCACGGTCGGCGGTCGCGCCCGCCATCTTGAGGCATGGCAGCCCCGTCGCCGCCGGCCCCTTTCCAAGATGGCCGCTCGCTCTTCACCGGCCACTTCCGTCCTCGCCGAGGCCTCCGGCTCCCGGTGCGGCGGCGAGCGCAGCGGCCCGCCGGCCCGGCCCTCCCCTCAGCGGCCTCTCGGCGCTCGCTAGCCGCCGCCCCTCCGGAGCCTCCGGGCGGAGCGGGACGGCCGGCGGGTCATGGCGCTGCGGCTGCTGCTGCTCCGGGGCCGCTGCAGCTGCTGGCGGCGGCCTGCCCCGGCCTGGGCCCGGGCTCGTTCGCGGCCCCTCAGCGGTCCCCTCGGCGCGGGACGCGGCCTGCAGGTAACGGGGTGGTAGCGGCGGGGAGCCGGGTGGCGTTAGGGTTAGGCCAGCCCAAAGGTCCGCCGTTCCAGTGCTGTATCACAGTAACTTGGGGGAAACACCGCGCGAGGAGCACACCCGGGCTGTCATAAGCAAGAAAACGTCGATTAAAGGCTTTTTTCTAACATCGCTTCTGCTGGCTCTTTGCATCGCTGGGGATGTGAGCACCCACCACATCGCTGTGCGCCGCAGATGTGCTTTCTTTGCAGGGCTGCTGGGCCTACAGGGCTCGCCAACGCAGCCCGGGATGCAGAAGGCAAGGTTCTTGTTTCAGCTAGGCCTCCAACATGATTTAAGAGTGTTTTGTGTTTTTCTTCAGTGCAGTGAAGAAGCCCTGGCAGTCCAAGTAGGTGATGGAGGAAGAACAGTTGTGGGATTACTTTGTGAATCATGCCAGGTTTTTCTGTGGTCAGTTTAAACTAGTCTAAGCTCTTCCATTCTAGAAAGTATCGATCCCAAGCGGTTACCCTCTTCGGGCCAGCACGGGCAGCCGTGTTGCTGCCCAGCAAACTGGGGAAGAAGGGTGAAGGATTTCAGCCCAGTCAGCGTCCCTGTCTGGTTTGCTGCATAGCAGTTTGTGCCTGTGCAGGAGAGGGGTGACAAGGATGGAACTGCACCTCAGAGAAGGGGCAAGGCCTGCCTTCAGTGAGGGTATTAGTGAATGTTAGTTCAAATGTTGTGAAGTTACATTTAAATATGAATATTGCCTGCAGGGTTACTGCTGAACTACCACAAGGAAATGGCTGTGTTGTCCTCACTGCCCTCCAGCAGGATTACAAAGTAGTAGTCCTGAAGATTTCCTATTTTGGGAGGGTGTCTACATTTTAAGAAATGACTTCCAACATATTTTTAGAATGAAGAACAGGTACAGGGAGGAAAAAGACAAAATTTTCAAGTGTTTTGAGCATATGTTTCTATTTATACATGTGCTGTCTTTAAACTGGGTTATAAACACCTTCTTCAAAGTCACATGGCAAGTCCACAGCAGAACCAGGAATAATATTCAGGTCTCCCAGCTGCTGGTCCTGCAGCTTACCCACAATATTTAGAAATCATAGTCTCATGACATACAAAAAGGCTAAGCAGTCAAAATACTTTTCTAATGGTTGTCTTTTGTTTTTTTTTTTCCTTCCCTTTCTCTTCCTCCTCAGAGCCTTCTGTCACAAACACTTTCCCCCACGCATCAAAGTCTCGGCAGAGTCCTGCTGAAACAACACATAATTCGAGATCCAGTCAGGCTTTGGAATATCTTAGGTGAGTCCGGAAGAGCAACTGTACAGGTGGAGGAGGGGAAAAGGTCTTGTATAGTAAGAGAATTGATCTTTCCTTACTTTCACTGCCTGCTTTCCCGAAAATGAAATAAAGCTGTTCTATTCTTGGCTTTGGGAGCTGTGTACCTTTTACGGGGGTCCTAAGTTTTTGTTTGGTGACAGGGATGAACTGTGGCACATTTCCAGAAGGAGCTCAGCATGATTAAGTAAGCACTTGAGTCATTAGACCTAAAAGCTAATTTTAAAACTGCAGACTTTAGAGAATCTTCCTCTGCCTCATTAGCAAAGCCTAAGATGAAAATGTCATTCACCTTTGTCAGAAATCGCATCGTATGGCCTTGCTGAAAGCCTTGCACTGGAACAAGTTAAAAGTGCACATTAGAAAATATTATCTGAATTCTTAAAGCAAAAGCACAGAAAGGTAAAACAAAGGCAATTATTCTTCTTGCTACCCTCTTCCAATTGGAAAGATGAGTTTGCTGATGCCTTTGAGGTTTGAACAAAACCGGTCGCAGCTATTCTGGCCAGTGTGAGCCTTGTGAGCTTGGGGTGCTTTACCTTTAAGAGGGTGGTTTTTTGAAGTTAAAATGAAAATATATGCATAATCTTTCCAATGGCAGTGTATCCTCTAGTAGAACTAGCCATGGACAAGTAGTCCAGTTTCTGAGTTTACTCCATTTTCTGGAGCCTTTGTGAAAGACCATGGGAAGTGGAAACTGCTGTCCTCAAGTCAGTTGTCTTGCTTCTGAACTTTTTGCATTTTCCTGGTAGGAAAAGCCTTTGCTTATTGTTTTGTAGCAGCAGCTGTGAGTCTTACTGTTTGTAGCCTTACTTTCTTGGCTTTTATTAGAGCATCCTAACAGCATTTGCTGAGAAACCCGTGTTTAACTCTAGCACATGTATTTCCTTTAATAAGCATTTACAGTCCCTAATGTGAGGCTGTTCTTAACTGACAGTGCCAGTGTTAACTATGGTTTTATGTCTCAGGAAGTGTGTACGTGTTTCAGCACTGAAGAAATTTCTCCAAATAATTTTCTTTGCTCCATTAAAATGATCTCTGAACAAAGCCATATTTCAATTGGATTGTCAAAAAAAAAGTATAAGGAAACTGAAGGAGTCTGTCCCTCCCATTACTCCCTCTGGCAAGCCTGCCCCGTTTCCTTGGCACATGAACGAAGCTGTGTGCTCAGGTAGATGTGGAGCTTAGCTTCCCGTGCATTTGGAGCTCACGTGTATTTCTGCCATCCCCAGTCCCCCCTCCCCCCACCCGTCTCTGAGGTCTTCTGGTAGTAACTACTTCCCTCTGCTTGCCTGCAGGTAGCACTTACTATTTTACTACTTCAAGCTCTCAAGGGAGTAACCAGAAGAATGGAGGATTCAAAAAGAAATCTCCGCAGGAGGACGAGGGTATGTATGTGCCAAAAAGATATTTAACGAAACAAACCGTGTGTGTCTGAGGGGTAAGGGTGGACAGCACAGAAGATCCACCTGCATGCTTCTGTCTCTGGGAACTGTAAACCTACCGCCTCTACAAGCCCGTGGCTAAGAACAAGTCTGAAGGGGTATTTTAGCTTAGATGATGAAATACTAAGGCTAAAGATGGGTCATGATACTCATCTCTTTCTGTGCTGCTTTGCATCCTATACAAATAATTTCATGGATGTTTGCCTTAGCTTTGCAGCTTTACAAAGGTGAATAGTAGCATTTAGTGGGTTTTGATTTGGAGGTTTTGTTGTAGTGCATTTTGACCCAATAAAGAACTGAATTTTGTTAATGCGAGTTTATGCTGGATTCTGGTTTTTTTTTTTCTTATTTCGTTTACCTTCATTGTGGATGTGTCTTTACTGCTAGTGATTTACAGAGCTCAAAGTTAAAAATAGATTCCTTAAAGAGTTCTTACCTGTGTTACTAATGGCACTTGCTCAGAATTTTTCCTTTTTTTTTTTTTTTAAATCGGTATTCCTAGATACTGTTTTTTGTGTGTCTTACACTGCCTAAGCCCCAGGCATCCCGCGGTATAAGACTTTTTGCAAATGAGTTTTATCTCACTAGATGTGTCCTGGAACCTAGGGATCTGTGTGGTGTGCCAGATTATGTTGAGAAGTCGAGGAGTGCCCTCTCTGTACCTTAAGCTTAAGGGGGTGCCAAATCTAATGACAGAAATGGAGGTGGGGGTGCAGGGGAATAACTTCTGTGTACTAGAGAAAAACCTTGTGTAAGTGGCGAGAGGCAGCGTTCTGATCCTCATAGGAGGCACCGCTATCTTCCACCAGTAAGTTTTCACCAAACATTTTTCAAATGTGAGTGGATTTGGGGGTGTCCCTTCAAGCCTTGGTATTGTTGTCAACTTCCTGCTATTTGTAGATTGACAACAGCTGCATTCTCTTTGGAAAGTGTAATTTGACTCTTCCGCTTCTGTAAAGAAAATTCTTTGCTGGTCTGTATGTGCTCTTTCCCTCCAGCCTCCCAAGAACTGAAGTGCATGCAAAGATTTTCTAGGCTCTGGGTAACACATGCTTTCAGACTCTGTGATACAGATTTTTAGCTGTGAGGTCCTGCAGCTGATGTCACGTCCTGTGTCTTCGGGCCTGGTGGGGCACTTTAAGGAAGACGTCAGAATTGGCCCAGGTGAAGGTCTTGTTCCTTTGTCTTGTCAGTAACGCTTGTGGAAGCGTAACAAAGACCTGATCATTTTCTTCGTTTTATGACATTAGTTGATGCTTGCAGAGGCTGCTGGTGTCTTAAGAGAGTTTATAAGGCTATCTGCTGTGCTGCTTGTGTCCTGGAGCCTTGAGGGAGGGTGGGGTAAACCCTCCATAGATGGCGGGCTCCAGACCTTTGTACTGTGAGTTGGAAGGTGCTCAGCATCATGTTTAAGCCACACAGGTTGTAATATAATGTCATAAATTATACGATAAACTTTTACCTAGGTGTCATCAGCTAATGTAATACCTTGGCTTTTCCTCTGTTGTGCTTAAACGTGATGGTAGAATCCTCTCGGACTTAACTTTTGAAGTAAAAGCAGTCAGCTGCTGCTGACCTCTAGCCTGACCCGTGTCATTGCATGCAATCTCTGTAAGGCGAGAGCAGTGGCCTTGCCTGTTCCATTTAACTGGGCTGAAGTCTTCAATGCGATGCGAGTGCAGGTATCGGAGAGCCTTCGTTAAGGAAGCCACAGCTCAGAAGTTGGGGCCCTCAGTGTTTGCGAGACCATGCAGGGTGACTGTGAGCACAGTGCCTTGAAGAAGTATGGTAGCTGTTAAAATTAGTAAACAGTAACATGCTGTGTTCGGTGGCCTCTCTTCTCCTGTGATTAATGGATAGCTTGACTTAGGGAGGTGGAATGCTACCCCATGTCTCCAGGGGAATACTCGTCTCTGCAGTAATTATTAAAAAGAACTCTTCAAACTGTCACTGCAGCCCTTTCAAGATTTTAATCGGAGAGTTCAGATTTGGGGTTAATGGCAAATCATTGCTTCATGGAGGCTTTTTGAGACTAAAAAGCTGGAAGTATTCCCACAGCTGTTGCTTGCAAGTGTCACATGCCGTTACTGGATCTCATTTACTGAATATTGTGGGGTAGCTTATGGTGCAATAAGAATGTTATACTGTAAAGATAGTCATGCTTCACTTAAGCTTAGAAATAGGTTGATTTTGTTCTTAATTAAATGTAGAGCAGAGGAAAGCTTTGTGTTGTCTTCTTGCTTTCTAGAAATGGTAGATTTTTTCCTGAAATTATTCAGCTGTAGGTTAAAGGTCCTAGACAAGCCTAATTCCTCGAAACTGGAGAAGCTGTTTTGTGTCAAGGTATCTCATGGCCAGTTTTTACCCTGTGGTGATCTTTGTGTAATAGTACCCTCAGTTATGTGTGCTTTAGAACATATTATATGCCTCCTCACTTTGTCTGAAATTTAATACAGAAAAGTGCTTTAGCAGTAGTTGACTCTGACATCTCCAAGGAACTTGCGTTGCAATAGACGGACTTTCTTTCTGTCAGTACTCACTTTTATAGAGTTGTTTCTTTTCTCCATGGAATTTTTTTCATTTAGAACTCCTCCGCTTTTCGGGATATTGCCCAGACTAAGGCCTCTATCGTACTATATTCTAATTTTCTTTAATAAGACCGTAGCGGATGTCACCCTGCAGCTTTGTGATGAATTGCTTTGTTCTAATAAAGCTGGATCTATCAGATAACCCAGAAGTGAGGAGATGGCATTGAAGAACAAAGTGGATGGGCTGGATGCAGTGTCTGAGCTTGTCACTGTCTTTTGAAATTACGACCTTCTCTGAAAAGCTGCATTGTTTCTATTTAGGAACAAGCCTTTACTGTTCAACATGGAGCAGAGCTAGAAAGGAGTAAAAAATGATGCTGCGTATCTGAAGGACAGAGTACTTTTTTTAGCATCTGACTGGGTCATAATTTTGTCCCTTGGTTTTGTTGCAGTGTGTGTAGGATCTAATTGGTGGCTAGTGATAAATGCTAGTGTCAGAACATTTGTTACCAATTTGCAAATAAATCTAATCTGGGCTGCAGCAGGCAGATGCACGAGCAGTCCAGTAGCGCAGAATTCATTTGTATCTGGGTGTAGAATAGTATTTATATACACCATGTTGCTGCTGATGTTAAATTGTATATCAAGAACAAGTGCTAAATTATATATCGAGAACATCCACACGTGACTGGAAAGAGGAGGAGATATTTGTTGTCATCTTAACAACTGTAACACTAGCTAGTAGTTGACATTGAGCTGTGCTGTGGCAGTCCTTTGCATGCCACAGAATTTTAAATTTGCCTGTGCGGTGCAAAAAGTGTCGGGAGTCTGAAAAAAAAGGTTTGGTGGCAAATACTTGGAGTAAACCATCCCTTTTTCTCATGTCATCACTTCAGCATGTCACTAGTACAGTAAAATGCGGAGGAAAGCACAACTAGCATGTGAATCCCTCTTTGATTCAGGTCCTTAATGGGGACAAGTTATCAAACCTTTTTAAACATGAGGTTAGCTGTGTAGCATGGGAGAAAGTCTGTGCAATTTTAAGGCAGTGAGACTCATTTGGCGTGTATTTATATGCATAGGTGAGCCGTGTGTCAGGTCTGCTGTGCTATTTCAGATTTACTGCAAATGCAGGTATTTTCTTAGGTAGTAGAAATGTTGTTGGTCCGTGGCGCAGGATGCCAGCAGACCAGGAGCTCACCAGGAAGCAATTATCTTCTATAATACTGTGCTGTGTGATTTACCAGTGACACCATGATCGGGTTTACTCACTCCTAATACTTCCCGGTGGATGTGTTAGCAGCAGCCTGAGGACTAGGCAGGGTAGAACCATGTTGTATAGAAGTGGGCTATAGTCATTCTTGAGGTTTGATTTTTAGCAGCAAGGGTCTGATGGCTTTATTGGGCCTATAGCCCTATTAGGCCAGGCAAGTGGTGGACTATGGCCACCTGAAGTCTCTTAGACCAGGATTAGACTGCCTTAAAACAAGAAATGCTGATCAGAGCTCTTCAGAATAGGTCTGAGATTGCTGTCTGTCTTTCTACATGATCAATAACTTCTGGAAGTGAGGGGCTTTCTTTGGCTCACTGAATCTTCAATTCCTGCTCTTACCAAAGCAACATTTAAAGCGGAAGAGGTGATCCTCCATCATCTTCTCTGCATACACAGTGCCTCGCTGTGTGGTGTTGGGGACATTGGGCAACAGCTGAATATAGCCGTAGCAATGTGATGCAAGCAGATTTTTTGCTGGCTAGCAGGATGCAAGACTTGCCTCCTTCCAGGCAACTGTTAATTTTACATCTGAGCGCTTGTGCTTTTGTAACCAAGCTTTTGACCTGGTGCTGTTCCGTGTGTACAGCTGCGGCCCTGTGGTCTGACAGTCAAGAAGCTGCAAAGGTCTGGGAATGTCATGCAATCCAAAAAACTGACTCACTTGTGTAACCTTGGCGAGTCACAAAACCTCCTTTGTGAGCCAGGCCAGAAAATTGCCTGTGCAATGTGAGTTTAGGTACTGCTCCTGAGTCTAGTACTTCAGGAGAAACCAAACATATGACGACAAAAAAAAAAAAGCCCTCACAGGTGCCTTTTTGTCTGTCATTTAATTGTCCCTTCTTTGGGTCAGAAAGCTCTGCAATTACATGCTCATATCCTTCTTCTCTGATAATCTTTTCTTTTTTCCTGAAGAGGATGAGAAGCGCAAGAAAAGGGAAAATCAGATGCATCTTGAACGCTTACGGGCACTCCTCATCATAACATTCATAGTGCTGATGTTTCGATTCATGGTCACCGACAACAGAGAAGGGACCAACATTTCCTGGAACTACTTTGTGAATGAGATGCTGTCAAAGGGGGAGGTCCAGAGAATCGAAGTGGTGCCGGAGAGCGATATTGTGGAAGTTTATCTGCACCCAGGAGGATCTCCGCATGGACAAGTTGTGAGTGACTTTCTGTGATTGGAATGAATGATCTTAGATTACACTGTTGAAAATAATTGAATTAGTGAATATATGTTTGGTAAAACTCTAGCTGGTAAATTTGCTTTTCTTTAATTTTTCTCCTTCTTCTGTCTGAGGTTCAGGAGACTTCTGTTATTCATATCAACCTGGAAACTAAGGCTTTTGTTTTAAATTGTAAAAAAATAATTAATAATGGCCTGGAAGAAAATCTTACATATGTCTAAAACTGGGAAAACTCAATAGTTTTTTCTTACTGGCTCAGTCTGATACATAAGAAGGTGTCTAGAAGCTTGTAAACTCCTATTACTAGATCTTGTTTCAAAAATTTTCTCCTAGTTGGATTTTAGTTTCAGGTGTTCTGTCAAGCTCCATCAGACTTCCTTCCTAAAGCTTCCAAAATGGAAGCGAAGCAAAGTTTGATCACATGCTGACTTCCAGGAGTTGCCACTAAGAATCCTTACAAACTGGCTTGAGAGATTTAAATACTTGTTCTTGGACACATCCCATTTTGTTCAGTGACTTACGATCCATTTGCAAACTGCTGGATGAAATTAATTTCTGACAAAGATGCAGAAACAAGATCCAGGAAGTCTGAGTGGGGCACAAGATGCCTCCTTCCCAGTGACGTAGCTTTCCATATATAGGTCAAAATTTTGTCAGAGCTGAAGGTATCAGTACAACTGGGTTTATAATGCTAACTCCATCCTTCAGCTTGCCTACAAAGCTGTTGCATCTCATCTCGTTTCTAGAAGGCTGAGGCTTAGTTCTCAACTTTTATGCTTTCGTAAGGTGCTGAAAAGACTAGAGGTGTTCCTAGGCTCATTTGGAGCCCTAGCGTCAGTTACCTGCTCGTGAGTTCGTCAAAGGATGTAACATAAGGCTAGCTTTAATCTGACTTGAGAGCTTCTGCTCGTTGCTGTGTCCTTATCCTGCAATACTGATCTGCTGCTTTTGATTGCCTGTCCCCAGAACGTTACCCTGTTGTACACAATGCGGGTGGCAAACATTGACAAATTTGAAGAGAAGCTGAGAGCTGCGGAGGATGAGCTGAATATTGATGAGAGAGAGAGAATCCCTGTTTCCTACAAACATCCCGGCTTTTACGGAAAGTATGATAGAAATTTGTGCTTACTGTTGATCTTATATTGGTGACGGCATCCCTCCCTTGGAGAGGAAAGTGCCTTTCAACTGAATGTTATAAATATAGAACAAAAAAAGCCCCAGTTTCGGAGCACTTACCCCACCTTTCAGAAATAGGCATGCTCTAGATGTACCTTAATGTTTCAAAAGCAGGAGTCCCAAGGAGGTGTCTGGAACCGCAGCATGCATCAGACCAAAATGTTTCGGGTCAGTGTCAGCAAGTCTGAGGAAAGTCTGTGTCGGTTGCTGTGCATTCTTGCACAGCTGAGCACTTTTTGGCCTTATAATCAATCATCCAAGTGCAGAGTAGTGATAGAAGTCCTGACTCAACAAGTGATGTTACACCCTGGTCTGTGGAGAATGCTGGTGGTGCAGTAAGCCTTCCCCCATTAAAGCACTTTGAGGAAGGCCCGTGGTGGTTGTTCAGTCTGTAAAAATAAACACCTAGTTTTGGCCTGCTTCTCCAGCAGCTGTAGATCAGAGGACAGCCTGTGCTGGTGCTCGCTCCAGCTGTGAGCCACATACTGAGCCGAGCAGCTTTGATGCTAGCGTACAAAATCTCCATCAGAGGAGTACGTCTATTAAACTTGCAGCCCTTTTCTGATACCTGAAACCAAGGTCCTTTGCTCAAAAAAAAACCCCAAAATAAGCTTTTAATTCTGAAATAAGCTGTAATGAGCAAGAAGAGGGAAGATCTGTCAAAAAGACTAGAAGGCACTGGCTGGATTTTATTCTGTGCTTTCGTATGATGTAATTATGTTCAGTGGTCATTTGCTGTGAGGTGGCTTATTTGCCCTTCTGTTAAGACCAGCAGCTTGTTTTGGCAAAACAGGGTTTCCAGGGTCCAGAGCACAAAACAGGCCTGTCAGGCTCGCTCAGTGGGCTTGAACAAATCCACTGCCATCGCTGATGGCCACTACACTGGTGTAGAAAGATGCTTTCCATAAGCGTGGGGAGAGACTCCAGCATTTGAAGAGCTCTCAGCTAGTTGCTTACTCTAAATTAGTAACAAAGAGATATAGTGCAGAAGTCCTGTCAGTTACCTGCCGAGACGGCCTGGTCACCTCCTTGTGCACCGTGCGGAGCACGTCATCTGCGCTCAGTAACTTGCAGGGCGTGGAGCAGAGTGGCTTCCCAACTGTAGATGGGGATGGCCAGTGTGTGTAATTCTTCCTCCCAGACACCTTGCCAAAATGTGAAACACATGTCATGTTCGTACATGAGCAGATACCTGGACTGGGTTTTGTCTAGTAACTTGTCGTCTGAACAGCATTTGCACATTTTTAATACATGGTTTATATGAAGGTAAACTTTTTAAACTGATCATGCAGCGTGAGACCTTTACTTGAAATTCAGACCTTGCCATTTTTTTCAAACTTGTGTATGACAGGAAGAGTAGACTGAACAGTTAGTCAGCCACCAACACAAGCTGCTTCCCCTGCCCTTGAAAAGATATTATTTCTTTAAGGGATACTGTAGGATCTGAAGTCTCTCAGGAGACTTGATGAATGTCTGGAGAATTCAGAGTCTTGGTCCAGCGTTTGAACCTGTGAGGTGCAGAGCACTTGCAGCTTGGATTCAGTTTACTCTGGGATGCGGGCACTTGATGGGTTTCAGAATTAATCTTGTTTGTATAGTTGACAGATAGAAGGTGACTTCCAGTTTCCAGCGTTGCCTAGGCTCTCTCACCGAGAAGAAACAAGTGCAGCTGGGTATATAGCACATGCTGGTCCCCTTGCTTCAGTAAATCATCCCTCTCTGAGAGATGGAACACACATTCCTAAAGATAAGACACAGAAGTGTGGCGAGACCAGATGATTTCACAGGCATGTGAAGCAGAACAGGGTCCCACAAATCTCAACCCGTCATCTGACATAGGATCATTTTTCCTCCTATTGAAAGCAGCCTTTGTTTAGAGCTCACGGGATATTTGTCCTCAGAGTGTTTGTCTTGTAACTGTATTAGACCTGCAGTGTCATCTCTGCTCCACATGTCCCTCCTAATGCAATTGGTTTTGCAAAGGATCCAGAAAACCGGTGATGTTGGTTGCTGTAGCACTTCCTTCTGACATAAAGGAGTTCTGGGAGACTTGACCAGGGAGGGCTAACCAGACTAGGTAGAGCAGCCTCTTAATGGGAGACCCGCAGCAGGATTTCTGCCAGGATTAGGGGAGTTGGAATCTCCCTAGTGTTGCTGGGCGCAGGTCATCTGCAGTGAGCTCCCTCTGGATGGACTGCCAGCCCCACCGGATTCTGCTCCGGCTGTGATTTGACTGCCTGAAGGTCCCATTTGTTTTATAAGTAGGAATGCCTCTGAAGGGGATGGTGAGGTCAAATGTCTTCCACGGCTGTAAGCAGTATTTGCCAGTGTCCTCTGCCTAACTTTTTGGGTTAGGTAATTGTTGGGGTTTATATATATCTATATCTAAAAAAAAAATTGGAAAGGCTCCATTCTTCTTAGTCATGTCTGCTCATTGCTGCGCTTGTAGCCTAAATGTCAGGACCTTTAAAATACTGAAAATAGTTACTCTGAGTAATATTTATCAAGTTGTGACCAAATGCCTCAATTTGTACCTGTCTTGTTTTTGTCCTTTTAGTGATATCATTTCCCTGATAGTGACACTTGTGGCTGTGTCCATGTTGTGGAGCATCTTCCGCCTTATTAGGGTTGCAAGCCGGGCGGGAGGATTCAATGCCTTTGTGAGTATCCTGGATTTTGATGTTGTTTTACAGCCTGTGGTAGTCTTGCCTTGTGCTGGCCCAGCCTCCTCCCTTTTCCCCGGCAAAGTCAATGCAGAATGAGGATTAACTGGCGCCAAGGACTCTCCAGTCTTGACACATCTTGCATCTTTTCCTGCCCTGATCATCTGACTAGATTGTACAGTAACTGGCCTTAGCTGAGGCCCTTTCTTTCCCTCAGCTCAGAAGGGCTGAGCTCAGTGAATTTGCAGTCCAGTTTGCTCTGCTGTTTTCAAAGCTTGTTAATGAGTTGCAGCTGCAGATGGTGTTTTTCACTGGGTCCTGCCAATATGCTTCCCATACAGCCAGAAGTAGGAATTGCTGCTTTCTGCAAAACGAGTTCTCAATTTATAAAATATGTTCAGATTCTGGATTTCATTATGTGTTGGCCTGTTCCACTCATGCCACATGCCTCACTTGCAACATCAGTCAAATCTCCTCCTCCCTTCTTCCACCCTCGCCTGGATCAGCTGATGAAACTATAGAAATCAGCCCGGGGTGCACTCCCATTGACCGCAGGGATTTGAGGATGAAAACATGGTCAATTCAGTCCTTGGTTAGATTTCCCACTCAGTCTCCTCCGCAGTTCTCTTTTGGCCTTGGGATTCTCTTCACACAAAGGGACGCAGATGCTCAGAGGAGAAGAATATTTTAAAGAGGTGTTGAGTAATGAGGGCCTTGAGGACTAGACTATCCAAGGACTTCTGTCCTTGCATAAGTGGGGACAGCTAGGCCTTGCATGTTTAACTCTTCATTTGGGTAAGCTGGTGTTTGAGGCCTGAGGAGCTATAAACTTTATTCTCAAAGAAAAAAAAAATTCCTGAGTAGCTGTTTTCAGTAGGACATAATGAGCAGTTAAAAGTAAGGCATTTAACTAAATTCATGTTTTGACTGTCACTGTGGCTTAACGCGCACCAGGAGACTGAAATGTGGCGTCTGTTAAATTTGAGAACCTGTAGTTCTGTCCTGGTTTGTGTTGCGGTAGGAACCAGTGGCAGCATCGGACAGTGGTGCAAAGTGTCTGTTTATATGCATTTGCAAGGCATTATTGGTAATTATTTACCACTGACAGTTGCTTACCATCAACATGTACTCCTCAAAATATACCTATCCCATGTGTATTAAGGATCAGTGTGTTTAGAAATCGGAGAGGACCCCAAGTTTCCCAAAGGTTTTGGGCATTCTGCATGTTTTTAATAAGTATAGCTGCCTGGTCAGCATGGAGTCTATGCTGGGTTGTGTTGGGACTGTTCCTGCAGGTTTATCCTGGCTCCTCCCAACAAAATGTGGATAACTAAAGTTTGAGTCGCAATCCAGCTGTGATGTATTTCCAAAGTAAAACGCCGATGTGTTGGTGGGCACTGTAACGTTTTTTAGGGGCAGCTCGTACCTGTGCTGTGCTGTCTCCCAAAGTACGGCAGACAGCCTTCCCAGACCATTGCCTTGTCCAGAGTCCGAGCACGTCTTCAGTATTGTGCTACCTTCCACAGAACCAGCTGAAGATGGCTCGTTTCACCATTGTGGATGGAAAATCTGGAAAAGGGATTGGCTTCAAGGATGTAGCAGGAATGCATGAGGCGAAACTGGAAGTCAAAGAATTTGTGGACTATTTAAAGGTATATAAAAGTAGAACAAAATAAGTGCTTGCCACCTGGTTTCAGGGATAGGCGGCTGACCTGGGGAGGAGGGTGTATTATTCTCTTCATCCTTCATGATACTGAGCAGCCTCTGTTTAAACAAACTGGCAGCTTTTTATGCTGTGAGCACCGTTACTCAATCCCTATATTTCCAGTTCTGTAAGAGGAATATAGCTGCTCCCATTACCAGCTCAGAGTTGCTCAGGCTGAAAACAGTATGGGGAAGCTCTGGGAGACCATATTCTTGTGCAAATGCTTCATGTGAGCTGTGGACCTGACAGAGTTGTGGTGTTCCTGCAGAGTCCTGATCGCTACCTTCAGCTTGGGGCTAAAGTGCCCAAGGGTGCCTTGCTACTCGGACCGCCAGGCTGTGGGAAGACGTTGCTGGCCAAGGCCGTGGCTACAGAAGCACAAGTGCCGTTTTTGGCCATGGCGGGCTCTGAGTTTGTGGAGGTGATAGGAGGTAAGCGTCTCGGGAGGGAGGGTGTGGAGCTGACTTGGTCTGTTGTGGAGTTGAAGGGTGCTGGCTGGGCCTCTTGCAAAGGACACAGTTTTAGCCTGTCTTTGAATGGGGAGGATGAGTTGGATATTTCTACTGAAAATATAAAAGGTTTTCAGTAACAGAGAGTACTTAATTGTGTAGTACCTAAAATGCATGCCCTCTGAATTGCTAGCTGTTTCTTCCTGACAGCGACAGCCATGGTTCTTCCTGGTTCTTCAGAACATTATCTTTGACTTCCCTGTACCTATTACTAAAGCCACTAACGGAGGCTTCCTTCCTTGAATGAGAACACTGACGATTTTCTGCTGCTCCCTGCTGATGGGGAACGTATGGCCTCTCTGTGCCTTGGGATTTCCATCTTCCTCCTTTTCTTCTTTCGTCCTAGATCCCTTGAGACCCAACAAGGGTCAGTGTGCTGAAAAATGCTGAATATTTCTGCTTCTGATTTGTGGAAGGAGCAGAAGTTCATGTTGGGAGGCAGGAGCAGAGCTCTTTGTACAGCAGCTGTAGGAGTCCCTGCAGTTTGGGGAGCTCAGTTAAAAGTGAGCATGTTCCAAGAGGAGGTGTGCCCAGGGACTAAACCTATGAGTTCTGTGGCTGTTTCTTTGTACTGGGAGTGTTGAGATAGAGGGACTGTCATATTCTGACCGGTGCCAAGTGTCAGCTTGGGGGCCAGTAATGCTGCTCTACAGCTTTCCTGACAATTTTAGCTACAAGGCTTATTTCTTCCCTTCCCCTACAGGTCTTGGAGCCGCCAGGGTTCGGAGCCTCTTCAGAGAAGCCCAGGCTCGCGCACCCTGCATTGTGTACATCGATGAAATTGATGCCGTGGGCAAGAAGCGCTCAACCAATATATCTGGTTTTGCCAATGCTGAGGAGGAACAGACCTTAAACCAGCTGCTGGTGGAAATGGACGGTCAGTATTTCTCTCTCCCTCTCAGCAGCTGGGCCCTTATCACCTCAGAGATCCAAGCTGTTGGCCTGCGCATCCTTTTCCTGCTTGAACTTGCCGTGCCTCTTCAGCGTTCTCTTCTTGCTGATGTAATTACAGTTGCATCGAAACAAATCTCGTTCCCCTCCTCCCTGGGACAAGGCTGGGACAAGGATAGCTGGCACTTTGCCGCCTGTTCAGGACTAAGCCCAGAACTACAGCTTGGTCATGTCCTTGCTAAAAGACTGTATGACAAGTGCTTGCTGTGTCTCGGGCTGCTGCTTAGCGAAGGGGCTGTGGTCCTGAAAGTCAGAATGGTTTTTTTCCTATGTGGACACCAGCATGGCCGGCCAGGCTGGCCTGGCTTTGGTTCCAGAGGTTGTCGTATCACTCACTTGAAGTGAGTTCTTTCTCCCCTTCACCAGCTGCTGCACTGAGTACAGAGGAGAAGCAGCAGCTGCTGTTCAGCACAGGGTTTGTGGAAGTTGTGTACCCGGTACTTGCTTCATGCTGATCCAGGCTTTCCTGCAGAACCCTTGGGAATCTCCTCAAGCACCAGCCTGAGCCCATGTACCCCATCATTAGTCCCTGTTTCTAAAGGCACCGTAGCATATCTCTCTTCATCTCTCCCTGGAGAGTTAGGCAGGACTGCTCCAGAGCTGATAGTACCTAAGGAAGTAATTGGGCTTAGGACAGACCTCTGAGTATGTGCTGTGACTAAATTGTGGAGATAACCCTCTTGAAATCTAGACATCTATATAGGCTCTTAAGGGTTTGGGGCTAAATCTAGTAAATCTTAAAACCCTGGAGCCAATGTTGTGTCACATCCAGAGTGAATTTGCACTAACAGCCGTGTGAGCATCCTCCTGCTAATAAAATCGACAGAAAATGTGCATTAGAGATCATGGCTGGCAGAGGGCAGCAACCCCAAAGACTCTTACTGTAGTAAATGGCTTCAGTTCAGGAGTATGTTTTCCCACTGGCAATTGGGGAAGAATTATTTACGGTACTGGGGAACCAAAAGAAAATGAATCGGCAGCAAGGGCACTGCTGTCTGTAGAGGGTAACGTTTAGGTCCGGCTGGCCATTAAATGTTGTTGAATGCTTGCCGTGTTCTGTCTGAGACGGGTAGTGGTTTAAAGCCTGTTAAGGTTTAAAGCTTAGTTGTCCCAGAGGAACATAAGCAATGTAATATATCAATTCTCCCATCCTTTGACTTATTCTCAGGCTGTCTGCCTGACTATAGGATCCCTATCTAAACTGAGAGAAATAAGCTTTGCAAACAAGCTCTTGTTTGATGCCACGCTTCTGGATGGTTTCTGGCTGTACTGCATCTGGAATCGGCCCTTTTCTCAGATGCTTTCATACAAGTGCCAAAGCGAATAATCCTTTGGCTGTTCTTAGTCAGAACTCTGTCAGAGCCTGCAGCACTGACCCAACTTGCAATGTTTCTGTTGCTAAATCTCATTATTGCAGAGCAGGATAAGGAATAACTACCTACCTACCCATCAGGGAGTATTTGTCTGCTGTTTCGTGGGACAGATACACCTTTCCTCTTGACTGTAACTGTGAAACTTGTTGTCTCATCACACTCTTCATATGAAAAATGAAAAGCTGTCCTACACTAAAAGCATACCCCTTTCTCCAGGCCTTAGGTTTTGAAACTGCTTGGTTTTTTTACTGAGTGCTTGCAGTGAAATGGGGATGCAGCCCTGCTGAAGTAGAGCCTTCTGGAGATTGCTCTGGAGTCGACCCTCCCTTTTTCAGGAGAAGCTTTAGGAGAAGCTGGGACTTGTAAAAATGCTCTCAGTGAAGGGTAGATGCTCCTTCGTACTGCGCACAAGATGATCTGTAATTCTGGATCTCTGCCCTTGCTGCAGAAGGAGGAGAAATTGTAAGCAGGAGCACAGCATGGTATGCACAGGGTAGGGTGGTCCTGCTGTTACAGATATTTCTCTCTGCTTCAGCACAGGTGCCATGAAGTTTTTGAAGGAGAGGAATAAGCTTTGAGTAGGTCCTAAATAAGCAGACAGAAATCTGGTTATCAGAGGAACACCCTTGAAACACATCATGCTACGTAGATACCAGAAATCACCTTAAATACGTGTTTGCAGTTCCCTGGGACTTTGCACAGACACTAACTTAGGCAACTTGGCCAAGCACGTAAATATACTTGGATGAACATAACTGTTTACAGCTGTATCTGTATAGTAGATGGTCTCAACAGAAAAGACCGGTAGTAACACAGTTTTAGGGTGAGCTGGCAACAGGTTAACACGGACTTAAATGGAGGCCTATCTGTCCGTTCAGGAATATGTGGGCAGTACAATCCACTTCTCCATACCAGAAATGAAAATGTCTGATTTCTTCCAGTCTGAAGAAATTAGGTGTCGTTTCTGGAGTGTTTTCTTGGTGAGTTTCAATTCAGAATTTAGAACTGCATTGGAAAGTGAGTTTCGAAGGTAAATATTATCCTTGGTATGTACTTTAATAGTTCTTTGTTTGCTGTGTGCTGCCTGGTTTATTTTTAAATTTATATTGCCTCATTATTTATTCGTGTCTCGTATAGATCATGTACGAAGTCTCATTTTGCTAAGTGCTTTATCAAACGCACACTAAAAAAACAGCCCAAGGAGTTTACAATGTCAGATGGGAGACAGCTGGCAAGGACTGTCAGGCTAGCACAAGAAACACGGACGTACTGTTGGCTTGTACTCATAAGCAGTGATCTTGGCACGTGTTACTGAAACGTTATCTAACTGAGCGTGTTACCTAAACGAACACTGAGGTGCTGTGTGCATCATGGCAAAATAGGTTTCAGGATGATAGTGAATAAGGTTTTTTAGGAGGCTGAGTTCTACCCAAGCACGAGCGGAGGAGTGGTGTGTGTTTGTAATGAGGAAGCCTTGAAATGAAAGGTTGAAAGCTCTGTTTTAGCTGTCTTTAGCTTAAATTGATGGTTGAAGTTCTGCAAGGCAACACCATGGAACCAAGTTAGCTATTAATTTGAGAAAAAATTGTGCACAGAAGTAGATCTATGAGTCATCAGCGGTGATTGTTGAATTTGTGTGTTCAAATGACATTACTTAGAGGCAAGGTAGAGGAAGAAAAGGAGGGTCAGAGTGATATGGAACCTGCTCTGCAGGCAGGAGGAAGGATGAGGACACCAAGGAAAAAGCCATTTTGCTAAGCTGTATGGGATGAATGTGCAGTTTGATACTCGGTGATTCTGGTATGCAGGTTTTAGAGTCATTGTAGTGACTTGTAGAAAAGAGCACCTTGGTTTCCTTTGCTCAGACAGCTTGCCTCGTGTTCTGGAAGCACCAGGGGTCTGGTGGGAGAAGGGGAGGGACTGGAAGGAGCCTGTATGTACAAAAGCTGTTTTTAAAACCAGAGTGGCACGTGTACTCCGGTCTTTGTCAAAACAGGTGCCTGGTTTGAATAGCAAATCTTCCCTCACAAACTGCAAACAAGCGGAAGAAGAATGTGACCCAAATACCTCCTCTGTTCTGAATGTGTTTGAGAGGAGCTTGATAGTCCTGGGCTGATCTGCGTTTTCGTTTTCGTTCACAAAACGCAGGACACTGAAGTCCCCAGACAAGACCTCTCCTCTCCCTGAGGCTTCCCTCTCAAAGGTGACCCTGTTTCAATGATCCTGTCACAGATGGTGAACAAAGGGCTTTTGAACAAAGGGCTGGAGAATTACGAGGTGTAATAATGCAGATGAGATGCCCATCAAAGTATGGGGCTCCATCAGTGGGGAGCAGAGCACTTGCCAGTTCAAGTGGACCCTTCTTTTTCTGTTCCTTTTTGAAGTGGCTTCATTTGTAAACACTGTAGACATGTAGAAAGCTCTCTTTCAGCTAGATTTTTAGAGCTGTTTTTCAGTTGTTGGTGTGACTGAGGTGCTGCTTTTGTAGCCTGTTCCTTTGGCTGATCTTTGCCTGGGGAAGCCAAAGCCCGTGACATGCCAGGTGATGTTGCACTGGGAGCAGTAATAGGAGCTGGAGGCTGCGGTTGTAGATTTCTTGGAGCAGTGTTTCGCACCACTGGGATACAGGCTTGAGAGCAAGTGGAGCAGAAGCTGATGTGAGGAGGATGCTCTCAGCGGTTGTTTTTTTTTGTATTTGTTCTGATAGTCAGACCTATTTTAAGAGAGTCTTCCCAGCTGCAAAGCAGATAATGTACCATCTAATCCTGCCGTGTGAATGAAGCTTGCTATCCCCCAAGTGCCTGCCAGTCTCTCTGCTTATTTATCACACCCCGAAGTGCAGTGTAATACATGCCTGAAGAACGGCTGGCTTCATCCTCTCCAGGAGCTTATTTAGACAGCATCCTGCAGGGAGGATGGACTGAGGTTTGCTACAGCGCAAGCTGACAGAGCCAGTCCTCTGACTTACCTGTAACCTTAATCTCTCTGCTGAGCTCTTGTACGCTGACACATTTGGCAGCTCTTCTGGTGGAGCTGGAGAGAGCTGAAACTCGCCCAGCTTACGTGCATAAAGCTGCCTCTCTGCGGCGTGTGACTTGGCAGCGGAGGAAACACATGGGACTAATGCGTCCTTTCCCTGGGAAGGCTGCTGTATGCCGGCGCTGTTGAATCGGCTGTAAGCAGGTGACTCATACCCAAGGTCCTGTGGGCACCTGGTGGAATGTAATAAATAAGCAGTGTGGTTCAATGATTCAACATGATCTCTGGCTCCCCACCCAAGCAGCACAGCCGCCTGCCCCTTTCTGCCCTCCTCCTGCTGCTAGTGCTCCAGCCTCCCCAGGAAGCCCTGTCTGCCTTTGATGCCTCCATACTGCAGGCTGCTCTCACGAAGCATGTAAATCCTGATGCTCCCTTCATCTTTAAGACCTGGAGACAAAATCTTCTCTGACTGTGGCTTGAGCTGGTGTATGCTAATCATCACTGCAAAGCTGCTCGGTTGTGTTCTGTGTCTGCCTACAGGTCTGTGGAGTAAGTTCTGCAGGGTTGATCTTTGCACTGGTCTGCAGTGTGCCTGGGTGCCTTATGAATGATAAAAGACCAGTGAGAAGACAAAGATCGAATCACGCTGTAACATGCCCCTTGCTGGGTGGCAAGGCCACGTCTTCTCTTTCTGCGTTAACCTGAGCTGGACAGAAGAAAGCCTGTCCCTTCCCTGGTGATTCTAGTGGCCTGTCTGTGACTGAAGGCTAAAAGTAAATGAAAGCTTGAAGGGCTCGCCACAGAAATCTTTGGGAGGGAGAGGCCGTTTCAGCTAGCAAACACTGTTTGTACAACCTGGAGCTAAAGGAGAAGGAATTGACTTAAGCCTGGGGGTGAGAAGGCATCTCCTAATTCATCAGAATAGGGAGATTCTGTTCTGCGTTCTAGTCGGAGCAATTTCCAAACGTGTCAAAAGGAAGGCAAAAAAAACTGTTTTAAGCCAAAGCTCATTAAGTAAATGAAAAGGGAGTTTCAGAGTATCTGCGATGACCAGAGACTTGCCTGGGTGACTTGGGAGGTTCCTTCCTCTCTTGTGCTCCTAGCTGAAGGGGGCGGTTTTGCAGCCTCAGCTGCCCCAAAGGATGCTGTAAACACCCTCTGGCTTTGTGATAAAGCTGTGTAAGACATCCTCTGCATCCTGCCCTGCCCCGTCCCTTTGTACGCTTGCAATGCAGCACCTGTGATGGTGAAAACCTTCACCTTCATTTTCACTTGTTTTTCTACAGGAATGGGGACGACAGATCATGTCATAGTGTTGGCTTCCACCAACCGTGCTGATGTCTTGGATAACGCCTTGATGAGACCTGGGAGGCTTGACAGGCACATCTTTATTGATCTTCCAACACTCCAGGTATATTCCACCTGCTGCCCCGTCTTTACCATAATGCTAGTGGCTAAGGTGTTCCAGTCCTTGCTGGTGATTCACTGGCCTGGCAAAGGCTGAGCTTGGAGAAGATAGAGATGGTAAGCTTCTGTTTGCCTTTATTCTTATTTATGTGCTCTAAATCAAGGATTTGACATGCTAATTTAGTTCCTTGTTTCTCCGAAATGACTGCTCACTGGTTTTAAGTGTCTCTCCTCTGGTATGAGCTTTGGCAGTGAATTCTTCTGTGAGGTTCTCTTTGCCATGCAGATGCAGAACTATGTGTCTTCTCTCCAGGAAACTGGGAACCACCTAATTACCAAGTTCGCTTGTGTGAGAGCTTAAATTGTCTTGTGCCTTGAGCACTGCTTGTTCTTTAGGTTTATTCTCCTCACTATCCTTGTAAGGCTCCTCATTTTCCTTTACGCACCCTGTTAAGTTCCTTTCTCCTTGTGAATGGTTTTTAAATCCATTTACTAGGAGTCTTCTAAGTCCATGGTGTTGACGTTCATACCAGAGTTTTGGGAATAGGCTCAGCTGCAGTAAAGATCTGTCTGCTCTGCCAGCACAGGCTCTTCTTCTCCCATCTGCGTGTTACTGGCGTCCTCAGAGTTCTCAGTTAAAATACCTTAAATGCCTGATAAAATCTGGCACCGGAAGCATGAACTGTGCAGCTGCCCTGAAGGAGGAAGGGGAAAAACCCTGGCAACTGAGCCCATTGTTTTAATCAGGATCTCCTGGACCAGCTGAATGAGTCACTCCTTGGCCACTTGCCAGCCGTCATCTCACCCCCACCTTCGTCTGGGAAATGGTTGCAGGCTAAGTAGCTAGTAGATGGGGTTTTCATTTGCCGTGTGTGAGGGAGCAGGTAGAGGCAGTCAGAGCTCCTTCCTGAGAGTGCTTTTATGGTAAGAGAAAAGTTAAGACAGATCAGAGTGAAAGTTAGGGGAGAGTGGCCCTGAGAGAGAAAGCAGTGACTCACGGTAAGCCTCCATACATCTGTTCTGAATTTGAGAGCTGGGTGTTAATCAGGCTCCTGTAGCACTAAAATGCTGTAGGGACAGCCCTGCCCTCTGGTGGCAATGTCACCGTCCCCGCTGCCGGAGGTCTGCTCCTCCCCTGCTCCCTACCGTGCGTCGGAGCTGCCACGTTGTGAAGGCTTGCTGGGCTGAGGCGTTCTGTGCTCTTTACAGGAGAGAAGAGAGATCTTTGAGCAGCACCTGAAGGGTCTCAAACTGATCCAAGATGCCAGCTTCTACTCACAGCACCTTGCTGAACTGACTCCAGGCTTCAGCGGTATGAAATGTGGTGTCCTTCTGGGGCTGCTCTGCCTGCTTCTGTGCTAGTTCTGCAGTTCAACCTGGAGCTTCCCGGTTGCGTAGCTTTAACAGGGTATTTCGGTCTAAAGGGCTTTTTTTGTTCAAGCTTCTCCATCTCTGTGGAACTAGTGGGAACCTAACCAGCTCCCTGGTGAATGGAGCTGCGATGAGTGATTGTTCATGGCTGTTTTCAATCTTCTGAAACTTCTGGGACTAGCAGGGTTTGGGGAGTAGGGAAAATACACTTTTATAACGCTTGGGTTCCTAATTCCTAAGGAGAGGAACCACTGCTCATGTTCCTGTCCAAGCTGTTGTTGAGGATGAGATGTTGCACTTCAGGGGAAAGACTGTTAAGTTGATATATGTTACCAGGGAAGTGATCGGAGGAATGAAATGCAATCACTTGGTCTGTCAGAGTAGAAAGTGCATGATTCTGTCTGGCTCCTGCATTCAGCCTCTTTCCAGGGTAGGTCCCTGGGAGTTTGAAACAGTGCTGAGCAAGGGGCTCTGGAGTTCCTGTTTATGTGGAGTTCCTGGAATATCCTTTCTGGGTTTCCCCTCTAACAGGCCCCAGCACACTGCCTCTTCGTGACTTCTTTCAGCAGCCCCCCGCCACCATCACCCACACACACACAAACTCGGAACAGATGTTCTTTCTCTTCCACACAGGGGTTGTGCAGTTGCTGTACGAACAGTGGGGCAGCCCATGCCAACCCGGGCTGCCCACGCCACTCCCCTGTTGCTGAGAGCCAGCCTTGGCTTTAGCATGTTAATTGATTGCTGAACTCTGTCCTCTGTGTGGCAATGCAACATCCATTGCCAAGGCAGTTGTATTGTTCAAATCCAATATAAACACCATGGACTAGGTTTGCTCTCTGTTCCCAAAGAACAAAAAAAGTGCAGGCTGTTTGACTTCCTTAGGTCCTTCTCCAGATTTGTTCTTGCCTCATCTGTCCTCTGAAATCTCTATCACATAACAAATCCAATGTAACTCTTGTAAACTCTTGCCTACAGGAGCTGACATAGCGAATATATGTAATGAAGCTGCTCTTCATGCCGCTAGAGAAGGTCACAAGTCCATCGATACTTCCAACTTCGAGTATGCTGTGGAAAGAGTAATTGCAGGTCAGTGACCCAGCCATTTCTGTTGTTGTCTTACTAGTCTCTAGCATGCTTCTTGAGAGAAGGCTCAAGTGAGGGCGTTACACCCAAGGAAGACGGATCTGGGTCCTAACTGTGCTCTGTCCTGAAGATCTTGGATGCCATAGTCACAGAAAGTTCTCTGAACAAGACCTCACGTGCATCTATCTTCCTGAATCTGCAGGCAGCCTGAACCGGTAGCTCAGCGAAGATGGCCAGTAGCAAAACAGTGAAGAGGGGAATTCAAATCTCTATGGCTTTTTTAGTTTAAAAAGTTGTTGGTTTTGTGGTTTTTTGGTTTTGCGGGTGTTTTTAATGGTTTTTGTTTTTTAAAAAAAGAGTGGAAGTATCTCTGGGTTTTTTCTTCCTGCTCTGGACACCTGCTACATAAACATGAATAGCAAATAGGCTGAGCATCCTCAACAGTAAGAAATCAGAGATTTTTCTTTTTGGCCTCAAAGCGCAGGCTTTGATGGATTTGCAGAACAAACTGAAAGACAGTGGAGTACTGTTCTCCCTCTGAGAACATCCTGTCAGCCTTTCCCCATCGCTTGTGCGATTGCCAGCAGAGGAACCTCTGAAGATTACCCTGTAGCAGTATATTATAGGGAGGGGAAAAAGAGCTCCCAGAACTCTTGACTTCACCTGAGGGACTTGAATCTGGTGGGTTTTGGTCTGAACTGCCCTGTAGCCAAGCCTTGGTTTTCACAATCAGACACTTAACTGCTTCCAGGCTGCAGTGTTGTTACCGGGGGCTGAGCCTGGGCAAACAGAACGGCATGTTGTGCTTTTCTCAGCAGAGCGTGTGGAACAGGATGTTTGTACGGGGTCAGTTATTTCCTGATCCTGGAATTCAGTCCTGAGTGTTTCCTTTATCAGAAAATGCCTAAACAATTCCTCATTTAAGAGAAGATTTTTGAGAAAATTCCTGACAGTTTCACCTGCCTCTTAAAAACGAAACCCTTGGAGTGCTTTGGGTAACTGTGGCCACGCTGCACAAAGCCCAGACTAGACTCGGCGGCTCCCAGGAGCGGACAGCAAGACGACTCTCGCCGTAACGCAGAAGTCCTCATCAGCCAGAGTAAACGTGCTTTCCTTTCCCATCTGCGGGAGGGAAAGCTCCAAGCTGTGGGGATTTGTTTGGCTTTTTCTTTCTGAATTCCACCCTTGCCATAGCTCCTCAGACTTGGAAGTTAAGGCAAAAATCAAGTAAGGCCACAGGGACTGTGTAGCAGAAGGGATATCTGGGATTACTGTGGTGGGGCATTGCAGGGCATGGGCTTCAGCAGTTTTATTGCTGACAAGCTGACTTGCTTCACTAAGGCTCTGTGGTGTGTAGGAGGCCATAAAGTCTTTTTGTTGCTTAATCGGATTCTTTCATGTTAGCAGGACCTGGCTATTCTTTGTAGACTAAGCCTAAAAGGCCCCAAACAACCCTTCAGGCCCATATATTAAATGCACCCTTGCCATGTAATAGGAACGCTTCTGGGTTTCACAATCCAGAGGGCATTTCAGTTGCTATAAAAGCTTTTCTTGAAAGAAAGAAGATATTACTGTGCTTTCCATTATAAGGCTTCTGGTTTTAATAAGAGTGGTGTGGAATCAAAAGAGAACTTTGCAAGACCAGAGGCCCTGTCAGCCTTAAAGCTTTGTGTTGCTGTAAGGGAGGAGTAAGAACTTCTCTCTGTGGTAGTTCCCATTGTGTTTTTTAGTTTGGGAACAGAAAGCACTCAGTAAGTCAGGTCTCCCGGGAGTGAGGGAGGGAACCTGCTGAGTGCACAGAGGCATTTAGGGGCTGTCTTTAGAAGGCGTGGGGCCTCTTTTCTTGGTGGGGTTTGTGTACACTGTGTAAGGCCAGCAAAGATGCACCAGAGTTGTTTCCTGGGTTGCCTCGTAAATGTGATACATCCAGGCCTTCAGAGAACTTTCCTGCCTGGAGATTACTTTATGCAGGAGAAGAAATGCTCTTTGTAGGCACACTGTGTGCTATCGTGAAGAGTACAGTCCCTCCCTCCTTGGTGGGCTGACAGAGGAATACTTCCAGAATTTTTGAAGAGTTTGTGTGTGTGTATATATATATACACACACACATACATGCACACATCTTTCTATGGAAAGAGGCATACAGGCACACACGCACACGCTGCTGAAGGCGGGGTGAGGGACTAACTGATGAAAATCAAGGCCGTTGCAATTAATCTGCTATTCCATCGCCATCATGCCTTGCGGGGCACAGTGGTTTCCAGGGTCCCTGAGCAGTAATTTTACAAGATCTGCCACACTAATTTTGCTGTTTCCTTGTTTAATAAAGCTCTTGACTTTGTTTAAAAATTAATGTTAATAGAATGTTGTTTTCCAAGACATCAAGCAAGCTTGGTGTAATGCTGCTCTTGACTATGCCTGCTCTACCCCCTACTGCTCTGGCACTGTGCAGAGACATCGGCTCTAAAGTACTGCTACCTTTTTGCATTCGGCATGCAGAGCTATAATGAGTGCTTGCTATGCAGTGTGTTCTGTAGTTAACATATTTTCTCTGTGCTAGAAGTTTTACTTCCATTCAGTTTTTTTCTTTTTTTTTTTTTTTAAATCCTAATTGGACTTATTCTGCGTTACGGACTACTGGGTTGGAAAATAGACACTTTAAAAAATCACCTTTTTGGAGGAAGTATTAAGTGTGAGTTACGGCTTAATTTGCTAGTTCTCAGGAGCCTGGGAATAAGCTCATATGGAGCACGCCATGTGTAATCAGAGACATTTCAAGGCTCTGGAGAAAGATTTTTGTATGTACTCTTGGTCTTTTGCTGATTTGAACACTCCTAATGCACAGGAATCTCAGCTGGGACGTCTTTTATATAATGCAACATCTTGCTTCTCTCATGTTCTGCCTAAGGGACTGAAAAACCATACAGCAAGATCAGTATGATATTCTAGCTAGTCTCCGTTTGGGGTTTTGGTTTGTTGGGTGTGTTGGTTTTTTCTTTTTTCTAAACGGCAGACTGACTTGTTAGATCTGTCCCTGGGCAGAGATATAGTGTAACATGCCTTTGGCAGAGCTGGGAACAGAACACAGCTTTGCATTCTAGAGCTGTGATCTAATCAGATGTTAAATTATTTGTCTAATGATTAAGTCTGTTGTAAGGAGGAGAGGGGGGGAAAAGTTTCTGCCAGCATTTTCAAGCAATCCAAGCATGGATTGCTTTCTACTGCAGGGACAAGAGAGCACCTTCCACAGCATATAATCAAAGGGCTTTTTACTGCCTCTCCCTAGACAGAGTGCAGTATGAAGCTTGCTGACTGTTCAGCCACGGGCTGTGCTAGCTTGTACACTTCGCTGTACAAGATTATGCCCTAGTGGTTACACCCACTGCTGGCTCTCTTATGGAGTCCTTCTCTGTGTTGCTACAGGGACAGCCAAAAGAAGCAAGATCTTGTCACCAGAAGAGAGGAAGGTTGTGGCGTTTCATGAATCGGGTCACGCGTTGGTTGGCTGGCTGCTGGAGCACACCGAGGCTGTGATGAAGGTAACTCCGCTACCCACTCTTGCGTAATGAAGCCTGTCACGGGGCAGAGAGAGAGTCCTTTGGGGTTCTCCCGTCCAAGACGGGTTGATTGTTTTGTGGTACTTGTGTTGAATTTTGCTGCGTTACCCTGGCCTCGGTGAGCAGGGAGCTGTGAATGCTGCAGTGAAATAAATGGCAAATATAGAATCATAGAATCATGTGGGTTGGAAAAGATGTTTAAGATCATCGAGTCCAACCGTTAACCTAACACTGCCAAGTCCACCACTAAACCATGTCCCTAAAATATGCTGTGGGGAAATCCATTATTAGGCTCCATTGATGATAGCAGTGGTGCAAAGCTGATTAACCAGCACTAGGAGAAGCCGTGCAGTTAAAAGCCAGCTGTAATGAAGTTCGGAGCAACTGAGTCTCCTGATGCTGCTGCTCAGTTCATGCACTTCCTCCAGGCGCAAAGCGCTGCTCTGTGTGTGCGTGTGTGGACGATCTCTTACCCTGCCATGCTTCCCAGCATGTTGCAGCCACCGAAGCTACCGTTGCTCTGATACCGATGGAGAGAGATGTGTTTTTCAGACTGGTGTGCTTGGGAGTTTGTCTGCCTGAAGCCCTTCTCTGTAGGGAAAGGCCTCTCTTTGGCACCCCAGGGTATGTTCTCTCCCATGCACATCTCCACGAAAAGCTTTGACACCAGGGGGAGATGGGGAGTGGAAGTGACAAGGGTGACAGCTCCTTGGCTTGCCACCAGCAGCAAATTCACTCTGAATGACCCATTGTATAAGCTGAACTGTTGTTAATTACTCTCATTTAATGGGTGGGGGAGATGGCTCTTGTATTTCTGAAGACATCCTATCTTTCTCCAGGTAGTATCAGAGATTCTGGAACACAGTAAAGTGAACTGTGTTTGGTTTATACCCTCCAAAATCTTGTAAAACTCAGGATCTCGCTTACCTGCTGTTAAGGACAATTTTCTTTTCATGTCTTGAGCAGAAAGTGTGTAGGTCTGTAGCTGTGAAGGCAGAGCCTTCAGTACAGGAATGGTGACATGCTGGAGTCCTTGGCGCCGCCTCTGTAGGTCAGCCTGCCCCATAGCTTTCAACAAATACTGCTCGGAATGCAGGCCTCTTCCTGTTCTCCCTCGGTTGCTGTAGCTGGGAGCTCTTTTGTTCTCTGAACTGAGGGAGCTGCTCCGTGTCGCAGGTTTCCATAGCCCCTCGAACAAACGCAGCGCTCGGATTCGCTCAGATCCTTCCGAGAGAGCAGTACCTCTTCACCAAGGAACAGCTGCTGGAGAGGATGTGTATGGCGCTGGGGGGGAGAGTGTCCGAGGCCATCACCTTTAACAAAGTCACTACAGGTGAGGAGCCCGACCCTGGCACAGGTGGAGATTGTGCTAGGAGAGCCTGAACTCTGTCCAAGGGAGATCTGAGCAAGACAGAGGTTTCCCACCCTGGAGAGGCAAAATGTTCAATTGTGTGTTTTAATCCTGGGCCTGCATTTCTGAGTGTGGAGGTCTCTCGTTAGTTAATGCTGTGTTGTCTTAGACTTGTCCCCAAGCCTAAGGCCACAGATGCAACTACCCAGTGAGACTTGTGGCTTGTGGAAGGGCCTAAAGTTTTCTGGGCTGTGTTTCCAACTAGTTATATCCAAGCGGGATAACAGCGGGCAGTGGCAGGTAAGCACTCAGCGTGAGCTAACTACCAGCAGATTCCCTCGCTGTGGTGCGTGGGTCCTGCACTACGTGTAGAGAGGTCAGTCAGCAGGTGGGGTGTTCACCTCCACGGGCTCCTGTGGGGCCTCCGGGCTCTCGACTAGTGGAATGCTTGTGCAGGATGTGCTCCTCCTGCACACAACTCGGAGCCGTAAGCATTGCGTCTCCCTCTCCTGCCCAGGAGCACAGGATGACCTGAAGAAGGTGACCAAGATAGCCTACTCCATGGTGAAGCAGTACGGGATGGTGCCCAGCATCGGGCAGCTCTCCTTCCCAGACCTGGAGAGTGCAGCTGGAATCGGTCGGCGCCCATTCAGCCAGGGACTTCAGCAAATGATGGACCATGTAAGGCCACCCTGGGTTGTTCTTTACTTTCTGCGGTTCAGTTTAAAAAAAAAAAAAAAGTAACTTGCACCCAAACAAATTGCTTTTACCTGTCAGCCACTAAGTAATGAATTTCAACAACTGAGCACTTATTTATTCTATTAGAGTGTATCGGGACTATCCAGTGAGGCATTAAGAACAGGCAAAATCGTATATAGTGTGAGTTCAGCCCAATAGACTGTGCTGCCTGAAGCTGCAGCGAGTGGCGGTCAAATATGCCGCGATGCATAAAACTGACTGTGAAAGCTGCAGTCCTGGTTCTAATGTGGACCCAGACCCTGGTGAGCTCCTGGGAGACGGGAGGTCCGAACATGACGTTTGGGGAGAGGGAGAAATGCTTTGCGGGGGAAGAGGAATGATCCGGGGAGACTGGGGGATTGCTGTGGGACTGCAGACAGATGCCCGGCTAGGGAAATATTTTGTTGCGTGAAGTCTCTCCAGGCCCTCAGGAGTCCCATGTATACCTAAGCGTGGCTATGCAATGCTTAGATTACAAGAAACCTGTGTCTTAAAGTCTCAGTTGCGCAGTTTAAATGTCTCCCATCCCCTCGATCGGAGGGGCTATCTCACCAAAATTGACGGTTCAGACTGAAAAAAGTTAGCCTGTTCTGATGGGAAGTTGGGCTTCATTGCTGCAAAAAACATTGCCTTAGATGAAAAGTCAAATAGGTGGAAACAAAAAACCTCTGGTTCAGAAGCGTATGGTTGTGCTTCGCTGGGATTTGAGCTGAGTTGCATCTTTTGCTGCTGGACAGCCTCCTTAATTAGACTGCATTTCCCATCAGTTAGGACCCCACTGAAGAATTGTGCTCAGGCAGGTGTTTGCTGTTCCTTAACATGACTAGTCCTTTGGTTTTTTTTCAAATGATTTATCTGTATTTTCTGTTGATGGGAGCCACTTTCTGCCTGGTGCAGTTTGCAGATTCCATCCCTCGGTGCTCTCCTTGCTTATCCACCCGTTGTGTTTGTTGCCAGCTGCATTCTCTCTTCTTGTTACTGTCTTCTAGGAAGCAAAAGTCCTGGTGGCTCAGGCGTACAGGCGCACAGAGAAACTCTTACTGGAGAACCGGGACAAGCTGCAAACAGTAAGTTGGAGTTGTGTGGGGTTTTTGTTGTTTTTGGTTTGTTGGTTTGGTTGTTTTTTTAAACTGGTGGGTTTTGCCTTCCTACTTTCTGTGCGGTTCGGTTGTTGCAGTGGCTTTGTGGTCCCAGAAGGTCTCTTAGTGGGAGTGCTGGGGCTCGTGTTGTGAACAAGTGACTGTTCACTGCCTGTCCCCCAGACTGGGAGCAGGCACAGGGAGGAACGTGTGCCTTTTCCAGCAGGGAGTAGTCTGCCTCCTGGCACCAGCTGGTATTTGCAGGGTGGAGGAGTAGGAGTGCTCTGTGGAAGTGATCAAAGCTAGAATTTGTGTCCCTGACCTGCGCTTCTCCGCCAGCCTCTTGGCAGTGTAATTTCCTGGAAAGCAGACAGTGCCTGTTTTTGTGAAGCCTGCAAAGGCAGGAACAGCTCATCCTTCCAGGTCCTGTAGACGTATAGGACAGTTTCTGGGATTCTTGAAGGAATATGGGACTGGTCACCATGGCTGACTGGTGCTGGTTCATGCTTTTTGGTGATTCCAGGCAGTTTTCACCTGCCAGCTCCTTGATACCTAAGACACCAAGGAGTCCTGGTCGTAAGGTAGAGCTTTGCCTTCTCCTCTTTGTGTCCTGACGGTCCCCTGGCCGGTCACCCTGGCATGTCTGCACCTCTCTGCTAGGAGCTCTGTACCCATCGCTGTGGGCTGAGCCACGCTTGGGTTACAGCACCCTCTGTATCTACTTGATCTTTCCTTCACAAGCCTGGTCCGTATCATCCAAAATGACCAGGAGTCATCTTAATGTTGCATGTTTTGCAAATAAAACAATCCTTTTCCTTAAATCTTCTTTCTAAGCAACCACCCACCCCTTCAGCTATGCAACCATCAGGCCTCCTGTGTGTAGTAAGGTAACCAGAGCTTGCTTGCTCGGACACCCTGCTGTTGGCCATATCACAGCCCTGCCGCTGGGACAGTGCCCTGGGAGCGCTCTGGAGGCAGGCGTTGTTAGGGAGGGCTCCTCTCTGCAGGCCTCCTCTGTTCTGATGCTTTAATTTAACAGCAGTCAGATGTTTGCTAGAGGCTCATCACAGAGGAACTTTTAAGTTAAGCCAAAGTATCTACAGAGTAAATGTTTCAGTTGCCAGGCCAGTGTATCACGTCTTGTCAGCAGAATTGAGCCGCTCCATGTTTGACAGCCACCTGCTGCTTAAGTGTGGTCCTTCTGCTAGCAGAGGGGCCGGAGAATTCAGCTTCCCTGGAGAGGAACCTCTGATGACCTTCAGCCCATGCCTGCAGGAACAGACAGCTCTTTGTTATCCCTGTGTGTAGAGGGGAGGGGTGCAGGTCTGACTGTGGCCTCGTTTGCTGCCACTCTGGCATCGTAGACTGTCAGGGCCACAGGTGCAGTGGCAGGAAGGGCACTTTTCTCATTGTTCCTGGAGTTCTGACTCGCCAGATCATCCCTTAGAGCTTGCTTTATTGCCCAGTCACACTATTTATTCCTGGCCAAAAACACTCTTGCGAAAGGTGCCGGCAGCCTGGAGAAGTCTGTACCGGCTCCAGCAGGCTCTCGGGTCGCCCCATCTGTGGTGTGGGAGCCAGGGCCCTGCTCCTCGGGGGCTGCAGCACGTGCTGCGTCCAGATGTTGAGATCTGAGCTGAGCTGGCAGGGAGAGTTCAGATCAGTTCAGGGAGGCTGTTTTCAAACCCCCGTGCCTAACTGTGCCTTATTTACTCTTTTCTAGCTGTCTAATGCCCTCCTGGAGAAAGAAGTGATAAATTATGATGACATTGAAGCTTTAATTGGGCCTCCGCCCTATGGGCCAAAGAAAATGATAGCTCCTCAGAGCTGGCTTCAAGCGGAGAGAGACAAGCAAGACACAAGAGATGAAGAAATGCCCCAGCAGCCACCAAACCATGAGGAGGAGGAAGAACCGCGCCTCAGACCAGTATGAAGCCCACTCCTGACGTAGACTGGGAGGACTCTAGAGGCTTCTTCTGGACACAGACCCTATCCCTTGCCAGCTCCAGAATCAAAGATACTGATCAGGGAATCTCTGTGCTGCTGTTACCCAAAGATCAAGGGATGGCTACGTTGTCTCATTAAAGAGCTTTTCCCTGCAGGAAGGAGAACTCCTTAGGATTTTGAAATTGATTCTCAGCAGGGTAGTAGTGATTAGGAGTTGGGTAAGTCTAATCTGCTGGAAAGATTTCTTGTACACAGGAGCTGTGTACATGTTCTTAAGGGTGAAAGATCCTGCAGAGTCCTTGTAAGCCACCCCCGGCTACGGCGTGTGAGATGGCAGGGGTGTGGGGCCATTCCCTTCAGTGCCAGAACAGCCAGTGCAGTGAAACCCCTGCAAGTCTCTGAGCTGGCTGTGGCGCTGTAGTTCTTGTGCGACTCCGCTGTAACCCTTGATCATCTCTGCTGCTGAACATAAAATAGAAACTGAAAACCAGACTTCAGTAGAATAAACTGGCCGTAACATCCGCTGTGTTTGTAGAACATGTCAAGGCGCGGATACGTGTTTTGGCGCATAGGAGGCTTGATTACAGCTCTGGAGTTGCACAGGACGAGGGCTTCCTTCTCCCTGGCCAGTAAAACTTATATTCCATTTTTATAGCAAATGTCTCGCAAGCAGAGACTGAGGCAAACCTGGGTGCAGAACCCGACGTGACCCTGCAATGCGATGTTAGAAACCAGTGTTGCAGAGAGGGGTTCCAAGTGACGCGCTGGAAGACTGGTTGGGAGCCCTGCTGGTTCAGAGCTGGGGTGCTGCTCAGGAGCTCGAGCGTGGCAGTTGGGAAGCCTCAGTAAAGCTGGCAGTTCCTCTGGCTCCATCCTCATGGGTCTTGCAGAACAAGCTGTGATGACCTGGTTGTCTGCCATTCATCCGGTAAAGCATTAAAGTGATTGTTGGTGCCTGGTGTGCTCTGGCTGGGTTAATCTTTTAGGAAGGATTAATGCTCGTGGAATAACACAAGACAGTGTCTATGACCTGAAAGACCCAAGTCCCCCCTCTGTCAGCTTTCAGCTTCCAGTCCTCAGGCCTCAATTGTAGCCCCCCGCTTCCTCCTCAGGCTGGAACGGAGACCCTCTTGTTTCCCCTCATGATGGGAGGATGTTCTGTAAGGTGTCCTCTCCCCTTTCCCCCTGTCCCTGACCCACCTGCATAGGCGGAGCCCCGAGCCCTCCTTGGGCTGGCTGTCATCCCTGTGGTGGCAGTGATTTCCCTTGTTCTTAGGGGGGCAAGGGGTTTTCTAAATTTGGGGTGCTACTCTGTATTTTTTTTTCTTCCAAACCTGTTTTTCTTCACAAGTTCATTCTTTGAATCCACTTTTCCAGCAGCAGATGAAATTTCAAGTGTTCTCTGATCTTATTTTTAAAAAGTTGTAGCTGTGTTCTGGGCTGCCTGAGTAAACCCTTTGCTGGGAGGATTCAGTTCTGTGGAGCCAAGGGTCCTGGCTGGCTGTAGTGGTGCTACGCTGGGCCACTGGTGGGACGCTGCTGGCTCCTCGGTGGCTTCCAGGGTGAAGCTGGCATGGCCGTGCCATCTAGCGGCATGCCCTTGCTCCCAGGACGAGGCTCATGCCACCACAGGATCTGGGCTTTGCCAAGCTGGGTTGTAGTCTCCGACCCCCTCTCCTGCTGTGGGGGCATGCTGGTGCTGCCCACCGTGAACTGGGGAAGGTGGGAGAGCCCTGCTGAGGTGGGTGGGGGAGCAGGGCCCCGCTGTGGGGTGTGGATGTGGAGGGGAGCAGGGTTCTTCCACGGTCCTGCAGGAGTCCTCGGGCGTCTTGGGGACGGTGTCCCCCTTGCTCTGTGTCCATCCCGTCCTGCCGGGTGTGTGTCTGACCCGGGGTGGAGGGGCTGACCGCAGGAGAGGGTGCTGTGGGAGCACCGTGCAGAGCTGTAACTGCTTCTCCTGCCCGGGCCGGCCCTGCGGGGGTGCCCGGCGGTGCGGCCGAGCCCGGGTGCGGGCCCGGGGAGCACCTTCCGCCCCTCGCCTCCCTGCCGCTGCCTCACCCGCTTGGTGTGCGCGGGCCCTTTAACCGCCGCCATCTTTACTACGGGCGCGGTGAAGCCGCCGCCAGGCGCTTCCGGCGCCCTGGTCCTTATTGGCCCCTTCCCGCGGCGCTGCCCATTGGCCGCTGGTGTCGCACTTCCGGCGTGTTCGGCGCCTCCGCTTCCTTTTCCGGTCGGCCATTTGCCGTGGCGGGAGGTGAGTCGGGGCCCCGTTGCGGCCGTGGGTCTCCATCCGCCGCCATCCGCCCGCCGGGGGCCGGGTCTCGGGCCGGGCCGGGCCCTGGTGCCGCTCGGAGCCCTGAGCGGGGGGCTGGGCCCTGGCGGGGCGCTGGCAGGGTCCCGGGCGGGGCGCGGGCCTGGGCTGGGCCGGGGGTAGCGGGCGCGGGGGCGTCCTGGGTCCGGCCGAGGAAGGAGCCCCTCTCCGGGCCACTGGGGGAGGCCCTGTAGCCCCGCCACCCCGGCGAGGCCGTACGGGCCCCTTTAGCTCTGCCCGTGTCCGCAGGCCCCAGCAGCCATGGCGCCCAGCCGCAATGGCATGATCCTGAAGCCCCACTTCCACAAGGACTGGCAGCGACGAGTGGCCACATGGTTCAACCAGCCCGCCCGCAAGATCCGCAGGTGAGTGCCCGCCACCCGCCTTCACCGGGGCCTGCTGCCGCCTGCTTGAGCTCCTGTACCGGGGGAAAGTTGTCTCCCGTCTCCTGCTGGGCTGCTTGGCAAGCTGAAGTTCTGCGTCTTTATTTTTAAGATGTTTCCCCAGCCTCACTTGTTAAAGGCTGTGGGATTGCAGCAGGGTGCTTGTTTGGCGTGGGGTCTCTGGTCACGGTCAGCACATGCCCTTCCAGCTGCAGTCAAGTGATGAGACATCTCCGGAATCGCTGTACCACATTGATGATTCCCTTGAACCCTTTTATATCTGATGACTGCAGCTGTCCTGTAGCAGCAGAGATCCGCCTGTCTGAGCTGCTAGGCCGGTGTCTCGTTTGTTTCTGCAAGCTCCCCGTGCAGCAGACGCTGCCCGGGTACTCAGCTGGCAGAAACGCACCCTTCCTGACCGCTGTCCCCTTCGACGTTGCAGGAGGAAGGCCCGCCAGGCGAAGGCTCGCCGCATCGCTCCCCGTCCCGTGGCTGGGCCCATCCGGCCTATAGTGAGGTGCCCTACGATCAGATACCACAAAAAAGTTCGTGCTGGCAGAGGCTTCAGCTTAGAAGAGCTTAAAGTAAGTACAGACACTGATCCCAACCAAAGCGAACTCCCAGCCTGAGCTCGCTTGTGCCGTCCTGTCCTTCCCCACGTAGGCGATGCGCGAGTGATTTGCCGAGGTGTCGGTGTCTGCTGATGCTGGCTGAGTCTGGCGTGCTGGCTCTGCAGCAGCGTAGGAAATACTGCTCTTGCCTTTTCCCTGTGACTGCGGGGTGGGGACGCGGTGGCGTACATCAGAGTGGAAGGCTGCTTTGGAAAGTAAACATCAGTTTGTCTGGTCAGACAGTCACATAAACAAAACTCCATTGAAGTTGGATTCTGGTACTGCTTTAATTGAGTTCCCTAAACGTCTTCTGGGGAAACATAAAGGCAAATAGCTTCTTCATTAAATTCTTTGGGGTGGGAAGCGTTCAGTGCTGTCCGTTGCTCTCTGTGACCTTCCTGGGTCTGATGAGCTGTTAATAGCTGGGTCGTGGTGGTCTGCAGAAACCCCCACCCACGTGTTTCCCCACAGCGGGCTGGAATAACCGTCAGTGCTTGCTGGCAGCCAGCATCCCCAGCCACCTCTCGTGTGTTGTTTAGTATCTAATTAAAACATTTATAATGGTGAAATTAGTGCACTGAAGCAGTGAAATCGTTCTTCTGGATGCCAAATGCTTCATTATTTTATTTCGCTTTAATATTTGGGTAATGGTGGAATACAAAATGGAACGCAGATGTTTGTCTTTAAACAGAAAATTAGGTTATTTCTTGTTTAAGATGATTACAGAAAAATATCTCTTTAATGGAGCTTCCAGTATTCAGTGAACCAGAGTTACCAGAATGCTGATTTCTTAAATTTGTCTCCTGTGTATCAGAGTTTAAGTGTCCCCCTCATAATTACTCAGGGCTTGCACTTTGCTCTCCCGAAGAAATCCATCTGCAAAAATTACTGTGAAGTCTGTGTAATGTTTAAAGCATTAAAACACAGACACCGGGACGCCCTTTGCCTCTGGCACAGCCAGCTCCTCTCGCCAGACCCTCGTGCTGCCGGCGGCCCTGCGGTCGGACGCTGAGCCTTTCTCCAGACTCTGCAGCCTGCGGTGGCTGCGCTCGAGCCCGTGTCTGGCCGGGGACCGGAGCGGCGCCCGGCAGTAGCGCGGCGGCGTTGGGAGCTGTCGGGTGCTGACGCTGTGCGCTCTCTCCTCAGCTCGCTGGCATTAACAAAAAGTTTGCCCGGACTATCGGAATCTCTGTGGATCCCAGGCGACGCAACAAGTCTACCGAGTCACTGCAAGCCAACGTGCAGAGGCTGAAGGAGTACCGCTCCAAGCTTATCCTCTTCCCAAGGAAGCCAGCTATGCCCAAGAAGGGAGACAGCTCTGTAAGTACTTGGCCACTAGAAGCATTTCATGGGGTCTGCGTCTGGTAACACTTTTGGAGGTTTGGCCGTCGGTCCATCCTGGTGCCGTGGGGTGCGGTGCTCTTGAACGCTTCCCATAATGCAAACCCTGCGGGGGGAGCAGCCCTTCTCTCGGGGCAGCGTGGTTCCGGGGTGTGTACGTGGCCCAGAGGAGGCCACAAAACTGACCCGAGGGCTGGAGCCCCTCTGCTGCAAGGCCGGGCTGAGAGAGTTGGGGTTGTTCAGCCCGGGGAAGAGGAGGCTGTGGGGAGACCTTACTGCGGCCTCCCAGCGCTTAAAGGGGGGCTGTAGGAAGGATGGGGGCCACCTCTTTAGCAAGGCCTGTTGTGACAGGACAAGGGGTGATGGTTTTAAACTAAAGGAGGGTAGATCTAGACTGGATTTAAGGAAGGCATCTTTTACAGTTATGGTGGTGAGACCCTGGCCCAGGTTGCCCAGAGAGGTGGTCAATGGCCCATCCCTAGAAACATCCAAGGCCAGGCAGGACAAGGCTTTGAGCAGCCTGGTCTAGTTGAAGATGTCCCTGCTCACTGCAGGGGGTTGGACTAGATGGGCTCTAAAGTACCTTCCAACCCAAACCATTCTATGATTCTATGTAGGGATGACTGAGCCCAGCACAAGGCCAGGCCTTGTAGGCTCGGCTTCCGCGGGGATCTCCTGGGTTCTAGCAATGCTTGGGACAGACTTTTGGTCTAGAGAGTGCCGTGCTGCTGACCGGGCGCAGCTCAGATTTGGGGCTGGACTCCTTGGGTGGGCTGTTCGCTGGAGCTTTGATCATTGCCCAACCAGTTGAATTTTAGTTTATGAAGCTAAATTGTCAGAATGGCTGGGAAGTCTGTCTGGAGTTCTGTTCTGTGGTGGCAGCGACGTGGAAAGGGTGAGGTAGGCGAGGATGTACTTACCAGTGGAGCAGTCCCATGAAAGCCATGCGTAAGGCAGTCTTGGGAAGGTTGTTGCTGTTGACATAGAAAAACGCTTTTCATTAAAATCTCACTGAGATCCAGAGTCCAGTTGGCTTTCCCTGCCTGTCCTTGGCTCTGCCTCTGGTAAATACACGCTTCCCTCGGGGCAGTGCCAGTCACGCTTGAGCACGCCACCTCGGCTCCGAGCTGCTTAACCACAGGGCAGCCTCTGGAGCCCACCGTACCCAGGCTGCTTTTCACAACAGGGAGGAAGGGTCTCAAGCTTCTGTACCAGTAGGTACTGATACTTGCGTCCAGAACGCTCTCTTCAAGTTTTTTTTACTTGAAATCAACTATTTACAATAAAACGTAGTCATCTTTGTGCAACGTCATACTCTTAAAGAAGCTGGAATTAGTCATTAGAAGGAATTGCTGAGGAATACGCTGGGTATCAAACTAAAACCAGCACAGTAGATGTCAGTGTTTTTCCAGCTGGCAGAACTCCTGCCAGGCCGCTGCTCCCCTGGCCGGGTCCGGGCTGATGGATGGCCAGGCAAAGCGCGGGTTGTCGATGCAGCACATCTCTGCCAAATACTCCTGTGCCCTCGTGGCTGAAACGCTGAATTCGTTAACCAGGCGGCATTAAATCTTCCATCGGAGTCGTGCTTCAGTTAAATACTGCTTTTTAAATGATGTGTTTTGTCCTCTTGTTATGCAGGCTGAGGAACTCAAGATGGCGACGCAGCTGACTGGACCGGTTATGCCGATCAAGAACGTAAGTGTGACTAAATCACGTTCTTTGTGTGACATAATTGAGACTTGAACTTCGCGCAGAGGATTCTCTTCTCGCTGTTCTCCAGTTCAGGGTTGCTGTCTCCAGGCGCTTCCCATCCTGGGTCAAAGAAAGCCAGGATCAGGTCAAGCTTGTCCGGGTATTTTGCCGAGATCTGTTTGGCCCCTCGGCGTTGCAGAGCGCGCCGCACAGAGCTCGTTACTTGGGGCTCTGCTAAACTTGTGTCAGCTGAGGAAGTCCTTAAGTCACGAGCGGCGTTTCTGGGTCCGGAGGAGCTCCGGGCACCAGTCTCAGGGGTTCGGGATGATACGTTGGTTGGGAATAACGGTGTGCGTGTTCCACTTCTGACCGAAATCACACGTGGGAGAAGCACAGCCACGTTACGCTCCCCAGAGAGGAGACCCTGCACAATAACCCCCCAAACTGCCCAATTTTTGTGCGGGCGCAGGCTGAAGCACCTCCAGCGCGTGTTTGTGCTCGGCGCCGTGTCCTCCAGGCGCGCTCTGGGGTTGTTTGTCCGCTTGTGCTTTACGGGAGCTCGTCCCCCCGCAGAATTCGGGGCCCTTTGGCTCACCGAGGGGCGCGCGCTGGCAGCGCGACAGCCCAGGCGGGTCACGCAGCCACCGTTTGTCTCGAAAACCCGTGCCGCTTCCGAAGGGCGCTGCTGATAGCGCGCCACGAACCTCACTCGGGTTTCACGTCGCGCTCGTGTTTCCCCTGGCGCGTTCTGGTCTTGTGCTGACGTGAACGAGGAGCCGGTTGAAACGAGGCGCCTGCCGGAGCGATGATACGGGCAGGGCCTGTAGATGGCATCAATGCTCTATTCTTAACCGCGTCCTGGAGCTAGTGGTAAAATGTAGCGAGATTAATTGTGTTAAGCCTTAAATGCAGCCTTCTCCGGGAGCCTCTGATGTGCAGCCTGACTGTCTGGCGCTCTCTCCCACTAGGTTTTCAAACGGGAGAAGGCCCGCGTTATCTCGGAAGATGAGAAGAACTTCAAGGCCTTCGCCAGCCTGCGCATGGCCCGGGCCAACGCCCGGCTCTTTGGGATCCGTGCGAAACGCGCCAAAGAAGCGGCAGAGCAGGATGTGGAGAAGAAGAAATGAACCGTTCTCCCTAGAACTGTCAATAAAGTGTAGAAATACGAGTGTGCTGTCTTTTTAGGGCAAATATGCAGGACTGAGCCGCTCTGCTGCCGTCGGCTGCTGTGTGTGGAGGGACGCGGCCTGGGGCGTCGCTGTTCGGGTGTGGGAAACCTCGTTTGGTGTGATTAGACTCCGAACTTCCCTGAAAGCGAGTGAAACAAACACCTTGGCCTTGTGCAGCTCTTGGCTTTGCCTCCAGGGTCGCGGCATGGCCTCCCTGCGCTAGAGCTTGACCCAGTCTCGGTGGGTAGGAAGCTGTTGCGTTAGAGAAATAACCTTGGTGGCCTCAGAGAGGTCCTGGAGAAGGGTCTGGGGGCTCCGGGGCTCGCGGGGCAGTGGTGGTGGGGCACGTCCCGGCTCCGGGGAGCGCTCAACCAAGCCCCTTTGCTGGCTAATCAGATCTGGGGCCGTTCTGCAGCCTGGCTGCGCCGCCGGTCGCCCATGCTGGGATAATTGAGTCGTTTGTATTCGTTAGCAGTTGGGTGACAGGAACTTGGGGCTCGGATGCGAGGAAGGGCTGCGGTGCAGGGGCGGGTGCCCGGCCGCAGCCGCGGCACAGCTGGCTGAACCCGAGGGCGCTCAAACACGGGGGCTGCCCGTGCCACGGCAGGCTGCTACCTCGTCCTTCCCGGTGCTGCTGCCCAAGCCCACGGTTGCATCCTGCGCCCTGCTGTGGGTCGGTTGCATCCTGCGCCCTGCTGTGGGTCGCCTGCCTCCTGCCCTGCCATGCTGTGGGGCTGCAGGAGGAGCTGGGAAGGAAGGTGGCCTATTTTTGCCGCGCAGGCTGGGGATTAGCTCCCAAACCCAGGGCCCTGCGGTGCCCTCGCGCTCATTAGCCCCATCTGCATTTTAATCCCTCCAAATACGGGCTAATTACATCATCTTTCATACAGCCGAGCTGACAGCACCGCAGCGCAGGGGTGACGTGCGTGGGTGAGGGGTGCCGGCACAGCCCCCAGCTGAGGGATGGGGTGCCGGGGCTCTGCGTGCGCAGGGTGCGGGTCCAGGTGCTCCGGTGCGTGGGGAGGGCACCCGGCAGCTTTGGGGCGCCCTGTCTCCATGCTGGGGTCTCAGCATGAGGGGCTGGGGCCAGGGTGGGCCTCGGCACCCTGTGGGGAGGGCAAGGGGCCATGGGGCACTGGGGGTTAGGGCTGTGGCCATGTGGGGCTCAGCTGGAGCAGGAGGGCCTGCCCCGGCACAGCCGGTGGTGCCGGGAACCCCACTGAGCGCCGGTGCCCACGGGCGGGCTCTGCTCCGGTGCCGGCAGCGAGGCAGTTAACGGAGCTTGTCGTCTCCCTCTTAGGGCTCCGCTCCCGAACTGCAGCTTGAGTCAGTTGTGTGGAGGTGGCAGCGGCGGCAGCTCCGGCTGGCACACCGGCTCCCGCTGGCACACCGGCTCCCGCTGGCACGCCGACCCCAGACACCGGCCCGGCCGCGTGCGGAGCCCAGGCTGCCAGCGCCCAGGTGAGGGGATGGCAAGGGAGGGTGGGAGCCGGTGCCCCCTCCACCGGGGGATGCCACGGGGGGCCCACGATCCCGGGGAGGGGGACGATGCCCACCAGAGCTATGTGCCGGGGAGGGCCCAGGCCTTGCGTGACTTTGCCGGGAAACTTTGGCTGGGCAGCGGCGGCAGCTCCTGGCCAGGCTGCGCATACTGGGGCACAGGCAGGTGGGTGGGCAGGAGAGCTGCTCTGCCCGTGCCCAAGCCCCCGGGGGCTGCGGTGGGGGGTCAAGCCCCGGGCTGGGGCTGGCGCTGGCAGACACCCTCATGGCCCAGCACTGCAGCATCGCCTGAGTCCCACCAGCATCCGGATGGAGGGTGGCCCCTGTCCCCAGCATGGGGGAAATCCCACCACCACCCTAGGGTGCCACCAGCACTGCCAGCATCCCCCAACAGCATGGACAAGGACCTGGTGGTCCCACTGGCGAGCCTTGCCCAGGCAGGGGGATGTTTCTGCTCCTCAGCACCAGGAGGGACACCCTGGGGGGTGGGGGCCCACGGTTGCCTGCGCAGCCCCCACTCCTGCACAGCCTCCCAGCCCCACTCGGGTGCCGCTTCCCCACAGGACACATCCTGCCCTGGGGTGGGGCTGGGGCAGAGCTGGGCATGGCCCTGCGGGACCCCTGGTCGGCGCAGGGGGCTGGTGGGTGGACGGGGGCACAGCAGCACCCGTGGGGCTGGCTGGTGCTTGGGGGTACACGGGCAGCATCACAAGGGGTGACACGGCTCCTGCTCACCCCAGTGCATTTTGATGCCTTACAGGGCCCTGCGGAGCCACCAGGACTGGAACTGGCCACCCCACATCAGAGGGGGTCCCCAGCGTCCCCTCCACCCACCGGAGCATCCCACCGACTCCTGCTGCCACCAGGCACCCGGCCAACCCGCGTTCCCGGGCTCCGTCCCCACGCCTGGCACCGCGGGGCGACGTGCCCCGGCTATGACGGGCGCCTGCCCAGTTCCCTGACACCGACGAAGGCAGCGGCTGCCCGCGCCGCCCTGGTCCCCCCGCATGCCCTTCGCCCACGGGGCCGCCTGCCCCCCGTCGCGCCCGGCCGCCCACCGTGCCACGGCCACCATGGGCGAGGCGCCCGAGCCGTCCCCCCAGGCCCCGCTGGCCGTCCTCTCCAAGGTGGAGCTGCGGGTGAGCTGTAAGCACCTCCTGGACCGCGACACGCTCAACAAGTCGGACCCCTGCGTCCTGCTGCTGATGCAGTCCCAGGGCCAGTGGACGGAGGTAGGAGGGTGGGGGGCACCGCCGGCACCCACCGCAGCGGGGCAGGGCTGGGGCAGGCTGTCATCAGCGGCGTGGCTGGGCTGGGTGCTGGGTTTGCATCTCTGGGATGGGGACAGGAGCAGAGGCAGCCCCAGGGCGGCTGCAATGCCCACGGGGACAGAGGCAGGGCAGGAGCCACTGCGTGGGGAGCGGGGTGCAGGAGATGGTGCAGAGAAGGGTGCAGGGTGCGGTGCAGGGTGCAGGATACGATGGAGAGCTGGGTACGGGGTGCAGGAGAAGGTGGAAAGCGGGGTGCAGGGTGCAGGATATGATGGAGAGCAGGGTGCAGGGTGCAGAGCAGGATGCAGGAGATGGTAGAGAGCAGGGTACAGGGTGCGGTGCAGGGTGCAGAGCAGGGTGCAGGAGATGGTGCAGAGCTGGGTACAGGGTGCAGGAGAAGGTGGAAAGCGGGGTGCAGGGTGCAGGAGATGATGGAGAGCAGGGTGCAGGGTGCAGAGCAGGGTACAGTGCAGGGTGCAGGGTGCAGGAGATGGTGGAGAGCAGGGTACAGGGTGCGGTGCAGGGTGCTCACAGAGGATGCCAGATGCAAGGTGCAGAGCTCACAGTCCAGGCTCTGTGCCAGGTACAAGGTGCAGGGTGCAGAGCAGGGTGGTGGGAGCAAGGTGCAAGGTGTAGGGCACAGAGCATGAGGCTCATGGGGCAGGGCAGGGCACTGTGGGACACTCGGCAGCACGTGGGGATGATGCAGACACCTTGGCTGGAGTGAGTCCCCAGGGTCTGGGGCTCCAGCAGGGCCAGAGAGCAGGGTACCTGCGGTGTGGGGCTCTGGCATGGCTCCACTGCCCCGGGCCAGGGCCAAGGGATGCCTGGGTCACCCCGGGGGTGGGTCAGGACTTGTGGGCTGGCCTCACGCTGCTTGGGGCAGGCAGCGCACGCTGGGACACCGGGGTGTCATCACCCACCCCTCCACACACAGTGGGGCAGCTCAGAGGGGGGGTTCAGGGCCAGCACCACGGCCGTGTGCCCCTCACCGCGCTGCCCTGTCGGGCTCTGGTGCCCACCCGAGCCAGGGCTGGCGCTGGGGCTGGCACCGGCACTGGGGCCGGTGCTGGCACAGCTCCTTCCCATCGCTCCCCCACGGCTTAGCTCTGGGCTGGCGCCGGCAGCGCCGCGCTCGCTAATCACCGCTGCTCAGCCAGCAGATTTAGCGCTAAATCCCTCTGTGTGTAATTGACTCTGCGAGCCGGAGCCGGAGCCAGGGTGGGCGGCAAGGAGCCCCGTGCCAGCAGCGGGCTGCGGCTCCCCAGGCTGGGCCGTGCTGAGCCAGTTGTACCCTGCTGCGCCGCGGCGTGCCGTGCCTTGCTCTGTGTGCCGTGCCGTGCCATGCGAGGGCCAGATCCAAGAGGGTCCCTCTGGGCCACCCTTTGGAGGGATTCTGTGAGCTGTCCCTGCCAGCCCGTGTCCCCCAGCCCAGCCAGGACGGTGGCTGGAGCCGGCTCAGCCGCTGCCTGCTGGATCTGAGAGCTGAAAGGGCCCTGGACACGCTGGCGGAGCTGGCTCCGGAGGGGCCGAGGTGGCTGGGACCCGGAGCCCCATGGTGGGGCTGGCGGTGCCCACGCAGGAGGCACAGAGCCGCATGGGTGACCCCGCAGCGCTGCGGCAGTGTGGGCTCGGCAGATGCTGCTGGACCAGGCAGGCGGTGGGCAGGGGCCGGCGGGCTGGCAGGGTGCCCTGGCCAGGATGCGTCCCGTTGAGTCAACGCTGGCAGGGACGGGGTGCGGGGGAGGCTCCTGGAAGCCGCTTGGCGCCCGCTGCCAGCGCAGCCGGGAGACACTGAGCACCCACCTGCCTGCCAGGGCCACGGTGGCCGGTGCCCTTGGCCAGCCTGGGGTGGGACCAGAGGGGCTCATTCTGGGCACCAGCTTGAGCAACGCCAAGGCAAACTGTGGTCCAGAGCATCCCTGCGAACTGTCCATGGGGTTTGCCCTGAGCCCCGGCAGGAGCGGTGCCCCCAGGACCTGGGGGCTGGCGGGGCTGGTGCCGTGGGGCCACACCAGTGATGGGGTGGCCTCTAAATGCCATTCGCCTGGGAACCAGCATGGGCAGGTAGATTCTTGTGCAGGGCTGGTCCTTCCCAGCAGCTGCCTGACATCCCCCATCCCTGCATCTCCATATCCCCGTCACCTCGGGTTCCTGCATCCCCATCACCTCGGGTTCCTGCATCCCCACATCCCTGTGCCCTTGGGTTCCTGCATCCCCGTGCCTGGCTCTGGGCAAGCTCTGGCATCCCAAGGTCCTGGGCACCTCTGCCGACCCCGGATCAGGCCCCGCAGTGGGCTCTGGCCCCACTGCCCCCCCAGCCAAGCTCCTGCCGTGCAGGTGGACCGCAGCGAAGTCATCAAGAGCAACCTCAACCCTGTCTTCGCCAAGATCTTCACGGTGGACTACTACTTCGAGGAGGTGCAGAAGCTGCGGTTCGAGGTGTACGACAGCCACGGGCACGCCGGCGTGGGCACGCACGACGATGACTTCCTGGGGGGCATGGAGTGCACCGTGGGGCAGGTGAGCCGGTGCCCCTCACCCCGGGGACACCCACCAGCGGCGTCCCCTCCCCGACCCCTTGGCTTTTGCAGATTGTGGCGCAGAAGCGGGTGACGAAGCCCCTGTTCCTCAAGTACGGGAAGTTCGCGGGCAAGTCCACCATCACGGTGAGCGGCTGAGCCCACGCTGGGAGTGGCACCGGGCTGGGACACGCAGGTGGCACCAAGCTGGGCCACGTGGGTGTCACTGGACTGGGGTGCTGGGATGGCATCGAGCTGGGACATAGGGGTGGCACTGAGCTGGGGGGGCACTGAGCTGGGGCACATGGGGGGGTCCCCTCCTCCTGTCCTAGCTGTCATCCAGCCCCTCAGACACCCAGGCTCTTGGGTGTGGGGAGGGCTCAGGGTCCCCACCAACGTCTGCTGACCACCCTGGGGGTCCCCACCATTCTGGGGGAGGCACATGGCACCCTGTGCCCTCCAGGGCACCACCCTGCCCACGCAGGCGGGGAGGGCAGGGGACAAAGCCGTGCCGGGCACTGAGCACCCTGCGGCCGCCTCTCCTCGCAGGTCACCTCGGAGGAGATCTCGGGGAACAACGGCTACGTGGAGCTCGCTTTCCGGGCCAAGAAGCTGGATGACAAGGTGAGCCGGGTCCCGCGGGCAGGGGAGCCAGGGGAGCCAGGGGAGGCAGGGCTGACGGTGCTCTGCCCCATCCTCCCTCCTCCAGGACCTCTTCAGCAAGTCAGATCCCTTCCTGGAGATTTACCGCATCGACGACGACCGCAGCGAGCAGCTGGTGTACCGCACCGAGGTGAGGCCCCGGGCAGGATCTGGCCCGCAGCCCCCCGGCGGCTGCCCAGCCCCGCTGAGCCCCTCGCCCCACAGGTGGTGAAGAACAACCTGAGCCCCATCTGGGAGCCCTTCAAGGTGTCCCTCAACTCGCTCTGCAGCTGCGAGGAGAAGAGGAAGCTGAGGGTGAGGAAGGGCAATGGGGACCCCCATCCCTGCCCTGGGGGCATGTGTCCTCTGGCTTCCCCGCGGCCCGTCATGGGTGGGGTGCTGGGGACCCCAAGCTGCCGGGGACGGTGCCAGGGGCAGTGGCAGGGCTGGGTGCGGTTTGGGGGGGTGCAGGTGTGCAGCCCCCCCCAGCCAGGTGCTGCCCAGCCGGGGCTGAGCCGTGTCCCTCCGCAGGGCGTGGTGTGGGACTACGACTCACGGGGCAAACACGACTTCATCGGGGAGTTCTTCACCACCTTCGAGGAGATGCAGAAGGCGATGGGGGAGAACAAGGTGGGACAAGGGGACAGTCTTTGGGGTCACCTCTCCATGCTGCCAGCAGATCCCATTCCAGGAGGCACCTCCCAGCTCCTGCTCTGGTTTTGGGGGTGTTCTCCCCCCACTGCCCCCAATTTGGGGAAGGGGTGGTGGGTCCAGGCTCCTCTGGGGAAATTGGCTCCGGCTGGCTGGGAGTGGGGGAAGGCAGCTGCACCCTGGGGCTGTGGGGTCGTGGGGCCGTGGGGCTGGAGCGTAATGGGGCTGCAGGGAGGCAAGGTTAGGGGGCTGCAGGGTTAGGGGGCTGTGGGGTAACAGTGCTGCAGAGCCAGGGGGCTGCGGGGTCATGGTCGGGGGGTGCTGGCACAGGGGGCCGTGTCCCCGGGGCTGGGGGGCCGCAGGCAGCGCGGGTGCCACGTGCCGCAGGTGCAGTGGGACTGCATGAACCCCAAGTACAAAATCAAGAAGCGCAACTACAAGAACTCGGGGGTCGTGGTGCTGCTGGACCTGAAGGTGAGCGCCTGCGTGCCGAGCCGTGCCGAGCCGTGCCCAGCTGCCGTGGGGCGGCGTGGGGCAGGACCGGCTGACGCAGGTCCCTCTGGAAGATCCACAGGGTCTACTCCTTCCTGGACTACATCATGGGTGGCTGCCAGATCCACTTCACGGTGAGCGGCATCCCCCACCCCAAAGCACCCAGGACTCGGCAGGGGCTCCGGCGCTGGGCCACACGCCCGTCCCCAGGGCACGGGGCTGTGGGTGGCACATCCCGGCTCTCCCAAGCCACAGCGGTGCCACGGGGCCAGTGAGTGGGGCCAGCAGAGTCACCCAGTGCCATCGGGGACATGCTGGTGTCCCCGCTCGCCCTGGGGGACTCTCACCGCCGCCCCCCGCCATGCCAGGTGGCCATCGACTTCACGGCCTCCAACGGGGACCCCCGAAACAGCTGCTCCCTGCACTACATCAACCCCTACCAGCCCAACGAGTACCTCAAGGCGCTGGTCGCGGTGGGCGAGATCTGCCAGGACTATGACAGGTCAGTTGCTCCGGTGGGTCCCCCGGGGCCAGGACACCCTGGTGATGGCCACTGCGGGGCCAGGACACCCTGGTGCTGGCACTGCCGGCACCGGGGCTCCTCACACCTCTTCCCTTGCAGCGATAAGAAATTCTCAGCTCTGGGCTTTGGTGCAAGGATCCCCCCCAAGTACGAGGTAAGGGGGTGATCGGGGCCCCATGGGACCCCAGGGATGCGCTCGTCCCTCCGAGCACCCTTGGCCGTGGCTCCTGTGGGGCTTGGCAGGTGCTGGGGGCTGTGGTGGGTGGGTGAGCACCGTCTGCCCCCTCCCCTCTCACCCTCCAGGTCTCTCATGATTTTGCCATCAACTTCAACCCTGACAACGATGAGTGCGAGGGTGAGTCCAGCTCCGGCAGGGCTGGAGAGGCCGGTCCCACGGCCCCTGCTGTGCCAGAGCCTGGTCCTGCCCCCATCACCCCTTGCATCCCCCCGCAGGCATCCAGGGCGTCGTGGAGTCCTACCAGAGCTGCCTGCCCAAAATCCAGCTCTACGGCCCCACCAACGTGGCTCCCATCATCTCCAAGGTGGCTCGCGTGGCGGCCAACGAGGAGCGGACGAAGGAGGCTTCGGTACGTACCCACTGCTCCTAGCTGGTGGGCTCTGGCCTGGGCTCAGACCCAGCACACTCATGCCACTTGTGGCTGTTCCCATGTCGGAGCTGAGCCCTTGTCCGGCTCCCCCTGTATGGGGCTGGCAGTGGGGCTGGGCAGCCCCCCAAGAGCATCCCTCCCCCCCCCAGCAATACTTCATCCTGCTGATCCTGACAGACGGAGTGGTGACGGACATGGCGGACACGAGGGAGGCCATCGTCCGCGCCTCCTACCTGCCCATGTCCATCATCATCGTGGGGGTGGGCAACGCCGACTTCACCGACATGCAGATCCTGGACGGCGACGACGGCATCCTGCGCTCCCCCAAGGGCGAGCCCGTCCTCCGCGACATCGTCCAGTTTGTCCCTTTCCGGGAGTTCAAGAACGTGAGTGGGGCATTAGGGGTCTTCCCATCCCCTCCCGGCCCCGCGGCAGCACGGCATCCCGGTGCCCCACGGGTGCTGCTCCGCACACCAGGGCCGGCGGGTGCCACGGTGCCCCCGGCTCACCCGTGTGTCCCCCGTGTCCCCTGTCCCGCAGGCGTCGCCGACGGCCCTGGCAAAGTGTGTGCTGGCGGAGGTGCCCAAGCAGGTGGTGGAGTACTACAGCTACAAGGCCTTCCCACCCCGCTGCCCCCAGCCCGAGACCCCCGATTCCAACCTCAGCTCGCCCCAGTGAGGGTCCCCCCGCACCCCCCAGCATGGTGTGGGGACGGATGGTGTCCCCGCCAGGTCCCAGCCCTGCCACAGAACCCTCCTTGCCGGGCGGGGGGCACTGAGAGCCGGCAGCGTGCCCCCCACTGGCATCTGGCCGGGGACACAGGGACGGTCCCGGTGCCCCGGTGCAGGACACCCCGCCTGCGCTGCCCCGGGGGACCGGGGGTCCCCAGCAGGCATTGCTCCCAGTCCCGGTGGTCCGTGCCCCCTGGTCTGTCCCCACTCTGTCCGCACTGTCCCTGTTGTCCCCGCTTGTCTGTCGCTGTGATGTCATTTGGAGGCTGCATGACGAACCCCCGCCGGCGCGCGGGGGAAACCCACCCCCAATAAAGCAACCAGCCCTGCGCCCGTGCCGCGTGCTCCCTGCGTGCCGACACCAACCCTCCCTGCCGGGCGCTCGGCGGGGCGCGGGCAGAGGGACAGGCAGCTCCCGGGGTGCTGCCCGTCCCCCGCCCTTGCACCCCTCACCGTGCCACTGTGCTGCTCAGCCCCAGCCGGCGGCAAGGGCCGACCCCAGCCCCCAGCCCCGGCTGCCGGCATGGGCGCTGCCGCCGGCCGCTCCGGCTGCCCCTATATTTAGGGGGATTCGTGGCTGGCAGCGTGCAGAGGAGCGCCGGCGCTTTGCAGCTGCGGTGCCTTTGAGCAGCCGCCGCTTTCAAGTTGTGCCGGAGCGGCTGTCTGTCCTGCTGTGCCGCTGCCACGGCCCCGAAATCCAGGCCACAGGAGCGGGAGTGGAGGCAGCGCCGGTACCCTCCTGCTGCCCCTGCCCGGCGCTTTGCCTCTGCCGTGTGCCGCGTGCCGTGCGATGTGTGCCACGTGCCGCATGCCGTGTGCCGTGTCCGCACCGTGTGCTGCGGGCCGCGTGCCACGCGCCGCGGGCCACACGCTGTGCCGTGTGCTGTACGCCGCGGGCCGTGAGCCACGTGCCATGTTCCAGGTGCCACGCGCTGCGCGCCGCGGGCTACGCGGTACGCGCTCCGTGCCGCGCCGTGTGCCGCTCCGTGTCCTACGTACCCTGTACCGCGCGCCGGCCGCCGCGTGCCACGTGCTGCGTGACGCCGCGCCATGTGCCGCGTGCCTGCCACCCTGTCCCATGCGCCGTGTGTCCTTCACCCTGTGCCACGCGCTGTGTGCCGCCGTCCCGGTGCCGGCAAACGCTCCTGGGGAGGTGACACCCACCAGGGTGGGGTGTGACCCCAGGCCACCCTGGGGACTGAAACTGGGGCCCGGGGCAGCGGTCACAGGGCAGGGGCCACCCAAAAGCCTGCCACGCGGGTGCCACCGAGCTGGACTCTGAGGCCAGGCATGCGGCCGTCCCCCTGGGTGCCGGCACGGGGGTGCCGGCCTGCCCCGGTCCGTGCAGCTGTGCCGGCTGGGAGCAGCTCACCCATCCACTGGCACGGCCATGCTGAAGCGCCGTGCCCCTCCGGCACCGCCCGCTGCCCGCACCGCCCCGATCAACCTGCGTATTTATAGCTCCTGATTCATCTTCCTCTAAAAGCGGGATAATAGACGTCGCCATAGAAACCCGGCGCCTGATGAGCCTGTGGTGCCAACCGGCCCTCGGCGCGGGCAGGGGTCTGCCCCGGCACCCCAGTCCCCGGGGCCGGCTGGGTGCCCCGCCGGTGGGTGCAGGGGGACCCGATGGGGCTGGGGGTGCCCAGCATCGCCCAGCCGGGCTGCACCCACCGGCGGTGCAGGCAGGGCAGGCAGTGTGCTGGTGCCACCGGGCTGCAGCACCAGCATCCCCGGGGAGGGTCTCACTGCCTGCCCCCAGCTCGGCTGAGCCTCGGTGAGGGGTCCTGCTTGTGCCGGGGCTGAGCTCTCGCCCCCCACACCCCCATCCCGTCACTGTGCCATGCTGACCTGGTGGGTGCTGGTTAATTAAGCCAAGGGTTAATTATTGACAGTGCCTGTGCTTCCCAAGCAGCTTCATACAGAAATTCCTTGGAACACGGCAGGACAAGGGCTGGGAGGCGTGCTTGGGGTGCTGCCTGCCTGGGACACCCCAGGGTGCTGGGGGGGGGGGGCACAAGCCCCTGAGTGCAAACACCCCAGGTGCAGAGATGGGCAGGGGGGCAACCTGCCAGGGTGGTCAGGGCACTGCGGCCCCCCCCAAACATCACAAGGAGTGCTCTGGTGCAGGGTGGGGGGCATTCGGGGTGCAGGGGGCATTGCGGGGGGTGCACTAGGGCAGGGTGGGTGGCAGAGGGTCTCTGGAGGGGGTTGCGGAGGATGCACCGGGGCTGGGCAGGTGGCCCCTGGGCTTGGGGGTGGTCCCTGGGAGGATGTTTGGGACCTGGCAGCCGTGGGTGCCGCCTCCGTACCACGGGCTCCGCCGGCAAACACCAGCACCGTGCAGCCGTGCTGTGACCCACCATGGGATCTGGCAGCCCGCCACGACCCCCTGTGCTGCCCACAGGGCCGTTGACCCACGCTGCAGATAAGGCCCCCAGCAATGGGTCCCCTCCCTGCTGCAGATCCCGATAACGCCGGATGCTTCTTGCCCCTGGCGCCACCGGCGCTCTGCTTCCCTCCCCACACCCATGGGAACACGCCGGCTGGCTGGAAATGGCAATAAATATTTATTTCCGCAGGGTGGGCTGGGCGGAAGCGGGGGGGTCACGGCCACGCGCACCCACCCCAGAGCACAGAAGGCCATGGGGATGGCCACAGGGTGCTGCCAGAAAAGTCCCACATCCCCGGGGGGATGTCAGTCGGTCCGCCCCGCCACCAGACCCCCAGCCCCGCTGCAGCCCCGGCACCCAGGGCGATGCATGGGGATGTATAAGTTATGGGGGGTGCTGGGGGGGCTCCCCATGCAGGATGCCCCTCCGCAGCGGGGCTCAGCAGGCAGTGGGGGGCCCAGTTATTTTGTGCAGTGGCAGGGCCCTGTGCCACCAGCCCCCCTGGCCCCCCCAGCCCCTCAGGCCATGGGCCAGTGCATGGGCAGCTCCAAGCCGCCCATCTCCTCCTGGTAGATGCGGTTGAAGAGGGCGTTTTGCAGGGGGGAGAAGTGGTCGCGCCAGTCCCCCACCACGCCTGCGGGACAGAGGGTACAGGGGGGCAGGGAGGCTGCAGCCAGGGCCGGCGCCCCCCGCATCCCCCCTGTGTCCCCCCCACCATGTCCCCCCTCACCTTTCCTCATGAAGCATCCCTGGCTGTGGTCCATGATCTCGGGGGGGATGAGGGTGTAGTTGGCCATGGTGTTGTCCCGCATGGTGGCGAAGCTGCAGTGCTGCTCCAGGGCTCCCAGTGTCTCCGGTCCCAGCGGGCAGCCCAGGAAGGCGCCGAGCCGCTGCGCCGTGCCGCACAGGTCCTGCGGCGGGAGGGCACGGTCAGCCCCGGGCGGCTGGTGGGGACGTGATGGGGACGTGCCGGGGGCTCACCTCGTGCAGCTCCTCGTAGGTGACATAGAAGATGTCCAGGAGGTGCCGCTGGCTCACCCAGCCCTTGACATGCTCAAACCAGGAGCCGTAGTGCACTGGGGGGAGGCGGGGGGGGTGATGGGGGGCCCCATGGGTGAGTCGTGGGGCCCCGGGGACTCCCCAGCCCTTACCTGTGCCCTCAAGGAATTGCGTGAAGAAGGTGTCAAAGGAGTCCGGGTTGGGGAGGAACTTGGCCAGGCGGTGGAAGTGGTAGAAGGAGACGACGACGTCCTTGGGGTTCCTGGCCACGTAGATCACCTGGTGGGAGGATGGCATCAGCCCCACGGCCGCGGGGAATTCCGCTCCACCCCCGCTCAGAAAACCCCTGGCAATCACCCCCGGCTGCGGGAAGCCCGTGAGCACGGGTTGTCCCTGCGGGGACCCCCCCAGACCGTCCCAGCCCCCCTCACCTTGGCCTTGCTCTGCTGCAGGGCAGGGGCCAGGACGTGGGCAGGCAGGTGGGTGGTGATGAGCCGGCGAGCAGCCGTATCCTGCAGCGCATCCCTGCAGTAGATCTGCTCCAGCCAGGGCGCCCGCTCCCAGTTGGGAATGGTCTTGGCCGGCAGGACGTCCCCGTGGCTGAACAGCAGCGTCAGGATCTCCTGCATCCAGGTGGTGCCTGGGGAGGCGGGTGTCACGGCAGCGCCGGCACGGCACGGCACGGCACAGAATGGCACAGCGGGGCACGGCACGGCGCGGCGCGGCGCGGCGTCGCATAGCACAGCACGGCGTGGTGCAGACTGGCACAGCACGGCACGGAACGGCGCGGCATGGCTTGGTACGGCACAACGTGGCACAGGGCAGCGGCTGGGCTGGCAGTGCCGTGTGGGACCCCCACCCCAGAGTCCCCACCAGTCACACCAGTCTGGGGTTGGGGACAGAACGGGGTTGGGACTGGGGAGGTGAAGGGGGCAGCTGCCCCCCAGCCATAGGGCAGTGGTTTTTGGGGAGGGGTGGGAGCCGATGGCTGGGGCTGGGGGTCCTCTGAGCTGTGCCTGGAGGGGCCAGTGGTCACCGGGCTGTGGGGGCCCGGGGTCCTGCCCGAGGAGGGGCTGGCCCCGAGTCCGGCCACTCCCAGCCACGTAGGCATCTCCCAGTCCTGCCGAGACGCTGTGGTCTGCACAGCAGAGCCTGTCTGTGCCCCCCCCCCCCCACCACCACCCCAGCCTGGGGGTCCCCAGCCCTGCCCCATCCACCTGGGTCCCCTCCCTATCCCCCATCCCTGCCAGGTCCATCTTCACCCCCCAGTCCCCCGCCCCACTGGCCCTCACCCGATTTGGGGTAGGTGGCGATGACCACGTCGGTGGGGCGGAAGGCAAAGGTGGCGGCAAAGCCAAGGGACTCCTGGGTGTGGAGGTGGCCGGGCAGGGAGATGCCGGCGAAGGTCTCTGTCACCTCCATCCGCTCCATGGTCCGGCTGCTGCCAGGCACACCCCGGCGATCGGCCTTAAATAGCTGCAAAAGAGGAAGCTTGTCCCAGCTGGGGGCCGGGCCCCCCAGCACATTCCTGCTGGGGGGGGGGCCAGGGATCCAGCCGCGCTGGGGCCACCGCCGGGAGAGCTGCCTGCGGGGCCAGGGGGCTGCGGGACAGCCCCGGGTTGGGACAGGGGTCCCGCACGGCCGGACCCCCCGCCGCGGCCAGGAGAGCCGGGGTGGCCAGAGCACCCCGCTCGCCCAGCAGCAGGAGGGGTGCCAGGGAGCCTCACTGGCTGCAGCAGCCTGCGGTCACCCTGGGGGTGCCAGCCCCACGCCGTTCCCCACAGCCGGCACAGTGCAGGAGGAAGGGATTCCCATCCCAGTGGACTCTGGGACGAGAAGCAGGGCTGGCCGTCTCCATGCGGCTCCCTGCCACTCCCAGCAGCCCCGCCGTGCCTTTTGCCACGCACAACACCGCAGCCACCGCCAGCCCCACGGCTGCCGCCGGCCCCCACGCAGGAGCCAGCCGGGTGACCCCCACCGCAGGCGCTGGGCCACAGGACCGATGGGTGCCTCAGTTTACCCCCAAGACGCTGCAGCAGGACCACGGGGCGGGGGGGAGCCCGGCACACACGGGGCACCGTCGGCAGCCCCGCGCCAGGGCCGTGCCACCCCGGCTGCTGCCCCCCAGCCCCTCCGTGGCGGGACAGCCTCACCACGGAGCCACAGGTTGCGCCAGCACTCAGCCACTCCCCAGTGTCCGACGCCACGTCGGGGGGTGGCCAGAGCCCATCCCAGCCCGCTGCTGGCACACAATCCGGAAAACGTATTTATCAGCCATTGCAGGCAGCAGCCGCCCGAGCATCCAGGGCCGGAGTGAACAAGGGACGTGGGTGCCAGCGCTGGGCCGGGGGTGCCGGCGGGTGCGGTGCTGGGGAGGTTGATGCGGGGATGGGACGAACACTTTCCCAGCACAAAAAAAATATCTGGGCTGCATTAGCGGGGCCGGGAACACCACCGCCGCTATGCGGGGAGGTCCTGGCACGTCTCTGCCGCCCGGGGCCGGGCTGGGGGAGGCTGCCATGCTGCCCCAGTGAGTGCTGTACCAGCGTTGGGGCACAGGGCACGCAGGGTGGGGTTGTGGCTGATGTTCCTGGTTATTTATTTACGGCAGGAGGGGACTGACAGCGAGCCAGGGCAGCCGTCCCGGTGCGTGCGCTCCGCAGGCCCGCGGCGGCAGGTCACCCCGGCTCTTCCCCCAGCAGCACCGAGCGGGCGAAGATGCCGGGTGGGAGCGTGCTGGTGCTGGTGTTGGCGCTGGTGCTGTGCCTGCTCCTGCCCTGCGCCGGGCAGCGTCACCAGGAGGAGGCCGAGCGCATCATGACAACCACGCCGGTCATCGATGGGTGAGCAAAGCTTGCCTGGCCCCGCGGCGTGCTCGGCCACCCGGCAGGGCTGCAGCTCTCGGCACCCTGAGAAAAAAACCCTGGCCAGGAAACTCCACCGGGGACAGCCTCGCTGGGGAATCCCCGTGCCAAGCACGCCGGGGCTGTGCAGAGACAGCTTTCCAGGGGGATCCCCGTGCCCAGCACCCCGGGGCCGTGCTGCCGAGGGGATCCCCGGCAGTGCAGCCCAGCCAGGAGTGGGCAGGGTGCCGGGAAGTCGGGGGGCCAGGCTGCCCCGGGGGAAGTCCTCGCTTAGGGGAAAAGGGTTTCGTGAGGTCGTTTCCTAAGGGACACCCCCAGTCTCGTGCCAGGACTCTCAGGAGGGTCCTCTGTACATTTCTCCTGCGGCACCAGCCCTGTGCCGTGGCAGCCCGGCACGGCGCAGTCCCTGGAAGTGGGCATGGGGCAGCGGGAGCTGGAAAATGCAAGGACCATGGTGCAGGAGGAGAGACGTGGGAGCCAGCCCATGCGTCTGTCTCCCAGCACTCCCCCAGCGATACTGCTGGGCGTGGGACGCCGCGTGGTGGTGACATCCCCACGGCAGTGACGGTGACATCCCCATCGGGGGGATGCCAGGCTGGCTCCCCTGGGTGCGAGGGCTGAGCGGGGATGGTGGGTGGAGGGGTGCACAGAAGGGTGCCTGGCCTCCCCCCGGCTACCCGCCAGCCAGCAAAGGGGTCCCACGTGGGGCTGTGCCCCAGGAGTGCCCTGTCCCCGGCTCCCTGCCGGAGCTGCTTGGGTAGCTCTTGGCAGAGAGCACAGATGGGCGGGGAGAGCCACCAGTGGGTGGATGATGATGATGATAGACAGATGGACAGACAGATGGATAGATAAACAATGGCCAGATGAGTGGGGAGTGGGTGGGCAGGCATACAGGAAGATGGGCGGCCAGGAGGCTGGATGGACAGACGGGCAGGTGGACAGACAGCCCCTCACTCCCACCCTCTCTCTTGCCTAGGCACAATGACCTGCCCTGGCAGCTCCTCAAGAGGTTCAACAACCAGCTGGGGCTGCCGGAGGCCAACCTCACGCTGCTGAACGGCACCCACACCAACATCCCCAAACTGCGCAGCGGGCACGTGGGCGGGCAGGTGGGACGGCGAGGCGGGCGGGGGGCACCGGGGCGGGCACCGGGGCGGGCGGGGGCACCACGGTGAGGGGCCATGGGCACGGGGCCAGTCTCCGGTGCTCACCGAGTGCCATCGCGGGCAGTTCTGGTCGGCGTACGTGCCCTGCGACACGCAGAACAAGGATGCGGTGAAGCGCACGCTGGAGCAGATCGACGTGGTGCATCGCATGTGTGAGATGTACCCCAAGACCTTCGCCTGTGTCGTCGACAGCGCGGGTGAGCGGGTGTGGGGCCGGGACGCGGGTGCCCCGGGGGATGCCGGTGCGCCAGTGCCCACCCTGACTGATGCCCCCCCACCCTCCCGCAGGCATCCAGCAAGCTTTCCAGAGCAAGAAGGTGGCCAGCCTCATCGGCGTGGAGGGTGGCCACTCCATTGACAGCAGCCTGGGTGTCCTGCGCACCTTCTACCGCCTGGGCGTCCGCTACATGACCCTCACCCACAGCTGCAACACCCCCTGGTAGCAGCCCCCGGGGTCAGGGGTGCCAGGGACAGCATTGGGGGGGGTGGGAAACGGAGCATGTGGCCAAGCAGGGGCGCACAGCCGGGGGGTGGGGTCCACCCTGATGCTCTCCCAACTCTGCAGGGCTGACAACTGGCTGGTGGACACTGGGGATGAGCCGCCCCTGCACCACGGCCTCTCGCCCTTTGGGAAGGTGAGTGGGGACAGGGTCGGTGGCAGCACCTGGGAGCAATGGCCAGGGCAAGGGGGATGTGTACCAGCACCCAACAGCCCCACGCCAGGTTGTTAAGCCACGCAGCGGGTGCCCTGGGTGCATGGTATCCTCCTCTTGAAGGGTGGCCACAGCCCTTCGTGCCCACCCTGTCCCCATCGACCCCATCCCCGCAGACAGTGGTGGAGGAGATGAACCGCCTGGGCATGATCGTGGACCTGGCCCACGTCTCGATGGAGACGATGAAGGTCGTGCTGCGCCTTTCCAAAGCCCCCGTCATCTTCAGCCACTCGTCCGCCTACGGCCTCTGCCAGCACCGCCGCAACGTGCCCGATGATGTGCTGCAGATGGTGGTGAGCGCTGGGGCACGGCCGCGGGCTGGCAGAGGGGCCGGTGGCCGCGGGGGCTGCAGGGCTCAGGGCCGCCTCTGCCCCAGGCCTCCACAGGCAGCCTGGTGATGGTCAACTTCTACAATGAGTACGTGACGTGCCGGGACACGGCCACGCTCGCCGACGTCGCAGGTGAGGTGGACGCCGGGGCTGGCGGGAGGTGGGTGGCTGTGGTTGTGCCCCCCCCAGCCCCGCTTACCCCAGGCCCTCCGCGCCCACAGACCACATGGACTATGTGAAGAAGGTGGCCGGTGTCGAGTCCGTCGGCTTTGGCGGGGACTATGACGGCGTCACACGGTAAAGCGGGCAATGGGTGCGGGACGGGCTGTGCTGGTGGGATGGGGCAGCGTGTCCCCGGCCGTGGGGACTTGCTGTGGTGGTGGGGGATCTCCCCCATGCCCTGCATGGGCGGTGGGGAGGTGGGTGCCGTCGGGCTCGGCTGCCCCCAGCACAGCTGTGAGCTGCGGGGTGGCACAGGCTCCCCACCGGCCTGGAGGATGTCTCCACATACCCTGCGCTGGTGGCCGAGCTGCTGGCGAGGAACTGGACGGAGGCAGAGGTGAAGGCGGCCCTGGCCGAAAACCTGCTCCGCGTCTTCAGGAAGGTGGAGGAGGTGAGCGGGGCACCGGGCGCGGGGAGGCACAGGGCTTGGGGACACACAGGACACCCGGACGTGTGGCCCTCGGGGATGGATGGGGCCATGGGGATGTGCGAGGTGACGGGGCTGCGGCGAACACGGCACCCACCCTTCGCTGTGGGAGCCCACCCTGTCCCCCACTGCAGGTGAAGAGGAGCCTGCAAGGCACGGCTGCCCGCGAGACGCCCATCGCCTTCGAGGAGCTGGAGGGGACGTGCAGGACTCGCTACGGGTATGGCAACGGTGCTGGCACAGCCCGGCTCCCGCTAGCAGCCCTGGCACTGGTGCTGGCCCTGCTCCACTCCCTGCTCTCCTAGCACCCGGCCCCGGCTCCATCCCCGCCACCCCTTCCCACCCACACACCATCCCCATGAGCAAAATAAAGCCGTGCGTCGAGCACTGCCGGCAGCGTGCGTCCGTGCCGGGACCCCATGGGGACCACCAGCCCCGGTCCCAGCACGTCACCGGCCGTGCCGACACCCTGCCGGCCACCTCCGGCGGGGCAGAGGCGTAGGGGCTCGGTGGGCGCCCAGCCGAGGCAGGGGGAAGCTGTCACCGCACCGGGAGTGACACATCGCTGCAACACACGGCCAGGGTGGCTGTAGGGCTGCCTCCGCAGGATGCTTACATTAATCATTAGCTGATTAACTGGCTACTCAATTATCTTCTTAGCAATTTCCTCTCACATTTGGGAACAGCCTGTCTTCGGAGCGGAGGCGGCTTTGGGCACAGGGAAAACAGGCAGGAGAAGGAGAGCCATCTTCCTGTGGCATTCGCAAATTGGCTGAGGCGCAGAGACCCGTCTGGCAGCCAGGCACAGGGAAGGGAGAAGACGGGCACGGGGAAGGGATGTGCCCGGTCCCCGCTGGGATGGCAGCCACACCGGGCCGCAGCAGCCGTGGTGAAGCTGCTGTCAGTGGGTGCTGATGGTGGAACCGGGGTGGGGAAAGCACTGGGGCTCCCTCTGTGGGGTTCGGAGCTGGGAATGTCCCCCTCGGAAAGCCCGGCCTCCTCCCCACAAGGGCTGGGGAACAGTGCAGGGAAGAGCGCAGGGAGCTGGAAGACCATGCTGGGGAAAGGAGCTCGACTTGAGGCGGCTGCCCCGGTCACCCCGTGCCGGTGTCGGCTGCACCACGGCCGCTCCTACTCACCCCGGTTCACCCCTGGCTTGGCTACATGAAGGGAAGTGTTGGGGGGACTCATGAGGGCCCCTTCCCCTCCGGCACCCCCAGAGGAGGTGACCCTGGCCCTGGGAAGCCAAGGCTCCACAGGACTGTCCCCTTCCTCCTCCCCACCCCAGCCCCTCGGTGCCAGGTGCTCTGCCCCAGGCATCACCTGTGCCCCGGCCGCAGGGACCAGAGCCCCCCCTCCTCGCGCCCGAGCCCCCAGACACACCCCAGTGGGTGTTCAGGGATTGTTTATTTAAAACAGCAGAAGGTGGTGAACAGGAGTTGGGAGAAAAGGCAAATGAGACAAGCTTTAAAAAAACCACACAAATGAAACCACAGAGAAACACCACACTGAAATAAGGAGCATTTCCAGGGGTCGGGGCTCCCTGGGTGTGTCCCGGCCCCCAGCCCCACAGCTGACCCCCATGCAGGGCCAGGCTGCCTGGCCCTGGTAGCATTCCTGCTCCGTGGTACAGGCACAAATCTCTGCTGGGGCCCCTGCTTTCTGCCCAGCCCACGGGAAGGAGGCCCAAGATCTGATGCTCCATCATGCACAAGTGACTTTCTCCCTTTCTCCCCCTCCACGGTCACCTCTGTCGGTCACTAGCCACGCCCTGCCAAGGTCACTCAATGCAAGAATAATGAAAACCAAAAGTGTTTTGTATTGCAAGTGCTAGGGAGATGGCCCCTGACCCACGGCAAATCCTGCCCAGAGGCAGCCCGGGAGGTGAGCCAGCTCTGGGAGCTGCCTCCCCCTCCCCGCCATGTTCCCCTTCCTTCCCCCAAGCACAGCCCAGAGCAGCAGCTGTGCATGCCTTGAAATTCCCTTCCAACGCGATGGATCAGAGCTGCCCTACTGCAGCGGGGCCAACCGCCCGCTCCTGGCACAGCTCAGCGCTGCACAGCACCGCGGCAAGAAGCTAAAGGTTCCTCCTCGTGACAGCTAAAGGAAACTACATTTCCTTCCCAACAAGCTTCCCGGAAACCCAGCAGCTCAGTCGTGCCTGGGAGTGCCAGAGGAGAAGGGGCACAGATTTCAGCCCCCAGGGGAGGCTCCGAGGGACGAGCAGCCACGTTTCCCCGGGAGCAGCGGATGAGCGGGGAGGCTGCGGTGCCCTGGACGCAGCCCTCGCTCAGCCAGCTCAGTGCCAATCTCAGAGCAGCTGCCGCGAGGTGGGGAGGGCAGAGAGGGAACGGCAGCAGATAGCCAGGGGACGAGCCGCAGCCAGCGCAGGCCGACACGCTCTCAGGACAGTTTAGCATTTGCTGTCACACCCAGCCAGGGGACATTTGGGGACGAGGCTGTGGCCACCACAGCTGCGAGCCCAGGGCTGGAAGCAGCTGTGATCCCCTCCCAGGTGCTGGATGTCAAGCAGTGGCGGGTCCACATGGGACGTCAGGGCCTGGATAACTGTTTCCAGACCGCAGCAGCCGGAGATGGGGAGCGGGTGGATTTACAGGCAAACACAGAAGGGCTTGAGCAGGGCAGGACAAGCACTTCAAAGGTCACTTTGTGGTATGGAGCTCCGGGGAGGTCTGGCCCGGCAGGAGAGTGAGTGGCAAGGTGAAGTCTGCAAACAAGGGCACTCGGATATGGCTCGGGAAGGTCACTGCGAGGGAAGAGATGCCACGGCGTAACCTTCCCTTCCTGCAAGGCACTAACCTTCCCAGAAACACCACAGCCAGGAAAACAACCTTTCCCAAACCGCTGCCAGAGGAAGGCAGCCCTGTGGGGATCCCCTGCTCCTTGTAAACAGCTCCCTGCTGCGGGCCCCGAGGGACGCGGAGCTCAGAGAGCCGGTCTGAGACAGCTAACGACAGAAGCGTGCCACGCGCAGAGGAGTCAGGCGAGCAGCACCCCAGAACGCACCGCGACCCGCTTCCAGAAGGACTGCTTTAGTGTTACACCAGGAGCGGGAGGTTGTGTCATGGGACGCTGCTAGATACCAGCAGCAACCCTCAACTGAAAAACACCCTGAAAGCAGAACCAGCAAAGCATCCCTCAAGCCCAGAAGAGGCCGTCTCTGCTCAGAACCCCCCTGCCAGGGTTGCTGCCTGTCCTGGGAACAGTCGTCACTGCTGCACCCCAAAAGAAGAGTCTAACCGCAGGCGGGCAGGGCTGGGGACGTGCTGCTGGAGGAGGGGGAGGCCGGCTCTGCCCGGCTGGTGGGTCAGAGCAAGGATGTAGCAGAAGTGGGGAAGGAGTCCCAGGCCCCTCCAGCCCACGTGCCATCCCACCAGAGCAGGGCAGCAGTCCGCAGCGGCCACAGGAGACCTTAATTCCGCAAGGCGGCCAACCTGGAAGGGAGAACACGAGGGAAGCGACGTGAGAGCAGCACGGGATGGCCATGACTCGGGGGGACCCATCTGCCCACGCGTGCAGGGAACGTCTCTGCCCAAAAACCTCCCTCCTGCGGCAGAGGTGCAAGAAATCCTGCCCCGGAGCAGGAGGCCGCAGCTGCCTGGGGGTGTTGCGGAGCACCCGTCATCAACACAGGGGTTCCCGGCTTCCCTTTGGGTGCCTCGCCACTGCAGCCCGCCTGGTGCCTCTCCCCAGGGAGCACACCGCAGCGGGGGGGCGTCCCCAGACGGACCCCAGCGGCAGCTGCGTGGGGAGCAGCAGGGAGGGATTGGGGAGAGGAAGCTCATCAGCTTCTCCTGGGGCAGTTCCAGGGAGACAGCCTGTTCCCGGCACTGTTGGAAGGTCAGCGCCAAGCGTTCCCGGAGCAGCAGCAGCTGCGTGAGGGCGAGCACAGAGCAGGGAGAGGCTGTTTTGCACCTTGTCAAGGAGAGCTCGCTGCTGAGTGCCAGGAGCCACCCCCTCTCTCGGTCCTGCAGCCCCAAATGGCTGTCTCGCCTGCCTGCGTGGGTTACCACGGGACCCACTGGGCTCCAGCTCGCCTGGACATGAGAGAGGGGGCTCAGCACCCGCTTGCCCTGCCACGATAAGGTGACTCATTCCCTTCATAGCAGTGAGGGATCCCTGGGAAGGATTCAAATCACCTCGACACAAGGCAAAGGACCCAGGAAAGAACAAACCTCCGCGACAGCTGGTCTTCCTGGCTGCGAACCGAGCTCTCCCCGACTGCCGAAGCCCCCTCGGGGAGCTGGTTGAGCTGGTCCATGATCTCCAGGCCATTCTCCTCCGCAATCTGGACGATGAGGCTGTCCACCTGCTCCTGCGGCGTGGTCAGCGTGGTAGCAGAGCTCATGGAGTCCTCCATGACCTGCGAGGGAGACAGCCTGTCACCCCGTCCCACCGGCAGAGCCACGCAGCCCAGCCCGGCTTCTTCCCCCAAAGAACCGTCTGCCGATCCCGTGTCGCTGCCAGCCCCCTCAGCCAGAACAGCCTCCAGCTGGACAGCCGGGCTGCAGCAGAGCGGTGCGAGGTCCGGTTTGGCCACAGACCCTCTCCAAGTAACAGCTAGCTATGACACAGGGGACAGCTGCCCTCCCTCCTCTCCCCATCTGCCTCTTCCCCATCAGGCAGTGGAGACGCGTCTCCCTCAGCGTCTCTCACATCCCTCAAATGCAGAGAACACAACTGTGTGAACAGCTTGGGTAGTTGCCCACACCAGAGGCTGGAGTCCCCGAGGGGAAGAGAGCATGGCTGCAGAAGCCCGAGGTACCGCTGGGACCCGGCTCCCTCCCGGGAGGCAGCACATCTGCAGACCCCGCAGGAGACAAGCCCACCCACCCGAAGGTGGCAGCTCCCAGCCCTCCCGGACCCCTCCGAGGCCACACCAGCACTTACCGACGTATGAACGTCCAAATTCTGAACCTGCTGCTCGAATTTATCCATCACCGCAGACACCTTCTGCAGGTCCATGGAGCTCAGAGCCTTGTCCAAGGCCTTGGTCACCTGTGCCATGTTTTTCGTCACCTGCAAGAGGAGATTGCTTCGTGGACGCTCCCCGAACACGAGGGACATCGCTGCTGAGAGCAAAACCCAGGACAGCAAGAGAGACAGCAGCGTTTCTGGTGCTCACAGCAGCGTTACAAGGCGGGACAGGCTCTGCCTCTCCGCAGGCAGCAGGTTTCTCCAGCCAAATGCAGCCACCAAAGACCTCAGGTAGCGCTCTGGGCTGGACAGGGCCTAGCCCACCACCCTCATCATGCCGTGAGGCAAAAGGCCCCAGGCATGAGCCCTTCTCCTGCCTGCGCAGCCACAGGTTAAGGATTTAACCCAAACCCGCAACGGAGCAGCCCCGCTGGACTGGCTGCACTGGAGCGAGGGGCTCCGAGCGAACTGCGAGGCACGGTGAGGGTGTCTTCCAGGGAGAGGGAAGTCTGAGGCAGCTCACAGGGGCGGGAGGGGAAGAGCCACCATTCGCTCACTCAGTGCAGGGCACAGGCAGGTCCCGAATCCCCGCACAGAGGCTCTTACCCCCTTCATCGTCACCGCCGTCTGGACCTTGGAGGCCACCGCGTCCACCCGGGAAGACATGCGGAGCCAGTTAAGCCCCTCGTTCTTCTTGCGGATGGCATTCTCTGCGTAGACGCGGGCACACTCCACGTTCTTCTGCTGAAGAGCCTGGAGGGGCAAAGGGCGACCGCTTGCACAGGGGATCCACTGCAGCTTCGTAAATGGGAGCGCTCAGGTTCTGCCGGGCTGGTTCCCAGCAGGAAAAGCTCAGAAAACAGTTCTAACAACTCGAACTCGGTTTTGAGTCACCCTCCAAATGCCAGATGGGAATTTTGTCCCTCTTGGCATTGCCGGGATGTGCCGCAGCCATCCGGCAGGCTCGAGAGCTGAGGGTGGGTCTCAAAACCCGTGGGGACAGAGCTGGTGGGTGTGGGGGGGTCCCTGCCCCGGTCCCTCAGGGAAGGCACTGGACAAGGCAGGGTGGGATCCGCGGCTGCCAGCAGCTCCCCACGCCAGGGGCGAGCTCCCACCCACCTTTTTGACTTTGGCTTGCTCGGCCTTGGAGTCTTTCTCAGCTTTTTTGGCGAGTTTCTCCAGCTGCTTCGCTGTGAACTGTGGAAAAAACTACAGGTTAGTGCCGGGGGCAGCAGTGCAGAACCGGGGACCCACCGGGGCTGCCTCCTCCAGCTGCGGCAGGGAGGAACCGGCTCCCAGAGCTCCCGGGCAACTAGGAAACCCATTTTTCCCCCGCTTCCGAGAAGAGGAAGGCCAGGAACGGCAGCCCCGGTGACAAACCCAGGTAACGGGCTCCCTCTTCCCGCAGCCGCCGGTATCGGCGGGGATCCCGCGGCACCCCCAAGAAGGCGGATCTCCACAGGCCGGGGCCTCCTTCTGTCACGGGGGCCCCGACGAGGCGTGACTCAGCGGGCGGGACGGTCCCCGGGGGAGGAGGACGCCATCACCGGTCCTCCGGTACCGGAGATACGGGGCGGAGAGCTGAGAGCCCACCGCCGCCCTCACCTTCAGCTGGAAGAGCGTGTCTGAAAGGGAAGGAGAACAGAGGCTCAGGGACGGCACACTGCGGCAACACCGGGACCGGAACCGGGACCGGAGACCGGCTTAGCCCCAGCCCCAGTCGCCGGCCTCCAGTCCCAGTCCCGGTCCCGGTCCCAGTCCCAGCCTCGACCTCGGCCCCACCCCATCCATCAGGCCAAGCCCCCCACATCCCCACCCCCACAAATCCCGTAGCGGCGGAGCCGCCTTTTCCCGCCTACCCACCCTTACCGTCCATCCTGCTCCGCCGCCGCTTCCGGGTTCTGCCACCGTTTCCGGGTTCTACCGCCCGCCGCTTCCGGGATGCGCGCGTCGGTTTCTCGCGAGAGCGCCAGGCGGCGGAGGGGGAGATCACGTGGGCGGGCCAGGTGGGAGGAGTCATGTGGGGGCGTGGTCACGAAGCTGAGGGGACCGGGCTGGAGGTGTGGCCAAAAGGGGGCGTGGCCTACGGGCCTAGCAACCGTTGCCAACGCTGGGGGTGGTGTACGGCGCGCATGCGTAGAGAGGTGCGGGCCGCAAGGTGGTGATGCGCATGCGTCTAGCGTCATGACGCATGCACGGTGCCGGTCATGGCGGAGGGGGGCTCGGCCGAGGGGGAGCTGGAGCCGCTGCGGCTGCGGCGGCTTCGTGGTGAGGGGTTCTTCGAAGTGCCGGCGGCCGACAGGGTGAGGGGGCCGGGGCCGCGTGGGCCGACGGAACCGCGGCCTCGGGAGGGTGGCCGGGGTGGGCAGGGGGTCCCGGAGGCCTCAGGGCCAGAGGGGCGGGTAGGCCCGGGGTCTGCTGGGGAGGACGGCCGGTTCCCCCGGTTCCCCCTCGCCGGGGCGGGGGGTGCTGGGGGCGGGGAGGCCCCTCGGGGGTGGGCTGCCGGGGGCTGGGGCGGCTCAGGAGCCGCCGCGGCCTCCGCCGGTGCTCCTGCGGCGGTTTGGAAATGCCGGTTGGCTCCGTGACCGCCGGAGAGGGACCCGGCGGAGAGCCCTCGCTTCGGGCGTCAGTCCCTGCCGGGGCCGTGCGTCCCTGGGAGGGTGGGCGAGAAAGAACTGAGGGCTGCCCCAGGGCCGGCGCTTGCCTCTGACATGGCTCTTCGGTTCCAGCTGGGGAGATGCCGGAGCGTGAAGGAGTTCGAGAAGCTGAATCGCATCGGAGAAGGCACCTATGGCATAGTGTGTAAGTGTGGCACCGGCTGCGGCACCGGGCCTGGGGCAGAGCTGGTTCCCCAGCGGAAGGAGGCCTGCAGCCCTTCCACTTGCATCCCAGCAGCGGGAGCACCCTAGGCTGCTAGAGAGGGTCCAGAGGAGGCTGCGGGGTTGGGGAAGGGTTTAGAGGGGAAACCGTACGAGGAGTGGCTGGAGTCCCTGGGTTTGTTCAGCTGGAGCAGGGGAGGCCGAGGGCAGCCTCATGGCGCTCTGCAGCCCCCTCCCGAGGGCAGGAGGAGGGGCAGGGCTGGTCTCTGCTCTCTGGTGACCAACGCCAGGCCCCGAGGGAATGGCAGGGAGATGTGCCAGGGGAGGGTTAGGCTGGGCATTAGGAGGTTCTTCCCCCAGAGGGTGGTGGAGCCCTGGCACAGGCTCCCCAGGGAGGCATCACGACACCAGCCTGGCGATATTCCAGAAGCCCTTGGACAAGGCCCTCAGAGACACGGTGTGAATTTGGGGTGCCCTGTGCAGGGACAGGAGCTGGGCTTGATGGCCCTTGTGGGTCCCCTTCCCACTCAGGGCATTCTGTCATGATTCTGGCCATGTGGGGACTGAGGCTCACGGGAGGTTCATCAGCCCCAGCTCACAACAAAACCAGCGTTTGTCTCCTGAGTGTTTGTCCCTGAGTGTGTGGCCTCTGCTGCTCTTCCAGACCGGGCCCGGGACACCGTGACAGATGAGACCGTGGCACTGAAGAAGGTGCGGATGGACAACGAGAAAGATGGTAATGGTGGAGCCGGGGAGCTGTGGCAGGGGTGGCTCTGGGGGCGGCGGGAGGGAGCGGCCCTGCAGCACAGCTGTTGCTCTCCCCAGGAATGCCCATCAGCAGCCTGCGGGAGATCACCCTGCTCCTGCAGCTCCGGCACCCCAACATTGTGGAGCTGAAGGAGGTGGTTGTAGGGAACCATCTGGAGAGGTGAGAGTCTCCTCCCTTTGTCCTCCCCTCATCTCCTGCCCTCTCAGCCTTTCAGACCCATCTCCCTCCCCTAGGCCGCCTCTCATAGCGCAGGCAAGTGCTGGGGCACCAGAGTGGGGTCCCGGGGAGGCTCCTGACTGTGTCTTGTCTGTAACAGTATTTTCCTGGTGATGGGCTACTGCGAGCAGGACCTGGCCAGCCTCCTCGAGAACATGCAGACGCCTTTTTCAGAGGCTCAGGTAAAAGTTGGGCTAAGCTTTAGGCATGTCGCCCCTGAGAGGGTGCTGCCACTCCCACCGCAGCTGCCGGCATGGACTTTTTGATCCCTGGGCATCCTCAGCTGGGGAGCACCGGCTGAGCTGGGACCCCTGGGGAGCACGGGCTCCCACAAAACGCTCCAGGGACTTCCCTGGCTGGGTTTTCGACTGGAGCAAACTGGCAAAGAAACAAGATCTGGGAGAAAGTGTGCCCTAGGCAGCCTGGGACCCACTTCTGGGGGGGGATGTGGGGCCTGACGTGCTGCCAAGCAGTGACAAATGCGGCAGACTGCAGGGCGCCCGCGTGGGTGTAACCTCTGTGGGGGTTTGCCGGGCTGGCGCTGCTCTCCCAGAGGTTGGTGCTCCTGTCCTCTGTCTCCAGGTGAAGTGCATCATCCTGCAAGTCCTCAAGGGCTTGCAGTACCTTCATGAGAACTATATCATCCACAGGTGAGAGCACGAGGATGGACAGATGGGGTAGGAAGGGGATGTGGGCAGAAGGAAGTGTCCTCCTTTGCTGCCTGCCGTGGAATGAGGAGCACTGTGTGGGCAAACAGGTGGCCCTGTGTGGGAGCGCTGGCGAGGCAGGGATGCCATCGGGTCTTGGGATTTGCTTCTCCTCATGACGGCTCAGCTCTGGGGGGGCTCTGCAGCAGCCCACAGCCCTGGGGGAGCACAGGCCCAGGAGGAGCTGTGCCTGGAGGACGGTGCTGACCGGCCGCTCTCTGTGCCCTGGCAGGGACCTGAAGGTGTCCAACCTGCTCATGACTGACAAAGGCTGTGTGAAGATAGGTGAGCCCCTGGCAGCTGCGCAGCCGGCTGCCACCGCGTACGCACCCAAAGCTCCCCCTCCGTGCTGTGGGACGATCAGAGCAAGGAGCTTTTGCCTGTCTCCTCACCTCACGTCTCCTCTTACAGCCGATTTTGGACTGGCACGTACCTACGGGATGCCGCCGAAGCCAATGACCCCCAAAGTTGTGACGCTCTGGTGAGCGGCCGGTGGCGGGGGGCCGAGTCCTTGCGGTGCGGCGGTGGCTTCCTTCGCGCCAGCTCCGCCGCGGTCCCCTTGAGCCGGTGCTGTCCCCTGCGCAGGTACCGCGCGCCTGAGCTGCTGCTGGGGATGACGACCCAGACCACCAGCATCGACATGTGGTAAGGAGAGGGCAGGAGGGGGCCGGGGGGGCCCCAAACCCACAGCGGGGGTTGATGGCAGGGCTCCTCCTGCCCCTCCTGACTCTTGGACATCATCTGCTCTGCAGGGCTGTGGGCTGCATCCTTGCCGAGCTGCTGGCCCACAAGCCGCTGCTGCCGGGCACCTCTGAGATCCACCAGATCGACCTCATCGTGCAGCTCCTGGGGACGCCCAATGAAAACATCTGGCCGGTGAGAGCGAGCCCCCGCCTGCCGCCGGCTCTGCCCGCTCCCCCTGCCGCCGCCTCACGCTCCATCCCCCTCAGGGTTTCTCCAAGCTGCCCCTGGTGAGTCAGTACACCCTGCGGAAGCAGCCTTACAACAACCTCAAGCACAAGTTCCCCTGGCTGTCAGAGGCCGGGCTGCGGCTGCTCAACTTCCTCTTCATGTACGATCCCAAGAAGCGGTAAGAGCCCTCGGCAAGGCCCTGGGGTGGGCAGGGGAGGAGGACACAGAATCATAGAATGCCCTGAGCGGGAAGGGGACCCACAAGGGCCATCGAGCCCAGCTCCTGTCCCCGCACAGGACACCCCAAATTCACACCGTGTCTCTGAGGGCCTTGTCCAAGTGCTTCTGGAACATCGCCAGGCTGGTGCCGTGATGCCTCCCTGGGGAGCCTGTGCCAGGGCTCCACCACCCTCTGGGGGAAGGACCTTCTCCTAATGCCCAGCCTAACCCTCCCCTGGCACATCTCCCTGCCGTCCCCTCGGGGCCCTGGCGTTGGTCACCAGAGAGCAGAGACCAGCCCTGCCCCTCCTCCTGCCCTCGGGAGGGAGCTGCAGAGCGCCATGAGGCTGCCCTCGGCCTCCCCTGCTCCAGCTGAACAACCCCAGGGACTCCAGCCGCTCCTCGCACGGTTTCCCCTCTAAACCCTTCCCCAACCCCGCAGCCCTCCTGGACACTCCAGTAGCTTTAATACCCTTAATGTCCTGTGGCACCCAACGCTGCCCACAGCGCTCGACATCGTGCCACCCACCCCCGTGGCAGGGCTGTCCCCAGGGTTGGGGGAGGTCAGCGCCTTCGCGGGCTGCCTGCCACATTCCCTTGTCCCCACAGGGCGACAGCAAAAGACTGCCTGGAGAGCTCCTACTTCAAGGAGAAGCCCCTGCGTAAGTAAATCCCCCCCAGGGCGGGGCTGGGGTGCTCTGCACCCCGCTGACCCCCCTCCCTGCCCCACAGCCTGCGAGCCGGAGCTGATGCCCACCTTCCCGCACCACCGCAACAAGCGTGCAGCCAGCACCAGTGCGGGGCCCGAGAGCCAGGCGAAGCGTGGCAAGCCCTGAGGCCCGTCCCGCAGGAGGCGTGGCGTGCACCAGCCAGGACGGCTCTCCTCAGCCGAAAAGCGCCAGCGCCGTGGGCTCCATCCCCTCCGGGACGGTGCCTGAATTCAATTCCCCGCACTGGTGTGGGGAACAGCCCGGCTGTGGCAGGGAGCACTGCAACCCCACCCCCCGCCCTGGAGCTGGGTGAGGGCGGCCCCGGGAGCTGTGGGCAGATTTCAGCCCTGCGCCTGCCTCCTCCCGGCAGTGGGGGCAATGAGAGATGGAGCTGGGGTGAGGCCGGGGTGCCGGCAGGGCCAGCCCTGCCCCGTGGGGGCCCTTGGCCGGGGCTGGCTGCATGGGGTGACCCTGACTTTGCCATCAATAAAAGCATCTGCCAGCAGCAGGGAGCGAATGGCCTCATTCTTTGGTTCCAGCTGGGCCGGGAGAAGCCGTGGTCCCCTCTGCTTCCCTCATGCCCTGAGGATGGCCCTGGGCTCTGCCTCTCAAAATGGGCCCTCAGGGGAGCCTGGCCCCGCTTTCCCAGGAGGCGAGAGCTGCCGTTCCCCGCGTCAGGGCAGGAGCAGACCACCACACTGCGAGGCAGCCGCACTTTACTGAGATGCATTGAGCTGTTTACAGAGGGAGCGCTGGGGGCCGGAGCTGGGACTGGTCCTTGTGCGGTGGCGAAGCAGAGCATGGCACAGGCCCTGTTACCTCCCGGTGGAGCGAGTTCGGGGTGCCTTGGGCAGCAGGGTGGCTGTCCCCATCCCCCTCCAGCCGCAGGGGGGCAGCTCCACTATGCCCAGGGGCCAGAGCCATCAGCCAGCAGCATGTCCACTTCTGTCCGCTGCAGCCAGAGCCGCTGCTGCCTCTCGCTGCGCAGCTCCTGCCCACGGTGGCGGCTGCGGCAGGCCTGCCCAGCCGCGCAGGCGCCGGCGTGGAGCTGCTGGCAGGTGGTGCAGCAGTAGGAGGGCAGCGTGCCCCGGCGCAGGCAGGAGTGCAGCTGGTAGCAGGGCAGCTCAGGGGCTTCTTGGGGTGGGGCGGCAGCAGGGGACAAATCCTGGGGGTCTCCTGGCCCTGGGGAGCTTCTGCTCCCCACAGCCACGGCGGAGAGTGGGCCACCGGCCCTGCTGCGCTCCTGCTCCAGGAAGAGGTGAGAGGAGGGGTCCGGGTCAGGGCTGCTGACAGAGGGCAGCGGCTCCTGCCTGCGCTCACCATCGCTGCAACAGTCCCAGCCCCTCCTGGGCATGTCCTGAGCCCGCCGTGGGCTGCTGGGGTCCCTCCACGGTGCTGGGCGGGCTGCGTCCTCTCCCCCCACATCCCTGGGGCTGGTTGGCGTCTCCTGGTAGATATCCATGCTGTCGCCGCAGCCAGCGGCCGCCTCATGCTGCGTCCCCAGCCGCTGCAGCATCTCCACGCAGGCCTCCACGTCCCCGGCAAGCTGGCGCGCCTCCAGGAGGTCCTCAGCGCGCAGCCGGCGTGGCTGTAGCCGCAGCACCACCTCTGCCAGGATCTCACACTCCAGCCGGCAGGCAAAGAAGCCGCAGGCGGCAGCGGCCAGCTCGGGCCCGGGGAGCGGCCGGGCAATGGCCAGGCACTGCGGGTCACGCTGTTCGTAGCCCAGCCGGCCGAAACTCCGCACCAAGTCGGCTTCGGGGAGCGCTGGGCGCAGCAAGTGCACATAAGCCCCGGAGAAGGTCTGCAAGGAGAACGGGGCCACAATGGAGGTGTGCTGTCACCCCACCACGGCCCCCACTGCGGCCTGTGAGTCCTCACCTGGACAGTGCCAAACTCCTTGCGCCAGGGGAAGAGGTAGAGGTTGACGGCTGCCAGCTCCAGGAGGCGGAAGGCGCTGGCCAGACCCTGCAGTGCCAGCCCCAGATCGGGGCGGCCCCGCAGCCCCTGGGAGAGCAGGGCCGCAGCGTCGTCCTGCAGGGCCCCCAGCAGCGCTGGTTCCTGCCGCAGCCGCTGCCGCAGCCTCTCCCCGAAGGACGGGTCGGAGCAGGTGCCGGCGCGGCCCCGGCGGAACTCCCGCTCCAGGCAGCGCTGGTACTCCTGCCGCAGCGCCGAGCCCGCGCACATCCTGGGGGTGCGGCAGCGTCAGCCCCAGCCCCCAGCGCTGGCCCCAATACCAGCCCCCGGCACCCAACGCTGACGCCCAACGCTGACCCCTCCCCAGCGCCAACACCCAACACCCAAAGCCAACACCGACCCCGACCCCCAACACCGACACCCAACGCTGACCCCCCCCCAACACCGACCCCAACACCCAACTCCGACACCCAACACCGACCCCAACACCCAACTCCGACACCCAACACCCGAAGCCAACGCCCACCCCGACCCCCAACACCTCCCTCCCCCCCTCCGCACCTGCCGGTCAGGCCCGGCCCCGCGCTCCGCTCAGGCTCCCCTTCCGCTTCCGGCGCCACGCCCACCACCGCGGTGACGCCATGCAGAGGGGCGTTACCCACCCCGCGGCTCCGCCCCAGTAGGCGGGGCTTTAACCCGGCGCCCACAGCGCCCCCTGGGGGCCGGGCGGACGAGGAGCACCGGCAGCGCTCCCCGTGTGGGACGCGGATCCCTGAGACCCCTCGGGGCCCCCCACCCCGCCCCGGTCACCCCCTCTCCCCCCCCGAGAGGGGGCGCAGCACCTGCCCCCGGGGGTCCTGAAGAGGGTCCCCCGCCGTGGCCGCTCACTGCAGGGACTCCAGGTAGGACAGCGCGCTCTGCAGCGAGGTCAGGCAGTACCCCTCCTCCCCGATCAGGTACCTGCAAGGCACGCCATCACCGCCACGGCCACCGGGACACCGCCACGGCCGCCGCACCGCAGCCCTGCGCCCGCAGCGCCCGCCAGGCTCCCCTCCAGCACCCCGTCCCCGAGTGCCTACCCCTCGTGGATGAACTCCTCCAGGGCGGCGCACTCGGAGAGCAGCTGGGGCAGCCCCGTCTGCAGCACCACGTAGGACAGGATGGGCAGCAGGTCGTCCGCCCCACTGCCGCCAACGGGAACCATGAGACCCACAGGGAATGGGAACCGTCAGCCCCACCGGCAACAACAGGAACCATCAGCCCCACCAGCAACAAGAAACAGTGGCCCCGGCACCCCACCAGCAATGGGAACCCCCAGCCCCGCATCACCCCGAGCACCCCGCTCCCTGCCACGGCCCCGGCTCTGCTCTGCCCCTGCCCCCGCCGCGTCCCCGCTGCCCCCCACACTCACATGGCAGCAGAGGCGGGGGTCCGGCCATCCCGAGCACCGCAGTACTCCTCGGCGCACTCGCAGATGCCGCGCAGGGCTCGCACTGCAGCACAGAGTGGGTGCTGAGGGTCACCCTGCCAGCCTCCCCGGACCCCACCCCGTCAGCCCAGACCCCCGGCCCCGCACCGATGCACTCCAGCTTCCGGCGGGGACAGGTCTCCAGCGGGATGAGGCGCAGGGCCTCGACAGCGGAGCTGTACGCGGAGCGGCCGGGGGCCGGGGGGAAGAGCCGGGAGGACAGCCCCATGTCGGCAGGGCCAGCGTGCCGGTGCCGCTCCATGCTCCGGGCCAGGGCTGCCTCACGGGGCCGGTGGACACTCCTGCGGGCAGAGAGGCAAGGGGCTGCTGGGGACGGGGATGGGGGGCCACGGGGGGCCCAGCCCTGGGGGTGTGGTACCTGTAGAGAGCCAGCAGCGGGGCCCACAGTGGGGGGAAGAAAGCCTCCTCCAGGCAGGCGAGGCACTGGTCCTTGCCAGCAGCGGTGTTGAGCCCCTCGAAGGCCAGCAGCGTCAGGGACAGCAGCCTGTCTGGGAAGAGCTGAGTTACGCAGCACGCTCGGCAGGCGCCCGCAAGGTCCCCCAGTCCTCCCCATCCTGCACCCTGAGTTCACCCCAGCTAAAAAAATGGGGTGCAGGGGTCCCCCTCCTCCCCCAGAGAGCCCATCATTGGGGAGAGCCCCCCGACCCCAGCAGCCGTCCCTCACCGATGGCGTTGTGGATGTCCCGCACGATGCCCTTCAGCTGCTCCGGCAGCGCCGTCTCCTGCCGGGGGCCGGCCAGGGGCTCCCCGGGGGTCCAACCCTCGGGCGAGGCCAGGAATCGCTCCAGGTCCTCGAAGGAGCTCTCCCGGGGGGTCTGGGGGGCAGCCGCCGGCCCCAGCCAGCCACCCTCTGCCCTTGGGGTGCCAGGGCCGCCATCAGCAAGAGGCGTGCTGGACAGGCTGTGCCGCAGCGCGGCCGGGCCGTGCTCCGGCACCGAGAACATGCAGTGGAGGCTGCGGGAGGCTCGGAGCCGGCGTCCCCCCGGCTCGGCGGGCAGCGAGCCCCCTGCATCCAGCGAGAGGAAGGAGAGGCCAGTGGGGGAGGCGGGAGTGGCGTCGGCAGCGCTCTGGCTGACGGCCGGGTAGAGGCGGGCGTACACTGCACACTGCAGCTGCCGCAGGAGCCGGGCGATGGGGTGCTCAGGGAAGCTGGCAGCATTGAGAGGGGGTGGGCACGGGGCACTGGCAAGCGGCCGTGGCCCCCCTCGCTCCGAGCAGGGCCCTTTCCCGCCCCAGCGCTTACCTGAGGAGGGAGGAGAAGAGCCCCGACACCAGGGAGAGGTCTGCCGGGCTCCGCTTCAGCCTGGCTTTCCACTGCCTCGGCCAGTCCTGGGGAGCATCCATGGCCGGTCAGTGGCGATGGCACGGCACCCTGCCTGCCCGGTGCCTGGGGACAGCACACCACCCTGCCCCAGCAGCACCCAGGGGTGTCAAGGCCTCCATCCCCACAGCACCCGAGGACGGCACGCAACCCGCACCCATGGCACAGTCCTCTGTCCCCATGGCAGCTGCCTCCGGTGCATACTCACGTGATCCTGCTCGTACTCGAGGATGGCAGCGTAGAGGGCTCTCTGCTCCTGCTCCTCGGGGGTGAGGGCCACGCTGCTGGAGAATCTCCTGGAGTGCAACGGTCCCGGGTGAGGGCACCGGCCAGGGTAGCCCTGCGCCCCTGGGGTCCCCGCTGTGACGCTCCCGCTCACCTGTTGGCAGCCTCCTGCAGCCGCAGCCGCCGCTCCTCCATTTTCCGCTGCAGCTGAGCCATGTCAGGGTTAAGGCTCCGGAGTCCTCACTGCCGCGGCACCCAGCCAGCACCAGTCACCCACCCCCCTGGCACAACCCACTGCTCTGGCAGAGGATCACAGGATCCAGGGGCTGGGATCAGCCCTTCTCCCACCTCCACCCCCCCGATCAGCCGGCAGCGGGACCCCAAAGCCTGCGTGGGATCGGTGCAGCCCAGGGACGGGGCACGGAGCCTGTGGCAGTGTGTGGGGCTGGGCGGTGTGGGGCGAGGTGCGGGCTGAGGCTCTGCCCTTGCCGGGAAGGATACAGTCTCCTCCCGGGCCTTGGCGATCACCAGGTTCTCCATCATCTGCCGCTGCAGGGACAGCGTCTGTGGAGCAGGCGGTGCGTTGGGGATGCCGGCCCAAAGCCCACGCCACCAGCGTGGCAGGCACAGAGCAGGGGGTCCCCCAGGCACTGCAGGGACCCTCTCCCCTCCCAGCCTGCCAGCAGCAGCCCTCCTGCCCCGGGGGGCTCCCCACTTGCCAGGGAGGTCTTCTGCAGGGCCTGGCTGGGGTTCAGCCGCGCCACCCGCGCCTCGTAGGCAGCCTTCAGCTTCTGGTTCTGCAGAGAGGCCTCCTCCAGTGGCGTCAGCTCCCTGCCGGGGACCAGTCCTCAGCGCCCGCTGCAGGGCGTGGTGACATGACCCGGGGCCCCCACCGGGGACCCCAGCAGAGCAGGACAGGTGCCAGCCCCCCGTGTCGAGCCCACGTACTTCCGTGCACTCTGCGCCTCGGCGATCTGCAGCTTCTGGAAGATCTCTGGCGGTAGGAACGGGGAGAGCTTCCCCCCCTCGTCCGAGAAGACCCGACGGTGCCTGGGGAGGGGAGCAGGGCCCCCGCTCCGCTCCTGCGCCGCCGGTTTCGCCTGGGCTGTCCCTGGGGAGGGAAGGATGGGTCAGCTGCCCCCCACCGCCAGCCTGGCCCCCGGGTGGGTGCCCAGCTCCCCAGAGCAGGACTCCACACCCCCTCACTCACCCAGTGCCGCCGCAATGGACTTGACCCTCTCCAGGCACTGCTCCGCGAGCTTCAGCATCTTCGGGGTGTCGGGGGCGACCCCCTCGCTCCCGTCTGCGGGGAAGGGCAGGGTGTCGGGGTCACCCGCAGGACTCCTACTGCCGGTGCCCACCGACCACGGCGGGGCCCTGGGGAGCGGGGAGGGGGCCCGGGGGGCCGCCGAGGGCACGGGCGGGGGGTCCTGCCCTACCCGTCCCTGCCGCCTCCTCCTGCAGGGCCTGGGCGATGAAGGCGATGCTCTTCAGGTACTCCACGTAGGCCTCCTGCCAGAGAGTGGGGTCTCAGCCGCTGACCCCCCTGTACCCCCAGGCGTCCTGGGATGGGGGGGGCGCAGCCCCGGTGAGACCCCCGGGCCCTACGTGGGGGACAGGATTGGGCCCTTCCCCGGGGGCGGCGGGGCGGAGGGCGGCCCCCAGACCCCGCAGTGTCCCCCGCCGCCTCGGTGGGACCCCGGCCTTCCCGTTGTCCTCGGGGCCGGGGCGGCGGGTGGCGGGGACCCCCGAAGGGGAAGCCGAGCACGGGGGTGCGGGGTGAGGCCCGGGGGGGCTCCCGCTCCGCGCTCACCCGCGGCCGCCCGGCGCTGTCCATCTCCAGGGCGCCGCTCGCCGCCCTCATGGCGGTCTGCAGGGCCCGGCCCGCCCCGGCGCCCCAGGGCCCCCCGGGGCCGCCGCCGGCGCCGCCGCCGCTCGCCGCGGCCATGGCGGCGGCCGCCGCCCGGAACGTTGCGACAGGGCCACGGCGTCGGGGGAGGACGGAGCGGGGCGGACCGGCGGCGGGGGTCCTCCGGCCGGCAGGGGGCGCTGCGTCGCGGCGGGCGGGGCGGGCCGGGCCGGGCCCGCGGCGGCGGCGGCGGCGGCGATGAAGCGCGATCGGCGCGGCCGGTTCCTGGCGGCCGCGGGCGGCCCTGGCGCGGCGGCGTCCCCCGAGCCCCGGCGGCGGCCCGGTACGGCGGCCCGCGGCGGCACCGAGGCGGCGACGGCGGCGGTGCAGCCCGAACCCCCCGCGGGGTGGGCCCCGGCCAACGCCGCCGGCTGGACGCGGCCCGCCGGCCTCGGCGGGGCCCCGGAGGCAGGTGAGGCCCGGGCGGGGCGGGGCGGGCCCGGAGGGGCCGGGCCGGGCGGATAGGCCGAGGCAGCGGCTCCGGGAAGCCCCGAGGCGGGGAGGGGGCACCGGGGAGACCCCGCGGCCCGGCCGCTCGGAGCTCCCCGGGTGTCCCCGCCCGCCGAGGGGGGTTGCGGGGGTCCCGGCGGGCGGGTGCCACCCCCCACATCGCGAAGGGGGTTCCCCACTCTTCCCGCCGCTCCCGAGGCTCCGTGCCACCGGCGGGCACCGGGTGGCGGGTCTGCCCCGTGCTGGGGCCCGGGTTCCCTCATCTGTGGCGAGGGGCTTCACCTCCGGCGGGCCGGGGTCCCAGTGCCGGTCAGCAGCGAGGTGAGGAGGGGTGTGGGGGTCCATAGCGGGGGGAACCCCCGGGAGAGCGGCGGGGAGCTGACCCTCCGCGGTGCCCCGCCGTTGTCCGGCCCCGGTTTGGAGGCGGCCGATAGCCAAAGGCTCCGCCGGCGGTGGCGGCTGGTGGCAGGAGATACGCGTCGTCGTCACCAAACGAGCCAAAGTTGGGTGTGTGAAGACAAACCGCCGACAGCGGAGGAAGCCATCGGGCGGTGGCGACGCCTGCGACGCCTCTGGGACAGTGCCTGGGACGGGCACCCCCGTCCTGCCCGCCAAAACGCTCGCCCGGGGCTCGGCGGCATGGCCCCGCGGCTCTTCGGCGTGCAACGGGGCCCCGGATCGCTCCAAAGGCTGCTTGCGGCTCTCGGGGGCTGCGGGCAGGGCCCCGCTCCCTCCCCATCCCCGGGAAGGCGGGATGGAGGGCCAGAGCCCAGCTGTGTTGGGTCAGCGCCGGGATGAGGCTGTGCCGGGACCAGCACAGTCAGGGCACGGCGGAGGGACGGAGCCGTGCTCCACAGCGCAGGGATGCCGCGGGACGGAGGCAGCCGTGGCGGGAGAGTGGCTGCGGGCGGTGAACCGGGAGCAGGAGGGATGCTTTGCGTCCTGCTCTGGGCCGACCTCGCTCCCCACTCAGGAGCTGTGGCAGCTCCACGTCCCCGGCTCCCTGCCCCTCAGCGGGGCACCGTCGGGGTGGCTGAGGGATGGCTGGCCTCAGAGGAGGCTGCGAGAGCCGGGGTGGCTCGGGCTCACAGGGGCTGTGGGACGCAACCGCCGGCTATAAATACTTTAGAGATAAATGCTGGGGAGGGAGAGCTACTACTTAAGCCAAGGGCATGTTGGCAAAGGCACAAAAGTGCGCGAACAAGTCCCAGGAACGCCGTGGCCGGGAGGAGGTTCCTCCACTGTGGCAACTGGGCCAGAAAGGCTGGGGTATTTAGCGTTGGTTGTGGTGCGGCGCCCTGATCTGCGGGGGGTCATGGGGAAGGTCTCTTCCTGGCCGGCAGGGCATCAGAGGCAGCCGCCTGGCTTGGATCAAGGGAAGGGGAACATCTTCCAGCGCGCCGGTGCCTTCAGGCCGTAGCCAGCTGCCGCGCTCTGGCGGCAGGCACCCAGCGCCTGCGTTCGGTTCTTCTCTGGCAGGAGTTGGCAGAGCCTTGAGCACCGGGTATTGTCGCCTCTGCCACGGGAAGTTCTCCTCCAGGAGCCTGCGCAATGCTTTCGGGAAGGTGCCTGTGATGGGGGAGAACTCAGAGAAGCAGCGCCGCGTGGATCAGGTCTTCTTCACCGACTTCCAGCGGCTGGTCGGCGTGGCGGTGCGGCAGGACCCTGCGCTCCCCCAGTTCGTCTGCAAGAAATGCCATGCCCAGTTCTACAAATGCCGCAGCGTCCTCAGGACCTTTATCCAGAGGGTGAACGCGTCTCCCACGGGCCACGTAAAGTCGAAAGGAAAGTACGTTGTATTTCTCTCTTCATGGGAGTAGGAAATGGCTGCGTGTCGGCGCGTGGTCCCTCCGTAACCCCCGAGGCTCCACCGTGCTGTTCTGGCTTTTGCAGGAGCGGCGCGGCCCAGGCCCAGCCGGGCACAGAAGGAGGTGCCTCCTGTCTGGGTGAGTGCCTGCTCCCGCAGCTGCTTTCCATTTCTTTCTGTGGTACCACCAACAGAGGGCTGGGGTTTACGGGTGTGGAAGAATGGTGGTCCCTGAGCCCCACGGCACGGCCGTGCCCCACTCGGGCTGGTCACAGTCCCACCTCTAGCCCCCTGGGAGGGTACTCACTGGCACCGGCCTCCCTGAGCCGAGCCTAACGGGTGCAGGCCATCATTAGGGGGTATGAAAAGCAGGCAGAGGGGATTTGGGTGGCAGCAATGGGCCTGCTGGGGACGCTGGGGACAATCAGAAATATGTTTTTGGCTGTAAAATTAACAGTATTGGCAGCCAATGGGACTGCCCTCAGGGGTGCGCGACGCTTCTAGGGTGTCTCCCACCTGCCTTCTGACACAGAGGGGTCCGGTGCCCTCCCTTGGGGGGAGCAGGTCCCCGCCCTCCCTCCCCACGGCCAGCCGCACCCGTCGCTGGCCCAGGGGACTGACGGTGCGCGCGCGTTGCCTCTCCCCTCCGACAGTCGACCTGATCACCTCGAGCCCGCAGTGCCTGCACAGCCTGGTGACGTGGACGCACGCGCACGCCGGGAGCTGCCCGTCGGTGCCCAGCCTGCAGAGCGTGCTCTCCTCCGAGTACTGCGGCATCATCCGCGCCGTCTGGGGCTGCGGGGACGGGCACGACTACGTCATGGATACGGATTCGGACTGTAGCACGGTGCTGGTCGACAACGCCTTGTCTGTCAAACGGGAGTGGAACAAGAGCACGGCGCAGCGCTTGACTGACAATGGGGCAGGGGCAGACAATGCCGAGGCTGTTCCTGCTCCCAAACCCCAGCACGCTCCAGCAAGGACAACTCCTTGCCAGCAGCCCGCAAACAAAGGGACCACGTCGGTGCCGCTGAACGTGGAGGAAGAGCCGCCGCAGAACAGGGATTCATCTCACTCGCAACTGGACGGCACGGCCTCCTTACAGGAGAAAGCCCTGCCGCAGCCCGTGTCGCCACTGGGCAGTGCCGCAGGTAAGGGATTTGCCTTCCGACCGACCTCCAGGGAAGGGCAGAGAGGTGGCGAGCTGGCCCCAGGAGCGGTGGTGGGGCTGGGCCCCCCACGGGAGGCTGCTGATCCTCAGGCAGGACGCAGAGCCCAGCCGGGGAGCGCAGGTTACCCAGAGAGCTGCCTCTGATCGGGGACGAGGGAAGGGGGAACCTGGGTTCGGCCGACCGCGCCGCGCACAAGGAGCCAGTCTCCTCGCCGCGTGCTTTATATCCCACTCCCATCGAGGGGCCGAGGCTTGGCCGTTCCGTAGCAGGCTGCGCCTGGCTGGCCAGACCCCGCTCCTTGCTCTTGCAGGGGGACGTGTGTCTGTGACACGGCACAGAATGGTTGCTGGTTCTCCAGCACCACCTTTGCCAGGTGTTTCTGCTCAGTCCCAACCCCGCCCGTGTGCCAGCAAGGAGGGGTTTCCCCTGCCATGGCTGTGGGTGATGCCGAACAGCCGGAGCCCCTTCCATCCGCAAAGGGAGGTTTGCCAGGCTGGCTCGCTGGTGGCTTAATGTGGGTTTACTGCTGAGCTCCCCCAAATGCCACTTCCAGAAGAGAGGAATTAACCCCGATCTTGAGTTACAGAAGTTGGGCTGCGTTTAGCTCTGACGGCTGTGGGAGGTGTCCGCTGCTGGAAAGAGGAATGGCAGCAGGGACTCCCCCGGGGACGAGTCTTTCAGTTACAGAGCGGGCATCACGGGGGAAACCAAAAGATGCTCGTGGGAACTGCGGGGTAAAGGCTCTCCTGTCCCTGGGGCGCAGGGAGAGCAGTCTCCGAGCACGAGAGACACGGAGTTCGTTTAAATAATCATTAACTTTTCGCGGAGCACATATTTTCACGCGGTACGAGCCACCACGAGCGGACCCGGAGTGGTCGGCTCCTCCTCAGCAGCTGTCTCCGCCGGCTTGTTTTTTTGCTGCTTTTCCTTGTAACGCACCGTGTTCTCCTTCATTCCCTAGGACAGTTGAGTGGGAAGCAGGTTGTGTCTGCAACGTCGGATGAGCGGGTAAAAGACGAGTTCAGTGACCTTTCTGAGGGGTGAGAGAAGAGTGGGTTTAAAATAGCCTAAATGTCTTCTTTGCGAGTATGAAATGACCCGCCTCGGAGAGCTCTTTCTCCACGAGCGACCCGGCCCTTGCGGCCCCTCGGAACTGGCGTCGGAGGCACCGAGCGGTGGTTCTGCAGCGGCTGTGACGAAGCTCGCGCCGCTGACACGCTGAACTCCCCTCGCTGCCTCTGTTGCAGGGCTGGGGGGGGATTTGCACGGCGGCACGTGTGTGTTTGCACACGCGTGTGCTCTCTGATGGCTCTCCTCCGTTCAGGGACCCTCTGCCGCGGGGCAGGAACAGCGCAGGGGGCGGCGGAGGCGCTGCTCCAGCCCCTCACCGGGGCAGGCAACTCCGGCCTCGCCTGGGAGCGATTCCTCCTTCACGGCAGCTCTGGGCTGGGGCTCCAGAGGGGCGGGTGGTGCGGGAATGCAGGCAAGGGGTGGCATCGGAGGAATCACCCCATTTGCTCACGGGGAGAGCGATTAAATGGGAAGCGGGAGTGGGAGGGTTGCTGGCAGCTTAGCAGTCTTTCTGGTCAAAGGTTTGGCTAAATCCTTCAAACATAGGTATTTAAAGTGAGACTCATAAATAACTGATAATTGACTCTAGTCATTCAGAGTCTAAAGTACCCAGTGGCCGAGCGCAGACTTATTTCAGTGCATCAGCTACGGCCGTCGCATTAGAAGAGCCACAAACAATTTGTTGCCCATTTCTTGGCTTCAGAATTAATTGCTTCTTCTAGGGCTTAGGACTTAAAAGGAGGAAAAAGAAAAGCCCAGACCTCTGTGGCTGCTAGGCACGAGGAAATACAGAATGACCTGCAGCTTAATTAACCTGCGCCAGAGAACTATGCTACATGCTCGCTCTACAAAATTACTTTTCCCAGTATAGAAAGCGGCGGCAGCGTCCCTCAACAAGGAATAAATCTTTTCAGTAACAGCCGTTTTCTTTGTTCTCCTGACAGTGGTTCGATTATCCTTACAGAGATCTAGTCCTAAAAGGACCTGATTTTGCTGTATTTGCTTGGGGAGATTACGGGGGAGGAGAACACGTGGAGCCTCGGCTGCCGCACCCTGGGGGAGATGGATGCGCTGGGAACGAAGAACACACATTGCTGCCGCTGCAGACGCTGGTGCTGAAGTGCCAGCCCGGTGCTGTGTGGGTAAAGGGCATCTTCTCTCTCTCAGGGACTTCTTGAGCGATGACGAAAACGAGAAGAGAAACGTGCAATCTTCAGATGACTCCTTCGAGCCTTACCCCGAAAAGAAGTAAGGGGCTGGCGGGGCGGTCAGCAGCGCGCTCTGCGGCTGCGCGGGAGGGCTGCCGCCCACCTCCGCTTGTGCCAGGCCGGGCTCAGCTGGGCTGGTGCTTTACTTCATGGCCTCAGCTCTCTCCACCTCCCTGCCTGGAGGTCACAGCGCTGCCCCAGCACCTCCGTTCCCTGAGCTCCCCGTCCCTCACCCTCAGGCCCGGCACTAATCACCCCAGCGCAGGCGTACCCCTGCTTTGGCAGGTCAAGCTAAGCCATCGGCCCAGGTGTAACACCTGGGGACGGTTTAGGTGGGAGGACTAAAACTGAGTGTTAAACTGCTGTCCTTCTTCCTTGTTCTTTCTTGGAGGGTTTCTAGCAAGAAAAGTGACAGCAAAGAAGGAAAGAAGGCAGAAGAACCCAAAATAAGGAAGAAGCCGGGGCCTAAGCCAGGCTGGAAAAAAAAAATCAAATGTGAAAGGTAAGAAGGGGCAGGTGGGGGCCGGGCGGCAGCCCCGCGCTCGGCACGCTGGCTGACGGCGGGCCTCTGCTTTGCAGGGAGGAGCTGCCTACCATTTACAAGTGTCCTTACCAGGGATGCACGGCCGTCTACAGAGGGGCGGATGGCATGAAGGTGAGTTTAGCAGTGTGCCCAGGTGGCCAAGGAGGCCACCAGCCCCCGGGCTTGTGTCAGCACTGGGGTGGCCAGCAGGAGCCGGGCAGGGATGGGGCCCCTGTGCTCGGCCCTGGGGAGGCCCCACCTCGAATGCTGGGCTCAGGTTTGGGCCCCTCGGGACAAGAAGGGCCTGGAGGGGCTGGAGCGTGTCCAGAGAAGGGCAGCGGGGCTGGGGCAGGGTCTGGAGCACAAGTGTGCTGGGGGGCGGCTGAGGGGGCTGGGGGGGTTTAGCCTGGAGAAGAGGGGGCTGAGGGGAGCCCTTCTCGCTCCCTGCAGCTGCCTGAGAGGGGCTGGAGTGAGGGGGGGGCTGGTCTCTGCTCCCAAGTCACCAGGGACAGGACGAGAGGAACCAGCCCCAGGCTGCGTCAGGGGAGGTTTAGGTTGGATATTAGGAAAAATGTCTTCACTGCCAGAGGGGTCAGGCCCTGGCACGGGCTGCCCAGAGAGGTGGGGGAGTCACCGTCCCTGGGGGGGTTCAAACAAGGTGTAGATGTGGCAATTCAGGGCATGGTTTAGGAGACTTGGGGGTGTTGGGTTGGTGGTTGGACTTGTTGATCCTAAAGGTCTTTTCCAACCTTAGTGATGCTATGATTCAGGGTTTGCTCCTGTCTCAGACCCGTAGCTTTGAGAGTTCCAGAGCAGTTCCCACACAAGGAGAGGATCTGCGACAGCTTTAAGTCACTGCCTAGCTCCACAGGAGGCAGCAAGCAACTAACGAAGCAGTTGGAGACCTATTTCTGTGCTCCCCCTGTTCTGGAAGTCTGCCGCTGGCTCGGCAGCAGCCCTTGGAGCGAACTCTGCTGCGCCCTGTTAAAGCCCCTGCTGCCAGGCCTAGATTTGGGTGCAAGTCTCTGGTTTTTCACAGTGAAGCAGCGCTGATGGGGCTCTCGTTTATTGGGGGATCCGGGTTTTTCAGTGGGGGCAATGCAGCCCAGCGGTCAGAAGCTCCGTCCTTCTTTTACAGAAACACATCAAGGAGCATCACGAAGAGGTTCGGGAGAGGCCGTGTCCTCATCCTGGCTGCAACAAGGTGTTCATGATTGACCGGTACCTACAGCGTCACGTAAAGCTCATTCACACAGGTGAGTCCCAGCAGGATCCGCTCACACCAGGCGGCGGGTGTTACAAACACCCAGCAATTCATTGTGCAAGATTCCGTGCGGGCTGTAGAAGAGTCTGCCCCGCCTGTAAAGCTGTACGAGGCCAGCAGGTGGGGGAGGACCTCAGGCTCCACCGGTAAGCGTGTATGCATTTCCCATACTAAGAAATCAGCAGAATCGATGACTCTCTTCCCTTTTTTCCATTGCAGAGGTACGTAATTATATCTGTGATGAATGCGGGCAGACCTTTAAGCAACGCAAACACCTCTCGGTCCACCAGATGCGGCACTCGGGAGCAAAGCCCCTCCAGTAAGTGCACACCAACCTGCTGTCAGTAGCTAAGACAAGGGGTGGAAGGGTTAGTGAAGCTCTGCTGAGCTCTCGCAGCCGCTGGCCATAGTGCAGCGTAATGCTGTGGCACAAACCCTGCCTGTAGCTGTCCCTGTCCTGGCCCAATCCATCACTTTAAATCACTTTAATCTCTGCATCGTTGTTCATCCAAAACGCGTGGTCCAGCTCCAGAGCTTCCCCTCGCTAGGCAAGTCGTACACCTCCTCCTGTTCCTCTTGCCCTTCAGCGTTCAGCAGGTGAATGCTCAGCGACGAGCTGCAGGCCTGAGGGGAATCGCGTTGCATGAGCCGGGGAGTTGTAGGAGATGCTGTGAGCAAGCGGCCCTGAGGCTGCGGTTGTCTTCTCGGGGGCTTATTCCACCTGACAAAGAGCGAAGGCTGTGGCCGTGGCTTCAGGCTCGGTGCTAAGCCCCCGCTTTGCCTTGCAGGTGCGAAATCTGTGGTTTCCAGTGCAGGCAGCGAGCGTCGCTCAAGTACCACATGACCAAACACAAAGCTGAGACAGAGCTGGAGTTTGCCTGCGACCAGTGCGGGAAGCGCTTCGAGAAGGCCCACAACCTTAATGTCCACATGTCCATGGTGCACCCTCTGACCCAGACTCAGGACAAAGCCAAGCCACTGGAGCCAGAGCCCGTTCTCCTCCTAAATACTTCAGGGACTTCAGAAAGCCAGGCGGTAAAGCCAGAAGTGACTGCACAGCAGGAGCCCACCTGAGAGGGACAGGGCTGCTTTCCCAGGCCCGCCCTGTAGGAAGCACACGGCAGAGTGGAGATTTTTAATCTACGTTTTAGTCTCCCAAAGAACTCAGTGGAATTAGCTTCAGCTTGCTCAGAAAAAGCTTGTTATCATGCTGTGATTCTCCATGCTCACGTCTGATTCAGCAGTGTTGTACTAAGAGTCTGTCTAATCCCAGGGGAATGGATGTTCGGCAGCACCCCTTCGTGGTCCCCCTTCTCCCCACGCACACAGTTGTAGAGAGTTGGCCACCACCGATCCCTGCCTGCGCAAGCTGCTGCCTGTATGGAAGTGCCCTTGGGCAGCTGGAAGGGTACACAGGGCAGTGAAGCAACTTTAAGCAGACATTTTGGTTGGAAAAGGATAAAAATATGATTCCCAAAGCAAGTCTAAATTGAAATTTGTAACCTACTTTTTATTGTAACAAGAGCTTCATGGTTATGCTTGTAATAAATTATTTACAAAGTAATTTGAAAGAAAGAGTACTGGTGAGAAAGGTAGCACGGTGTCTGTCCCTTCAGCTGTAGCCAGGGCATGCTGCTCAGCCTCCCCGCTGCTCAGAACAGGGCCAGCTCTGCATCCAGCTCCACAGCAGGCCTCGAGAAGTGCAGGAGGGTGGCTCCCAGCTCTGGGTCAAGCTCTTCGCACGCATCCAGTAGCTGGGGAGAGGGCAAGCAGCTGGCGTTAGACCTGCTCGTGCTGCCTCGAAGCGAGGCACAGCACCCCGCGATTGTTTTGCCACTTCCCATCAAAGTAGAGGTACAGGAGAGGGAAGCTGTTGCCAGCTGATGCAGAAATAACACCAGCTCCTGGCCAAGGCCATGCTTGTGGGAAAGTTCAGCACCTGCCACTTGGCTGTGCTTGATATTTCCCAAGACCAGGCATTAGGCAAGTGGTGGGAGCAAAGCTGCACGAGGGCAGCGGCTCCTGCTGCTGCGAGAGGGAGGATGTGGCCGTAGCAGTGACTGAGCAGCAGGTGTCTTCCCATGAGTTGGGCAGTGCGTTTTGGGGGTGAAGCAGGCAGCACCAGTTCAGGATTGGTGCAGTAAAAAAGGCTACACGCGCTGGCACTGAGCAGCAGCAGTGCGCCGAGCACACACCCACTGGGAGAAGAGATTAAAAAACCCCACTAAACGTACCGGTTTTATGTTGCCAAAGCTCTGGGCAGGGCATCGTGGGATTGCACCGAGCAGGAACCGCCGGGCCGTGGAGATCAGCTCCAAGGGATCCCCCTGGAGAACATGGAGAGGAGACACGGCCAAGGGCAATGTCATTGTGAGCTCAGTCCCTGCCTCCAAAAATGAGACAGGAGCCACCACACCGAGGGGCTGTTCACAGGTTAAGCAGGTCACTCGATCAGTGGCTGCAGTCGCCCTGAGCTCCTGTCCAAGACAGCAGCGAGGCAGCTGAGGAGTCAGGCAGCAGCAGGACAGCAGCACCTGCAGCTTCCCTCGGCCCCAAGGCACGAGCAAGCTGAGTGCCTGCAGAGGCGGCCGCACCAGCAGCCTCCACTTTGTAGGGGAAGGCAGGAACAAGAGGGATCGCTGCAGGTGGCAGGGGAAGGGATGAGGATTCAGTCACATGAGGGGAAAAAAGAGAGACTGAGCTTCACTCACATGCTCGGCCCGGTCTGGGCTTTGCCCCGCTCGATCAGGCTGCGGCAGGTCTTTCCCGTCCACAAAGAGCCGGAGCAGCTGGAGGTACAAATCGAGCGCCACGTAGAGGAAGGTCTGCTCTCGAGTGAGCAGCTCGCGGCGAAAGCAAGGCGTGAGGCTGGAGGGGGTCACGCACCGTGGCTGGTTAGCACCGGTTCCGTGGTAGACTCAAACACAGGCGCAAGGCAAACGCAGCCAGCGCTCCTTTTTACAAGCCCCATTGCGTGCAGGGCCGCCCCACGGCCGGGAGCGGGAAGGCACCCAGGGAGGCTCCTGTTTGGAGCACAAAGCTGAAGGGAAACCTCCAGCAAAAGATACGGGGCTCCTTAAATAGCAACCCTGCTGTGATCAAGCATTCTCTCCAAGGCAAGGGCTCAGCTCGCCTCCAGGCCAGCAGTACATGTAGCTCCGCACCAGCTGCGGCACGTGCCAGCCATCGGCCACATCGTCCCTCGCAAATCCTCCCTTCCGAGCCCAGCAGGACGTTACCTGTAGAACGCAACAGGCAGGAGCCGGGTGTGACGGTCCGAGGCTGCGCTGAGCAGGACACTGTAATTTCTAGGGTCTGCAATAGCCAGAAGGAAGCACTAAGCATCTTTAGTGGTCCTCACGCCACCTTGCATGCTTCTACAGCTGCGTGGGGGCTGCAGTTTCCTTCAGCCCACAATAAACACTAGTATGTAGGTGTGGGGACCCCCGGGAGAGGCAAGCTGTCCCCTCTGAGGCTTTCTCTACCAGCGGGAACAATACTGAGTTTCAGTCGTTCCTGATCATCAGCTGGGTCACCATACTGCAGGGTAGGAGCAGGATGTGCTCAAGCTTTTACTCAAGCAAGGGTTTTTCATGCTGCTTCCCCTTCTTACAGGTACACTCACTAATCAAAGGGCTGGGGCATGCCTGCCCAGCACCGCACCCCGCCTTGCCCCCCCTCGGAGACAGGACTCGCTCACCGTCCTCTGCCGAATGGAAGAGAAGCGGCCAGGACGTGCCCCTCTCCTCCAGGCACTGCAAGATCTCCAGGGACCGTTCCAGCGACGTCTGAAAATCCACTCCTTCCTGGGGGTGAGAAAGGACAGGTCTGGTTTGTCTCAGGCCTTAGTTGTGTCAAAGCAGAAAGGAACCCCTCGTAAGAGGTCGTGTACGTGAAGTGCTCTCTTAAAGGACACTTTTAGGGATTTAGCCTGTCTTTCCCCTCGCCTGGCAGCCTGGACTCCCCCCAGGCAATCAGGCACTTTCATCACCAAACCAGGCCACAACAGGGCTCAGGTGAGACCGATCTGTGAGGGGGGGAAGCCATATCGATGAGCAACCGATCGGCGGCACGCTTCCCAGCGGTGCTCAGCACAGAGCCGCTGCACCCCCCGCCCCGACCCACCCTGCTCCCCAGAGCAGGATTTTCCCCTCTAGTGACAGCACGTCTTGGGATTGGGGTTTTTTTTGCATTACTCATTTTACTTGGAATAACCTCCCAGATCTGTTTGCTTAAGATGTTTCTTTCCTCAATGACTCTCCCTCCAGACTCTCCCAGAGGCAGGCTATGAGACCAAATGATTATTTTCAACTTGAATCTGCTCCCTGACCCGCGCCGTTAGGTGACTGCACAAACGGCTGCACTTCAAAGCTGCGAAGACAGCAAAGGGACAGGAACAAGCATTCCTAGGTGGGAGGATGCTTAGGGCAGACAGCTGCTGGAAGAAACCTGTCATCTTTGCTCCTGCATTTAATAGCGTTAAATCACTTGGAAGCCAGCGTTCCTCCTTGCTGGGGACCCCTTGTCCTGTGAAATACATGTACTGAGAAAAAAGGTCATCTAACAAATGTGAAGTGCTTCACAGAAGCTGAGAGAGAGAGAGATGAGGTTCCTGCGGTACCTGGGAGGTGTAAAGTCTGAACGGGGAACTGAAAATAGTAAGTCGTTCATGAAGAGAAATAAAAGCTACCGTAGTGAGAGGGGAGATACCATCCATTAGAGGAAAACACAGGTTTAATCTGACAGGAACAGAAGGGCTTTCAGCAGGCTCTCTGGGACGTTGCTGGTCCCTTCCTTCTGGCAGAACAAGCTACCAGCCTTCACAGAACCCGTACAAAGCACTTCCAGGCAGCAAACCAAGCGGATCAGGCAGCGTCAGTGTCACGAGAATTCCCTCAGGGCTGAATTTACCTTTGGTGCTATTTTTGCCGAGATGAGATCCATGAGTGAGAAGAACAGCAGAGAAACAAGAAGCTGCAAGGGAAAGAGTGCCTGTTAGTTGTATCCACGGTGGTGACTCAGGACTTGTTATTTCCTGACTGGAAAGCGCATTTCACCGAGTACGTTCCCAGGATGGACCCGGATGAACTACAAGCGCTGCTGTTCCCTCCAGGTGCAGGCGGCGTGACTGAAGATGACAGACTGCAGCTTGACGTCGCTTGTTGCTTCTGAGGGTAAATTCCACGCTGAATTCACTGTTCTCAAAGCAAAGCTTGCTGCACTCAGCAAGTCAGACGACAGATGACAACCCCTCCCGAATACAGGGAGAACCACCACGGGTGTAAACCTGGAGGAGAGCTAACGCTGGTCCACAGGCGCACGCCTCCTCCCATCTCCAGGCAGATTTCTGAGGTGAAAGCCGCTGTTATTCCACATGCACTAAACGCTCCTATCAACTCGGTGACACCAGTTTCTCACTAGCAGCTCTTGGCTCTAGGCCAGTATAAACAGTGACAGAGTCAATTCTGGAGCAAGAGGAGCTGCTACTGTAACCGCTGCCCCGAGCAATAGAACTTAAGAGCAAACAGTAAGGCAGAGGTTCTGCTCCAGCACTATTTACCTGTGGGTGTCTCAGCACAGGGACGCTCCCCGTACGGAGCTCTGGTCCCGGCTAACCCCAGGAAGGTCAACAAACAGAAGTGCCAGGCAGCAGCCCAGCTTCCTCCTCAGCAGAGCGCTTCAGAGAACCCCCACGCACGACGGAGGGCACCGAGCGCGGCAAAACGGAGGAGGCATTTTGGGAAAACCCTCAGGAGGTCTGTTTCTGGGGATCCCAGCACGTCTTCCCAGAGCCCTTAAAATGTCTGCACTCCTGTCTCACAAACTTTCTGCATCTTCTCAACCTCCCAACCAAGTTGCCTGAGCTAAAACCCACAAGGACTGCTCCTTTCTCAGAGGGAGAGGTGATGCTGGCACACTGTGGATTGAGCTCGATCTCTGCAGCGCTCTCTCTAGCTTCAGTTTTTAAAGCAGCTGCTTAACAGACCTCCCTGACTTCACAGAGGAACCAGTATCCGAGTTAAAAGTTTACGTTTGGAACAACTTTGCCTCTAGGATAAATATTTAGCAACCGGTAACGTACAGCGACTACCAGTTAGCCACCAGCAAGATTTCACAACAGGGTTTACCAGCGATGCAGCTGCACCTCAGGACAACCACTGCTCAGTTAATGACGTTCTACTTCTAGTTTTCAAGTGTAGGGAACAGCAGACATCTAAAACCATCATCTTGCCTGCTCTGCGTCAGTCCCCAGCCTCTCCAGGGCGTTCCTCTCTCGTCTGCGTGGTGGCTGCTGTTGGACAGTGCAATGGAGGAAGGCAGCCGATATCCAAGGAGGGTCAGAGACAGGGAAGACCACTCCTGAAGAGAGGAAGCTAGGAAACAAAACCAGTATGTCATGGGGTTGGGGGGGGGGGGGGGGGGGAATAAAAGAAAAAAAAAAATCACAGCTGTGAATGAGGGGGAAATCAGGGGCTTTGTGACTGGGAGGACAAAAGTTCTCCCCTTTTCCCCCCCCCCGCAGTCGGATGCTACTTGGAGACAGCTTAAAAAAGAAAGGTCTAAAAACAGACAGCAGCATTCCCAAATCTTTTACCAGAGAGTGGAAAGGTAGTGAACCGATTACACTACTGTGGCTAATGTGATTATTGCCTTCAATAATGTGTAAGGCGATTCTTGGACTAAATTCCCAGCTTTTGGGGAAAAGTTGCAGGACGCTGAACGGAGCGTAACAGCAGGTAAAGGAGGCAGCATAGAGCAGAGCAGCTGTCAGCAGCTTCAGGAGATCAGAGATTCTCCAAACTCAGGGAGCAAAGGGTGCGGCAGCTTAAGCGAATGACTCAACACTGTGTTAAAGGCTATTTCTAGTGTTTGTCTAACAAGGACTCTGCCTTCCAGTCTCCTCTAAAAAGATTCTTTTTCCTTATGGTGAAACACTCTGACCCATATTACACAGAAGGCCAGACTAAATAATTAGTGTGACCCATTTTGAGTTTAAACTCTACAAAGGAATCTGTATATAGCTGTCCTACAAGCCTCAGTCCACGTTAACATTTCGTACTGCCTCAGAGAGCCGGCACCCTGGGCACCGATCCCTCAGAGAGCAGGTTCTCCTGCCTGCAGATCCACGCTGGGTTCCTCACACATACCTGGTAGCTGAGGACTGCCATTCCCTCAGCCTTTCCAGCTCTTCTGCAAGGGGAGCCCCAAAGAGCCTCTTCCACTGAGAGCAAAGTACTGGCTCCAGCCTCGGCCACCAAAGCTAGGGAGAAGGATGGAAATCAGCAGCATTAGCGGTGGTGCCCGTAGCAGCTGTTTGCAGCCAGGTGTGCATGCTACCTCAGCCAGGTACGTGGGGAAAGGGGCTCCCCCCGCCTTAATGGAAGAGCCCAGGCTGTACATACAGACACAATAAACACGAGAAGTTGATTCTATAGAATAACAAGGAGGCTGGGGCAGGGTCTGGAGCACAAGGGTGCTGGGGGGCGGCTGAGGGGGCTGGGGGGGGTTAGCCTGGAGAAAGGGGGGCTGAGGGGGGCCCTTCTCGCTCTCTGCAGCTGCCTGAGAGGGGCTGGAGTGAGGGGGGGGCTGGTCTCTGCTCCCAAGTCACCAGGGACAGGACGAGAGGGAGCGGCCTCAGGCTGCCTCAGGGGAGGTTTAGGTTGGGTATTAGGGAAAATTTCACTGAAAGGGCTGTCAGGCCCTGGCACGGGCTGCCCAGGGCAGTGGTGGAGTCACCATCCCTCGGGGTATTTAAAAGACGTGTAGATGTGGTGCTGGGGACAGGGTTTAGTGGTAGGCTTGGCAGGGCTGGGTTAACAGTTGGACTGGTTGATCTTAAAGGTCTTTTCCCACCTAAATGATTTTATAATTTTAAGTTTGACATCCTGGAAACGCAAAGAGGGTCACTTGTGACCAGATTCGTACCACGGTGCCCTGAAACTCCTCTAACAGGTCCAGTCATAATAAAGGAGCTGTTCTGCAAAGGTGATGTACATCCTTACCACGTGCAACAAAACCACGTATCCCCACGTGAAACTGCACAAAGAGTTACACGTAGCAGAGAGAAAAAACCCTGTGCTTTATGGACTTTCTGGTTGCTTGGCATGTAACAACCAGCCCCTCTAGAGTGCATCTGAAACCAGGACAAGTCTCCCAGCTCCTCACTCTGTTCCACATCTGTCGTGACACTCCAGAAACAAGGCAGCAAGCCCAAGGCTGGGATCAGCGATACCAAGGGTACTGAAACACTCTGCAATTTTCCAGAGGTGTTAAGAATTACTACCCCCACACTTCTCAGTTTACATTAAAGGAAGTTTAAAACAAACCCTCTGAACCTCTGAGTTTTCATCTAGCGCTCTTTAAGATGACATATGAACAGTTACCGCTGCAGAGAAAAGCAGAGTGGGACATCTGGTTTGACACGCTCTTAGAACATTGTTGACCTCTTCTGCCGACTCCTCACAGTCCAAGCTGGCGTTAAGCAGGCCCTGGAAGAGGGTAAATTACAAGATGACTGCACACACACATCTTTGCTGCTTTGAAGTACCTCACCGAGCCATGTGTTAACTCAAAGATAACTGTAGGGGTCAGCATGGCCCAGCAAAAGAAACGCTGCCCAACAGCTTCTCCTTCCCCCACCCGCTTTACCATATTGTATTAAAATTAACCTCTACCACTACTTCCTCCTGCTACTTCCCTCCACTTTCCTGGATTACCCCTCTCCTTTTTGGAATTTACACCAACAATTCTCAAAACAAGGGTACAAATAGCACATCTCGCCGCTAAGGTTAGCGTATGGTCAGGTGTCCGGGTAACGAAGCGTCTGCTCCGGCGAGCAGTTACCCTGAAGAAGTGAGCGGTGATGTCGTAGGAGAGCGCGTACCCTCTGGAACTGACGTTCTTCTGTGGGAAGACAAGGAGGAAAAACAAAAAGTTAACTCCTTCCCTTCTGAATTATGATTTTCTTTAAACATTTTGGGCGTCCAGCACAACTGGACCCACGTACACCAAATCACCCTGCGAGACCCAGAGCATCAGCTCAGAACACAGAACCTTCATTTCTACACGAAGCCACACCACCAACTGGGTAGTGCTTTATGGTCCCAGCACCAGCAAGTGCTGGAGGGCCCGAGAAAGCCGTCAGTCAGGATGGATAAAAAGCAGCGATAGCTATCCTCAGAGCACAGAACAGTGCTCTGAGGGACCTGCAAGGATCTGCCCCCAGGAAGCTGCAGGGATGCTTCTGGACGTTGTCTCCAGCGCATGTAACACAGGAGGATGAGCAGGATCTCACTCTGCACACAGCAAATTAGTTTAACGCCTTGGCATGACAGAAATAGGAGAAGAGCTCATGCTCAGTCCCTTACTCCTGAGGCCTCCACGGGAACACTGCGGGCATCTCTCTAACCCACTGTCAACAAACAAAGAGGGACAACACACCCACGCAAGAAGGTGCATCCCCAAGGCTGCTGCACGCGCGCGTGCACCAGAGGCGTGCGTTGTCATGAACAGCGCGAGGGGGAAGGCCGCCCGTACTGCTCGAGAGCTGGCCAAGCCGCTACCGGGCCTCTCTGTGATCACCCATGGGTGATTTTACCCCTGGACTGTGCACAGCCAGCTCCAAGCACTGCTGCGCTGGCTGGCTCCACCCCAGACCTGCCTACGCTATTTCCCAAGGATTCTCTCTCAATAGTATAAAACGCCACCACAATTCCAAATGAACGAACCCAAAAGTCATGCTAGAGCAGACAGTGCCGAGGGGGGCTCTGCAGAGCTAGGGGCGGGAAAGTCTCGAGCGTAATGAGTTGAACCTCCCCACATTCTGACATAAGCTAGGTTTGTCTGACATTTGGCTGCATTTTAAGTCAGGTCCTAAACCCGAGTTTAAGGTCTCTATCTAGAGCATTTACCAGTAAGGAATTACCGTTTGGCTAACGACACGTACCAGCTCCGAGTTTACAAAACGAAAAAAGTCTTCACAGTCCAACGTTGTTTTCTTCCCTTTTCGACAAGTAAGGATGAGAGCGGACGGAGGGAGCCCTACCAGAATCCTTAGGCAGGGGAGAATGAAACAGAATTGAGGTTTCCATTGAGAATCAGACCCCACGCTCTCAGGGCACGCGCCTTTGCTATTCAGGGGAGCCTGAGAGTACGTGAAACGTGAGAGGTCTCCAGCGCGTTGGCAGAAGCTGCACGAGGAATTTTTCCAGCCACCCACAAAAGAGCCCGCACTTCCACGAGACGTACACACCACTGTCGAAGGCGCTGTCAGTGGCTCACAAATGGAAACACACACCTAGATCGCAGCAGCAAGTAGGGTAATTTAACAATGGTTAACACAAGCGGCGGCTTTAAGAGTGCTGCTGGCTGTCAGAGCCCACGAAGACGCGCGGTCTCCGAAATCCGGTCTCCCGGCAGGGGCAAGCGGTGGCCCAAGATGGCACACTGACACGCAGCTAAGTCGTGCGGGTGGCAGGGAATAAATCTCCCTTGCACAATCGTTACCACGCCAGACAGTGCCATTTTCACCATCTGCAGAATCACAGGGCGGCCACCCGACCCTGCAGGTACGCGCCGTAATTGCTTTGAACGGCAGTTTCGTTCGCAGCCCTTCAGACCTGCATTTACCTTCTGTGCAGCAGCAGCTCCTGCTGCCTCCATAACTGCTCACCCAAAGCAGAGCCATGTTCTCTGTCTTTCAACCTTGCCTGGAGAATCTCAAACAGGAAATGTCTCTGGGCATCCAGGCAGCCAGAAGGCAACTTTCGCCTACACCCCAGCTCTAGTACCATCTCCTAAACAGGGAGAGGGGGAAAACACACCCCAGTGTTTGTCAGGGCTGCGCACTGGTTTCCAGTCAAGCCCTCTATGTTTCTCTGAAGTAATACAAAGAGATCAATAAGAAAAATCTCTCTCCCTCTCAATTTCCATGCCAGTGCTGACATCTGGGAACCAAACGTCAGCCTTGTGTACACCCAGGCATTAGAACATGCTTTAACTGGTCAAATTCAAGGACTGAACGTACACATCAAAGTCTGAAATCACCTGCAGCTTGCAGAGAATATCAGGATTGACTGACTTCTTTCGTTGGTCATGGCTACCCGGGTCAAACCTGAAATTAAGAGACACACCAGGTAACTAACCCTGTTAGCCCAGGCAGACAACGCAATTCAATTAAAGTGAAACAGCTTCAGATGAACATAAAGCTCTAACATTAGTGTTCCTTAAATAAGCTGTAGGCGAGACAGCAACTCTCCTCTCACCCTCACTCCTCATTTTCTAGCTTCAACCACTTCCTCAGGGGCATTAATGCTTGTCTGGCCGAACAAATCTGAATACAAATTCAACTTAAAGACAGACAGACTAGGGACTATCTGCGACTGCAACCCCAGACCTCTGTCACCTAAAGCAAGATTCTTATGCAGAGACTGGTGAGTCACGCAGAGTCGCCTCCCAGCTTTCACCGCCAGCCAGAGCGGTGAGAAGGGAATCACATCCACTCAGGAAAACACAGCCCCACGCAAGGCACAAGCTCGCGGCTCCTAGCTCACAAGGTCACGAGCTGAACCATTGCTTCTGCAGAAATGCAAGTCACAATGCAGAATACCTTTGTGAGGAATCCAGAATGGTATCAATAATAATGCCACATGCCTTCTCCAGGTCACCGTCGCAGCCACCAGAAGCAGAAGGTGCAGGAAGATACCACTGATAGATGGCCCAATAATGGAAATCCTGTCTGCAGTATCAAAAAGGGGAAGAGAGGAGGAAATCTATCACCGCATTTTAATGGCGCCCTTCCCTTGAGGTAAAAGGAAGTCCACGCAGCGGGAAGATAGATGGAAGCACCCTTCTAAGCACAAAGAGCCATCCAGCAGACACCACACGTCCTGATGTCAGCCGCCCCTCGCTTCCGGAAACGGGGAGGTTTTCTGAAAAGTTGTTTGGAAGGACTGCACGTGCCGGCCAGGAGTTATCTGGGTGAGCTTCCTCGAGTTAAAGCACGCGCCTCATTCTAGCACTGCTCGAACTCTGGACAAACCGCAGCAGTTGGCAGGCACTTGTGTCCCGCAGCAGCTTGTTTATTTACTTCCTGACCTTCAGTGCTTTTTCCTAATTTGGGTGGGAAAGACTCTCGAACCGTTCCCTTTTCAACAGGGCCCCTCTGCACTCACCTCTCCGCAGCAGAGAGAACATCCTTCTCAGAGCACACTTCCAGCTCCAACAGCAGCCACTCCCTGAAGGACAACTGGGAAAAGCAACGGTTTAGGGAAGAGGGCAGAGCAGCAGGGCACGTAACTTGTGCAGAACTGCCACCTTCTTCCCAACATAAAACCCACCTTCACCCACACCCAGACACAATCCCGTGCAGATTAATGGATATGAACAGGAGACGTCAACCCAAGGACGTTCCTGTACTGTTTCCATCGTGAGAAATCTAAACTAAAACCCCACTGGCATTCCAAAATTTACTGAAAGCGAGCCTATAAAGCATCTCTCACACGCCCACACACACCCCCACCCCTTTGACATTTCCAAACATGCTCATCTTCTTAAAGCCTAGATACTGAACGAACCTACGTTATTAGAAGTAAATGCTCAAACGAGCAAAGCACCATACTCAGACAGACTGGTACACGCATCAAAGAAAGGTCATCATGCAGAGCTACGTCAGCTTTGTACATCAAGCCAGCCAAGCACAGGGAGTCATTCCAGTAACGTGACAAACTCCTCTGCACAAAGACAAACTGGTTTTATACGAGCTAGGTTAAAAAAAGAAACCCTGTCAAATCAGATCTGCATTGCAAGGATGGTATAAAGAGAATAGCTGAGATGCTAACCGGCTTCAAAGCAAGGCAGAGCCAAACAATCTGAGGCACGCAAGCAGCTGAGGAGAACAGCGACATTTAGACAAAGCACCAGAAAAAGGAAGCAAGTATTTTCAGTTGTTTGACGCGCCATGACGGCACAGCCAGGACACAGCAGGAAGCTGAGGTTATCAACAGCCCTTTTCTCTACGGTTCTGACCATTTTCTTACTGCTATGGTACGCCCTGCCAAGCTTTCTCCTTTTTAAGCAGCACACAAAAGCTTCACCCCGGTCTTCTCTTTCTGCCTTATCACCATCGAAATCCACATACAATGCTGAGCGCATAACCTAGCGCACGCGACACCTTCAGCTGTCAGACCAGCTTTTCAGGCAGTAAGTTCTTACAGGAAGCGTTTTATCGCCAATAAGGAAATTGCAAAAACCGGATCTGAAAAGTGAGAATTACAGTGTGAACTTCAGTCACGGAAAAGATTTATACCTGGAATGCTTTTTCCTTCAAGAGCTCCTGAAAGCGTGCTTGCTTCCATAAACTGAGGCTGGCTCTTCTGTAGTTTGGAGAGAGGCATGACAGGGAACTCCAGGTTAGGTCAGTTTTAGCCTCCTCGCACAGGATTCCCCGAGCTTCCAAGCACAGCCGTGGCACGATGTACTGCAGCTAAAACAAAGGCATAAACCCCGTGCGTGTTTCCATCACAAAAAAAAGGCCCTCTGGTTGCATGAAGCTGCCAAGCAAGCCAATACGCAAGATGGTAACATGGGGGGGGGGTTACAAAGATGCACTCGCACGTAGTTTTCTTTGTACGAGTTACAGCCCCCCAGGGGCTGCAGTGGGAAACAGAACCGAGATTGAGCTTTCTGATAAGTAATAGCAAAGCTTTTTGCCTTTTACCTTTTTAACAAGGCTAGGGGGAAGCAAGGCACACAGATCTTCACGAGAATAGGATGAAAACTTGCACATAAGATAAGATGCCGCTGCAGTGCAAAACCTGAGAGAGAAAAAGAACAAACTCCGTTATCTGGTTGGTTCAATCGTATCTTTTCCCACTCACAGCAGTCCAAAGCCAAAACAAAAGCTGAGTGTTAAAAACGCTGTCAACCAACATGCCCCAAACCTATTTGCTTTGGGGACCACTGCTGTTCACGTGCTCCCAAGTACGTTTGCGGCACAGATTTCAGAACCAGAGGCGAAACTAAAGCCTTTAACAGCATCCAGTCAGTCCTCTCTCCAGCGGGCAGTACAATCGTCAGGACGCTATTTCAGGCGGGCCCACCATGAGCCTGTTCCTCTGTGCAGCAGAAACACCTACATACGCTCTGGAAACCCTCGGCAGGAGCAGGAACCAGCGCCCCTCCTGCGGCAAACCTAAACCCGTCGCTTGGAGGAGCAAGGATGTGCTGGACGCATGATCTCACCTCATGCAGAAGGCCAACGACTCTTCCGTCCTGCACACTAGCAAGCAGTTCCAGTACTCGGAAATGGGAAGGACCTTTTCAGGAGCAGGCTGAGGAATCCCAAAACTGGCTTCCACTTCAGGAATCAGAGCTCTGGATTCGCTTAAGTGGATCACAAAAGCTGCTAGTCCTAAAATGTGAGCGTCATTCAGGGAAGGACCCTGCAAGCCAAACATAGTAAGGAACTGAAGAGAGGAAGACGTTTCATTTGTAACAGAACAACCTTTCTCAGAAAAAAACCCTCAGAATTAATCAAGTAGCAGAGCATTGCTTCTGCCTGTTGACTAATTAGTGCAGCAATATCGATTTAGCAGACGAGAGGCAGCAGTTACATGAAACACGTTCTTCCTTCCTTGAAATTGTGCAGCTGCCTTTGGTTAATCTGCAGCAGAATTTGTGTGTTTCTGTAACACGGTAACTTGAAGCAACCAGCTGTAAATTCGGCCCTGCAGAACTGGAGACTCTCAAGGCTTTTTAGCCTCTGTGACAGCTAGCCTAGACTGTCGGCCTTTTAATTTCACCCTCGCAATATCACGGGGTAAGGGAAATAAACCCACCAGCTCTTCGAAAGAAAACCATACACTGCTTCACCCCAGATTTGGAGGTCTTACTTTTATTTTTAAAAGCAGCGTACAACTCAACTATACAGTGTGGAAGCTTAGGATTGAAGCATTCTACTATTTTTCTCTTGGCTCTGCTGATAAACTTGCTGCTTGTAGCTTCTGTTAAAACGTATCTCCGAATGTGTTAACCCTCGACAGCAGTATTTCCGTAGGAGAACATTCAGCTCATGTTCCTGAGAGCAAGCCCATACCACTTGATCAAAGTGGGACTTATTTTTTTTCCTGGAAGCTTGAAAGCTAGCGAAGCCCCTCCGCAGGGCAGTCCAGCCAGCTACGTGCCCCACAGCTCAGGAAATGGAGGCCTTTAGCACACTATAACCATATGATTCTTGGTTGGAAAACTAACCTGGTGATAAATCAGCTGGCAGAGCCTGCCCAGAAGCGCAGGTAAGAGATTCCTGTGTCCACACATCATCTTCACAAACAAGGAGAGACACGGTCCCTGCCTGCAGAAGGTAAAACCCACATGCTCGTTTTACTGCTTCTTGTTATCCCCAAGTTCAGGAAGAGGTATTTAAAAATGCTTAAACACGCTGAACCTGAGCTACACTTGTCTATAAAAACAGGACAATCATTATTCCATTCACAGGCTCAAAGGAAGCGTCCCTTTTGGCGTACCTGAAGAGGACCCCTATGAAAACACGAACCCTGCCAGCGCCCTGCCTCAAACACTTGATTATATATAGTCAAAGAGCTGTTTCTGAGACGACGACAAGGAGAGGAGGAAGCTGCCTGGGGCACAGTCAGCTTTTTCCAGACAGAGAGCACAAGGTAAACAGAGGCAGAGCAATAAACGGGATCAAAAAAAACCAAAGCAAGAGCAAAAAGGAATTAATATGACATGGTCCTGTTGCAAAATACAGGAAGGGAGGAAGGGAGGGACTTTCCCACCCAGCTGACAGAAGCAAAACAATCCTCAGGAGACTGGATGGGGACTTCGGTTTAGAAACAATTTCCTGGGATGCTCTTGTTTATCACAGCTACTTTTCAGCACAGGTTTTCAACACAGATTCATCTGCTCCAGGGCAAAACAGCATAAGAGAGAGGGAAGGATGCACTGGATGCCAAAGCACGCTGCACTCCAGAGAGGCGGCCACCCAGTTCAGTAGTCAGCAGCTGGGATCACAGGCAGCTTGCCAGTACGCTGGTGCTCTCCAGCAAAGCCATTTCCCCCTGGAATGCTGACCATGATGTCCACAGGCTTCTGTTACATCAGGAAGGAGATGGCTGCTAGCAGAGTCCTTCCAGTGGCAGAGGAGTGCCACCTCTCCCTCCTCATACAGGCCACAGTCAAACTGAGTCGCTCGCAGGGGGAAGAGGGGACGGAGGCAGAGAGCAGGCGTACCACGCTGCTCTTCCTCTGCCTGCTGCCTTGGACTATGCCTCGCTCCCTTCATATTAGATACGGCATTAGGGATGAAGGCTGGATCTGCAAAAGCACTGAACGTGCCAAAAAAGACACCCCGAAGATACATCAGTGCTCGCTGTCAGAAGACAAGCATTGTCCTCTCCTGACCTTTAGAGTCAGCCAGCAAGTCACTCCCGGACAAAAAGGATTTGCTTCGTTCCCCCTGCCCCACCAAGCTGAAACGCCAGGCCAAGCACGTAGTATTTCTGGGAAGCTTTCATACGTTGTCACAGAGCACGGAGCAGAGCCAAACGCCACCTTTTTCTGAAGGGATCAGTGACAACAGGGGAGAAACATGTTTTATTTACGCACATACATGAAAGTGCATTAGTTCGACTACAGAAACTCAGAATTAAGCAGCCTGCAAGCGCCAGCCTGGCACAGTGGGTACAAACAACCAGAAGTCCCTTCTTGCCCCTAGACAAGTGTTGGGATTCGAGTGTATTAACCAGTTATGATCTCCCTACTCTTCTACTCGCATCTTACCTGTCCGGAGGGTTAAAATAGGAAGCAGCTATTAGGTTTTGGCAGAAGGATGTCAGCAGAAGATCAACAACCTGGAATAAGAGACACACTGCTAATTCCTACTTGTCGAGCCACATATCTAGATCTAGTTTTGAGCTGCCTATCTACTGTGTTTCCCAACATTAAAACAAAGAGACAAATTGGTCAATGACATTCACTGCAAGTCGTACAGATCCACTGGCACTAAGAAGAGATGGGAAGTTAAGCCCATTACAGCCCAGGAACGATCCTAGCACACAACAGATACCTAGACAAGCCTGCTGAAGAAAGCCTAGCTCATCACAGGGCTGCCCTAATAGAATATATCTCTAGATCTCACCACCAGACACCCAACAGCTTCCAGCAGATTAAAACACATTCATAGTCTGTGCACAGGGCAGACGAAAGGAGAAGTGTATTTCCTCTTCTCAGACAAAGCAACCTTTCACTGGTACTATCCAGATGCATTTTTACCTACTCAACCCCGAGTTTCGCAGCCTGAGCCAGATGGTACCCACCCTCTGATGGCAGGGTTCCAGCCTGGGGGCAGAAATGTCAACCTGGACTGCAGAATTCAAAGTAGCAGCTTCGTTCTCATCACTGCTGTGACCCAAGACGCTCGCGAGTCTGTCAGAAATCGCTGCAATCTGCGCCGGCACATCTGCAGGGAGGTAACAGGAGAAGAGGAGAACCAGGACAGAAGGCATGAAAGACTTATAACTCCACAGAGCAGGAAGAAGAACAAGTGAAATATATACTCTAATGGATCAGAGCCCAAAGTATGTCACAAAAGGATTTAATGAGCAAAAAAATGTTAGCTGGAACACAGCGATCACCACCTCCATTTTAGAAGACAGCATTATTTTCCCCCAGTACTGCTACCAACACACATCAAGGACAGTTTTTCACACCAGAAAGGACACAGCCTTCCAAAGGGGGCCAAAGCCACCAGGCGAGTCCCCAGAACAGGGCTGCCCATCCTGGCAGAGATCGGTGCGGTACCAAGTGATCCACAAAGACACAGACCTGAAGTTCCAAACTCAAACATGGGAAATACATCGGACATTTTATTTATCTTTTTATATATATGCGTAGCCAGAAGGATTTACAGATCTGAATGATTACCACCCTCACGTACCAGTGGGAAGTAGCTACCGCTGTTGCTTCGGCTGGCATTAGCCACATGTCATTAATGCAGCTTTTGGAACAGCCAGTTACGGGTAGTTCCAACTTGCCGCCCCACCTACCTTCGTATTTAGCCTGGTCCGCAATCAGCACCCTTAGTTCAGCCAGTTCAGCCTTCAGCTGCTCAACAGGCTCTTTGGAATGGCTGGTCTCTACTTTTGATCCATCTAGACAAATAAGAGAGAAACGCAACCCACGACCCTTACCTTTGGGCATCACATCAGTTCATAAAATGCATTCAGCAACCTCTGCGTACATTTTCTGTAAAAGCAGCATTTACTTTGCTGTAAGCTATAACAGAGCCCCAAACTGTCAGCCTGCCGCATACACAGCTTTGTTTTTACATTCGAAATGTGTTATTTGATTAATCATTTAAGAGTTTATGCCCAGTTGCAGAAGGAAATGAAGTTTTTAAAGACAAGAGGCAAAATTGTTCCCCTTTCCGAGTTTTCTTCCTGCTTGCTTTAGCTCTCTGCCCCTCACAGAAACATTTGCTGTCCTCAAAAGGCTGGAACCAGTCTCGAAACACAGACGTTACAGCATAAATACTATGTCATCAGCTTCTCCTCAAGCCCAACACCATGCAACATCTCCAGATGCTATGTGTCACTCTATTTTGGGGTTTGTTTAAAAGAAGAAATAAAATTAAATTCCTTTCACCACTAGAAAGACAGTGCCACCAGCAGCAAGCTGCCACAGCACAGCCCCAAAAACCACCCAGTACGGTTCGTTAGGCAGGAACAGCGCCTCGTACGCTCAACCGTGAACAAGAGCCGTAAATAACAAGGTTAAAATTAATACTTGTTATAAGCACGCTGTAAAGCAAGGAGGTGTTGGGAGACAGCTGAGTCACCTTTGTGCGCGGGAGCGAGCACTAACGAGCAGGGCAGGCTTCGAGCTGACCAACACTCGCTCCTGCCCCGGATCTGGTCTCTGTGCAAGAGCCGCAGGGATGGATTAGGACGGAGGGGAGGGCAGGGGACGCGGATCGGGCCGATCAGGGGGCAGGGGACGCGGATCGGGCCGATCAGGGGGCAGGGGACGCGGATCGGGCCGATCAGGGGGCAGGGGACGCGGATCGGGCCATCCCACTAGAGGTCACTGGCAATTCAAGGACTCCTGTGGCACTCGGGCTGCCCGTGGGATCCCACATGCAGGGATCCTTCATCCCGGTTGCCAGGACAACCTCCGCAGCCAGACTGCTGCACATCTGCGGTTCTGCGCCGTCACGCCTCTCCAGCTACAGCATCTCCAGCAAGCCTCAGAGTGCCCTGAGTAGGAGTCAGCTACAGACTCGGCTCTGCACACAGAGCACACTCGTCTCCACCGCCCTGGGAGGGGTCTCTGCTCGCTAGCCTGACCTCTTCGTTTCCTATAAGCCTGCGGTGAGGATGTTGCCCATTTTAAGATGCATTTGAAACACCCACTTGCTGAAAGAGATAGGAGAGCTCATTAAATATCTATTACACTGGCACACACTGCACCGGTAACGTGGCTACAGTGCCGGGAGCTGAAATCAGCGGGGCCTTCCCACCCAGACGCGTGGAAACATTGCGCCGCAGTCCCTTCGCCGCTGGCTCCGTTCCCAGCCCCTCCGGCTCCCAGCCCTCAGTCACCCACAGCGATCCAGTCTTAGGAGGGGATGGCGGTGAGTTCAGACAGCACGAACGCAAGGGAGCGACGCGGTGAGGTTCGCACCCCAGGCCAGCCGGAGCCGAGAAGCATCCGAGCTGCAAACGCTGATTCAAGTAGATGCGTTTGAGCTTGATGTGAATCAGCCAGCTCGGGCACCACGCGCAGCCTCAGCGCAGCGCGGAGCTCCACAGGGACTGCCGGGATCCCACCCGAGCCGGGTGGGCAGAGAAAGTCATTAGAGAGTATTTAGTCCCTCAATAAGACACAAAGAATATACACGTATTTACATATAGACCTAATTTACATTTAACGACCTAATCGGCCATAACTTTTGGAAATTTTTCAATTCAGGAGGGCATCAGTGGAAATATTAGCTTTTCTTCAAACTGATCCATAAGTAAATGTTAAATTTTTTTACCTTGTAACATTTTCTCTTTCATAGCACAACAGGCTCGCGTGTACGTGGAGTACAAGTTTGAGGGTATTTTATCAGCTCTAGAGTAATAAAAAAAGACAGTTATTTTACCACATACCCACATTCAAACTTCAGCTTTATCAAATATAAGCGTAAACAACAGCTATGCTATGAGATGTAATTAGAGGCTCCAAAGCATACTGAGCATCTGAAGCATTTTTTTTAATCGTCATCTGACACGGGGGCCAGGAATTTATATCCAAGGTTTCCGCAGCCAGTATTACACGTTTAACACACACTACACAAAACCAATGCTCTATATATTATTATTAATGCACGCATTAATGCACGCATTAATGCCTATTTCATAAGCAGCGCGTGTCTAAGACCACATAAGAGCGTGAGTTAGGTGACACACAGTATTCACGCATCTAGAACGCTAACGTGGTGGAGACCAAAGCCTGACCTTGCCAGGCAGGCGCTCTGTGCTAAAAACACACTGCGTGAGGCTCCCTAGAACTCAGCTGCTGCTCTTACGGCTTTGTTTTTAAGAACTGATGCAGGGTTTTTTAGAGGCAGACCGGAATGCCAAGGCAGGACCACACGCCTCATTTGTAGGCAGCGCTGCAAATGTTTTTCTTCACAACAGGTTATAGAGGAATTGCTGGATTTAAAATAAAGCTGTTTCTGCGATGCAGAAAAGCACTTTCAAACACGCATGAAGGACAAGCTTGAGTTCTGAGAGGGGCTGTGTTCTGGGACGTCACCCTGGTGTCCCTTAAGAACAGCTCATAAAGCATTAACACACATTTAAGTTTCATCTTCCCCTTCTCCCATATCCTCTCCCCAGGAGAGGAGAGCTTTTCACAGGGGGCTCACCTTCCTGGTGAAACTCTACATCCAGCAGAATTCCCCAAAGTTTGCATAAAAATATATCCGGCCTGCAGCCAGAGGGCTGCCAGGACAACTTCTAGATAACAATTTTAGAGTGGCGAGAGGACTAACTGCAGAACTGAAGACATTCACCTACACAGACAAGCTCCCCCATCCACAACCTGCAAGCCTGGCCACCAAGCCCTGCCAGGAGGGTTGGCCAACACTTGTAAAGGCGTCAAAGCCTCCAATGATCTGACATAAAGTCAAGAGTTCTGAAGAAAAAGTCCAGAAGCGCAGAAAATAACCAGGAAGTCTCAATACCTCTTTAAAGAGTCTATAAAAGCCATGCGCGTATCTGGAGTTTTAGGGAGCTGCAACAGAAGAACAGGCAGGTTAGGCACAAATTACCCGTCTGCAAACACACACCTAAACGGGAGGATCAAATAAAAAAAGCCAAAAACAAATACTAACCACACGTGGCCTGAGCAAAGCAGGAAGAAACCAGGAAGTATAGTACGGTCGCCTGAAAATACTGCAACAGAAAAGAAATATAGCAAAATATTAACGATGCCGAAGGTGCAAAGTGCCGTCTCGTTACCTCAGGAATTATTTTGGCTCCTGCAAATAGGAAAGATTCACGGTAACATGAACCACCACAGACAAATCAAGCCTGGATTAGCCAATAGTTATTCATTTATTTGATTTTGCTTTTTATTTATAAGACTTGTGACTTCTCTGGCAGGCGTGCGTATGCCTTTTCACTCTGCACAGCCTCTATTCAGATGACAACTGAGGAAGAGGATAACATGGGAAGAGCTTCCCAAACCCTCCTTTGCTCACAGATCCTCAGTTTTGCTCGTTTTGTTATTTCGATTTGGACTTGGCTTTTATTATTATTACGGCTAAACACAAGAAGAGTTCAAAAGCACAAGGTACCTGGCTTCTATCACGGATGTTGGGATCTTCCTTGTGTTTTCAAATATCTGAAGGGCCTTTTCAACATCACGAAGCGCCTGGCCTTGAGGCTGGCTCGCAGAGGTAACAGGGAGAGAAGGATGTTGTGAGAAATCAAGGATGACGGTAACCTTCCCTGCTTGTTCTTTCAGGGTTAGTAGCAGTTGTCTGGGCTGAAGGGAGGGGACTGAACACACACAACTGAACAGCAAGAACTACCTGATGTGCGGAGCAAAACTGCAGGTTGGGGAAAGCGGGCCTGAGCCGCCAGCCTGCCTCGACAAGGCTATTCTGGGTCAGCCCAGAGGTCCGCGCAGCTCTGTGCACGCCTCCCTGTTCCTGCTTAACAGCGCATTGCTTATTCAATTGTCCCCAAAGGGGACAACATCTTTTCTCCTCTGAATTTGTTTTATTGTTATTCTATTTTACTTCGTACACTCGGAGTTAAGACCCATTCTCTTGGCTTCCAGCCCATGCTACTACACTCCAGGCAGAGGGGGTGCCGCCCCGGGTTTCTCTTGTTCGAGCCGTAAGACATCTTAAGACTGCAACAACCCGGGCTGGTTTCTCAACTGAGAAACAGATCAGGCTTGGAAGAAAGTAAATGAAATCTTCATTTACAACTTCCTGATCACCGCAGGACTAGATTTCATTGCAGCACATTCCTGCACGCCCTGTCACCAGCCTGTCCTTCATGTACTCCAGGCGACTATCAATGAGGCCTCCTGGTCTGCCGAACTTGTGATCAAAATATAGGAAGGAGCCACAGAGCCAAATGCTTCCTTCGCGGTTACTGCTGTTACCCAGAACTTATCCTGAACCACGGCGTGAAACTGCACGCTGCAGATCCCCTCCCCAGGTCTCCTCTACTTACAAACACTTTGATACAACACCAAATAGGCGATATGCTGTACTGAAAAGAATCGAGATACACAGGAAATGCTTTCCTGTGTGATCAAATCATTGGGAGCAAATCCATAGAGGGAAGGGTAACAAGCTGGTCAATCGGCAGAGCTAACGCGGCCCCAGTTCCCGCAAACCTCTGCTCTGCATCCCCACACCATACAACACCGTTAGATCTCCTTTTGTCCCTTAAACCCTCCCCCACAGAATCTCCCATTTGTTTTCCACACCTCACAGTACAGGACGGGCAAGAGGCAGCCAGCGTTTCCTGCTTCAAAGAGCAGGTGCTGACTGGGAGGCCAGCGTAGGTGCTGCTTGGCCCAGAGCTGGCTGCCGAGTTCCTCTGCAGCCTCATCACAGAACACTCACGACGGTCTGTTTGTCCCCTATGTAAGCCCAGTTTTCTTGGAGTCTGGGGAGAGTCTGCGTATCTATGGCCCTTAACCCCTCTGCCTTAAAGCTGGAGAAGATTTGGCAGCACGCTCAAGCTTGGTAGGAAGGGCAGAGGGGTGGAAAACCTCAGCTCCTGCCCAGAGGGAAAGGGACGTGACGGGTAAGAACAGCGTCTGACAGGCCACCAGTACCTGCACCGACTCATCCGCGGATGACAAGTCTTCATAGAGTCCCATATCTTCTATAGCAACCTGTGTGAGGGTACAGAGAGGTCGCACCGTCCCAGCACCGCTGGTATTTTGACAGATCCAGAAAGAACGCTTTTCAAAGAGACGGTTTTTACCAACCTTGAGGTCGGCCAGCCTGGTTTTAGCCAGAGTGATGTACTCGAAGAGAATCGACCGATGTTTTGTTGGCACAAAAGGCGGGTACATTATATGGACCTGAAACATGAAATCCACAAAAAGACGCGCCATTCTTACAGGAAATTAGTGTAAAATTCTGGTTAATATTTACAGTCATTTACCTCAAATGTTCCCCAAAGATGATGGTGTTGCTTGTTTTAAGACAAGCCATTTTCACGGCAACCAGTATGCAATTTTTCCCACCACCACCACCACCAACCAAAGAACACTGAAGTGCTTAAATTTTTCTCCGTGAAAGGAGTCCTCCTTCTTGTCAAGTAAATAAAAGAATCTCGTACGTCCTTATTTCAGGAAGAAGAGCTCTTGAATAAGGTATCAGATGTAATGCAATTACTATAACATCAATAATACGCCAAACCTAGCCAAAGACACAAATATGTTCACTTTGGAGCAGGTCTGTATCAGTCTTTAGAAAACCATCTGCACCTTCTCACCTTCAAGTAGGGCGCTGCTTCAAAGGGCACCAGCTCTGACAAGAACTCGAAGAGGAAAACCAGAGCCTTCTTACTGCTCCCATGGTGACCGCCAGCGCTCCCGAAGGAAGCCTGAAACAGGGGAAATGACAACGCGGCCTTTCAGTGGGGAGAGAATCCCCACTAAACTCGCTAAACTCGGCGCACAAATCCCAGGCATCCATTACGGATAGCTGCTTTCTGTCCAGAGAATCCTTCCGGAGAAAAGCCTCCAGAGAAAGTTTATAGGAACCTCTACGGAAGTTTTCTTTGTGCTTCTCTGTCCAGTTTCCAGAGCGCCTGCCATGTCGTGCTCAACGGCCCAACACGCCGCTATGAGAACACTCGGAGGAGTTAAACAAGGCAACCCCAAAATGCACCAAAGGATTGGGATTCAGGAGGGAACCACAAATCCGCAGGTTTCTACGCATATTTAGCTGGGCATCATAAGGAAAATAAGGCAGTCTGGGACTATACAGAACATAACTTGTTCTCCTTTTGGTACATCCTGAACGCTATCAGCAAAGGCTGAGCTTAGATTTGCAAACTCATACAAAGAAATTTTATTTACGTGGAGATTTGCATACCTAAAATACCTACATGTTTACATCGAAAAGCTAACGACCAATTATCTGCCAGGTCAAACACGGCCATTACAGCTGCATGCAAACATCCAGGAAACAGGAAGGCTTCATCTGCAATAACCCACAACTTACGCAACAGCAGCGGTGTTGGTTATCAAGGTACTGAAATATATCCAAGATTATGATTATAACAGGAATTACATGTCTGCATTCCTGACAAATAACTAGAGGAGGCAAGACGGGCTGAAAAGATGAAAGAAGGGAAGACCAGAGAAAGCCAAATAAATATATTCTTTGCAGACACGGAGGCAGTAATAAATATTAAATAGTTCTTAATACCAACACAAGCACTGGTTATGCTTTCTTTCCCCCCCTCCCCTCTCTCAAATTCCTGGCTATCTTGTCTGAAACTAGGCTTTTGCTGCACAGCAGAACATTCCTTGTGGGTGGGTTTCCCACATACTTAAAACAAAGATTACCAGTCAGCCTCATTTAGTCTTACCTTAAACCACTCAGAGTAAGGCATGAACACAGCAGGGCCCTCCAGAGCAGCCTGACGAGCTATCAGGAAGGCCGTGATCATGTGTTCCATATCATAATTCTCAAAGGCCTTTATCAGGAGATGGCTCAGTAGATCTAGAAACATAAAACAATAACCTCAAACTTTGCTCTTAACAGCTGTGCTGTAAGTTTCTACAGTAAATGAAGACGAATATCTGTGATAAAACATCTGGCACATAAAGATGTGTACTGCAGCTTGGGGAACCTTTGGGACTTGCTTGTATTTTTCATTCACTTTCAAAGGTCAAATACTCTAGGATTTCAGCCTGCAAGAATTGCAGGAGGTCCAGCAATGAGATAATCAGTAAGAAACTAACAAACACGGTCTGCTAGCAAAGGCGAGATAAGAACTAAGCCTCAGTAATCACTGCTCCAATTAATAATGACGGTTATTACCAAATAACCACTTTTAGCTTCACACTAACTTTGAGAAGCGTCAGGCACAAGGCCTGGCATTCAAGTCACCACTGAAAAGCAGATCTTCTGCCATTCTTTTCCGTGTGGGAATCCCGAAAACAGCAACTATGAACGACTGTGCTGCTGCACCAGTCGGCAGGGTTTCCCCTGCAGTACCTGAGCAGCAACGAGCACACACTAGCTTGCAGGCTCGCCAGTGCCTGCTTACCTTTGAACAGCTGCTCAGCCTCGGCCTGGCAGACCACCAGCGTGGAAACGCAGGACAGGACGTGCTGCCAGTTCACTTCGTGAGTCTCCAGAACCTGCTGCAGCTGGCAGATCGACTCCTTTGCACTGAACGCCACGAAGAGCTGGAGGAGCGATAGCGATGCCTTTTAGCTATGACAGAGCCACCCGTGAGAGTGAAGCACGCTGTCAAGATTAACACCTAGGTGTCTGCTGCACAGCGTTTGAAAAAGCTATCCTGCACGCATCTTTAGTGTCCGCTTTCCAGGGCCAGGTCTCATCCTGGCTCGGAACCAGCACTGGCTAAAGCAAACAGTAATATTCTGATGCTTTCAGAAGGCATGTCATGTTCTGCAGCAGTAAGAACTCACATGTTCAATTATTATCTTAGCTCTCATTAACAGCTTTGCACAAAAGTCCCTTTTTCTTCAGAAGTCCCACTTGCACAGAAGTAGTGCTTTTTCTTCACGCTACCTAAAATTCCTGGCAGCGCGTTCAGATTCTGCGACTGGAACACACTATTTTTAAATCATCTCATTTCAGATATTTCAATGAATATAAACCCAACACAGTAAAGCTCTCTGTGAAACCAGGAGGACGTACTTTGCGATACAAGGTAGTAAGCAGCGAACACGTTCTTGCAAAGCTCCACTCCTTCTGCATGTGGATGGCGTCAGACACTGTACCCAGGAAAAGAAAGTTTACTCTTCATGAATAGATTTTAAAATACACCCAAAACGCACAGCTTGACCACACAAGATCTCCCTTTGGCTCTGACAGCCAGCTACACTGAAAGCTGTCTGCCGAAATCCTCTCTCGCGCCTCTGGAACGCCAGCTGTGGCAACAGGGACTGCGCCATTTCACTACCGCACTGTCATCTCGGAGCTGTTCTTGTGACCAGACACTTGTTGGCCAACATAACGCACGCACAGGGCGGCCAGCAAGGAGTCAGCCTGCTCCCCAGTCATCTCTTCCAGCCGGACGCCGGCAACGACACAGCCCTCCCACACAACAGGTAGGCAGCTCGAGATCACAGCTCAGAGTGATTTTACCAGAGACTTTTGTGGCCCAAACGTATTTCTTCCTAAAAACATCAAGTTTCACAATTGCCAGTCACGGATTAGAAGCCTCCCTGCCTTGATCTACCAAAAGAAACACCCAGTTGGTAGAGCAAGGCCATGCCTTGGGCTTAAACCCAAACACACACAGGGGCCAGACTATTTTAGCCCCGCGCGCTTGCTGCGGCGCCGCCTCCCCCGCTCGGTTTCTCCTTTGGCCAGAACTTCTCCCAGAGGTCAGAGCTCTCCCACACCTGCTCTGTAAAGGCTGCTGTTAGACGTTACTCCAAATATCTGTTCACGAGCCATTGGCTGAAGCTCTGTTCAAAGGCACCTATTTTCTACCTGAGGTTTTCTCCTGAACTACAGCCCTCTAAAGCCCTGATTAATTTTTTTTTTCCCCCCTGTGTGATCTGGCACCCTGCCCCAGGGAAGGAGCTGGGGAGGCAGCTCTGGGTCCTCCAGGCTGGACTCCATTCAGCGAGGGCTGGGTGGGATGGAGCTCCAGCCACACCACAACACCACACCCTGGAGACACTCGCTCCTCCCCGCCTTCTCCTACCTTTCAGCAAGGGGTTGTAGGTGAGAACCTCGGTCAGGGTGTGTCTAAAGAACTGCTGCAAGGAATCCGGAGGGACCACACTTTTGTAAACAGGCACGCTGAACACATTCAGCCTACAAATGGCAAGGAAACGTTCAGAAACAATACACAGGCAGTTTGATCAACCAGGTACTGATTAGGGTGAATGACTCTTTCTTCTACATGTCTCTTCTCAAATTGCCAGGGATACATAATTTTTTTTAAAAAAAAAATCTCTTGGCTACTCAGTATCACGCAGCTATCGGATTTACAAACTTGAGTCAAATGTACGCCCCTGCACAGGACAGGACTCGCTTGACATGTACAAAGTTCGTCAGACAAAACGGGTTTGGAAGCAGGAATTGGAGGAGAACATGACGGCACCTTCCAGGTGTTTCTGCTCAGAAGCAGAGTGAGAAAACTTGTCAGGGAAGCTCGCTACGTGCCGAGAGGGTGCTCCAGGATTGGTCCCAACACTGCCAGAACGCCCTGGCCCACCTGACGCTTACTTTTTTACATGCATTTTTGCTTGCACGTATTTTATTAGACAGAACACTAACCCCAAGTAGCACGGGGTGGGGAACATTCCCCCTATTTCAGTACCAGGTGTAACAGTGGATAAAAACCTCCTCCTGACGTTATTCAGGGCAACAGCGTTTCTTACCAGAACCTCATAGCTTGCAACGTGGAAACATCTTCCTGCTTCTCTTTACCAACAGCATCGAGCACCCCTGTACCCCAAAGCAGAGACAAAAACGCAATGAGAGAAATGGAAATGGAAGGAACTGTGGCACTAAACAACACAGGAACTAACTGGAACAAGCAATTTGTGCACCTTTAAGAAGGTGACCCCGTTAGGGAAATGCGTAGAAGCCATTCAGCAGCATTAAATTCTTGTGAATTTTTTTTTTTCAAAAGTGACCCAGAGACTCAAAAACCATTATCACTAACCTTGAACCAATTTAAAAGCATTCCCAAGAACATGCTAATAATTAAGCCATCTAAAAATGCACATAAATTAGTATTTAATTTCCAAACCCAATCCTAATTGTGCAGCGCATCTGCGAGTGACCACTGCAACGCTGCGCAAGAGGAAAGTCTGTCTGGAGGCAGGGATTTGCAGAGGGAGCTTTGCATTAACCACCCCTGGAAACAATGGCCGCAGCCACCGAACAAAGAGCACGCTGCCGCGAGTGCCGCGCTTCGTAACGGCCCTGGGACTTCCTGTTAGGTTGGCTTAGCAGAAATTCCTTCAAAAGCTAGATCTGCCCCAAAACGACTGGTGGAGGTCAAACAGGTAGGCAGCTTGCTCAGCACATCGCCTCGGCCATCAGCCTACACCACTCAAAGCCCACGTACTGAGAAGCCCTTTGCTTTACAGCCTCTCACAGCAGTTCTCCTGTTTCTTGTCCCATCCTACCTTTAAAAGCCTCCTCTTTTAACAGTTAAAAGAGTTTATCAGGATCCTCCAGCGAAGCACACTGAAAAGGGCATTTACTGAGCTGGGGAGGCAAAACAGGAGTCCCTCACATCCCTTTCCCAGGGCAGTCCACATTGTTAATACATAACACTCCCCTCCCCTGCTGAGGAATACCTTAAGGTTAAGTAGGGGAGAAGAGAGAAAAGGAGATAAACTGCTTATCCTCGGGCACAGGAGTTCAGTATAGCAAGATCATTGCTAGGAAGCACACTGCTGCTCAGCCTGTCCTGCTCCTCCTGAAGGTCTTCATTAATAGTGAATTATTTTACATGAAGAATCCTAATGTTCTTCAAAGCAGCTGATTAGTTAAGTGAAAGCCCTCAAAGGTGACCCAAAAGCATATACTAACAAAAATATCTTACATAAAACTCGTTTAACACATTTTTCAGGCGCACAGACTGCAAGTCAGTCAGCGGCAGCGCGCTGCACAAACGTGAAGGTCAAACCAAGAGCAGGTTAGCAGGCTCCCGCCTGACTGCCGGAGCCTGCCCCTCTTCCTCCCAAACCTCCTAGTCCTGTGTCCGTAAGGGTTATTTTTCAAGTACCAACACTGCTAAAGGGCCACCTGAGATGGGACTCACACATTAAATAATAAAGCACTCCTCTTACAGCTTTCCCTTTTTAGAAGCGCCCGGCAAGGGCCGTAATCTCAGCCTCCAGGCAACGCTCCCTGCGAGACACGGGGTAAGGGATCAGGCTGGCAGTGCCCACGGGGAGGGAGCGAGCAGTCCTGGTGCTGCGTCCTGCCTTTCCCTCACCTTAAGGCCGTCAAAAAGCACCACCCTCCGCAGCAGCGCCGAGCACGCTGCTCACTGGCATGTTTCAGAAACGTGGTAAAGCTAAAGTGCCGTCGCTAAGGAGACGGGAAAGTAACGGCAGCCGCACGGTCCGGTTGTACTAATACGGCGGCGTGAGCGAGCGCTTCCTCCGCTCTGTGGCAAATACAGCGACTTACCGCCAAGATCACCCATGACGCAAGATTAAAAAATAACCCTCACGCGTGTTTAGTCTTTCTGCAGCGGGATTTGCAAGGTAAACCAGGCACCGCCACGCTTGAGCTGCCAGCGGCGGCATCGGGACTGCCCACGCCAAAACAGGCACATCGTCCACGGGGCAGTTCCTGAACACTGGCCATTTAACGACTACACGTGTGCATTGGATGCCTTTGCTCAGCATAAACAAAAAAATAGGTTTCACAGAACGTCAGCCTGCAAATCCAAACCACGAACCAGCAGAAATAACTTTGTGAACTCAAAGTTTGACTCATTAAGCAGGAAAAATCCTGGCTTTGCCTCTGTGCTGTGAGAGGTTGGGTTGCTTCCAATCACAGTTGCTAAAAATCAGCTCAGGTATCAACCCGATGTTGCAGCTGGGAGCATAAACACGAACGAGAACAAGAGGCAAGAAATGGTGTGCAGTGTTAGGAGGCACTCGCTCTACGCGAGCGAAAGGAGGAGAGAGGCACGTACCAACCAGCGGCGTAAACACTATGCACAACAGAGGAAGAGCATCCCAGGCAAAGGACGACTTAGAGATTTAGCAAGGAGCAAGGAGCGCAAGTCTAGCAAACAGCAGTGGCTGCACAAAGGTGGGATCTCAAAACCACTTACGTGTCAACATTCTTTGTAGGACAGCACGGCAGATCTGTTCAGAAGCGACAAATTAAGACCATTTAGAGTTTGAAAGAGCTACAGTTACATGCAGAAAAAAATAAATTGACTCAGAGTTTTGTCCCTCCTAATTTGAAGCTTAACTTTTACCTCAGGCTTTACAATAGACAGGAAGGGCAAGCGCTTCCCTGCTTGCTGGGATTCCATGCCCCACATTCAAATGGAAAAAAGAGCAATCAAGGTGAAACCAAGGAAGCTTACAAAACCCTCGACACCTCACCTTGGAGAAATTCTCTCTCTCAAAAGAGGCCTTGTTCTTTGTTTCACCATTTCCTCCTCCCCACCCAGCACCTGGACCACCACCCTTTCTTGGTTGCTCTAAACCAATTTATTTATACTCAGCGAGGCATGGAGATATATAATGGGGCTACTTCTTTTCATAACCATTTGTAAATAGGTTCCTTTTATCCTTACATAGGGGACATTTTTGAATTCCAACTTCCTTCCCAGCTCCGAAGTTTGCTGAAAGCCATTCTGCAGAAACACGACCGCAAAGTCTGCAAATCAAGAAGGAATTAGTGCTTCAGCATCCCCTTTCGATAAAGGCCGCTTGCTCTTTCGCCTCCCCGTAGCGCCCGAGAAGCCTCACTCACTACACAGCAGTCAGCAGGAATCATTTATTCTCTTGGAAGGAAATTACTCCCAGGCAAAAGGGCCTAGAGCCACGATGGCAAGGAGCACAGACACTTAAAGGATTATGAAGACTAAAAGAATTTACAGGTCTTATGCTCTGTTACCACTGCAGAACTCGTGGGTTGTACCTGACCAGTTACATTGGTCCAAAGGTCTGCCTGCAGCTCTTCAATCACATCGTGTAGGGATTTTATTTATTTTTTCTAAAGACGACCACAAAATAATAGAAAATGATGGGGGGAGATGGAACCGTTAAATAGTTCTGGTCCAAAATATCTCAGACACTTTTGCAGGAGTGTCACGCACTCAATATATTATCATCCCTGGCCCCATACACCTTGCAATTACACTTTCCTGTGATGCTGTACCTCAATGGGATATAGAAATTCAAAGCGATTATGTTTTAAGGGGGAAAAATTTGCTAAATTCACTAGATATAAGCCTACATTCCCCTCACTGACACGAGGTAAGGAAGTGCCAAGCGAGGCTTCCGAGGCGCGCGCCCTCGCTGCCCGCTGCGCGGGCCAGCGGCCCGGCCCCGCTCCACCAGCGCCCGGGCGAGTGCCTTGCCTGAGAGAAGGTGCCCAGCAAGCTCCGCGTCCCCGGACGGCGCCTCCGCCCGCTCGCAGAGGCCGCAAAGGCTGCTGCACAGCCACTCCACCGCAGCAGGCGCGGCCGGGTTGCTGAGAACAAACAAAAGCACACTCAGTTCAATCCCTGCTGCTCTTTGTAATGCTTGGGTTGGACTCGGGAAAGAGCCATCTGTGCGGGGCTCTGCCCTATATGCGGCATTTCCTTTCTTTAATTTGGGCCAGAAGAGCTTTATTTGCTTTATAAAAAGATTCCACAACAAACATATCCAAAGGAAAACAATACATGTGGAGTTGGGTGTTCCAGTATTTCCTCATCTCTGACATCAAAGTATTTCCACTTAAAGTTCTGCTATTAAAAAAATACTTTAGCTCATATTTCTAAGATACCTTTAAAAAAAAAAAAGAACCAAGCTCTTAATCTGTCACTTTGGTTTCCTTAAATTTGAAGGACAGTGGGCACTGAAGGCTTTTTTCCATCCCATTAACAGACAAATTAATGTCAAAAGCCTAAAAGATCGCCGTAGCTTTCCTCTGACACCACAGAAAAACAACCTGAACTCCACAAAGGAGAACTGGTTTTAGTTGCCAGCGCTGCACTGGGGGGGGAAAAAAAACCCAAACAATAAAAAAATAAATCAATACTCAGAATAAGTATTCTTTGGAGATGAACTCTACCAAACCTTACTGAACCGTTAGGTGTTGTGAAGAGAGAGGCACAGAGCTTCGGCAGAGCAAGACTCCTTGTCAAGACCAGCACCGACTGTTACAGGCTAAAGGAGGCACAGCCAGGCGAGCTGCAGGAGCTGGGTCACCCAGCGCCTCCCCACGCCGCGAGGTAACGACCCACGCGCAGCCGTCTGCGCCAGCGAAACAAAGCAGGAGGTAAAACATCACCTGGGACGGTCTGCGGCGGCCGTTCTCCCCCACCGCACCTTAAACTGCGCTGATTAACCCAGAGTAACCTCCCAAACCCAGGCTAACTTCTTCAGTCCTCCTAATCTGATCACTTGCCAGCATCTGACTATATTCTTAGTCCAGAATGCTCGTGACTAATCCCCGATTACATTTCAATAGGCTTTAAGAGATTAAATATATCTGCAAACCTATAAACCTCTGCTCACCTCTCCAGCAGCTCCTCCAGTCCAACGACGTCGCCTCTGTGCAGGTGCCACACAGCTTCCAGCACCGGAGGGTCCTAACGAGGTGTCACAATTAGCTCATAGTCTGCTTTGGCAGTTAACGTTAACATTTAGCTAATGTGAACTGTACGTAAAAAATAAAACTAAATTCCATTCATTCAAACTATCCAGAACTTAATGAAATCTAAAGGCAACAACATAGGAAATACCAAATGAGAAAAGATTATATCTGATTTTTCCTTCCTACAAATTGTGAATAGTTTAGGGTTGTAGGCGCATCATCATTTTACATTTCTAAGGCCAAGTAATAAATACATCCACCGTTGTCACCCTGGAATAATGCTGATGCTGCACATTCAAAAAAGCAGCGGATATCCCAGAAAACAGGTAACACCACGAAATTTCAAGTCTTGTTAGTTCAGATCCAGAAACAGATTAGAGAATTATCGCTTAGCCTATTGACTGTTTATTAGTCTCTGTGAAGCGAGCTTCCCGCTCTCACGTCCATTTCCCAATAGGAGACTGCAGGAAGAGGCACTGCAACCGTACGGGCAGAGGCCGACAGAGGCGGAGGGAACACCAGCGCCGCTGGGGCAGTCCTGCTCCTCCACGCCAGGCTCGCCGCCGGCAAAGTCAGCGCTAGGGCACCGCTTCCGAGCGGATGAAGCTGCCACCCTTCGTGCCTCCCTGCAACATCCCTTCCAGCTGCCGCGTGGAACCACGGGTGCTGGAGGGTGTCCCGTGCCGGCAAAACAGGACTCCAGGGTGCACCCGGCAGGGAAGAAGCTGCAGCAGCAACTTCTGCTCATTCCATATAGAAACACTCCAAGACAGAAAAACTCTTCACACCTTGTGAAGGAAGAGGGACTCGGGGGTCTCGGCTGCACAAGCTGTGCAGAAGAAAAGCCCCGCGAGCTTTCTGCGGCAACGCACGGCTGCTTCTCAGCACGACCCTAGACTCACCCACATACTTTGTCTTCGACAACCTGATTCTTTACTGTAACAGTCTCAATTACACAGCAGCACTTGATCTCCACATCTACCTGAGAACAAGATTTTAATCAGCCTACAAAACGCACAGGGTTCCATTTTTGGCCCAGGATCGGATATTTGAGACTAGAGCGTGCCTCTTTTTCCTGGCACATCAGCCTCTTCCCTCTTTCCCACCAGAGCAGCGAGCAACCAAAACTCTCCTGCTCACAAAAGGTCCTTGACTCTACTCAAAGCACCACTTATCTTAAAACAACTGCCCAAACGGAATCAGGGCAACACATTTGTGAAGCAAGGCAAGCTGTTAGCTGCTATCGCATTGCTCTCAAGCCATTTGCTGAGTGAACTCACTTAGGCTTATCAGATTTCCCAAATAAACAGAGCAGAGAATCAGAATGCCAAAGACACACTGAATATCACTGGAGAAGCAAAAAAAGGACTGTGGGACCGTGCCACCCCACAGCCGGCTGGCAGCTTCGGCACTGCCCAGACAGCAAACCCAGGCACCAGCTGACAGGCAGAGTTATTGCTGTATTTCATCGATACCAGTAAGGCAGTGAAGCTAAAAAGGAAAGAAAACGATACCCTCAAAGCTTCTATTAACTGTGGTGTCCCCTCCAATGAGTTTAATCCCATCACCGTGCTGTAACTCCAGGCACCGTACTGCCATGCCCTTCCCAGCTGGTTCTGAGCAAGAGCCAGCCGTGCTCTGTACAAATGGAAACAGTCAAACCCCTTCTTCAGGGAGGCAGGAGTGCTGCTTGCCTAGCTCCCTCAAAACCAATGCTTCATCACCAAGATGCTGTCAACTCTTCTTTGTGGCAGCTTCCCACAAGCAGCCACCCAATTTTAATAATTTACCTACTTCCAAAACTCTACTGAGTCCTCTGCAAGAGAACAAAACCTGCCACAGAGGTGAGGAAGCTCCCGGTGAACTTGCTTTAAAATAAACAAGCCAAACAAACAAAAAAACCCCACCATTAATAATTCGGTTCATGCTTCTGAAAGGTCAGAAGGACCAGGGCCATTCTCAGGAGTTCACGACTGCAGTCAGCCAGAGCAGGGATGAGCAGGGGCAAGACTGCTCTAGGTCACCAAGAAAACCACCGAGGGAAACGGAACAGAAGCTGCAGCACTTGGCTAGTCCGTTTAACAGTCATCCCCGGGCCTCACGGGAGAGGGGGGTTGGAAAGAGGCTACCACATCCCATGGATGACACCTACATGGTCTGTAACATGGCAGCATTTTTCCATGAGTCCTTACCTTCATTTTCCACATTTCCTGACAAAAGAGCGAGCGACAGAACATGTTGTTTGCCAGCAAATCCTTCATCATTTGAAGCAGGGAAGACAGCCTCTTCTGGAATCACCCCAGAAATGAAGCAGAAATAATTTCCTTTGTAACTAACACACTCTTAGAAAAACCAGTTGTTGTTTTTTCCTGTTTACCACTTTTTAAAGGCGTGAATGGTGGAGAGAATTCATGAGCAAGGCCCAAACTTTTCATGTTAAGGCTGAACTAGAGGCAGGCGGGCTGACAGCAGCGACCCCTGACAGCTCCTCAGAGGGGACCCGAGTCACAGCACAGCTTTGGTGCGGACGGCCATCGCCACACCTGCCTGCGCCGCAAACAGACGATCGGTACAGATGGAACCGTGGATAAGAGAGACCAAACCACGCCAGGGAAGGCTGAGGTACGCCAGAGGTGATAACGTAGGCTCTGCTTAGAGAGACCTGTGTAATGCTGTGCTTCAGCCACAGCCAAAAAACTTCATTGCCAAGCTCTCAAAAACAGCCGCTTTCCCGTACAGAAGAACTCCGTACTTCTGTGAGCGTATCGGACACATACACAAATAATCAGCCGCTCAGGCCCTACATGTTTGGGTGACTTTATCAGAATCGATAAACTGGGTTTAAAGTCAAACTTAACAATACCGTTTTCACAGCAAACTAAATGTAAACCCTTACTCTCTGGTCCAGGTTCAGCAGTGGTACTTGAGAGGGGCTTGCAGAAGCCTGGCAGATCTGCTCGATGTTGGTAACAGCACTTTTGGCTGCCAAGATTGCTGTGGGTACACCCAATCTTGAGGCCTGCTCCTGCAGAACAGAGACTGAAAAGGAAAAAACCAAAATGAAACAGAAAACTGACAGCATGGGGAAAAAAAAGATTTTGAACACACGGCTACAAAGACAGAAGTCCCAAGTCTTTAACTCCTCCCAACACAGATGTCATTTGTTGCAAATCATTTTTATTCTATCATTCCTTTACTGCACATAAAACGGGTAGAACAACCAGGGACAGAGATGGAATATCCTTGCCACGCACGTTTTTGTATTTCAGTCTGCAGGGCTCACTGTAACCCTTTCCAATAATCAAAATATTTAATGACCAGACCTTGCCAGCTGTGTCATCACCAGACAAGTGAGAAATGAGTAGCCAAATGGGAGACCAGAGCAATGAAAAGTAAAACTGGGATTGCATTTAGCAGGCAGAAACCCAGTACATAAAGAAAAGTCCTTTCCGACACCCATCTCCAATAGATACTCTTTCACTCACCTATAAATGATTCTGACGATACACCCCAGTGCACTACACCACCCTGTCCACCTGGCTTGACTGAATCTTCCACCTGGAAGCCAAATAAAAATGTAACAACAGTCTTAGATGCCTGTTACACACATTTACAAACCTGTTCCCTTCAAAGCATAATGAGCAGCCCTGGCGTTCCCGGGGGCCGGAGCAACCGAAGTGAAATTAACACCAAGCTCCCACACGCTCGTGGTAAGCTAGGGATTTCAGGGCTCTCTACAAGAGACATAAGTACAATTCTCCTCATTTTATGCAAAAAAAGAAGGTACAGGTCAAAGTTACTCATCCCCAGTCACCCAACAGAGCAGCAGCAAGAACGGAATTTCTGTCTTTTGAGTCCCTTCTGTGAAGCCACACTGACATAAATATTGATGAAATGTGTCAAAATGTTGCATCCTTTCTAGTTAAATCCCCTTTGTTTTTGTTTTTAAAAAAACAGATACTAAGTATGGAAAGAAACATCCTTGAGGCCAAACTGTGGGAAATATTTGAATCGTCCAGTCAAGGTATCAAAATCAAAAGGTCTCTCAAGTACATGAGGAAAAGGAAGAACGTGGCCAAGTCAGAACATTGGCTCAAGCGTCCCTATAGGCAAACGACACCGGTTTTCATAAAGACAGTCACATTAGTCAGAAGTGGTTGGTGATGCAGAGAAAGCCCCATAGGCTCTCCTGATTTTTTTTCCAATGTTCACAGGAAGCCAGTTCTGACCCCAAGAAAAACGTGCTGAATTTCCCTTTGCCTCACATCCAAACCAGGCTTAACCATTTATAGTCTGTAACAATAAAACACAGAGGAATAAAAGGAAAAAAAAAATTTCTCATTTCTGCAACACAGACCTCTCAACTTCAGCTTGCTGTTACAGTGCTGGTTTTTCTTTTCACTTATCACAAAAACTGTGTTCCCAAGACATTCATTTTACAGCCGCCCTAGAAAGGGGCTGTGGGAAGCCACCTCCAGCTGGGATCCCCGGTGATGCCCAGCCTGACACTGCGCCCCGAACCGTCCCGCTCGTACCTCCAGGAGGAGGTCATTCAGGTTCTGATGGTGATCCAGAAGGCGCAGAGTCGATTCCTGGAGCTCTGCTATGCTCCCAAAGGTGCTTTTTCGTTTCCTGGGTCTCCCTGCTGAGAAGTTTGGATTTCTTTGATAACCACAGCTTGCTCTGACAGCCCCCCCCCAAGGACACCCCCCTCTCTCTGCTGCTACAGCGCCCGGCCCTGGCAGCCCCTCGTCAGCCAGCAGCATGGCAGGAGCAGCGCAGGACGTCTCTGTACGGTTCGTTCAGGCGGTTTTGCAACCAAAGCCCAGCACAGCCAAAGCACTGTCAGCCACGGGCCCCCAAAGGCCCTTGGCCCAGAGCAACCACAGCGCCGCTCTGACACCCCCAACCTAGGACAGAAGCCATGACAGGAGCCACAGCAGGGCCACAGCAAGGCCACCAGCCTTCGGGAGAGGGCTCCTGGGAGGAACAGGGGCAGCAGGGCCGAGGAGGGACTGAGGCGAGAGGCTGCAGGAGCCCACAGCACCACACAGGCTGCGGGGGGGGGGGGGCGGGTGTGTGCATAAGGGCACTATGGGGAACACACACACCCCTCCCTTCCCCTCCGCTGTCCCTGCAAGAGGTGCCAGGCCAGGAGCTCGCACAGGAGAGGCCCCCCGCCGCCTCAGCCCGAACCTACCCAGCACGTCCCGCCACGTCCTCCCGCCCGCGCCCGCCATGGCGGCGGCCCCCGCCCGCTTCCCGCCAAACAAACCCGCCCGCCCTGCGCCGCCATTGGCTGCCCGCCGGGGAGGGGAGGACACCTCTGCCCATTGGCTAAAAGCGCGGCGTGGCCCCGCCCACCCTTTCCGCCATCTTGGGAGTGGCGGCGGCGGGGGCTGCCATGTTGGGGAGGGCGGTCGGTGCCGGTCGTGGGGGGCTGTAGGTGGTCGCCCAAATTGCTACAAATCTGTAGGAGGAAAAACTCATGCACCCAGCGTCGGCGAGCAGGCACTCCTTTATGCCAGCGCTGGGGACATGGGGGATCGCTCCCCCCAAAACACACCCACCTTTGTATTAAAATTCACCAGTTTTTATGCGCTTTTTCTGTCAAGTCACTATTGCATAAACTGCTCGACATAAAAATGCATCCTGTGTTCGCTATTAAATTTAACGTTTATATTGATTGGTTTCTTCAATTCGATCACTTCATCAATATTCATATCCCAAAATAATCATTGGTCACCTCTACTAATGTCCACTAATTAGAATTCTTGGTATTCAAATCAAGATGGGAAGGGTAAGGGGATTCCCAGGCAGCATCACTGGTGCATAACAGGTTTCTATAGCAAGTTTCCTTGGTTTCACAAGACTTAACAAATATAATAACCAACATATTGGCTCCTAGAGATGCAGGATTCAAACAAAACACCCCTATTCAATTCCTCATTGTTTCACCCAGTTTCTATTAGTTTCTTAATACAAAGCAGTAGCTACCCAGTGAGGCTTCTGTGGTCACGAGTTTCAAAACACACAATATCCTAGTGTTCTATTTCTACCGTAACAAAATCTGGCGATTTTTGTGACGGCTGCGTGGGGCGGTGGGCTGTGGGGGGGACGCGCTGGGGTCGGGCACGGAACGGGGGGAGCGCCCTCCAGAAAGGCTGTTGGTGGCAGCGTGTGTGGGACAGGAGCGGGGGGTGACATGGCCGCAGCCATGACACAGACGCCAGGAGGAGGGGGCTCCCCCCTGGCAGGCCCTGAGGGGAACCCCCCCACCCAGGGCCCGGCGTTGGGGGGCTCAGCATGTCATCCTGAAAGGCAGGTTCATTCGCCCAGTGTGCAAAACGCCAAACTGCACACAGAACGGAGGTATTTTATTCATTTTTGTGCAAAGATGGGGGCCGGGTGGTAACCCACAAAGCTAGCCCCCCCACACCAAGAAACTATGAGGCATTTATACAGTTAAATTTGTCAATCACAGCTAATATTCACACACCTCAGCTAATAATTGATTATTTCTCGCTTCAATGTAACAGTGCTAATTTACCACGCACCGTCATAGATTAAGGGACTTCCTAAAAAGGGGGCTGTTCCTGGCCTATGGGCTTGATTTTTAGTATTATAACAAGGATAGTTCCCCTACTTGGCACTTTGTTTTCGTTCTTATCTACATCCCAGTTAGTTGTTCTCCTTGATTCTACACTTTATCACCTCATTCTCAGTGGCTTCTGAGGCGGGATGTTTGCTGTGATCAGTCTCTCAGCTCTCTTCAAGGATATAGTCATAAAACAAGTGCTTCCCTATCTCTCCGTTTCCGTCTCTGGCCCTCAACTTCTGTTTTGCCAGGCTCGCACAGTTCATTGTTATGTCTTTAGCGAACAGTTCCAAAAACTCAATTTTTTTAAGGATATCAAGCATAGTGGGGACAGACACCCCCACAAACTGGCCAGGCAGGGGCTGTGAGGGCTGGTGGCGGCCGTCCCCCGTTCCAGGACACCCGCCATCCTCGGGCCTCTTCCCAGGGCAGCGTCCCCAGGACCGGCCGCAGCATTTCCCTGCGTCTCCTTGCAGACAGCTCTTGCGGCAGAACGGGCCCCTGGTCGCCCGCCTTCCCTCGGGGTGCAGGTGCTGCGTGCCCTGGTACCCCACAGGGACGGGGGCAAGAGGAGGCTGAAACTCCCAAGGGCAGAAATCACCAGCCAGGCATGGCTGGGAGCAATAAAGGTTTCAGAGGGAGCAGCCTGGAATTCTCACAGGGATTTTCACTGTTCGCCTCTCCATCTGATCCTTCCCGGAGATTAACGGCTGCTGGTTAGCTGCCGTTAGCGTGCCCTGCAAAGGGTTTGGAGCAGGAGGCGGTGATGAGAAGGATGGCAGCGTAGGGGCAGGTGAACAACCCCGGGGTGCTCGTGTGTCGAGAGGCTGGCTTCTGTTTGCAGACGTTGAAAACGCTGTGCTGGAATTGGCTGTGGGATGTTTTTATTGCGGTGCTGGCCCCGGGAACGGGTGAGTCAGCAGCACTCACTGCAGAGACCCAGAGAAAACCCTGTGGAGAAAACCCTTCCTGGCAGGATGCAAGGCTCCGCTCCAGCTCCGGCTCTGGCAGAGCGATGGGCTGCCGCAGCCTCTCCTCCCGCCACCACCGAGCCGGGGAGGCTGCAGACAGCCACCACAGCACCGAATCTCGGCTTGGAGACCACAAGTGAAACCCTTTCCAGAATCACATTTCTGAATCACTTTAAACCCTGATGCCATCATCAAGTTTGTGGCAGCCCTGGGTTTTGGAGGGGTGCATCAGAGAGGGGGAGCGTTGGTGCCCCCCAGGCGGCTCAGCGAGCTCCAGTGCTGGCTGGGGAGCTGGGGGAGCCTCAAGCCGGCGAAGCAAATCAAAACCTCTCCTGCAGCAACCCTGCCAGGGGGGATATCTGCAGAGGGCTCCTTTTACAGGATGTGGGGATGAGCGATGCAGGGGAACGGTGAGGCTGTGGGACATGGCACCTCCGTGCTGGAACGGGGCCCGAGGGGAGCGGGAGTGCTGAATCGGGTACTGGAGGAACTGAGGGGAACAGGACTAGGGTTAGAGCCAGCGATTAACGTGATTAAGAAGCTGGAAGAACTCATCTGCAATAGAATTAAATATTTGCATCACTAAGGAAAGGGAAGGGCCTGCCTCCAAACCTCTGGGAGACATGCAGGGAGGAAGAAAAGGGATTATTTAGCAAGGTACAAAAAGGAGAGTGTGGGATGGGGCAGGGAGGGTAATTCTGGCTGGAGGTGAGGGGAAATCCCCTCACCTGTGAGCTCTGAGGTTTCCACGCAGCCCTGAGCTCCAGCCACCGGGACATGTCCCAGGAACGTGGGAGCTCAGGGCCACCAGGATGTCCCGTCCCCTCCTCCCCGAGCGTCCCTGGGTCCCTGCAGCCAGGCCGGTACCCGTGTGCTGTGTGTTGCAGAGCCCCGCATCCGTCTGGTCCCACGCTGCGGGCCAGGGCCGCCGTCACCCACGGGTGGCAATGGAGCAGTACACGTCTCTGCTATCGGTACTGCCACATGTCCCTGCAGCCTCGGCGGCTTACTGGCCTGCAGAGAGCCACGCTCGCTAGATTTAATCCTTCAATGCATTATCTGTGAGGTACGCTGAGTTAATGCAGTCTGCTCAGAAAATTGGGTTTAATTAAAATATTAATGAAGAAGACTCTAGAAAAGAAATGGAGCTTTGGCAAACGCTCTGTGATTCAATCTCTCTGCCCCTGAGCCTTTGCAGTGCCTTCACCTCCTCCTGCAGCAAGGCAGATGTGGCAGAGCCCGGCTGTGCCGGGCAGCAGGACCTGGTATGGCCGCGCCAAGAGCAGAGTCCAGCCTAGGGCAGTGGCATGGAACCGGCAGCTCTGGATGAGGGCAGGAAAGCCGGTGGGCTCACTCCCCTTCTTCAGAGAAAGGCTCAGCCTGGCCGTTCACACCTGGACAAGAGGAGCGCGAAATGCCAGACACCTTTGCCATAAAACTGACGCCGCGAGGCGGATGGCTTTGCAGAGTCTGGCCTGATACTGTTGAAGCATCACAGCCATGAGCCATCCTCGCCTGGCAGGAACAGGCTCGTCCGTGTCTCAGGTCCTCCTCGGTCGCAGCTGAGGCCGGGGCTGGCCACCAGCGCTCACACCCGCCCTGCTTTCGTCAGGAGCACGGATCAGAGCACTCCTGCTCCTCCAAAGGGATCCCCCATCGCACTGGCCCCGGCAGGCTGTCCGACCTGGAGCTCAGGTTTCTGGGGTGCCCTGGAGTTTATTTGTGCGGAGACTGTGGAGCTCTTACAGTGCCTGCGCCTCGGGAGCCTGGTGCCTCCACTGCACGGCAGGCCGGCTGCAGACCCGCTCCGGCCCTGGACCAGTGCCTACGGCAGCAGTGGCGAACACAGCAGGACGGGGCTCCGTGTCCCTCCCAGGGTGACAGAAGTGCCGGTCTCAGGTCCTGACTGACTTGGGGCTGGCCGGGGTATTTTGGAGAACCAGAAAGTCTGGGAGCAGCGAGTGGCCCTGTTACACCGGGCACAGTCAGGGACTCACCTCTGTTTGACCAAATAAAAAAAAAACAGGGGGAAACCATCACCGCGATGGCCAAACCGACGACAAACCCTCCGAGGAGGCACGGGGAGATGCAGCCGAGAGCTCGGCGTCGCTGCCCGGAGCGGGGGGCTGCGCTCCAAGCAGCAGTGCCAGGAAGCTCCTTAAACTCCGGGTGCATCTGAGGCTGGCATGCAGCACGCATCAAGAGCGAGCTACCTTCGAAAACGCTCCCTCCTTCCATGGCCCCAGTTTATTGTAGCACCTAAGGAAACTGAGATAGGTGTGTCCAACCCCGTGGGTGCCCTGCACGCTCACCTCAGGTTCCTGTGACTTTTTAAGGAATTTTTTTACATATGGGAAATGAAACCCACGTGAATGTGTTACCCGCAAACAAACGCGGCGCCCAGCACAGAGCCCTGCCACAGCTCCGTGGCCGTCTCACTGGGGCATGTCCCACTTTGATGCTGAGAGTGGGGAGCTGGGAAATCCCACCCTCCCGTGGTGCTCAGCAACCATTCCCCAACCCATTCTCATTTGGTTCCCCAATTTATTTAATTTTTAATTATATTTCCCCTCTGCACATGTACACTTGGCTTTTGCTTGATTTTTTTCCAAGACGGTAGCTTTTAATTACATCTTGATTTCATATTAATTACAGTTTTACCCAAAGCAAAGGGCTTTGTGCTTTCTAATTCAAATACATTCCCATTTATTCTGCAGTTTGGGTTATCGCTGCCTTCAAACGCCGCGCATCCTTCCTGCTCCTATCCCCGACGGTGCCGCCCTGGCTGTGTCCGGAGGCGCTGGCAGCCGTGTGCGGCGCAGGAAAGCCAGCAGCCGGCGTGGACCCGCTGCAGGAGGCAGCACACACGGCTTTCCTCCCTCTAAAGTCACTTCCCAAGCCGGCTCCAGAGCTGGGTGATTACAGGGTACGTGTTGCATTCAAATCTCACTTGTCGGTGCGGAAAGCCAGACCCAGCCGTCGGCGTGGCAGCCAGGAGCTGCTCCAGGGGTCCGGGGCCATGCAGCTCTCCTGCGACAAGCAGGTCTGGCTGGGTCCGAGGCCAGCGCTGTGCTCCTGACCCCCTCAACAGGCTCCCCCCATGGCGATGGGACACAGGAGTAATCCCAGAGGTGCACGGACGCTTCAGATTATCTGTGTCCATCCTCCCCCTTCCCAAACCCTGCATTTCCCAGCCATCCATTTCTCTCGAACTCTGTTCTCCCATTCCCTTCCCCAAGGATGGACGTGACACTGCTCAGATTCTCTGGCATGGGCGGCATTGCTCTTCCGTGGCTCTGCAGGCACCATCCCAGACTCTTTGCTGGAGGTTTCTGGCCTCGGGGCAGCTCTTTGGCTGCGTGGGATGGACGAGAACCCACATGCAGGCTCCATCCCTCTCCCAGCCCTACCAGCACGGCTCTGGGATTGGCCCTGGTTTATTGTCACAGGTTAATGGAGCTGAGACGGGGTTTTATGCTCCTTCCATCATGGAAATGGGAAGCTCATCATGACAAGAGCTTTAATTTGCTCTAGCTGACCTTTCACGGCAGGCTGGCTATCCTTTCTGCTCTGCAAGGACTGTCCTGTCCATCCCACGGAGTAGTAGGACCCGCTGATGGCACTGTGCCACGCCAGCCCTTCCTGGTGGCTGCAGGATGTTTCCCTCCCCCACCATGTTCCTTTGGGACATTATCTCCTCTCCCTAAAGACATCAGCTCCTCATCCCTGTGCCTTCAGCTGCCTTCTGCTGCTCCTGGCTATGCCCAAACCACACTGCAGCACCCAGAGCTCTTCTCCCTCCTGGCCTTTCCTCCGGGGGAGTGTTAATGTACCGGCCCGGCCCCTTCCCTCCGCTGGCTCCCAGGGCAGCTGAGCCGAGCCCCCCAGGGCTCCCCTCCCTTCCCACCACCCCTGCAGCCTCCGCACGCGTGGAGCTGGGGGGCGGATGCCTCGTTGCTGGCATCACCTGTGAGTGCTGGTCCCCCTGGGTGCTGGTTCCCACGGGTGCTTGCAAGGAAGGGCCTCTGCCCTCACAGGCGGCTGGGAGCTCGTGGCCGTGTGTCCCCTGACGTCCCCCTGGCCCTGAGGCCGTTGTGTCCCCACACCTGCCCGCCCCATGCGTGGCACATGGGTTCCTTGCGACGGCCACTGGGCAGCCAGGCTCTTCATGCCACATGTGCCGTAACCAACCCGTAGCTCCCGGGAAGCAGGAGCCACAATCACATCCCTTGCGAGGGGTGTCCCCCAGCAGTGCCCAGCACTCCTCCTGGGCACTGCATCCTGTACCCCGTCACGTGCCCTGGGCCCTGCACCCCATCGTGTGCCCCACATCCCCTGCCCTGCACCCTATCGTCTGCCCTGAACCCCGTTGTCTGCCCTGAACCCTGTCATGTGCCCTGCACCCCGTGCCCTGCACCCTGTGTCCAGCACCCCTCCATGTGAGCTGCACCCTTTGCCCCACACCCTGTCATGTCCTGCACCCTGTGCCCTGCACCCCACCTTGTGCCCTACATGTTGTGCCCTGCACCCTGTCATGTGCCCTGCGCCCTGTGCCCTGCACCCTGCCTCCTGCTGTGTGCCCTGCACCCCATGCCCAGCACCCCTCCATGTGTCCTGCACCCCGCTGCGTGCCCCGCACCCCGTTGTGTGCCCCACATCCCATGCCCCGCACCCTGTCATGTGCCCCACACCCTGTGCCCTGCACCCCGTTGTGTGCCCCGCACCCCATGCCCCGCACCCTGTCACGTGCCCCGCACCCTGCACTCTGCACGCCGCACCCTGCAGCCGATTACACTCCCTGCACCCAGTCCTGCACCCTGATTTTGCATCCTGCCAGCCTGGGCGGGCCGTACCGAGCCCTACCGAGCCGTCCGGAGCCCTACCGAACCCTACCGAGCCGTCCCGGAGCCGTCCCGGAGCCGTCCCGGAGCCGTGCCATCCCCCTCGGCGCCGCCGCGTCCGCCCGGTCCCCCTCCCGGCGGTCACCCCCGGCGGCGGCGGGGCGGTGACGGCGGCGGCGGCGGAGGCGTGGCCGAGCCGCGGGGGCGGAGGAGGGTCGGTCGGGCCGCCAGCCGCCCCGCTCGGCCCCGCTGGGCGCCGCTCGGCTCCCCGCCCCCGCGGCCGCCCCTCCCGCCCGGCGGCGCGGCGGGGATGGGGCGATGGCGCGGGCGGGCGGCGGGGCGCCGCGGGAGCTGTCCCTCGAGGAGGTGCTGAAGTGCTACGAGCAGCCGCTGAACGAGGAGCAGGCCTGGGCCCTCTGCTTCCAGGGCTGCCGCGCCGCCGCCGCCGCCGCCGCCCCCCCCGCCGCCGCCCCGCTCCGCGCCGCCGACATCCGCCTCCGCGGCGACGGCAGCGTCGTCCTGCCCGCGCCGCCGCCCGGTGAGTGCCCGCCGCAGCCGGGGCTGCGACCGCCAACGGCAACGGGAACAGGGGGCCGCCCGGGGAGGGGGTGCCCGGGGCGGGGAGAGGGGGGGGGACACCGGCGTGCCGGAGGGACCGGAACTAGGAATTGCTTACCGGCGCCGGTAGGGGGCGCCCGAGGGACCGGGGATACCGGCGGCGGGGGCGCGCCCGTAGGGGCCCGGCGGGAGGGACCGGCACCGGTGGAGAAGGGCCGGGACCGGCAGCGAGGGGTGGGCAGGGGGAGCGGCACTGGGAGGGGGTACGGAAGGCACCGGCTGCGGGGGTGCGGCACCGGAGGCACCGGGAGGATGGGGGAGAGAGCCGGCCCCGGCACCGCGGGGCTGGACGGCAACACCGGCCCCGGCACCGGGGGCTGGAAGGCGGCACTGGCACCGGCACCGGGGGGCTGGAAGGCGGCACCGGCACCGGGGACTGGAAGGCAGCACTGGCACCAGCACCGGGGGCTGGAAGGCAGCACTGGCAATGTCAGGGATGGGGGCAAACCCCAAGCCCTGGCAAGGAGGACTGGCACCGGCACCGGCACAGCCGGGACCATTGCTGGCACTGCCGGTACCAGTGCGGGTGGTGGGCCGGTGACTCGGGGGTCCAGGGCTGGTGTGGCACTGGCACCAGCACCAGCAGGGCCCATCTGGGCGCTCCAGTGAGGCTGGCTCGGGGTGCAGGGGTGTGCGGGGTGCAAGGGTGTGCAGGGTGCCCGTGGGTGTGGGGCTAACAGGCCTGGGACTCACTGTGGAGCTGCAGGACAACAAGCCCATCAGGGCAGGCAGGACACATGGCAAGGACAGGCACGGGGATGCACACCTACACACACATGGCACACATAGAAGCACGCCCGCCACACACACCTGAACGTGCCTGCACATTCAAACCCTGCAGGGGACCCTGTCCCCAGCTCGGCGTGTCCCCCATGTTTTGGGCAGCGCTGTCCCTGACCTTCAGCCTCAGGGCTGTGCCCTCTCTGCAGGCAGTTGATGCTGCTGGGCAGGGCCGCGGTGGTTACGGGCTGTAATTAGGCTCAGCCGGCTGCCAGCAGCAAAGCTGGGCGGCTTGGTGCGGCAGGGAGCACCCTGTGCCTGATGACAGAGCGTGGCACACAGCTTCACCCACCTCACCCCGCGGGGAGGCCAGCATGCCTGGGGACGGTGCTCAGTGCTGCCAGAATGACAGGGCCTCCCTGGGGGTTCATGGATGGGCAGGGATGGGCAGTGACACTGCGGTGTCACTGCCTGTCCTCTCCCATGGCCCGGCAGAGACGCTGTGGTGTCGCTGCGGTGTCTCTGCATGTCCTCGCAGGGCAGGGGGGCAAGCGTGGGGCGCTTGGAGCCAGCGGCGGGGCGTAGACTGGCTGCGGCCAGCACCATACCTGGGGCAAGGCCATACATAGGCACGGCACGTGCTCATGGCGGTTGGGCATGGTGTGGTCACACCAGTTCCACCAGTTGCACATGGGAATGGCCCCACACCCTCCTCTAAGCCACCGCAGCTGCTGTGCCAAAGCTGGTGCCACCGCGCAACCTCCTGCTCCCAGGTCCCTCCTTTGCCAGCCTGAGCCGCCTCCCCAGGGCTGAATCTGGGCCCTTTGTGGTGGAGCCTGAAGCTGGATGAGCTCTGGGTGCCTCCCAGCACCACTGCAGGTGGTGGCACTGGCCTGGCACACGGCTTGGCAGCTCCAGCTGGGCGCGGGGCTGGACATGGGCTGGGTGAGCCGGCAGCACCCACCTAAGCCACTCCAATTCCCCGTCGCAAGGGAGCTCCCTCCTCGGCCATGCCCCAGCGGCTGGAGGGAGCTGCTGTGACCAGCCAGGCTCAGCTGCTGGCGCAGCTCCCACAGTGTCTGCCCAGCCACAGTCAGTGGCATGGGGCTCCGGCCAGGCACCAGGTCTAGGGTGCCAGTGTTGGGGTCCTGGGGATGCACTACCACATCCTCTCCCAGCCAGGGCAGAGCACCCCGGGGCTGGCGCTGCAGCAGGAGCCAGGCACAGCCTGGGGGTGTCAGGGTGATGACGGGCTCATGTGTGGCACCACGGCACGGCCGGACCCTGCGTCTCCAACGCTTGCACTAACCTTCCTGCACGGCGCCTGGCCTGGCCGGCACGCAGCCGGCACATCCCCGCGGCTGCTGCATCGATCAGCTAAATGGAGAGCTAATGGCCGGTGCTCCCCTGCACCGGGGAAGCAGCTCTGCAGCCACTATCGGGTCACTGCCCTTGGGGACGCTGCAGAATGCACTCCTGCTCCTTGTCCCACGGTCTCCTGGCTGCTGGGAGGGTGCGAGCTGCCCACAGCGTGTCCTGGGCTCGCGTGTGTGTGGGCACGGTGCTCTGTGTGTGTGGGCATGGTGCTCCAGCTGTGCTGGCTCTGCAGTGGGAAGCAGCATCGTTTGTTGGGCACAACCCGTCCCTGCAGCCCACGCTGGGCACCCAGGCTGTGTCCTGCAGGTGATCTGCGAGTGCTCGCTGCACCCCTGCCTGCCCGTGCCCACGCTGCCGGTGCTCAGGCTGCCGGTGCTCGCAGCCCAGAGGGGTACAGGGGGCATTTCCCTGTGGGCGCAGAGCTCTCGGCTCCACCCAGCCCCAAGGTGAGGGGTAAAGGGTGACGCTGCCATCGCTGATGAGGCTCCCGGATCTGGCTGGAGGCAGTGGGGCTGAGCAGCTGGTGCCTGTTTGGGCTCGTTGCCCAGGGCCGGTGTTTGCTGCGATGCCCGGCAAAGCCTGCCACACTCGGCCAGGCAGGGAGGGCAACAGAGGCTGCGCCACCGTTTTGCACCTGGCACTGCCTGATACTGAGGCTCAACATGCAGGTCCAGTCCCCGTTGACCCGTGGAGCTGTGTCCTGGGACCAGCTCAGGATGGGACCAGCTGGGGATGGGGACCCGCTCAGGGTGCCCCTGCGGGGTGCCCCGGGTGGGTGCAGCATCCCTGGGGTGCAGGACGGGAGGTGACACCGAGGGGGGATGCCTGGCACTGGCTGTGGGTGCCAGCGGTGACTCTGCCCTCCTCCCCCAGAGCTGCCTCCGCTGCTGACGCCCTCCGCCGAAGCCCAGGTACGTGGGGGCTGGACGCCCACCCGGCTGGTCACTCTGCCATTGCACCCTGGCGCAGGGGTCCCCAGGTGGGCTCTGCCGCCTGTTCTCCTCATCCTGCAGTGATGGTGATGGGGTTCTGGGGCGCAGCAGGGGGGATGACACCCAGCACCAATGGCTGGGGGGCCGGGGGGCTCCCCCTGGTGCAGCCGGTGCCGGGGTCTGGCCAGGGCCCAGCTGGTGCTGTCTCCCCACAGATGGTGCAGTCGTTGGGCTTTGCCATCTACCGGGCGCTGGACTGGGGGCTGGATGAGAATGAGGAGCGGGAGCTGAGCCCGCGGTTGGAGCAGCTCATCGACCTGATGACCAACAGCGACTCAGAGGACAGCGGCTGCGGCACGGCCGATGAGGGCTACGGGGGGCAGGAGGAGGAGGAGGAGGGGGGCGAGGGGCCGCCACGCGCCGTGCGCACGTTTGGGCAGGCCATGCGGTGCTGTGCCGCCCGCCTGGCCGACCCTGCCGAGGCCCAGGCGCATTACCAGGCCGTCTGCCGGGCGCTCTTCGCCGAGACCGTGGAGCTGAAAGCCTTCCTTGCCAAGATCCGTGATGCCAAGGAGGTGAGCACCGGCGCCCGGTGGTGTGGCCAGCACCGCTGCCTGGCCAGGGGAACCACCCACGGGCCCAAGATGCTGGGGTGAGCATGGTTCTTTCCTCTGCCTGCCCCAACCAGGGCTGCCAGTGCCAGCATTTGGCCATACACCCTCTCCTGGGGTGCTGCGCTATGGCACCGCTGGCTCCCGCCTGCCCTGGGCTGGTGCCGGTGGCAACAGCTCATAGCGGGGATGAGGGTGCTTTGGGGGTACATGTCGGTGCTGTGGACCCATGGCATGGTGCCGGCCGGACCCTCGGTGCCACCGGGGAGGGGTGACGGCGTCTTATGCCGCGGCAGATGCTGCAGAAGCTGAAGGAGGATGAGGAGGCAGAGGAGCGGCCAGCGGCAGAGCTGGGCAACCTGCGCAACACCGACTGGGTACGGTGGCATAGCTGGGTGTGGGGACCCTGCCAGGGCCAGGCGGGGGCTGATGCCGTGTCCGTTCCTCCACCAGGCTCGGCTGTGGGTGCAGCTGATGCGGGAGCTGCGGCACGGCGTGAAGCTGAAGAAGGTGCAGGAGAAGCAGTTCAATCCCCTCCCCACCGAGTACCAGCTCACCCCCTTCGAGATGCTCATGCAGGACATCCGCGCCCGCAACTACAAACTCCGCAAGGTCATGGTGAGCATGGCCGGGCTGTCCCCGCTCTGGCCTCCCGCCATGCTGCCGTGCCACCCGCCGGCCCCGGCGCAGACATCACCCACGGCCCCTCTGCCCTCTCCCAGGTGGATGGAGACATCCCACCCCGGGTGAAGAAGGACGCCCACGAGCTCATCCTCGACTTCATCCGCTCCCGGCCCCCGCTGAAGCAGGTAAGTGCCAGCACCGGGACACCTCCACAGCATGGCAGCACCTGGCCAGGGCTCAGTGCGTCCCATGGGTGCTGTCCCCACCTGGCCAGGCACCCTGAGGGTGGTCAGCCCCAAGCTACGGCCACCGCCTGAGGTCTGGTCTGTGTGTCCCACAGGCATCGGAGCGGCGGCTGCGGCCCCTGCCCCAGAAGCAGAGGACGCTCCATGAGAAGATCCTGGAGGAGATCAGGCAGGAGAGGAAGCTTCGGCCCGTGGAGACGCCGTACTGCAGCCAGAAAGGTACCAGCATACCCACCCTGCTGTGCTGGGATGCCAGCAATGTGCCCAGCACCAGGACAGGTCCCTGTTGTGCCGGGACTGAGCCCTGTCCCCTCCGTAGCCTACAGCTCCCTGCCCTGCATCCCCCACGCCTGCTCGGGCCGCCTGGCCTCCAGCTCCTGCCTCGAGCTCTCCCGGTGCCCAGCGAGCGCTGTGCCGGCACGCCCGCGACCCCGCGTCCTGCTCAAGGCACCCACCCTCGCCGAGATGGAGGAGATGAACATCTCCGAGGCAAGAGAAGGGACATGGCAGAGCGGGAGGGTGGAGGTCAGGGGGACCCAGAGGTGCCGGGGGGATGAGGGGGTCCCCGGAGTCATGCAGTGCCCATGGCCTTGCAGGAGGAGGAGTCTCCAGGCACGGAGATGCCCCTGAAGCGGGACCGCTCCTTCTCAGAGCAGGACCTGGCACAGCTGCAGAGCCAGCTGGGGGGTGGCCAGGCTGTGCCCCCAGAGCAAGAGCCGCTGCAGCCCGAGCCCCGGCCCCGCTCAGGTACCTACCGGAGGTCCCCAGCCCTGTGCCATCCCCCCTGTCCCCAGGGTGGCTGTGCTGTGCCCTGCGGCAGGGGTGGCACTGGGCAGCGTGGCTGTGCCACGGCCTCCCCGTCCCACCCCACAGGCTCCGTCCCTGCCAGCTGCCACCCGCTGCCGGACAGCTCAGCACCGGCCCGGGCTGCCCTCGGCGCCGTGGAGGAGAGGCCAGAGGACGGATCCAGCACTGCTCCTGGTACCAGCTCCAAGCACCTCTGGCTGGTGAGTGCTGGTGGTGCGGCTGGGCCAGGCTGGGGACACCGGTGCTGGGGACACCACATGAGCATGACCACAGGCACACGGGGGCCTGGCACAAGGGCACAAGTGGCTGGGAGGGGGTCCCTGTGTCCTCCCTGATCCATCTGTACGGGATGTGGGACTTGAGGCACGCTGTGCTGTGTGCCCTGCGTCCGTGCCAGAGAAGCTCTGCCAGTGCTGGAGATGCTCTACCCATGCCAGGGATGCTCTGCCTGTGCCAGGGATGCTCTCCCCATGTCGGGAGGTTCTGCCTGTGCCAGGGATGCTCTGCCCATGCCAGGGATGCTCTCCCCATGCCAGGAGGTTCTGCCTGGGCCAGGGACACTCTGCCGATGCGAGGGATGCTGTGCCCGTGCCAGGAGGTTCTGCCTGGGCCAGGGACACTCTGCTGATTCGAGGGATGCTGTGCCCATGCCAGGGATGCCCTGCCCATGGCACAGGGATGCCCGGGGCCATGCCCTGTGCCGCAGCCCTGTGGCAGATGGGGCTGACATTCCCCCCTCGCCTGCAGGAGTTCAGCCACCCCGTGGAGAGCCTGGCCCTCACCGTGGAGGAGATGATCAACGTGCGCAGGGTGCTGGTCAAGGCTGAGATGGAGAAGTTTCTGCAGAGCAAGGAGCTGTACAGCAGCCTGCGGAAGGGGAAGGTGGGAGCTGGGGCCAGAGGGGCCAAGTGCTGCCCCCCCGGCCCCCGGCTTTTACCCCCCTCTGCCCGCAGGTCTGCTGCTGCTGCAGGGCCAAGTTCCCCCTCTTCTCCTGGCCTGCAGCATGCCTCTTCTGCAAGCGGTGAGCGCCGCAACTCGTCCCGCTGGGCTGTGGGGCTGGGAGGGTGCCTGCTACGGCTCCGCTCACACGCCTCTCTCTGTGTCCTCAGGTCTGTCTGCAGCTCCTGCAGCCTGAAGGTAAGGAACCGGCTTCAGCCGGTGCTGCCATGTCCCTCTCCCTGTCCCCGTCCCCACCCCGTCTCTGTCCTGCCCTGACGCCTGCACCTGGCAGATGAAGATGCCTTCCAAGAAGCTGGCTCACATCCCTGTCTATGCGTTGGGCTTCGAGAGCCTCCCAGGCTCGCTGCTGGCCAAAGCCCTGCCACTGCGGAGGAGAGAGACCTTCCAGTGAGTCCCATGGCCCTCAGCCTTCCTCCCCGCTCCTCCTCCTCCTGGGGCCGAGGCTGACGGTGTGCCCTGTGCCACAGCTCGCTCCCGGGTACATGCTGGCGCCGGGTGGAAGAGGAGTTCCCCCACATCTATGCCCAGGGCTCTGTCCTGCGTGACATCTGCAGTGACTGCGCCGGCTTCGTCACCGACGTCATCTGCTCCAGCCGCCGCAGCGTGGCCGTCCTCAACGCTGCCCCGCGCCGCGCTGCCAAGGCCCGATCCCTCTACGGTGATTCCTGGCACAAGTGAAGGGCCTGGCACGGGGATGCTGGCTGCCCCGGTGCAGACCCCGCGAGCGGCCACCCCGATGTACATATATACATAGGATGTATACATACAGCCTCTATATTTATATACCTTACGGACCAGGGGGAGGCGACGACTGGTGGCATGGTGGGAGGACTGCCATCCCCACCGCGGCGGGACGCTGGCACGGCCTGTGGGCGGACAGGAATGGATCCCGCCATGGGGGGCCCGCAGCCACCAGCCTTCGCCCCCCCCGGCCCCACTTTCGTGCCAAGCCCTGGCCATGGTGGGGTGCCCAGTGCTGTGGGCTGGCACAGCTGCCTTGTACATCCCCACCTAGTTAATAAACCTGCTGGGCTGCCCCTGGGGCCATGTGGCTGTTCCTGAGTGGGTAGGTGGGTGGATGAGCCAGAGCGGAAGGGACTGGAGGGTGTGAGCAACGCCCTGAGTGAGGACTGGGTGTCCCACCGCCCCCTTAATTAAACTGTGGCCTTCTTGATAGAGCGTGAGTGTAGGCATCCTCCCTGCCCGCCCTCCCCGGCTGTGCCCGGTCCGTGACCCCACACAGCACCCGTGGGAAAATCCTGCCCCCGATTTCCAGTGCCCCCCCCCCACCTGCCCCACTGCATGCCCCCAGCCCAGGCTGTCCCCAGGGCTCCCCCCGGCCTGTCCCCCGGGTCCCACGCGTGTCCGAGGGCTGTGCCCGGCACACGGGCCGTGGGAATGATCGCGTTCCCACGCCCCCAACCCGAGACATATTTCACGCCATGGCGGAGCGGGGCGCGAAGTAAATCCCAGGGAAGGACGTAGTGCGCCTGCGCAAGGCGGGGCGCGCAGGCGCGGCGGGGCGGCAGTGCGCAGGCGCGGGGGGCGGGGGGTGAGTCGCGCAGGCGCGGAGCGCGGAGGGCCGCCATGTCGCGGCGGGCCCTGCGGCGGCTGCGGGGCGAGCAGCGGGGCCAGGAGGAGCCGGGCCTGGGCGAGCTGGGCCTGGACTCGGCCCCCGGCCCCCACTGCGCCCGGGACGGGCCGCCGGCAGCCGCCCCCGGGAAGGCACGCCATGGGCCGGCCCGCAGCGGCGTCAGCAACCGCTTCGAGCTGGTGAGAGGGTTGACAGTGGCTTGGTGGGGGCCTGGGTTGACAGTGGTTTGGGGGGGTGACAGTGGCTTGGTGGCTGTGGGGGGTGTGACAGCGGCTGTGATGGTGTCCTGGGGTGGCAGTTATTGGGAGGGTGGGTGGCTGAAGGGTGACAGCGGCTGTAAGGGGGTGACTTGGGGGGCAGTGACGGAGCAGGGGGTTTTGGGGTGACTGGAGGGAGCAGAGGGGCTGGGTGGCCCTGACCAAGAGGGGTGATAGTGGCCTGGGGTGGTGGCTGGTTGGGGGTGAACGAGGTGACAGTTTGTGGGTGGGAGCAAGGCGTTCGGAATGGGGGTAGGTGGGGGGAGGTGGGGTGGAGGAGGAGCTGGGGGGGGGCAGCAACTAGGGCTGAACTGGGAGGGAACTGGGGCAAGACCGAGGAGCAGCTGGGTGGGCTGGGGCTGGATGTTGTCAGAGCTGGGCCTGAGTGTGGGGTGGGCAAATAGTGGGTGAAACTGGTTCTAGGAGCATTCCTGCCCACTTCCCAGACTCGCCAGGTCCCGGGGCTGGCAGTTGGGGTGAGGTGATTGCACCTTGGGGTGACGGAGCCTGATTCTTCCTCCCTGGGCACCTTGGCCGGCCCCAGTGGTTCTCTCTCCTTCCCAGAGGCTTGGCTGTGCGAGTGTGGGCTGGTTTTGGAGGCTTTTCCCAAGGAAGAGTAGGGTCCAGATAGGGCCATGCTTTTTTTCTGCTGGCCATGTTGTGCCATGGGCACATTGCTGTGGCCCACTGCTCCCCTCTGGCGAGTTGCTGGGTGTGGGGCTGTTCAAACACCTGCTGGGTGACACAGTTGAAATGAGGGGTCGTCCCCATTCATGTTCTGGAGAAGCCAGTTGCACAGCTGAGCCCTGTGGTGCTTCTGCAATGTTTGTCTCTTCCGTTCACAGGTGGGAGCGGAACAGATCCGCACCCAGGGGACAGAATTCCCCAGGGATCTGGAGAGGGCCAAGCGCAGCCCCACACCGGCTCTTTCTGCAGCTTGTCCATCTCTTTGCACAGATCACCGCCGAGGAGTCGGAGGATGAGCTGCCACCCAGAGAGGAGCGAGCGGATGCCCGGCTCCGCGAGCGGGATGCTGCAGAAGGGAACAACGAAGGGGCTGGAGCTGAAGAGGCTGAAGGTGATGGGGAGGAGGCAGAGCAGCTGGACCAAATGGTAACTAAACTGCAGGTATCCAGTGATGATGGCATTGCCATGCAAGGCGCAGAGGTGGTTTCTGATCTCCCAGCCTCTGTGTGCATAGAGGAGCTTTGTGGTAATGGGCAAGTGTGTTTCTTTTCCCTTGTGCCTGGGTTTTGTCGGAGGCTAAGGATGTGAGCCTCAGGGGAGGGACGCACACAGGGAGCTTAAACCCGGGTACTCAGATCTGGCGGAAGAGGAACAGTTTGGTGCTGAGGGTTGGGTTTGTGCCTGGGATCTGGGGAGATTTTACAGCCGTGGAGGGGCGGTTCCTGAGGAGGTTCTTGTGCCGTGTCCTCACGAGCACTGAGGTCAGGCAAAGTGTGCAGGAGGGAAAGCACCCTAGGATTCTGAAATGGGGATTGTTTCTCCGCTGCCTTTGCTACACAATTAATTGAGCTCTGCACTGTATGTGGGACTGGGCTGGGGGGTAAATGCTTGGAGAAGCATTTGTTTCAGAGTGAATGGTGTGCAGGCTCCAAGCGATGTAAACCGAACATGGACCTTATTCTTTTCTGGAGAGTTTTGGTGTTGTTTTGGGTTAAGATTCCCTCCTGCAGTCCATAACAGCTCGGAAGTGTCTCCTTGCAGAAGCACATAATTAAAAGTGCCCTTTTCTGTAACAATTTGACATTGCAAGTCTAGCCTGTGTCTTACTGGAGGTGAGGGGAGCAATGGGGGATTGGCACCCCAGCCTCACCCATTACGGCTCAGTGTTTGGGGTGTGTCCTGTGCGTTTTGGGTGCCAGGCAGTGTGGCCAGAGAAGAAAAGCCCCCAGTCTGTGCATGGTCCAGCTGTGCTGGTGGCCTCAGCTGGGCCAGGGGCTCGGGAGCGCTGTGGGTGTGTGGTGTGGCCTCTGCTTAGTCAGTCCCCGCATGAGTGGTGGCTCTGGTGGGCCCAGACCTGGTGAATTTACTGCGTAAACACTGCAGGGTGCACCTGCTGCTTCTCTCAGAGCTCCTGGCTAGAAACCTGGGAGCCCTCAGCAGGCATCTCCCCGCTGTTTGATAGACCTGAATCGGGGCTGCGTGTTCCCCATGTTGTGAAGTCAGCTTGGGAGCTGTGGGGTTGGTCTGGTAACGCTGTTATGCCCTGTTTTACCTGCATTAGATCCTGGAAGTTTGCTTCTTTAGCTCTGTACGTCCTGGGGAAGAGCCAGCGTGGACAGCAGCGTGCCTGTCACGTTAGGGAGCGCCACGCAGTATCGTCAGCTGAAGCAGCTGCGTTGGCAGTGAGAGGAGCCTGTATCGCCTTGTGCTTTCAGGCAGCTGTTGGTTTCTGTGGCCATTGGAGTGACTGGTGAAACTGTCACGCTGGCTAGAAAGGCAGAAATAATGTATGTTCTAGGGAGCGAAGGAGGGCTGAAACATTTCCTCCACACCTGGCATATCTAAACTGTTTCTCGCCTGATTTTGTAGTCTCGGACATCGGCATGAAAGTCAGCAGAGATTTAACCCTTACATTTGTAAACCTTTGGTGCTTTCCTCCGTTTTCTCCTTGTGCCTTCATTTCCACTCGCTGACAAACTTGAAAGGATGGATATTGGTTTCACTGACGGGCCCTCCTGGAGTGCTGATCCCTGTGGGAAACGCTCCTCTCCCCGGCGGAGCTTTCACCCCTGCGTCCGTGGGCGTGCTCTGACAGCTGTTCTGTTTCTCTTTGCAGCCTGTGTTGAGTAACAAGCCACGAAAGAAAAAAAAGAAAAGGAAAACCAAGAAAACTTCAGCAGGGGAGACTCTGGTATGTCCGCGTTCACTCTCAGGGTTAGCAGCTGTGCTAATTTCTGCATTGGGGTTGACAAAGTGGCTACTCCGAGGTGGCTGTGGAAACGATTTTGAGGCAAAAATGCTCCTTTTGCATTGTTAAAAGTATGAAATGACAACAGCAGCTTTTGATGGTGATCCTTCAAGCAGCCGGGGCTGGCGCAGCTCTCCTGCAGATGCTTAGAGCCGAAATCCTTTCAGCAGCAGCATCTTTTATCTCTGCTTCGAGGCTTTGCTCAGGAGCGGGCACTGCACAAGGGGTTTTGGATTTTAATTATATTTTAGTTGCCCTACTTAGGCAGCTCTCCTGGCTCTGCAGAGCTGTACAGAGCTCTCGCTGCCAGCCATCGTTCACGTCCCCTTCTCCTCTGTGCACAGCCCTGTGCACCTTCTCCGTGGTCTAACACCTAGTAGCCGAATGCTGGCAGGAGCATCTGCTGGCGCGTTGTCAGGACGGGCACTGCCTGTGCTCTTCCCATGGGACCTGCCCCGTCCCCTCGGTGGTGAAGGGAGCAAGGGGACAGCGGTTTGCTCCGACTGAGCTGTCTGCTCCTAAGGAAGTGAGCTTGAAGTGAGAACTTTATCCAGTGCCTGTGTTTGTTGTGGATAAAACTATTAAGAGACAAAAGCGTATGCTTGAATATGCTGTATCTACGTGTGCTAGGCTAGGAAACGCAACAGGTCACTGCCTTTGGTCTTTTAAATTCAGCAGAAATAAAGTTCAAGTGGGAGCTAGTTTTCTGCTAAGGTTTAAGAGCCTGAACTGCTCACTCGGGAGATCCTTTGCTAAACATCCTGAGCCACGGTATGCTGAAGTGCTGACCGGCTGAGCCATGGTGTACGGGCAGTACGGGTGCCCGGCTGGCCGCCTCCTCCCCAGGAATCCAGCTGGGCGAGCTCAGAGTGAGGTCCCAAGGCAGAGAACCCCATCAAAGAGCCTGGTTCCCCTCCCAGCCCAAGAACAATAAGTGATAGGGTGACACCTGCCAGCTGCGGGCTCCAGGGAGGCTTCATACCCAGAACCAGGCAGCTTGATTTGCTGGCTAGAGAAAACACTTCCTTTCTTCAAGCACTTAAACACAAAGCACACAAACTTTTCACCTATCCACTCCATGCGCAGTGGCTGTATTTAACTGGAAAAGGCAAGCTCGCAGTGCTGTTTGGGTGTCATTAATAGAAATCCACGTTCCACCCACGGGTGTCAAGAGGAAGATGTGAAACGGCCACATAAGAAATGCGTCACTTGCTGTTTCTGGGGGAAAAGTAGAGGAAAATCAGGACAAAGGTGTTCTACAGGTGTTGAGTGTGCACTGCTGGATTTATTCTTTGGGTTGTTTGAAGCTGGGGAAAGTGAGGGTGCAATAGATTAGGGCTGGGTTAAAATCATATGGGTGCTTGATATCTTATGAGGGTCGCAGCTGTAACTTAGAGTTTCTGTGGAAATCAGACAGGAAATTATTTATTTCTGATTATTTAAACATTTCTCATTAAAATCAGCACCCCAACATTTCCTGATATCCTAGGGATTGTAGTTTAAATAAACCAGCCAAAGGAGAGCACAGGCTGCGTGGGAAGGGGCGGACGAGAGAGCAGGCCCCCACAGACTGGTGAGCTTTGTGCTAGGCTGGAAGGGACCCCCGTGGCCAGGTGTTCCCACGCTATATTCTGCTGGCACGTTCAGACTCATGATGGTGCGAAGGGCAGCCTCACACTATCGTGATACCTTGAGCAAGTGGAGAACAGCAGCCAGCCAGCCCTTTTGGGGGTGGTCGGACAGGGAAGGCAGGCTCTGGGCGGGATTCCTGAGGGAATAAAGGGCGCTCGGTGCAGAGCAGGAGGCCTCAGTAAGACGCAGGCGGCACGGAGCTGAGGTGGGTGATGGGGTGGCACAGAGGCTGCACCGGTATCGCACGGAGATCAGGCCGAGCCGAAGGGCCCGGAGGCGGCTGGGTGCGATCTCTGCCGGGTGACCAGCATGCCGCGGAGGCTCACTCTGTAATAACTGCCTTGTATTTGTGTGTGCCTATCTTAAGGAAGACAACGACCTGGAAGACATCGACAGCCTGCTGGAGAAGATCGAGGATACCAATGGGCTGTCACAGCAAACCCAGAGCAGAATCATTGCTGACAGCCGGCCTCTGCTCTATGTAGAGCACAGGTAGTGCTTGCTTCCTTCCTGATTTTGGCTTTGGCCGTGGCGGGGGTGTCTGTTCCCCTGAGGGATTCGGGAGCCTATCGGTGTGATCTGGCCATCGGTTCGGGTCTGTGCTTGGAAGGGCTTGTGGCAGTGGTTGTGCACAGCCCCGTTTCTAACCACTGCTCTTAGAGCTGTGTTCGGTTTTGAGCAGTGACTGGAATTCTCTGTTGTCACGCCTGGTTTGAGTGGGTGTCTGCACCAGATTAACCTCCAGGGGTGCCTTCCAGCCCAAAATACTCCGTGAGTCTATATGGGAATCTCTGCAGAGCTGCCAAGAGCCCTGGTGCATAAAGCTTTGCAATCAAACTCGCCCGGCCAGCTGACCGGCTGCATTCAGGCCAGGTGCTGTGAGCAGCAGGCCCCAGGACAGCATGCGCTTCCCCCAAGGAGGGCTCAGCAGTGCCAGGGGCTAATTTTACCAGGGAAGCTGGTTAGACTTGTATAACCTCACTGTCAACGGAGTGGACTAAGTGCCAAGCGTGGCTAAGAGCTGGAGAATGAATCAGCCTCAGACTCGAGACTTGTAACATCTGGGTCCATTGGGAATGGGCTGGCACGTGGGTGCAGCGTGTTTCGGAGCCCTGGGCTGGTGCAGACACTGGCAGCTCTTTCTGTTTCTGAAGAAAACATTTAAACTTGTAGTTGGGACAACTTAACCCACCTGGGTTTTGAAACATCAAAACCGAGTCTGGTCTGGTGGGTGCTCAGTGCTAGCGCAGCCTGTGCAGGGAGGCTTCGATGGAGGCAGGAATGTTTGTTTATCCAGAGGTGTTTTTAAGCCTCAGTGACATATCTGGTCAAGTAAACATGATTTAGAAACCTTTGAGAGCCAGATAATCTCCATGTGGGTGAGGGTTGGCAGTGCTGGATCTCAGCCTTCCCACTCCCTCTCTTCAAGCCCTACTCACTGGATGGCAGAGAGAAACCCCTCTGAAATACGCCTCCCTTCTCGGGCCGAATGTTAGATCAAGAACACTGTAGGTGTTGTCGTGCTTTGATACAAGATCCTTGTATTAAAAAAAAAGATATTTTTAATCCTTGCCAGCCTCCGTGCAGTGATTACGATGCTTGCCCCGAATTGCAGGCTGCCGCCGCTAGGCTGGGCAGCAGGCACCTCGTGTTTTCCAGGCTCGTGTACCCCGAGCGTGTGCTCCTGAACGGTGGCTGGCCCGGCAGTATACCAGACGAGGGCCCCAGCTGCCCTGGAGAGGGCAGCAGAAGTATTCCCCAGCTCAGCGCTGTTTAGCAGCAGAGCATGAGTCTGGTTGAATGAGGGTTTTGATGCCTCCTGTTCTGACCATTTTTAGGCTCTGTTTGGTTTGTTGGGTCAGATCAGTGGTGTGTGTGATGGCACAGGGCCTTGGCCGGGGGCAGGTCAGGGTGCAGAACGCCTGGCACTGATGGAGAAGACGCGAGCACGAGACTTTTGGCTGTGTTTAACTGACGGTAGCTTTTCTCTCTTGTTTCAACCTTCTCAGAAACTTGAATCCAGAGAACGAGTTGAAGAGATACTTTGGGGCTCGTGCTGTTCTTGGTGATCAGAGGTTAGTCCAGAGTTCAATATTATACCCTTTCAAAGCCCGAGTCGGTGTGTCTGTCCTTCCCTTGGTACGGCTTACCAAGCCCCCAGTGCCACACCTGGGCAGGGAATCCAGGGTTCAGGGTGTCTCACTTGTTTAGTAGTTGCTTGTTGGGACAGGAGAATTTTTGTGATATGCCTGAGAGGGAGTAAAACTTCTCCGGGCTTTTGCTAGCGTTTGCTTTTTCTTCTGCTGATTTCCCCTCTCATTTACTGCCAAACTCCCTTCTAAAGTCCTTTCACTTAAATTCATAGAGACTCTTAGGTTTTTTTTCTTTCTCCAGCATTGTTGCTTGTTGCTATCCCAAAGTCTGATGTCTTACAGAGTGGGCCCTGAATACGTACCAAAGGGTCTCACGTGCTTGCTTTTGGGGGCCCAGGGAACCTACTGCTCGTGGGTGTGAGGTCCCTCTGCAGTCCCCTGTTGCACTGTGGCCAGTGTTATCCAGAAATCCCTGCTTTCGTGAGCTGGTCGCAAAACATGCTCATAAGGAGGGTATGAGCTCAGAGCAGTGATGGTGGAAGCGGAAGCCTTCTCTGAGAGACTCTGTGGAGGAATGTTTAGTGCTTGAGGAAAAGAAGCAGTCCTTTACTGGGGAGATGTGACTTTCTTAGAGTGGCCTTAATTTTGTAATTCCTCCTGCCCGGAACCAATAAATCGGTTGCATTTGTGAATGCGGCTTAAGCTAAATCAGTTGACATTTGAAGGCACTGCTGGGAAGAGAGATGAGTCAGAGGGATATGGGGTTCTCTTAATTGGACCTGGGAAGCTGTTTGAAGCAGAGGCAGCTGAGAACTTGGCAGGAATAAAAACAGGAGAGAAGCTATTGAAGTGGAAATGCTGGAGGCACTGGCTGGCCCAAAGAGGAATGGTTGAAGTTAGGCAGGGCCGGAGCGAAGGTATGTTGTGTCTCGAAGGCAAACATGTTAAAGCTCTGGGCAAAAGCTCAGTGTGGCAGGGCTGCAGCTAGGGAAGAAGTTGGAACTCTTTTTCCCTGAATCATCCCTTTTCTGCCTGGTTTCAGCCCTCCTCATTCTGTTAGTATGGACAAACTGTGACCTCTTGTGTTTATTTCCTCAGGCCAAGGCAAAGGCAGCGCCAGTATGTCCGCAGCACGTGGCTGACGGCTCCCAAGAACACCTGGCCACGCTACAGCAAAACAGGTGAGGCTTTCGGTGCCACGTCCCGATGCACCACGCTGCCGCTAGCCGACGGGGCGCGTCAGTCTGGCACGGGTGGCCGCTTCGGCCAGCCTGGCTTTCCTAGAGCCTCTGCGCACGGGAACCGGAGCCGCGTTCATCAGCTGCAGGCCCGGACTTTATGCTGGCTGATGCAGAAAGGGAACTGCTCATTAGCTGATGGAAATACCTCCTTTCTCAACAGGGAGAGCTCTGTTGTATCTTAGTGTCTGAGCTTTTTTTTTGTCCCCCTTGTTGGAGGTAGCAGGTGATGAGTGCTTCTCCTCTTGCAGCAGTCGTGCTGCATAATGGGAAGTACCCTTGGGTACGAGTGGGTTTTGGGTTTTGGAGTTTGGCTCGTGCGAGGAGGGAGATGCTCTGGGAGTTTCTGAAAACACGTCTGGCTTTGGACCTGGTGGTGTGAATGAGCTCCCACCGCTCGCAGACTGGTGGCAATGGTACCCACTGAACCCTGTGCACCCTCTAGGTATTGCCATGCAGCTGGTGGACACCAGGCGGGGGGTGCAGCACTTCACCTTTGAGCACCACCGCGAGTACCAGCAAGTGCAGTTCAAGTTCCTGGATGCTGTGGAGTCCATGGACCCCAACAACATTGTGGTATGTGGGGAAATTGGGTTGCCGGTGCTGTTACCTCCTGCGTTCCCACAGCCCCTTTCCATGGTGGGGGAGGGTGGGCTGATGCATCCTGGTGCTTATTTTTTGCTGGTCTCATTGTGAGCGGTAGAGGCCTGTGCCCCCTCGGCGTGGGGCGAGGCAGCGTTGCTTGCTGAGCTCTGCTGTCAGCCTGTTCATAAGATGAGGTGTAAATGGTGGCTGGTGGCCGAGCCTCGGAGGCTCTGCTGAGAGCGTGTTGGGTAGCCATCTGGAAGAGGAGCCTGCAGGAGCTGACCGCTTGCTTGAAAGGGTATAAAGGGAATAAAGCTCCCTTGTCTCAGCCCTTCAGCTGGGAAAGGGAAGATATTGTATGAACCGATCTTTAAATGGGAATCTAAACTAACAGCTGTTCTATTTATAACCTCTTGCATGGATGAAAAATGTGTCTTGGTATTTCAGCAAAACAGTCTTTGTGTTGAAAGTTCTTAATGCATGTCCAAGCTCATTAAAGTGTATGGTAACGTTTATAGTTTGTAGTGATAAGCAACAGTAAAATTGCTCTGCACCCTACTGAACCATAACTGAGATATTTTTGCCCTGAAAACCCTGGCCACATGAGCTCGGATACATGCCCTGGAGAAGTTTCTTGAAAAGGCCATTGTCCACTAAATAAAGTTTACTTCCTTCTGCTTTCCCACCCTCTGCTCATGGCCACAGCCCGCTCCAGCTCGTTGATCCTGCTGACTGGACTGAGGCATTCGCATTAAACGATGCGAGGTAGTTCCGCAGCAGCAGCGATCAACCTGAGAGCCAACGTCCTAAGGACGGCTCCAACACGCTCTCACAGGGCTGCGCAGGGCGGGCGGGGTGCCCCCTGGTGTGTTTTAGTCTCTACGCTCTGTCCCTTTTCAGTGGGTCTGGCTACATTTGAAGATATTGCTACAGCTTTAGGCTTTCAATTTTACGTTAAGGGTAGAAATCCGACAGCCAGGGGTTTACCCGTGCCAGAATTACTTCAAACCCCCAACCAGTTTGTGACAGCCACAGTTTCACGTAGCCGGAGCCCAGGGCTGCCTTGCTGCTGTGGTTTCAGCATGCAAAACATGATTTTTTTTTTTTGGGGGGGGGGGGGGGGGGTGTGTCCTGCTCAGTGGGTGTTCTGCTGCTGTTGGGAGTGGATTAAAAGGGTCTCGCTGGTGGAGTTGTGCATGAACAGCACTTTTCCCCATCATGGTGACCCTAGGTGCTGCACCTCTTCTGAAAATGAGAACTAGAAAGGAACTCGAAGCAAGGAAGGGATGAAGCATGAGGCAGGTGGCACCAAGGCAAAGGCGCTGGGCTGGGACAGCCTAGAACATAAAGGTTTTGTGCTGTAGGTGGTCATGCTGGCCAGCACCCTGCATGTGTACGACTTCTGGAGCTTTTGAAGCCATAATTTTCTGGTTTTTTGGGAAAAATATCCCAAAACTAAACTGTGAGGAGATCTGGAGTAGCTTCAGTATTTTTATATTAAAACTGAGTTTTAGGTACTTGGAAAAAGTAGCCCAGCACACAGTTAGTGAATGGGGAGGGTTCTGAGGTGTGGTTAAACTTCTGTTCTGAATCCTGGAGAAAAACAATTTTAATCCAGGAGCTGGATCCTGGAATTGCAGTAGATGTGTCAAAATGTTGTCTCGGTACCCGGAGGAAGCAAAAGTCTGGTCAAATGCTCAGAGTTGTTAAGGGATAGAGAGTAAAACAAAAACATAATCGTGCCGGCTGCTTGCATCTTGAGCATTGTGTGTGGTTCTGGGGCCTCGCCTCCCAGAGGGCATGGTGGAGCGGGGAGAGATCCCGAGGAGGACGGCAAAGATGATCAAAGGCCTGGCATGGCCTCAGCACTGGAAAAGCTGTGTCGGCCGGGTGGGGGGTGCCCAGGGGAAGCTGCGATCGAGGGCTCAGGTCCTGCGGGGGCTGGGGAGAGAGCTCCCTGCCATCCCTTCCAGCACAGGGGTGAAGCTGGCACGTTGGGATTAAAAAGGAAGTTCTTCGCATCATGTGCTTAAGTGGCGGCTTTCTGTATGGCAGAGCTGGGGTGCTGGAAGGGTACCTGGCTCGCTCAGTGAACTGATTCACAGGAGGAGGTGCCCTTAATATCAGTGGCATCGTTGGCAGTGAGGACCCCCGGACCCCAAAGGTTGGCAGCTTAGAGTGTGCTGGGAGTCATCCTGTGGGCCCAGCTTGGCGTCCTTTCCCAGGCATCTGCTTTTGGAGGCAGGGCCAGACGGACCTCTGCTCTGACCCAGTGTGACCACTTTTAGGTGCTTTTAATCCATAACTTAGCCTTTCGCATGAGGTGTGTCGCCAGCCTTGCACTAGGGTCTGAGCGTTGTCTCTCCGATGCTGTGGGGAGGGGATTTCCTCACCCTCAGCCCCAGGGGCAAGAGCAGCCCCTCTCAGGCGTGGTGTCAGGGCATTTGCCTCCTGCCATGCTTACAGAGCTCGCCTCAGGCAGAGCGTACGAGAAACCCATGCTTTCTGCCATCGTGTAATCAAGCTCATGCTCTTCTGTAGCTGCTGCTTCAGATGAACCCGTACCACGTGGACTCCCTTCTGCAGCTCAGCGACGTGTGCCGGATGCAGGAGGATCAAGAGATGGCCCGCGATCTCATAGGTAAGAGCAGAGGTGAGGAGCAGGTGGCCTGGCGTGAGGTGGGGTGGGAGCTGCCGCTGTTCGCTGTCCCCGTTCTGCCAGCTCAGCCTGCTGCTGGGGAAGGGGAGCAGCAAAGGGGATCAGCCCCTCTCAGCTGCCCGGAGTTGCTGAGAGCTCGCTGAGGATGGATGTGGAAAACCCCAGCCTGGCTGAGTCCCTGGCAGGGTCTGCAGAGCAACATGGCGTTGTGCTGCGGAGCCGAGGCTTGTCACCGGCTGCCAATATGTACGGCACGGGGAGGGCGAGGTGGTGCTGGGGCATCAGTCTGGGGACGCGTCCCGGTGCCGAGCAAGTCCCCGCTGAAAGTCTTGGCCGAACAGTTGCTGTGAATTAGTAATCCAGGGCTTTTGGTTCAGTTTTGGTTTTGTTTCAGTAGAGAAAGCAGCAGACCAGAAGGGTGGGTTTGGCTCTGTGACCGTGAGCACTCTGCCATAAATCATCCTGCAGACCAGCAGCTTTTGCTGGAGGCTTTTAAATAGAGCTGGACGTGCTTGTCTGGGACAAAGCACATCAGCGTTCGCCTTCAAAATGAATGGAATGATTGGATATGGGGGGGTCCCACCTGCAGGACATCCCTTGCAGGAGGAGGGTCTGGTTTGGTAGCTAAGGGATACAGCAGTGCAGGATGGCTGCAGGAAGCCGACCCCTCTGTGGGGAGCGTGCCCAACCCTCTGGGCTAGCCTGCCTTGCCTTCCTCTGACCAGCACCTTGCAGGCCAGCATGTCGGGCGCTGCTCCTTGGGGTGCCGCGGGCGGGCGGGAGGCGTGCTGGAGGACGCTGCCCCTTGGGCTGCTGCGCTGCAGCCTCAGGTCTCTGAGATGTGCTGCTGGTAGCTGGGGTACATGTCCTCTGGCACGATAGGAGGGGCCAGAGGCCAAGTGAGGAGAGGACTGTTGGCTTCCCTGTGTGAAGGTAGTTGTTGCAGAGGTGGTTGTGTGCCAGCCTCAATCCCAAACCTCCTCCGGAAGAGTTACTTTTCACAACCGGAGCGTGATCTAGTGCCCGTGGACGGGAACAGGGCTTGCCTCCCTGGGTATCTGCTGTGACCACTTACTCTGAAGTAGCTTTGTGCCTTGCTAGAGTGTGAACAAGCTTGTTTCGTGGGTGCCGGAGCTCTCTCTTATGTGTCTTGTGGGCCAAATCATCTGCCATTTTGTGAGCCACTGGGCCACGTGGCGCACCGGGGTGGCGGCGTGCCCTGACACTGTCCTTGCTGTCTGCAGAGCGGGCGCTGTACAGCCTGGAGTGTGCCTTCCACCCCGTCTTCAGTCTCACCAGCGGGACCTGCAGGCTGGACTACCGGCGGCCGGAGAACAGGTAGGCGGCATCCCTGCCTGCCCCGCGTCTGCCGGAGAGCCGGCGCGGCATGCCCTGGCCTACTTTGGACACAGAGACCCAGATTCACATCTGCCACGTCACCTGCACTGGTGGGGGGACCTTGAATGTCCCTCTCTGTCGGAGCGAGCTCTGCTGCTCGGTGGTCGATGGCAGCACCCCTTGGCAAAGCGGCAGCGGGTCTCCTGAGATGGGTGCTGGGGTAGCGGCAGCTCTTGCTCTGCTGGGTCACTTGCGCTGAGGTTTCTTTGCAAAGCATCCTCTTTCCTGAGGGATTTCTTACTGGAGCAGTAACTGCTCTTCCCCGATGCATCCTTCTCAGGCAATTAGTACCCCTTAACCCAAAATAGCGCTTATTTTTGTCACAAAAATACTCGCTGCGTGTTTATGGCTGTGCTTGGTCACTTGTGTGCTGCCTGCCTGGCCTTCATCCCCAGCACTTGCGCTGCTCCCGGCCCGGCTCTTTATGTAATGACAGCTCTGCAGCTGCGGGGAAAGGTGACTTTATTTTGGGAATTTTCCAGTCAGCTGACCCAAGTCCTCCCTCCCAAACTGCTGTACCTGGAGGTTGCTCAGATTTCCCGTCTACCTGCCCGCTGACGGGCTCGGTGCCATCTCCGACCTGAACGCTGCGATCTGTATCTTGCCCGATTTGGGTGCTGGTCCTCCCCCCATACGTGTTGTGCACGCTCCGTGTCACCGTCCCCGCGCGGCTGGGCGGGCTGGGACAAGGCAGGATGCAGACTCTGGGGATTTACTTGTCTCTCTTGTCCTGAGTTGTCAGCCAGTCTGTGAGAGCGTGAGGCTGTGGGCCCTTGGGGAGCAGGGATGGAGCTGGCCGCAGCTTTGCTGTCCCTGTGCTTGCACGAAGAAATTAAAACAAAAAAGAGATGGGACTGTGGTGTCCGTGGCACCCCGTGCTGCACCAGGCTGGGTTCCCTGGAACCCCGGTTGCACTGGGATGCTCAGTGGGCGAGGAGCCAGGGCTGACCATGGGTCCCCATTCTTGAGTGGCATGAGGTGCTTCTCTCCAAATCTGGCTTCTAAAACCCGCTCCTGTTCCCCACACAGGGCTTTCTTCCTGGCTCTTTTCAAGCACCTGATGTTCCTGGAGAAGAGAGGCTGTCCCCGGACAGCCCTGGAGTTCTGCAAGCTGATTCTGAGGTAGGTGCTCCTGCCGAGGGCTGCACCCCAGTCCCTGCGGGACAGGGCAGGGCGTCCCAGGCTTGGGGGAACACGGTTCGAACAATGCACTGAACATGACGCAGGCAGGACAGACACCCCAGAGCTGTACTACTGCTCCCAGGCCCGGTGAGGGCTCGTTCCCACTCCTGCAGCCTCGCAGGTTAGTTTTGAGCACATGCTCTTACCTGCGGTGCTGCTTTAGAAGAGGGGTGGTGGTTGAGAAGGAGGCTTAAACAGGTGGGAGCTGGGTGACCCTTGCTCTGGACTGCTGAGCTGTGGGCCTGGCTGGCCTCGGAGTGTCTGCAGAGCGGGTGTGCGGCGGTGGCTTCAGCCTGCTCGGTCTGTGGCCATCAATCCTCCTGGGTGGTGACAGGGGGGCTGTCACCCCTCTGCAGGGACGCAGACCGGGCCAGGCGTTGCACCGTCATCCTGGCCGTGCGGGAGTGACTGTGTTCCCGTTATCTCTGCTTGCTGAGTCACGGAAGCTCTCTGGATGCCAGTGGGAAAGTCTTGTTTGACTTAGAAACGAGGACAGCTACTTCAGCTTTTGTGACACTGATTTTCTTTCCTCCCCTTGTGCTTGCCTCCCCCAAAGCCTTGATCCAGAGAACGACCCGCTGTGCGTACTGCTGCTGATCGATTTTCTGTCCCTCCGAGCAAGAGAATACACCTTCCTGACCCGTGTGTTCCAGGAGTGGGAGGTGAGCCGGCAGAGAGGGGAGAGACGCTTCCTGGGGCGCTCCCCACCCGGGCTGGGCTGGAGGGGGCAGCTGGGCCGCAGAGCATGAGGTTTTCCTAAAGAGCTTAGCTGTCTCATGGCCAGGCCGGTGTCCCAAAATGATTGAAACAGCCCGTAAAGGCTGGGGTGTGTGTTCTTGTAATCCTGGTACCCTGCAAACAATTGTACGAACTCAAAATTGCTTACTTGGTTGCAGGGGCACCAAGCCAGCAGCTGGAAGGTAACTTAATCCAGCGAGCAAGCAACCCCACCCTGTGTACAGCCCAGCCACATCGAGATGGTTCTGCATGGCATTATTTCTCCGTAAATCTGTCTCTCTGATCCTGCAGAGTCACCGGAATTTGTCCCAGCTGCCCAATTTTGCCTTCTCAGTGCCGCTGGCGTATTTCTTCCTGAGCCAGCAGGAGGAGCGCTCCGAGCTGGAGCTGAGCCAAGCCCGGGAGAGAGCCGCCCAGCTCATCCAGCTCGCGCTGATCATGTTCCCAAGCGGTAAGTCTGTCCCCACCGGTAAGTCCGTCCCCGCAGGCTTTGTCACTGTCTTCATCTGTGAGAGCGAAGGCCGCATTCCAGGCAGTCAAATGCAGAGGCAGCAGTTTGCCTGTGGGTTGCAAATGGTCCGTCCGTGGGAGACGGGAGCCCTGACTCAGAGGGCGAGGCAGCTCGGGCAGACCGGCAGCGGCAGGTACTGCCGTACCTACCTCTGGCAGGGCAGCGGCGGGGTTCGGCCTTCCCACCCCGCGCCGCGGCAGGGACGGTGAGAGGACGGTGGAGCCAGGAAGGGCTGCCACAGCCGCGAGCCCTCCACGTGCTGGGAGGAGATGAGCGACTTCTCCCTGCTGCGTGCCCTCCTCGGAGCAGCTGATGCCTCTTCGTTAGAGACTGTCACAGCCATGCAAGCAGGGGGAGGGTGAGAACCTGAGTCTTGGAGCAGGAAAGCGTTTCACCCTGGGCTTGCCCAGAGCGCAGACAGCCAGTCTCTCTTGGCTTTCCCTCCGAGGCACTGCTCCCCTTCAGGTGTGCTCTCTGTGGGCGCTGTCGCTCTTGCCTTCATCCAGTTGGTGCTGCTGTCCATGAAAGGAGATATACAGCCCCTCTGGGCCTGGGAGGGTGTGTCTTTATCAGCAGGAATAACCAGCTCTCAAACAGAGGTTTAGTTTGTGTTGGCCAAAACCGTCTGTTTTGCTGCTTGTCATGGTGACTGAAATAAACCCCTTGTTCAGGTTCAAAGGCCGGCAGCATTAAGTGCAGAAAATTGCACCTTATTTCACCAGGGGAAAAGAAACAAAAATGTGTTGTTCCTTTCCATTTACTCTGGACCTGTTTCCATCACCCGCGCAGAGATCAAAACGCGGCGTAACCCCCGGCAGCGTCCTCGCGCCCTCCCTGTGTGGGTCCTTGTGGCCCCCCAGGACGGTGCCGTCCCTCTGCAGCCCTGGCAGTGCTGACCGGCCGCCCCACGGCGCTCCTCACCAGGCTGTTGAAAACAAGCTATCTGCCTCTCTCCTGCAGTTCTCATGCCATTGTTGGATCACTGCAGCGTGCAGCCCGATGCCAGGGTCGCGTCCCATTCCTTTTTCGGGCTGAATGCTCAGATAAGGTAAGCCCTGGGGATGGTTTTGGTAAAGAGAAGGAATCGATTTTGCCGGTAGCGGGGCTTTTGCTTGCTCAGGCAGCTAATGGAGTTACAAAGCTGCAGAGGAGAATATTTGGCTCTCCTGAGTAGGCTGTTAGATGCTTTGATAATGGATTTCCATAATGGCCACCAGATAACACTAATAGACCCACCTCACCTTAATGCGGTGGGTCAGAAGTTCATAGCGAAGCTTGTCGGTACCCGTAGTGGGAGAGAACACCGTGTGTGCGGGCTCGGGGCGGGCTGCCTCCTGCCAGTCTGGAATTCCCTGCCACATGGTCCTCCTAAACACACAAATGGTCTCCCCCTTGGGTCAAGGCAGCGTTAACTTTCATCTCATGGCTGTGCTTATCCCAAAAATAGAAGGAGGTGGAAAAACCGGTGAAGGTAGATGGAAATAGCAAGGCAGGGAGCCTGCGATCCCTCTCTCTGTGTTCTCATGCTGAAGCACGGTGCAGATGAACCCTTGCCAGCCCGCGCAGGGACCTGCAGGCGGGAAGGAGGAGAGCGCCCTGAGTAACAACTGTCTCCTGTAGCCAGCCTCCCGCCTTGAACCAGCTGACATCCCTCTACGTGGGAAGGACTCACTCCCTGTGGAAGGACCCAGCCGTCATGGCGTGGCTGGAGACCAACGTCCACGAGGTGTTGCGCATGGTGGACGCCCAGGACCCGCTGGTGGAGGAGTCTGAGCACAAGTGAGCGTGGCAGGCGGGGGCGAGCGATGCTCCTGCCAGGCGTGGGTGCTCAAACGGGCGTCAGAGCGGGCTGGGGGGCTCTGCAGATGGGAGGGGAGCTCTGTGCTGGGCTGCAGCGGCACTGGGGCTTGCTCGGAGCCCCACAGCTGCCGGTCTGATGGCAGCTGCTGGTGCCAGGGGTTACACCGTGGGGCCGGGAAGGCGGAGGCTCTCCTTCCCTGCTTTACACAAGAGCTGTGCCTCTCGCTGGGGAGTGTGTGCTGCGCTGCCTTCCCCCAGCCTGGGCCCTCGTGTGTGGCCTGGAAATCGCCCTGGGGAGGCAGAGGGGTGGGGATGGCAGCCCGGCTCGCAGGCCTTTGCTGCACAGGGCTAGGTGAGTGCTTAGGAACACCTTCCACCTACGAGAAGCAGGAGAGGGAGGCGTTGGGTCTTGTCCTAAACCAAAGTTAGTTTACTCTGCTGGCCCGCAGAGGAACGGGGCTGCTGAGAGAGACCTGTGCAGCATCCCTGAGCTGTTCTGCTCTTTCATCCGAGGTCAGAAGCTGCCAAGTGACTTTGGCTTTGCCTTAAGCCAGCTCCGTCTGACAGAGCGCATACCCCGGGGACCGGGATGAAGCTGACAATGCACTGGAGAAGCAGACATGGAAAGCTGGCTATGCTGAGGCCTGCTCGGTGCAATCCTCTGTCCCCCTCTCTGCTTTTTAGGAGGAAGATGCGGTACCAGAGCGCACCCAGGAATATCTATCGGCACATCATCCTCTCGGAGATGAAGGAGGCCACGGCAGCTCTGCCTCTGGTGAGGGGCCCTGACGGGGCGCAGGAGGTGCCGCTGTGCGTGTGGACACTGAGCATGCTGTAAGCCCCAGCCACTAGTGACAAATGTGACTCGATGTCATCAAAAATGACAGAAAACACCTCGAAGTGTCCTCCCTGGGCACACAGCTTCCCGGGGTGGCACTCGAGGACACGTGCGGGCAAGCGGGGCTGCAGCTGGTGCCTGACTCAGTGGCACTCCCTGAGACCATGGGCGATCTGGCTGATCTGACCCCTCCGTGTCTCAGCGTTTGCTGCAGGTGGCAACGCAGCCCTCACCCCTTCTTCTCCCCTCCACAGGAGGTGACCTCGCAGCCTGTGATGGGCTTCGACCCCTTACCTCCTTTGGACTCCATCACTTCCTACACCAGACCAGAAAGGTACCTTCTCCCCGCCTCGGTTCTGCGCTGGCACAGCCGGCGTGTTCCCGGCGCGCCCTCAGCCCCGGGCCTGGGTGCCCGTGGGCGCTCAGAGCCCATGTCCTCCTCCATCCCGGAGGAAGAGCAGCCCGGCTTGCGGTGCTCGCCGACAGGCAGAGCGCGCAGCAGGACTGGTCCTGCCGCTTCTCCTCGCTGGTCGCTCTCAGAGGCGGCGGCTGTGCTCAGCCAGTAAGGCAAAGGCCGCTGAAGAATTCTGGCTGTTTCTAAAGCGAGGTGGTTTGGGGTAAACACAGGTTTAAGCGCAGCCAGCCGTGGTGCGTGCAGACCGTTCAGGTGAAGCCTGTACGTGTTTTATGCCCTGACCCAACTCAGAGCAAAGCTGGCGGTGCTTTTAATGACTGCTTTGCCCAGAGGCTGGCGAGCTGCTGCCTGCCCGGGGTCGGAAATCCCTGCGCATTCCCCAATGCCCTGCTTTGGGGCTGGCTTGGGAGGGCCTGGGGCTCAGGCCGGGCGGCCTGGTCCTCTCCAGCATCTCGGCGCTGCCTCAGCCCCAGCGAGCGGTCGAGCACCAACCCTTAACCGCGATTTGACTTCTGTCTTTCAGAACGAATCATCCATCCAACGAAAGCACTTTATCTCTCTTCTTCCGCTCGCTGCTGCCAAATTTTAACTTGCAGGTATGTGCAGTCAGCCGCCGCGGGCGCATCGGAGCACCCTTTCGCTGTCGGTACACAGAAGTTTCCACCGCACAGTGTTTCTGCAAAGGGAGTGGCTCTTGGCAAATGCAGTGTGTAAACGTCAGGTTGCAGAACAGCCTGATGCTTTTTGGCAAGCGGCATTGTCTCTCTCCCTGCCTGCTGCAGACAGGCAGGCGTGCTCCCTGCCTGGCTGCTCCAGCTCTGCTCTCTTGCAGGGGGACATCAGGCACGACGGGGATGAAGAGGCAGGAGCAGGGCAGGACCTTAACCAGGGGGTGAACAGGCTCATGGCGGCCATGCGGGACATGCTGGCGAACATCCAGTTCCAGGAACCCCCCCGAGACGACAATCCCGAAGGCGACGGGGACTGGGACTGAGCTGAGAGCGCGCGTCTTCCCCCCCACCCCCAACCCCAACCCTCTGTAATCACCCCCCGACTCGTAATAAAGTCGCACAACCCCAGGCGCCCGCTCTGGCTGCTGGGATGGGGAGGGCACGGGCTCCCTCGGGGAGGGGCTGCCACCGCAGGCACCTTTCGCAGCTCTCGGCGGGGGGCGAGGGCTGGCTGACAGCTAATCGACAGCAGCTGTCCCTTGGCCCTGGGGCGGCTTAGTCCCCTTCTGGCCTCCCAGCACACTGGCTGTCCCCTTCTCTCTGCTCTTCTGGTCTGCTGTTTGATGGATGGAGGTTTTTTTGCCTGGGCCATGATGCGCTTTGTGCCTTCCCCAGCCTGAAGCCGCCTTCCCTCCACAAAACGCTCCAGGCCCTGACAGTGCTGGGTGTTGCAGCTTGCTGGTGAAGGGCTGGGGCTCCCCGCTCCACCCTTGGGATGCAGAGGAACAAGCTGTGCTCTGGCAGGGGCTCCCTGGGAGCTGTGGCTCTCCCTGTGCCACCTGAGCTGTGCAGGAGTGGCTCTTCCTCCTCCTGCAGCTGTTGGACCCTGCTGGGAGCAGGAAGGATCCCCTTCTCTTTGTTTTCTTGCCCCCCCGCCCCATCCCTTGTTTCCCCACCTTCACCTTGCAGAGCCAGGAATGAGGTCAGCTGCACTCAAACCCTTAATTCATCCTTGCTGCGTGCAAAGCTTTTTTTTCCCCCCCATTTCTGCTGTGTAACGGTGTTTATGTGGCTCTAATGCTGAGCTGGGCTGCGTTGCCCAGAATAAATCCTTCCCCTCCCTCCTTCCTGCAGCGTCTGCTGCATCCCCTCGCCAGGGAGCAGCCTGGATCCCTGGGGATGGAGATGGCTCAGGCCAGCCGGCCCCGGCCCTGCCAGCACAGCCGAATCCCACGGCACAGGAACCCCGTCCGCTCCCCCGTGCCTCGCGCTCGCGCCGCTTGGATTTGCAGACTCGGCGTTTTTCTAGCTCTGCTCTCAAAGCCTCTGTTAATAAATCTCAAAATTCATGGCACGTACTGGGGCGCTCTTCAGCCGAGCGGCAGCCGGGAAGGGGGGAAACTGGTGGCTCTTGGTCCGGATTCCTCCTCCTTGTGTTTCCCGGGGGGTGAGCGGCGTTTTGCCGCTCCTTGCCCAGTGCCAGAGCTTCAGTTCGATGCACGGCACGCGTTAGCCATCGCTCCCTGCCGTGCCGGCGCTCGGCATGGCCAAGGCACCACGGCAGCTTGGGAATCCATTCCCAGCGCGGCCAGCTGAGCTGCTTTCATCCCCACCAGAGCCGCGGGGTGCTCTGTGCCGCGGGGAAGGGGTCCCGGCACCCCACGGGAGGGAGCGGAAGCGGCGGGTGGGAACGACCACGGGATCAGCCTTTTCATGCGGCCGTGAATGGCTCTTTGGCAGCCGTGCGGCTCCAGGCATCAACACCAACTGTGGCACATGACGGTCAGATGGGTCCCGCGTCCCCCGGCCTGCCCGGGCTCCCTCTGGCGCTGGGCTTTGCCGGGGCGCGGGCACGGCATCGCGTTTAATCGCGCCTTTGACCACCGCTTTCGCACCCATCGCCTGCCCCGCGGCAAAACACCTTCCCCGGAGCCAGGCCAAGTGGTGCCGGTGTGGGGGGGGATGGGGTTCCCGTCCCCACGCATGGGGGCTGGGAGGGGGCAGCTTGGCTCCTGCAGCAGGGAGGGCCCCATGGGGTCCCCAAGGTGCCTGGACACCCCAGGGCATGCAGGACCCCAGGGCTTGGGGACGCCCCCGGGGCAGATGGGCCTCCCTGGGCACACAGGGCACACGGGACCCCCCAAGACACATGGACCTCCAGGGCGCAGGGATCCCCCCAGATCACACAGGTCCCCAAGATGCTTGGGCACCCCAAGGTGCACAGACAGCCCCCCTCAGAGCACAGAGGACCCCTCTGGCACAGGGCCCCCCAAAGTGCACAGCTTGGCTGTACGTGGACCCACCCCAGGGCATGTGGGACCCCCGTGCACACTGTGACCCCGAGCAGTTGAGCTCCCCAAGGCCGTGCTGGGGGTCTAGCAGCCCCGGCCTCCATGGCGGCTCCCCTCGCTGCCGGGGTGCCACCGTCATGTGTGTGCCCACCCTCCTCAGGAGGAGGAGCCGCGGGAGTCGGCTTTAAAGTGGGGCAGAGAAAGGGTCCTTTCTTCCCCATCACCCTGGGCCGGCGGGTGCGCGGCTGCAGGGAGGCCGGGCAGGGCCGCCGAGGAAAGCGGCTGCCACACCGGAGGTCCTGGTGGGTGCACGGCATCCCCGGCACGTCCCCAACGAGACTCCGGGTGAAGGGACCCCCCCCATCCCCAATTCCTCCCCATCCCCTCAGCCTCGCCAGCGGGTGCCACAGGAACGCTGGCAGGGCAGGCCGGAGCTTCGGTGGGTGCCACGGGAGGCCCTGGGGGCTCGGCCCCCAGCCGGGGGGACCCCAGGGCTGAGGTGGGGGCCATGTCGACGTTGGCCCCCCTGCGCCTGCTGCGTGAGCCCTGGAACGCCAGCGAGGGCAACCAGATCAACACCACTGCCGGGACCAGCAGTGCCTGGTGCCAGGGGCTCGACATCCCCAACGAGCTCTTCCTCACGCTGGGGCTGGTGAGCCTGGTGGAGAACCTGCTGGTGGTGGCCGCCATCCTGAAGAACAGGAACCTTCACTCGCCCATGTACTACTTCATCTGCTGCCTGGCCGTCTCCGACATGCTGGTGAGCATCAGCAACCTGGTGGAGACACTCTTCATGCTGCTGATGGAGCACGGCGTGCTGGTGATCCGCGCCAGCATCGTCCGCCACATGGACAACGTCATCGACATGCTCATCTGCAGCTCCGTCCTGTCCTCCCTCTCCTTCCTGGGGGTCATCGCCGTGGACCGCTACATCACCATCTTCTATGCCCTGCGCTACCACAGCATCATGACGCTGCAGCGGGCCATGGTGACCATGGCCAGCGTCTGGCTGGCCAGCACCGTCTCCAGCACCGTCTTCATCACCTACTACCGCAATAACGCCATCCTCCTCTGCCTCATCGGCTTCTTCCTCTTCGTGCTGGTCCTCATGCTGGTGCTTTACATCCACATGTTTGCCCTGGCCCGCCACCACCTCCGCAGCATCTCCAGCCAGCAGAAGCAGCCCACCGTCTACCGCAGCAGCAGCCTGAAGGGAGCTGTCACACTCACCATCCTCCTGGGCGTCTTCTTCATCTGCTGGGGACCCTTCTTCTTCCACCTCATCCTCATCGTCACCTGCCCCACCAACCCCTTCTGCACCTGCTTCTTCAGCTACTTCAACCTCTTCCTCATCCTCATCATCTGCAACTCGGTAGTCGACCCCCTCATCTACGCCTTCCGGAGCCAGGAGCTCCGGCGGACGCTGCGGGAGGTGGTGCTCTGCTCCTGGTAGGTGGCAGGACACGGACACCCACCGCCCCGTCCGCCACAGGATGGACAGACAGACAGACGCATGGACGGACCGACAGGATGGGACACGCTGCGGGGCGTCACCCTCTGGCACCCCGATCCGGGCTGGCGGGCTCGCGGTACCCAATAAAGGCTCTTTGCAGTGATGCTGTGGCTGCGCAGCCCCCGGGGACCCCCGGGCATGGCGGGGGGGGTGTGTGTGTGTCCGGCCCCTCCCGGCCCCACCGTTGAACTGAAGCCCGGTTCCTCCCAGTTGCCGCTGTTGGGGTGCGGCGGCCGCACCGGCCCCGGGGCCAGGGGGGCCGAGGGGGCAGGGGAGGGCCTGGGGGGGCCGGGGAGAGCCGGGTGCGGGGGGACACCCGACACACCGGCGGGGCCTTGGGGCGGCCCCAGACAAAAGCTCCCCCCCGCCGCCGCCTTTGTTCTCGGGCCGCGCCCGCCCCGGGGCCGGGGGGGAGCTCCTGGTGCCCGGGACCCCCCGGGCCGGGCCCTGCCCCACCCGTGCCGGGACGCGGGGGGGCTGTGGAGGGTGTGGGTGTCCCCCCTCGCCGCCGCCGCCCCGGGATGCTCCCGCCGTGCCCGGGCGGTCCCTGCCCCCCGCATCCCCGCGGTTACCGGGGTCCCCCCGCGCGCCGGGGTGGGTGTGTCCCCCCTCCCCCCCCAAGGGGCGCAGGGGTCCCCTTCCCCCCCGCGCGGGTACCGATGGAGGGGAGGGGGAGGGTGTCCCCCCAAAACCCGACGCCTGGGCGTGGCCGGGGCGTGGCCGGGGCGTGGCGGCGGGGCCGGTGCCGCAGGGCTCGTTGCGGTTTTGCGGCGGCGGCCGGCGATTGGCTGCGGGGCGGCGGTGACGTCAGCGCCCGGCCCGGTGCGGCGCGAGGCGCCCTATAAAGGCAGCGGCGGCGGCGGGGCCGCCCCCCGCGCTCCGTCCCGGTGTCCCGGTGTCCCGGTGTCCCGGTGTCCCGGCGCCCCGTCCCGCCCCCCCCCCCGGCAGCACCATGAGGGAGATCGTCCACATCCAGGCGGGACAATGCGGCAACCAGATCGGCGCCAAGGTAACGGCGGCCGCGCCCCGCCGCGGGCCCCGCCGGCGGACAAAGACACCCCCTCCCGCACCCCCTCCCCTCCCCCCCCCTCCCCGCCGCACCGGGCGGACAAAGACCCCCACCCCCGCCCCCCACCCCCGCCTTTGTCCGCCCGCCGCCGCCCTTCAGCACCGCGGACAGCGCCCGCCCCGCCGCCAGGGGGCGCCCCGCCCTGCCCCGCCCTGCCCCGCCCGGGTTTGGGGGGGGGGGGGTCCCGGTGCGCCCCCTCCCCACGCTGAGCCCGGTGCCCCCCGTCCCTCCCCCAGTTCTGGGAGGTGATCAGCGACGAGCACGGCATCGACCCCAGCGGCAACTACGTGGGGGACTCCGACCTGCAGCTGGAGCGCATCAGCGTCTACTACAATGAAGCCTCCTGTAAGAGACCCTCCCCGGGACCCCCCCGCATCCCCCCGGGGCCCCCCGGGGCGGGGCAGCCCGGCACCCCCACCCTGAGCGTGTGGGAGGCCCCCCCGGCCCTTCCCTCCCCCACCCCGCTGCAGGCAGGTCCTGATGTGGGGGGGGGTGTCAGACATGCGCCCACCCCACAGAGCCCTGGGGGGGACGTGTGCGCCCACCCCCGTGGGATCGTGTGGTCTGGGAGGGGGAAAGACTCGTGCATCCATCCCCGTGGGACCCCCACTGTAGGTTGGGGCGGGGGGACAGACATGTGCACCCACCCCTGTGGGACACTGCACTCTGGGGGGGACATGACACGAGTGCCCACCCCCGCAGGGCTCTGCAGTGCTGGCAGGGGGACACATGACATGCACCTAGCCCCAGTGGCACCCTGTGGTTTGGGGGGGGGACAGATGTGTGCACCAACCCCCGTGGGACCCCCACTTGGGGGGAAGAGTGTGTCCATCCCCACAGGGACCCCCTGGGTTGAGGAGGGACACACACGACATGAGCACCCAGTCCCACAGGGACCCCCTGTGTTGGGGGGGAAACGACATGAGCACCCAGCCCCATGGAACCCGTGGGTTGGAGGGAGGGGTCAGACATGTGCACCTACACCCGTGGGACCCCCACTATGTGTGTATGTGTGGGGAGAAGAGTGCGCCCAGCCCATGGGATCCCCTGGGTTGGGTAGGTGGGACACGACATGAGCATCAAGCCCCGCAGGAGCCCTGAAGGGTGGGGGGGGATGTGACATGAGCACCCACTCCCATGGGGACCCCTTGGGTTGGGTGGGGGGGACACAACATGAGCACCCAGCCCCATGGGAGCCCTGCAGGGTGTGGGGGTGCACCCACGAGCACCCAGCCCCACAGGGACCCCGTGTTTGGGAGGGAGGGACCGGCATGTGCCCAGCCCTGTGGTACCCTGCAGGGTGGGGGGCACCCCGGGGTGGGGGGAGCGGCAGGCGCCCTCCTGGCACGGGGTCTCTCGCAGCTCACAAGTACGTGCCTCGCGCCATCCTGGTGGACCTGGAGCCGGGGACGATGGACAGCGTGCGCTCGGGCGCCTTTGGCCACCTCTTCCGCCCTGACAACTTCATCTTCGGTAGGTCTATGGGGAGGGGGACGCCGTCACCCCGGGGTCCCCACACCCCACCTGGGCCATCACCCCCTGCCACAGGGCGCTCGGCGGGTGCATCCCCACCCGCGCCGTGGGGCTCGGCGCAGCCGGCACGCCGCCAAACCTTTGTGGTTTCCGCTTCCCACCCCGCCCCGGCTTCAGATCTTGCCGATGCCGGTGGCGGCGGTGGCGCCCGGCCCCCTCCCCAGCGTGGGCGTGGGGGTGCCGGCGGCCATCAGGTGCCTTTTTTTCCCCCCCCAAACAGGCCAGAGTGGGGCCGGCAACAACTGGGCCAAGGGCCACTACACGGAGGGGGCCGAGCTGGTGGACTCGGTGCTGGACGTGGTGCGGAAGGAGTGCGAGAACTGCGACTGCCTGCAGGGCTTCCAGCTGACCCACTCGCTGGGCGGCGGCACCGGCTCCGGCATGGGCACCCTCCTCATCAGCAAGGTGCGGGAGGAGTATCCCGACCGCATCATGAACACTTTCAGCGTGGTGCCATCCCCCAAGGTGTCAGACACGGTGGTGGAGCCCTACAACGCCACGCTCTCCATCCACCAGCTGGTGGAGAACACGGATGAGACCTACTGCATCGATAACGAAGCTCTCTATGACATCTGCTTCCGCACCCTCAAGCTGGCCACCCCCACCTACGGCGACCTCAACCACCTTGTCTCGGCCACCATGAGCGGCGTCACCACCTCCCTCCGCTTCCCCGGCCAACTCAACGCCGACCTCCGCAAGTTGGCCGTTAACATGGTGCCCTTCCCACGGCTCCACTTCTTCATGCCGGGCTTCGCCCCGCTGACGGCCCGCGGCAGCCAGCAGTACCGCGCCCTCACCGTCCCCGAGCTCACCCAGCAGATGTTCGACGCCAAGAACATGATGGCCGCCTGCGACCCCCGCCACGGCCGCTACCTCACCGTGGCCACCGTCTTCCGGGGCCGCATGTCCATGAAGGAGGTGGACGAGCAGATGTTGGCCATCCAGAGCAAGAACAGCTCCTACTTCGTGGAGTGGATCCCCAACAACGTCAAGGTGGCCGTCTGCGACATCCCTCCCCGGGGGCTCAAGATGTCTTCCACCTTCATCGGCAACAGCACGGCCATCCAGGAGCTCTTCAAGCGCATCTCGGAGCAGTTCACGGCCATGTTCCGCCGCAAGGCCTTCCTCCACTGGTACACGGGCGAGGGGATGGACGAGATGGAGTTCACCGAGGCCGAGAGCAACATGAACGACCTGGTGTCCGAGTACCAGCAGTACCAGGACGCCACGGCCGAAGAGGAGGGCGAGATGTACGAGGACGACGAGGAGGAGTCGGAGGCGCAGGGCGCCAAGTGATGCCCCACCGCCCTCCCAGCCGCCCGCAGAACCCCCCCGCCCCGGCTTCGCGCTGCTGCCCCCCAGCCGGGCTCCCCGCCGCGCGCCCCTTCGGTGTCTCCTGCCCCCATCCCCACCCCGAGCCGCCTTGGCCCCCCATGCCCCCCTCCTGCCTCCCCACTTTTCGTTTTTTACTGGTTTGTGTCTAATTTTTTTTTTGAATACTTAATAAATTTATTGCTGTCCAGGTATGACCCGTCTGCAGCTCGAGGGGGCGGGAGGGGGCGGGATGGGGACCTTCTGCTGAGGGCAGCTTGGGGGCTCAACCCCCCCCCAGCCCTTGTCATTAACAGGGGGCCGTGGGGACCCCCCATGCCCAGGGTGGCAGCGCCCAATCCCTGGTCCCCTCACAAATGATGCCCTGTCCCCCAGTGGGTCACTCTGCCCCACAGGGCTGCCCCCCACCCTGGGCCGGGGTGCAGGTGCCCCCTTGCCCAGCTGCCCAGAGGGTGGCTGTGCCTTTGTCCCCACTGTCACCCTTCTCTGTGGGTGGGTAGGGGTTGGCTGCCCCCTCCCTGTGCCAGGACTCCATGTCTCCCCAGCTGAAGGGGGTGCACAGCCCCCAGGGTGCTCCTCCATCCCCCAAGGGCTGGGCACATGCCAGGCTTTGGGGGTCCAGGGCACCCCCAGGCCAAACAGCCCTGACCCCCACCCCTGGCACTGGGGAACCCCAGCTCCAGCCTGGGCACTGGGTTGACCCTGGAGTGGGGGGCCAGGCTGTGCTGCCATGGGGCTGCAGCCCCCCGGGGCTGCTGCTCCAGCCTGGGGGTGGGGTCCCTGTGCCCCTGCGTGGGTGTGGGGAGAGGGGCTGAGCTGTGGGGGCAAGGGAAGGGGCTGGGGGGCCAGGTCATTATGGTGCTGGGGGCTATGGGCCTAGGAGCTATGGGAACTGGGAGCTATGGGGCTGAGGGCTACAGGGACAAAGGACTGAGGCTGGGGGCTACAGGGACCAGGGGCTATGGGGCTGGGGGCTACAGGGACAAAGGACTATGAGGCTGGGGTCTACAGGGACAGGGGGCTATGGGGCTGGGGGCTACAGGGACGAGGGAGTATGGGGCTGGAAGCTATGGGGACTGGGAGCTATGGGGCTGGGGGCTACAGGGACAAAGGACTACGGCGCTGGGGCGTGCGGGAGCAAGGAGCAATGGGGCTGGGGGCTCTGGGGACCGGGAGCTATGGGGCTGGGGGCTCCGGGGCTGAGGCCATGGGGCGGAGAGCTGTGGGGCGCGGTTAAGAGGAGGCGGTGGTGGGCCGTGGGGCCGTGCGGGTACCTCCGTGCCCGTGGGTCGGGCCGCCGCGTCCCCCGCAATGTCCCCGCTGTCCCGTCCCCCCGCCCCCGCGCGGCCCCGCCCGGGCGCAGTGCGGTCCTCCGGCCGCCAGGGGGCGGCAGCGCGGGGCGGGGCGGGGCGCGGCGCGGCCGTGAAGGAGCGGGGGGCGGCGCGCGGCGCTGCGGTGAGCGGGGCGGGGGCGGCGGGGGCTGCCCCCTGGCGGGCGGGAGGGGCCGGGGGTCTGCGGGGGGGGTGCGGGGGTGCGGGGGGGCAATGCGGGGGGGGAACGGGGGTGCGGGGGGGGACTGTGCAATGCGGGGTGCGGGGGTGCGGGGTGCGGGGGGGCTGTGCAATGCGGGGTGCGGGGGGGACTGTGCAATGCGGGGTGCGGGGGGTGCGGGGGGGCTGTGCAATGCGGGGTGCGGGGGGGACTGTGCAATGCGGGGTGCGGGGGGTGCGGGGGGGCTGTGCAATGCGGGGTGCGGGGGGGGGGGCGCTGCCGTCCAGGCCCCCGCGGGGAGAGTGGGGGGCTGTGGGGATCCCACGCGGGGTGGCCCGGACGGGGGGACCGTGGGGCAGGGCGGGGGCTGCGGGCGGGGCAGGCGGAGGGACGGGTTCGTCCGGGGGGGCCGGGGCCGGTGCTGGGGTGTTGGTGGCGGTGGGGGGGTGGTGGGGGGGTGGCGGTGATGGGGGGGCCGGTGGGGGTGGCGGTGACAGTGCTGGGGTGGCGGTGCCTGCAGTGGGGTGCTGGTGGTGGTGATGGGGTGTTGTTGTTGGTGTCAGGGCGCTGGTGCCTGTGTTGGGGTGCCAATGGGTGTGGTGGGGTGTCGGTGAGGGTGCTGGGGTGACAGTGCCAGTGGCAGGGTGTTGGTGCCAGTGGTGGGGTGTTGGTGGCAGTAGTGGGGTGTCGGTGCCTCTGAGGGGGTGCTGGTGGTGGTGGTCGTGCTGGGGTGTCAGTGCTGGTGCTGGGGTGCTGGTGGCAGGGTGTTGGTGCCGGTGGTGGGGTGTCGGTGCCTGTGATGGGGTGGTGGCGGTGCTGGGGTACCAGTGTCAGAGTGCCAGTGCCGGTGTCGGGGTGCTGGTGATGGGGTGGTGGTGCCGGTGATGGGGTGTTGGTGCCTGTGATGGGGTGCTGGTGGCGGTGCTGGTGCTGATGTCAGAGTGCTGGTGATGGGGTGGTGGTGCCTGTGATGGGGTGTTGGTGGCAGTGGTGGGGTGTTGGTGGCAGTGGTGAGGTGTTGGTGCCTGTGATGGGGTGCTGGTGCTGATGTCAGAGTGCTGGTGATGGGGTGCTGGTGCTGGTGGTGGGGTGTTGGTGGCAGTGGTGGGGTGTTGGTGCCTGTGGTGGGGTGCTGGTGCTGATGTCAGAGTGCTGGTGATGGGGTGGTGGGGTGTTGGTGGCAGTGGCGGGGTGTTGGTGGCAGTGGTGGGGTGTTGGTGCCTGTGACGGGGTGCTGGTGGTGGTGCCGGGTTGCCGGTGTCAGGGTGCCGGTGCCAGCGGCTGAGGCGGTGCCCGGCGTCCCGCAGGGCGGGCGGCGATGGCGTACGACGAGCGGCTGGCCCGCTTCCGCCAGGCCCACCTCAACCCCTTCAACAAGGCCCCCGAGGAGCAGCAGGAGCGCCCCGACGGGGCGGCCCCCCCCCCCAGGTGGGTGCTGACCCCCCCTCGCCCAACCCTGCCCCACGGTGGGGGCTGGGCAGGGGGTCCCAGCCCCCCCCATGGCGCTCACCCCCTTCCAGCCCCACGGCCGGACCCTTCCCCGGGGGACCCCGAGGGCGCCCTGGACCTGGGCCTGGCCGAAGACCACTTCTCCCGCCCCGTGGTGAGTGGGACTGGGGAGCGGGGCTGGGGGTGTGTGTGGGGCAGGGAGGGGGGGAGGCTCAGCTTCCTCCTCCTCCTCCTCCCGCTGCAGGGCCTGATCCTGGCATCAGACGTGCAGCAGCTGCGCCAAGCCATCGAGGAGTGCAAGCGGGCCATCCTGGCGCTGCCTGAGCACTCGGAGCGGCAGAAGGACGCGGTGGTGCGGCTCATCCACCTCCGCCTCAAGCTGCAGGAGCTGAAGGTGGGGACGGGGACGGGGCGGGGGGTCTCCGTGGCTGGTGGGGGGGCGCACTGACACCCCCACCACCACCACCACAGGACCCCGGCGAGGATGAGCCCAACATCCGCGTGGTGCTGGAGCATCGCTTCTACAAGGAGAAGAGCAAAAGCGTGAAGCAGATGTGCGACAAGTGCAGCACCATCATCTGGGGCCTCATCCAGACCTGGTACACCTGCACAGGTGGGGCCGGGACCCCCGCCCCGAGCCGCCCCACGCCCCCGTCCCCGCGCTGACGGCCGCCCGTCCCTGCAGGCTGCTACTACCGGTGCCACAGCAAGTGCCTGCCGCTGGTGAGCAAGGCCTGCGTGCGGGCCAAGGTCAGCCACCAAGCCGAGTATCAGCTCAGCATCTGCCCCGAGAGCGGGCTGGACAGCCAGGACTACCGCTGCGCCGAGTGCCGTGCCCCCGTCTCCCTCCGTGAGGCTGCGCTGCCGCCGCCGCGGGGGGCTGTGGGCTGTGGGGGGCTGTGGGAAGCTGGGCGCTTTGTGGGGCTGGGGGCTGTGTGGTACTGGGGGGGGGGAACTGCGGGCTGTGGGGGGCTGGGGGCTGCGGGTGGGGTGTGGGGCTGGGGGGAACTGGGGGCTGCATGGGCTATGTGGTGGGGCTGGGGGCTGCGTGGCACTGCGTGGGGCTGGGGGGAACGTGAGGGTGCATGGGCTACGTGGGGCTGGGGGCTGCATGGCACTGCATGGGGCTGGGGGGAACGGGAGGGTGCATGGGCTACATAGGGCTGGGGGGAGCTGGGGGCTGTGTGGAACTGGGGGCTGCATGGGGCTGGGGGGGGTGCATGTGGCTGGGAGGGGGCCTTGGGGGAACTGGGGGCTCTGGGGTTGGGGGCTGGGAGGGGCTGGGAGGGCTGGGGAGGGCTGGGCGTTCTGTGGGACTGTGTGGGACTGGGGGGAACTGGGGGCTCTGTGGGGCTGTGTGAGGTTGGGGGGGGCTGGGGGCCGTGTGGGGCTGTGGGGTGGGGGTTGCGTGGGGCTGGACTTCTTTGGGGGCTGCGTGGGGCTGGGAGCTCTGGGGAGCCGGGGAGTGAGGGCTGGGGGGGGACACCCACAGCACGTGCGACAGTGATGTTGGGGCCCCGCTGTGTCCCCGGGTGCTGCCGCACGTCCCGCGGGGGTGCGTGGCGGGGCCAGCAGGGCGGTGCCGGCGCGTGTGCCAACGCGTGTGCCGCCGGCGCGTGTGCCGCCGCAGGGGGGGTGCCCAGCGAGGCCCGCCAGTGCGACTACACCGGCCTCTACTACTGCAGCAGCTGCCACTGGAATGACCTGGCCGTCGTGCCTGCTCGCGCCATCCACAACTGGGACTTCGAGCCCCGCAAGGTGTCCCTGGTGGGGGGCTCGGGGGCGCCCAGGGTCCCGGGGGGGGCCGCGGCCCTGGTCATGGGGGTCCCTGGGGGTTGTAGCCCTGGTTGGAGGTCACTTGATGGGGGGGCATGTCCCTGGGCAGGGATCCATGGGGCCATGTCCCAGTTAGAGGTCACTTAGAGGGTGCCGTGTCCCTGGGCAGGGGACCCTGGGGGCTATGTCCCTGGTCAGAGGTGACTTGGGGGAACCATGTCCCTGGTTGGAGGTCACTTGGGGGACCGTGACCCTGGGCAGGGGTCCCTGGGGTCTGCACCCCTGGGTAGCAGTCACTTGGGGGGGGGTGGTGTCCCCAGGGCTGTGTCCCTGGGCTGGGGTCTCTGGGGAACGTGGCCCTGGTTGGAGGTCACTAGTGGGGGGCTGTGTCCCTGGGCAGGGGTCCCAGGGGGCTGTGTCCCAGTTAGAGGTCACCTGCGGGGGGGCCCTGTCCCTGGGCAGGGGTCCCAGGGGGGCCATATCCATGGTTGGAGGTCACTTGGGGGTCTGCGTCCCTGGGCACAAGGGTCCCTGGGGGCTGCACCACCAGGCAAGAGTCACCTGGGGGGGGGGATGTCCCCAGGACTGTGTCCCTGGCACTGGGGGTCCTGGGGCTGTGGTGCCGAGGGTCCCCGTGGTGGCGGCGATGGGGGCGTCCCCGGTGGCCGCGGGGTGACGGCGGTGCCGGCCGCGGGCGGGCAGGTGTCGCGCTGCAGCATGCGGTACCTGGCGCTGATGGTGTCGCGCCCCGTGCTGAAGCTGCGGGAGATCAACCCGCTGCTCTTCAACTACGTGGAGGAGCTGGTGGAAATCCGGGTGAGCAGGGCAGGGGGGGGCAGCGTGGGGCGAGGGGGGGCCCTGACGGCACCCGCTGGCTCCCACAAAAGGGGAGCGGGGCAGGGCTGGGGACGGAGGGTGCCCAAACGGCTGAACTTGACCCAGCCTGACCTTGTCCCCGTCCCATGGGTGCCGTCCCCGCCGCAGAAGCTGCGCCAGGACATCCTGCTGATGAAGCCCTACTTCATCACCTGCAAGGAGGCGATGGAGGCCCGGCTGCTGCTGCAGGTGAGGCCCCGCACGGGCGGCCAAGCCGGGGGGACCCCGGGACCCCGGGGGTGACGGGCGCGGGGGTGATGGCCTCTCCGCCTGCAGCTGCAGGACCGGCAGCACTTTGTGGAGAACGATGAGATGTACTCGCTGCAGGACCTGATCGACATCGAGGCCGGGCGCCTGAGCTGCTCCCTGACGGAGATCCACACCCTCTTCGCCAAGCACATCAAGCTGGACTGCGAGGTGAGACAGAGCCGTGGGGCAGCCTCGGCCGCGACCCACGGCGCGGCTCCCGTGGAGGTATTTGGGGAGCGCGCGGGGGGTCCCTGCCGGGCGCCGTTTGTACCCTCCGCCCGCTCCCGCCCCAGCGCTGCCAGGCAAAGGGCTTCGTCTGCGAGCTCTGCAAGGAGGGCGACGTCCTCTTCCCCTTCGACAGCCACACCTCTGTCTGCACCGACTGTTCCGCCGTCTTTCACAGGTAACGGTGGCACCGGCGACAGCCGCCTCCCGCCACCGGGATGGGTGGGGGGTCGGGGCACCGGGGCGGCGCTGCGGCCGGCACCGGGGGGTGACCCGGCGCTGTCCCCCACCCCGCAGGGACTGCTACTACGACAACTCCACCACCTGCCCCCGGTGCGCCCGGCTCAGCCTGCGCAAGCAGTCCCTCTTCCAGGACTCCGGCACCGAGGCAGAGCTCTGAGAGGGGGGGACCTGGCCCCACGGCAGCCCGCGGGGCCGGACGGGGTGACCCTCCGGCTCTGCGAGGCCGCTGGGACCCCGGACACTGCAGGGTGGGAGGTGTTGGTGTGCGGCATGGCGGGGGCGAGCGTGCCGTCTGAGCCGGAGCGACGGGTGCTGGCAGGGAGGGTGAGCGTGGTGGGGGGCCCCCCTGCCCCTCATACACACACAGAAACACACTACTGCGATAACATTGCTGATTTTGGGGGGAAAACCCCGGTTCCCCCCACACCGTGGGCATGCCCGGTCCTGGGGCTGAGCCCCCCAGGGTGGGGGCGCTGCAGGAGGGCTGGGCCGTGCGGGACCCCCCCGGGTTTCTTGTAGCATTAACGAGGCCTCTTTGCGCAACTCAGCACTTGTGTCTGTGCTTTGGTGTGGGGGGGGGGCTGCCCCAACCCCCTGGGACCCCCAGTATAGGTCGCACTGCGCCTGTGTCCCGTCCCACCGATCCTCCCCTTCCCTCCCCACCTGCGGCGATGGAGACGGGCAGAGCCGCGGCAGAGCTGGCTGGGTGGGTCGGTTTTACCGGTACACAGCGCTGCTACATGATGGACCGGGCCAACACCGGCACCGGCCGCGCCCGGGCAGCACATCCCACCGCTCCCAGCAGCTGGGGCTGTGCTGGGCTCTGGGTCCTGGTTGCCCCTTCCCCAGTAGCGTGGTGGGTGGCGGTCTGCCCGGCCACCAGCTTTAGCCAGCCCTGGGTCCCCCTTGGCGGGGCTGGGGGCTTCTTCTGCCCACAGCCGCTCCCCGGTGCCTCCGGGCGAGCTGCCCGCTCCCCCCGCCGCAGCACCAGTCCTGCGCCCCGGTTCTCCCCGGGCAGGGCGGCGGGGACGGGCTCCAGTGGTGCCCAGGGTCGGCACCGGTGTCCCCCCCTCCTCCGTGTCCATCCCCCAGCGTGTCCCCTAGGGCTCCCGGGGCCGCTCGGCGGGCAGGAAGGCATCCGGGGGTCCTGGCGGCAGCTCCGGTTCGCTGAGGTGCTTCTTCTCCCGGCCTTGCTCCCGCGCTCGGGTCCAGGAGGGCGAGCGCAGGTACCCGGCCCGTGGCACCGGCTGCAGCCCTGCGGGGACAGATGGCTCAGGGCCTGCCGGACGGATGGATGGACGGACGGACAGGCCCCTCTTGCTCACCGCTGGGCGATTCTCCAGCCGCATTCTCTTCGTCGGAGTCGGCAAAGACCTCGGCGAGCTCCTGGTCCGACATGTCGGTCAGCTCCGTCAAGTCCAGGAGGTCGAAGTGCACCTCCAGCGAGGAGACGCTGCTCAGGGGCTCTGCGGGCAGCCAGTGGTGCTGGGGGTCCGGAGGGACGCCCCGGGGATGGCCTGCAGGGCAGGAGCCCTGGGGAGGGGATGGGGGACCCCGGGGACGGGGCTGGCCGCACTGGGCCGCACTCACGTCTGCGCTCGGTGACCTGCAGCAGGCCGGCGCTGGGGATGGGGATGCCACCCTGCTCCTGCTCCGCAGGGGTTCCGGGGGGCTCCTGTGCCGGCCCGTGGGTGGGGGTCCCCGCCGGGCGCTCTGGGACCAGCACCTCCTTGCCAAGCTCTGTGATACCAGCACTTGCCGCGTTGGTGACAGCAGGACCCTCCCGGGGCCCTGTGGGGGCTTCCTGGATGAGGGGGACCGGGACCCCGGGGGCACGGGGGGACGGGCAGAGCTGGCCAGGGCCTGGCAGCCCCTGCGCCGGCAGCCCCGCGCCCCACACCCCGCACAGCCCCTTTGTGTTGATGAGACAAAAGCGCGGCCCCGTGCCGGAGCCCAGACAAGGGGCGGTTTGTTTGCTGGCAAGAGCCGGCGGGGCCGAGGCGGCCACGGTCGCGGTCACGGCACAGCCAGGCCCGGGCACCCCTATGGGGCTGAGCGGGCACCAAGGGTGGGCAGGAGACCCCCCCCCGTGCCTGGGTCACAGCAGCACCCCGGCCCCTGGCCCACTGTGGGATGGACCATGTGCCACCGGGCCCTGCCGTCACCGCGCTGCCGGGTGAGACGGCGCAGGGACAGGCTCGCCGCGAGCTGGGCATCTCCCCCTTCCCCCCAGGATGGGCACAGTGGGGCAGGGGACAGAAATGCCCCCACCCAGGGAGACAGGACGGGGAAAGGGACCTTACGGGGGCATTCGGTTCCTTTCCTGGCACACGGAGCCGCAGGACAGCGGCACCCCTGCCCCGACGTCGGCTATGCCGTGTCCTGACTCTGCATGGTGAGACCAGGCACCCCGCACTGCCAGCACCTTCCCTCCAGCCAGGAAACGGGGTCCCCACTGCACTCCAACACTGGGGGGGACACGGGGAGCTGCCGGCTCCCGCCACCCCACCCCACGCACCACCACGGCGTCACGCACCAGGGCTGGGGGGGTGGGTGATGCCGCGGTGGTGGCACCTGGAGCGCGTCCTCCCCTGCCACCAGCAGCCTCCCGGCCCCACTCCCCCCCACCCCGAGCCCCCACCCACCGGGGCGCTGGTCCCTGCCGCAGAAATCCCCTCTGGCCTCCGCCTGCATGGTCACGCCGCGCCGCCGGCCACGCTGCCCCGCTCAGGCCTGGGCTCACCGGCTGCCTGGCGGGGAGCGGGGCCGGCATCAGGGCTCCCTCCCCGCACACCGCTCTGCTGACTCACGTCAACCCGCAGAGCCAGGCGGCAGCCAGCCCCGGCCACCCCGCCACCATCACCCCGCCACCATCACCCCGCCACCATCACCCCGCCACCATCACCCCATGCCTGCCCGCTCCCCAGTGCCATGGCACCGCGCCTAAGGGCCCGGTGTTGCAGGAGGGCACGGCCACCACTGCGACGGGCCATGGCACAGCCATGTGCGGGGCGACAGGCGTCTGTGGGAGCCCTGGCACCACCCATGTCACCATGTGGGACCCTGCTGCAGACACCCCCCCCCGCAACGCCAGGCCCCCCACGGCCACTGCCCCGTCCCCGAGTGCCCCAGCCCTCTGCGATCCTCCACTGGCACCCCTGCACGGGGGTGTCTGCCCCGGCACCCCACCTCCCCACCCTGCACACCCCCCCAGCACCTCAGCCTGCTCCAGGCACCCTGTACCATGGGGCCTGGCACCCCGCTGCACCCCCACATCCCCTGAGCACCCTGCTGTGCACCCAGGGCACCCCACTGCACCCCCATGTCCCCACAGCACCCCACCATGCACCCATGTCCACTGGGCACCCCCCTACACCCCCAGACTCCCACCCCAGACTCTTTCTGCGCACACCCCCTGCACAGCCCCGTGCTCTGTGTCCCGCCCCCCAAATCCCCCCGACCCCCACCCCTGCGGCTGGTCACCCCCGCAGGACCCCACCCGCACCCACGCCCCCCACCCCGTGCACACCCGCACCCGCTGTGCACCCCCCTTGCACGCGCATCGCCCCCATCCCCATCCAGAGCCCCCTGCACCCCCATCCCGCCCTGCACCCGCCCCCCTTGCACTCCCCGGCACACCCCCTGCACCCCCACCCTTTGCACGCCCCTTACACACCCCCTTGTACCCACCCCGCCCTTGCACACCCACCCCTTCCATCCCCCCTTTGCAGCCCCCCCCCTTGCACCCCCTTCCTTGCACACACACCCTCCCCTTGCACCCCCCCTTTGTATTCCCCGTTGCACGCACACCCCCGGTCCCCCCGCCGCTGGCTCCCGCCGGGCCCGACACCGCGGTGACGGCCGCTCCGCCCCACCGCCCTCACCTGCCGCGCCGGCCGCTCCCGGAGCCCCCATGGGCCGCTGGGGCCGGTGGTGCCGGTGCCGGTGCCGGTGCCGGTGCCGGTGCCGGGGCGGGGCGGGCCCGGTGCCAGCCCGCAGCCCGCACGGTCCTGCCCGCCGCGGCGGGGGCGGGGCCGGGGGCGGGGCCGGGGGCCGGGGCGCGGGGGGTGGGACACCCGCGGACACAGGCCGTAACGGGGGGCAGCGGGGACCCCCGGGCACGGCAGGCCCCCGGGACACGGGGGGGACCCGGGAAGGGCGGGGCTCCGGGAAGGGCGGGGCTCCGGGGAGGGCGGGGCCCCGGGCGCGGAGCAGGCCCCGCCGCCGTTGCTAGGGCGGCCCCCCCGCGTTGCTAGGGGCGTGTCCGGCCGCCGGGCAACTCTCGCGAGAACAGCCCGCCCCGTTGCCTGGAGACGGCGGCGGCTGCCATTATGGTGAGAGCGGGGCCTAGGCCTGGGCTTGAGCTTGGGTTTAGGCTTACGCTTGGGTCGGGACCCGAGGGAGTCCCGGGGCGACCGACGAGGGGTCTGGGCCCGCTGCTGAAGCAGCCGCTGTGGAGCTGGGCTGGCAGCGGCTGGGCGTCTGCCATGGGTGGGGGGTCCTGAGGGGTCCCCGAGGCCTCCAGGCCCCCCCCCAGAGGCCCCGGCCCCATCAGCCAGCGCCCACTGTCCGCCCTCGACTCGGCCCTGCCATGAGAGCAGGGACGCTCCGTGGCCTGGGCCAGCGCGGGGACACTGAGCAGCGCGGTCTCCTCCCAGCACCTCGGGCGTCTCGCTTGCTTTCCGTAGGCACCCAAAAAGAAAGTCGGGAAAAAAGGGAAAGGGAGCAAAGCTCCGGCGGTGGTGGATGCCTTGTCCCCGAGGGAGATGAGCAAGGAGCAGGTGAGAGGTCCCCCGCCACCCAGCCCACCCCTGGCTAGGGGGACATTGCTGCCTGCAAGAGCAGTGCCCGGGACCCCTGCTCAGTGCCTGGCTCTGGGGACAACAGGTGGCGGAGGGTGACAGAGACAAGCAGACAGGGCTTGTCTCACTGCCTGATGCGCGTCTGTGCTGTGGGGGGGTTCTCCCTGTTCCTGGAAGGAGCAGCCCCCTGGTCCCACCCTCCCTTCCGCTGGCCCAGGGCACTCTGCTCTCAGTGCCCTTGCTGCCTTCTCCCCAGCTCTGTGACCGCGGCAGCCTGCTCAGCCGGGCAGTGGCTCAGCCTGGAGCTCTGTGATTCTTGGCCTGCTGTGCTTTCGGTTGCGTTGCTGCTGGGGCAGGAGGCTCCTGCCGGGCGGGGAGGGCAGGCAGAGATGGAAGAGGAAGCTGCTGCCCCTTGATTGCTCCAAGTCCTGCTGGTTTTGCCCTACAAACAGAGGAGGAGATGGTCCTGGCCTGGGTACCTCGCTCCTGGGATAAGGTCCTGCACATCTCAGTGCCAGCAGTGTGCCCAGGTGGCCAAGGAGGCAAGAGCATCCGGGCTTGTGTCAGCACTGGTGTGGCCAGCAGGAGCAGGGGAGCAGGGCAGGGATCAGGCCCCTGTGCTCGGCACTGGTGAGGCCCCACCTCGAATGCTGGGCTCAGGTTTGGGCCCCTCGGGACAAGAAGGCCCTTGAGGTGCTGGAGCGTGTCCAGAGAAGGGCAGCGGGGCTGGGGCAGGGTCTGGAGCACAAGTGTGCTGGGGGGCGGCTGAGGGAGCTGGGGGGGTTTAGCCTGGAGAAGAGGAGGCTGACGGGAGACCTTATCGCTCTCTGCAACTGCCTGAAAGGAGGCTGGGGGTGGTGGTGTGGTTGGTCTCTTCTCCCAAGTAACAGGCAATAGGATGAGAGAAAACAGCCTCAAGCTGCGTCAGGGGAGGTTTAGATTGGATGTTAGGAAAAATTTTTTCACCAAGAGGGTTGTCAAGCACGGGGAGAGGCTGCCCAGGGCTGTGGTGAAGTCACTGTCCCTGGAGGCGTTTAAAAGACATGTAGATGTGGTGCCTGGGGACATGGTTTAGTGGTGGGCTTGGTAGGGCTGGGTTAATGGTTGGACTTGATGATCCTAGAGGTCTTTTCCCAGCTAAGCAACTCTATGATTCAGTAGTATTCAGGCACCTGAGAATAGCGTTGCCAGATAGAATATCTGAGCCTGGGCTGCCTTGTGGTAGGATAAGGGTTTGTTACTCCTTTCCTGGAGGCTGATGGGCTCTGTAAGGTCCAGGCTGTGTCAAGGCTCCTCCCCTTCCCTCCCACCCTTCTCTGTCCCAGTAACAGCCACTTGGTCCTGCCAGGTTTGTGACATGGCTTGCCGTGGCTGCCTCCCAAAGGCATCTGTCTGAGGCCTCCTTTTCCCCCTACCTGGCTCTTCCTCTCGGCTTTGCAGCTGGAGAAGCACGTTGCACGTCTCCGGGAGGAGCTGGACCGGGAACGGGAAGAGCGCAACTATTTCCAGCTGGAGCGTGACAAGATTCACACCTTCTGGGAGATCACCCGCCGGCAGCTGGAGGAGAAGAGGGCAGAGCTGCGGAACAAGGACCGGGAGATGGAGGAGGCAGAGGAGCGGCATCAAGTGGAGATCAAGGTGGGAAAGGAGAAGGCTAAAGGTGGTGTGTGTGTGAGCCTCAGGCAGCGCTGGGGAGGTGAGGGAAGGGGGAAGAGGAGGAGGAGCTGGGTGGGATGCAAGCCAGGAGTATCTCAGCCAATATCCCAGCTCCAGGTGTCTCCTGCTGAAGCCCCTCACCCCATCTGTGCCTTGTCTTTTAGGTTTACAAACAGAAGGTGAAGCACTTGTTGTACGAACACCAGGAAAACCTCACCGAGCTGAAGGCAGAGGGCACCCTGTCCATGAAGCGGGCCCAGAAGGATCACTGGGCCCAGGAGATGGAGCTGCGGAAAGACATGCGCTCCTTGAAAGTGGAGCTGAAGGAGCAGGAGCTGGCCAACGAGGTGGTGGTGAAAAACATGCGCCTGGTACGTCCCTGGCCAGGCCGGAGCCGCCTGTGAGGTGCCCCTGTGGCAGAGGGAGGCGGTGGGGCTCCCACCCATCCTGCCACGGGGGGCTGGAGAGCCTCTGAGCCACCATCTGCACAGATGATGGGGATCTGTGCTGTGGCGGGAGCCTGTCCCTGGGAGCAGGAGGGAATCCCTTGGGATGCGGGTGACTCAGGATTTGGTTGTCTGCCTCTAACACACAGCTTCTCCCTCACAGAAACAAGAGGAGGAGCTCACCCGGCTCTGCAACGACTTTGAGAGACAAGTGAAAGGTGAGGACACACACGTAGCCCCTGCGCGAGCTCCCTCAGTCAGTGTGCCAGGGAGGGCTCCTCTGAGCTCTGCTGTTCCACCAGGCTCCCTGCCAGAACCTCGAGTGGAAAGGGGACCCATTGTCCCCCAGTTTTGCCCAGTTTTCCCCCCAATTCTTGTTCCCCCGTGCACTGGGGCTGCCAGACCCCCAGCGTTGCATGGACTTGTCCTCAAGTAATGCCAGGTTGGTGCTGGCTCACGGAGCTGGGGCGCCTTACACAGGGTCTCCAGGAGGTCCCACTCAGCCCTCTCTGCGCTCCCCCAGAGATTGAGGCCAAGTACGCCAAGAAGATGCAAGCGCTGCGGGACGAGCTTGATTTGCGGAGGAAGACTGAGATCCACGAGGTGGAGGAGAGGAAGAACAACCAGATTGGCGAGCTGATGAGGAACCATGAGAAGGCCTTCAGCGACATGAAGAACTACTACAACGACATCACCCTCAAAAACCTGGCGCTCATCAGCTTGTTGAAGGTACTTCCTGCCCCACTGCTGCTGCCTGCCCGGCCCACAGAGCGTCACCCTTCCACCGAGGGACCAGTCCTGTGGGGGTTTCACCCAGAGCTGGGCAGTTCCCAGGTGGTGGTGCAGGTGCTGCTGACCTCCTGAGGGTTGCACGCCCTTATGCGAGCGAAGCTCTTGAGCACGGGGAGACGTGTCTTGCTGGGCCAGCAGTGGGAGGGCGGCTGGGCAGTGTGGGAAGCTCTGAGGAGCCAGGCAACCCCCAGGATTCGGTACTTGTGTTCTCGAGAACAGGAGCAGGTGGAGGAGATGAAGAAGAGAGAGAACCACTTGGAAAAGGAGAAGGCGGATGTGCTGCTCCAGAACAAGGAGCTGAAGGAACCCCTGCAGCAGGCCCAGGAGCAGGTCTCTGAGCTGCAGAAGAAGGTGGCCCACCACGACAAGGACAGGGAGGCCCTGATGGTGAGCAGCCAGCCCTGTCCTTTTCCTGGCTCTTTCCCAGTCACTCAGCAGTGACCTCTGTTGCTCGGCTGGGAGCTGCTGGCCAGGCTGAGCAAAGGCCTTTGAGTCCTTTTCAGCTTAGCTGGGTGTTTCTAAGGTCTCAGGCGGGACTCCTGGAACTCTGGCAGTGAGAAACCAGAGTAGCTGCAGAGGGGGAAGGGAGTTGGTGTAGGCGCTGCCTGATTTTTCTCACCCGTATCTCTCTGCTGGCCACTCTCCTCCCTTGCCAGAGCGCATCCCCCACACCCCCCAGAGAAACCCGTGCTCTATAACTGTCCCTTCCCGCTCACAGAACACAAAAGCCCGGCTGAAAGTCACCCAGAAGGAGCTGAAGGATCTTCAGTGGGAACATGAAGTGCTGGAGCAGAGGTTCAGTAAGGTGAGAGCTGTGGGTGGGCCTGGGCATCCCGTTTCCCCCTCCAAACCCTGTTCCCTCCGCAGAGGACTGGGGCCGGGGGCTTAGGAGTGAGCCTGTGCTTAGCCGAGGGCTTTCCAAAGCTCTAATCCAGGGCCGTGCAGATAACTGCTGCTCCTAGCAAAGCTTCTCACGGCTTTGGCATCTCCCCCGGCCAGCAGGCGGGCCTGGCCTTGAACTTTGCCAGGCAACCACAGCAGTCCCCTCCTGGCCTGCGAGGCACCGGCTGAGGCAGCAGCACCTCGGGGGGCAGAGCCGTGGGGAGCAATGGTCACGGGCCACCGGCCCTGGCCTCAGCTTGCTCCTTCTTTCTGCTGGCGTTCGGGGGTCGCTCCCCCTGCTCGACGTGCTGTGGCGGCTCGGGATGAGTCTTGTCAGCTGAGTTCTGCCAGCCTCGGCCTCTCCCCCCACCAGCTAACCCAGATAAATCTATTGAGGCGAGAAGAGAGCTCATTTGCAATTCGTAGAAATCCCCAAGAATATGAACGTTGATCTGAGGCCTCGTTAACAATCCATCATTAAGGCAGCAACGTATTCAGTGCATTCAGAAATAGGCTGCGGAGGAGAAATTGTGTCCTAATTAGGACAGTTATTAACTAGCTGTGAGCCAGGGACTCCTGCCAGCTGCGAGGAGGAGAGGAGAGACCCCCCCTTGTGCTGTGGGGCCCTCTCTGAGGTCTAAAATAGTGCCGCAGTGAGCCTGTCAGCCTGTTCTGCTGCTGGGGGTGTCCTGTGGCCTGAGGGGAGGAGGAAGCAGAGGCGCAGGTGCTGAGGAGGTGCCAGGGAGGGAGGGAGGAAGCCGTGCTCCGGCACATGCATTCCCCATGGCTGCAGGTGCCGTGGGGGACGGCTGGGCTCCTGGAGCTCTTTGCCGCCAGCCCCGGGGGTCCGGAAGGGGTGCAAAGGCACGCTGTCTTTGGGAGCAGGTGCAGGCGGAGCGAGACGAGCTCTATCAGAAGTTCACCAAAGCCATTAACGAGGTGCAGCAGAAGACGGGCTTCAAGAACCTGCTCCTGGAACGCAAGCTGAAAGGACTTCTCAGCGTCCTGGAGAAAAAGGAAGTGGAGCTCAGCGAGGTCTTTGCAGCCTCCAACCTCGAGCCAAGTGCCCTCTCCTTGGTCTCGCACAAGCTGGAGGTACTGTGCGCTGCCGTGGGGCCTGGCGAAGGCCGGCCTCAGCGGGGCAGAGGCTGCTCCGGGGCAAACGCAGACCCTCGAGTGCACCAGTCCCCCTGCTACATGTCTGTAGCTGCCACGTCACTCACTCCCGGCGCTCCCAGGGCCACGTGCAGCGCCTCAGGGCGCTCCGGCTCTCCCTCGAGAGCAGAGCGTGTGGGCGTTGGAGTTTGGCATGAATTTCACCCTCAGGTGGGGCCTGTTTCGAGGAGGATGGCCCCAGGCCGAGCGGCGCTCACCTGAGCTCCATGCTGCCGACATGCAGCAGACGGCTGCGTGCAGGGTCCCTCAGCAACCCGGGGCGCTCCGTGCATGGGGATTTGCAGCTGGTGAACCTCTCCTGGCCTCCCTGGCTGCAGAGCCAGCATAGACGGGTTCCCAGGGGCTCTGCGACGTCTGCCACACTAAAAATACATACGCAGAAAGCCTCAGTGCGGCAGCTCGGAGACCCACATTCCTGGAGCCTGTCGCAGCCATAACTGGAGAAGCAGCACTTGCTTCAGGCCAGGTTGAGACACGGGGGACATCGGTTCTGTGCGTGGCTCAGCCACTACCCCGCCACCAGCCCGTCCCCTTCCAGGTCTCCTCTGTGGTGGGTGACACCAAAACCCACGGACACCCCCTTGCTGGGGTGCTGGGGCTGTGCCAAGCAGCAGCCGAGGCTCTGGGGCCGTGGGATGGGGCAGCCGATGTGTCACCTACTGGCACAGGTGCCACAGCAGCGGGAAGGAAAACACATTCCTGGGAAGGCGTCACGGCGTCGAGCTCTCCCACAGCTGCTGGGGTCCCAGAATTCCTCTGCGCAGCTGCCTCCAGCGTCTTCTCAGGGAGACTCTCTCCCTGTAATTCCCCCGGTGCCGCGGCGGCAGGGCGGTGCTGCCGGAGCAGGTGCTGCTGTCGCGCCCCCCGCCTCGCAGCGGGGCTGGTGGTGATGGCGCGGCTGTGCCAGCGCTGGCGTTGTTGATCCAGGACGTCCCCATCCCTCGCCTCTGCCCGGGGCTGGCTGTCCCTGGCGGTGCTGGCTCAAAGGGAGCAGGGCCGTGGCCGCCTGCCAGGCCGTGCCGCGAGCCGCTCCGCTTGAGCCAGGCCCTGGTGCCAGCTCGGCCGCCACGCAGCCGCTCCTCCGTGCGCTCCGCCACGCCGCCGCTCCCTCCCGCGGCACGGCCACCGTGCCCCCGGGGCTGGGCAGCCGCTGCCTGACGCGTCGTCTCCTTTTTGCAGGACGTCCTCAATTCCAAGAACGCCACCATCGAGGACCTGCAGCACCAGCTGGCCCGAGCCTGCAAGGTGAGGGAAGGGGCTGCCCTGTCCCCCGCCCTGCCGTGGGGCTGGGGGCTGCTGGGCAGTGGCTGTGGCTTGGCAGGGTGGAAATGGGACTGGAGGGGAGGGAAGGGGACTCCAAGCGTGCCAGCTGAGCCGCTTCGTGCCCTGATCCAGGCAGGACCTGGCCCAGGCTCTGGTTTCCCCTTTGCCTGGCGAAGGAAGGCATGTTGGGGTGTCCCCTGCCACACAGGGGGGTGCAGGGAGCTGGGCCGGAGCCTGGCTTCAACCAGACAACGCAGGGCTCCTCTTGCAGGCGCACGATGACATGCTGCGGACGTTCGAGGCAAAGCTGACGGCCTTTGGGATCCCCCTGGACAACCTGGGCTTCAAGCCCCTGGCGAGCCCCTTGCTGGGGCAGGGCCCCGCGGGACTCGTGGCCGTGCCCACCTGAGGCTGGGAGCGGGGCTGTGCCCCCGTCCTGCTCCGCGCCATTAAACACACCCCGGTGAGCTTTCCCAAGGACCCGCAGGACCCTCTCTCTCCCCCCTGGCGGGGTTTTTCCCTGCAGAGCAGCCCCCCACACCTGCCTCCGGGGCTGGCCCCCGCCTGCGCCGCCCCTGCGGCTCCCCTCCTTCCCCCTCCGGAAGCTGGGCCTGCACTGGCCCAGGAATGTGATTTTTTTGTTTGTTTGTTTGTTTGTTTTTGAGACAAACAGTGCTGTTTGAAGCCTTTAATGGTGGCAGTGATGTAGTTTCCCTCCCCAGTGACCTTCCATCCCTGGGAGGGAGGACATTCCTGTCCCCTAACTTCCCCGGTATGTCGTGTAGGAGTAGGGGCTGATCAGCAGCGGGAGGTGCAGCTTCTGCGCCGGGTCAGTGATGGTGAAGACGACCTGAGGGAGAGTGAGGAGGCAGGGGCTGGGATCCCCCTCCCTCCAGTGGGGCTCAGCAGCCAGAGCCAGGCTCCGGGGGGTTCTCAGAGCAGAGCTGGCAGCGCTGTGGGAGGGAGGCCGGGGCAGGCAGCTCCCAAAGCCCGGCTGTGGCACCAGGACCCCCGTGGCTTTGGCCATGGCTGGCTCCCATACCCCCCATCCCCTGCTCCCCGCACCTCCACGAAGGGGTAGAAGCTGGCGTGCCCCAGGCCCTGCCAGTACGCTGCCGTCTCAAAGCGCAGTTTGTAGGTGCCAGCCTCAGTCTGCCCCGGAGCCAGGAGGGGCAGGCAGCGCCCATCCTCATCTGTCCACCTGAAACGAGGAGCAAACCCTGCCACAGCAGCCGGCCCGGGCCCCCGGGACTTGCTGCCAGCGGTCCCCGGGGTGAAGGCCCAGCAGCCTCCCCATGGCTGGCTCCCCGGGGGACAGGCAGCATCACGCTTTGCCTGTTTCACCGCTGCCGGCTCTCCTACCTCTGCACCACCTCTGTCCACCGCGGCCCCGGCTCCTGCAGCTGGGCCAGGTGGATGGCGAGGCCGGCTGCCGGCAGCCCCGTGGCCGTGTTCAGCACGTGGGTGGTCAGGGAGCCGTTCGTCGCCTCCGACATGCCTTTGGCCTGGGGCAGAGGAGTGAGCGGGGCTGGGACGCGTCCCCACAGCACCGTCCGCCTGCCCCCTGAGCCATGCTGCGGCAGTGCTGCAGCCAAGCTTCCCAGAACCCCCAGCCCCTCACTGGAGGGGCCCTGGGGCAGACTTGGGGTCGCCCACGTCCTTCCCGTGCCGTGGGGTTCAGCTCAGCCAGCCCCAGCACCGCCGCCCCGGGGCCCTGCCTGCAGCAGAGCGCTGCCTTCCCCGGCGGCAGCCTGGGTGCCCCGCGGCACCGCTGCCGTCTGCGCCGTTCCGCCAAGTTCCTGCCCGGAGGGAAGGCTGCGTGCCTACGGCAGCGCCGGAATCCCTGCTCACCCGTCCGTCCCGGTGAGCTGCGGCATGGGCTGCAGCGCGGCGGCAACGGCCAGCCCGGACGCAGGGAGGAAGCCACCCTGTCCTGGCAGTCCCGTCCCAGTTGCCTTCCCTGCCCGTGGTGTCACGTGCGGGCAGACATTAACCCTGCAAGCGCTCCGGAGCTGCCTGGAGTGGGCAGCCAGCGCGGGGTCAAGGGCAGTGCCGGCGGGAGCACCGTGGCAGGGCGGGAGCACGTCCCGGCGCTGCTGCTGGTCGGGCAGGGCCAGGCTGCCCACCTGGAGCAGGACCAGCTCTCGCTGCCGTCGCGGCACTGGCTCCAGGCCTCAGCCGCTGGCTCGGGGACATCGGAGAGGCACGACGGCAGGCAAGGGCTCCCGTCTGCTTACCTGGCTCTGCTCCGTCCCGCTCGGCCAGGGGCCCGCAGCCGGCGACACCGCGCAAGCTGCCATCCCCTGCTCCGGCCGCCCTCCCCGCCGCCGCAGCCTCTCACCGCGGAGCTGGCGAGGCTGGACGCCGCTATCCCGGTGCAGGACTGTGGCAGAGCTGGGCGCTCCTCCCCGGCTGGGCCGAGCCAGCACAGGTGGCTTCCCCCTGGGAGGTGCACCTGGGAGCCCCGCCGGCACCCACGCTCCGGCAGCACCGTGGACCAGAGCCCAGAGGGATGTTGTGGCACCGGGCCAAGGAGGAGCCGCGTCGAAGCTGCCGTCCCAGTCTCGCCTCCCTCCTTGGGAAGCGCCCGGAGCACGTCGGTGCCATGGCAGCCAGGCACGCGGGGGCTGCCAGGAGCGGGCAAGCGGCTTCACCGTGGCCTAACCCTGCTCATCCGCCCCGGCTGCCTCCCGCAGGCAGAGCTGGCTGCGGGGACTGGGCAGGGCGGAGGCCGGAGCGTGCCAGGGCTTTAGTGGCACTGCAAACGGCAGAGGGGGACGGAGCCATCCCAGCTCCACGCCGTGTCCCACCGCGGCAGTGCTGACCCAAGGGACTGGTGGAGGAGCGGGTGCCGGGGGGCTGCAGCATCCCCCGGGGTGCGGGGGGACCCGACCACCTGCTGCGGCGGCACAGGCCGGGCTTGGTGCCTCACCTGCACTTTGATCAGGGCAGTGGCGGTGGCCTGTAGCCCGTACCCTTCCATGTCAGCCGCCTGGACCTCCAGGGTGTATTTGGGGACCACCTGCAGCGAGAGGCTACATCACCCCCAAACTGGGGGCCAGAGCCAGGCGACGGGGTGGTGGTGGGGTTCCTGGGGCTCACCTGTGCCTCCAGCCCTGCCACGGCCACAGAGATCACCCCAGTGCCACTGTCGATGGCGAACATGCGGGGCTGGGGCTGGTCCGGCGTCTGGCGCAGGATGGAGTAGGCCACGATGCCGTTGCTGGAGCTCGTGGCGTCGTCCGCGTCTGTGGCCAGCACGTGCAGCACAGGGGTGCCTGGAGCAGGCGGTTGGCGGTGACATTTCCCACGTGTCCCCTGGCACCGCCGCCTCCTCGGCGTCATCAGTCTCACCTGGCTCAGCCCCCTCCAGCACAGTGCCGAGGAAAACCGCTTCGGCGAAGACGGGCCGGTTGTCATTCTGGTCCGTCACGGTGATGATGATCTCCATGGGGTCCTCCACGGGCTGCCCGCTGGCCGACACGGCGTGGGACAGGAGCTGCGGGAGGCACCGTCAGCCTGTGCACGGTCCCGGGGACTGCCCCCTCCCCATCCCAGCCCCCCCACTCACAATGTATTTATCGATCTCCTCCCGGTCCAGCGGCTTCGTCACCATCAGCCACCCCGTCTCCCGCTCGATGGTGAAGACACCCACGGGGGGGGTGTCCGCCCCCTGCCCCGTGATGCTGTAGAAAACCTTGGTCTCCTTGTCCTTGTTGGATTTGATCTGGCGGCAAGGCGGGGGGGGGGGGGGGTGTCAGGGGGGGCCCGGTGCTCCAGGGACCCCCCCTGCCCTGCGCCCCTTCCCCGCGGGGCCACGTACCTGCGCCAGCTTCTTGGGGAAGGGTCCCCGCTCATTCTCGGGGCAGTTGATGGGGGGGATGACCCAGTCCCTCTTCTGCCGCCGGAGGCTGTGGCCAGGCTCCGTCAGTGTGTCCTGCAAGCCAGGGAGCGGGGCTGGGGGGCCACAGAGGGGGCAGAGCTCTGCCCAGAGTCCCCCCTTCCACCAACACGCAATGGCCCCCAGCCCCTTCGGGAGGGTCCTACAGGCAGGAGGAGGAGGAGGAGGGTGAAGGTCTGGGGTGACATGGCTCCAGCTGTGCTGGCTGCTCCTCTGGGCGTCAGCTGGGGAACTTCCCTGCGGCCGGCTGTGACCTTGGCCGGGTGCTGCTGGGACACCCACCCACGGGTGCCGGCAGGCGCAGGCGCGGGCCACCCGCCCCCGCCCCCGGCCCTGGAGGGGTGCTCAGGACAGCCCCGTGCATGAGGGGCTGCTCCAGGCTAGGGGGGGGAATGTGGATGGAGCCCGGGACCCCCCACCGGGGTCCCACCCCCACCCATGGGGGCCGCAGGACTGGGGCACGTGACTGGCCCCACCTTGGGTTCCACACACACCCAAAGGTGGGGGGGGGGGGCTCTGAGGGCCCCCCGGGGTGCTGAGTCCTCCCAGGAGGGTGCTGCAGACCCCGTGGGACTCTCAGAGCCCCCCCACCCAGCGCAGTGTGACCCCCAGGTCGTGCCCAGGCCCTCCCACCCGGGTGCTGGGGAGGGGGTGATGTAGCGGCTGCTGCCTGATGGGACCCCCCAGCGGGGCGAGCACCCCGACAACCCCCCCGGCAGCCAGACGGTGCCGGGTCCCCGGGCTGGGGGGGTGGGGGGTGTCCTCGGGGGTCCCCAAGAGCCGTAGCCTGGGCAGGGAGACAGGTCGCACCAGAGGGAGCCGCGGGGGGGCGGTGGTACCGGAGGCACCGGGAGGGGCGAACGGAGGTACCGGGATGCCCGGGCGGTGCCTACGGGGCTGCGAAGGGGTACCGGGACGGGGGCAGCGCCGGGGGGACGGAGGTACTGGCGGGTACTGGGGGAGAACCTGGGGGTCCACGGGGCGTACCAGGGTGTCCCGGGGTGTACCGGGGGGTCCCGGGTGGCACCTAGGGGTCCCCCGTATGTATCCGGGGGTACCGGGTGGTCCCTGGGGGATACCGGGGTGTACGGGGGGGGGGGGACGGGACTCCAGGGGAGTCCCCAGGGGGGTCCCCGGTTGGTACCGGAGGTGAGCCGGGCGGTAGCGGGGGGTACGGGGGGCCGCTCTCCGGGGCGGAGCGGGGCGGTACCTGGGCGGCCGCCGCCTCACCTGGAGCGGGGCGCTGCAGCGGGCGGGGCGGGGCGGAGCGGGCGGCGGCCGGAGCGGCGGCGGCGGCGGACGGGCCATGCGGGAGCCGCGCTCCGGGCTCTGCCCGCTCTTCATCCTCCTCTTCCTCCTCCCGGCCCTGCCGGCGGCCGCCGCGCTCGCCGCTTCCCCGGCCCGGCCGTGCGACCCCCCGGGGCTCCGCCGCGGGCCGCTCCCGGCATCAGGTAACCGGCGCCGTCGGGGCGAGGCTCCACCCGGTCCCCCGGGACCCCTCCGCCATCCCCCCGGGATGCGCGGTGGGGGGACACCGGCCCCGAGGGGCCGGGACCGGGATCGGGGCCGGGATCGGGCGCCGGTGGGGCGGGCCGTGCCCCCGGGTGCGGGCTGGACTCGGCTGGACCCGGCTCGGCTTTGCCCCCCGGCTCTGGGGCCGGGTGTGCCCCCCCGGGCCGCGGGGTCGGTGCTTTTCGCGGGGGGCTGGCGCTTCTCAGCGTGTGGGGCTGGCCGGGGTCTCCCCGGGCTGTAGGGCTGGACCGTGGGGCGAGTCCTTCCCTGGGCGTGGGACCGGGCTGTGGGGCTGGCCTGGGCTCCTGCACTCTAGGGCAGTGTCCATCGCAGCAGTGGGGCCGGGCCGTGGGGCTGGCAGTGCCCGGTCTGCCCATCTGGCTCCGCCAGGGCTGGTGCCCCTGGTCCAGCCATGGGGCACCCGCCAGCAGCGCCGGGGCAGAGCTGGGGCCCCGCAGGGTGGGCACCCAACGCCAGGCTGGCGATGGGGCTGGGTGCCCTCGGGGCCGCCCTCCCCGCTGTGGGCAGGAGCGTGGCACCGTGGGCTGTGGAGTCTGGCCGGCCCACGCCGGTGCTGGGCAAGGGCTCGCTGCCACCGGCTCTTGGCCCGGTGTTGCCTTGGCCTGTTCGCCCCGTTCGCTCGGCAGCGTCCCGGGGGAGCGGGGCTGCTCGGGTACCGCAGCCGGAGCCAGCGCTCACCTAATGGCTGCGGAGCACTAAAAGCACTCCTTGGCGGTAAGTGCTCTCGCCGTGTGCCAGGACGGGCCCTGACCTCTGCCCGCGTTGGATGCTGCATCCCGCTTCCTTCGGCCAAGCTGCCGGGAGCAGAGCTGGGCTCTGCTGGGCCTTGCTGGGCCCCCGCCACGCAGCTGCAAAACCCTTCCGTGGGCAGCTCGCAGCCCGGGCATCGGCCGTGCGGTTCCGCCGCCGCACTGAGCGGACACGGTGCCATGTGGGCTCTGCTTGGAGGGACCCCAAGGGCATGGCGGGGTCCGGCCACCCAAGCCAGGGCTGGAGCCAGGCTCTGGACCCCAACCCTGCTGTGCTGCCTGGCCTGTTGGTGGGGAGCACGTCTGGGGGCTCCCCACAGCGGGTGCTGGGGGCTCCTTGTGCCCCAGCACCGCTTGCCAGGGTGGCTGGAGCCCTTCCAGCCCCACCGATGTCCCTTAACGCCACCATTGTGACTGGAATCGGCCCTCGGCGCTGCCCTCCAGGCAGGGCCCTGCCATCGCCCCGGGGCTGGCTCCCTGCCCCACTGTGGGGCAGCTGTGGGGCACAGCTCTCCTCGCCCCACGCCACGTCTCCCCCTGCTCCCGTAGCCCCCGGTCCCTGCTCCCTTCCCTGCTCTCCCGGGCGGCCTCTTGCTGCCGCCGGAGCTGGCTCAGCCCCGCTAATCCCCTAATCCTGCCGCCCGGCCGGGGGTGCGGGGGCCTGGGCCGCATCCAGCGCGGGGCTGGGGGGGGGACGACCTGTGCTGAGCCCCATGTGCCGGCCATGGGGGGGCTGGGAGCCCCGGGGGGGGGGTGGGTGACACACTGGGTGGGGGCTGGGGCAGGGCTCTGCCTGCCCAGGAATTTCCCTTCATCTACGAAACAAAGCCAAAACCTCCGCCCGCGCCCGGCATCCCCTGCCCTGGGGGGCGCGGGGTCCTGGGGCTGCTGGCACGGGGCGGGGGGGCTCGGGGACAGGTTCCCCCCACGGCCGCCGTGACCCCCTGTCCCCTCGCAGCGAGCTCCGTGGGGCCGGACCGGACGGAGAAGCCCGGTGTCAGGGTGTGGGGGGACGGGGGCCCCGTGCAGCCGGGCGATGCCGTTGCCCCCCGGGGTGCTGCCGGCTGGCCGGACCCTGCCACGGTGCCCGTAAGGAGCAGGCGCGCCCCCCAGGTAATGTTCCCTGCCTGCTGCTCCCCCGCCCCATCCTGTGACCCCCCCAACGGCTGCCACTCACCCGTTCCTTCATCCTGCAGGAGGTTCCCGAGGCCGCCGGGGCTCGCACCGCACCCAGGAGGCGGAAGAGGGACTGGGTGATCCCCCCCATCAAGGTTCCTGAAAATGAGAGGGGCCCCTTCCCCAAAAAGCTGGTTCAGGTATGGGGAAGTCGGCCCGGGCAGGGGCTGGGGGTCCAGGCGTGGGTGTGGGTGCTGGGGAGGGGTCTGTTCCCCCTGCCTCTGGGCATCGAGGGTGGGAGCGATGCTGGCGGTGGCTTTTCCCCCTGCACTGGGGCAGGGTGCGTGGTGGGGGGGCAGGGGGGTACTGAGCCCCCCCCATGTCTCCTCCCAGATCAAATCCAACCGGGACAGAGACACCAAGATCTTCTACAGCATCACGGGGCAGGGGGCGGACGCTCCCCCTGAGGGCGTCTTCACCATCGAGAAGGAGTCGGGCTGGATGAAGGTGACACAGCCGCTGGACCGGGAGGACATTGACAAGTACCATGTAGGTCCCTGCTGGGGGGTGCCACAGTGCACCGGGGTGCTGTACCGGCCCCCCCCCCGCTCACCCCTCCGCCCCACAGCTCTTCTCCCACGCCGTGTCCGAGAATGGCAAACCGGTGGAGGAGCCGATGGAGATCATAGTCACGGTGACGGACCAGAACGACAACAAGCCCCAGTTCACGCAGGAGATCTTCAGGGGCTCCGTGCCGGAGGGCGCTTTGCCGGGTAGGACCCTGTGCCACGGGGGAGCTCTGCCTCCCACCAGCCACGTCCCTTGGGAGAGCCCCGGGACCTTCCCATGGGGGATGTGGGTGCCCCGTGTCCCCTGCACCCCACTCACTGTGATGTCCCTTGCCCAGGCACCTCCGTGATGCAGGTGATGGCCACGGACGCGGATGATGCCGTGGAGACCTACAACGGCGTCATCGCCTACTCCATCCTCGGCCAGGAGCCGCGGGAACCCCATCCCCAGATGTTCACCATCAACAGGGCCACCGGCACCCTCAGCGTCATCGCCAGCGGCCTCGACCGGGAGGTGGGCTCTGCAGCACCACGGGGTGGGCGGCCCCGGCCCCGGGCGGGGGGCTGACGGGGTGTCTGTCTGTCTGTCTGCTGCAGCGCGTTCGGGAGTACACGCTGACTGTGCAGGCAGCTGACATGGACGGTGAGGGGCTGACTGCGACGGCGCTGGCAGTGATCGAGATTGCAGACACCAACGACAACGCCCCTGAGTTTGACCCCAAAATGGTAAGGGGGGGCTCCCCCCCGTCCCCACGGGCCGGGCCGGTGCCCGCTGCGCTGCGGCGCTGACAGTGCCCCTGACCCGCAGTACGAGGCGGCCGTGCCGGAGAACGAGGCCGGGCGGGAGGTGGCCCGGCTGGCCGTCACCGACCTGGACGAGCCGAGCACGCCGGCGTGGCGAGCCGTCTACTCCATCCTGCGCGGCAACGAGGGAGGCGCCTTCGCCATCGCCACTGACCCCACCAGCAACGAGGGCATCCTCCGCACCGCCAAGGTGTGCGTGTGTGCCCCCACCTCCCCCCGTCACTCCCCGCTGTGGGGTGCTGCCCGTCTCCTCCCCTCTCCCAGGGTCTGGACTACGAGGCTAAGAAGCAGTTCGTGCTTCACGTGGCCGTGAGCAACGAGGCCCCCTTCGCCGTGAAGCTGCCAACAGCCACCGCCACGGTGATGGTCAACGTGGAGGATGTCAATGAGGCGCCCATCTTCGACCCACTGGTGCAGCTCGCCCGGGTGCCGGAGGATGTGCCGCCGGGGCAGACCCTCGCCTCCTGCACGGCCCAGGACCCCGACAAGGCCCAGGGGCAGAGGATCAAGTGAGTGGGGTTGGAGTTGAGGTCTGGGGGGGTCCCCGCCACCTGCCGCTGCGGCACCATCTCCCCTCTGCCCCCCAGGTACCTGATGGGGCACGACCCAGCGGGCTGGCTGGCCGTGCACCCCGAGAACGGCCTCGTGATGGCGCGGGACCACCTGGACCGCGAGTCCCCCTTCACCAAGAACAGCACCTACGCCGCTGTGCTGCTGGCCGTGGACGATGGTGAGGGCTGTGAAAGGGGCCCTTGTTCCCGCTGTCCTGCATGAGGGACACGTGCTGCGTCACTGGGAACCACATCCCAGCTCCGGCACAGAGCGGTGCTGGGGGCTGCCTGTCCCCACCCCTGCTCGGGGCATCCCCGGCCCCGTGAGGGTCCTGGTTATTTTTGGGGAGCCCCCCTCCAGCATCGCTGCTCCCCGCAGGCTCACCGCCCGCCACGGGCACCGGCACCCTGCTTCTCACCCTGCTCGATGTGAACGACCACGGCCCCGAGGCTGAGCCCCGGGACATCACTGTCTGCAACCGCAGCCCCCAGCCCCAGGTCCTCACCGTCACCGACAGGGACCTGCCCCCTAACACCGGCCCCTTCCGCGCCGAGCTCAGCCACGGCTCCGGGGACAGCTGGGCCGTGGAGGTCGGCGACGAAGGTAACATCGGGGGGATGCTCGGCACGAGGGAGGCTGCGCCACGGCGGCGTTACCGGTGCGTCCCCCCGCAAGCCGCCTGTCTCGTGCAGGTGACACGGTCACACTGCGGCTGGTGGCACCACTGGAGCCGAAACTTTACAGCGTCTACCTGCGGCTTCTCGACCAGCCGGGCAAAGCCCAGCTCACCGTCGTCAGCGCGCGGGTCTGCGACTGCGAGGGGCCGGTCCATAGCTGTCCCCAGCCACCCCTGCCTGCCACCGGCCTGCCCTTCGTCCTCGCCGCCCTGGGCGCCCTCCTGGCCTTGCTGCGTGAGTGGGGGGTCCCTGGTGGTCCCGGGGCTGCGGGGCTGCACACCCGCCCCACCACCATGGGGCAGAGGGGTGGCGGGGACGTCCCCGCTAACACAGCTGCTCCCCCCAGTCATCCTGCTGCTGCTGTTGCTCTTTGTGAGGAGGAGGAAGGTGACGAAGGAGCCGCTGCTGCTGCCTGAGGACGACACGCGGGACAACATCTTTTACTACGGGGAGGAGGGCGGTGGGGAGGAGGACCAGGTGGGTGTCCTGGGGGGCCGATGCCAGCGCAGGTGGCACGACCCTGCTCCTCTCCATCGTGTGTGTGTGTGTGTCCCCACCCAGGACTACGACCTGCGGCAGCTGCACCGGTGCCTGGACGCCCGCCCCGAGGTCCTGCTCCGCAATGATGTGGCCCCCACCCTCCTCCCGGCCCCCCAGTACCGGCCCCGGCCCGCCAACCCCGATGACATCGGTACCTTCATCGAGGAGGTGAGCCCTGACCCTGGAGGGGACGGGGGGCACCTGGGGTGTGTTGCTGCTGTGCCCCCCATCTGTGCTGGCACTCTTGGTGCATCCCCAGCCTGGAGGGGACGGGTGCTGACCCCTCTGCCCCCCTCCCCAGAACCTGAAGGCGGCCGACACAGACCCCACGGCCCCCCCTTACGACTCCCTGCTGGTGTTCGACTACGAGGGCAGCGGCTCGGAGGCCACCTCGCTCAGCTCCCTCAACTCCTCCGCCTCCGACCGCGACCAGGACTACGACTACCTCAACGACTGGGGCAGCCGCTTCAAGAAGCTGGCGGACCTCTACGGCGGCGGGGAGGAGGACGACTAGCACCCCCCCGGCCCCCAGCCCCCCCTGCCCCACGCCTTACCACTGCCCGTGCCTTGGGGCTGCCCCCTCCCGCCGTGCTCCCCACCTCGGCGCCAGCCCCCTCACCTTCCTCTCCTGTATCTTTCTTGGTTGTTTTAGATTATTTTTTTTTAAATGTATGAAATAAAGGTAGTGTGACGCTAGGGATGAGGTGAGCGGGTGCTGGTGTAAGTTTTAATAAAAAAAAAGTGTTGTTTTTTTTTTTTTTTTTAAAAAAAAGGCTCCAGCCTCTGCATGGCTTTGTGCCCTGGGAGAGGGTGCCGGGGGGCTGCGGCCTGCCCTGGGGGTCAGTGCTGACCCCAGCCTCACCATGTATTCCCCCCCAGCCCCAATGTGGTCCCCCCAGACACCACCCCCCCCCAGCAGCACCTGCCTGCTCCTGGCCCCGGTGTGGGACCCGCAGGCATCACCTCTACGGGGGGGCAGCACCCATGGCCTGCTGGCAGCGTGGGGTCCCCCAGGGTCCCTCTGTCCCCCGTGGGGTGCGGTGCAAGTGCTGGTGGGCACTGGGAGGGCGCCGTGGGAGTAGCACTGGTGTCACTGGGCGTTCATGGTGCGATATCCCTCCTGGCCCTAAGATTATCCCGGACCCCTGCCCGCCTGCAGCCCCCCTGCTGCCACCCCATCCCCCCGGGTGACCCTCACCCCTGGCATGGCGGGGCAGGCATGGCAGCTCCCCGGCCGCAGCGGGACCCCGGCCTGGCCGCACGGCTCCCAGTTAGCCCATTAACCACTGGGGGCCGAGGGCCTTGCTGGGCAGGGGGCTGGGGGGGACGTCCGTGGCACCGGGGTCCCTCCATGCCGTGGGGTCCCCCCTTTGCTGTGCTGGGGGATGCGGGGAGGGGTGCTGGGAGGGACGGGGGCTGCAGCACCCCGGGGCGGCCCGTGGGACTTTCCTTCCCGCGTGGGACCCCCGGGTGCCCCGTTTGCCCCCCGCGGGGTGGGTGCCCGCACCCCCCCCCCCCCCAAATCTCCCATACCCCGGACGGGCACCCACGGAGCTCCCGCGCCCCGGGGCCGCGCGGCTGCCGCGGGGGGTACCGGGGGGTACCGGGGGGTACCGGGGGCGGGGAGGGGGGGGGCGGCACCGCCTCCCGGCGGGGCGGGGCGGGGCGGATCCCCGGGGGGGCGGGGCGGCACCTGCGGGGCGGGACCGGGAGCGGGAGCGGACCCACCTGCGGCTCCTCGGCGGCAGCGCCCCGATCCCTCCGGCCCCGCACCGGCACCGGCAGCCAGCCATGGGGCGGTGGGGTGGCTGCCCGGCCCCGCTCTTCCTCCTCTTCCTCGTCCTGCTGCAGGTGAGGGATGGGAAAGGGGATCCAGCCCGGGACCCTGCCCGGGACCGGGGGGTCCTGCGGGGGGCGGCGGGACCCTTGCCGGGAGTGACGGCTCTCTCCGGGCAGGCCGGCCGCCGGCGGTGCGAGCGGGCAGCGCCGTGCCAGCCCGGCTTCGCCACCGAGACCTTCGCCCTCGCCGTGCCGTGGGACAGCGTGGCGGCGGGACGGGTGCTGGGACGAGGTAAGGTGGGGCGCCCTGGGGACGGGCTGGCTGCGTGGCACGGGGGTGGTCGCCGGGACGGAGCCGTGGCCGTGGGACGGGCTGGCTGCGTGGCGCTGGATTTGGCCACGGGGGCCGAAACTGTGGCCGTGGGACGGGCTGGGTGCGTGGCGCTGGAGTGGGCCATGGGGGACGAAGCCGTGTCTCCATGCCCGTGTGGCACTGGGGTGGCGATGGGGACGGTCTCTGCCCGGTTCCGTGGGTGGCTGTGGGGACAGGGCTATGGGGACGGTGCCATGGCGGTGGGGACAGGCTCAGTGCGTGCCACCACAGGTGGCACTGGGGTCAGAGCCGTGGCTGTGTGGCCGTGCACAGTGGTGGGGCTGCGCTGAAGGGCTGGAGAAGCAGAGGCACCGGTGCTCCCGCCGTGGCAGGATGGCGTCGGGGCGCGGGGGGCAGCGGGTGCCTCTCCCTGGGGTGCGCCGGCGCGGGCGGCGCTGACTCAGGCGGCGCAGACCTGTTGGGGCCGGCAGGCTGGGGCGTGGGGCCACGCAGGCACCCATCCTGCCTCACCCGCCTGCGGGGTCCCAGCACCCGGGGATCGCGGGGGCGAACCCGCCTTTCACAGCTGTGGAGCTGAGCCCCTAGCGTGGCCTTCCCGGGTGCTTCTTGTCACGGGGACGGTGGTGTCTCGCCATGCCGGCATAAACCCCCTGTCCTGGTGTGGCAGGTGCCGGTGCTGAACCCTGCCTGTGGCAGCTGTGCCAGGCTGGACCCCAGCTCAGGCTGCCAACAGCCTCCCTCCGCCACACACCGAGCCCTGGCCAGGGCAGCCGGGTGCCCCAGTGCTGCCGGCCCTCGGGGCGCAGGGGAGGCACCGGCGAAAGGTGTGCCCAGGGATGTGGGTGCTGGGGACGCGCTGCCGCTTTGGGGTGCCCTGCACATCCCCACCCCCTGCCCCATGGGTGCTGGGGGGCTGCACTGTGGCTGGGTGCAGGTTCCCAGGGCAGCGCTTGGGCCGTCGCCATCTGCGCTGATTAATGGTCGATGGTGGTGTGAGCACCATGGTCTGCTGGGGGCGGCGGGGTGGGTGCAGGGCCGAGGGGTGCAGAGCACCGAGCGCCGCGCCGGGGGCTCCTGAACCCCCCTGGCTCTGGAAGGGCTTCGCCTGGGCTGCAGGTATCGAGGCAGGACCTGGACCCTGCCCCACACCTCAGGAATTGCTAGTTCGTTAGCTTTCTGGTTGATCAGTAACGAAGCCACCCAGCTGCAGCAGCCTGTGTGCATTAGGGCCGTGGCCAATACCAGGGTGATGGGCAGCCACGCAGCCTCTGCGTCTCCCTTCAGTGTCTGCAGCTGGGACCTGCTGGAAATCCCCTGTCCCAGCACTTCCAGTTTCAAGTCTCTGGCGGAGACTGGGCATGGGAGGAGGGAAGGGGACGTCTGCCCGTAGGGGCAGCAGGCCAGCCTGATGATGCCCGGCCATGCGGGTGGATGAGCACGGTGGGCACTCGGCACTGCAGCCCCCACGCCACGCAGCACACCAAAGCTGGCGGCCAGGCCGCGGCGAGGGCAGGCTGACGAGCCAGCCTGTAATTAGGCTGATGAGTTGAGCGCAGTGTTTTCCCTCCAACAGGTCTGGGCAGGTCCCGTGTGGCGGCTGGGCCGGGGAGGCGAACGCTTGCACGGGGGCCGCGGTGTCCCTGGGGCTGGGACGGGACCCTGTGGCTCTGCTCAGCGGCTACAGGGGGTGTCTTTGGAGTGGCATGGCCCCACGGGTCGTGGTGGGGGCTGTGATGCTTCCCCATCAGCCCTGGGAGGGGGAACCTCGAGACTCTGAGGTCACAGCGAAACTCGGTTGACGTCAGCGGGTGCGCTTACGGGATGTGCCTCTCACGGAGCCTTTGCCCCAGCCGCCCGTGGGCGGACGTGAGCCCCCGCCACCGTCAGCCGCTGCCCTGGCGGTTGCACAACCTGCGCAGGGCGGGTACCGCCAGGGTGGTGGCACCCGGAACCGTGGCGGTGGTGGCACCCAGCTCTGCCCGTGAGTCAGCCTGTGCCCAGCCCCGGCAAGACGTCTCATGGCTTGAGGGGGCTGCCCTGGTCCCCGTCCCCATGCGGGGTCTCATCCCCCTGTTGACAGCCTGGTAATGCAGGGGGTCTTGCTGTCCTAGCGCCTCGTGGGTGGCGGCAGGGGGCCTGGAAGGGGGAGATCACCCTGAGGGACACCCCCCCCACACCCTGAGCTCCCCTCACCTCCCAGCCCAGCGCTCTCAGAGAGGAGAGGGGCCCCCTGGCCCCCGCCGCTGGGAGGGGAGGGCTGGGGAAGGCTTTCCTTCAACTGAAGAGCTGGAAAAACAGGTTGTGCATGGCAGGCTGGGAAGGGGGGAGCGGGCGCTGAGCACCCAGTGCTCATTGCACCCAGTGCTGGGCTGGGGGCTGAGCACTGCCCACTCGCTGCACCCATCCGGCACGGTGCCAGGTCCCAGGTGCCAAGCACTGCACCTGCGCCCACGGGTGCCGGGGTGCCTCTCCCCACTGCCAGCCCCCACTGCGGCCGCGCCAGGCCTGTCCCAGCACATTCCTGCCCAGCCGGCCCCACCGGCTCCCACAGCCTTTGCTGGGGGGTCTCGCCGTGGGGCTGAGCTGGGCTGGCATCGCGCCAGCGTGTCTGCCCTGGCTGCCTGGGCTGGGTCGGGGGCATTGCAGCGGGCAGGGGGGCAGCCCCCAGCCCGGGGTTCGGCTATCGCTCCCCACCCGCCTCCGTCCCGCCGCCGCCGAATTCCTGGGCTGCGCGAGGGCTGACGTAACCCCATGGGGAGGCAGCACCGGCCCCGGCAATGGCAGCACCAGCCCTGGCAGCGGCCTCATGCCCAGCATTCGGATGTGCTGCGCTGCCTCCCACCCCCCGGCACGTCGCCTTCCCGTGGTGAAACGCCGGCACCCGCTCCACGCGGTGCAGGTCACGTCGGGGCCGATGGCGGCCGTGCTGGGAGAGGCTCCTGCCCGGGTGCCGCTGGCTCAAACAAACCATCTCCCAGACAAAGGGTGTTTGTTCGGGAGCTCCCGGCAGCGGAGCCCCAGCTCATGTGATGCCTGCTGACCACCGCGGTGCTGCTCGGAGCCTCCTCCCGGGCTGGCTGCGGCCCCCCACGTGCTGGTCCCAGCTTCTACCGCGCCCCAGCAGGGTGCCAGGCTGGTGACGCCAGGACGCCATCTGCCCTGGTCTGTGGTGGGTGCTTGTTGTCCCCTGGGACCCCCCGCAGCAGAGGCGTCGGAGGGGCCGGAGGGTGCCCGGGCAGGCTGGGTGCCCCGGCTGCTGCCCTGCGCCAGGGTGCACCGGGGCCGGCACCTTCCTGCCACACAGGCTGATGTCCCCCTCCTGCAGCCGGAGCCGTCCCTGCTGCAGACATGTGGCCGTGGTCACTGGCCATGCGGGGGCTTGGGGACCCCCATGGGTCCCCAGTCACTGGGGTACTGTAACCCACCGGCCTGTGGTGCCCTGTGGATCAGCCCTGGCAGCCCCTGGGGCCCCCCCGGCAAGGCGGCTGGGTGCCAGCACAGGTGAGCAGGCACTGACCTTGTTTTTATTTGAAAAGCAGCCAGAGCAGTGCCAGCACCCTCTGCCCGCTGCCACGGGCACGGCAGCGGTGACGCAGGGGTGCACCGTGCGGGGATGTGATGCGCGCGGTGCCGTGCTGTACGCGGTGCTATCGACAGGGCTGTGCCACGCACAGCGGGGGCGTGCTGTGCTCGGGTGCCACGGGCGGGCAGGGATCGCGTGGTAGGACAGGTTGTGCCATGCCCGGTCCCACACCGAAGCCACGACAGGGATGCGCTGTGCGTTGTGCTGCGCGTCCTGCCCTGGGGCAGCTCCACAAGACCCCTGCCCACTCGCTCTCCCTGCCCCCAGTGAGCTTTGCGGACTGCGGCGAGCGGCGGCATGCCGCGTACCTCTCGGATGACAGGCGCTTCAGGGTGAGCAGGAACGGTGTGGTCTCTGCGACCCGGCCCGTGCAGCTCCAGGGGCAGGACATCAGCTTCTCCATCCACACCTGGGATGCCGCAGGCACGCGCCATTCAGCCAGGGTGACCCTGCGCAGGCAGCAGCACCATCACCGCCACCACCGGCAGCGGCAGGTAAAGCGTAGCCCCTCTCCCCTGGGGTCGCTGCAGCCCCTCTCCCCCGGGCAGAGCGTGCAGACGGCTTGGCATGGTGCTGGCGCCGAGCTGAGCCACTCGCCCTACAGGACGCGATGCCCGATGTGCTGATCTTCCCCGAGCCTGGCCACGGCCTCCGGCGGCAGAAGAGGGACTGGGTCATCCCCCCCATCAACTGCCCCGAGAATGAGCGGGGACCCTTCCCCAAGAAGCTGGTACAGGTACGTAGCCCTGCGGGGAAGGGGCACAGGGCAGGGGGGGTCCCTGGAGCACCGGGCCCCCCCTGACACACCCCCCCCCCCCCGCCTTGCCGCCAGATCAAATCCAACAAGGACAAGGAGACCAAGGTTTTCTACAGCATCACGGGGCAGGGGGCGGACACCCCCCCCGTGGGTGTCTTCACCATCGAGCGGGAGACGGGGTGGCTGATGGTGACGAAGCCGCTGGACCGGGAGGAGATCGATAAATACATTGTGAGTGGGGGGGCTGGGATGGGGAGGGGGCAGTCCCCAGGACCGTGCACAGGCTGACGGTGCCTCCCGCAGCTCCTGTCCCACGCCGTGTCGGCCAGCGGGCAGCCCGTGGAGGACCCCATGGAGATCATCATCACCGTGACGGACCAGAACGACAACCGGCCCGTCTTCACCAAGCAAGTCTTCATCGGCTACATTGAGGAGAATGCGAAGCCAGGTGCGTGGGGGACCGGCGAGCCAGGGGCCCCATGGCCGCGGCCACACAGAGCCCTGAGCCAGAGCTGTGCTGGGGTGTCCAATGGCTTTTGTCCCACGAGTAACATCTCCTCTGCTTGTCCCCATGCCCAGGCACGTCTGTGATGACCGTGAACGCCACGGATGCAGACGATGGGGTCAATGTGAACAACGGCATCATCGCCTACTCCATCGTCAGCGAGGAGCCCAAAAGCGCACAACAGATGTTCACAATCAACCCGCAGAAGGGCATCATCAGCGTCATTGGCACGGGGCTGGACCGGGAGGTGGGCACACTCACCGCGTCCCAGGGGACTGCACGGCAGCTCCGTGGTGGGACTTGCAGCGGGGAGCCAGTGATGCTGGAGCCCTGGTGTCCGGCCAGTTTGGGGACTTGCCATCTGTGGGTCACTGGCCCCTGCTCTGGGGGTTTCTGCAGTGCCAAGCCCATTGGGGATCTGCACTGGGGACGTTGCAGGGACCCTCAGCCCTGCCGAGCCCTGGGAGCGGGTGGCTACCAGCCCTTTGGGTGGGTAGCGGGGATGTCAGCAAGCGTGTGTGGCTGGAGAAGGGTGGAAGAGCAGGCAGGCGATGCCCCCGGAGGAAGGGGACACACCGGACCCCATCCCTGCCCTAACCGTGGTGATTTCGGCTTGCAGACCACTCCCAACTACACGCTGATCATCCAGGCTGCGGACCAGGAGGGCACTGGCCTGACCACGACCGCCACCGCCATTGTGGAAGTCACCGATGCCAACGACAACCCTCCCATCTTTGACCCCACCATGGTATCCGAGCCGGCTCCCGCGAGCCGCTGCCCTCCCTGGGCCATCATGGCACGAGCCCCCCTGTCCTGGGGTGCCTGGGACCCTGCGGGTGACTGTCCCCATCCCCTCTCTTGCAGTACGAGGGGACAGTAAACGAGAACGAGGTGGGGGTGGTGGTGGCCCGACTGCATGTGACAGACCGGGACATGCAGGGCTCCCCTGCCTGGCAAGCCGTCTACCGCATCAAGAGTGGGGACCAGGACGGCGACTTCAGCATCACCACCGACCCCAAAACCAATGATGGCATCCTGAAAACTGCCAAGGTGGGTCCTGCCGTCATGCAGCTGCCCCGGTGTTGGCTGCCTCCCTGCAGGTGCTACCCGGCTCCTCTCTTCTGCCCCTTTCCAGGGCCTGGATTATGAGACCAAGAACCGGTACAACCTCGTGGTGACAGTGGAGAATGCCGTCCCCTTCACCGTGTCCCTGCCACTTTCCACGGCCAGTGTCCTTGTTATGGTCGGAGACACGAATGAAGCCCCCATCTTCGTGCCCCCAGTCAAGAAGGTGGAGGTGATGGAGGACCTGCCACTGGGGCATCAGGTCACCTCCTACACGGCCCAGGACCCAGACAAGGATCAGAGGCAGAAAATCACGTGAGTGGTGGGGGTTGGTGGTGGTGGGCAATGCTGGGGTGCCCAGGGGCCTGTGCTGTGTGCCCCTTCCCACCCGGCAGAGCGTCTCCCCCCCAGTGATCCCTTGTTTGCCCCAGGTACCGCATGGGTAGCGACCCCGCGGGGTGGCTGGCCATCGACCCCGAGAACGGCATCGTCACAGCAGCCCAGCCGCTGGACCGGGAGTCAGTGCACGCCATCAACAGCACCTACAAGGCCATCGTCCTGGCTGTAGACAGTGGTGAGGAGCGCCCTGCCTTGCCCTTCAGGAAGGGTTGCTGCCACCCACCCGTGTCCCTCCGGGGCTCCTGGGACAGGGGTTGGGACCAGGACCCCTTCCCCAGGCGCCTTGCTAACCCCTGGTCCCACAGGGTCGCCGTATGCCACCGGCACGGGGACGCTGCTCCTCCTCCTCCAGGACGTGAACGACAACGGGCCCATGCCGGAGCCCCGGAAATTTGACATCTGCAACCAGCAGCCCGAGGAGCAGATGCTGAACATCATTGACAAAGACCTGCCGCCCAACACCTACCCCTTCCAGGCAGCGCTGGAGCACGGCTCCGGCACCAACTGGACCGTCGGGCTGTCCGGACAAGGTATGTGCTCCCACCTTTGGCGTGGGGCAGTAGGGGATGCCGAGTGAGGCCAGATCCCGGACCCCCTTGGCTCTCTGCGCTCCCCCGCGTGTAGCTGGTGCTGGCCCCTGTGAATGGGGAAATGGCACGTGGCAGAGCCCTGCACCGGTGCCCCCACACTGGGGAGCGAGGACCTGTCTCTGAGCCCAACCCCTCTCTCTACTGTGCAAGACCTGGTGGTCCTGAAACCGAAGAAGGAGCTGGAGCCAGGGGACTACAGCATCTTCCTGAAGCTGACGGACGGGCAGGGCAAGGCGCAGGTGACGCTGATCAAAGCCCAGGTGTGCGACTGTGAAGGGCCGGTCAAAAACTGCGTGCGGCGAGCGATGATCGCTGACAGCCTGGGTGTCCCGGCCATCCTGGGCATCCTGGGGGGCATCCTGGCGTTGCTGAGTGAGTACCGTGGGATGGGGATGGGGTCAGGGCCCCCCTTGCGCCACCACCTTGACACCGGTACCCTCTGCTCGCAGTCCTGCTGCTGCTGCTCTTGCTCCTCGCCAAGCGGAGGAAGGTGGTGAAGGAGCCGCTGCTCCCGCCCGAGGATGACATGCGGGACAACGTCTACCACTACGACGAGGAGGGCGGCGGCGAGGAGGACCAGGTGGGATGCCTGTGCCAGGCCGGGCCCTGCTCGTGGAGCCACTGTGGCCCCCTCCCTGCGGCAGGTGGTGGCCTTGCTCCCTGAGCCACAACGGGCTCTTGGGGTGCACAAGGCTGCCGTGGAGCTGCTCGTCCCCATGTCCCCTGCTGTGGTCACCGGTGTCCCCGGTCCTTCCTGCCCTGGGGTAGCCAGTGGCATGTCCCGGCACGGCACTGCCCGTGGCTGTCCCTCGAGCATCGTCTCCTCGTGTCCCCCCCCCCCCCCAGGACTATGACCTGAGCCAGCTGCACCGGGGCCTGGATGCCCGCCCTGAGGTGATCCGCAATGATGTGGCCCCCCCGCTGATGGCTGCCCCCCAGTACCGGCCCCGGCCCGCCAACCCCGACGAGATCGGAAACTTCATCGATGAGGTGAGCCCTGACCCTGCACGGTGCTCCTGGGGGACGACTGGGGGGCTGAAGCCCACATCTGTGCCAGCACCATCGGGGCATCCCCCAGCCAGTGGCAGCCCCAGCCTGGAGGGGACGGGTGCTGACCCCTCTGCCCCCCTCCCCAGAACCTGAAGGCGGCCGACACAGACCCCACGGCCCCCCCTTACGACTCCCTGCTGGTGTTCGACTACGAGGGCAGCGGCTCAGAGGCCACCTCGCTCAGCTCCCTCAACTCCTCCGCCTCCGACCGCGACCAGGACTACGACTACCTCAACGACTGGGGCAGCCGCTTCAAGAAGCTGGCGGACCTCTACGGCGGCGGGGAGGAGGACGACTAGCACCCCCCTACCCCAGCACCCCCCTGGCCGGCAGCCGCCTGGTGCAGGTGGCTTCACCTCATTTCACCCCACTGGAATCACGTTGGCTTTCACCGAGGGGGTGGCCAAACCCCCCCCTGCAACACCCCTTCAACCTGGTGTCCATGTCCCCCTCCTCCAGCACAGGGGAAGCTCGGGGTCACCGGGGATGGGGGGGGGGTGGTTTCTGGGGTGCCTGTGTGCTTCCTGGCCCCCCCTTGGCTCCAGGCAGGGCATGGAGCCATTCGGTCCCTTCCCCATGCTGAGGCTGAGGCACTCCTGGCTGCACGGGCCAGGATCAGCTCCTCTTCCCTGGTGGGGACAGGCTCCCGCCGCCTCCCTCCCTTTGCCGTAGGGGGAAGGGGTTTCTTTGGTGTTCTCCAAAATACCTCGTGCCCCCAGCCCTGACACAACCACCAACCTGCTGCCGCATTCGGCTTGTGAACCCAGCGCCGGAGAAGTGGGGCGGCCCCGGCACCGCGCCTCCGCTGGAGCGGGGCGAAGTGATCGATAAAACACAGACCAAAGATGTGCCATCATGAACTATATGGGAGGGAATTATATTTGATAGAGTACTTTTCAGGCAGATTTCTATTTTTCTGTGTCCCAGATTATGATATGGTTTCCTTCTGTGTCGTGCCAGGTGTAATTATTGTGCAGTCAATGAAAGGCGCTTGTGGAAATCAAACCGATTTACTGAAATTCTGAACTCTGTGTTTAGCTGTTGTCGGGATTTGTATTTTTTTATCATGGGAAAAGGGTCTGATGTGGGCTGGGAAACCAGCAATAGTCTAGCGTTAATTGACTGTATGCGTTTTATATAAAATTGAAATAATAAATTGTTTTAAGAAAACTAAAACTCCTTTTCTCTGTGGGTGGCTCTACTGGTTTCACTGCCTCTGTCTGTGCTCAGAGGTTGGCCTGCCCCGCAGCGAGCTGTTCCTCGGCACGGACACGGCTGCTGACGCCTCCAAAGGGCAGCCGGTGAACGCCCAGCTCTGTTACATGGACAGAGCCATACCAGAGCACGTGCCTTCTCATCACCAGGGCTGGCAGCTACCAGCAGGTCACGGCTCTGCCTTTCACCGCGTCTGCCGGGACAAGCCCTAGGGAAAGGAGGAGCAGGACATGGCGTGAAAGCTGGGCTTGTGCCTTATCGCGGTGGCTGGGTGTGCACAGTACCTAGCCCAGCGCCCTGCCCCGCGCCGGCTGCGCAGCAAAGGTGAGGCTGTGAGCCATCGCTGCTGTTTGTCCAAGGCCGTAATTGCCATGACCTCCCTCCAGAGGCCCTGCTGGTAAGGAAACACAAAAGAATAACATGCCCTGCGGCGCCTAGGAGGCTGGCAAAGGATTTCCAGTCATCCTGCCTTGTTACAGTCCTGGGCGGGCAAGATGCCAATCTATGAGCTTTGCAACAGGCACATAAGCTGTTCATGGGCTGGCCGCTGAACCCCCAGAGCAGACAGTAACGCCCATCTTGCACACCTTCACCCCCACACACCGATTACGATATGGAGGCGCATTCGGGCTTTCTCCTCCTCGCATCGCTGGGTTCTGCCTCGAAGTCGCTAACTTTTGCTGGATGCAGCCAGAGCCTGTCCTTGGCACCAGGGTGAGCCTTGGTGTGGGAGCTCTTCCCAAATACCTGCCCTGCCAGAGGGCTTGGTGCTGTTGGCGCCTGTGGGCTGCGGGGCCCTGGTGTCAGGGCGGTCTGCACAGGGGACAGCGGTGTGCCCTGCGCTACCTGCAGGGAAGAAGACAAGCCCCAGGCTGCGGTGAGCAAGAGACAGCTGCCAACTTTTCCTAGAATCACAGAATGGTTAGGGTTGGAAGGGACCTTTAGAGCCCATCTAGTCCAACCCCCTGCAGTGAGCAGGGACATCTTCAAGCAGAGCAGGTTGCTCAGAGCCCCGTCCAGCCTGGCCTTGGATGTTTCCGGGGATGGGGCACCTCCCACCTTTTTGGTCCACCTGTCCCATGGTTTCACCATTCTCATTGTAAAAAATTTTTTCCTTATATCCAGCCTCAATCAACCCTCCTTTAGTTTAAAACCATCACCCCTTGTCCTGTCACAACAGGCCTTGCTAAAGAGGTGGCCCCCACCCTTCCCACAGCCCCCCTTTAAGCACTGGGAGGCCGCAGTAAGGTCTCCCCACAGCCTCCTCTTCCCCGGGCTGAACAACCCCAGCTCTCCCAGCCCAGCCTCGCAGCAGAGGGGCTCCAGCCCTCGGAGCATTTCTGTGCCCTCCTCTGGACTCGCTCCAGCAGCCCCGTGTCTTTCTTGTGTCGAGGGCCCCACTTTTACTGGATGCAGCCAGAGCCCGTCCTTGGCACCAGGGCGAGCCTTGGTGCAGGAGCCCTCCCCAGACACCTGCCCTGCCAGAGGGCTTGGTGCTGTTGGTGCCTGTGGGCAAACGGGGCTCAGAGGTCTCCTACCCCGGCGTCAGGGACAGCTGTGTCCCCTGCGGGGAAGACGACAAGCCCCAAGCCACCATGGGCAAGAGGCAGCACACACCGCCACCCCGGGCCCGCCGGAGCGGGCGGCCATGGCCATGCCCCAAGATGGCGCCGCCCCGCCCGCCCTCCCTCCCCAAGATGGCGGCTGGGAGCCGCGCTCCTCCCCTCGGCGGCGGCCCCAAGATGGCGGGCGGTGGGGAGTCGGAGCGGGGCCCGGAGCCGGAGCAGGTGGTGGAGGCGCTGGAGCTGCTACTGCGGCCGCCCGCAGGGCCCGGACCGGAGGATGCCCTGCGACCGGAGACGCTGCGCAGCAACGCGGCGGCGCTGGAGGAGCGGTTGCAGCGGGTGGCGGGCTGGGCGGCGCTGCGCGGCCTGCGCCGTGCCGTGCTGGCCCGGGCCCCCGCGCTGGCCGTCGGGGTGGCGGGCGATGCCGAGCCGGGCTGGGCCGCTGCCTGCGGGCTACTGGCGTTGCTGCTGTGCCTCAAGGAGCGGCTGGTCGCCCTCGCCGCCCTCCCCGCCGCCCGCGGGGCCGGGCCCGGCAACGCGCCGCCGCCCAGCGCCGACACGCTGAGCGTGGGGCAGGGCCGGGCCGTGGGGCGGGCGCTGCGGGCCGCCGTGGGCCTGGGCCTGGCGCCCTACCTGCCGCCGGGTGTGGGGCAGCGCCCGGGGCCCCCCGCGCCGTCCCCGTTACCGCCCGCCACCCGCGGGGCCCGGCTCCACGCTGTCACCACCGCCCTGGCCGAGCTGGCCCAGCACCCCGCGCTGGGCACCCCACTCCTCGCCCGCCACCTCGGCCTCCTCCTCGCCGGCCTCTGCCTGCTGGGCCACGGCCCTGCTCCCCACAGCGAGGTCCGTGGGTCCCCTCTCCTCCTGCTCTGCTGGCATGGGCACCCGGCTATGCCAAAAAACATGTCAGGGTCTCCAGCCTCGCCATAGCGCGGCAGCATCACTCCCTGTGCCGCGCGGCTGAGCCCGTGGCCGTGCTGGGCTCCTGCTCGCGGAGACCCAGGGCTCCTGCCCAGCAGCAGCTCCCAGTTAATCTTGGTGGGAGAGATAAGGTGTGAGCCAGGGAGCCTGGCGCAGGGCATGGGCACACGGTCGGGACCAGCGGGTATAGTGCTGGCAGCTGAGCCTGTCCTCACCACCCTGGGGTTTGCTTTTTTCCAGGGTGTTTCGGAAGCAGAGCGAACACGGTGCCGGGAGGCCCTGCGGCATATCCTGGACCGCGTCTACCAGCCGCTGGCGGTGCGGGAGCTGCTCATCCTGCAGGGCCGGCCCAAGCAGGTACCCAGCGGCGGCGGCGGGGCCGTCCGTGGTGCGGGGAGCTCGGGGTGCATACTGCCCATGGTGTGTTCCCACCCTCCGAGGGTGCCTTTGCTGCTCTCCTGGAAATGTTCTTACACCTTAAAAACCAGTTCAGTGCAGCACCGCTGTCCCCAAGCACTGCATGAACACACGGGTGAAGTCTCTGGGCGTGCATTGCTTACGCAGCAGCAGCTCTGGCCTTGCTGTACGGGGGGGTGTGGGTGAACCTGGGGACTCTCATCGCAGTTACGTGAGCTGTGCCTGGCCAAGCGAAGCGCCTTCTCTTCTAGAACCTGCCCCCATCCACTTGAGGGGATGAAGCGGTGCTGCCACAGCACCAGCTGCTGTTTGTGGCCGTTTCAAAGGCTGCCTCGTGGCAGCAGGGAGGAGGGGATGGGGAACGGGTGCTCTCTGGGGAGACCTTTTTTGTTGTGTTTAGAGAGTCCCCAAGGAAGGGACGCATCCCAGCTCCAAGCGGGTGCTGGGGGCGGGTGTGTGCCCACCGGCCACCTCGCAGCTCAGGGTCAGGATGCGAGGAGCTGCTGGTGCACACACAGGATAGCACGGGGCTGCTGGCTTAGGTGCAGCTCTGTGCTGCGCACTGACCCTCTGGCTGGGATTGCATGCAATTCCCGTGCAGGCAGAAGCTGGCCTTCCCCCGTGCAAGGGTTGCAGAGGGTCTGTGCGAGGCATGGGGCAGCACTGGTGTGTGCTATGGCTCTTCCTCATAAAAGCTGGGGTTTCCTGGTTAAAACCTGAGCTGATATCCTGTGCTGGTACTTGTACAATGCCCTTAATAACATGCTTTAGCTTTTGGTCAGCCCTGAAGTGGTCAGGCAGTTGGACTAGATGATTGCTGTAGGTCCCTTCACACTGAAAATATTCCTTTCTGTTCTATTCTACTCTGTTCTAGCCCCCACCAGTGCAGGGGTGCCAGCCTGCCTCCTTGGGGTGTCCAAGCAAGCACCTCTATTTGAACTGCTCACATTGCAGGTTCGCAGCCTCCGGACAGCTCTGCAGTTTGTGCTGTCCCAGGGGATCACTTTGCTTGATGAGGGGACACTCCTGCGGACCCCTTACCTGCATCAAACCCAGCTTGTCCCCCGAGCACCCCCCCTCCCTGTGTACCATTTTGGTAATGAGGCAGAGCTGCTGCCTGACCCTGAGGGGCTTTAATTAAAGGAGGGAAGCTCTGCTCAAGGGGATGCTCTTGGGAAGGCTGGCCTCTCTCATTAAGCCCTAATTCGCTTTGTGCCACTGGATGAAGAAGGGATTTATTTAAAAGGTTTCCCTGTCCTGTGCTCCTGTCTCAAGTCCTGCGGGGCAGGGCGCAGGCTGTTTGCCTGTTAGTGAGGGTTTGCACAGGAGTGTGCAAATATGCTCCTTAGCCTGCTCCTTTGTTTCCTTTCAGAGTCCTCCCTCTCCTGGGGAAGAAACAAAGCCGGCCCTTGCTCGGGCTCCGGCATGGCTGCGGCGCCTTTGTGGTCAGCTGCTCTCCGAGAGGCTAATGAGACCCAGCGGGGTTCAGGCTGTGGTTCGGGGCATCATGGAGGGAACAGGCGGTGAGTAGGGTGCTCTGACGCTGCTCTTGGCTTCCAGGATTGCAGATTAAAAGAGACTGTGATGATGTGTCTGAGGCATTTCATCCCACGAGAGGCCCGGCAAAGACAGTGCCGTCAGAGCACTGAAATGGGAAACAGCTTTTGTCAGGCCAAGCTGACTCTGTAACACGCAGATTTTGCCTCTGACTCTGCTGATCTCCCAAACCGTGAATGCCTTCCAGCTGCAAATGCCTTTCGTTCAGGGTACACTGTCACGTTTGAGGTCCAGACTAAAAGCAGCCAAACTCAATTTAGTCTGTTTATGCCTCCATGGGGTTGCACCTGTGTGTGTACGGAGCGCGGTTCGTTCCGAGGAGCTGTGCTGGTGCCAGTTCAGTGGGAGCCATGCTCGGCGCTGGGCTGTGAGCAGCTGCAGGTGGAGCGAGACCCGTCCTGCTCCAGGGCGTGGCAGCTTTGCTCCCTTGCTTTCTCTTCCCTGCCAGGAAGGGAAGCTGTTGCTCTCTAAAAGCTGAATCCCACAGTTTCTAGTGCCAAAGCTTCCTCCGGCCAATACCAACCTGATGACACCATCCAAGCATGAGCTCCTTCCACCTTTTGGCTCATACACCTATTTGCAGAAGTTGTTTTCCAGTATCAAAGGTCTTGGATAATAAATTTTTCCCTTATGCTATTAAGCACAGGTGTCTCCTGAAAGATGTTTGGTTTAAAGAGAGTAATAAAAGCTAGAAATCCAGTTTTTGGCCAGAAACATCTGGCTTCAGCCAAAAAATGGCCTTGCGTTTGCTGTCAATCTGAGCTGATCTTGGCTTTCTGCTGGTGTAGCAGGTGGCACTGGCGCTGAAGCAGCAGCTGTGGACTGGAGAAAATGCGACATGGTTGCAAAGATCCTGGCTTCCTGCCCGCAGCAGTGCCTTTCCCTCGAGGACTACTACCGACTGGTATGCCCCCAGGTAGGTCCCTCTCTCCCCGCAGCACGTCGGCTCTGGCTGGGAATGCCACGCCGGCTCTGCCTTGGAGAGCATCAGTACTGTTGCTTCTGCTCGAGCGTGGCCTGGCTCGAGCCAGGACAACGTTGAGATATTTTTCTGCCGCTCTGGCAGCGGGATGTGTTTCTACCCTGCTCTTGAATTTTCCATATTTGATTGAAATGCTGGATAACATTGCCTGATCGCACGAGCTGTTCAGCACTGCGTGACAAGGAGCGCTCTGCTGCCGAGCTCTCGCTTCCAGCCTTTGGCTGTGGGAGTGGTGCAGGCTCTTGGTTTGAGCCTAGAAATGCATCCTGCGTTAATGTGTGCATGGGAAGGAGACCAGCTCTTCTGTATGTGCAGTGTGGTGCCAAATGTCCAGCAAAGCAGCATACAGGAGGCTCCTCAGTCTCTGCTGTTGGCTGCAAGGAGTCAGCCTGCTCCCCCGCTTCCAAGGGGCTCCTGGTCTTTGTTCATTTATTGTGGACTTTCCTTCCAGATTCTGGACTTGCTGCACATCGAGGACAAACTGACAGCGCGCCAGTTCCAGCGAGTGGCCACCACGACGCTGCTCACCATGGCGAAAGAGCACCCTCAGCTGGCAGAGAAGCACCTGCTCCAGCCCCTGTTGGCACCGCTCCTGCGGTGCTCGGAGACAGCAGGTACCGGCTGCTCTCTGCCCAGCTCCAGATTGGAGAAGAATCCGTTTCTCTTCTCGCTGATCTTTGTCTTTCCATCAGGATTTTCTCGGTGGCTGGGCTGCTGGGTGTGCAAACCCGGCTCTGTCAGTTGGGAGTGTGTGGCTGGGTGCACCGCATTTACCAGCACCCGAGTCAAATTACTATGGTGTGAGAGCCAAATAGTGGGGCTTCTGCCATTTGCTCTTTGGGAAAGTCTCCAGTCTGACAGTCTCGTTTTGGGCTCCTGGATGGAAGCCATCGGTTCCCCACACCGACCAAAGAGCTCTCTGGGGAATAATTCATCAAGAAGTTGTGGTCTGCTTTGATTTGCTTGTAACCTTGTGGAGTTTACAACACTGCAATGATATTTAGCGCCGCTAACAAGGGCTCGTAGGTTCCCATGTTGCCCTGATGGAGGAGAGGGAAGGCAAGAGAGCTATCAAAGTGCTTTCTGGTGCTGGGTGTGATAGGGTTGCTCTTCTGCTGAGACACCCCAGTATGTTGGGGTGCTGATATTTCTGCCCTTTGTTTTCAGAGCTAGCAGTGGAAGATTTATCAGCAGGGACTGTGCTGGTGACAGAGGCAGAGCTTGGCAGCTGTGTGGAAGATGTGCTCAAGGTATTGTGCCTAATTTGGGCCTGAGGGTAGGCAAGAAAACTACTCTAAGAAAGATCTGGTTTGAGACTTTCTGAGCGGTTCAGTGTGTGTGTTAGACCATGACAAAACCCAGCGCCTTCTGCAGTCATGATGCTGAGTTGAGGCCGAGAGCTGCGCAGAATAACCCTGTATGAAGCGCTGCACTTGAGGGACTGCAGCTTTATGCTGGATACCAGAGGCACTGCCTGAATCCTCTCAAGCATTCTCACCCCAAAATGTCCTGTGAGATGGCAGTGAGCTCTTGCTGGTTGTTTTCTCCCAGTGCTTTTCTGGTGTGTCAGAGTAAGGAGAGTCTGACCAGTGGGCTGGTACCAGGAGTCTCCATGGTGCTCTCGTATTCTCTCTCTCCGTGAGCTGCAGCAAGGCTTTCTGAGCATTGCTAAACTGCGCAGCTTGTAAGGACTGTTGTGCCTGGGAGTACAGTTGGAGCAGCTTCAGGACTCAGGCTGTGATCGTAGAGCAGGGAACAGCAGAGCAGGCAGGAGGCCCTGGTCAGGGATACCGCTGGCCTGGCACGTGTTGCCTCAGGCTGTCAATCCCTGTTTGAGATGATGCTGCTCACCTACCGGCATCAGAGATGTGCAGCTGGTCAGAGGGAAGGATGGGTTGCAGGGAATCCTGTTCATGCCAGTCCTCAGAGGATGCCTGAGCTCTCCTCACAGGCTGTCGCTGGCCCACTCTCCTTTTAGTGCCTCCGTGCCTCAGTTTCCTTCCTGTAGAGCATGGATAGTATGGCTCGTACTGAGCCCAGGGTTACCTGTGTGGGAGGGAAAACCTGCGGGGAGCTGCTCTCCCTCTCTCTGAGGTCTGCAGAGGGCAGCCTGAGCCAGGGTGCTGGAGCTGGAAGCCTTCCTACAGCTCCCGCAGCATTAACCCCTTGCAGTGGGGTGGGCGGCAGCCAGCTCTTGCATTGGGCCAAAATGCTTCCAAATGAGTGACCTGGAAAAGAGGGTACTCGAGGTACCGGCAAGCGCCCGGCTGTGCTGGACTGCTCAGCCCCGCAGTGAGGGCAGCTTGGCAGAGCCCCCAGCTCATCGCTCGGTGGTTGAACGGCCGGTTGGCAGCGCGGCACTCGCAGTGTGCGCTACAGAGCAAGCAGATTCAGTTTGGCTCTGAGGCTGCTGAGCTGTCACCAGGCTGAAAAAGAAAGTGAAGGTGAGCTCGGAGGCATGGCAGAGCGGCAGGGAGAGGTGGGAGTGCTGTTATCCAGGTGGAGTTATCCTGGTGGCTGCTGTTAGGAAGCAGAGAGCGTGTGGGTATGGGGGAAAGGAGGGTGGGCAGCAGCTCAGCCGCAGGGGAGATGCTGTTAGTGGCTGTGTCCTCACCTCAGGTGTCCCAGAAATGGGCGACACTGCAGCTGGTCCCCATTGGGTGTCCCCAGCAGTTCATCTTCCCCTGCTGAGATCTCTCAGGGGGCTAAAGACATTAGAGTCTGCCTAGTCCCATCGGGCAAGCAAGGTAAATTGATAATGATTAGTTGGGAAAAATGAGCAGCCTGTTTTGCGGGGACAGTTCTGAGCTGAACCCCGTGACGTGGGTTTCTGTGTGCATGAAGTTAATTTTAAAACTGTGGGTAGGTAATCCTTCAGCAGCTGCTGATGGGTGTCCAGCTGCTGTCCCTGCTGCCCTGCCCTCCAGAGCTGCTCCTGGTGCAGGACAGTACCTGGAGGCAGCAGTGGGGCCTCGGGGCTGGTCTGTGTGCCTGGCTGCCAAAGCAGGAGGGATTGATGAAGCTCAGCAGCTCTCCCAGCCCGACATTCAGGCCCCAGTCAGGTGCTGGGGGATGGGGAAGGTTCAGGAAAATGGAAGGAAACTCAGGCCTCATTGGAGAAATGCTTTGGCTTTGCCAGTAACAGACCACCTTCCATGGTAGAAGAAATCTCTTGTGGGCAGGACGGTGCAGATTTAGCACCTCTGTGGAGCCCCTTCCTGCAAGGGGTCCCTTGCAGCGACAAGCAGGGTGTTGAGCCACTCAGGTCTTGGCTCTGGCATTCGGAGGAGAGGTGGGGTCTGTTCTTGTGCTCCCTATGAAGGAACAGGGCTGTTCTGTAGAAGCCGCTCTTCTGAAACCTTCCTTCACAGCAACTTTTTCTGTGGTTCCACCAGTATCACCAGTGCCATGCTGCAGGCTTAGCTGGGCTGCTGTCCGGGCAGGCAGCGTTCTGCTGCGCGTTCCAACCCAGAAGGACATCTCCAGCCCAGGAATTCAATTTTAAGAAGCTGGGGTGACTTGCTTACTGGCATGCCCCTAGGCAGGCTAAGCTCTTAAATGGTGTGATTGTTGTAGTATTTTGCGTAGTGATGATCTGTTGTAACTAGCTGGCAGGCAGAGACCGGTCTGGAGGGCCGCTGTGTGGCTGCCGTTCACAATGCGAGTGCTGGGGGAGTGTGGGGTGGATCCCTTCTTAATGACATAGCGCTGGAGGCCTGACAGCAGCCAGATTAGCGACAGAGACTCCAGCCCTGCGGATTTGTGGGGGTTTCTTGCCTAGCAAGTGTCATTTGATGCTGAGTGGGAAACCATCCTTGGGGCTTCATCAGGGAGGCTTTGTGTACAAAAGGTTCTGGTTAGGAAGAATGGCTCCACGGGGATTAGCACAGGAGAAAAGGTCTGTTTGCTTCAATAGGGCAGGGCACAAAGTTATCAGGACAATCTCCCTCCTAGCCCTCCTACCTGGGTTGTCACACTGCCTCCAGCAGGCAGAAGCTCTTTGGTCTGTCCCCAGGGCACTTCCAGCCCTGGAGCCGGTTGCTCTCCAGCTGCGGAGGTCAGAGGTGTGGGGAGCGCTTGGGTGTGAAGGGACAGCAACTTCTGAGCAGGTCATTCACCAGCTGACACAGCTGGAAGTCCCTTGGAGAACTTGTGAAGAGACTTCATTTCCCCCCCTTTTTTTAAAGCTAAAAGCTGTGGAGGGTGATAGAGCCTGCTAAAATGAGGACCTGAACACAATAACCCTGGGTAAACCCTGAGTCCAGCTGGGCAAGGCTTGGTGTTTAACCATTTTCTAGACTGAGTTTTCCCAGCATCATGGCTTTGACTAAAAGCATCCTATCTGGCTTTTCATTTTGGACAATTCCTTTAAGACGATTCAAAGGGGAACCCAATGTTGTAAGACTTCTGTGAGTGTTTTTCCTGTGTGCTGTAGCCAGCAAGGTAGGACTTGTGTGAGGTGAGCTGGGAACAGTGGCTTGCTTGGGAAAGGGGTGCTGGTTTCGTGGAGGAGGGCACTGATTCAGGAGGGTGCTGCTTGAGATGGAGGAGAAAAGCACGGCCCTACAGCCTCCTCAAAGCCCCTGCAACCCACCTGCTCAGCTCAGCACACATCAGCCCAGCTGCCCTGCTAGGGATGGATGTCTGTACTTGAGATCTGGCTCTAGGTGCAGATTTACATAAAGATTTGCTAATTCAAAGGTGCCTGTTGCATCTCTCTGTAACACAAGACCTTACCCCTAAGCAGCAGACTTCCTGACTAGCTAGCTGCAGTGTTCCTGTAGCTTGGAGCTCTGCTGTGGTTAAGCTAATGCCAGGAGAAAGATGGTGCTGAAGGCTGCGTTAAATACAGAATATGGCATAATCAGGGAAAACGGGCTCCAGGCTGAAAGGAACAGAGGCTGTAAACCTTCTGCCATCTTCCCTGGTGGCAGCCGTTCTGTGCAAAGATGTGCTTTCTGTCCTTCCCATTGCCTTCCCTGTGCTCCACGTAGGTGTTTGACTCTCCTCCCTGTGCCCTTCTCTCTGTAGGTCTATGTGGTTGGAAATGACAGCTCGAGCCTGCTGCTGGGATCCTTACAGTCAGTCCTGGGAGTGGTTTTTTCCCTCTATTCCTTTGCCAAGCAGAATGTGTCATACTTACGGTAAGGAAGGATTGTGCACAGCTTCTTCTGGGGTTTCATCTTCTCCGTCCTGCCCACCTCCAAAGGACGTGCTCTACATGGGCACAGAGAGAAGCGAAACCAATCTTTTCACCCTGAAGAGCTCTCATTCAAAGTAGGCAGTAACTGCAGGGGTAGGCACAGTACACGACCTTACTGGCAGACTTGTGCTCAAGGTGCTGGCCATCCCCTCTCCTTTCTCTTCCCAGGCTTTCCCTGGGCTGTCCTGAGTTTGGGCCAGCCTAGTAAATACAGTCCTGGTGGGTTTTTGCTTTGCTTTGGTGATACTGGCACTTGGGTACTGGAGGCTTTCCCTAAAAGGTCTGTATAGACACAGCCTCTGGTGTTATTAAAGACATCATTAATCACTTTGAAGAGTAGTGAGTGCAAGTTTGTAGAACAAGCCAAGTTAACACTGCTGCTGGGTGAATAGAGTCGCTGCTTGCTTCTCTCTTTGCAAAGGAATTTGGCAGGGGTAACTAAAACCAAAGCTGCCTGGAAGTGTTTGGATTTCCAGACCCCTGGCACAGCGCTGCTACTCCACCTCATTAACCTGCATCTCTCCTTGGCAGGGGTTCCCCTACCACCTTACAGTGCTCCCCATCTCCTTCCTCCTCTCCCTTGGCACAGCTGACACCTTTGTGCTCTGTCAGGTTGGCGTGAAGCACCAGGCACGGCTTGCTGAGGCTGCGTGGAAGTGGCTGTCCTTGTACAGACACGCTGTTCAGACAGCATTCCCTTCCTCGCTGGGCCGAAATCTTGAAGGACCCAGATCCTTCCATCTGGGAACACCAGAAGGACGGGATGTGCTGCTGATCCCCTTATAAACTGACACAAATGCCTTCAGCTGCCGGAGCTGTCGGCCCAGAGCTTCCCAGGGAGGGTCTGTGGTTGCTCCGGAGCGCTCTTGCCTCTTCCCTCGCCCCGAGACGCGTGGCCCCCTTGCAGTGCCGGTGTGCAGCAGGCAGAGCAAGCTCACCACTGCTTTCTCTCTCCTTGCCAGCTCCCCGTGCCAGGAGATCCTGCTTTGGTTCTTGGAGAAGTCAGAGCGAGAGGCATCGCTGGCCGTGCTGGAAGGCTTTGCGGGGCTGAACAGCAGCGTGCACGTCCTCCACCCGCAGTGCCGGTTCCGTGCGGGCGGTGAGGGCGGTGCTGCCATCGTGGTGGAGGAGACCATCAGGTGAGCGCTGTTGGGGCAGTGCCAGGCGTGGAGGGCAGTCCCCAGGCATCATTTGGCACGTAGGGCTTTTCCTGGCATGCCTGGCAGAGAGCACCCAGGCGAGCTTGGGGCTGCCAGTGCTGTCCCACCATGGTTTGGTCCCCCCAGGCACCCAGGTAGCCCAACAATCCCCAAATTCTGCTTCCACCCTCCAGCCTGAGCCTGTCTCGTGGCAGATCACGGCTGCGTGGAGCGAGTGGAATCCCTCAGGCGCAGATGATGCCATCGCAGCAAGGACTCTAGCAATGCCAGCATCGCAGAGCCAGCAACTGAACTCCCCTCCTGCTCTTGCAGATGGCTTCTACAAGTGGAGGCAGAGCATGGCCATGTGGGGAATAAACTGCAGCCATTAGACTCCAGCCACGCAGGCTGGGACTGTTCAGCAGCGTGACATTTGGTTTAAAGAGAGGGGTAGCTGTTAGTTGGCAGCTACAAGCCCAGGGCAGTGCTATCGAGCAGGCAGAGCGCACAGCTCCTGCCCAGGGGTGTCTGTGGGCTGGGTGTGCCAGCAGCTGTGTGCACCCCTAACAAACCCCTGTACAACCACGCTTGTTTCGGTTTCATTTTGATCCATTCCTGACCTGAATTAGAAAAAGGTCTGCCCTGGGGTCTGCACTGGTTAAACTGGGTGTACTTCAAAATTGCTCCTTAACAGCCATGGCTCTGCCCATGTCTGCCCTGCTTTTATGGCTGCATGAATTAGCCAGTGCTAATCCTGTTCTTTATAGGATGGCTGGATTAAATGTGATGCTTGCACCCGTGGCTTCTGTTAATGTTGTTCCTTTAATGAACGCAGGTTAATTAATAAACTGAGTGCGTGATCGCGTAGATCAAATGAACTGAGCAATAGTTTGGCTCAGTTGCCTCCAGGCTTCCACTTTCCGGTAGTGCAGTGAAAGGCGGCATCCAAGAGAAGGCAGAAGCGGGGTTTCACCTTGCTGTGGAGTAGTTCAGAGCCAGCCCGGGAGGGGGTCTGGGTGCATTCGTGGTGGTGACAGAGTGACCTGTTTCAGCGATGAAGATGAGGCCCTCTACCAGAAGGTTTCCTCGGAGCAGTGCCGTGTGGAGAGCTTGGTGGAGCTCTTGTCTCACTGCCAGAAGAGCGGTCTAGCCGGAGACTTCTTCATCCACTGCCTGAAGGTAAGGGCTGGCAAGTCTCTGTTCGGGGCACATCTGCAGGAACGGTTTCCCTGGGCCAAGCGGTGTGTGTGGCAGATGGCAAAGGGGACTGAGCGTCCCCTTACGTGCCTCGGGAGCACTGAGCCCCGAGGGATCCCGTATCAGTGATACGGCACGTATCAGGGATACGGCTCGCGGTGGGGCAGTCCTGCTGTGTGCCGGGCAGGAGAGGCCGGGAGAGGGGAGGCAGCCTTGGTCCCTGAAGGGGTTAACCCTCATTCCCCCTGGGCTCTTTCAACGACAGGGGCATGTCTGAAGTTTAATGGTGTGTTTGAGGCTGTGAATAATCCCTGTTGCTTCCTTGGCTCTAGCAGGGCACCTGCTGCCTTTGATCACATGCCGAGCCCCAGCGGTTCCCTCCAGGCCTTGCCTGGGCTGGGATGCCCTTTCTGTGCCCGTGGTGGCAGGCAGAGCCCCAGCCCGTAGTCAGGTGGGGTTTGCAGCACCCTGGGTGTAGGGACACTGCTGTGACACAGGTGGGACACCCGGGAGCAGTGGGCAGCTCTCGCAGACCGTGACGTACCGAGCGGAAGGTCCTGGTCGTGTGAGGAGTCAGCACGAGCTCTGCAGAGGGGACAGGGGGGTCCGAGCGCCTTTGTGAGCAGCTGCTGCCAAAAGCAAGGCTGCAAGCAAACAGAGGCCCAGCAAGCCTCACAGCCCAGAGGATGGTTGGCCCTAGAAGTGCTCGGTGGTGCTCTCTGTGGCGTCCACAGGGACGGAGGTTTGCCAGGGTTTGGTCTGCTGACAGGCGCATGTGTGGAAGGGGACGAGGCTGGAAGAGGGGAGGTAACTGAGGGCCCTTTGCAGCAGGGTAGAGGTGTTGGTAATGCAAACCTGCTGCGCCCCAGACCACTGGTGTGGTGACCGTGGTGTTCCTGGCACTGATTTACCTGTATTTAACTATTGCTTCTCCATGCCCTGTGCTTCCTTCCCGGCAGGCGCTGACTTGTGTGGCTGCAGAGGACGAGGAGGATTCGAAGTTGGCTGCAGTGCCTGGAGGGAGTCTCCTGGAGCTGGAGCGGTACCACGCCGGGCAGAGGAGGAAGCTGCTGGTCCTGCAGCTTGTGGCCACGCTGTGTGAGAACGTCTCAGACACTGTGTTCACAGACGTTGCTCAGGTTGGTCATGGCAGAGCCCTGGGGGATCGGTGGCTGGAGCATGTGGCAGACCGAGCTCTGGGCCGCTGCGCTCTAAGGAGACAAGGGCTAAGAAACAGCCGGAGAGAGCTAGAGCATCCCCAGGAAAAGCAGTTTATTGATTCAGTTGCAAGTGTCTCAACAAGACAGCGCCCGATGCAGTGCCAGCAGGAAGGACAGTCAGCTGCAGAGGCAGGAGGGAGCAGCCTAGCAGTCAACTTCAGATTTGTATCCATGGCTTTGTATTAAAAGCCAAGACAGTAGTCTGTGCGTTAATCAGAACTCTGACTTACCAGCTTCTCATCTTTATTTTGAGCAAAATTTATTCCCGAGTTTAACAGCTTAAAGACATCTGTACCCGACAGACCTTTTAAGCAAGAGTTTGCTGCCGGACCGTGGTGTTGGTGCCTGTTTTTTCTGGCACATCTCGGCAGGCACCTCCGGGAGCTGCGGCAGCTGGGCTGCCAGCCGGACAAACACGGCGCCGCCGCGTCCGGCTTGCCCCTCGCCCCCAGATAGGCCAGTCATGGCTTTTCTCTCGTTTCTGCTGCTGAGACGCCCGCACCGAGCGATGCGTCCGGTCGTCAGGGCCGGCCTAACTGTGCTCGTACGGTTGGCGCTTGCCCATGTCTTCATGAATGGGCAGCCGCAAAATTTATTCAATATTGTCATTTCAAAGGCCAGCTGAGACTCATTGAACCTGGTACCAAAAACGATGGTTAAAGTATGGCACTTCTGCAGCAGCGCTGAGGGGGTCGGCTGCTGGGCGCCGAGGGCAGCACAGTGTTCCCCAGCCGATCGGTGTATTTTAACTTCCTCATCCTACATTGGGGTGTTTTTTTTTTAACTCGGTGACCTGGTTATGCCGGTTAGCTGTGACTGGCTTGATCAGAGGCGGTCACCGCTAGCACAGGTTTCCCGTGGGACAAAGGAGTCTTTGTGTGCGCTCTGCAGTGGCAGAGGGGACCCTGCCGGTGTCATTGCGGCACCCGCCGGTGCGGCAGCCGGCGCTGCTTTGTCCTTACCTGCCCCTCTGCCGCAGCCACCCACACGGGACCGGCGCTGCTCCCTGGGTCAGCCCATTGGGATGGGAAACAGGGAAGGATTTTTGCCAGGTTTCTGGGTCCGGCCATGCATCTAGTGTAAAAAGAAACAACCACCAGTGAAGAAACCCAGACAAAAAAAGCCACTCTACCCCCACGTGGGGGTTGTATTTCAGGGAGCGCTCCCTCGGGTTGGGGCAGCAGTTGCAGAGCTGGTTTCAAGTGTGTTCTGCAGCACAGGGTTCCTCCAGGGCGTTGGTTCTTGCTGTGGGTGCTCCGGAGCGTGGCTTTGTGCATAACGGGGTGGGAGCAAGCGGGATCCCTCTTCCCAAAGCCAGACCCCAGCAATGGTGGCAGCTCTGGCACAATTTATTTTATTTACATTTCCCTGCCTTCACAACTGAGTTCCATGAGACTGACGTGATGTCCTTGATACACCAAGGATGTTCTCCTCCTCCATGAGACAAACGTGTCCCAGTGTTTTATTTTTTCAAGAGTTTTTCCCCTTCCAGATTAAGGTGGGGGTTTTGAACTTTTAGATTAGTGGGTTTTTTTAACTTTTTGTTTTTCTTACTAGCAATCTACTAATAGATTATTTATTCATGATGTTCATATTTTTTTTGCATTAAATTAATTTCAACCCCTTGACCTTCTGTGTCACTGATTTGTGAGAGCAGGTGTTCTGACTTCTGTTTTTAGTTTTGTGCTGTTTGACGGCATTTCTTCTCTGGACTAATGAGCCCAGAAGGTCCCTAAGCCTTTTCCGCAGCCCGTCCCAGCCCGCCTCCCTCCTCGCTGCAGTGGGGATGCGCTTAACGAAGCTGGCAGCAATCAGGTCTCCCGCTGATGAGGAAGCACGTTGCCTGCACCCGCTGCCCGTGCCCTGGAGGCTGGAAGTGTGGGGTTTGGTGCAAGAGTACCTCGTTGCCCTCGTACTTTGTTTTCCAAAGTAGGAGCAAAATAGTTCCTTCTCTTTTGCAACACTCCTGCTACATAGGAATGACCCTGATGCAGCCCCTTCCCAGCACGGCTGGGTGCCGGGGGGCTCGCCCCGAGCTGTGCGGTGCCAGCGCAGCTAGCAAAGGCATGGAGACAATAAACTCAGTAATTTTGAGCTCCGTTAGAAAGGCAGGAAGCCTGCGGGATCAAAGATACCGGTGCCAAGTGTCGAGAAGGCCAAATCCAGCCAGGCGGGATCGTTATGGGCTTGGAGAGGGGGGAAGTATTGTGAGAAAAATCACAGAATAAGTGACACGTGGTAAATGGCCTGGCTCCAGCGTCGGCTGCGTGTGGGTGACGGGTGTCTGATACCGGGGAGCCGGCAGGAGCTGGAGCCCTGCAGAGCCCTCCCGGGCAAGGGCAGGTGGTGGGGAGCAGCCCTGGCCTCAGGCAGGGAAGGGGCCGTGCGCCTCCCCAGAGCTTGCGCGGGGCGCGAGCAGGTGTGATTTTTCTTGTAATGAAGTTTATCTGAGCCATGGTAAATCCCTGCTCAAGCCCGGCCGTCGCCGCAGTGCCGTGCGCCGGCGGTCTGCAGCACCGGTGCCTTCCCGGAGCCACGTGCACTTCAGCTCTCGCTGTCTCTGTTGCGCCTATTTGAATTTTCCAAGCCTGAGCTTTTCTCTAATGCAATTTCATATGAACCCTTCGTGTTTCCCTGTTGTTGCCACCACCCCGACCTTCCATCTCGGACCCATCCCAGCTGGCTTTCCAGCTCCTAGCCCATGGCACGGCCATGGCGGAGCAGAGAAGGTGCCAGGCTGCCTCCCCCGCCCCTGTAGCCCCTGTGGGGGCTTTGCCAAAAGCAGCCGCTGCGGTTTAACCATGGCTGTGTCCCAGGGCTGCGGTGGATGGGCAGACGGGCAGCGTGAGCTTGCCCAGCCCATGCCGGAGCACGGCAGCTGTGGCCGCTGACAGACCAGGCTGCCCGGCTCGGCCGCCCTCCCAGCCCTGCTCCCTAAATCCTTGCCTGCTGGTGCACACAGCCCAGCACGGGGCTGGGGGCTGCAACCCTGGGAAATCAGCCCCTCCGCGCCAATGCCGGAGAGGAGGGCAGTGGTTCGGGGTTCCGGCACACCTGCAGCCCCCTCGGGAGCCCTGACTCCCTCCTGCATCCCCGGTGCCTCCCCAGCGGGGCCGCATCAGCGCCCCAGCCATCCCCCAGCTCCCTGGCACTGCTGAGCCCGCTCACTCAGGAGCTGGGAAGGCAGCTGGGATGGGTCTGAGAGGGAAGGTCCGGGGGTGGAAAAATTCAGGTGGAGACAAACAGCAAGAGCTAAAGAGCCCCCGGCTCCGGGAAGGCACCGGCACCCCGAGGTGTGGGCTGGGGCAGGCAGTGGCAGCCTCCTGGGAGCACCCTGGGGATCTCCCCTCCTAACTGCTCTTCCCCGCGCTGTCTGCCGGCAGGTGGAGGAGTTCGTGGCCGCCACGCTGCAGCGGGCCTGCGTCAGCCCAGCGCGGGGCCCCGGCGCGGCGGCGGAGGCGCAGACCCTCGCCATGGCCATGGGGCTCGTGGCCGCCATGCTCGGCGGAGCCGTCCAGGTGAGGGGGTGAAGCTGGGACGCTCAGCGGCCGTGGGATGTGGGGAGCGGGGAGGCCAGATACCATCCTGCCGCACCTGGCCGAGGGGTGCTGCAGCCGGTGCTCTGGCACCTGGGTGCTCCCCAGGCTGGGGTCCCTCTTTAATCCCAGGGTGCCTATGTATATAGGTGTATATATATTATTTTTCCTCAGAGCAGTGCCAGGGCTCTGGCTGGGGGCACGATCCCGGCAGGGCACCTGTGAGAGCCCAATTAATTAATGTATAATCCAAAATCCCCTTCTGAGAAGGTGCTGACAGAGCAGCGCAGTCACATACACCATCTTTAAGTACCAGCACCGCATCCTCTGCATCCCTACGCATCCACGGGCTCCGTCTCCGGAGCAGAACGAAGTTTCTGGTGTGGGCTATGCTGTTCTTGGAAATCCTCTGTAAAAACGGTACCTTGCTCGGTTACGCCGTTACACGGTGTCAGCTGAACCGCCGTCGGGGAGCGAGCGCACGTTCCTTAGCGCGCTGCAATCACTCCGGCTTGCACCGCTGAGCTGCCAGGATTGCTTCATCCCCGGACTTGCCCAAAGGAAAAGCCAACTGTTAATGGAAAAAGATAATTTATTGTGTCTTACTGCTGAATTCCCAACGTTGGGAAAAGAACAGTAGTTGGAGAAAACTTAAAACCAGAGTCTCGCGGCTCTAATGGGCTCCTCCCAGGCGAGCTCCTGTTCCTGCTCCAGCGTTAATGGGAGCAGCTTAACTCGGCAACTTGAATGCAAAAGGTGTTGGAGGCAGCTGCAAAGCTGTTTGGGTTTCAGTGGCCAAAGGATTTTTTTTTACACAATCATCCAAGAGCTCCCCAAAAATCTCTGCTAAAGCATCACTTTTCAAGTCTTACAGCCCAAATTTTGCTTCTGGGATTAGCAGTTAAATCCAATTTAGGGCAGGAATTTCTCCCCCTTGGGTGTTGCAGCTTTGGGGCAGGTTGCAGCTGCCTTTTCTGGAGCTTCCTTCCAGGCAGGACAGAAGGCAGGACAGAAGGCAAGCCCCACACAGCACTGGCAGGGTGGTGGGAGGGTTGTCCCCAGCTCAGCCCCCCCATGCTGAGTGCAAGGGTCCCACACTGACACCACTCTCCTTTGGGCTCTTGCCCTTCCCGCCTCCTCCCACGGCACCTCCGAGCCAGGCCGGTGAGGTCGCGGCTGCTGCCCTGCGGCGGTGCCGCAGCTGGGGTCAGCGCGGGGGCCGTGGGACATCGCTGTCCCCAAGGGCAGCTCGTGGCTCCTGGAGCCCGGCTCGTGGGGTGGGGATGGAGGGCGGCCGGCTTGGGCTGCGAAACGGCCTCTGGGGCCCGTGCAGCTCTGGGGCTGCCTGCCTGCCTTGCCAGGACCACCGCAGGGAGTGAGCCTCCTGCTCCGGCCGTGCTAATGCTGCTTCTCTCCCCGCCACAGCTGCAATCCGGGGACTTCGCAGTGCTGAAGCGGCTGGTGCCGTTGCTGGAGGAGCTTTCCCGCACCTACCCCGAGCCGCTCACCCAGGAGCTGGCCGCAGACCTGCGCATCGCCATCTGCACCCACGGGGCCTTCTCCCCCGGGACGGTGGGCGCCGCTGCCGATGGCGTGCTGGGGAAGAAGCCGGGGACAGGAGCGCAGAGCCCTGCCGGCATCGCCAGCGGAGCCCCAAGCCCGGGGGGTGGCAGGGCACCGGCACGGCATGGCCACAGCAGCCCCTCAGCTCCCAGGGAGGGGAGCGAAGAGCAGAGTGTGAGCCATGAGCCCGGCACCACAGGTACTGCTCCAGCCCCGTGTGCCGACAGCCCGGCCCCGGCTGGACTCCAGGAGCTCCTGGTATCAGCCTATGACCCCCAGCCCCCCAGCCGGGCAGCCGCCCTGCGCCACCTCTCCAGCCTGATCACGCAGCGGGATCCGGAGGCGCTTCAGCTTCAGGAGAAACTGCTACAGGTACCGGGCTCCCACCGCGGTCCCCGTCCTGTACCACGGCAGGGATCTGGGGATGGGCCATATTACTGGAGCCCCCGACCTTGGTCTCACCGTCGGCTGAAGGTGCCAGGCAGGAGGGAGCAGGGCTGCTGCCACACGCTGTCGGCCCGGCATGGGGCTGCTGCCGACGGCGCTTCCGCTCTCCTCGCAGGTCTTCCTGGAGAACGTGCAGCATGAGGACGCCTTTGTCTACCTCTCGGCCATCCAAGGTGAGCGATGCCCAGCTGGGGCGAGTGCCGGCACTTCACAGCAGAGTGTTTTTGTGGTGGTGGGGCTTTGGGCAGCGAGGGCGAAGAGCAGTTCAGCTGCAGCCAGGCATGGGGCTCGGCATCTCCTGCCCTTGTGGACCACGTCTTCACGCTGTTTGGTCAAGCCTGGGGCTGTGTGCAGGCTCTGCGCTGCATTCCCAAAGCCAGCGGGCTTCGTCTCCCAGTTGTGCTTACTCAGTGGGTAATTAGTTCATTTACCCTCTGACTGAACTGATCCGCACAGACCACAAGCGCCTCCTCGGCGGAGCCCTGGGCAGGTTCACCCTCAGGGCATCCCCCGGCTGGGTGACACCCGGGACACCGTCCCCGTGCCAGGTCCATGCCGCCAGCCTGGGGCTGCGGAGTGGGCGCGGCCCCAGCACCCCAACCCTGCGCCCGGCTGACATTTTGGCTTCCTGGTCTTGTTCAGCTGGGGCTGGCAGAGGAGCCAGGTCTGTGGGGACCCACTGGTGCTCCCCTGGCACTCGGCCATGTCCGTCCCCATGGCCAAGGTGGTAACTACTGACGGGTGCCAGCCAGCCCTGTGGAAGTGGAACCACGGCGACTTTCTCCAGGTCGGTTCCATGATCCATCGCATCTCATGGCCTTGCAAATTGTTGCCCCTGCTGAGGGGGGAGAGCAGCAGTGGGCACGCACCCAGCCCCAGGGCTGGTCCCGGCTCTGCAGGCAGGAGGTGGGGAGCAGCAGGCAGACAGGAGAGCAGTGTGCCGCTCTGCTCGCCGCTCTCCTCCCTGCACCGGGCTGCTGCTGCTGGGGGCACTGAGAGCTACCGCTGCTCACGCCGCTTCCCAGGAAAACCCTCAGGTCCACGCTTGCTCTGGCATGCTCGGCGCAACCCCATGGCACCGGGCTGCCCGTTGGGATTTGCAGGCAGGTGCCTCCGCATCCGGGGTGACGCGGGCGACCTGTGCAATGGATGTGCCAGCAGTTTGCGGTGCGCCGGGTTACTTCCAAGGGAGGTGCCATTCCCATGACCTGAAGCAATACCTGCACCTCCGGGAGACCCGGCTGCCATTGGGAACACAACCCTCAGCAGCAGCTGGAAAAGGAGCTTATCGCTGTGCTTCCCTCTGCCTGTACGATCTTGAGTGGGACGGGTTTGTCCTTGCCCTGCAGGTGAAACACAAACGCTTCAACCGTCCCTGGGTGATTAATACACCCTGTGCAGCTGCCTCCGTGTTTCGCAGCCCGGCTGTGGCTGTGATTAACCCTGACGCGGTTCCTTGCGGCGGTGACTCACCCAGCCCGCGCCGCATTGGCAGCAGCACCTGCGGCGTGCCGTGCGCGGTGCTGCCGTGTGTGCCAAGTGGGCTCCCCGCTGCCCCGGTCGAGCTCCCCGCTGCCCCAGTCGGGGTCCCCACTGCCCCGGTTGGGCTCCCTGCTGCCCCGGTTGGCCTCTCCACCGCAGCAGCAGGGCTTGCCGGCCAGCCGGCCGTGCTGGTGCTGGGACCGGAGCCGGCTGGCGCAGCGCTGCTGGGAAGCCGGGCTCCGGTGAGGTGATGCCAGATGAGAGGTCGCTGCCCCGCTGGACGTGCCCGGGCTTGCAGAGGGTAACCCACGCCGGGCGCCCTCCGATAAGCAGGGAATGGGGTTGGAGGTGAAGGCAGCTGCTCCTCGAGGGCAGGGGAGCTGGGACTCAGCCTGACTCAGTGCTTGGCACTGCTGGGGCAGCCTCTGCCACTTGCCCTTTCCCTGGAGAGCAGCTGCCTTTCCTCATCGGAGAGGCGCCTGCCACCCGGGGAGCCCAGCACTGCCGGAGCACTGCCTGGTGCCTGCCCCAGCAGGGTTTTTCACCCAGCACTGCCTGTGATGCCCTGCTCAGGCTTGCTGGCTCTGGGCAGCTCTCTAAAGGGATTGCAAAGCCAGTGCATCCCCGTGGCGTAGCCCAGTGCGTGCCCTGCATTCAGGGTCCGACCCCCTTCGTCCCCAAGGATACACGGCAGGCGCGGGGTGCGCTTGGGCTCCGGCTTCCAGCCTGGGCCAGGCAAACCCAGGGGGTTTGTGGAGCCCCGGCAGGGATGAGCACACACCAGCAGCGTCTGCCCGACGGCCAGGAGCGGAGAACTGCGGTCCAACACTGTGCCTGAGCATCACCTACAGTACCCAGCTGCCCTGGAGCTCTGCCAGCCCGGGGGTGGGCCCTGCAGCATCCGACGGCTGCTCTGCCGAGTCGACGCTAGGTCAATGAACATTAACCGGTGGCAATTAGTGGGCACCTGCTGCCAACTGCTCAATGACTGATCTTTCAGCTTGGCACCCAACTGGACCTGGTGCTGGGCTGCCCTGGTTCCCAGTGGTTCCTCTGCCGAGGGTGGTGGCATGGGCCATCCTCATGCCTGGCCCTGATCCCCGCTTTCCTCTCGCTCTCCCCCCAGGCGTTGCCCTGCTCTCCAGTGAGTACCCGGAGCAGATCCTGCCCGTCCTGCTGGCACGGTACAGGTGCCCGGTGCAGGGCACGGAGGACACCGCGGCTGCCATCACCAGGATGAAGCTGGGCGAGGTGCTGATGCGCGTCACCCGGGCACTGGGTGAGTCCCCATGGACACGTGCTACCGCTGCCGGCAGCCACGGTGCTGCTCGGCCCCTTGCTGCTCTCTGCCATCCTGCCAGGTCCAGGGCGTGAAGCTGTCGGTGGCTTCTTGTTGTCCAGAGGGGAGAATCAGCTCTCGTGGCCCCGCCATGGGGGGTTGGAAGCCGAAGGGCGGCTGGCTGGGGTTTGCCAGTGGGCTGGAGCAAGGCGGCAGATCCTGCCAGCAGCCCACCGTCCCCTCGGCTGGCAGCGCTGGGCTCGGAGGCTGCCGGGAAGCGCCCAGACACGTAGGGCTTAGGGGTAAAAGCTGGATGAGGCCTTTCCGGCAGCCACTGTTGGGACACGTCCTAAAATGCCTCGTCTTATTCCCCAGCAGAGGCCAGGCCAGCAGGAGCAGGGGGACGGAGCTCTCCACAGCTGGGGAAGGTGGCAGTGGGTGTCCCCTCTGCCAGGGCAGCCGGGATGGTGTCCCCAGTCACCAGCCGGGTGCTTTGTTCCCCAGGTTGGCCATGGCAAAGCCAACCTCCCTGGCTGCCCGGCCTGCCGGAGCTCTTCTCCACGGCACAGCCGCTGCAGCAGCATCCCCTGGCTGTGGTCGCATCCCTGAGCCCTGCCGGCGGCGGGCATCCTGCTGGGGCTGGTGCTCCATGGGCCGGGTCGTGCCGCTCCCCTGCCCCGCTGCCGGGAAGGGGAGAGGGCATCCTAGGGGCTGGCAATCCCCTCATCTCCCCGTGGAGCTCATGCGAGCGCTGGCGGAGCCTCTTGGTCTCTGAAGGCCCCTGGACTATGTCTGTGTGTCCAGCCCTCGCCTTGCCCGGTGCTGCAGCTGCACCACGCTGCGTTTGCCTCGGCAGCTGCCCACAGCACGGCTGGCAGAGGGACGGTGGGCACGGCCTCCGCTGCGGCTCTCCCCTCTCCCCGCGGTGCCTCTGCCGCGGGCAGCGACTCCGGCACGTCCTGGCTCGCCTGCGTATTTATAGAACAAATTGCATGAAGTTGTTTTTGTTGCAAAGCTTCAGGATTCAAGAGCAAGGATTTAGCCGGTGCTTCCAGAAACGCTCTGCTCTGTGCAGCAGCACTGCTGTGGTTCAGCGGTCTCCTGCTGCAGCCTGGGGACCGCTGTGCCTCCCTCCTGCCCCGTCCCTGTCCCCATCCCTGCCTGCCATCCCACCGGAGTAGATTTTTTCCAATGTGGGAGGGGATTTTGCAGCAGATGCGTATCACCCAGCAAGCGGCAGCCCCGTCCCAAGCACATGGCAACGTTCCTCTGCCTCCAGCAACACGGGGCCAAGCGCCATGCAAGGGTTCATGGAGGCCTTGCACTGACCCGGTTAGCTTTCGCTGCAAACCCATTAAATCTACTCTGGGTGCACCATGGCACACCTTCCCCCTTCTCCGTCAGCAAACACCTGCCTTGCTTGCTGCAGGAAGGGAAACACTGTGCCCCTTCTGTGGCCAGCCGGCACAGGGCAGGAGATGCAGCATGCTGGGATCATCCAGCATGGCTGGGACTGCCGTAATACCGGTGCCTGGGGCGCCAGCACGGAGCAGGCTGTGTTCCAGAGGAAGAGTGTCTGTCCTCGGCGCAGTCCTTTAGTAACAGGGAGGGCCGTGTAGGAAGAGTGAAGCTACGACAGGACGGTCCTACGGAAGGACCCGGCTGCCTGCCGCCTTGCCTGTTCCTGCCCGGCTCTCGGCCATCGCATGCACCCAGCAGTGCTGCCAGGCTGGCGGCGTGCCGGCGGCGCGGGGGCTGACCAGTCCCCAGCCCCTCACCGCAGCGACCCCGGCCCTGAGTGATGGGGTCCCACCGCTGCAGGGCTTAATCCTGTCCCTGCAGCCCAGACCATCCCACTGCCTCTGTTGGCTGCAGGACACCAGGGTCCAGGGGCTTACGGGGCTCAGGAGAGCCGGGAACCTGCCGAGCTGGCGGGCCAGCTAGCCCGCCAGAGCTACCTCCTTTCTTCCGTCACTCCCAGGCGAGTGCTACCCCGCCTGCCCCTCGGCCGGAGCAGCCCCTGCCCGGTGGGAGCCGAGCCCGTGCCGTGGGGTGCGCGGCCGGCGGCACCTCTTGTGCTGGGTTATTGTGCATGCCGCTCACGGGCTCTGCGCACCGACCTCTAATTAGGCGGCTCACACATCCGCAGCGCCTGCGTGTGCTAATTGGGGAGGGGTGTGCGTGGCTGAATTACGTGTGAATTTGGGCTTTGCACTCGTTTCTGTGTGCTGTGTCTGTGGTCACCTCTGAACGGTCCCGTGGGGGCCGGGGGATGCACCGAACGGCCCCAGACAAAGGCCTTTGCCGTGGGGTGTGTGCTGTCGGGGTTTGCCGGCACCGCGGGGGTCTGTGCCACGATGTCCTCGTCCCTGGCACCACAGCAGGTCCCCGCTGATGCTCTGGCTGTGCCTTGCTGAGAGCTGGGTCCCCGCGCTGGGTGCAAGGCATGCTCCAGATGTTGCATCCAGCTGTTTAGTGGTGCTGTAAGGGGGGGGGGAGCAATCCGGCTGCTCCCAATGGCGCTGGGACTTTGGCAGGAAGGGGCTGTGGGTTTTCCCTTGCCCGTGACGTGCCGCTCCGCTCTCTCTTGCAGGGGACATGGTGTTCAAGCACCGGGAGCCGCTGGTCCAGGCCTTCCTGCAGGGCGCGCGGGACCCCGACGGCGCGCTGCGGGCCAGCAGCCTCTCCAACCTGGGCGAGCTCTGCCAGCGCCTCGGCTTCCAGCTGGGCTCCATCGTCCAGGAGGTACCGGCTCCTTCCTGGCACTGCCAGCCCCTTGCCAAGGGTGGTTCGTTAGCAGATGGCAGGGCTGCTGAGGGCTCGCTGCTGGGGGCACAGCAGCCTGGCGTTCCCATAAAGGGCATGAGGGATATTTGCTGATAGCGGAGAGTATAAAAGTCGTTGGATCTGAAGGAAATGGGGAATTCTAACCCCCATATAATCAGCTAAAGATGTCGCTTCTGCGGGGAAGCGGTAGCCCGAGGAAACGCAGTGGTGCCTGCTCCACCCATGGCAATCACGCTGCAGGAGACCCGGAGGCAGGGTTAGTACCTGCCACCGGCACCTCCTTCCACTTAATGAGACCTTGTTACCCTTCCTGTTATCACTGGCAGGGGCACCCGGCCCTCACCCTGGCTGCCTGGCTGCAGGCTCCTGGCGAGACGCGGCTGCCGCTGGAGCTGAGGTCCTGGTGGGGTGAGCCCGGCTCTCGGGGGGCTTCTCCCCAGGGACTGCGGGGAGGTTTGCCAGGAGGCGTTGGTATCACGGTCCGGCAGCCCTCAAGCTGCCCTGTGCCCCCACGGAAGTTGGAACTTTCTCCCCCGGTGCCTCCTGGAGCAGGAGGGAGGTCAGGAGACATCAGGGATGAGGCACTCGGGCTTCTTTCCCCAGTCCCTGCTCGCAGCCGCTCGGCATCGGTTGGGTACCGGCAGCGTTTGATGAGATGCCAATGCACCACACGCAGCTATTTCGGGAAGGCGCTAGCTCTGCTAATTCTCCCGGCTGTCACTGCCAGGGGTTTAATTAGGTTCCTTCGACTCTGCCTGCTTTTTATAAAGCTTTCCAAGGCATCTGCATGCTCGGTCCCCATGAGAGGGAGGGCTGCTCGGAGCCTCGCAACCCGCAGAAAGCCAGTCCCCTTGACTGGGTGCCCAGCCCCGGGCTGGGTGCAGGGGTCCCATCCTCACCCTCCAGGCGCAGGCCACCCAGGCACATCCCCACCACCATGGTTGGCCGCTCTGCCGGGTCTCCCCCATGTCCCCTGCCCCTGATACAACTCCCCCCCCTCCGGCCCTGTCCCTGCAGGTCACCTCCTGCTTGACGGCCATAGCCAAGACAGACCCCGAGGCGGAGGTGCGAAGAGCCGCCGTGCATGTGGTGGTGCTGCTGCTGCGGGGGCTCAGCGAGAAGGCCACCGAGGTGGGTCACCTCCCTGCTTGTCCCCCAGGCAGGGGCAGCCTCCGCCAAGCTCCTGGGCATCCCTGGGCACGGTGCTCCTTGGGCACAGCCCCTGCCCCGTGGGGCTCATTCCCAGGCAGCTTCCAGGGAAAGGCCTGTGGGACCGGGACCTCCAGCTTATGCCTCCCCCACCAAAGGGCCCCTCGAGCGCTGGATCCTTCCTGGGGCAGAGAGGACATCATGGAGGTGTCCCTCTGAGCTGCTTGGCCATGCCGTGGGGCAGTGCCGTGCCATGCGCGGGGCACTGCCAGCTCTCAGGAGCCATGGGAGTTATTCGTTACTGATTTGACTTGGAAATGCCCAGTTTTTCCGTGGGCTGTGGCCTCCCTCCCCATTTCCCAGCAATGAGCATGTTGGGACTCGGCTCTGGTGGAGGACGTGGCCGATTCCCCACGGGAATCCCTGCAATGCAGATCTCGGCTTCCCCTCGTGCCCCCATGCCGGGGGGACGCCGTGATGTGCCGCTGTGCTGGACTGCGCGGCTGGCGTGTGAGGACACCGAGTCACGGGAGGGTCGGGGCTCACGCCCAGGGCACGGTGGCGGTGGTGGTGCCGCCGTGTCCTGGCACCGCCAGCGGTGGTGGAAGGGGCTGCACCGTGCCTGCCGGGGCACGCCGAGGGTTGCGTTTCAGGTTGGTGTGGGTGTGGGCGAGACACCAGTGGGTGCTGACAGTTGTCCTGCCCACTCTGCCCAGGTGCTGCGGGATGTCCTGCGGGACCTCTACCGTCTGCTGAAGCACGTGGTGGTGGCCGAGCCTGACGGTGCGACGGTGCTGCACGCCCAGCTGGCACTGGAGGAGCTGGACGCGGTGATGAGGAGGGTCCTCTTCCCCCCGCAGGCGCTGGAGAAGAAGATCGTGGTGCTCCCATAGCAGGGCTGGGGCCACAGAAACGAACTCTCCCTGCTGTGGTGTCAGGGCCAAGCGGGCCCCCGGGGGGAAGGGTTTGCTGTGCCCCCAGAACACCATCAGCGGGGTCCCAGCCAGGGAAGAAGCCACAGCCTCCGGAGGGCAGTGGCTGCCCTCTGGGATCCCCATGGCTGGGGCAGGGGGTGCTCACTGGGATGGGGCAGGAGATTAAAAGCAGATGTTCTCAGCCCTGCACCTCTGACATTCTCTGGGAGCCAGCGAAGCCCCTGGGTGCCATCGTGGCCATGTCCCGGCCCGTGGCTGGGCTGTGCTCGCCCTCGCACGCTTGGGGTGGCAGCAGTGGTGTGGGCCCTGGTGCACCCCTGGGTCCTGTGGGAGGGTGGGCATCAGCCCCCAGGGCCGGCCCTGGGCTGGGGGAGCTGCCAACGGGGCCAGTGCCTCGGGTTCCCGTGCAGCCAACCAGCACTGGGTGCTGCACCTGCCCCCGAGGGGAGCTGGGAGGGAGGGAGGGGGGCTATGCTGTCTGCGCCCCGCAGCGCGGGCAGCCGTGCACCCCAGGGGAGGCAGCTGGGGACTGCCACCCAGCCCTGCCTGGCCCTCCTGCGGCACCGCACTCACACCATGGGGATGCTGGAGGGTCCTGGGACCACCAAGCTGGCTGGCGGCTCTCGCACACCTCCACACTCGCTGCGGCTGCCCACAGGCAGGGAGGGAGCCTTTCTGGGTGCCAGCCCAGGCAAGGGACACAGACAATCCCTGGAGGCAACAGCTGAGCCAGCTCCTAAATGTTGTGATTTTAGCCAAATCTGAGTGATTTTTCCTGTGGGGCAGGGGGCAGGCATTGCCAAGCCCATGCCCTGCCGGCGCAGTGGGGCTGCGGTGTTGGGAGCGGGGCTGCACTGGGGACATGTCCCCCTGCGTGGTGCCTCTGGGGAAGGCTCTGCCATGGCACTGTCTGCCCTGTGCCCATTCCTGGGGTCTCCCTCACTATGGGGGCTGAGGATGGGGCTCTTCCACCACGGCACCAGGAGCCCCCTCTGTGCCACGGCTGCCGTGTGTGCCGGGAGTGCGGCCAGGGTCTGCAGGACCCTGCAGAGCACTTGGCCAGGACCCCTGCTCGCTGCCATGGGCTCGGGGACATCCCAGCAGCAGGGTCACCCCTCTCCCTCCAGACAGGGCAGCCCCCATGGGTGCTGCAGCGCCGCGGGCCCCGCTTCTGTGCCAGGAGCTGCCGTGCACCCACTGTGGGGGGAGCAGGGCTGGGGACAGGGGTGCTGTGGGGTCACATCAGGGCCCTTGGGGACCCAGCCCAGACCCCCCCCCCCTTGCTGGGCAGCCCCCTCACACTGGGCAGCCCCCAACCTGGCTGTGCACAGCCCTGGGTACCCGTTTCCCAGCTGCCCCGTGCCGGATGGTGTGAGGGGCCCGGCACCCCCCTTCCTTGCAAGGTTTGGGGTGCGGGGCTGTGTCTCCACCCCCAGCGAAGCCGCCTGCGCCGGGCCCACACCTCACCGTGCCGTGCCGTGCCGCTCGGCCGGGTGTGCACGGGCAGTGCATTGTCCTCACCGGAGAGCGGCGGCGGCCAAGCGCGCCTCCTCGCTCTCGCCACCGCCAACCCGCACCGGTGCCGGTGCTGGTGCTGGGCCGGCGGCACGTGCCGGGATGCTGCCATACCGGCTGTGCCTCCCCAGGGCCTGCCGCGAGCGGCAGAGGACGTCTTTTGAATGAAAAGTCTCTTTTGATGCCGCTGGCCAGGCGCCGGCTGGGCATCCTGCAGTGGGGAACAAGGAGGCGGCTGTGCTGGAGGAGGAGGGAGTTTGGTTTCCACCTTGGGCAGCGCTCCTGCGGCCAGCCGCCGGCCGGCAGCGGGGAGAGGCGCCCGGCAGCTGTGGGCACACCGAAAGGTAAGGGGTCTCGGAGCAACCCCGGGGCTGGCTCCCTGCGGAGGGCCGTGGGGAGGGCTGTGGGGTGGGGACAGGCTGCGTCTGTCCCCCTTTCTGCTTCCCGCAGATGGGTGCCTGCAGCCACGGGGACCCCGCACGTGCCTGGCAGCACCGCAGCGGTGGCACAGGCATGGCCACACCAGGTCTGAGCCCACCGCGCTGGGTTTCATACCTCCACGCCCCACCGCTGCCTGGCTCAGCTGGGACCATGTGGGAGCCCCACCGGCAGTGCTGAGGGTCCTGGTGCATCCATGACCCGTCCCTGCTGTCCGTGGGCTCACCAGTTCCTCACCACCCACTCCGGGTGCTGCTCTGGCACCTGTGTTGGGGAGTTCCCCCCCAGCATCACCACGGTGCCGGGGGGTTCAGCCGAGGGGACCCGCCTGGCTGGGGTGCTCCCACCGAAGGGATCCCCTTCCCCAGCTCCCAGGGCTGGGAGGGTTGGGGCCTAATCCCGGCATCACCTTGCACCCGGCTCCCAGCCCAGCATGACACGGCGGCCTGTATCAGAGCAAGGAACCTAAAAGCGCTGGATTTGAGCTCAAAGCCAAGGCTGCAGCTCCTCTGGGCTCAGTGTGGTCCCTCCCAGGGCTGGTTGTCCCCTGCCATCAGCCCGCTGCAGGGACACCGTGTGTGACCAGCACAGGGTTTTCATCCCCAGGGTGTCCCTGGTCCTGCCCTGGGACCCTCCGGCCATGGGTGACACGGTGGGGTGGGCCCTGGGCATCCCCAGGGGCTCGTAGCCATGGGGGGACACGGTGACACGGGGAGGTGTCATGGGGAGGTGACACGCTGGTTACACGTGGGTGTCATGAGAGGGGCCCCAAGAGCGGGTTGGGGTGAGGTGGGGTGTCCCGGGGGGGGGTCCGGGGAGGGAACCCTGGGGTGACCCAGCGCTGTCCCGGCCGGCGAGCTGTGGCCGGTCCCTGTGCGGCGCGGTGCCGGTGCCCGTGGCACAGCGGGTGGTGCCGGTGCCGGCTCCCGCAGTGCGGGGCTGGGGTCGGTGCCAGGTGCTGCCGGTGCCGGGCGGGGCCCGCCCCGCGGGCTGCGGGCGGGGCCGGGGGTGCCGGTACCGGCGCCGGTGGTGCCGGTGGCGATGGTAGTGGTGGTGCCGGGGGTGCCGGTGCCGGGCGGGGCCCCCGCGGGCTGCGGGCGGTGCCGGCCCCGCCGCCGTATAAAGGGGCTGCGCGGGCCCGGCCGGGCGCACAGCGGCGGCACCGGCACCACCACGGTGAGTCCCGGTCGCGGCCCCACCGGCCGGGAGCGCGGAGCCGGCACCGGGGGCTGCGGGGCCCGGGGGAGGTTTGGGGAGGGAGCGGGGGCTGCCCCGAGGGGCGCTGCCGGTGGTGCGGGGGGTTCCCCGGGGCTGGCTCTGCCCCCTGCCTGCACCCCCTGCCTGCACCCCCTCACGTGTTCATGCGCGCCCCCCCCCCCCCGCTCACCTGCCTGCTCCCCCTCACCTGGCCGTGCGCCCCTCCCTGCCCGCACCCCCAGCCCCACGGCCGTGCCCCACTGTGCAGCTCTGCAGTCCCCGCCGCTACCGGGCGGGAGCGGGTGCCCGCGCTGCCTGCACTGCCCGTGCTGCCTGCACTGCCTGCCCGTGCTGCCTGCACCGCCTGCTCGGGTCCCCATCCGCAGCGGGGTGGGGGTCCTGCCGCGGGTGGTCGGGGGCTCTGAGTGGCCTTTCCCCTGGGGACACCCTGTGGGTGTCCCTGACGTCCCCGTGCCCTTCCCTGTCCTCCAGCCCGGCCGTTGCCCCGGAGCAGCCGCATCCCTGCTCGGCTGGACGGAGCTGGGCTGTGGGTGCAGGTACCACGCACTGTGGGATGCTCGGGACCCCTATACCCCACCCGGCCCCGTGGAGGCACTGGGAAGGTCTCACCCCCAAACCGGTGACCGTCAAGGAACGGGGTGGCCGTGGGGTGGCAGAGAAGCAGGGTCCCCCTGCTTTCCCCTTCTGGGTCCTGCCATGTGCCACCGCCTTCGCCCTGCCCTGACACTGCCCGGTGTCCCCCCAGATGCCAGTGAGCCTCTCCACGGCCCTGCGCGTCATCGGGACCAGCCTCTTCGCCTTGGCGGTGCTGGGGGGCATCCTCGCCGCCTACGTCACCGGGTACCAGTTCATCCACACGGAGAAGCACTACCTCTCCTTCGGGCTCTACGGGGCCATCCTGGGGCTGCACCTCTTCATCCAGAGCCTCTTTGCCTTCCTGGAGCACCGGCGCATGCGGGGCGAGGGGCGGCCGGTGCGGCTGGGGCGCTCGGTAGCCCTCTGCATCGCCGCCTACCAGGAGGATCCCGACTACCTGAAGAAGTGCCTGCGCTCCGTCAAGCGCATTGCCTTCCCCGACCTCAAAGTGGTGATGGTGGTGGACGGGAACGGCCCCGACGACACCTACATGCTGGACATCTTCCACGACGTGATGGGCTCTGAGGGCTCAGGCAGCTATGTCTGGAGGAGCAACTTCCACGCACGAGGCGAGGGAGAGACGGAGGCTGGGCTGCGGGAAGGGCTGGCCCGTGTCCAGGCGCTGGTGCGCGGCAACACCTACTCCTGCATCCTCCAGAAGTGGGGCGGGAAGCGGGAGGTGATGTACACGGCCTTCCGGGCGCTTGGAGACTCCGTGGACTACATCCAGGTGGGTGCACGGGCCGGGCGGGTGGGAGGGATGTGGGCAGCAGCCTGCCCACACAGTGGGGCAGAGGGGCTGTGGGAAGAGCGGGAGCAGCTGGGGAGCCCATGGCAGCACCCAGCTGCCTGGCTCTGGGTCCAGCCCCATATGCTGGCTGCAAGCCACCGGCACCCGGGGTTGGGGGCGAGTTGGCACCAGAGCAGCTCAAGGGGCTGAGCGCTGCCCGCACCACTACCCACCAGGGTTTTGCATCACCTCCTCACCACATCCCCTGCAGCACGGGCAGGACGTGCCCCAGGCTGGTGTCACCCTGTGGGACACTATGTCGTGGTGCAGAGCGGTGGCCACAGCAGGTCCCACCGTGGTGCCAGTGGCCGGGGCACATGGCAGGGCTGGGTGGCCCAGGGCAGCGGTAGCTGGGCACCGTGGGGCGCTCCGCGCCCTGCTGCTGCCTGCCGGTCTCCAGAGCTCTGCCTCATCTCGCCGGCCGCGGCTCGGGCTTGCCCGGCTGCGGGCTGGGCCGTCTGCCGGGCGCGCGTGGGCGGCGGGAGCGGGGCTCGACATTCCCTCTGCCCCCAGGTGTGTGACTCAGACACGGTGCTGGACCCCGCCTGCACTGCCGAGATGCTCCGCATCCTGGAGGCTGACCCCCGCGTCGGCGGCGTCGGCGGCGACGTCCAGGTACCCTGGATGCGAGGGAGGGCACGCCGGGGCGACAAGGGTGCCGGGGCAGGGGGGACTGCAGTGGCGCTGGGGCTCACGTCCGTCCCCTCCCCAGATCCTGAACAAGTACGACTCGTGGATCTCCTTCCTGAGCAGCGTGCGGTACTGGATGGCCTTCAACGTGGAGCGCGCCTGCCAGTCCTACTTCGGCTGCGTGCAGTGCATCAGCGGGCCCCTGGGCATGTACCGCAACGCCCTGCTGCAGCAGTTCCTCGAGGACTGGTACCACCAGACCTTCCTGGGCAGCAAGTGCAGCTTCGGGGACGACCGGCACCTCACCAACCGCGTGCTCAGCCTGGGCTACCAGACCAAGTACACGGCTCGCTCCAAGTGCCTGACGGAGACGCCCACCCGCTACCTGCGCTGGCTCAACCAGCAAACCCGCTGGAGCAAATCCTACTTCCGCGAGTGGCTCTACAATGCCCTGTGGTTCCACAAGCACCACCTCTGGATGACCTACGAGTCCGTGGTGACCGGCTTCTTCCCCTTCTTCCTCATCGCGACCGTCATCCAGCTCTTCTACCGTGGCCGCATCTGGAACATCCTCCTCTTCCTGCTGACGGTGCAGCTGGTGGGGATCATCAAGGCCACCTACGCCTGCTTCCTGCGCGGCAACGCCGAGATGATCTTCATGTCCCTCTACGCCCTCCTCTACATGTCCAGCCTGCTGCCCGCCAAGATGTTCGCCATCGCCACCATCAACAAGTCCGGCTGGGGCACCTCGGGGCGCCGGACCATCGTGGTTAACTTCGTGGGGCTGCTGCCGGTGTCGGTGTGGGTGGCGGTGCTGCTAGGCGGGCTGGCCTACACCGCCTACAGCCAGGACCTCTTCAGCGAGACCGAGGTGGCCTTCCTTATCTCGGGTGCCATCCTCTACGCCTGCTACTGGGTGGCCCTCCTCACCCTCTACCTGGCCATCGTTGCCCGGCGCTGCGGCAAGCGGCAGGAGCAGTGCGGGCTGGCCTTTGCCGAGGTCTGACAGCGGAAAATGCTGGGGTGGCCCCGTGTGCCGGGGACGGCGCGACTGCAACTGGTCCCCTCCTTGCCCACCATCAACCCCGGCGCGGCTGGCACCGAGCTGTCGGGTGCTGGGCAGCGCTGAGCGCGCCCACCACGACATTTCTGATCAAGTCTTGCTTTTTTGTTGTTGTTTTGGGTTTTTTTCCTTATTATATTCATTTTTCTGTACAAAGCTTGCAGGGAGAGGCCAAGCTGGGGCTGCCCGTGACCGGGCTGGCACAGCCTCAGTGCTGCAGGGGGTGATGGCAGCATCATCCCCAAGCTGGTGCTGTGCGGAGCATCCCCATGTGCTCTGCGGAGTGCTGCTGGCCGGGCTCCCCCCACCCCACTGCCACGGTGGGGCCCTCCACCCTTTGGTGCTTTCCATGGGGACCTCGTGGTCCCCCTCCCACGGTGCTATGGCAGAACGGCCCCAGGCGGCACCGTCTCCCCCGGCACCACTGGCTGGTGCTGCCTGCCTCTGCCCCACGGCTGATGTATGTGCAGGCACGTACCTGAGGGGAGCCCCCGGGGCTCCCTTCAGCCCTTTTTGGGGGGACCGGCTGTCCCGGGGGGGGCAGCGCCTCCCTTCAGCTTCGCCAAAGAGCCAAGGGGGGGGACCCCAGTGCACAGAAGTAGGGGGAAATGGGGCTGCGGCCCCGTTGTACCAACCCCACTACCTTCCCGGCGTCTGTCCAGACAGCGGGGAGATGCTGGGTTTTGGGCTCAGGCATGCAGAGGAGGGCAGGAAGAGCCAGTTCCCAGCCTCCCCCCTCCCCAGGGAGCCCCCCTGGCTGTCTCCCCTCGGCCCTCTTTTTTTCAGGGCTTAAAAACCTTTCTACAATCAAGCATTTAGATGGTTTTGTTTAATTTAATACAAGGTTTTTTAGAAGACTTTTGTAGCTCTTTGGTATTCATACTTATTGCTAATTGTTTGTAAATCTATTTATTTTTTAACCTGCGGGTTTTTTTTGTATTTTGAAAAAGTCTGTTTTTATATCCTGACTGGTTTGTCAAAATAAAGACTTGCACAGAGAAAGGGCAGTGTGTGGGGATGGGGTGGGACAGCCCTGACGGGGCTCAGAGGTGGTCCCTGCACAGCAGGACCCTTCTCACCCAGGATGGCAGCCGCTTTTGTGCCCCAGAGCACGGCAGCTCTCAGATATGGAGTAATTACAGGGTGGGCAAGTGACCCAGGGGGCTCTGGGTGCCCGGATCCAGGGCCTGGCACCCTGTGCCAGTCCTGAGCCCTCTGGCCAGGGCAGGGACAAGGCTGGGGCTGGCCCTGGATCGCCCCAAGCCCTGGCAGCGGCAGAGTGGAGCCCGCAGCCACCCTGGCCGGAGTCCTCACACCTTCTTGGGCACGTTGGTGATGATGGGCTTGGGGCGGGTTTTGAAGAGGAGCTTGGTTTTGATGAGGGCGGTGACGGTGTAGTGGGCGTGTGGCCCCGCGGTGCCCGGCTCGCCAGCTCCCTGCTTCACCAGCACGGCAAAGGGCTTCTCCAGCTGCACCACCTTCCCGTAGAGGATGTGGTGGCCCACGACGAGGACGGGGACGCCCTGGGGAGAGCGGCGAGTGAGGGCGGGCAGAGCCGGGGTTGTGCCGGGGGACGCGGGGCACACCGCCTCACCTCGCGGGTGTAGTGCAGGTCCCCCAGGAGGCTCCCCGCCAGCCCCCCGCTCTGCCGGGGCTCCACCTCGCCCTGCAGCTCCACCAGCACCCACCGGGCCAGGCCGTCACTGCCGCCGCCGCCGCCGCTGCGGGTGAGAGGGGCAGCGTCACCCACCGGCCCCGGCCCTGCCCGGGGCTTGGCGGCCCGCCGCGGCCTCACCTGGAGATGACGATCTGCACCATGATCGGGGCCCTGCAAAGCACCGGGAGAGACGCGGTGAGCAGCGGGGCGGGCCCTGCGGCGGCGGGAGCACCGACACGGGGACCTCCCGGTACGCCCATACGCGCCCCGGGCCCCAGAGACCCCCCCCCAGCCCCCCCTGGGCCGCCGGTGCGCGGGGCGCTGGTGCCCTCCAGTGGCTCCGGTGGTGCGGCGCCGGGCCGGGCCGGGCCGGGCCGGGCCGGGCCCCTCCCGCCTCCCAGCCCCGGGGAGCCGCCCCCCTCAAGCTCCCGCCCCGCTCGCCCCGCTCCCCCCGCACCGACCCCGCACCCTGGCCAGGCCGGAGCCGCCGCCGCCCGAATCTCCCGCCGCGCCGCGCTTCTACTTCCACTTCCGGTCGTGGCGGCGGGGAGGGGGGGCCGCTTCCGGTTCCGGGTGCGCCGCGCGCACGTGGGGCCTGCGCGGGGCGGAGCGGCGCCGGTGCCGGTGGCGGGATGGGGGAGTTCGAGGTGCACCGGGTGCGTTTCTTCGGCCTGGTGCCGGCGGGCGTGCGCTGCCTGGCCTACCAGCCCCGCGGCGGCCGCCTGGCCCTGGCCCGCACCGACGGCGCCGTCGAGGTTTACAACTTCGCCGCCAACTACTTCCAGGAGAAGGTGAGGGGGCCGCACCGGGCAGTACCGGGCTATACCGGGTCCTACCGGGCCGTGCCGAATCTTACCGGGCCGGGTCCTACCGCATCGTACCGAGCTTTACCGGAGGACCCTACTGGGTCGGGCCGTACCGGGTCTACTGAGCCGGGTCCTACCGGATCCTACGGGGCCATACCGGGTCCTACCGAGTCATACCAGATGCTACCGTGCCGTGCGGCGGGTGACGGGCCTCCCTCCCCAGGCGATCCCCGGGCACGAAGCCCGGTCGGTGGAGGCGCTGTGCTGGGCGGCGGGAGAGCGGCTCTTCGGCGCCGGCCTCGGCGGGGACATCACCGAGTATGACCTGGCCCGGCTGTGCGTGGCCCGTTCCGTGGACGGCTGCGGGGGGCCCATCTGGAGCATGGCGGTTAACGGCAGCGGCACGCAGCTGGCGGTGAGTGCCACCGGCACCGGGATGGCTCTCCCTGCCCCGGAGCGGGGGCGGTGGAGGGAGAGGGTCTGCCCATCCCGCTGGGGTTGACCCCAACCCTCCCGCAGATCGGCTGCGAGGACGGCTCCGTTAAGCTCTTCCAAGTTGTTCCCGGGGGGATCCAGTTCGAGCGGAACCTGGACAGGCGGAAAGGTGAGTCTGGGAGGGCTCGGTGTTTTGGCAGTGTTGTCCCTCTGTCTGTCCCGGCTGCCCCAGTCCTGGTGACCAAGGGGCTCTGAGTTCACGGGGTCACGTCTGGAGCTTCCTTCCCCACAGGCCGCATTCTGTGCCTCTCCTGGCATCCGTCAGGCACTCACATCGCAGCCGGCTCCATCGATGCCGTCCGGGTGATCGATGTCTGCTCAGGTAACTCCTGCCCCAGGAGACGAGCCTGTCCTGCCCCTCTCCCCTGCCCTGGGGACCGCCAGCACCGCCCCACCCTGTGCTTTGGGGGCATCCCTCTGCCACCCCCAACCATCCTTCCCCCCTCTCAGGCCAAACCATCCAGAGGATCATGGTGAACTACCACGTGCAGAAGGTGAAGCGCGAGTGCATCGTGTGGAGCATTGGCTTCCTCTCGAGCGGCACCGTCGTCACCTCGGATTCCTTTGGGAGGGTGCAGTTCTGGGACTGGGAGCGAGGGACGCTGCTGGAGTCCCACACCGTCAGCACCTCGTCTGTCCTCTCACTGGCTGTGTCAGAGGTAGGCGAGTTCCCCCAAGGCAGCCGGGGCCCATTGGGGCTCCTGACCATGGGGCCGGAGGCACTCGGGCAGGAGCTGCCTGGATCGGTGTTCGGGCTGGGAGTGAGGCTGCCAGTCCCTGCCTGCCTCTGGTGCTGCCCTCTCCTTCCCAGTCTGCTCCCACAAGTCCCGTCCCTGTTTCTCTCACCAGGAGGAGGACAGTATCGTTGTGGGCACCTCTACCGGGGCCACCTATCAATTTCAGTTGCTGCCGGTGAAGATGGGCAGCCTGGAGAAGCGCTGGGTGCGGACGAAGCCCTTCCAGCATCACACCCACGATGTACGAGCTGTGGCACACAGCTCGACGGCTCTCATCTCCGGAGGTATGGCTGGGCACCTTCACAAAGAGGGCTTGGGTCTTGTCCCCACCCCTGGTACAGGTTTGGCTGACCTCTGCTTGGCTTCCAGGCCTGGACGCCCAGCTGGTGATCCGCCCACTGATGGAGAAGATGCAGAAGAAGGGCTATGATGCAGCGCTCCGCAAATTCACCTTCCCCCACGTGAGTGCCACTCACAGCAGGGCTGGCCCTCCCTGCCTCACCGGGTCCCCTCCCCAGCCCTGGCACCTCTGAAAGCTCCTGCTATGGAGCGAGTGAGGGGGTAGAAGTTGGCAAGCTCGTCTTGCTGGTCCTGCTGGGTCTCCATCTCTGGGCTCCCATCCCGTGGGACCCAGTCCTTCCTCTTCCCCCGCCCCGGCGTTTCTGCCACCCCAGGGCATTTCGGCTTTGGCTCAGCCCTGTCTGCCAGGCTGCGGGTTCGCATCAGTCTGCCCGTTTCTGCACGCAGCGACGCCTCGTCTCCTGCGCCAGGAAAGCCCGGCTGCTCCTCTTCCAGTTCTCCCAGCACCTGGAGCTCTGGAGGCTTGGCTCCACCGACGAGACTGGTGAGTTGCAAGGCCCGGCGCTCCAGTGCAAGCCCTGCACTGCCTGCAGGATTTTGGGCATGACCTGTCCTGCCAATTGGGCAGTGGAGGGGTGGTTTAGCCTGGGCCCCGTCCTCCCCACAGCCCTGCACCGGCATGGTGGCCACGGGCAGGGCTGCGTTTCCCAGAGCAGTGTGTGCCTGGGCACGGGCTGCACAGGTGGCGTGAGGCTGTGCTCATGCTTCCAGTGGAGCTGGGCCAGGCCCTGGGGAGCTCAGCCTTGGGGGAGGTTGGGGAAGGGTCTAGGGTCTCCCTTGGGTACCGCTCCCCTGCTTGACAGGGCTCATGTAGTTTTCCCACCATCACTGATGTGTCCTGTGGTTTGTTTTTATCCCAGGAAAGGACGGCGAGGTCCTTCCCTTGCGCCGCATGCCTGAGCACCTCGTGCAGATCAAGAGCAAGGTAAGGCCGAGCCGGGGCCACGGTCTGCCCCCGTGCCTGCCCCACTGCGGGAGGGGGCTTGGCAGTCTCTGCTCTCCCTCTGACAGCTGGCTGTGTGTGCCAGGCTGCCGGGGGATCTGGCGGGCCCCGCTCAGCCCCTCTGCTTTCCCAGGGTCCAGAGCACATCTACTGCAGCTGCATCTCACCCTGCGGCAGCTGGGTCGCCTACTCCACAGCCTCCCGCTTCCACCTCTACCGAGTGCAATACGAGGGTGACGGCGTCAGTATCAAGAAGGTGAGGAGGGTGATGGGCTGCCCCGCTGCTGGGGAGGGCCGGTGGGTGGCCAGGGGTCTGGCACAGCCCAATGTCGCTCACGGGGAGCAAGGGCGGCAGTGGTAGATGACTGCCAGCGCTGATTTCTCCCCGCTTCAAGGTCCCCGAAGTGCCCAAGCTGCTGCTCCCATCCTACCAGCTCCAGTTCTCCTCTGACTCCAGCAGCCTCTTCGTCGCCTCTGCACGAGGCTCCGTCCACATCCTCCAGCTGCTGGAGCCAGGGGGCTGCAAACACCTGCGCACGCTTCAGCCGCCCTCAGGTTCGGGCTGGTGGGGAGGCGGGGGGTGCTGGGGTGTCCCTGGGCTCTGAGTCTCGTCCCTGCTGCGGGCACAGAGGGGTGTGCAGGGCCGAGCGCGTCCCCTCTCTGCTGCGCTGGGGCGTGTGAGTCCTTCCCCTGCGACAGCCTCTGCCCTGTGTTTGTGCCGCCCTCGTGGCCTGGCAGGGGCAGGGGAGTGGGGTGCCCAGATTGCCAAGGGGGGTGCCAAGAGCATGTGTAGAGAACAGATCTGATGGGGAGCGGCTGAGGGAGCTGGGGGGGTTTAGCCTGGAGAAGAGGGGGCTGAGGGGAGCCCTTCTCGCTCTCTGCAGCTGCCTGAGAGGGGCTGGAGTGAGGGGGGGGTCGGTCTCATCTCCCAAGTCACCAGTGACAGGACGAGAGGAAACGGCCTCAAGCTGCATCAGGGGAGGTTTAGATTGTATATTAGGGAAAACTTCTTCACTTGCAAGAGTGGTCAGGCCCTGGCACAGTCTGTCCAGAGAGGTGGGGGAGTCGCCATCCCTGGAGGCATTCAGAAACATGTAGCTGTGGCACTTCAGGACATGGTTTAGGAGGTCTGGGGGTGTTGGGTTGGTGGTTGGACTTGAAGATCCTAGAGGTCTTTTCCAACCTTAACTATTCTATGATTCTGTGTGTGTCTGGACATCTCCTGGGGTTGGGTCTGGGGCTCTTTGTGCCTTTGCAAGCCCAAGCACCCGTTACAGCTGGTGAGGGTGTTCCCACAGGGTCCCCCGAGGCTGTTTACCTGCTGGCGTCGAGCGCAGATGGGCAGTGGCTGGCTGCAGTCGGAGGGGACTGGGCAATCCACATCTACAACCTGAAATGCTTCAAGGTAGGGCCAGGTGCTGGAGGGCGCTGCAGGAAGGACCCCTGCTGCCCTTCTGTCTTGGGGGACTGGGTGAGGGTGGGCTCAGCGTGTGGGACGCCTCCCCAGAAGGGATCCCCACGACCCTAGAGCAGGGCTGGAGGTGGGTGTGTGGGAAGTGGCCCCGGTTGCTCACGTCAGCGTTCCGCCCTCCTGCCTTGCAGCACCACTGCACAGTGCCCATGTACAGCTGCGCGGTGACGGCCCTCGCCATCCACCCCCTCACCAACAACCTTGTTATCGCCTACTCGGACCAGCAGGTAGGAGCTCTCCCAGCCACAGCCCTCGTGGCCCTGGCCCCTTCCCCGCAGCTCTCCCCCTGCCTTCGGGGCTTTCTGGCTGCACTCCTCTGCAGGAGAGCCGCGGCTCCGGGCAGGCGCAGGGACCCAGCTGGCCTTCGCTGCCTGCTGTCCCTGGCAGGAGCCTGTCCCCAACGCAGCGCTCGCAGCCTGGCTGGAGTGCAGGGCGCCCGTGTGATGGCGTGGGGACGATGCCAGGGAGGACCAGACCTTGTGAGCCATCCTGTTTCCCCTCTCCTGCCTTTCCAGCTGTTCGAGTTCAGCATCCCCAAGAAGGAGTATACGGCCTGGAGCCGCATGGTGCAGAACTGCGGGCTGCACAAGGTCTGGCTGGAGAGGGACTCGCCCATCACCCATATCACCTTCAATCCCAAGAAGCCCTCGCACATCCTTCTCCATGACATCTACATGTTCTGCGTCCTCGACAAGTCCCTGGTGAGCCCGTGTGCCCGGTCGGGAGGGCTGGGTTTGTACCCAGGGCATCTCCCCTGCCCGGCCTAGATGGCCCTGTCCCAGCTAGGAGCGGAGGGGGGCTGCGCAGTGCTGAGGCGGCAGTGGTCCAGGCAGCGCTGACATGTGCCATGCACTCTCCTCGCAGCCCTTGCCAGACAACAGTGCCCTCCTGATGAACCAGAGCACCCTGAAGCAGCTCCCGGAGACCGCCAGGCAGCGGCAGCTCCACGCCTTCAAGATCTGCAAGAAGTTCCAGGTGAGTGAGGTTGTTGCTGGACATGTGCTGGGTCGAGGAGGGGTGCTGGCGGGGTGCCCTGCACCCGTGGTGCCTGTGGCCTCACCAGCTCTTGTGCCCAGTCGCTCCCAGTGCTGTACCAGTGCCAGACACCCAAGCAGCGGAGCAGAACTCTGTCTCGGTCCCCATCACAGTGCAGCCACTTGCTGCGATTTCATGGGCTCCGATTGCCCGGCAGCTCCTGCAGCACGCAGCCCCATGCAGTGTCCCCGGTTACGGCGAAGCTGGAGCCGGCTGCAGGGCAGCTCTGCATGGCCGAGGCTGGCAGGCTGAGGCTGGCAAGCTGAGGCAGAGCAGGGCTGGCACCTTGCTCTCACCTCCTCCCCCCTCCCTGCCCCGCAGCCCCTGCTCTTCGCAGATCTGCTGGACGAGAACTGCCTCGTGATGGTGGAGCGGCCCATCATCGACATCAAGACCCAGCTGCCGCTACCCATCCAACAGAAGAAATTTGGCACCTGAGAGCAGAACACGCTGCTCCAGCCGCAGAAACTGTGTGTGTTGCTGTCCTAGGGTGCTGTAGGAATAAACCCCGCTGTTCCGTACAGCTGCGGGCTCGGGCTTTGTCCTTGCCCTGTGGGGCTCCCTGGTGTCTCAGCAGCAGGTCAGGCTGGCGCTGGCCTAAGCCCACGAGGATGCGGCCACCTTCTAAGGCTCCCCTGCCCATGCCAGCCCTTCTCCCAGGGCCGCAAGGACAAGGTGGCACCCTGGATCTCCTGCCTTCTCGCTGGCCTCTCTGCTGGGCAGCACTGGCTCCTGGTGTTCTCTCCCTGCACCAACTGGCAGCTGGGTGGGTTGGTGAGCTCCCATTCCCTACTGAGCCAGGCTCTGGAGGGACAGCCAGCCAGCAATCTCTGGTGCTCAGCACCCGTAGGCCGTGCACCTTCTCCAGCCCTTCCAGTAACACCAGTACCCAGTTTGGGCTGGTACCCTCCCTGGCAGGACCGGAGTTAGTCCTGCCGTCAGACCGGCAGGGCCTGGAGGGAGCAGGGTTTCAGGCCCGTCCTTGCACCCTCAAAGGACGTTCTCCACCCGAGGAAGGGCTAGGGGTCCCTTCGAAATAGGATAGGCGGGGGAGTGCGGGGCGGAGCTTTGCTAAGCCGGGTTTGAGCCGGAGTCGGGGAAATGGAGAGCGGGGCGGGAAGTACAGTGGGGCGGGGCTTCATCGCCCCTCCCTCCGGCGCGACCAATCGCAGCAGCAGCGAGGGTCTGCCTCAGCTACTGCGATTGGTCGCGCCGGAGGGAGGGGAGGGGCGTTTTAGCCCCGCCCCCCGCTGCGCAGAGCCTACCGCAGCGCGCCATGCGGGCGGGGGGTGTGTGGCAAGTAGGCCACGCCCCCTCCCCCGGACCCCGCCCCTTGTCCCGGTACGCGGCGGCGGCGGCGGCGGCGGCATGGCCGTGTGGACCCGCGCTTGCAAAACGGGGCTGTTGGAGCTGCTGCTGCGGGAACGTTGGGTGCGGGTGGCGGCGGAGCTGAGCGGCGAAGCGCTGAGCCTGACGGCGGAACCGGGAAGCGGCGAAACGGCGGTGCTTAACGGCGTCCTTAACGGCAACGCGGAGGCGGCGCCCGGTTGCGTGCGGAGGGTGCGGGTGGTGAAGGCGGAGGCGGGAGGGCTCGGTATCAGCATCAAGGGAGGTCGGGAGAACCGTATGCCCGTGCTCATCTCGCGTATCTTCCCGGGGCTGGCGGCGGAGCGGAGCGGGGCGCTCCGACTGGGCGACGCCATCCTCGCCGTTAACGGCGTCGATCTCCGGGATGCCACCCACGATCAAGCCGTCCAGGCGCTGAAGAGAGCCGGGAGGGAGGTCATCCTCGAAGGTACAGGCTAACCCCCCCCCACCCCTTATCCCCTCCCCACTACCGGCCCCCTGTGTTCCCTCCCCGGGTGCCTCCCCCGCCCCGTTACCGGCTCTCCCGACCCCCCTTTGCCGCTGTCACCGGGCTCCCGGACCCCACCTTGGGTCCCTTTTCCGGTTGCGGGACCCCGCTCCCCCCACCCCAGTCACGGTATGTGCCTCCCCCCAAAAAACCCCCGACTCCGGTGCTGCCTCCCGGTGTGTCCCCGCTTGGGACGGGGACCGGGGTGTCCCCTTCCCAGCCGGGCGCTCCTTGTTGTGGTGGGACGGGGACGGGCCACCTCTGCTGACTCTGTCCCCCCGGGACAGAGCTGGGGTCCCCTGGCTGCGGTGTGTCGCCCCCCGGGACGGGAGCCCCCTGAGTGGACGCTTTTGGCCCCTGTGTCCCTGGGGGGGTGGTGGTTTGGGCTCTGCCCGGGGGCTCCGTGTCCCCCGGGGGCTCCGTGTCCACGGTGCGGCTGGCTCGGGGCTGGCTCGGCCGAGCCACCGGCTCCTGCCCGACCTGTTCCCGGCAGCCCGACAAGCTCGGGCAGGACCCGCCTGGCCCGGCGGTGTGCGGCACGGGGCTCGTGCCGTGGGGCACCGCGCCCTGGGCAGCGGCGGGGACACGAGCCCCCCGTGCCATGGGTCAGGGTGGTCTACGCAGGTCAGCGGTGCCACATGCGCTGTCCTGGTATCCTGGTGAAGCTGTTTGTCCGCCGGCGCGTGGGACCGCTCCGTAGATGCGGTGCCCAGCGGACACTGGGTTGGGTCACCAGTGGCCGGCTGGGCTGACGCCGTTGGTGGGCGCTTTCGGCACGCTGCCCCAGCAGGAGGGCGGGCGGGTGGGCTCCCTGGCACGGCTGCACCCGGCACACGGTGGCTCTGTGTGACTTGGCTGCTGGGGCCGAGGTGAAGCCGCAGGGCTTGGCTCTTAAACACCCGACAGGTTGGTGTCCGCCATCGGAGGTAGCGAGAGGCCCTGTGGCTCCCCCATGCTGGCCTTGCCATCTCCCTGCCGCGTCCTTCCCCCGCTCCCGTCTCGCGCCACCCACCCGTTTGATCCTCTCCCCCAGGAGCTCCGGCCCCGTGGCCTGTTTGTCCCTCGCTTCCGCCACGGGCACGGGCGCCGCGGCAGCCCCCCCTTCCCTTCCCGCCGGAGCCAGCATCGGGGTGCTCCTCACTGCTGGGGGGCTGCGGGGCTGCCTGTGCGATGGTTGTGGCTGCCCCATGGCCTGGAGAGAACGTCGGGCACTGGCCGGTGGCTGCCAGCCCTGGAGAGGAGATGGGGAAGATCTCTGCTGCCCCGGCCTGCCTGTCCTCGCCAGCCCCTGGAGATGCGACTGCCCTGGCAGGCAGGGCTTGCGGGCAAGTGCCGGCACTTCGCCGGGGCCAGCGGTGGAGTGCGGGAGCACCAGCCCTGTGCCGGCACCCCGGTGAGGCTGGCGGCCCCTGCCCTGTGCGCTGGGTCTGGCTACAGGGACCCATGTTGGGCGCCTTCCTCCCGGGGTGCCGTGGGCGCACGGCACGCTCCGGCACGCTGGGGGAAGGGAGCCCTTCCGCTTCTTGGGGGAGCTGTGGGCAGAGCTGCCGGCCCCCGGACAGGCCTGGTAGCTGGCAAAGAGGAAGGCTGATTGCAAGAGGCGACCCATGTGCAAATGTGGGGAAACTGCTGCGGCGTTTCCCCTCTGGGTGCTGGTGGCAGGAGGGGGCTCCGGCCCCGAGGACAGGCTGATGCCGTCCAGGCAGTGTGGGGGGGGCTCGGCCTCGGCGAGGCTGGTGCTAACCCAGCGTTGCCTTGCAGCCGGAGCTGCCACCTCCCTGCGGCAGGTCGGGCGAGGGGTGCAGGCAGCAGCAGGGTTTCCTCTGCGGTGAACATGTAGGCGGGGCGGCGGTGGCTGTGCCGGGGTGGCTGTGCACCGGCTGCCGGCTCACCAGAAGCAGAAGAGATTGTTGCAGGTGCCGTTGCCCCGGTGCCAGTTTTGTGCCCACCGGCACAGGGGGCTCCATGCTCCTGCACGTGCCGTAGCTGCACCCCCCGAAAGCAGGGAGCTGGCTCTGCTGCTGTCCCCACCAGCGGCCACGGTGCCGGGCATCTGCTCGGTGCCAGGGGATGCTTCTCAGCAGTGCAGCAGCTGCTGGCTGGTCCCAGCCACCGCCGAGAGCCATCAGCGCAGCCGTGACCCCGCCAAGCCCACGCTTCTCCAGCATCGCCATGGCACAATGCTTGGGCTCCCACACCGCTGGCTCTGGGAGCTCTTGGTGAGCTTGGCCTTCGGGGAGGTGGTGGCTGTGCCCCGGTGGGGGTTGGCACCGGCACAGTGGGTTGGAGCCCTGCTGGGGGCTGGCTGGAGTACGCTGGGCTCCTGGCCAGGCCTAGACACAGGTGCCCACATCTGGCAAACAGCTGTTGAGCGGCCCCGCAGCGGGAGCTGCCGCCCATACCGCTGCCCCGCGGCGCCGCCCGCCGCTGCCGGGCTAGGCAGCGGGATTAGGGGTGCACGGGGACGGCAGTAATCCCGGGATCAGCGTGGCGGGAGGCTAATATTAACTCGTTTGCTGCCTGCAGCAAGGGCAAGCGCCTCGTGGCAGCACGTCCCCACGCCGCTGCGCTGCTCAGCTCAGCAAATCTGGCGGGAGGGCGGGGGGCTGGCCTTGCCCGCTCCCCAGCCCTGCCAGCATCTCCTGCCCACGCTGCAGGCAGGCGTCAGCGGGATTTGCAGCGGGCGAGCCCTGGGCCACGGCACGCGCCTGTCCATGGGACTGTGGGGTCCGGCAGCGGCACGACTGGGTGGGATCAGGACCTGGGCTCCGGCACCGCCATCGTTTCTCCTCCGGCAAAGCGCCGGCGGGCCGGGTGGCCTGGCTGCGGTGTGGCCTTGTGCCGGCTCCGTGGCCTCTTTCCCTCAGCAGCGGGGAGCTTTGCTTCCTGGCAGATTACAGTTTATTTGCTTTTTTTTTTGTTTGTTTTAACTCCCCGCTGCCCCGGGGCATGTGGATGTTGCTGTTCCCAGCCCGTTACTTGGGGACAGGCTGCGGGGGCTTGGTGCAGGCGGGTGGCTCTCCCGGCTCTCTCACGGCATGTGTGCCGGCCGGGGAGCCGCGTCCAGGGGGGAGCGCGGTGGGCGGGGGTCCAGCGCTGGCTGCAGGCACCACGTCCCAGGCTGCTGTCGGCGCTCGCTTGCAGCTTTCCTGCCTGGCCGAGCGTGCCGTCCCGCACGGCCTCCCCCCCGCTCTGGCAGGCGGCTCTGCTGACGCTCCCTGACATCTTGAAGGCGCTGGCTTTCCCCAAGCGTGGCGGCTGGCGTAGCCGCTGGCACCGGAGAGCCCACGGCAGCACCGCGGGCTGGATGAGCCAGGCTCCCCGTGCTCGCCCGTCTGGAGCTGGGGTGGGCTGCGGGGTGCTGGCGCCTCTCTGGGTCTCGGCTTTGGTTGGGCTTGGGTGGTGCTCAGGGAGGGACAGTCTGGGGGGAACAGGAGCCGCTGCCTCCTTCCTTCCTGCCTGGCCTGGAGAGGAGCGCGGAGCCGGGATGTCCTGGCTGCAAACCCTTCTCCTCCTCCTCCTTGTCCTGCTGGAGCAGAGGCAGGCTGCTGGCAGGCGTGAGCAGCAGCGCGGGGTCAGCCGCCGTCAGCGCCTGCGGCGCTGGAAACTTGGCCGGTGCCGTCCTCGCAGCGCGGCGGCCGGGCGGGTCAGGATGGGCTGCAGCCTGACCTCCTGCCCAGCCCCATTGTGCTGCGCCGCCTTCCCTTTCCTACGCCCGCGCCGGCTGCCGGTAACGGGGATGAGCCACCAGCGCCTGTCCTTTAGTTGGGACATCTCTGTGTCAGGGCAGGGTGGGACCCTCCGGGCTATGCCCCGGTCCCCAGGGCTCCTGGGGCTGCAGCACCCCCGGGTTGGGAAGGCAGGGTCCCCCCTTTCCTGCTGCCTGTCCTTTGCCTGCTGCCCGCAGCGCAATGCCGGGGGGCCAGTTCAGCTCCCCGGGGCATGGGCTGTGCTGGGGGAGGTCCCACAGCCCCCCAGAGCTGGGGGGGAGACCCTATGCCTGCTGGGGGGTGACACAAAGACACCCCCACGGTCAGCGTGTCCCTGGGGCACAGAGCTGCAGCGTGGGGGTGCAGGGTCCGGCCCTAACCTGTCCCCCCACTCCATCCCCAGTGAAGTTCATGCGGGAGGTGACCCCCTACATCAAGAAGCCCTCGCTGGTGTCGGACCTGCCGTGGGAGGGGGCTGCCCCGCAGTCACCCAGCCTGAGCGGCAGCGAGGACTCGGGCTCCCCGCAGCACCAGGGATCCCGCGACCGCAAGGTGATCCCCCTGAAGATGTGCTTCGCCGCCAGGAACCTCAGCATGCCTGACCTGGAGAACAGGTGAGATCAGGGGCTGCCTGTGAACGCCCCCCATACCCCGCGGGACAGGGCTGGGGGCTGCCCCTCACCATGGGCATGACCTGCTTCCCCTGCTGAGCCATGAAAGGAAAGTCCGTGGGGTTTGGCTGAAGCCAGGGCAGCGCCGTGCTCCCCCCGGCCCCCCCCCGTGGTGGCTGGCAGCCTCCCCTGCCTACGGAAAGGGGGGCCCTGCAAATCCCCCCCAGCTTTGCCTGCCAGCAGGGCTGCTGCCAGATCGTGCTGGCAGCTCCCCGGCACAGCCAGAGCCCCAAACCAGTGTGGCCAGTTTGCCAGGCTGGGCACGGGCAGGGGCACGCTCAGCCGGGCGCCGCCACTCCTGTCCCACCCAGTGCCGCGTCCCCTCGCAGGCTGATCGAGCTGCACTCGCCGGACAGCAGGAACACCCTGATCCTGCGCTGCAAGGACACAGCGACGGCGCACTCCTGGTTCACAGCCCTGCACGCCAACATCACCGCCCTGCTCCCCCAGGTCCTGGCCGAGCTCAACGCCATGCTGGGCACCGGCGGCGCCGCGGCCGGCGGCAGGGAGGTGAAGCACATCGCCTGGCTGGCCGAGCAGGTACGTGCCGCCGGGGCTGTGCCAGAGATGCTGCTATGGGGACAGGCCTGGCACTGTCCCCGGGGACGGCGGCGCTGACGGGGATGTGGTTGCGGCTGCTGGAGAGCCCTACCTGGGCGCTGGGCTTGGCTGCTCTCCTGTGCCCCAGCCGGCTGCACCCTGGTGAGGGCAGTGCTTCCCGTGCCCTCAGCCCTCTCTCCTGCTGGGATTTCCCAGCTGGAGATGCTCATCAGCTGCTCGCTCTTCCATGAATTCACTGCCCAAGAGCTGCAGCGTGCCTGGGCACTGCGGTGAGCTCAGCCCCAGCGGCAGGATCCTCTGGGGGCTGCTCCCAGCTCAGCTTTCCAGGGTGGCCGCCCTTGGCGGCGCCTTGCACAGCTTTCCGTGCACGCTGCTGAGAGCCCAGCAGTGCGGAGCTGCTGCCTTAGCGTCAGCCTGGACACGGGTGCAGGGATCAGGGGCCTGGGCAGCGGCAGGTGCCTGCCCCCCCACCCCCGGTGACCCTCACCGTCTCTTCCAGGCGCGCCTGGACGGAGGGCGGCAGCAGTGGCGTCCGGTCCTCATGGCGGTGACGGAGAAGGACCTGCTGCTGTACGACGGCATGCCCTGGACCAGGGACGCCTGGGCCTCCCCCTGCCACAGCTACCCGCTGGTGGCTACCAGGTGGGCTGGTGGGGCTGGATACATCCGCCTGCGCGCTCTGGGGACCGCTCCCCTCGGCCACATCCGCCTCGTCTGCTCACATCTTGGCTCTGCCTTCCCTCCGGAGCAGGGAGGGAGATGCCAGAACGCCGATGGGCATGGGGCGGCACCGTGCTGGCACTGCCATTGCGCCCCTGACCCCGCTCCACCTTTCCCCCCGCCCCAGGCTGGTCCACTCGGGCTCGGGCCGCCGCTCACCCGCCCTGGGCTCGGAGCTCACCTTCGCCACCCGGACGGGCTCTCGCCAGGGTGTGGAGATGCACGTCTTCCGCGTGGAGACCCACCGGGACCTCTCCTCCTGGACGCGTGTTCTCGTGCAGGGCTGCCACGCCGCCGCCGAGCTGATCAAGGAGGTGTCTGTGGGTGAGTGCTGGGGTGGGGGACACCCTCGGGGCTGCCCCATTCCCTCCTGGGGCTCTGGGGTGCAGCGGGACCTGGGCAGCCTGGTGGGGGCCCCCGCTCCGGGGGGTCTCGCGGGCAGCGGGGGCTGAGCCCTGCCCATGCCCGCAGGCTGCACGCTGGGCGGGCAGGAGGTGCAGCTCTCCATCCACTACGAGGGTGGCTTCACCATCTGCCGGGAGGAGCCGGGCGGCAGCGTCCTCTTCCGCTACCCCTACGAGAAGCTGAAGATGTCAGCGGACGACGGCATCAGGACCCTCTACCTGGACTTCGGGGGCCCTGAGGGGGAGCTGGTGAGGAGGGGGTTCTTCCTCCAGGGGTGGCTCCTGCTTCCCCTCATCCCTGCAGCATCACGGCTGCCTGGACTCGCTGGGTGCCACTGGTCGGGAGCCCCCTAGCCCATCTGCGAGACCCCTGGTGATCCCGTGGGGTTTGGCGTGCTGGCTGGGGGGCTGACACCACTCTCCATCTCCCTCCCAGGCGCTGGACCTGCACTCCTGCCCCAAGCCCATCGTCTTCATCCTGCACACCTTCCTCTCAGCCAAAGTCACCCGCATGGGGCTGCTGGCGTAGGCGGCCCCTGCCTGCCTCCCACCATCACAAACCAGCCGGGGAAAGTGGAGGGACCCCCCCACCCCTCTTGCCCCACCAGTGCCTTGCCGGGGCCGGGACTCGCTGCCCTGAGGGCCGCCGGGGATATGGCAGGGGGCTGCCCCGGGAGGAGGTGAGCCTCTCCTGCTCTACACCGGCAGTCCTGGCCCCCCTGGTGCTGGGGGTGGCCAGGGCACAGACACCAGCTTTAATCCCCCCGGGCCTGAAGCCATCGCTGATCTCACCGCCTGTGCCTTGGAGCGGGGCAAGCCCCCCCCCAAAGCTTGGGGGACCCCTGGTGCTCCCTCCACCCACGTCTGGGGAGCCAGCACCCTCCCTGCCTTGGGGCTCCCCCGAGGGGGGTGACATTGTCCCTGCATCGGATGGGGCTTGAGCCGCGAGACACCCCCCCATTGCTGCAGCGCAGGGTCCCCTTGCCCCATTAGGGTGGGACACACACACTTGTCTTACTGGGCCACGCACGGGTACAAAAGGGGCTGCCCCGAGCCCCGGGTGCTCGTTTGTCTCTGCGGCATGCCCTGGGGTGCAGGCAGGGGCTCAGCCCCCCACAGCCCCTGCTGCTGCCCGCAGGGCCGGGGCAGGGCGCAGCAGCGAGCCCCCAAACCTCCCAAAGCCAGAAAACAAACATTGAGTCTCTGCTGCCCTGGGCCAAGGGGCTGGGGTTGCCGGGGGAGCCCTCCGGGGCTGCTGCCCCCCGAGCTATGCTGCCCCATGGCTCCTCCCCAGCCCCTGCAGCCTGTGCCCCCTGCCCTGGAGCTGCTGTGCGGGTCTGGCCCCGCTGCCGGGGGGCTTGCAGGCCCCTGCGGGTTTGGGGCAGGACGCGGAGATTGATGCACTTTCGCTTTTTGTACTTTCCCTCCGTTTGGGAGGGGCAGCTCCTGCACCCCGGGGTGCTGGGGGGAGCCCCCACCCCGGGGCCTCCCCTCAGCCAAACTCCTCTGCACATTTTTCTGCTTCCCATGGGGTTGCGCTAGCCGGGGGCCATGGGGTGTCGTGGGGGGCTGGTGGGTGCTGTGGGGCGCCGGACCCCCAGCCCCGGGCTGTGGCTCGCACACAAGCACTACAGGGCCCCGGCCCCGGGCGCCGCACGCCCCTTCTATTTTTGTATTCTTTGTAAATCGCTATTTATATCAGATTGCCTTTTCTGGGGTCTCTGAGTCTCGCTCTGGGGGCGCCTGGGGTGGGGGCGGGGAGGGCTGGGGGTGTCATGGTGTGCAGGTGCCCCTGGGAGGGCAGGTCATTCCCAGTACCGCGTGGGCAGGGGAATGGCAGGTCTGGGCTGCCCAGTATGCAACTGGTACGCACTGGGCAGAACCTGGCACAGGGGTGGGGGGCACTGGGTGGGTCTTTTGTGGCAGGAGCAATGGGGCCAGCTCGGCTCGGGGGGGACACAAACACCCGCAGGTAGTTGGGGGGGTGCACGGCCAGGATGGGGGTCAGTGGCAGGCGGCCCACTCCCCTCAGGTGTCACCCAGTGGGTGACGCTGGTCCCAGTCCCCTCTGGCAGCGAGCTGGAGCGGGGCTGGGTCACCCGAGGGGCTGCTGCCCGCCTGGGGGACCCCCAGCTAGGGCTGGGGGGGGATGCACGGGGGCTCAGCGGGGGTGTATACGGGGGTGGGGCGGGGTGTATATGTGCAGGTATGTGCTGTACACCTGTGTGAGTGTGCACATGGGGGTGCAGGCAGTACGGGGGTACATGGGTGTGGCTGGGCGGTGCCTTTGTGCCTGTGCGGGCACACACGCGTTGGGGTGTTTGTAGGTGTGCATGGGGGCACAGCCACACTGGGGGGGGGGGTGTGTGTGCGCGCGTGCATGCATATGTGCACAGATGTGTACACCTGCATCCATGGTGTGTGCACAGAGGGCGAGCAGAGGGTATGGGGGGGGGGTACATGGGTGTGGCTGGGCGGGTCCTCTGTGCCTGTGCAAACCCATACGCACATAGGGGTGTCTGTAGGGGTGTGTACATGGGTGCACGCGCATACAGGTGTGTGGGGTGTGTGCGTGTGCAGGTATATACACCAGCCTACGTGGGGTGTGGGTGTGCACGGGGGGTTGCAGGGGGTACATGGGTGTGGCGGGGCGGTGCCTGTGCGCGCACGCAGGTTGGTAGGTGTGCGCGTGCGCACACTCACACACACGTAGGGGTGTCTGTAGGTGCACCCGCCTCCCCTACACTTACACACCGGTGTTGGGGGGGGGTGTAGGGGTGCCCACACCCCCGCGCAGGGCCGCACACGCGCGCTCCCTCCCACCGCGCGGGGCGTGGCTCGGGAGGCGGGGGGCGTGTCCCCTGCTGGCCCCGCCCCGCGGAGCCCGGCGGGGTCCGGCAGGGGGCGCTGTCGCGCACAGCCGCAGTGGCGGCCGGTCCCGCGGGCCCCGCCGCCGCCGCCGCCGCCGCCGGGCCGGGCCGCGCCAGGAGCGGCGACACCGGGCGATGAGATGACAACGTCCACCCTGCAGGTAGGACGGCGCGGGGTGGGGGGCGCCGCCGCCGCCCGGGGCCCGCTCCCCGCCCCGGGGCCCCGCCGGGCCTCCTCCCGCCCCGCCGCGGGGCTGCAGGCCTCGCCCGGCCCCGCTGCCAGGCCCCGCTCGGGCGGCCCCGGCCCGGCTCGGGCGGCGGGGAGCGGGGGAGGAGGGTGCTGCCGTTCCCTGCGGGAGTGGGGAGGCGGGGGGCGGGTCGGCCGGTGTGGGGAGGTGGACCCTGTACCCGCAGTAGCGGCCCGGCCCCCTCGGCCCTTTTCCGGTGCCGCTCCCCGGCGGCTGACGGCGCCGTGCCCCCCACCCCCGCAGAAAGCCATCGAGCTGGTCACCAAAGCCACCGAGGAGGACAAGGCCAAGAACTACGAGGAGGCGCTGCGGCTGTACCAGCACGCCGTGGAGTACTTCCTGCACGCCATCAAATGTGAGACGGGGCCGGTGTCACCCCCCCCCGGTCACAGCCCGGAGGGCTCGGGGTGGGTGGGTTGTGGGAGGCTCCGGTCGCAGCCCCGGCGTTGCTGGTTGCTGGCTGGGGCGCGGGGCTGTGGGTAATGCTTGCGGAGGGTCTCCACAGATGAGGCTCACAGCGACAAGGCAAAGGAGAGCATCCGAGCCAAGTGCATGCAGTACCTGGACCGGGCAGAGAAGCTGAAGGAGTACCTGCGCAGCAAGGACAAGCAGGGCAAGAAGCCGGTCAAAGAGTCCCAGAATGACAACAAGGGGTGCGTGGGGGCTGTGGGGACCCCCTGCCCGATGGCGGAGCTGCTGCCGGTCCCTCTCCTGACACCTGTCCCCTCTCCCCAGGAGCGACAGTGACAGCGAGGGCGAGAATCCCGAGAAGAAGAAGCTGCAGGAGCAGCTGATGGGTGAGGGGCCACGGCTCCCAAAGTTGCCTGGCTGGCTGTGGGGAGGGGGCCCCGGGGAGCTGCCATGGTGTCCTGCGTGCCAAGGGACAGTGGGGTTGGTGTGGGTGGGGGCTTTGGTGGGGCGGAGGTGTGTGTGGGAGGGCTGGGGTTCTGCCCCTCTCGGCTCTCGGCAGACGTTGGGAGCACAGTGCCAGTCTCTGTGGGGCCATACAAGCAGAGCCGCCCCCTCACAGGTGCCATCATGATGGAGAAGCCCAACGTGCGGTGGAGTGATGTGGCCGGCCTGGAGGGAGCCAAAGAAGCCCTAAAGGAAGCCGTGATCCTGCCCATCAAGTTCCCGCACTTGTTCACTGGTGAGAGTCACGGCAGCCGGGGCGAGCGTGTGCTCCCGCGAGGTGACCCCGAGCAGTGGGGATGTGCGTCCCTGTGGGCCCACATGGGGAGGGGGCAGCTGTGACGCTGGTCTCTGTCACAGGGAAGCGCACGCCCTGGCGAGGGATCCTGCTCTTCGGGCCCCCCGGCACCGGCAAGTCCTACTTGGCCAAGGCTGTGGCCACCGAGGCCAACAACTCCACCTTCTTCTCTGTGTCCTCCTCGGACCTGATGTCGAAGTGGCTGGGAGAGAGCGAGAAGTAAGCTGGTGGCAGGGAGGCGCGGCTGCTGCAGGCTGGCTCCCGGCCTCCCCGCCAATGGGCTGGAGCTCGGGCTGGGGAGCCACCAGCATCGGTGAACCCTGTTAGCACGGGGTTGCCGGGGCGAGCAGCAGCAGGAGGAGCCAGCAGTGCACGGGGCTTCTCAATGGGAGCTGTCGTGGGGTTCGGGTGGTGTTGGCGCTGCGGAGCATCCCTGAGAGGGGACCCCAGCCCCTGCCTTTGCGCCCAGGTTGGTGAAGAACCTCTTTGAGCTGGCGAGGCAGCACAAACCCTCCATCATCTTCATTGACGAGGTGGACTCGCTTTGTGGATCTCGCAATGAGAATGAGAGCGAGGCAGCCCGGCGCATCAAGACGGAGTTCCTGGTGCAGATGCAGGGTGAGCGGGGATGAGCCGGTGCAGGGAGGCCGGTGCGGGCAGGCAAGGGAGAAGCTGCCAGGTGCGTGTGTCCTGCGGCTCCCTGGGGATTGCTCTGAGCTTCTGGCTGTGTTCCTGGACAGGTGTGGGCAACAGCAGCGATGGGATCCTGGTGCTGGGTGCCACCAACATCCCTTGGGTGCTGGACTCAGCCATCAGGAGAAGGTGAGCGGGACCCAATTCCTGCCGTGGTCCCGGCCGTGCGGGGTCGTCCCTGGCAGGGTCTGGCAGCGTGAGGCTCACCCCCCCACACCTGCCCGCAGATTCGAGAAGCGCATCTACATCCCGCTGCCCGAGGAGGCAGCCCGGGCCCAGATGTTCAAGCTGCACCTGGGCAACACCCCGCACTGCCTGACGGAGGCCAACATCCAGGAGCTGGCGCGGAAAACGGATGGCTACTCGGGGGCCGACATCAGCATCATTGTGCGGGATGCCCTGATGCAGCCTGTCCGCAAGGTGCAGTCAGCCACGCACTTCAAAAAGGTGAGTGGGGGCTGCTCCCAGAGTGTGTGTGGGGGGCTCTGTGGGTTCCATGGTCCCCCATGCCCCACCCGTGAGCACCATGCTCTGCCGCAGGTCCGTGGTCCCTCCCGCACCACCCCTGGCGCCTTTGTGGACGACCTCCTGACGCCGTGCTCGCCCGGTGATCCGGGCGCCACCGAAATGACCTGGATGGAGGTGCCCAGCGACAAGCTGATGGAGCCCATCGTCTGCATGGTGAGTGCTGCCGCCGCGCAGGGCTGGGCACCCATCCTGCTGGGCGTAGGCTGGCCCAGCAATGCTGCGGCCCCGGCCCTGCCGGTTCCCAGGTCCTCCTCCTCCAGCACAGCTGTCTGGCTCCAGGCCAGGGCTGTGGCTCCTGGTGGGTGAGCACGACTCCTCTCTCCCCGAGGGGAGCCCCCCAACCTGCCCCCCAGGGTGCTGAGGGCCTGGGGTCCTCTGGGTAGCTCCAGTGCTGCTGTTGGGTGCAGATGCCAGCCCCCAGCCCAGGGTGGCAGCCCCAGAGCCCCTCCAAAACGGGCAGAGCTGTCACTGCTGTGGGGGGGGGGGGTGTCTCTACCCCACAAGAACCCCTCCCAGCACTCGGTCTCAGCCGCCCCCCCGCTCCACGTTTTGCAGTCGGACATGCTGCGCTCGCTGGCCACCACCCGCCCCACCGTGAACGCTGACGATCTCCTGAAGGTGAAGAAATTCACGGAGGATTTCGGACAGGAAGGTTAATGGGGGGTATCTGAGGGGGCATGGAGGGGCTGGGGCAGCAGGGCCCCCCCTCTGTGCTCCCCCACCCGCCGTGCCGGCTGTGCCAAAAAAAAAAAAAGGTTCATTTTCCGCTCACGACTCACCCCATCGCACTGCAGCACCTGGCGGGGTGTGGGGAGCACGGCCCGGAGGGGGGCCTGACACTACCGGGGAGGGCCTGGGCAGCTGGGCGCTCCCCCCAGATGTGCCCCACTCTTCTTCCTGCTCTTTCGTGGTTGTTTTTTTTTTTTATTTTTTAAATTAATGCTGCTTTGGGTTCTGTCTTGTTTATATGAAAATAAAAACAATCCAAATGCTTCAGCTGCTGCCCGACCCCTCCCTGAGGCTCTGACTGCAAAGGGTGGGGGGTGGGGAAACAGCCCAGCCCTCCCCACCAACCCCAGTAACATGCTGCCCCAGGGCTCCCCAAACTCCAGCTGTCCCACAGGGGGCTTTGTACTCATGGCAGAGAAATGGGGGGGAACTACTTGGGGCTTTACCCCCCCCCCCCCCAAGATCAGAGAGTGCTCAGCTCAGCTCCCAGTCCAGGGACTGTCCCCGGCTCAGTCCTGCCGCCCACCCCCAGCAGAACCCCTCGCCCAGCACCTCCCCGGGCCCCAAATAAGCCTCAGAAAGGGGGGATCCCCCCCACCCAACACCTCCCAGCAGCGAGGGCCAGGCTCTGGACGCAGGCAGGAAGGGCCAGGAGCTGCACTGAGTCCTCACGGTGTGTATTGGCCGCCGTGAAGCTAAGCGGGAGCCACTGGCACCATGGCTCCACGCTGTTTTTTACCGGGCTGAGTGCCCAGTGCCGCGCTGGAGGAGCCCCGGGACACGCGTGGGCCTTCGCCACGGCTCTGCTGTGGGGAGGCGGGACGCTGGGGGGCTGTTGGGTGTCAGTCGAGGAGCTCCATCCAGCTGACGTTGGTGAAGGTGCGGGGGTCCATCCGGTCAATGTAGAGGACCCCATCCAGGTGGTCCATCTCATGCTGGATGATGCGGGCAGCCCAGCCCATCGCTTCCCAGGTCACTGGGCGCCCCTGCTCGTCCACGCCTGCAGCCGGTGAGAGCGGCCATCAGGGGAGCGGGCCTGGGGGGTACCGGTGTGGGGGCGGGGGGGGGGCCAGATGGGGGCCTGTTACCGGAGATGTGGACGGCCCAGTGGCGTGGGACGAAGGCAGAGAAGCCCTTGAGGCTGGCGCATCCCTCCGAGGCGGTGACGAGGCGGGCGTCCAGGACGCGGAGCGTGGGGTTCACGAGGACGCGGAGCGGGAAGGGCTCGATGCGGTGGGCGCGGCGCAGCGCCGGCGGGTACCGGCTGCAGCGGGCGGGGGGCAGCTCGGCGGCGAACACCCGCAGCGGCACGCCCAGCTGCGGGGCGCTCAGCCCCAGGCACGGCCCGCGGCGCAGCCCGGCCGCCAGCGCCTCCGCCAGCTCCCGCAGCTCGGGGCCGCCCAACCGCTCCGGGGCCACGGGAGCGGCGGCGGCGCGCAGCACCGGGGCGCCCACCTGGCACGGGGCGGCGAAGGGCGGCGCGGGCGGGCCCAGCACCCGCCGCCGCAGCGCCCGCCAGTAGGAGCGCTCCCGCTGGCCCCAGCCCGCCGCCTGCCCGCACCCGCGGCCCGGGGGACCCGCCCGGGCCCGCACCCGCACGGCCGCCAGCGCCGCCGCCATGACGGCCGGCCCGCGCGCTCCGCTACGGGGGCCGCGGGGCGGGACGGGAGGGCGACGCCTGGCGGCGGGAGGCCGGCACCGCGCCCGGAGCGGCCAGCGGGGAGGCGGGCAGGGGCGCGGGCAGGAGGGCCTGCGGGCGGCCGGCGGTGCGGGCAGGAGGGCCTGCGGGCGGGCCGGGGGAGCGGGCAGGAGGGCCTGCGGGCGGCCGGGGGAGCGGGCAGGAGGGCCTGCGGGCGGCCGGGGGAGCGGGCAGGAGGGCCTGCGGGCGGCCGGGGGCGCGGGCAGGAGGGCCTGCGGGCGGCCGGGGGAGCGGGCAGGAGGGCCTGCGGGCGGCCGGGGGCGCGGGCAGGAGGGCCTGCGGGCGGGCCGGGGGAGCGGGCAGGAGGGCCTGCGGGCTGCCGGGGGAGCGGGCAGGAGGGCCTGCGGGCGGGCCGGGGGCGCGGGCAGGAGGGCCTGCGGGCGGCCGGGGGAGCGGGCAGGAGGGCCTGCGGGCTGCCGGGGGAGCGGGCAGGAGGGCCTGCGGGCGGCCGGGGGAGCGGGCAGGAGGGCCTGCGGGCGGCCGGGGGAGCGGGCAGGAGGGCCTGCGGGCGGCCGGCGGTGCGGGCAGGAGGGCCTGCGGGCGGCCGGGGGAGCGGGCAGGAGGGCCGGGGGAGCGGGCAGGAGGGCCTGCGGGCGGCCGGGGGAGCGGGCAGGAGGGCCTGCGGGCAGGCCGGGGGCGCGGGCAGGAGGGCCTGCGGGCGGCCGGGGGCGCGGGCAGGAGGGCCTGCGGGCGGCCGGCGGTGCGGGCAGGAGGGCCGGGGGAGCGGGCAGGAGGGCCTGCGGGCGGCCGGGGGAGCGGGCAGGAGGGCCTGCGGGCGGCCGGGGGAGCGGGCAGGAGGGCCGGGGGAGCGGGCAGGAGGGCCTGCGGGCGGCCGGGGGAGCGGGCAGGAGGGCCTGCGGGCAGGCCGGGGGCGCGGGCAGGAGGGCCTGCGGGCGGCCGGGGGCGCGGGCAGGAGGGCCTGCGGGCGGCCGGCGGTGCGGGCAGGAGGGCCGGGGGAGCGGGCAGGAGGGCCTGCGGGCGGCCGGGGGAGCGGGCAGGAGGGCCTGCGGGCAGGCCGGGGGCGCGGGCAGGAGGGCCTGCGGGCGGCCGGGGGAGCGGGCAGGAGGGCCTGCGGGCGGCCGGGGGAGCGGGCAGGAGGGCCTGCGGGCGGCCGGGGGCGCGGGCAGGAGGGCCTGCGGGCGGCCGGGGGAGCGGGCAGGAGGGCCTGCGGGCGGCCGGGGGCGCGGGCAGGAGGGCCTGCGGGCGGGCCGGGGGAGCGGGCAGGAGGGCCTGCGGGCGGCCGGGGGCGCGGGCAGGAGGGCCTGCGGGCGGGCCGGGGGAGCGGGCAGGAGGGCCTGCGGGCGGCCGGGGGAGCGGGCAGGAGGGCCTGCGGGCGGGCCGGGGGAGCGGGCAGGAGGGCCTGCGGGCGGCCGGGGGAGCGGGCAGGAGGGCCTGCGGGCGGCCGGGGGAGCGGGCAGGAGGGCCTGCGGGCGGCCGGGGGCGCGGGCAGGAGGGCCTGCGGGCGCGCCGGGGGAGCGGGCAGGAGGGCCTGCGGGCGGCCGGCGGTGCGGGCAGGAGGGCCTGCGGGCGGCCGGCGGTGCGGGCAGGAGGGCCTGCGGGCGGCCGGGGGAGCGGGCAGGAGGGCCTGCGGGCGCGCCGGGGGAGCGGGCAGGAGGGCCTGCGGGCGCGCAGGGGGCGCGGGCAGGAGGGCCTGCGGGCGGCCGGGGGAGCGGGCAGGAGGGCCTGCGGGCGCGCCGGGGGAGCGGGCAGGAGGGCCTGCGGGCGGGCCGGGGGAGCGGGCAGGAGGGCCTGCGGGCGGGCCGGGGGAGCGGGCAGGAGGGCCTGCGGGCGGGCCGGGGGAGCGGGCAGGAGGGCCTGCGGGCGGGCCGGGGGCGCGGGCAGGAGGGCCTGCGGGCGCGCCGGGGGAGCGGGCAGGAGGGCCTGCGGGCGGGCCGGGGGAGCGGGCAGGAGGGCCTGCGGGCGCGCCGGGGGCGCGGGCAGGAGGGCCTGCGGGCGGGCCGGGGGAGCGGGCAGGAGGGCCTGCGGGCGGGCCGGGGGAGCGGGCAGGAGGGCCTGCGGGCGCGCCGGGGGAGCGGGCAGGAGGGCCTGCGGGCGGGCCGGGGGCGCGGGCAGGAGGGCCTGCGGGCGGCCGGGGGAGCGGGCAGGAGGGCCTGCGGGCGGCCGGGGGAGCGGGCAGGAGGGCCTGCGGGCGGGCTGGGGGAGCGGGCAGGAGGGCCTGCGGGCGGGCCGGGGGAGCGGGCAGGAGGGCCTGCGGGCACCCCTACCCGCCCCACACCCCCTGCGCGCCCGCAGGAGAGACCACGGGCAGGGGTCCAGGCAGGGGCAGGCAGCGAAGAGGCAGGCAGGGGCTGCTTCACACCCAAGGGTTGGGGGGGTCTTGGGGTGAGACAGCCCGGCCCAGCCCCGCTACCCCGTGGCTGTTGGGATGTCTGGCAGTAGAGGCCCCTCAGGGGGTGTCTCCTGCTCCTGCAAAGGCAGGGATTCCCCCGGAACAGCCTCCTCTTCCACCTCTGGGCACGGGGTGTTCTCCTGGGCCGGCTCCGGCAGGAGGAAAGCCAGTGGCTCCCTGAGGGCGACTACATCAATGCGGCCCAGGTGGCCAAAGCGCTGCAGCTGGGTGGGGGGTACACCTGTCGGACATGGAGAGGGAGCTCAGTGGGGCCTGGGGCAGTAGGGAACCCCCACAGAGGTGCCAAAGCGAGACGGGACAGAGGATGTCTCAGGGAGGGGAGCTGTAAGCCCCCAGGGTCTCACCCAGTGCCTGCGCGATCTGTGCTGGGGGAAACAGGACCTGGAGGCAGCGGTTCAGGTAGGGCAGCAGGTCTTCCAGGAAAGCCATGCAGAACTGGGCAAAGAGCTCCTGCTCCCGCCCGCTGAAGGCCGCCTCCTCTGCACGGTGGAAGGCCAGGATGGTTTTGGTCACCTGGATTGGAAAGAAGAGGCGTTAATTCCCCAGAGAATCATTAATTCGCCTACAGACAGCCCCACGTGCCAAACAGCCGCTTCCCTCCCACTGTGCCAGGCCATTTGTACAAGGGTCAAGGCTCAGTGCCAGGTCCTGCCCTTGGGTCACACCAACCCCAGGCAACGCTCCAGGCCTGGGGCAGAGGGGTTGAAAAGGTGCCCGGCAAAGGCCCTGGGGGTGCTGGCTGACAGCCGGCTGGGCATGAGCCAGCAGTGCCCAGGTGGCCAAGGAGGCCACCAGCCCCCGGGCTTGTGTCAGCACTGGTGTGGCCAGCAGAAGCCGGGCAGGGATGGGGCCCCTGTGCTTGGCCCTGGGAAGGCCCCACCTCGAATGCTGGGCTCAGGTTTGGGCCCCTCGGGACAAGAAGGGCCTTGAGGGGCTGGAGCGTGTCCAGAGAAGGGCAGCGGGGCTGGGGCAGGGTCTGGAGCACAAGTGTGCTGGGGGGCGGCTGGGGGAGCTGGGGGGGTTTAGCCTGGAGAAGAGGGGGCTGAGGGGAGCCCTTCTCGCTCTCTGCAGCTGCCTGAGAGGGGCTGGAGTGAGGGGGGGGTTGGTCTCTGCTCCCAAGTAACAAGTGATAGGACAAGAGGAAACAGCCTCAAGCTGCGTCAGGGGAGGTTTAGATTGGATATTAGGAAAAATTTCTTGACAGAAAGGGCTATCAAGCACGGGAGAGGCTGCCCAGGGCAGTGGTGGAGTCACCATCCCTGGAGCTATTTAAAAGACGTGTAGATGTGGTGCTTGGGGACGTGGGCTTGGCAGGGCTGGGTTAATGGATGGACTTGATGACCTTAAAGGTCTTTTCCAACCTATGTGATCCTACCCTACGAATGCCTGGGGCAGGGCACGCCCATCCCCGAGTCCTCCCAGGACAAGGCAGAGCTCTGTCCCCCAGCACTTCACCTCGCCAAGTGCATCCTCCAGGCAGGCGGTGACATCTTGGGCCAGGGCAATGGGGCAGCAGAGCCGCAGGTCATTGAAGGCGACGAGGAGGCCATTGAGGAAGCAGGCGAGGGGTGGGAAGTCCAGTAGCACCATGGGTGGCTGCAGCGTCCCTGGCTGGGCCGCAGGCACCGGCACCCCTGCACTGCCCCCCAGGGCAGCCGGGGCGGAAATGAGCGTGTAGGAATTCATCTCCTCCCGAAATTTCTCCACCACCTCTTCCACTGCCTTCCCAAAAGTGGCAGCGGCCACGCGCTGGAAGAGAGGGGCCAGCTGGCCACGGAAATCAGCCCCCACCCTGCTGAAGGAGAGGCCAAAGTACATGCACTGTCCCAGCAGTGAGTCCAGGCGGCCGCCCACCCCACGCCGGAGATCACGCTCCAGCGTCTGCAGGAACTCGGAGACCTTCTGCAGTACCCAGCCGTGGAAGATGGCCCCCTCGTTGAGGGCCTGCCCCTCAGGGGGCAGGAGCGGCTCCTCGTCGGAGAAGATGGCGCGATACTGGGTGATGATGTCAAAGAGGTGGACGCGGCAAGCCTCGATGGTCTTGGTGATGTGGAAGTAGGGGTCGTCGTCGGGGATGGAGGCCTGGATGGAGCGCAGCCAGGCATCCCGCGCCTGCAGGAACTTGATGCGCAGCTCAGCCTCTGTGAAGACGTCCATGCGCCGCAGGTAGCCGATGACCCGCAGGCAGGCCGGCAGCTGGATATTGGTGCGGAGCTGCTGGATGAGCTGGTTCAGCATCAGCTGGGCAGACTGGCGCACCTCGTCCACAATGCCCTGGGGCAGGAGACAGGCCTCAGCCACAGCGGCCAGGTGCATGGCGGCCGCAGGGCAGAGCAGGGCCTACCTGGATCACGGGGATGCTGCTGTGCTTCCTCTCCAGCCGGCGCACATAGGTGGCCAGCTCCAGTGCCTCCTCGTAGTAGCCGTTGCGGACACAGGTGTCCATGAGCTGTGGGATCTCCAGGATCTCCAGGATCTCCGTGTGCCGGTTCAGTGTCAGGCTGTTCATGCGCCGGCTGCAAGCGATCTCCTCAGCATCGCGCATGAAGTTCCTGTGGGATTGGGGGGGGATCACTACAAGGCTTCCCCCTGCAGCTGGGGGACCCTGGGACCCTCCCACCCACCCCCAAATTCTCCCCAGCACTATCTGGGGCCCCCTCCCAGCCCTTCCTCTGCCCTCAGTCCTGGCCAGCCCCAATCCTTACTGGGCCCAGTACCAGGGCTCCCCTGCCCCCCCAGGTTACTCCTACCCCCTCAGACCCTGTCCCAGACTCAGTCCATACCCCATCCTTTCTGCTTTCCACCCTGCCATTTCCACCCGTGCCTTCCCCACCCTGGGTGGCCCGGCCACCCTGATCCTCGTCCCCTACCCCCGGTGCCCCTCCTGCCCTGATCCTCGTCCCATGCCCCCGGTGCCCCTGCCGCCCCGGTCCTCGTCCCCTGTCCCCAGTCCCCATCCCCGAGCACCCCCGCCGCCCCGGTCCCCGTCCCCTGCTACCCTTGCCACCTCAGTCCCTGTCCCGTCCCCAGTGCCCCCACCGCCCCGTTGCCCGTCCCCGCACCGGCAGGCGTCCTGGAGGGCGGGCAGGCGGCTCAGCAGGCTGCCGAGGCGGCTCTCGATGCCGCCGAAGCCGTGACCGGCGCGGCCGGTGCACTCGGCGGAGCGGATGAAGGCCCGGTAGTGCTCGAAGGCCAGGCGGCGCGTCTCCGCCCCGACCCGCGCCCGCTCCGCCGCCAGCCGCGCCGGCTCCCGGCCCAGCTCCGCCAGCCCCAGCGCCGCCAGCTCGGACACGTAGGCGGAGAGCTCGGGGCCTCCGGGCCCCGCCGCCGCCGGGCCGCGCAGCCAGGCCAGCACCCGGGCCTCCTCCGCCACGGCCGCCGCCATGGCGCCGCTCTGCCCGCCCGCTCTCTATGGTGCGCCGCGCCGCTTCCGGCTCCGCAAGGCTTCCGGTTCCGCCGGTTCCGGTGCGGCGTGCGCCGCGTGTGCGAGCGATGCGGCCGCTGACGGAGGCGGAGACTCGGGCGGTGTTCGAGAAGCTGGGGAAATAGTGAGGGGCGCGGGGGGACGGCAGAGGGGGTGGGCCCGGGGAGGTGCGCCGGGACCGGGACCGGGCTCACGGTGTCTGTCTCCACAGCATCGGCGAGAACATCCAGCTGCTGGTGGACCGGCCCGATGGCACCTACTGTTTCCGCCTGCACCGGGACCGCGTCTATTACCTGAGGTGTGAGCGGGGCTGGGGGGGATGGTGGGGGCGGGACCGGGGGGCGGCGGGGTCGGGCGGGTACCGGGGGTGCTCCTGTGCCGGCCTGCGTGGGGCCGCTGTCCCGGAGCCGCTCCAGCTCTGTCCCCTCCGTCTCCCCGCAGCGAGAAGCTGCTGAAGGTGGCAGCGAGCGTCCCCCGGGACAACCTGGTGTCGCCAGGCTCCTGCTTCGGGAAGTTCACCAAGACGCAGAAGTTCCGCCTCAGCGTCACGGCGCTGGATTTCCTGGCGCCCTACGCCAAGGTGGGACGCGGACCCCCCGCCGGCCCCCGGCCCCTGCCCGGCCCCCCGCCCTCACCCGCTTTGCGTCTCTCTTGCAGTACAAGGTGTGGGTGAAGCCTGGCTCGGAGCAGTCCTTCCTCTACGGCAACCACGTCCTGAAGTCGGGGCTGGGCCGCATCACGGAGAACACGGCCCAGTACCAGGGCGTGGTGGTGTACTCCATGGCCGACGTCCCGCTGGTGAGTGGCCGGAGCAGCCCCTGCGTTTCCCAGGCCCAGGGAATGCAGACATTGAGGTGCTGGAGCGTGTCCAGAGAAGGGCAGCGGGGCTGGGGCAGGGTCTGGAGCACAAGTGTGCTGGGGGGCGGCTGAGGGGGCTGGGGGGGTTTAGCCTGGAGAAGAGGGGGCTGAGGGGAGCCCTTCTCGCTCTCTGCAGCTGCCTGAGAGGGGCTGGAGTGAGGGGGGGGGTTGGTCTCTGCTCCCAAGTAACAAGTGATAGGACAAGAGGAAACAGCCTCAAGCTGCATCAGGGGAGGTTTAGATTGGATATTAGGGAAAACTTCTTCACTGCAAGAGTGGACAGGCACTGGCACAGTCTGTCCAGAGGGGCGGTGGAGTCACCATCCCTGGGGGGGTTAAAAAAACATGTGGACACGGCACTTCAGGGCATGGTTTAGGAGGCCTGGGGGTGTTGGGTTGGCAGTTGGACTTGAAGATCCTGGAGGTCTTTTCCAACCTTAATGATGCTATGATTCTATGAAAACCTGCTCTCACCTTTCCCTCATCCCACCCCCAGGGCTTTGGGGTGGCCGCCAAGTCCACCCAGGAGTGCCGGAAGGTGGATCCCATGGCCATCGTCGTGTTCCACCAGGCCGACGTCGGGGAGTATGTGCGGAACGAGGACACACTGACCTAAGGGACCTTGAGCCTTTCTGAGCAGAACGGACTTTGTCCTGCACCGTCGGTGCAGCAGCGGCATGGGGAGCCGTGGGAGCCCACCCCGAGGAGGGCGGAGGGGCTGGGAGCCACCTGTGCACGGCCCCGCACCCCTGGGGGGGCTGCTGCCAAGGCGAGGAGGGGCTCCCCCAGCACCAGCCCTGCCCCTGCCATCACATAAAGCCCATTCCTTCTCCCAGAGTGTTCGTTGTCTAGTGCGGAACCTCAGGTGGGGCCCCCTCTCCGCCTGCCTGGGGTGCTGCATTGGGAGGTGGTGTGACTCCAGGGGGAGAAGGACTGCGTTTGGTTCAACCGATGAGGCTGGGGGAAGGCCCGCAGCCCAGGGCTGAGCTGTCAGAGGCTGGCAGCAGAGCTCTGGGGAGGGAGGGATGGGGCAGGCAGCTGCCTGCAGGGCAGGGCTTGCTTTGCCCGAGCATGCCAAGGATGGACAGCAGGCAGCAGGCTGTGATCGCTCCACAGAGCGTGTGCCAGGGTTCCTTTATTGGGTTTCTGGTAGAAAAGGCATGGTGGGACACTAATGATGGGCAGGGATGCAACAAACTGACCCAGCACACAGAGCTCAGGTGATTGCATCGTGCTGTTCCTCTGTCGGGGAGATTTTGGCCGAGGCAGGGCTAAAGCAGAGGCAGGAGTGGGGGAAACTCTCCTTCCTCCTCCCCCAGGCAGGATCCGGCCTTCCCTCCTGCTCTGTGAAGGGGCAGAGCAGCAGCTCGGTCGCCGGGCGCTGTGGGCAGCAGTCTTGCCCATGGTCCTGGGTACTGCTAGCACTGCTGCCTGCTGGAGGTTTGCACATTGAAGAGGCGCTTCAAGAAGTAGAGCTGCAGGACCCCGGAGAGGACAATGACGCAGCTCTGAGCCATCGACCACCAGTTGACGTAGTTGTAGTTGGACTCCAGGAGGAAGGAGTCGGCCCCTCTCCGCATCCGGGCAAAGTTGTAGAACCGCCACATGTGGAAGATGTGGAGCTGCAGCTTCTGGATGCTGACCTGCAGGAGAGGCGGGCGCTCGGCAGCGGTGCCGCAGCAGAGCCCGGGGCTGGCAGAGCCGCTCCGAGAGCCACTCGCTGGGCTCAGCGTTAAGCTGCAGCTCGGCCATCAGGAAACGCCCTCCTTTGTTCCCTTGGGAGGACATGCCTGTCCCTGCTGCATTGAAACACCCTGTGGTCGCCCTGATACTCACCCCAATCGCTTCCAGGGTGTTGTTCAGCTCTTTCCTCTCTTGCGGCTGCTTGTTTTCCATGTTGACGCCTTCGTAGTAGACACCGAAGTTGAGATACACCTGCATGAAGCCAAAGTGGTTTTGCTGGTTGTCCAGGCACAGCTGGTAAAAACCTGCAGAGACATGGGGATGAGTAGAAGAGCTGCTGCCAAGCAGACCCATCCCCAGCACTCCACCCTCATCCTCCCCGTTAGGGAGGGAGGCGTGATCAGAGCGATCAATGCCTGGGGAAGTGCCCTCGGAGCTGCTGCCTCTGCCCGCAGTGGGGCCAGGCAGGGACCGGGGCAGCAGGGACCTGTCTCCTTGGTGAGGAAGTTGATCTGTCCTCGCACGTGCTGGGAAGCACCAAGCTGGACGCCGTTGGGGTCACTCGCCGTGGCCAGGATGTTCCTGCTGTTGGCAATCCCTGTCGCCCGCTGCACCTGGAGGCAGGAAACACCCGAGGGGTGTTCGTGGGCCTGTCTCTGCACCCAGGAAACAGATGGGAGCCCGGAAGAGCCCTCACGTGCATGGCAGGGACCCAGTGGGGACCTGACTCTGCCAGGGGTTGGGCTGGGGTCTGTGGGGAGCTGCCCCCTTTGTTACTGTGAGCCGAGGCCAGGAACAGCCTTTCAGCAAGCTGCCAGCAACTAAAAACCTGCAGCCCTGGGTAATGAACCCCGTGTTCCCCAACGCCTGCTCCCGGTGCTGCAGGCGCTCGCAGAGACCCCACATCCCCCACCCCGGCTCCCTGCTGCCTGGGTCGGGTGCTGCTGGCACCACCGCTGCTGGAGCGCTGGGTGATGGAGCTGGGCCGAGCAGAGCCAGGGAGAAGCCGCCAGTGCCAGGCATGGCCGTGCCCGGGCTCTCCTTCATCCAGCCTCGTGTAAACAGGAGATAAAAGGGCTGCAGTTTCCTCTGCGGGAAGGGGACGGGGTGCAGGGACAAGCAGATAGGGCTGTGCCCAGGCCCTTCTGTGCACCTTCCAGCTGCGGCTCAGAGGAGAGCCGAGGGCTGTGCAACAGCCTCAAGCTGGCCCGGTGAAGGGCAGAGCTCCCTGCAGCGCCGGACACCCTGCAGCTCCCTGTGAGTGAGCTCCGGGGGCTCGGGCACCATGTCCACAGCTCTGAGCACCACTTCATGGTTTTAAAACAGGTATTAAAAAAAAAATGCATAGGATTGATGATGGAAATTGCCTAAAAAAGCACTGTCCCTCAGAAGACGCAGCCAAGTGACTGCAACCATTCCCTGTCTCAACCAAGGGCCTTTCCCGCGCAAAGCAAACCACCCCTGCCCAAGGGGCAGCAGGGTTGGAGGTCAGCCAGCGCATGGTCTTCATCCCACGGCATCTCCTTCCACCCCTCCACCTGGTCGCAGGACGAAGGTGATGGAGGACTGCCTGCTGCGGGACCTGCCGCACCCTCAGAGGCGGCAGCCGGCACCACCGCAGAGCCACTGCGCGGGGCTGATCCAGCGCGGCCGTTCCCTGACCCCGTCAGCAGCTGCACCGCGCCAGCAGCTTCCCAGGACACATCCCGCAACGCTCACCTCGTAGCTGAAGAAAAAGTTGCCGCTCTGGTGCGCGAACTGCCAGAAGCACTCCACGGTGCCGGCGGGGATGACGATGGCGAAGTCGTAGCGATCCGCCCCGCGGAAGGGGGGCTCCTGGCCGGACCCGCTCAGGGGCTCAGCCCTGGGGCAGCTGGCAGGGCTCAGCAGCGCCAGGAGCACCAGCAGCAGCATCCTGCTTCCCAGCCCCAGCGCTCCCTCCCGCCCGGGCAGGGCAGGAGCGGGGACCCAAGGTGGCAGGGGTAATCATTAACTGCTCCGCACTCGGCAGCGCCGGGGCCAGCATCGGGAGGAGCAGGGCACAGGTTCTGCTCCTCAAGGTGATCTCGGCACAGAGCAGGAGCTGGTCCGGCTCGGCCGCGTTGCAGGTCGCCCAGCTGAGCCCTTCTGTAGAGGCAGGGGCTGCCGTGAAGCACCGCGGTCACCAGCAGCAGCTCCCGGCTGTGGCGAGCTGCTCACCAGCCCGCCCCGCTCCCCTTGCTGACCGATGCTTTGCCAGGCTGCGTCTCCTGAACAAGCAAATTAAGCAGGAAAAGTGTTTTACTCCAAGAAACTTCCCATTTCTTAGAGTAATGGCAATGCCCGTGCAGCCTGGGGCAAGAGCCTGACCCAGAGGGAAGGAGGATGGGCTCAGCCCCAGGCAGCACAAATGCATCTCCTTCCAGCTGGGCACAGCACCCGCACGACCGACGGGCGCTGCCTCACACTGCCAGTTACTGGTCCAGCTTGCGGCTCCCACCAAGCCTCTCCGTCCCAGCACCAGCCCCTGCAAGCGCAGGCTGCTCCCACCCCAGGGACACGGTTTTAACAAGCAGAAGCAGAGGGAAACGCACAGCCACAGCCAGGTGACAAGGGAAGCTCGTTCCAGCAGCTGCTGCTGAAGGACAGAGGGGGAGCAGGTGTTCCCAAGCAGATTTCTCCCCAGCCTCTCTGCAGGAATGTAGCCAAGAGCCTCCTCCCCTGCCCTTTGACTTCAACACAAACCTAGCCCAGGAGCTTCTGCTTTGTGCCTACACCACTGCGGCAGCAACTCACCCCTGCAGGGGACCGTGTTCCACCCCAAACAGCTGCTGCCACAACACCCCCTGCAGCAAAGGGGAGCCCCACGTTCCCAGGGTGGTGCACGTCCCAGCCGGGCAGCACCCCAAACTGCCACCTTTCCGCCCACGCACTGCAAGTTCACATTTAATGCAACTCTTGATATCCAACAAAAAAAGAAAAAAAAAGGAACTTTATTTTACAGAAGGCCGCTCGGACACGGGCTCCAGCTTTGACACCTGAAGGCAGGAAACACGCAGTGCCCTCAGGGCTCGTACGCTGGCAGGGACTGCACGCAGGAGAAGGTTGCCAGAAAGGCGAAATGCCACTAAGGCATGACCAAAGTCAGCAAGCACTGGAACTTTTAACATGGGAACAGCCAACATTTAAGTACTGAAACAAAGGAAAAATAATGGTTTTAAAGTCTGAAAGCTGGAAGGGAGAAACTCCCACTTACAGACTAGCTGTTTACAAAGTGGAAAGAAATGTGGGAGGAAAAAAACTTCAAACCAAAAGCAGATCACCTTGCCTAAATCTTTTCTTCTCCCCAGAAACTCTGAGACTATGTGCCGCCTTTCTCCCACAGGGGACTGTGTGCAAATAGGTGAAATAAGAGATTCATAGTGTGGGCAACTAAAACACATAAAAATAGCCAGCAAGGTGGTTATCCTGCCATTCAAAAGCATCTGAGCAGAGAAAACTGTCATTTCAGCAGCCCATCAAGTTGCAATTCATTCTACAAAGGCTGCAGTTGCCAGGAGGAAAACAAAGTCCCAGCCCAGGCCGTTTCCAAGCTCGTGCAATCAGGCTTGCAGCTTCTGCCAACTGCAGAAGACCTAAACCGCGCAGCTACAACCGGAGACACGTGGCTCCTCAGCTTTTGTCAGATGCGCTTTCTGCCTGCTGCAGCGATCCTGGGTACCACGAGCCAGAGGGGCTTGCCACGCTGGCCCCAGCAGGCAGCAGGGATGAGGACAGCGGCCTCCCCGCTACTATTGCTCTGGTCCATCTTTCAAAAGGAAAAATAAGAAGGTTTTTTGCACTGGCGGTCTCGTGGCTCCCAACTTTAGAGGATTCCCAGCTTTTTCATGGTCCGCCAGCGATCCTTGATCATCACTGCCGTGCGGTTCTGGAAGGGATACTTCTGGCAAATGGCCTTCCACCTCCCTTCTCCAAACTTCTTCACGCCGTCTTTGATCCACTCGCTCTCCTGTATTGTCCATTTCTACAAAAGAGCAGGAAAGCGGTGCTGTGAGTGTCAGGGAGGAGTTGCATTTGGCAGGGAACCGCGCCGTATCCCCTTCCCAGCACGTTAGCTTCCCTTCCTCAGCTCTGCTAGTACCACAGAGGACACGCAGAGATGCCCTGTCAGTAGCACACACAACGTTCAATGACCACTTTGCTGTAGATTTGCTCTCATAACCATTATAAATAAGAGAAGTGCTACGCTCCAGCAGCAGCTCAGGAGGAGTTCCGCTTCCCAAAGCACAATACTGATCACATAAAAGAGGAATTACCTGTCGATGCAGCAGCAAGCATCAGAGAAAAAGTACAGGCTACCTACACCCTGCCTAACCACCCAACAGCAGCACAAGGGCAGCAGCCATCTTCCTACAAGCAAGGGTGGGAGTGTTCCCAGTAACGCCAAAATCAGGACCTCTTCCCAGGTAAGAGGTGCTGCACGCGTGTCCCTCACCCAGACAAGGTGCTGAACCTCTCCAGCGCGTGGGGGACTCAGCAGACCTAGCCCAGAACCACGTGCATCGAGGAGAAGGGCCTTCACGCACATACTCCGCGCCTGGCGTGAACTCCCGCCAGCTCTGTGAACGCGAAGACCTGCACAACTCGGATCAAGCCTGGACCCTGCAAGCAGCGGCCTCAGGAAGCATCGCTTTCCAACCCAGCCTCGGGTGCGCTGCCGAACGCACAGCAGCGGCTCGCCCTGCTGCGGTGAACGCGGGCCGCTGCGGAAGCGCTCTGAGCGGCAGGGTTTCCTCGCCAACGTACTGCGCGTTGGCCCGATAGTTTGTGCTTCTACAGGGACACGTCCCGATTTCAGGCCTTAGGGAGAGGACTTGAGGGCTCCACCGTACCTGTTTCTTGGAACCAAAGACTGTACTGTTGTGGCTGTTTGTCTCAAGCGAGGCTGAAAAACAAGGCAAGAGAATTACATTTCACCGTAACTCGGGAGGTACGGACCTCCTTGAGAGGCTGCCTCAGGCTTAACTGCTGACCTACGCAGTCAGAGCAGCCTGTGACAGACAATAAAACCAAATTCCTTTATCCCCCCCCCTCCTCTCCAGCTACAGCATGTACAGCCTTTCCATTTCAAGCCCCAACTGCTTTATGTGAAAGCTTTCCAATAAGATCTGCTTTAAACTAGCCAACATGTCAAGGACAGGGACATCCATCCAGGCTGGGGCTGCGCTGTGTGTCGAGGCTGGCACGAGGCATCCATTGTCTCCTCCTTTTCACCTGCTAAGATGCACATCTAGCTGCAAAGGGAACTGGGCTGGAAAACTGATCTGGCTGAAAAGGTAAACTTCACCTTTATTTCATGGCACTAAAGTGGGAATGGGGAAAGAGCTGTATTCCCAATATTTAGATCCTGTAAGCTAAGCATGATTAGCCTGAAACGGGTTTTTGGCATGCATTGCAGGTGAGAGGTAAGGAAACCAAGTATCTCTGTGCCAGACAGCTACCTATTTTCTTGGGCTTTTAGGATTTCTGATTGCAAAATTCAGTCACGCAGAAGGTAGCCAGACACCTGTGAGTGAGCCCCGAAGCCAGGATTATCCTCGATTAACACCTGCCACAGGGGCTCTGTTCTTACCCACATCTGAGAAGAGCTCATCCTCATCACTCCAGCTCTCTTTTCCTTCTTTGCCGTACGAGCTGTTCCACCTTCCTTGGAAGGACCTGAAAGCAGGCAAGCATTTACTTTGGCTACTGGCTAGGGAGAACATTTTAGGGGGAGGAGGCACAGGGACACCTGGGGCACGGCAGGCGAGCCCGTGATGAGGACGCAGTGCAGAGAAAGGAGCCAATAAAGCAACAAAAACACACCGCCACCTCCTCCACTCCCCTCTGAGGGGGAAAGAATCCTTAGGAGTGCCTCTCTGAAGGTATGGCGTGCAATATATACTCAAATTCAAGTGGAGTATTGTATTTAGTAGCCAGCATTTGCAAAAACAAGTGACTGGGTATTAACAACGCAAGCGCTTACAGCAAACAGACACAGGCAGCTGGACTTCCCAGGCCTTCGCGTCCAGCACAGACTCGCTGACAGCTCAGGCCAGAAGCCTTTAGTCTTCCTGAGAAGCAAGTAATTCTTACTGTTTCACTACTAACACTACTGAGGTCAACCTACAGAGGCCTCCCCGTGAGATCAAGTGCCTCAATGCTGTCACATACTTCCAGTTCTCCAGCACAAACTTGTGAGGTGAAATGAAGTCTGATGAAAAGAGACACTTCAAAAAGCTCACCCCTGGCTGTCACATCCAACGTAACTGAAGCCATTTAAGATTACAGGAAAACAACTGTCCTCTTCCTTGCACATAAACGCCTGAGGACCAGCTATGGGCAGAGATGCACAGGATCAGATTTCCAGGCAGATGTCATTAGCACTACCAAGAGAGTCCCGACACTCAAACGCTTCAGGACAAGACATCCACGCAAGCAGCACAGACAATCAGTCACTTTCCAGGTGAACTGGAAACCAATTTGCGGAGTGGCAGGGCTGAAACTTGAGAACTGCTCGAGCCAGCGTCAGCCGCACAGCAGCAGCCCTGCTCCGGGCTCCTGCTGACCTGGCACCCAGCCTCGCTTTAGGCACGGGCACAGGACGGGGAGGCATCGCACCCGAGTCACCGACCCCAGCCCCTTCCTGCTGCAGTCAGACACAGCGCTCTGCCCCGGAGGAGCTCACAGAACATCATCCTGTCCCCACAATGCTCCCCAGCACCCTCAGAATAAATTCCAGACACATCCCAGGGACAGCGTCAGCGGCAACATACTACTGCAAAAAACCAGCAGAGACCAAGCGTCACCACTCACAAGTCCTTGAAAAAGTAGGAAATTAGGAAGTAAAATTCCCCAATGACCCTAGGAAGTGGGCAACATGGCAGGATGGAAATCCCATCTCAGCGTCATCTCTGACTATCAGTTTAACCCTGAACCAGACACACCAGCAAGGCGCCTGAGAGCTTGCGTTGATGCCAGCTATGCTGCAGCACATCTCTACCTGCGGCCACCCTCCCGTGCCTCAGAGACAGTCCCGCTCCAGAGCCACTAGAGTGTCAAGACCTTCACTGCCCACCCTTCAAAACCAAACCTCTGTGCTCCTGACACCCTTAAGCCAGGATCTAAGCGAAACTGTGTTCTACTTATGTTTTCAAACACATCAAGCTCTCCTCAATCCTCCCAGTTTCACTCCTAGGGATCCCAAACATTGTTATTGCTGGCTGCTACACAACTTCACTGAGCAAAAGAGGAGCAACTCGGACTTCTAAGCAGGAAGCTTTGTTACACCCTTGTTATGGCCTACAGGAGGTACTCGTGGGACTCTTTGCTTAAGAGTCTTGTATCAACGTTAATTTTAGACTTTGCCGGTAAGCCTGCTTTGCCATTTTATCTGGGAAATCCTTATAAAAAGGAAAAAAACCCTAACATTGGCCTACCTCTTACTGCAGTCGTTTCGGCTGCAAGGTAAGTGATAACTCCTACTGAAGAAACAGTCAGAAAGCTACAACTAGGAGTTTCTTAACCAACAAAGGTTTCAGGAAAAAAGACCTTAAGCAAGGTCATTGTCGTATTTCTCAAGAGGTGGAAAGGAGAGTTTAATCTGTTCCACAAGATGCACCTAGGAACACTTTCCAGCTTCAGCAGCACTAACCAAAGTTCAGAGAAAGAGGCGTCACCTGTGATACGCAGGCTGGAATCACCTACCAGTACTGCCTGCGGTGCCTCTGACTCACTACCAGTGGAAGCCGGATCATTTTCTCCTCTCCGTTAACCAAACGGTAAAGTGTGAGGACAACAGAGCATTTACTCTGCCTGGCACCACTTATGCTAGCGGACAAGGGTGGTCAACATACTCATCTTGAATTAAAGATAAAGGCTTTTGTTGTTCACGCTACTGATGTCAGCTACAAGTCAAAAGATTGGGTGCAGGTTAGAATATACCACAAGAGACGGGCTTCGTACTTGGCACTCTTAGTAGATACGGGCTGGTCATGCAATTTCTGAACAGGTCTGGAAGCAGAAGATACAACTGGCTCCTGGGAAGAGTCTGGGCTCTCACTCGACTCGCCGTACTGGGCGTCTTGCTCCATGACCAGTTTGCTTATGGTCAACAAGCGTTTGCCCTTACGGGGCATTTTAGGAGGGTCTGAGATCTCAGAATCTTGGGTCTCCTCTTCTTTCCGTCTCTTGGTTCTGTGGGATACAGAAGGAGACAGTTGCTTGGGGAAAGAAAAGTCTGTTTCGTCCAGTTTGGTGAAGAGTGCATCAGAATCCCGGGAGTCCGACAGGATCTTGAAAGCTTCTCTCAGAACAGAAATCCCATAGGTGGTTACAGTTCCAGAGGGCTGCCTACAAAATAAACAGAACTGAGCAAGTTGTAAGGACATCACCAAGGTGGCTCCACTCCACTGAGGTCAGGCCTTTCCCCTATGGTGTGGCCCTCAACGATTGCCCCTAGGGTGCAAATAAAACCTGTTGAAGAGGGTATTCCCAACCCTTCGGCCTGCCCTCCTCCTAACCGGTGCGGCACAGCGGGGCAGCAGGCTTGAGGGAACACACCCAGGTGCCACTGGATGCCCTGCTACTCTCGACTAAGGGCTGAGCCACGCGGGTACCACACGCTGCTCCACGAGAGCAAACCTTCTGGCGGCCGCTGCCCTCCCTGCCCAGTTCACTAAAATACTACAGGTCTTCAGAAAAAAAAACACCAAACCTCCTTAACAGTTTTACTTTACAGGAGTCTTACACTGGTAGCCTTTGGGGCTTGCTTGGGCAGACCTGCTTGGGCTGGCATTCAGGGGCGTTAAGACCTGCCTGGACAGAGCAAGCTACCCCTCGGAAGAGAAATGCTGCCAAACTTCGTCCACAACGGAGGGCCAGATTCCTCTGCCCACCTTTCTGAATCCCTGAAGGACACTCCTGGAAGTTCTGGAGCTGCTGCTGCTGGTTCTTTAGATATTTCCATAGGCTCTGAAGCATTCTCCGAGACGTTAATCGTCGCTATTATGTGCTCAGGAGTTGCTGCTGGGTCAGTAGCTCCTTTTGCAGGCTCGGGAGCTGCTGCAGAGTTACTAGCTCCTTCCACAGGCTCAGGAGCTGCTGCGGGGTCATCTGCCCTTTCTGCAGGGTTGGGAGCTCCCTCCATGTCCTCTGCTGCCTCTGTAGGCTTGGGAGCTCCTGCTGGGCCCTCTGCCATTCCTGAGGCCTTCAGAGGCGCTGCCTGCTCCTTTGGCCCATTTGCAGACTCAGGAGTCACCGATGAGTATTTTCCTTCTTTGGCACGTTCTGAATTCAAAGTCTTCTTCATTATCTTGGACAGAAGAGAAGCATGTAACCATTATAAAAATGATTCCTTGTACTACCATCCAATTTTACCCCCTCCCAAAGGCATTTTAAAGCCGCTACTTGCAGTTCCATCAGTGCCATGTACAGACTTTGCGTCTATCAATTAGAACCTGTTACGCAGGTTGAAAAATGCGTTCAACTGTTCAAACCTTTTAGGAACCGACTGGATTTAAAGTATTTTGGATTTAACCCACTGTTAATTAGGTGCCTAAACTCTAACTCATCACTGGCGCAGAAGGCACGTAGAAGCCAGATTACTCTATTCCATTGCCTCGTGGCAGGGTAAGCGTCAGCCCTCCCCAGAGCCGAACCTCGCACTGTTTTCCTGCTGCCCCTCGCTGGGGCAGGGGCGAGCGCCGACGGGGAGCAGGTAAGCAGGGCAGACACGTACCGTGAGCAGCAGCGGCTCCGAATCGTCCATGTAGGTCTTCAGGAACTGAAACACAGTCTGCTGGAATTCCTTGTAAGAGAAGTTTTTGACCATTGGATGAGTGAAATTCTTCTCCCGGATGAGAGTCAGCAACTCGTTCTTCTTTTTCTAGAGGAGTGGGAAGAACGTTCTGAGTACGTACAAAGTACAAACGACAACTGCAGGGGCTGGGATCTGCGCGAGGATCGGGCCTTTCCTATTTGATATTCTCCAGGCACAATAATTTACACTGACGTAAGGCTAAGGAAAGGCCGGAGGAACGAGAGAGCTGTCTTGTTTCAGCAACTCTACTGCTTTGCTTCCATGCCCATGGCACTACACCGCCTACAGAGACAGAACAGGGACTCGTTCCACTTTTGGAATGGGCCCTTCTTATAAATTTGCGCTCTGTGCATGAGCTCGAGTCTGCCTCGAGGCAAAGGATGAACGATGATGCCTGGAAGACCCACGAAGATACATGAGGGAACACGAGTACCAGAGGCAGCACCAAAGTGACAACAAACACACTTTAAAAACACATAGCACTGAGGGTCCACCTTTCGAGAACTCTTTCCACTTCATCACCCTTACCCTTTCTTCCTGTTCAGGTTTCCCTACACGGCATGCTTCTCAGGGAAGCCTTTTATGCCTGCAATACAGGTCACAGGTGCCCCCCCGGCTCCCCAATACCCCCAAAACATATCAGACCACCCCCAAACACCCCTGCTCCCCCATACCCCATAGGATGTATCGGACAGTCCTCAAATGGCCACCTTTCATTCTAGCACAGACTCACCTGGCTTCTGGGGTCCTTCCCCATGTGCCTCTTGACAATTTTTGAAGCTTTATCAAACTCTCTGTTTTTGATGCAAACAATAACAGCCTACAGAAAAAAAAAGCCAAATACCAGTTTCTCTGCTGACACCAAATCAACCATACTTGCTAGATCAGCTTTGGAAAAGCACATATCGTAATCAAGCACGGCACAGGTAACAGCTTTGTACCAACTTACACAGAGAAACAACGCCTACATTAACTGACAAAGAAGCACAAATACTGAAGAACAGGCATTTGCAGCCAAGTCAGTACTAATAACGCTGTTCTACATGTGAGGCAATTCCCACTGTCATTTACGCAACTCCTTTCTAAGACAAGAGATGAGCAGAGTATTGAAAAAGAAGAATGTCTTACAGCTTCCTTCACTGTTTTCTGAATAACTTCCATCGCCTTCTCAGCCACAGGGAATTCTCTCTGGATGAGCTCCAGGACCCCGATTGCCGACTCAAGAGGGGTGAGCTCCGACTCTTTATCGAAGGTGCAATCTGTGAGAATTCACAGCCGTTGGTTTGCGAGGCGATCGCAGCGATGCCTCGCTGACAGCTAATTACTTGATTCCCTCAGTGTGACTGCAAATTCGGGGGCTACCGAGGATGACAATGAGAGGGAATGGCAGGCTGGCTGCCGAGATCCACCTCCCCCCAGGCATGGGAAGCTACAGAAGCACCCCCCGACCACAAGTAACTGACGCCAGGGGAGCATTTCGGAAGCTACGAGGGATGCGCTCAGATGGCAGGGCAGCCCTGGAGCTCGGGTCTGGGCACACTGCGCTTGGCTAAGGGCAACGGCCTCCCCGCTGCTGCAGCGGCGCGACACAGACACGAATGGCCGTGCTCCCCAGCCCCTCGCCCTCGGGGGAAAGCTCCCAGAGCTTCGCAGCTTCGGCCCAGACCCCTGCCCTGCACAGGGACGCAGAGCACAGCGGGGCGCTCCGGCGGGGGCAGCGGGCTGGGGCTTCCCCGGGGCTTTGCTGGCAGGGCTGGGACCCACCGAGGTTCTCGCCTTCCTCGATCTGCGACAGCAGTTGCATTATGCGCAGCATCTGGGCCACCACGGGCTCCTTCTTCAGGGGCCGCAGGAGCAGCACTGCGGGAGAAGGGGGAGGTTACGGCGGGGGCCGAGCGAGACCCGGCCTCCCCACCCCGGGCCGCCCCTCCCAGGTCCCCCCGGCCCCGGCCGGCGCGGCCTACCCTGCATGACGTCTCGTAGCTGGCGGAAGTCGCGGTTCCTCCCGGAGCGGTAGGCCGCCATGGCCTGGTGGAAGTAGAACTGCAGGACCCAACCGTTCACCGTCTCCTCGTGGACAACGCTGCGCCCCGCCATCCCCCCGCGGCGGGACACCCCCGCCCGCTCCCGCTCCCGCTTCCCCACCATCCCGCCGGGAACTGACGCGACGCACCGGCGGAAATGACGATCGCGCCGTGCCGCCCCGCCCCACCGGCGCGGTACTCCCTCCGCGACCGGCGTGCACCGCGCCAGGCCTACAACTCCCGGCGTGCACCGCGCCACACCAACAGCTCCCGGCGTGCACCGCGGCGCGCTCCGAGCCGTGCTGGCGCCCCCTGCCGGGCGGGTGGAGCACCGCAGTGCCGATAGCGGCCGCCCATCTCCCACCCGTGGGCGGCGAGGCGGGGCGGTGGCGCCGTGGGCGTGAGGCCCCTCCGGTGCGGGCCTCACGGCACCGTCACGCCGAGGCCCGGAGCCCAGCGGCAAACGTGCTCATGTAGCAGCGTCGTGCGGGTTCTGGGGTCATCCTCCACCCGCTGAAAGGCAAACACGGAGCGAGGGGCAGAGGAACGCCGCCTTCCTCGGGCTCTTCCAACCGCGGGTTTCATTCTCCCGGCAAAACGAGTATCTCCTGGAGCACTGGGTACCTCATTCCAACTGGGAGAGGCAGGACAGAAGCTCTGTCAGTGTTTTATGAGACCCCCCCCACACCGAGCGCCTTCCCTTGGGCCCTGCCGAGGTGTCCGTCATGCTTGTTCTCGCACCTCGAACTGAGGGTTGGCGCCGTATCTGGCAGCACATGGAGACGCTGGGAGCTGACAGGCGCAGCGGAGCCGGGCTGCGTTCGAGGCGTGAGCCCTCCCCACAGAGCCGGGCTGCTCGGGGTGCCCGGTGGGCTCTGCACAGCCGCGCCGGAGCCGGGGAGAGGGAGCACCAACACCTAACATGGGGCAGGGCGCTGAGGCGTAACCACAACCTGCGTTTGCAGCCGTGACTGAACGCTTCAAGCGTTAGATAGTTGTTATTTTGTGCTTCATTTGGGTTTTCTTACTTTATGCTCTTTATTCTAGGCTTTTGGACAGCCAGGACAGTTTTATACACCATTTACGCCTGTTCATTGTACTCCAGACACCTGCAAACCCCGTTCCCCTGACCTGCAACAACAAAACGAGGTCCCTGTTTCAGTGTCTTGGGGCAGAGATGTTCCCACAGTCACCCAGGCCTCACAAAACGGATGGGAAGCCCTGCCTTCCCAGTGATCCCAGTGAAGATCCAGCCAAGAAGAGCCGGTGCCCTGCAGAGGCTGGTTTAGGCGAAGGCGCGGGCAAGCCAGGCCTCCGGATTACAGGGCGGTTCTGTGCTGCTCCAGGATCTCCCTTGCTCAGACACGGCATCACTTTGGCCCAGGGATCATCACCAACACTGTTCTGGAGGGTACCTCACCTGAGGTGGAAAAGCACGTGAAAATTCCTCCCACATTAGGTTATCCAGGATATTCCCTTCCCTCCGCCCCTGGCCAGGAGAGGAGGAAACACACATGAGAAAAATCCATGTGCCAGATGGAAAGCAGTAAAACTGGGAGGGATGTTTTACTGGCGAACAAAGGGAGATAAAAATAGTCTGTGCAAGGGAGAAGGGTGGCTGTTGAGCTGGGCAGCGTGACTGCCCTGGGGAGCGCAAGGGCAGAAAGGGAGCCATGCGAGTGGGACGCGGTACGACCCTGTCACACGACCAGCGAGTCTCGCTGCCGTTAAATGTTAGGAAGGATGCAGAGAGAGATTCCGACGGCTGTTTCCTGGGCTGAGAGATGAGAGAGTGACATGCTTTGGTTAAAATACTTTCCCGTATGAAATATGCACGAGCAAAAGGTTTTGCTCTTTTTTCTGTCACAAGATGCAAGACCAGGTGACAGGGCTGGGACCCCTGAACGTCACCGCTCTCCCCTTGGTTCCAGAAGGGAACCTCCTGACTAGAAAACTCTGTTTTCTGAAAAGCTCGGGTGCTTCTGCACCTTTCTAAGATAGACATCGCTCCAACCAGATGTGCCAGCCGCTTTGGCAGACCCCATCGGCCAGTCCAGGTTTTAGGTTTTTGAGCAACTTCACTTATTGCTGCTCCAGGATCAGAAAGGAGTCCCTGGAGTCCTCTCCCAAGGGGACAAAAAGCAAGCTCTCTCCCAGAGACGCCTGGACAAAGCCGTCCAGGGACCACCTGCCTTCCCCAAGCCAGGCTTCACTCAGGAAAAGTGGCAGAGTCATTGCTCACCAGGTCCACCTCCTCAGCCCTGTCCTTGCCCCTCCAGGGCTGCTGTCACCTCCTCCTCGTGCCCACCAGCATCTCCCCAGTGAAGGTGCCATCCCTTCAGATCTCCCGGGAGGGCTGCTCCGTTGATCGCGTCCCACCCTGTTAGATGGAACCAGGTTAGACAAGACCGATGAGGTTTCTGCGGTTCCCGGGACGGTTTGGACAGCAGCGACTGAAGGCGTTGTGGCGCGGTCACGCTGACAGATGTCAGAGGGCGGTAATCGCCAGGGCAGAGCCGCCAGGCAGCTGAGAAGGTGCTAATCGCCCTCGGCACTGCTGGAGCCAGGAGAGGGCATGTGACAGGTGCCGCAGCCTTGGCATCTCAGTCAAGGCTTCCTTCCCACACCGTTTCACGGCCTGCCAGGGCCAGTTACGTGTTAACAGCACCCAGCATTGGGAAAGTGTGATTTCCAGAGTAAATACAGAAATACAAACCATTGTTTAACTCTCTGAACCTTCTACAATGAGTGAGAAGGAAGCAGGGATTATGGAAGCAGGCAGTGGACCTGGAATGCAAGCGGCCTCGCTGTCCAGTTTCACCGAACCCTTGCCCCGTGCCACCATCAATTTTTTCAGGAAAAGGTTTGGTGTTTTGCATGCCAAAAGAAACACTGGGCAGGAAGGCACAAATTACAGTCTTGTTTGTGCTCTTTAGTCTTAACTAGTTGATTTATGGATTTTGATGAAGTGATTACAGATGAAAGAAAACATTCCAGCAAACAAGACCTGCACGTTGCTGTGGTCTCGTGTCTGTCCTTCTGTATGAGTTATGGTGGAAAACAAAACAGGAAAACGACTGGGGTCACCTGGTCACCTCACACGCTTTTCTCTCCTCTGTCACAGAGCTCCGCTGCATGCGTAGTGCGGCACCCAGCAGAAGGCAGTGGCGCCTGCCCTAGAGGGCTTGCTCTCTAGACAGACACCGGCAGGTTTCTGACTTCTGTTTGGGCTTAGTAACGGTTAGGGAGAGCAGCGGTTGAAATCTGTGGATGAATAAATAAATACGGAACTCATTTGTTACCACGCTCACTGTTGGTGTGGCCAGTGCACCTAGGAGGCCCTGTCACGGAGCACGACACCACTGCGCTACACGCAAGTGCAAAACAGACACTGCGCCAAGTAGTTGTAGAAGGGCAGTGGACAGCTACAGAAAAACAGGCAGCCACTAAACAGTTGTCACCGTGGAAAAGGGAAAAGTTGAGGAGGAGATCTGCAAAATATATGGAGAAACCTCCAAGACTGAGAGCTACAGAGAAGAAAGCACAAAGGCACTTAGTTAAAAATGCATCAAGTAGGTTATAGAACCCATTTGAGGCAAAAGTAAGAACTTCACCTTGAAATTGAGACAGGCAGGGAAGGATCTGGAAAAAGAGATGCCGTTTTTGATGCACCTAAGGGGTGTGGCCAGCAGAAATGTGCCAAGAGATGGGTAGCCTCATCAAAGCGAGAGGGTAGAGCGACCTGTACGGCAGCTCTGTGTGAAACGAATCAGGCCGGCAGAAGGATGTTGTGGCAATGGGGGTGCAAGGTGATGAAATCCCGTGTTAGTTTACAGCATGTAGCCTGGCTGGGGGGAGCTTCCCTCTTAGCACCGTTACACAGCAAGGGAACAGCAAGCTCGTATGTTACATCAGTGCAAGGAGCTAGAAATGCCTCCACGTCAGAGAGGAGACACGAGTTACATGCAGGAGCAGGGAAACGTCCCCAGTGACTGGAAAAAGATACACAGAAAGGGTCAAAAGAAGAAGCAGCAGCTCGATATTTAAGCTATGTTGAGTCTGAGCTATTGATCAGGTAACTGTGAAGAAGTTTGAGAACAACAGGGAGAGACTTTAACAATGTACAAATATCTGCTTAAGTAAATGAAGGGACTTGCCACCAGGGAGGAGGTACCTGAACCTGCATTTACAGATGAAGTATCCTTATTGCTGTGAAACGGCTGGAGAGGGAGCTCTGAGGTCAGCGCCCTCCAGCCTGTAACAAAGCTGGAGAGGAAAAAGCGGCCGAGGATTTCAAGAACAGTGTGACTTTGGCAGCTGCTCTGCACAGCCCAAGCACGTACAGACAGTGCTGGTCCTGACCCTTGGCTTGGAAGAAGTCGTTGCAGACTTCATTGGGCGACAGTGGGGAGTGAGTGTATATTTAAAGAAGGACTTCAAGTGTGCATGCACTGCCTTAGTAAAAAGGAAAAAAAGCTAGCATAAGTGAAAACACCAAGAGACAGAGGAATATTCTACCTTTATGGCTGTCTCAGTAAATGTCATAAAGTAACACAGAGTTTAATTCAGAAGGTGGCCAGACAAAAGCCTACAATTCACCAGAGCAATATAGCAAAGGCAGCGTGTGCAACCATGTGCTGCACTGCCTACCCGGCTTTCGGAGGAGCAGAAACCCATTAGCTGTGCCAGCAAAGTACGAGTACGGATTCTGATGGAAGACCACAAGCTCACTGGGAAGCACAAGGCAGTAAATGCGCTTATGAAGATAAACCCTCTTTGCTACAGCTCTGAGAACCAAGCCTTGTAAGGTACCAGGGAGCAACAGCCTGCACGAGGAAAAGCCACCACCTCACCAGGTACCGAAGGAGGCGGAATGCTCAGTGATGCTCAGCTGTTGCCGTGGTGTGTCCAGATTATGGCTTACTTCCTAAGACAGAGAACACACTGACAGCAGGAAGATAATTTGAATCCTACACAAGTCAGACTGATCTGACTCCAATGCCTTCTCTCCCCACACTTTATTCATGACCTGGTGGAGTGGGTTTATTTCCTTACCACTTCTTTGGTTGCACCTCATTCCCCATTTCCTTGTATAAAACCAGGTAGAGCAAGGCCAGCGTATGAAGAACAGCTGCCGTGCAGGTCTCATCCCAGAATTTCAGCCATTTGCAAAGGCTGACAATACAACAGTAACTGGATTAGAGACTACGGTTGGCAGGCAGAGTCCTGAGTGGTTCGAAACCGGAGCAATTTCTTTCTCTCCAGTTACAGAAGAAACCCTTCTTTCTTACCAGAGAGTGACCTAGAAAATTTGTTTGACATGCAACCAGGGATCTTCAGGGAGCTAACCTGTCCTGTACTGAAGTGGACGTGGACAGATGGCCGGTTAGTTCCCATAACATCTTTGAGCTGATCAATCTCCCAGACTGTACCGTTCCCACAGAGATCCCAGCTCTGCGGCAAGCCAGGTGCGGGCACCTACTTCACTCGAGCTCCTTTCAAAATCCCAACTGAAGCAAACAGCACAGATGTTAACCTGCTCAAATTCTCTTTGCATATGCCTTTAATCTTTAGCCTGTGTTGGTAATAGTATTAGCACTTCTTACAACATAGGGCATTTCTGCCACCTCAGCAGTTACATTAAAACAAACAGCCCCCCATCCAGAGTTCTACCTGCACTGCAAGCATAAGAAATTCCACAGCCATGGCTGTGAGTTCATGAATGAAAACCATCAGGTTTACAAAGTTACTCAGGTTCCTGAGCTTCTCTCTGCCCCTAAACCTGTTCCCCGTGGCTGGCAGGGAAGAGGGAACTTACCAAATGGCTCATGTCAGACCTGCAGAGGAACACTTTCCTTTAGAAACTGATACAAATGCACAACTCTGAGGACATTAGAGCACTGGCTCAGTTTAAAGATCTGTGAGATGGCCATTATTTTATATACAGGAAGAAAGAGTCAAAAGGAGCAGTAAAAAAAGCTGTTCCAGCGGTCACTGGAATGGAAGGCCTACCAGAGGAGCGCTGCAGCTCGGCCAAGGGACCCTGACAGACGATCCTCACCAGCAGATCCTGTAGGTTTTCCTGATAAGACAGCCGCTGCTGTGGCTCCCTGTGCCCGCACCCACTGTGATGGCTGGCACCGCACATTCGGCAGCGCTGCACCGTCCTTCCAGCTGTGTTTGCTACGGGAACAGCCCCGAGGCGGCCTGTCATGGGCAGCGATGGCCCCTGACCCACAGGTGCTTCCCGGGTGATCCCGGTTTCCGCAGAATTATTTCCCTTCACCCACCGGACGGGTCGGGTCGGGTCGGGGCGCCGAGGGGAGCCGGGGGGAGCCGGAACCAGGGCCGCGCCGCCTGAGGCGAGGCCCGGCGAGGCCCAGCGCTTTCCCGCCCTATCGCTCTGCCCGCTCCCTATTGGCCCACGCCCGGCGCCGCTCCCTCCCATTGGTTGCAGCACGGCGTCAGCAGTCGCCCCACCGCCGGGCCCGCTCGCTCCTCATTGGCTGACGGACTCGGCAGGGCTCCACCGCGCGCCGTTAAGCTATAGAGAGCGGGCAGGGGCGTCCGCCATCGCTACGGCGGCTGCCGCGGGCCAAGCCTGTCGTTCGCGAAGCTGCCGGCCTGCCAGTATGGAGCCCGGGGAGCGCACGGAGGCCGGGGGCTGCGCGGCGGCGGAGGCTGGGCCCTTCTTCACGCTGGAGGAGGTGGGGAAGCGGAACTCCAGCCGCGAGGCCTGGCTGGTTATCCACGGGCGCGTTTACGATGTCACCCGCTTCCTGGAGGAGGTGAGGCCGGGCGGGGCGGGGTCCCGGCCCGTCCCCTCAGGGGCGGCGGGGGAAGGAGAGGGGTTGGGGGGAGGCTGAGGGGAGTGAGAAGGGCCTGGGAGGGCCTGGGCGTGCTGAGGGAGCGTGGAGGGGGCCGGGGGGGGCTGAGGGGAGTGTGGAGGGGGGCGAGGGAGGGCTCGGGGGGGGCTGAGGGGAGTGTGGAGGGGCCTGGGGGCCGAGGGAGGGTCTGGGAGTGCTGAGGGGGACTGGGTGGGCTGAGGGGGAGGGGGAGGGAGCGCTGAGGGGAGTGGGGAAGGGTACGGGGGATGCTATGGGGAACAGGGACGGTCTGGGGATTGTGAGGGGAGCGGGGGGGCTGAGGGGGTGATGGAAAGGGGCTGAGGGGATCGGGGGGGGTACTCGGGCTGCTGAGGGTAGCAGGGAGGGGTACTGGGTGTGGGGGGTTGTGAGGCAGGGGTGCCGTGGGGGGGCAGGGGTCCAGGGGTAGGGGTGGGGCTGCAAGGGAAATGGGGGGTGAGTAGGTCCCGGGGGGGCGCTGCCGTGTCCCTGGGGCAACTCTCTAGCCCCAGGCTGCGGGGCCTCAGTGGCCCAGCACTGCCCAAAAGAGGGGTCTGCAAGCCCCAAGGAGGGTCCCCAGGAGACCCGATGGTCTGTTGGCTGCCTGTGCAGCTTAATATGCTCATGACAGCTCTTGTGCCTGCTCGGAGATGCCTGCTCGGAATGGGAGAGTGGCGGTGGGTCGCCTTGGCAAAGGCTGGCTGAGCGCAGGGGTTGTGCTTCTACTCATTTGAGTCAAATTCTCTTTTCTCAGGAGATGTTCAGGCATGCTTTATGCGGGAGGTGCAGCTCTCCTTAAGCCACATTGCTTTGTTTCTGGTCTTCTAGGGTAAACCACGTTGGCTAGGTCAGTCATTCAAATTTGACATTTCCAGGAACACCCCAGAACTTAAAGGAGAAAGTAATGGTGGTTCAGTAGGTGAGCGCTGGCTGCGCTACTACCTTCCCAGAGGTGACCGTGCACAGTGATTTGGAAGCGATGCAGTCTCTGCTGTGTAATCTCCAATTCTCTTTCATGTTGGGGCAAAAATTGCTTCTAGACTCGATGCTTTTGGCTCCTGTTTTTGAGAAGGTTGAGAGTGGCATCGTTAATGTTTGGAGCTGAAAATAGAGTGGGAAGAAATGGTCACAAAATTTCAAAGGGCTTTTATCCCAGCTTAAAATAACCCCAAACCCTTTGTAGCATCTGCAGGGTAATGTACGAAAGTTAGGCTGAATCAGCTCTAAAAGAAGAGCACTTCACTGAAAATGCACATGTTGCTGCTTGCTGGTTTTGCTTGTCTAAATTAAACCCTGATTTTCCTCCAGGCGTATGTGATTAAAGCATGTCTGCTATGTAGTCATAACCTATAATGACAAGGTTACCTTAGTGAGGTGTAGAGGCTTATCAGATAGGAGGAGAGAGCGATTACTGGAAGTAGTAGCTTTCTGTGTAGCTTTTGGTATTTGTTTATAAAGTTGGACACAATCAGGTTGTTTTTTTTTTTTAATTGGATCCAGTGGCATAATGCTTCATTCAGAGTCTTGTTCTTTGAGTCTTCCCCCCCTAATGCTTAAGAGAGCCTCTAAGGTACTTCCGTGAACAAATTAGGGAGCATCTTTTACTACAGTAGCTTGAGCTGACCTTTGCTGTAGCCAGTTCTGTGCTGTTCATACCTTTCATAGTGGAAAATCTTGCTTTCACAGGACCATAAGTGGATCCTGGCTGCTTGCCCCTTGGCTCACCAGTGTCCACTGTTGGTACTCCAGCGCTGTTTGCAGGTGCCTCTGTGTCAGGTGCAGGATCTGAAGAGCAGCCTGCTGAGCAGCTGCTGGTCTTGAGTCTCTGATATGTGAGGGAGACTCTAGGCACCCAGGGTGCTGGTGTACATGGGACAGTGGGATGGCACCTGGTGGAAGCGTGGCAGTTTGGTGCTGCAGAGCAGCAGTGGCGTGAGGAACTGTCAGCTGATGCTCTGCTGCCTGTCTTATAGGAGAGCCTGCAGGTCTGGCAGAGGTGAGGGACCAGTTGCACGTTTAGTTGCGTACATCTACAACAGGATGCAGGCTGTTCCGTATAAAGCTTATCGTTGGGGTGGGAAGGAGAGGACAATTGTGTTGGGTGTGACTCTAACTCAGGAAGCTGCTCAATGGTGGAGATACGAGCAGAGTTAAGGTACTCAGGTTCCTATTCCAGGGTCAGCTCAGAAGACCAGGAGTTTTCCAGCTGGTACGTGAGGACTTTTTGAGCAGCTGACTGCCTCCTTCAACACACACACCCCCTCCAGTGTTTGGGTTCCCCGGCACTAGGCCAAAGCTGTCATCTGGCATCTGTCAAATTCCTGGGAGAGTGCACTGGAGTACAAAGCTGTGGGCCCAGCTATTGCTGCTGAGCAAATGAAACAGGCAGGGTGGCGGGTGTATTTTGAAGATCATTTGTTACTCCACTAGTGTCTGAAATCTTTCATGTTTGCCTGTATCCAAAATTCTAGGAAAAGAACCAGGGGACATCAAAGAGGCTGGCTGGAACCAGGTGCAAAACAAACACATGGTATTTCTTCACGTAACAGAGAGCAGAGCAGTGGAACTCCTTTCCAAAGTTTGTTATGGATGCAAGAGGGTTAAGTAGATTCAGGGGAGGACAGGGCAAAAACGTGGAAGAGCAGTTCACTGCTGGTTTCTAAATAGCAAAATGCTGTGGGTTTAGGAAAAGCCAAAACCAGCCAGAGGTTGGGACAGTACTTGCAGAAAGTACGTGCCTGGTCTTACGCTTGCCTCTGTGTTCTGGTTATGGTTGCTGCTTATCACTTTTCAGACTTAGGAGATAGAAAAATGTTTTGAAGATATTTACCCTGGTGTGAATGATGCCGTGTTTCAGAGCACGGCACTGCGTGGTGGTCACAGTCTTTACCTCAGCATGCTCTGTGTAAGATAGCATCTGGGATGTGCTCCCTGGGACATCCTTGGTATTATAAATGATCCCAGAAAAACACTTCACTCCCCTCGCAGCAAGCCAGGTTTAGCAGTGCCCTGACTGTTACCTTGAGATGATGTTTCATGTTGCCCTTTCCAAGCCCGTTATCCAATTTGTGTTCTTCTGACATGAAAAAGATCTACTTGGACTAGGGAAAGGAAGAAGAATAAGGCTACTGTTCTACCTCTGCCAGCGTGGCTGACACAAGACTCTGCTATGTACACCCCTCACAGACATAGTGAAACTTGTAAACATAGATCAAGGCCTAATTTATTGGCACAAATACACTTTATATCTGTTACCACACTGTAATCAGTGGAGTGGCAGGAGAACAATGTGTAGCTGACCAGAACCAGGAGTGTTTTTCTTGTTTAAAAGTTACAGTTGTTTGATATACTGTTCTGCTTTAGAGCTCAGAGTTGCCATAACTGCAGCTCTTGGGGTTTCACTGGGTAATATTTCCCTTTGGTCCTGGGTAGTCACTGAAGCAGTGTTGAACTGTTGCCTTTTCTAGCCTTTGGTCACAGATTATTTGAACAGGATTGCTGAATTCCACTGGAGCGTTACCTCGGGTGATTGTGTAATCTCAAAGAAGCCTCACTGCTAAAAGATTGTCGCGTTCTGCCTCATGATTCCTGCAAGCTAGGTACAGCAGGTCAGACATTAGCTAGCCAACTCAAAATCCATACTTTGTTTGAAGAGTAAAATAGTTTAAACTTCCAATTCACTTTGTTATCTACTGCCTAAGAGGAGCAACAATTAAGATGTTGATCACATGGCAAAATCTACTGAATTATAAGAACGTGAGCAAAATGCAGGAGATGTGTAAAGACAGCAACTGAAATTTCGTAGGTGCTTCTGAGTGACTGCAATCTCTTGTGCTTCAGAAAGCCTGTGAGTGCCTGAAAAGAAGCTTGATTATTTGAAATCTGAGGTAGCCTTATGGTAACAGCATAATTTTCTCCCAAATCTAAGTAACTGGACCACCAGAAAACACATTATTCCTCCTGGTTGCAGTAGTCTAGAAAAGCAAGTGTAGATTATGTCTAGAGCAAAAAGGGCTGGCTGCTCGGGTAGGTGTGACCGATGAGTGAGGAAGCGGAGGAAGGCAGGTGTACCTCCCAGCAAGGCTTTCTGAGGTCTGGCTCTGCTCACACTTAGGCCCTCACCTCACTGGTGTTAAAATCTGTGGCTTTTAACTTGTGCGCAATCTGTAACAGACTTACTTTCACAAGCATCCTTATGATAGAGGGACACGTTTTATCTCAATTTTTACAGGCAACTGGAAGAGTTTGGAGACATGTGTTTCTTCAGTATACCCATGTCTGTTATCTGAGTCCACAGCAGCCACCACAGCTTTGTCTCTTGGCGTGCACTGCTGCTCCTGATACCCGTGATAAGTGTGACTAGAAATCTATTTGAACCGGTTTCCAAGTGGAATGAACCTGGGTTGTGACAACTCTAACCCAAATTGGTCAGTTGGTTTCAAGTATAATGTTCCTCAAACTGCGTTTCAAAAGAAGGCAATGTTCTACTGACAGCTTCCCTTCAAAGTTATATGGTTCTAACAGAAGTTATGCTCTTCCCAGGCAAGCGTAGAGCTAAGGTTAGGGTCTGTGCTCTGAAGAGCTGTAGTTAAGAGCATCATCACTGAGATGAAAGTAAAGAGGAGGGAAGTATCAGATGGTTGCTTACACCAATAAGGCAGCAAGTTTTTTAGCTTCTTACCTCCTTACTGCAGGAGCCGTAAGAAACCAGTATTGAATACCCTTCTTTGTCTTTCTGCATTTAATTCCTGCGCAGTCCGGTCTATCTGAAACCAGAACCCTGTGAGGGAGAAGGAGGAATGTCAGAGATCTGGTTTTGCTCATGCTGACTTCCTCCAGCTTTGCCTGACATGTTTTCAGGAAAACCTGTTCCGTGTCTTAAAACAAGCTTTGAAGGACGTGTGGTTGACGAACACCATTTGCCCAGGTGGCTGCTCGTCCTTGTGTTCCGGCTTGTATGGTACTGGCACATTACCATTGCACAGCAATGCTCTCCCCTTTCCTGGCTTATTTCTCTAATACCGGGGGCTAGGAATGAAAGCTTTTGCATCCCTCCTCAACCTGATGATCTTGTGTCTTACCTGATCCAGCAATCTAATTAGTCATAGAGCTTAGTGTTGCTTCTGAGCTCATGTGTAGTTTACAGAGGGTCTGTGAGGGTAGATGTAGACAGACAGGCACTTAGGGCTTGTGGAAAGGCGACTCTAGGCTCTTGCTTTCTGCAGCGAGTTTCTGCGTTGTGCTCTCAGATGCCTTTGCCCCTGTGGTTCTGACTCGCTGCTGCTTTTTGCTCGCTCCATATCTCATCTAAAGGCTATGCAGATAGAGCGTCTTCTGAGGTCTCATGAATAAATACAGCCTTGCTGGCTGAGCACAGAGGATGGACTATATGAGCTGCTAATTAGGGAGTGAGTCATTGTCGTGGTTTAGCCCCAGTCAGCAACCAAGCACCACACAGCCGCTCACTCACTCCCCCCTGGTGGGACAGGGGAGAGAATTGGAAGAGTGAAAGTGAGGCAGCTCATGGTTTGAGATAAAGACAGTTTAATAGGTAAAGCAAAACAAGGAATATATTCACCACTTCCCACGGGCAGGCAGGTGCTCAGCCATCTCCAGGAAAGCAGGGCTCCATTACGCGTAACGGTTACTTGGGAAGACAAACGCCATCACTCCCAGTGTCCCCCCTTCCTTCTTCCCCAGCTTTATATCCTGAGCATGACGTCATATGGTATGGAATGTCCCGTGGGTCAGTTGGGGTCAGCTGTCCCGGCTGTGTCCCCTCCCAGCTCCTTGTGCACCCGGCAGAGCACGGGGAGCTGAGGGAGTCCTTGACCAGTGTAAGCGCTGCTTAGCAACAACTAAAACATCTCCACATTATCACTGCTGTTTCCAGCAAAAATCCAAAACACAGCCCCATACTGGCTACTACGAAGAAATTTAACTCTATCCCAGCAGAAACCAGGACAGACATCAAGGGCGTGCTTTCCTTCCTCGCCACCTTGGAGCATCAGTGACATTTAAAGTCAGCCTGGAGTGAATCTGGGGTTGTAAACTCCCTGCTTCTGCTGTCCTTCTCTGGACCCAGTTTGGAATTTGGAGAGCTTGTTTCAAAGATCACATTGAAATGACGCTTTTGAGAGCACCTGCTGTAGGTGTGAGTATTGCAGAGCATGAGGAAGTCTTGCGTTTCCTGCCCTGCTAAATCTGACCGGCGAGAGCAGGCTGGCCTCCCTTCTGCCCCGCCTGGGCCAGGCGCTCTGGAGGTGCCTCATACTGCTGATGGCTGGTGTGGTTTCACTTCCAAATGATAGGGTTCTCCCTGTAAAACTGTTTTCTCTCTTCAGTGGCGTCAGTCGTATCCTTCCAGAACTGGTGCTTCAAGACTATTAACATTGCTGTTGACGTGTACTTTATTTACTGTGTGTGCTGAAGGCTCCAGTGACAAAGAAGTTTGAGTTCTATCACTGTTGTTGAGGAAGCCTTCTGAGGACTGGCACTTGGGCCCACCTCTCTTGTTCTTGTTTGCTTTTGTCTGTTTCTTTTCAGAAACAGACATTTTCAGCCATCATTTCCTCTGGAAGTACTTTTTTTTTTCCAGTTTGCAACACTTTCAGTTTTCATATTTTCCTGCAGGAGCTGTAGCTTTGAGAAGTTTTGTAGCAGGGTAAATGACTTCCTGTATAAATAGTCTGGTTTCACGTTTGCTTGGGTATGACAAGGTAGGAATTGTCTGGCTGCAGTTGTGGCTGTCTAGACAAGGGAGTCCTTTCAGAAATACGATATGCCAAAATGTTGTGGCATTTTTTCTTTTGGCTTGGTGATTACAGTGAAGGGAAGATGTGTATGAATAAATAATTCTTTTTATTTGTGGATTCAGCAAGTGCATAGAGAGGCTTCAGACCCAAAGATGTTAAGAGGATTATACTTCAGCATTCTTCTTGTCTCTTATGTATTTAAAGAGTGGATGCCACTGAGAGCCAATATCCACTGCCCATTCCCTGTTAGTGTAGGTTTTTGTCTGCCCTTTTAGGGTGGATGATTAGGAAAGCAAGGTTGTCTTCTTAAAATTCAGTTCTGATATTTTTCCATCTGAAATGAGATTCCTGGTGACACATCCTTAAGGAGCTCTTCTAGGAGGCTGAAAGTAAATGGCCAGCTTTTCTTCCCCTAACTTCTGTGGATCTCTGCAAGCATGTTTATAAAATAGCTGAAAATTGGACAGTTGTTCTGGGCAACGTGCATATACAATACACAGCATCCTGCAACTGCAGCCAAGTCCCAGAGTGAGATCTAAGGGGCGCAGAAGTGATCTAAGGCTGGTCTTGCTGCAGCCTGCATTCCCGTTAGCTCGCTTGCGTGAACAGAGACATGCATCCAACTCTGTAGGGAGCTCATTCACAGCTACCCCAGCAGATAATTGCTTCCTTTTTTGTAGGGTGGGTTTTCTGCTAGGATAGTCCCTGATGTGACTCCCTGTGAGATCAAGTGAGCACAAGGGTTAGCGTGGGAGAAATGGCAGCAAGACCCATAGCTAAGCACGGAGGGGATGAGCAGAGAGGAGCCTCACTTGGTTTTACAGCTAAGGCAATCTGGTAACTGACTGCCAACCAAACTGTGTCCTAGGACTGCAGACTTTGCCTTCATGGCTGCTGAGAAAGCTCCATGTTGATTTGGTTACATACCTGGACAATCAAGGGATTTATTCAGAATAAAGAGCTCCGATATGAGGATTGCAGAATTGGGCACAGCAACTCACCGGAGTAAACAACCAAACTGTTTTTGTGTCCATACTGAGTATGTTTGGTATAAGGTGTGAGCGCCAAGTGGGACTATTTAGACTTTTGGCAGCAAAAAAACCAGAGAAGCTGAAGGAAGAGGGGCCATGACAACTGTTCTGTGTCTGTGGGAAGGAAAAGGATATTACAGAGAAAAACAGGTGTGTTAGTCCTGTCATCTGAAATTCAGCCTAACATCTCTAGTTCCAGGCTTTGTAGCTGTTAGAGGCATTTCAGGCAGCAGCGAACAAGTCTCATCTTCTCAAGTAGTGCATTTAGCGCTTGTTGCCTGATGCTCTAGAAAACTGGGTTAGTCCCTGTGGGTGCGCTCAGAAGCCTGACCGCTTTATTGGTTTCACTGGATTAGCTGATAGTTTAAACTGAACTATTTGTTCACACTCACACTGTAAAGAGATTGTACTTTGCTGGCTTTGTGGTTAGTGCTTTCCATTGCTGGTCTGTGCCTGCAATTATGGTATTGACAGTGCTGGAGAAGAGCCCAACCCACCAAGGAAAACAGAATTGCACCAGGGTTTTTTGTCAGTGCATCTGACAGCTGTCCATGACCGTCTGCCACCGGCAGAAATGCCAGTGTCGTTGTGGAGCGTCCTATGGATTCGGTACTTTTGTTGTAACTTCTGACTTTCTGGAATCAGTATGTGATGTCAAACTATAATTTTTCATGATGCCTTCTTTTTTACTGCTCCCCTGGTTGTCGAGTGGTTGTACGCTGAATCAGGTTCAGTATTGTTGGGGCTACACTAGAGTTGTAGCTGCTTATGCCACTAGCAAACATGATGCATTTCTCCTCTGTTTTCTCCATTCCTCATTGCACAGTTATGTGCGGAGGGAGGCTGTCAGCCCAATGCTATTATTTTTTTTGTAGTATCTGAAGAAGTAGAATACCCTTGGCTCCACTGGTGCCTGTTAAGTGTCTTGTGCTTCACTAGCAGTTGAGTTTCCTCAGGAAAGTTCTTGAGAAAATCATGCAGGAGAGGCTCCTCTGCAAGCAAGGGAGCCTGATGCAGTGAAGCCCATGAAAAGCTACCAGGGGATATACTTTCTTTTGTGTTATTTTCTTGCCCAAATCCATTACAGAATCACAGGAGGGATAGCTTGGCTGTGGGGGACAAAGCTGTGCTTCCCTGTTATGTTGGGGATTTGCCCCTTTGGAAGGGTTTTTATTATGCAAGGTGTTCTCCAGGCTGTGCAGCACACATTGTTCTGTGTGAATTCCTGAAGGAGAGCTGGACAGTTGAGCCTTTGGAAGGTTTTACTGATGATGTTGGTTTGAGGCATCTGTGATGAATTGAAGAGGTTGGGAGGAAAGCTGCTGACCCTCTGGGTGCCTTTTTTGCCTCTAGCCCTTTGCTCACGTGAAGTCTTCCCTTCCAGCACCCGGGTGGAGAAGAGGTTTTGCTTGAACAAGCTGGTAGAGATGCCACAGAGAGCTTTGAAGACGTCGGGCATTCCACAGATGCCAGGGAAATGCTCAAGGAGTACTACATAGGCGAGATCCACCCGGTAAGGACCAGCTGGCCTCTTTCAAACACAGGATGGGACTGTGTAAAAGTGTGACGTTCCTTTGTGTAACCCACTGAACACGTACACCGAGATGTGTCTTGTGAACAAGTAGTTAAGGGTTTTAGGCAGTCTCTGTGTTGTCCAGGACTTCTGTTGAGGAAAGAGGATCTCTGCTGAGGAAACAAAACTAGATTAGACTTCTCTTTCCACCATTCAGAACAGATTTCTCGCTACAGTTAAATCAGTGGCACTTAAGGAGGGAACCAATTGGATTAGCTTCTTTAACTGGGGTGCTAAAACTTCCCCTTGCCTTGTAAGTTAGAGCGCAGGAGGGTGAGAGATCATGGGGCATGGCACAAACACCCGCTTCCTGCCTGCTACAGAGACGGTGCCTTTGGGTGTTGAAGGAACAACTCCTTTGAAAACTAAGTCCAGGCCATTACCCCGATGATAAGAACAGTACAGAACAATTCCCTCATAAAGTCTGCAGGGTTCTTTTGAAATCACTGCTTATCTTTTTTTCTTCTTCTTTTTCCCCCCTTGACAGCATGATCGTAAAAATGAAGGTTCTAAGGTAAGCTGTTAGTGTTTTACTTCTCCATTTTAATTTAAGGCTGTGGAAACAATATTTTGTGTACAAAATTACCAAAGTAGTTGTCACATGGTTTGTTTTTTTTGGGGCCCGCCCCCCCCCCCTTTTTTTTTCACTGTGGAGCTTTTGGCTTTATATTTACACAAACTACAGTAATGAATAAATCTTCCAAGCAAATTGCATCTTTGTTTTTGTTCTGAAGCTCAGCAGTCAGCTCAGTGTGAAATTGGAAGTGGTTTTTTGTGCCTTCTCTCCCCTGACATCAGCAATGTTATTTCCACACCTTGAGCCACAGGCCCTTTTTTGCATTACTCGCTATGTCCTGACCACCGGACTGTTAGTGTTGTTCCATTCAAGCCAGGAGACAGGCACAGCCACTGTGGGGTTGGCTGTGAAACAAGAATTCTCTGTTAACTGCCCTAGTAATCATTGGTGTTGCTTAAAACTCAGGTACTCCTGGATTAGAACAGGGCGCAGTGTTGCAAAAATGCCTTTGGAATGGATGGGGAGAGGGAAATGGTAATAAATAGAATCCCATCTGAGAGGTAAACATGCCTTGCAGCTGGCTGCTCTTCTCGCCTGGCGTGAAGGCTTGGGCCAGGCGCAGCTCTGCCTTCAACAACGCTTTCATTAGATGCTGTTCAAAGCAGGGCCACTTGCAGAGTGGCAGGAATCAAGGAGGAAACTGTCAACAGAGAGAGCGGCGACGAAGCCTTGGGAGTGTTTGCTCTAGTCAGCCGTAGAAAGAACAACTCAGGCTGGGTAAAGCCTGCGCTTAGTTATAACATGGGACTGCATGATTATGCATATATTCACCTTAAAATTTATTGTTTGGCTCAACTCTGTTTCATAAACAGGATTCACATGCCTCAAGTGTGCATGGAAATATATAGTAATATTTTTTCAAATATTTTTTTTTCTTCTGAGGAGAAATTCCAGTGAGTTCTGTACACCTAAAGTCTCTCCCGTGTATGACATCTGTTTTAAAAGCAGGCCCAAGTATAATGTGAAAATAGCAGCGAGAGGTAGAAGTCAGCAATGTAAAAATAAGTAGGGGGGGACCACGAAAGGAAAAAAAACCCCAATCATACATATGTACTTCTGCGAGGCAGCTCAGAGGTTGCTCCCTGAAGGCAAGTGTCAACGTTTAGCATCCACTGAACGTGTTATGGCAGAAAAGCAAGCACTAAGGCTCTCAAGAAACAGATAATTCGGTTTAGGATGGGCAGGAGAGGTGACTTCTGGCTGGTAGGTATTGCTGAAACTGGAGAGCAGCAACAGCCATCGAGGAAGAGGCTGTAGAGCTGATGGAAGCCTAAATAAGAATTTTGGCTGACTGGAAAAAGTATTTAAATGCTTGGAGTTTTATGAAAGGAGAAGTATAAAAGTTTGGAAACAGGTTGCAGGCAAGGGAAGAGTTGAAGAGACCGTTGTGGTGGTTCGCCTCGGTGGTCAGGCGGCAAGACAGCTGCGGGGCCGTGGGCAGGGGTTCGGAGGGGGGGTCGTAGCGAAAGAGCCAGCCGTATCGGAGTGCCAGTTATCGTCCGCAGCGTATGAGACGGACGGACTGGTTTGTGAGGTAATGAGCAAGACCTTTCTGAGAGGGGGGTGCGAGTTCCAGTGTGGAGCTGAGGACTGGGTGGGAGGGATTACGCTGATGGAAAGAATGTGGAGGTGAGGACGAGGGCAAACATCCCCAGAAACATCCGCACTTGTGATAGAGGGTGTTCGGGAGGGGAGGGTTATTTTCCCTCTGTACTTGTAATTGCATGTTCAGTCTTGTACTCTTATTAGCACACGTTTAATGTTTCTTTTTTTCCCTGCTAACTTGTCTTTTCCTCCTTCAGGATCCAAGTATGACATCCTCAGGCCAAGCAAGGTATAGTATCCTCTTAAAATAAGAGCAAGAAATTGAGGGGTTAGGACTCTCTGTAGAGATGCATATTAACTCTAATGGGCAGGAAGAAACCCCTGGAAGGACAGTGCAGTAACATCCCCAACAAGCAGGCAGTCCAAAATGAGCTGCCAGACGGCCGCGCACCGAGTTAGTGGCCGGGGTGTGCGCCTCCCTCGCTGGATGTGGAGACGCAGCCGGCGGTGCGGCGTCCCCTGCTCCGCGCCGGGCGGAACAGGCGTCCTGCAGCCTGAATTCTCTGGCCCGCTGTGCCCGTTACGCAGCTACGGCCGCAGTCCCTTCGCACTGCGGTGGCTATGTGGGTGGTCGCTGCAGGCCACGGGGTGATGCAACACAGTGATGTGCGGTTTTTTTTATTTTGGAGGATCTTTACCATGACCAGCCCTGTTTAAGTTGAAAATCCAGGCGTGCGTCCAGCCAGAACAGGGCCCTAGTTTTTTGTGGCTGATGCAGAACATTTTTGCTAAGGAGGCTGCTGAAGGTGAGCCTGTGGCCTCTGGTTTATGAGAGAGGAAGATTTATTGTGGGATAGCTGTAGCAATTTCCATCCCTGAGTGAACTCAGCTGTTTGTATAGCACAAATTACAGCCTGACTTATTTAAGGAAAAAAAAAAAACACCTAACCAACACAACAACAAAGAAACCCAAATTAGTTTCTGTATGTGCCAGGCTGGAAACTTCAGCAATTCAGCTGCTATTTTATAAGCCACCAAGCCGCGCTTGCAGGCGTCGGGGCCTCTCGCAGGGGCTGGGCAGAGCACTGAGCCCGGGGGCTGCCGGAGCTGCCCAGCCCTGCGAGCCAAGGCCTGCGTGGCTGGTCTGGGAGCTGACGGGAGGCAGGTCCCGAGGGTTCCCCAGATGAAAACGGACATGTAATTAGTGATGAGCACCTTGAACAAATTTTTAACTTGATACTTTCTTCTGGTGTATGTTGTGTGTGTTTTGTTTTTTGTTTTTTTTTTTCTCCCCACAGTTTCTGGTCAACATGGCTAATCCCCATCTTCGGAGCACTGGTCATAGGTTTAATGTATCGCTATTACATGTTGGATGGGAGAACCTCTTGAACTGACCTTGCTGGGACCTCAGAAAGCCTGAAGGAGAGGGCGTGAGAGAGCGCATGCATGCAACACGTGGAGTTCTGCTTCCCTTAACTTCTTCCGCCTTGCTTTTAGCTTTGAGTCTGTCAAGTGATGTTGACCTCCATGGGACCAAGCTAATACCGAACTGTCTATCCTGCCTCTGGGACCCACGGACCTGTCGTACTTTCCTCTTGCGGTGGCAGGGCAAGTGCAGCTTCCCGGTATTCTCTTAGGTTTGTGCGTGGTCTCCCTCGTGTGCGCGCCGTGCGCTCGCTCTCTCGCTCTCTCTTGCTCTCTGAAGTAAAACCACAGACAACCTTTTTTTCTTTCAATGCCTTTTCGTTAAGCCAGACAACGTGAAACAGCTGCTAGTGAGCCTGTGGGTTTGCCTCAGTCCTTTACATAGCGCTGTCAGAAATCAACTGCAAGTTGTCTACAGTCCTCTCCAGAAAAGATGTCCGGAGATACGGTTCCGCAGTAACTTTCCCAGTGCATGCAGGCAACACTAATTGGAGCAGCCAGAAATTGTTAGCTTTGCTACCTCTTTCTGTACGTGTCTGTTTTTAACGGTTAAACAAATATAAGTATTTTAAAAGCAGTTCTGTTAATTTTGTAATATTTGTACTTGTCCCTTTAAAATGTATATTCTGTGAAACGATTTATACCGTGAATCCTGGTTTGTCTGGGTTCTTTCGTGCTGCGGGCGGCAATGCCTGAAACGGGAACTGACATGTGGCTTCTCAAAACGCAGATTTTTCTTTCTCCCTGAGGCCTTGATCCGACACGCGTATTGGAAACAAACTCATCCTCCTTTACTGTGAATGTGCACCAGATGGGGGGGAAACCCAGTAAATCCAGTCTCTTCTCCCTCAATGAAAAGGGAAAAGGGATCCACTTGGGCTTTGTGCATAATGCTGGTTTTGTCGTGGAACACGAGAGGATATTTCTCTCTTGTTTTTGTGTAGTCGGCCTCCACCAGTGCAGAGACAATTTAAGGTACGCCTCATGCACCGAGGCGTGAATCTTTCCAGCTCTTCCAGCACGTTGCTCTGCGGCTTTGGGATCTGCTAAATAAAGGGAATGGGTGTGCTGGTGTCCGACATCCTCCAGCGGTGCTGTACAACGCTGCCCTGACACTGGTTCCTAGCTCAAATGTTAGAGCAAAGCTGATCATCTCTGTGAATTGCAGCAGAAAGGGAAGCGATATGCTGGGGTCCCGCTTGTGAAAACCTCCTGTAGGTCGGCATTTATCTCTTTTCAAAGAACCCGTTATGTTCCCCAGGAGGTCGTGTGGAAGAAATTCTTGGATGTAGAGTTACGCTCTACCTTTTAAAAACAAAGGCCAAGGAACTGCATAGTCCTGGGGAAGGGCGAGCAGTGCTGGGGCTGCGTTGCTCCCTCCGCTCCCCTCGCGGGCTGAAGCGGCTCTTGGATGTCCTAGTGCAAGCTACGTTTTGTCCCTCCTTCTGCCCTGGCTGCTTTGCTGGTCTAGTTCCTGTTTATCCTGTCCTCACAGGAGTCCAGCAGCAGAGTATAAATCTGAGCCGAGGAAAATCCAGTGGGAAGGACCTGGGAAATTCTGTTTAGCTACACCCTAAAGGATAAAGGTGACAGGCCACAGAGTCATGCACTGACATAGGCCTTAAAGTCAGCAACGGGTCATTCAATGTAAGTTTACGGAAAACAGACCGTATCGGTCCAATGTGGTATTTTTGTATTCCAGATGAGTTGAAAATGCACTGATGCGCTGCTTGGCTTCTGCAGGGCATTTGAGTTGGTACGGCAAGGTCTAGTGCCTGATTTAACAAAGCCGATACAAAAATCCACGAGGGCAAATTGAAAACTGAAAGATTTGAGGTTAACAATGGAAGGGCAATAGCCGGTCGGAGAACGTGCTTCAAACCCACCCCAAAGTCAATCCATCCTTGTTTAAGGCTTGGCAGCGACCTGGAGGGAGGAGACGTGCCCCGAAGCAGCGAGCTCGGTGACGGCCGCCTCGCGCGGAGGGTGGGCCGCTGGTAAGGTGGGCGCAAGGCTCTGCACGGGAGAAGGGACGGGCCGGAGCGCTGGAGGCCGGGCGGCGGCATCGCACCTGGGAAGCGCCGCAATGCGGCGCCGCGGGGGGAAGGTCCGGCGCGTTCCTCTCGGCGTTAGTGGGAAGGCTCGGCTGCCTTTGGTGCTGGCGCTCCGGTGGATGAACGCTGTGCCTATGCCTTTGGCTTTTATAAAGCCAGAGAAATGCCATGTAAATGATTAAAAGCTTTAAAAACACTTATGCTGAGAGACGAGCCCAATCTAGCTTATCCAAGGGAAGGTTACAAAATTGTATCAGGGACGTGCTTGCATGTGGAATAAAAACTTTATCAAAGGGCTTTTTGATCTCGAGGGCAGCCTAAAAAAGGCCGCTAATCAACACTAGAGCAGCTCAAACCAGAATGAGGTACTTTTTCCCCATTTATCACAAAGTCGTTAACCAGGAAAACAGTTCAGTGAGGTTTAGAGTGGATTCTCTATCGACAGAACGTTTTAAAGCTGGGAGGCACGTGCTGGCCAAAGCACCGTCTTGCTGAGTCGGGTTAGCCCGGGGAAGTGCGGGGCCCGCTACAGAAGTCACCCGGTTTGATTCCCGGAGCCTCAGGTTAGCCCGAGGAACGGGGCTGGGGGCGGCGCCCAGTGCGATGGCGGGAGCACGTCCGTGTTCTCCACAGGCGTGGCTTTTACCTGGATTTTGGCATATGGCAGTTTCTTTTACATACGGTTTTCCTGGCGCTCTCTGTCTGCAGTTGCCTTTCGGAAGCCCTGGATACCTTTTTGCCATCAGATCTTGTCCTCTCGCTATTTACCGTTGGGAAAACTGCCCGTTAATTCCCATTTGTTACGGAGCCTTTCTGATGTTGCTGCTCTTTCCTTTTAACTGCCTGGGGGAGACCTTCAGTCTTGTGCCAGGGCTTCCGAGAGCTGTTCAGAGCCTTGTCCGAGGCTGTGTGGAAACCCAAGCAGGCTCTGCCAAACAGCTGCCCCTTTTCTGCACACGTGCCAGCCCCCTCAACGATCGAGGTGCTCGAGATGCATTTACAGAAGCCACATCGAAGTCTTTGCCCTCTCCGTTACTTACAAGCCTAGGACAGCGTCTGCCAGTCTGCCCAGCACAGGTATCAGTTTTACTGGTCTGTCGTCCTGCAGATCCTTCCCAGAGCTCTGCCGACCGGAGCTGGGGCTGGTCTGAAGGACGACACGGATGCGGCGGGCCCAGGCTGGCGTGAGCCTGGTGTCCTCCCGGCGCTGAGCTCCCCTGCCCGCGGCTTCCTCCGGCGAGGCGGTGGGGGCCAGCCCACCTCTTCTCATTCCTTTTGTCTTTTCTTCTTCTGGCTCGCTGAATGATGGGTCCCACAGGTGTGAGACTGCTCAGTCAACAAAGGAGGCATTAACCAGGCTTGTTTGCCTGTTTCATTTGAGGATTAAATAAAGACAATTCCAAACCTTTGTCCTTATGCTGAACTTCTCGCACAGCAAATGTTTGCTGCCAGGTCCAGGTGCTGTCTCGGCTTTCACCCTTCGAGAAAGCTCTCTTGGTGAAATCAGAGCTGGGTGTGTGTGCTTTGCTTCCTTCAGGTGCTTTGGAAGAGGAGTTGAGTGAAGAACTGTAAACACAAGCATGGAGGCAGCTTCGACAGTTAATGCAACCCTATTTTAGCTGCCTCGGGAGCGCCGACGGGACTGCGCTGGTCTCTTCTGCCTCTCCACGAACCCGAATTCCCTGACAAAGCAGAATGTAACTTAATTGGGTTGATGGTTTGTGGAGGATGGGTAGGAGGTCTGAGCGTGTTCCTGGTTTTGCTGGAATGAGCTGATAAAGGGGAGGAATCGCGAGGGAAGGAGACGCGGAGCTCTCTGCGCCACCGAGGTCGGACCTGGGAGCCTTGGCCACTGCTGCGGGGGGGACGCGGGCTGGGGGTGGTTGGGCAGTGCTCTGCTCTGGGGCAGGAGTACCCATGGAACGCTGTTTCTTGTACCCAGAGACCGTCTGCCCGGCGGGACATGCTGGGTTGTGTATTTTCTGTGTTCAATAAAGGTGTACAGCAAGCAAGCGCACCGTTCTGTCTTACAACTGGAGCAAAATGTTTAGTTAATCTGTCCCTGTGTGAAGGCGCTGCTCGACTGCCAGCCTGGGTGGCCGCCTGTCCCGTGCGGCTTGAATAGCCAGCATCTGCTATATTTTACAACCCCGACAAGCTCCTGTCACCTGTACTTGAGGCACAGGGTCTCTACTGCACCTCAGTGGGAATTACAGTCAGACAAGAGGATTTGGGGTGGGAGGAGTAGTCGGCAGCCGCTTGCTGGTTCCCAGAACAATCCTCCCCCTCTGCCAACGTCTAGGGGGGAAAAATGGGTATTAAAGAGTGCTGCGTTGGTGTAAGGTGACTGAAGCAGTAGCTTGAGTTCTTGAAAACACTGATGTGTAGAGGTAGTGCAGTTGGAGCGGGAAAATGTTGGTTGTGGCAACTGTTTTGCTTAAAGCTGATTAGTAGTTAAAGCTAAGGTGAACTATGGCAGACGCAGGATTTGCCTTCCTGTCAGTAGAGGAAAAAAAATCTAGATGGCATCAGTTAAAGCTGAGCCTGTGCCAAAGACGATCTGCAGAGCCTTGTAACCAAGCAGTACAATTGCCCTTGCAACATGTCGGGAAAGCAGCGGGCTGGGGATAGGCGCTGCGCGAGCAATGCAACTCACTTTTTGGGGGTGGATGGGGTTTTCTACAGAATTCAGCCCGTAGTGATCTAAATGTGGATCGTTACTAAGTTTGCGGGTATTAAGCGTTATGCAATCCTTCTCCTCTGTTCTTCAATTGCTTAACTGTAATGAAGATCTCTGCGACCGGCTGATGTATTTACATTGCCAGGTGCTGTCTTGCTTTTCCAGTTTTGGGAACGTCTGCTCTCGCTTCAGCAGCTGCTGATTCTGTACAATCTTTCACACTGTAATTATAATGGGATTTTTAATAATCGCAGCAGGGGAGCTGTGAGGGGTCCCTACGTAATCCTGATACACTCGTCACCTCTTAGGAAGTGCGATGAGGCAGCAAAGAAGGTATGGAAGCAAGTTTTGTCAGATAAGGAGCCGTAAAGTGTGTGACAGCAATGCTGTCTCTTGCCTTCCGCGTGAGCGTTGGCAGCAGAGCATCGCCTTGTGCCGGCAGAAGCTCAGCTACAGCAGCGCAGGGGAGCACAGGCTCCTCACTGCACGAAGAGCGTGTGGGAGGGTTGTGTTCAATGGAAAGATGAAATGGAGACCACGAAATACATCTCTCATTTTACACGTATACTTACAAAAGCACAGTCTCGCTCTTCCAAGCATCGAGGAGAATTGGCAGGGCATCCAAGACAGAGATAATAAAAAATTAGGGGAGTCCAAATGCTCCGGCACCTCTCGCTAGTCCCACGTCTCAGCCTTGGCTGTGTGTGCAGTGGTACACTGCCCTTTGCTGGTGCAGGGAACGCTGAGATAGTTCGGGGAGAGGAAGAGAAGTCACCCAGCGCCTGTGTCAGAGAAGGAGGTGACACAATGATCGGCACGTTGGTCTGTCTGTACTGTCCCGTCTTGACTTCATCCTAATGAAGCTAGCTATTGCTTACATTCTAATCTCTCCCAATTGGTAAATCTCCAACGACTATTGTTTTCCCCTCCAAAGACTATTTTTACATTAAAGAGTATTTTTTAATACTTCCTTGAAAGAATCACCAGCTGGAGAAGGAAGTGCTTTAAAACACCCCAAACACCACGTTTGGTCCATCTCTGTCCTCCCAACCCGGTCCCCAGCAGCCGCTGCAGCACCGGGCGCCTGGGCCAGAGCCACCGCTGCCATCACACCGTGCCGTCTTCACGTGCCATTCACCCATATCTCCTCATACTCATGGGCAGCATCTTATTTCCTTTCTCTATTGATTTGAAACATGCTTAGCATAAACAGCATCCTGTGCTGGTTTCCAAGCTGTACCCAGAGCTCCAGAGAGGAAACCAGTCTGCAGGTGCTGGCTTTGTTTCCAGCCGAAACAGGGCATTGGGAATGGGAGAAAGAGGAGAGAAAACACAAGTGCGGTTCGTGTTCTTGGAGGGGGAACCACCGTTGCATGAAACGCTGCCCAAAACACTGCTCCTTTTCCAGGAACATTTCACGCTGGCTGCAGGGAGATGGGCGCTTGGGAATGCGCGCAGCCCTCCCGCGGGCGGACCTGCTGAGCCGAGGTACTCCCGGTAAAGCAGTTTGGGAAACATGCCCAACTCGGGAGCGTGCCTGCCGGGATGCACCACCCCGCACAGCATCACCGGCCGAGCGCTGCTGCTGCGGAGGCGAAACAGCTCTGGGTGCAGAAGACATTGGCATGGGGAGGAGGCTCCTGCTCTCCGTGCCTCCGGATGGGTCCTGGCCGCTGGCTCCGCAGCACCTGCGCGGCTTCTTATGGGAACAGGACTGTTATCTCGGGGCCAAATTCCCCACGTGGGTGCAGCAGCGCAGGAGCCGCCGGGATGTGCCCCGGCCGGGATCCGCAGCGCCCGGGCTGACGTCCAGGTTTGCGGGGATGCTCAGACACTGCAGAGCCCGCAAGACCCGAGGAAAGCCCCGCAGTTTCTGATGGTTCCCCCCGCGCCAGGGAGGCCACGGCAAGGGCTGAAACGGGGCCGCTGCCTCTGGAGAAGGAGAACCTGCAGCCCCTGTCCCCGGGAAGGACGGTGCTGTCGCTCACCTTTGAGCACAGCCAGCCTCTGTACCCGGCCCCGCTTGCCCAGGAGAGGCAGGATTTCAGCGCTGCCGCTTTCGCGGTGCTGCTGGGCTCTTCTGCAGCCACTGGCTGGTGGCACGAAGGTTTTCTTGGCAGTGGTACCGTTCTGTGGGGAGTTAATTTTTAGTGAGGACAACAGACAGAAGGGCCAAAATGTTTAACTTGGACAAGCTGTGCCGAGGAGCCGTCAATCCGGTTCGTGCAGCCGAGCACAACAGAAATCTCCCGCATCTTCCGTGGGGGCTGCGACCCAGCGGGGTCACAGACACCCCCGGGGTTCACAGAGGAGGGTGGTGGCAAGGACCCGCCGCTTTGTCAGGGGACAAGCCGGGGGTCTCCAAAACCCCAGAGAAATGTCTCTGCGTGACGTGCTCCAGACGAACCGCAGCGCGGGCAGGCGAGGACCCGGCTGCCTTGGCTCCCCGCGGCAGGACCGGGCGGCGCGGGGGGAACCGGGGTGCTCCTTCCAGAGCGCCGAAAAGGTTCTTGGAGCGACACCACGGTCCTCCTTGTCCCAGAGCACAACTGCCTTAACTGCAAGCAGGACCCACCCATCTGCCGTCGTTTCAGGCGGTAAGTCACTCGCTAACCTCTGCGTCCCTGCCAGCGCAGCCTGGGGAAGCCGAATGTCAGCGCGTGACGCTGCAGTAAGTGGAAAATCGTTAGAAACTTATGTTGGGATGGTGTTAATTAGTAAATTGGTGGCTAGAAGTCAGGCATGCTTGTCCCAGCTCTGTTCCTTCCATAACGAGCTCTGTGTACTTACAGCTGGAGGATGGGGAGCCCGAATAACCCGGGCGATGTTTCTGTGCTGCTCTGTTACAGGTGATAGCACTATGCAAACTGAGAGCTTATCCCTTACAGCCTGCAGGAGAGGAGGAGTTAGAAACAAATCTTTTTGGTAAACATCATAAGCCCCTCAGAAATTGGGAAATGTCCTTAATGGAGTCAATTATTAAAGCTTTCAACTGAAACAAAATAAACTTGTTTTTACTGCACCAACTCAAATCGCTCTTGCCTCCACAGCACCCGGCAACAAGTGCTGCCTGTTACAGACAGAGGACGTATCCTGCTGATATTTAGACAAAGCAACACTTTTGTTTGGTTAATTAAGATGACCTGAAGCATTGTGCTAAGGTTTTCAAAAGGCACGGCAAATCTGTGCCGTCCGGTGCTTCGCAGGCCCCGTCCGTCCCGCCGCCCCGGGGCTCGCTGCGCTCCCGGTGCGGGAGCTCAGAGCCCGGCGGCCGGTGCCAGGCCTGGCCCAGGTCTGTGCCCGAGCTCTGCCTTCCCTGACTGCAGAGGGGCGGCGGCGGGGCGTGGGAGCGCAGAGCTGCAGGAGGCCTTTCAGTTCGCTAGGGTCAATCCTCCTTTTACAAATAAGCCATCGTTAACTCCGGTTCGCTGTGCCGTGCTCCCACCAGACAGGGTCCCGCCATCTGTCCTAGGATGATCAGAAACTCCCCCAATCCCCAGCCCCAGTGTTCCAGGGACCAGGTCGTACGTACAGGTCTTGTGTTGCTGTCGTCCTTTCATTCATACCCATTCTCTTCCTCCCAGGCGTTCATGGAGAGTAACCTCAGCATTCACTGTGCTAAATTACAGAAAAAAAGAGTATTTTTCCTCCCTTATGAACGAGGCTATGATCTCCCTTCCAGGCAGCTGCTCTAGCTGGAATTAATCCATAACCACACATAAAGTGTCCCAGAGGAAGGTTTCCTGGAGCCTTAGACCCTGAAATACCTAATTCTCCATCGGCGTGGGAATCACATTGCCCGCCACATTCCACCCAAGCTTCATGACAAAATCCCCGCACCGACAGCTAACGCCACCTCGTGAGTGCCAGTTGTGTTCTGTCCTTCGCTGTTTCCAACTAATAGGGCAATAATTTGTCATAGAAAATCTCAGTTTTTAAGCTTGTGACCTTCTGCTGTGGAGTTGCACATCACCCCCAATGCACCGCTCTTTGGGATCGTACCGCTGCCCGGGGGTGCCGTTCGATCCCGTCCCGCACAGGCAACATTTTGTGTTGCTGTTCATTAGCACCCGCCTGCCTTTTGTGTTATCCTCTTCTACCGTGCTGTGCTTTAGGAGAGTGTTATTCCTTATTCTGCACGGCGCGGGACGTGAACCTACTGACGGCAGCCTCTGAAAAATCCTTGCTGAAATATTTAATGAAACACGAGGAAAAAGCCCAAGATAATGACTGTTCTTCTACTGGTAGAAGCACCCCTTATGTGGTGTTAGGCCAGCCTAAATAGAAAATAGTTACATTTTTAAAAAGGAGAAAAAATATTGACTTATGCTATGGAAATTGACACAGATCTTTCCTAGAATTAAATATAAACACAAAAGGGTAAACACTGCAGCTTTAAAAATAGCTTCTAATAGCATCAATGACACAGCTGCCTCAGTACTCCTACAACTTGAATAGCAGGTTTTGCCTAACGATCTCAGTACTTATGGGAGTTATGGGACGGGGAAGATAAGGGACAGAGAGCTGTAGGGAGCAAACTCCCGCCCTGGGACACGCTCAGACAGCAGCGAAGCCCGAGCGGAGCCCGGGTCGGACGCTTGCCCTGCCGCCAATGGGCCACGGAAGCCTAGGTGCCTCCTGAGGCAACCAGCTCGTGTTTACACATCACGGCTGCTGCTCTCGGAGGCAAGGATGGGGGTGCTGCTCCGGCTTTATTCCTGGGATTGAGCGGGAAGAACCATTTCTTTTACGGGTTTTAAGTGGCCCCTCGCTTTTCTCCTTTTAAAACCCTTATGAACCAGCCAAATATTCAGGAAACCAGCGGATCACACACACCAGCTCCCAGTCCTTAAAATCAAACCTTGCCCAGCCGTCAGCCACGCAGCCTGGGGTCCGCCGTCCTGTCCCCGGCTCCCGCGTGGGGGTGCGGAGCTGCTGCTGTCTCGTGCCAGCAGTAGCGCCGGGCGGCAATCCCGAGGGCTCCCAGCCGCCCCGTGCCTCCATCACGAGGATGAAGTTACCGCCAGTGTCACACGCTCGGTGTTGTCTCTTCTCCAGGGACACCGCTAACAGAAACTACTATAAAACAAGTTTCCTGCCAACCTCAGCAGCTCTAATGAGTCAGGAAGCAGTAAGCTGGGAATAGGGGAACTGTTGACAGAGCCTAATTATTTTCTGACAGTCTTTCTAGCACAGTTAGAAAATAAAACACCTACATAGGCTTCAAAATTGCAAATGGGGTTAGCAATATTACGCATGCACCTGCTAATTTATCCCCATGATCCTGGTTTAGGCTCCTTCCCCCTCACACCTGCTGGTATCCAACTGCTTATGCAGGGAGAAGAACTTCATTATAAATAAGAAAAAACACCTTAATTACACAGAAGACATAACTTCTAATGAGAAGTCTCCTGTTTCAGTGCCTGACAGGTAATTGTTTAGGATTTTTGTGTATTTTAGTTACATTTATTCCATATATTATCATCGCAAAATCAAGGCACGTGCAGAACGCGTTGCCGCATTACACAGACGTGCGAGCGAGAACCGACTCCTGGAGGAGCCGCCTCGGCCGCGTCCCCGGCCACGCGATGCTGCTCCTCAGTTCATTCGGATCCCTGACCGGAGCTGGACGAGGTTCCCCCTCCGCCTGGCGAGCAGCAGCCGCCAGCTCACGCTCCAGGAAAAACACGTGAAAAAGAGCAGACGCGGACGGAGATCCCGCCCCGGGAGCGTGTCCCAGGCCTTGGGGATCGGCAGTTCCCCGACCCAGGACTCCAAAGGCAGAATCCCAAGCGGAGCCCATCTCCTAAATCTCTGCTGCGGTGACTGGAACCCCCCCGACAGCCACGAGGCGCCCCAGCTGCGGTCCCTCCTGCTCCCAAAAGGGACACAGATTTCCTTTACTGTGTTATTTCAACTTTTGCTGTTTGTGTCACTTCCACAGTTCGGATCCTGCTCACTGTTTCCACCACAGGCACCGGTTGGAGTTTGCCCTTCCAGGACATTAAGGGGTTTGCCCATCATCCAAACTGACATTTGAAAATGACCTGCAGAGCTCGTATGAAGAATTCCCCAGCCAATCTACCTAGGCTGGCATTGAAACTGGATGTTTATCCAAAACGAAAGGCACGAAATGTTCAAAAATCATAAAAGTAAGGAAAAATGCACACCGAGCTCAGCGGTCATTCACCCACAACCTCCTTTAGCATATAAGCTTCTCCAGCTTCCAGTTTCATTTGTGATCAAGACCTGGAGCCCAGCACCAACCCTGGGGCCAGAGGACTCAGTCCCAGGCTGGCTTTTGGGCTGTGCCAGACGCCGGCTGATCTTCAGAGCAGCGGGTATGAATCCCTCCTGCACTGTCCCCTAATTCTCCTGGGCAGGGAGCACAAGCTGGGTTTCATTTGCTGTCCAACAGCACAGCAACACAGCGTGATGCCAAGTGTGTGGCCTGGGGCTGCTGAGAACACCCAGGAGAAAGGTTTGATCAAACATTGTAGTTGCTTTTGTGGCTTAAACCTCACCCAGATCTTGGGCAAGTCAGGGGAGGTCGGAGGCTGAGGGCCCGGCTGAGATTCATTGGTAAATGTAAACCTCTCTCTGGCCTTGCTTCATCAGGTTCGTCCTGTTCATGTGAAATTTTTCTCTGTCTTGGGAAGCGGTAGCAGCTTTCCTTTCCCTGGGTGATACGTCACCAGCAACTGTTTGGTGCTGGTCTTCTCCAGACAGCCTCAAGAATTCCCCGGCAATTCAGTGAAGAGGCATGGCCACCAGAAGTGAAAACATAAGTTTAAAAAGTCCTTTAAGTAAGCTCTCCCCACGGCTATCCGCCAGCAATCTGAGACACGGCATGATTAATGTGCTGCTTCATGGCATCCCCTGGCCAGCGCCATCAGTCGGACACGTGCAACGGCCCGAACACCCTCCCATCCTCTGGCCTGTGAAGTCTTTTCGCGCATCCACCTGCACCTCTTCTTTTTGCTTCACTGCTCCTTTTGACATACCTTGTAACGCAAGCTGGATTTCAAAACTAAGACAAGGAGGTACAGTCCCACCTTCCCTGGCAGCGCCTCTGCTGCGTGCTCCACATGGCTTTTCACATGCTAGGGTCCGCAGAAGGAGTTTACGGCTCCAACTGGACTCCAGTAAACTCTGTACTTGTGTTGTTGACCTGTCTCGGTGCGGTTACTTCCCCGAGTCCCACTGCTCCACGCTGCGCCCGGGCCTAATCGTATTCAGTCATTAAAAAGGCTAACTGTGCGGGACTGCCCTCTCCTCCCAAAGAGCAGATTATCTATCCTTTCTTCAAATTTGGCCTTTGCTCATCGCTCCCACCTCTCTGACGATAGCGCACGGCTCTCGGAGCGCCCCAGAGCCTGTCTCCGAGCATGTCATCCCCTGCCTCCCTCCCTCCCATCTGTTATCATGAACTTGCTTTAGAAGTTAACTCCAGGCTGGGTAAGCCATAGGTGGGGACTGAACAGCTGTGCTGTTACTGCCTCGCTCCACAGAGGATCGGGATTCCTTTTTTCTCCACCTTTACCCTCATTCTGTGTTGTCATCGGTGCTCTACCAGCTCTGCCCTTCCTGGGACTCTGCAAGACTCTTCACAGCCAAAAGCCCTCCCTAAGCCAACTGGCTTCGGACACGGCTGTATGGGACTGCGAGCTCTCGTGGGGAACGGCTGCAAGAGGCGGTCGTGGCTTGCTGTTTGCTCTTGTGACTATAGCCGATTCCAGAGACATTTGCCCCAGTTCTGGGTGTGAAGCCAGCCCTGGGGACACAGCGTCATTTGAGAGCTCTGCCTGCCAGTGGCATTCCCACCGCTCCGTGTCCTGCCTGGGCACACCTGCCTCAGGATGCCCAGGGTAACGCCTCGGTGGCTGCAGGACCACTGGGCAGCAGAAGGTGGCATGAACACAGCTTGCCTCGGTCGGGCAGAGGCACTTAGCTTGGGTCTTGGCCACAGGGAGAATGTTCTTGTGCCACCTGCATCTGTATTCACAACTAAAAGAGCCGTCGGCCGCGGGGTGACCCGTCCCTGCTGCGGCGTGACTCCTTCACAGTCACGTAGCCGCTGCTGCTGTGCTGATAATGTCTGGGATTTCGGCGCTGTTGGGTCTTGCTGGCCAGTGATGAACTCCTTTGGCTGCCAGAAGCAGTGGAGCTACCTGCTCCATCCCCGATTGCTCCGTCTCTCATCACTCCCCTTTCAGGAGTAAGATCTGTTTATCTTCCCTGCCAAAGACCATCTGTTAGTAGCACCTTCTCAGAAAGCCTTTGTTTCCCTCGTTACTTAGACAGGAGGTGATTTTAGCAGAGTCTTACATTTTTTTTCCCTGGACGCTTCCCAAATGGCTTGATTTTGTAGTGCCAGTGTAGGAGTAGCTCCCTCTCTTCTCAGGGGAAAGGTGTTCCTCCCTCGCTGGGCAGGGCAGGGCAACTCTCCCTGGCACAGATGAATTCACCTTCCCTCCCAGGGCTGCCAGGTACGCGATTGCCGAAGGGGGGATCTGGCCCTTCAGCTCTTCTGGATATGACAGCCTCACAGCTCTTTTGTCCCCTCTAAACTTCCCATCATAAAAATAATTGCCAGTTGTTGAGTAAATTTATCAGCTAATCCTTTTAATTCCACGGCCATATAATCTGAGCTTGCCGCGGCACTGTGCTGCGTATATTCAGCTCTCCTGTTTTCTCCTGCATGCTCTGACAGCTATACAAGGCCCTTGTGCAGTTCAGCTAAATAATACCTTTAGACTCATGCTTTGAAATTCATTCTTTCTTGAATTTATAGCTTATTTCAATCCCTTAACATTGCTATGGTTGGCAAATTGCTTCGCTGATTTTTGTATTGGGTAATGTAACAGTTCAGGTGGGCTGCGGTCCTGCAGTCACGCTGAGCTGAGCTGAGCTGAGCTGAGCTGAGCTGTGTGCGGGCTGCCCTGAGCAAGCCTCACCTCTCCACTGCATAACCTGCTCTGTGCTGGCACTAGTGCTGAGCAGGACCAAGTCCAGCCAGGAAACTGATGCCATTGCAAAATAACCTGACAAAAAAGAAGTATTACCTTCAGGCAGACTGTTACCCCCACTCACCACGGGACTGAAGGAGCTCTAGTGCCGGGCATGGGGAGGGGGTGAACTACGTGGTTTAGGGAACAACTACCTCTTTCTACGGCAGCTGCCGGTAACATCGAGTTACAGCGACGGTCTCCCAGGCACTGCTGCAGCGATGCGGTGACGCAGCTGTGGCTGTCACAGGGCTGCCTCTGCCCCACGGCCAGCCTCTACGCCTGCTGCATCTGCTTTGGCGTCCACCTGGACGTTTGCTGAGGGGCTTCCTTGCATGCACTTGGAAAACCAGTGGAGCCGGCGCAAATGCCACGAGGACGTGGCCAGGGCAGGGCAGGGCGCCGGGGTCTGGCAGAAGCACTTTGTGCTGCAGCAGCCGGTGGTGGGAGCAGCAGCCCTCCTCCCTTACGGCTGTAGTCACCATGAAATCGGCTCAGCTGCAGCACCTGGCACGGTGAACTCGGTCAGCGCTGGTCTGTGGCTCATGAGAGGTGGTGGTCATACAGCTGTTCAGCTGCCAGGAGCTAAATTTGTCAGGTCACACACAGAGATGTGCTGGAAAACACACCAAAGGGCCTTGCAGCACAGCCTCCACCTCTGCGACACGAACCGTGCCTCCTTGCCACGGGAGGATACCCAGGGACAGCGACCGGGGTTTCAGTATTAACTTTAATTGGTCAGATGAAGAAAAGCGCAAGATTCAGCACAGGAGGGACAGAGTGACGACTTCAAACCGTGCAGGAAAGGAGTGCTGGTGTCTCCTAGCAGAGCTCATTCACACGCTGCTGTTTCAACAGGCAGCGGTGATCCTTGCAGCTCTGCTGCCTGCAGTTCGCAGCTATTTCCTATTCCCTGCGCATGGGAACGAGCCGATGTCTTTCCAGGACAACAAACAAGTGGCAACAACTGGTAGCAGTTAAATGCAGTGGGTGAGTGCCCTGGGTGATGCACAAAGCTTACTGCGCCTGTGATCTTCCATTAAGGACCCGCAAAGGACCCCCAACTTACCCACATGAACCATCCCTCCCCTTCCCACCCTGGCTTCCCACCACCACCGGTCGGGAGCTGCGCTTGTTCTCAGGGTGTCAGCCGCTTTCAGAGGGTACCCGTACCATCTCTTCACCCCTGTGAACAGCTCAAATGACATACAGCTCCCCAGCAGCTAGCAGACCATGCAAGTGTCCATGAAATGCCTTCAGCTGTAATTCCAGGTCTGCTTCCCTTCGCTTCCCATTGCTCCGTTAACACAAGGATTTCTTTTGCTCGGGTAACATTTGCAGAAATCAGCTCTCCGAAGGACTGCTATCTGGCTGCTCCTCCGCTCCTTTCAGTGAGGGATATTTTTGCCAAAGTCAGCCATGCAGAACTCAGCAGTGGGACTCTGCCCTCTGGAAGCTGGTAACCCCTCCTGGCCCTTGCCTACCTTAAGAAACAGCCAAGCAGGCAGCCGGATTGCCACAAGGAAATGCTACCTGCCAGCTGAATGATAGAGCAGTGATTACTGCAAAACCCTCTGGAAGATTTTTAACTCAGGAGGACCCTCGTGCCTGGCTTGAAGCAAATGAGCAACATCCTCACATGATGCCGCCTGCCCGCTCCACTTGGCACAGGAGCTGCCAGAGCAGAGGAAAAAGCCTGCGCAAGCTCCGGGCACAGGCAGCGGAGAAACTCGCTTGGCACTTCTGAAAGGCAGAGGCGCAGCTCTGCTGGCAGCCGCAAGCAGCCGGGGACGTGTCCAGGAGGCATCGACAGCCTATTCTGAGCAAAACGCATCAGTGCCGCTCTTGTTTCACATGGCAGCACGCAAGTGGCCAGAACTGTTCCCAGGGATGATTGTACTTACTGTGAAGGAGGGAAAACCACCTTGCTTTATCTGTGGTTCAGCCTCAGAAACGCTCTGTGCAGAGGCATGGTAAAAAAAAAACACATTTAATAACAATTGTGTTGGTGAACACTGCTAAGCACCCTGAAACAGCACCAGAATTACCGTGTGCTGTAACGAGCACTCCCCAGGGAACGGGACGGCCGTGTCCAGGCTGTATCCGCCCAGGGAAGGGTCCTGCGGACCTCCGCGCTCGAGGGAGGCACACACACCGTGGGGAGGGGCTGGTCACCAGGCAGGACCCCGGTGTGATGGTCTCCACACGGCAGGATGTGCTGCCCCGCTCCCCAGGGCGCAGGCCAGCTGCCTTAGCAGGCAACAAGGCAACTCCTTAAGGAAGAGGTGGAGAGCCTTGCTGGGCAAATGCTCACACACCCAGGCACGAGTCGGTGCAAAACTGGAACGGGTGAGTACGCGAGAGGGGCACGAATGGCAGATAGGGTAGGGTAGACAGTGACAGAAAAGTATGTTAGAGTCTAGACACAAATGAGCCCTTGGACAGTGCTGAAATCTGTCGACGTACTCCACAGCTCGAGCACCGTGCCCTCTTGAAACGCCACGAATGACGCTGAAGCCAGGCAGAGGAGAGGAAAAGCCAGCACAGCTCCGGGGGATTAAAGCAGCACGTCTGGGATGAAAGAGATACCCAACTTCAAATAAAACCAAACGCGAACCGCGTGGTTGCCATCATTCTTCCACGGGGCTGTGAACCGGGACGCCGTGTGCGTGCCACGCCACACCGACTCCGCAGGCGCCGTCTCGGCGCCCTGCTTGTGGGGGCAACATGGTGGAACAAAACCCGGCGCTTGAAGCACCGAAGCAGCAGCGCTGCAAACATGAGAGTGTGCTCGGACGTCTGGTGAGGACGCCAGGCAGGAGGCTGCCCCACAGTGACCGACCGACCAGCGGGCAGCCGGCGGTGGGGCGTCCTCAAGGCATCTCCAGAAACCCTCCCGAGCACCGCTGTCCCACCTGGCAGGGTATGGCCAGTGTCTGCAAGATGCTGAGTGTTTTTGGAGAGCAATTTTGCCAGGATCTGAGAGCGGACTGACACAGGAGCCAGCTGCAGGAGGGACGGGAGCCAACCTTTTGGCGACCCAGTCCCCGTGGTGAAATCGGACCCTCTGCCGAGCCGGAGGTATGCGCCAGCTGTTCACAGCTCCTTCCTCCTCCATTTTTCACAGCTTAAGCATTTGCCTGGCACCTCCGTTCACTCGCACAGAAATCCCTCTCGCCTTCTGATCCCTTCCCTATTTCCAAAGCAGATTTTTATTATGTTGGAAAAGTTATTTTAAATCTGTGTGGGTGACCTTCCCTTATCTCCTCCCCCTTCTTAGCGAGGGAAAGGGGCCCCAAACCCCCTCTCCTCCTCAACTTTTGAGAACTACTTTCTCCAGATCACTGAGACCCGGGGTACTGGAGCAATCACCAGCTGGGCAATCATGAGCTGTATGAAGTTTAACAAGGGCAAGTGCCCGGTTTTGCCCCTGGGGTGTGGCAGCCCTGGCTGCACAGGCAGCCTGGGGAATGAGAGGCTGGGGAGCAGCTCTGCAGAGGGACCTGGGGGCTCTGGCCGACAGCAAGGTGAACACGAGCCACCAGTGTGCCCTGGCAGCCCCGAGGGCCAGCCGTGCCCTGGGGGGCACCGAGCCCCGCATCGCAGCCAGGCGAGGGGGGGATTGTCCCGCTCTGCCCCGCGCTGGGGCGGCCTCACCCCGAGCGCTGTGGGCAGTGTTGGGTGCCGCAGGACATTGAGGGTATAAAGGTACCGGAGAGTGTCCAGAGGAGGGCTGCGGGGTTGGGGAAGGGTTTAGAGGGGAAACCGTACGAGGAGCGGCTGGAGTCCCTGGGGTTGTTCAGCTGGAGCAGAGGAGGCCGAGGGCAGCCTCATGGCGCTCTGCAGCCCCCTCCCGAGGGCAGGAGGAGGGGCAGGGCTGGTCTCTGCTCTCTGGTGCCCAACGCCAGGACCCAAGGGAACGGCAGGGAGATGTGCCAGGGGAGGGTGAGGCTGGGCATTAGGGGAAGGTCCTTCCCCCAGAGGGTGGTGGAGCCCTGGCACAGGCTCCCCAGGGAGGCATCACGGCACCAGCCTGGCGATGTTCCAGAAGCACTTGGACAAGGCCCTCAGAGACACGGTGTGAATTTGGGGTGTCCTGTGCAGGGACAGGAGCTGGGCTCGATGGTCCTTGTGGGTCCCTCCCAGCTCAGGGCATTCTACGGTTGTGCCTGTTTTCACAGAGCACACGCCGCCTTTGTCTCTCCCCACGCAAACGGCCCGGTGACGCCCTCCCCACATTCCCGTCCTGCTCGCTCAGAACCCCCCCAACTCTTTATGTGGGCCGATGGGAACCGGGCTTTGGCCGCACCGCCGGCCCCCTGCGCCCCGCGGCCGAATGGCCCCGAGGGGCCGCAGCCGCCCCACCCGCCGCTCGCCCCCCATCTCATCCACCACCGGGCGGGAGGCAGCGCCCTCCCGGGGGGGGCACCACCGCATCCCGCCCGGGCTCCGGGGAGGGAGGGCGGCTCCCTTCCGCTAGCAGCCGCCGGCCGGGCTCCCGAGGCCGCCCCCCGCCCGCGGCCCCCCAAGAGGGGCCGAAGTTCCAACCCCCCCGCCCCGTTCTAGACGGTTCCGCGCCCCCCGCCACCGCGGCGGCTCTTCCGCCCGACGGCCCCCCACCCTCCGCTCCCGCCCCGCCCCGCCCCGCCCCACCCCTCCCTGTCTCGCATGCGCAGTACGGCTGCGGCGGCGGCGGCCGGGGGAGGGCGGCCGCGGGCCGCGCTGCGCATGCGTTCCAGGTCCGGCCGATAGGCTGTTCCACCGCCGCGGCTCCCCGCCCGCCGTAGCGCATGCGCGGGCTGGCGGCGCCGGGGTTCCTTGTCTGCGCCCCCCGCCCCGCTGCTCGCGCAGGCGCAGAGCAGTACCGGAGGGGGCGGTCGGGCGCGTTCTGTTGGCAGCAGCCGGTTCCTGTCAGCGGCGGGTGGCGGTGGCGCCCGGTCCCGACGGCGAGCGAAGCCCCCAGCCTGGCCCAACCCGGTCCCGTTGGCGGCCCCGACGTGCGGAGCGCCGCGCTCTCGCCTGCCGGTGTCTCCCCTCCGCACCCCGGGGCGGCGGAGGCAGCAGCGCTCCCCTCCCGGCCCGCCCCCCCCCCCTCCTCCCGCCGCCCCCCTCGCCCCTGCCGGGCCGCGGAGCTGCGATGCCCTCGGACTTCATCTCTCTGCTCAGCGCTGACCTCGACCTCGAGTCCCCCAAGTCCCTCTACTCCAAGGGTGAGTGTGGCACCGGGCCGGGGAGGCGGGGCCGCAGGGGGGGGGTGCCGTGCCCGCCCCGTTAACCGCCGCTAACGGCCGGGCCCGCGCGCCGGCCCCCCCCCCCCCCCCTTCCTTCTCCTCCTCCTACTCCCGGGGCCGGCAGGGAGCCTCGTCCGCCCCAGGGCCCCCCCCCCGCCCTGCCGCCGTCGGGATGCTCGCCCCGCCGCGAGGGGCCCCGCCGGGGCCGAGCCCGGCTCCCCCGGCCGCATTCCTGGCCCGGCCGCAGCCGCCTCAAGAATGTGTCCCGACAGGTTCCTGCGCCCGGGGCCCGGCGGCGGCCCCCGCGGGAGCCCTCCTCCCCTCCCCCGCCCGCCCCGGTGCCGAGGACGCGGCCCCCCTCGCCGCCCCGCTGACCTCGCCGTTCGGGGATGCCGGCCCAGCCCCGCCGGAGCCCGGGTCGGGCGCCTCGGCCGGGAGCCGGAGGGCGAAGTAACGGGGTGGGGGGGGCATGGGCAGCTCGGGGTTCCCCGAGAGCTGCTCGCCGAGTTTCTCGGAGGAGGGTCGTGGTGGAACAGGCGGCCTCGGCGGCGAGGCGGACACTTCGATTCGGGTTAGAAAGGGGCAAAGAGCCCGGGAAGCGGAGAGCTGGGGGTACTGGGGGGTTCAGACCATCCCCCGGCTGCGGGGGCCGGCGGGACCCCGGGGAAAAGGGGGTTGCCGAGGGGAGGCGGCCTGTTTTCCAGACCCGCCAGCTCCGCTTTGGGAAGCGCGGGGATGCGTGCCTTAGCGCAGACCGAGCTCCCGCACCGCTCTTAACTCGCCTGCTCGTATTTAAAGGACCTGCAAGTCGCTGCTCGCAGTCTGTGGCACACACCTGCGTGTTACAGCGGAGGGGGAGCAGTTCTGGGGGTGTATGACAAAAGAAACGGAAAGTCTTTTATTACCCTGAAGTGAAGGTTGCTCATCGGAGGTTAACGTTGTTACGGGGAAGATTAAACTCCTTTAGAATTTTTGCAACTGGTTGTAATGCGCTCGTTAACTCCCAGTTGCGTGTCCTTAGTGCCGAAGCTAAAAGGAATAAAAAGGCTTTAATGAGTCAAAGCACTTCTTTAAAGCTCTTGGGCTGCCCTAAGTCATTGTCTCATTGCTTAGAGATCTTAAAGTTATCACTAGCGTATGATAGTTTGTAAATTGTTTTAAAGAGAGGGGTTTAAGGCTCTCCTGTTCTCCAACAGGTAGGTGTTCCAGTTGGGTTCAGTCCTAGCGAGGGCAGCAGAAGGGGAAGAGTATTTTGAAACAAGGCAGTCGTGATCAAAAAATACAGGTGATAAAAACCCCATCAAAATTGTCATTTGTTGAACTGGAAATTGGAAAAGCATGCACCGGTAAAGTATTTGTAATATGTTTAAAATGAAAAGGTTCCACGTAAGTTGTGAGATGGCTCCAAGGACCCGTGCTTTGTTAAGCAGAACTTGTGAATTCATCAGTCTTACTGTGAATGCTCAAAATTTATGTTTAGTGGAATGGCTGAGTGTCTGTTTCAAGTGGGAAACGGACCTCAAACTGATGGATCAAGCGTGTATTTGTTCCGCTGGTGGCATTGCTGTGGGCTCAGAGCTAGAAGAGGTCTGGAGGAGGGCCTTTGATGCTTAGCAGTGGCCGTAATGAGCTTCTTGACCCAAACAAAATGGCATGTGATAGAGGCCCATAACGCAGTGAATGGTTACAAAGAGGGTAAAGCAAGGCTCGCTTTTTGTATTTTGTCATAATAAAAGATTAAGGGGATGTTCAGCTGAAGTGCAATTTAATTTGAACTAAAACTTAGAACAAATGAATTTACTTATACAGAATGAATAATTCAGTGATCCTCTTTGCTGTGAGGTGTGTTGGTATGAGTTTTAGCTGGATTCAGGAAAAGGTAACGTGGTTATCTGATTAATCCGAACACACTTCAGTGCGCCTTTTTTTTTTTCCTAGATAGACACGGATAAACTTATCCTGTGGACAAATGCTCTGGATCAGAGTATGAATACAACTGATGAGATAAAGGGAAAGGTCTGAACACAGTGAGAAAGCCACAAGTATGCATTTGTGATGAGGGTGTGTTAGGAGCGCGTAGTTTCTCATAACTGCTCTCCTTTTAGAAATACAGCTACCCCGCAGTGTGGAATCCAGCACGCCGGTTGAATCGGGGCCAGTAACTTTTCCTCTGAATTGCATTCCCGGCTGCGTGTCGGGATGGTTGTGGTTTAGTGATACCTGCCTTGTGAGTTTGTCGGTGGGGATCACCGTGGTGTTTTGGAAACACGGGGCTTACGAAAGTGAGAGAAGCTGTAAGGCTGGGGTGGTCTTGGGAGTAACTGAGGTTTTCTAATGTGCATACTTTAGTTTACTGAAATTAAAGTGGAAGAGTTGTAGTGTACTGATTAAAACGTACGTGCCTGCTCTTAAAAGTGAAGTTATATTTGAAAGCCCAGTGAATCAAGATGTAGCTTGTGCTAGTGCAATTTTTTTATGGTGTAGTGTGTCCCATTCTCTGGACAGACCAACTTACGTCATCCCTCTGTCCCTGTGCTATGCGTTAAAGTTTTGACTTGCATGGCCATTTCTCTTAAGATTTTTGTTCTCATAGTCCTTTAAAAATGTTAAGCAAAACTTGTAAAAACACAGACCTAAGGTGAAATGGCAATACAAAGGGAGAGTCATTCATTTAAAATGAGATCTGATAATTCGTTATTTCTTTTCATTTATGCGTAGCTTGGGAAAGAGAATATTTTTCTTTGGGTATCTAAATACTTTACCTTCTAGTTTTTCCTCTTGTAGGTGTTGTTTCATGAGCAGCTCCAGCCAGTATGAATTCCCACTCACTGAGTTAATGCAGTCTTGTCCCCTCTTTGCCTTGCTGCTCGGCTCATGCCAGCACCTACGTGGCCATGCAGTGAACTGGACTGGGGAACTGATTGTGTTAAAACTAACCCAGCTTTTCCCTTATTCCTTCTCACCCTGCCCCCCGCCAAGACCAAAATGAAAAGGGGAAGAGAAATGTTGATTTTTAACTAGGTGAGTGTCCTGGTTGTGTTTGCTGTGGGTCTTTGTGAATGGCTTGTGCTGACTCAAGGAAAGACATGTGAAAACTAGCAGTGGGGAAGGGTGGGACTATTTATTTCAGCAGCAATGCCAGCTTATATTGGCTTAAAATGATAGTGGATCTGTAGTTAAGTTGCAGGCCTCTGGAATATGGCTGGTTATAGCTGTTAAAAATAAAAGAAATGCGAATTGTTGATTCCGAGGCCTGTTACTGAAGCTCATCTCCACAGCTCCTGAGGAACTGACTTGTGCTAAGGACTAAAACCCATCTTTTTATGTTTAATCAATGTTAAAAAAGGTATATGCTTTGTAACCGTTGCAGAAGGACGCTATCTCCTAATGCAGAGGTAATAGAGGTACACAAAAACGTACCCATTTTTGAATGCTGAAAATGCGTAGAATGTAATATGTTTAATTCCCATCTTTACATAACATACTGTCCTTTTTGAAATAAAACAACCCAAATGTGCATACAAATTAGTCATGTAGTAGAAAAATCACTGGAGCATAAAACCTAAAACCTTGAGGCTAGCTGTTCTGTGGCTGAATATCATATTCAGTGTTCAGATATGGCAAAGTTAGCTCTTTGTTGCAGACAGGCAGAGGTGAAAAACCGTGATTAAAGCAGTTCATCAAATGTCAGGTACTAAATCTGACCCGATGAGATGTGTAATTTAGGTAATACATTCATTTTGAACAATTACTAAGTAATGTGCATGTACTAATAAAGTTGCATTTTTGCACTGCACAGAGTACAGTCAGACCTTCGTATTCATATCCCCCCCTCCCGATTGCCTTCCACAGCTGAGCCACTGTAAAACTGAGACTTTTGGGAACTTGGAAGCAAAAAGAAAAATGTTCATAGTCTCCTACATAGCTCTTTTGCCCTAAAAATGTCATATAGTCAAAACTCAGTTTTTCTCTGTGCTTAAATTTTAAATGATGGTAATCGGCTTGTGTTCACTGAGAACTGTTGATACAACACATGGTTTTTTGTGATACTGGTTTTTTTTTCCTACCAGAACTTTTTTCTTTCCATGATCCAAGGGATAACTCTAATAGGACAGTGACTGAGTTATCAAAGAGGGATGGAACAGATCATTATAAAAATAGTAAGAGCCTGCTTCCAGTTTTGAACCTCAGAACTAGTCCTAGCAGTTTTTAAGAACAGAAATAATCTTTAGCTCCTTTTTATAATGATACTTAGCCCCTTTCTGTAGCTCACAGAAGGTGCTGTGCTGGGCGTTATGTCGGGGACGGACTGCGTACATCCGCCTGTTGCAGCTGTTCCAGCTGCCCTCGGGACATTCTGACTTAAGTCAACTGAAATGGGTTGTACTAAGGATCCTTAAACTCTGCGTCAGGCCTTGTAAATGTCCATTTTTACTTTGGATCTTACTAGCTTATTGGCTTTAAAAACAGAACTATGGAATACTTTACTGCAAGATGATTATGTGTGGTGCTGGGGGCGGAGGGAGGATCTTGAATTCACAACTTTTCACACTGTGATTTGAATATTCCAGTGAAGGTGCTGTTTAAACAGACCCTTTTCCCCGCCGTCTGTTCTCACCCATGTACTGTTCTCTGAATTGAGCCAGCACAATTGGTTTTTGTGGCTGCAAGATGAATGGGATTAGGAAACCAATCTAGAATGCGTGTATTGTACTTTTGATAGGATTTTCTAACGTCGTTCGGCTCCTCTGTCTGGTTTACTGTGCAGCTGCATGAGTAGTGGCGTCAGGGCAAGAAAGGGGGTATCGTGGGCTGGGATTGAATGGTGGAGGAGGTAGCAATGAGGTAGAACTGCTAAACTGGCTTTGCCACAGGAAAGAAATGCTCCTCACCTTGTGCCTTCTGTTGCACTTGCCATACCTGTGCCCTTGTGCCGAGACCAGGAAAGCCAGGCTTTCCGCCTGGGCTGCCTTCATGGGGATCGGCGAGGGAATCCATTTCTGGAGCTTGGGAAGGGGGGCAGGACGCTGCTGCGCCTCTCCTGCTGCAGGTGTGGGTGGAAGAGTGTGAGACCCTGCTCCTGCCTGAGGTTCTCCGCTGCTTGCCTGTTTGAATCTGGGTGGAAACGTGTGGTGTGGATGAAGGAGCAGGGGAAATAAAGAGGAATTAAGCTTTTTCTTTAGTTCTAAGACTAGTTGGGTTTTTTTCATTGTTGATTTTGCTCGTTTTGGATACTTTCATAGAACTACATAAAGTTGTAGGTGTGTTTTTCCTATCGGAGAATCTCCATACGTTGCCCAGTCCTCTTGGCCTGTTTAAAGTTAGAGATTCAGAGAAACCCTAATTGGAGAGAATATATTTCAGTCCCATGGAAGGATTTGAATATTGCAGTGAGGAGCTTGAATTTGACTGACTTAGTGAGTTCTCGGCATGAGCGCGGCAAGTGCCCCAACGATCCTTTTCACACGGAAATGGGCTCTGGTGCTTGTCAGCCAGGGCTGCTCTCGGAGGAGGGCCGCTGGTGAAGCCTGCGGGCTGTGAGCGTGTGCTTCCCGGTGATCAGACGTGTTGGGTTCAGACTTCTTCCCCTCGCAAAGTCAAATGGGTACACTTTATTATGTTGTCTTTTAATCCAGCAGTGTTGGGGAGTTCTCAGGGACCCAGAGGTTGGGGAACTGTCTTAAGTTATCGTGTGAATATTTCTGAATGCTGATATGCTTTAGAGGAAGACACTTTTTCCCAATACTTTCTTTCTTCACACCTGAGTCTGTCTGGCTCATCACATTCTTCTTTGATGTGAGGTTATGCCATTCAGTGTTCCTTATATTTTTTTTCTTCTGGAAAGTTCCTTGTGCAGTGTTGACACTTGCTATAGTAGAGATCTGAGAATTTTTAGGGGTAGGAAAATATTGGGAGTCAAGAGTACTTGGGCTTCAATTAGTTCAGGACCTGCATGTTTGAAATCCATTATAGCACCTCATAAGGCAGATCCATAGGATAATGCTGTTTAGTATAGTCAAGAAGTAAATTTTTTATCATCTGTTTCCCAGATTGTAGGCTAAGATTTTTAAATTTTTATGAAGCATCTTATCTTTATTCCAACAGTGTAGTCACCTTTTGTTGGGGTCTGTTGACTAAAGATGGTTGTCAGGCAGAGCCTTGATCTGATTTTTGTACCGGTATGCAAATTGCCTGGTTTCATGTGGAAATGTACTTCTTTTGAGTTGGGGAAAATGAAAGAGAAGCAACGCTTTTATTTGTGCAAAAAGGTGTGGCCTGAACTCCTTTTGAAGCTCAGATATGCTGGTAAGCCCTAGCAGAAATTGATGAGTGGCCAAAGTGCAGGTGAAGTAAGGTATGTGGTCATGTCAGTACTGTTTATCGCCACTGGTATCTTCTCTGTGTTTATGTAAAGAGTAAACTGATGAGGCTGAATATTCAGACAAGTTTTGGCTTTCTCATCAGCAAGTGCAGCAATTATTTTTGGAACTGACTGAAACAAACTCTCAGATCTAACTTGGAACTGTGTTGTAGTAGGGGTTCTAATGGGCACATAGAAAAATCTTAAATAACTCCTGTTTCCAAAGCATGCAGCGTTTTAGCAGCGTTTGAAATGTAAATACTCAACATCAGTTAGGTCGTGCTATTAACTCATGTAGTTCTGGGTGATCTGTAGGGTGAATGTCACTGCACCAGACTAAGAGGAATGTTTTTGCTATTTGCATAAATACGTTGTGAAGAATCGTTTCCAATTCCCCTTGATTTCTTGTCCCTCCAGCAGTTGGAAAGGTTTTACTCTTGCTTTGTAAATAATTGTATTTTGGGTCACCTTACAGAGTTTATAAAACGAACGCAATATGCCAAAGTAATGCAATGTTTTGATACTAAAAGCAGATTTGAGCTGGGGTGAAGTTCAGGCTGTTTGGCAAACAAAAGGAAGATGGATAGCAGTTCCTACTAATGCCCAGACAAGATGAAGCATATAGGAAAGAGATTTAAAGACAGTAATAAAAGGCTTTCAAGTGTTGGAGTTCCACTCCCGTTCAGAAAAGCTGCTGTTACAAGCCAGTTTCAGTCTCTCATTGTTTAGAGGCCTGATGGGTTTTTTTTTTTGTTTGTTTTGGTACGGATTCACTCAGCAGGAGAATCTGTAAGTTTTGATAGTAGCGCTGCAGAGTGATTGGGAAATAATAAGCTGCAGAGTTCAGTAGCTTCTATTAACTCTGACAGTTTCTGTTTTCTCGTGCGTAGGGGAACGTGACCTACTAATACGACTATCAACTGACAGTGGTCGTGCAAGTGGCTTTGTGAAGTGGGGCAGGAAGATGCGAGGTGTAAGTGACAGTCTGCCTCCGTTAAAATTACATTCCACTTCCCTCAGTGCCTGTCCCCAGAGAGCGTTTGGTGGCAGCGGTGGCTCCTTCTGCGCTGCAGGCCGTAGCACAAGTCGTGCCAAGCAGCCCCGCATGTCTATAACACGTTTGAGTAACACCAGTCCCGCTAACAACGCGCGTTTCACAACTCGGGTGCATCTGCCTTTGTGGTGAGGTTCCTTTGCAGGTATGCGAGTGTGTGCTTAACTCTTTGGGGTATAACAGGAGTATCTGGAATCTTATTCACTTCTTTTTTGACTCTCAGTAAGTTTTTGGATTCAGCAAGAAATTCCACAGTCTAATCGTCTATTTCATGAAGAAATCTTTCTTGTCTTCTACTGCAAGCTTGCTTTCTCTTCAGTTTAATATTAGTAACGAGGACGTCTCCTGGTTTAAAATATTTGAGTATGTTTTTGTTTCTTGGCGGGGGAGAAAAAAGTGGCCTAGCTTGGAATATGGATTCCTATTAAAGCACATTTACAGAGGAACTTATTGTTCCTAATAGTCTTGGCTATATCTCGTAAGTAAATGCTACAGACACCAGGAATCTGAGTTAGGTTAAACTTCTGAAAACAATTGTTTGTCCCCATTGTGCAGGGGGTGGGAGAGGAGCCGGGTGAGTACTTCTGGAGGCAGTGCCAGCTTTCAGTCACCCAGTCGGTGAGGTTGGCTGGGTCCTCTTGAGATCATCTGAACCAAACTCCCTGCTCAAGCTGTGGCAGCTGGAGCCGTCTGCCTGGGACTGTGTCCAGTTGGGTTTTGACAGGCTTTGTGGATGGACACTCCACAACCTTTCTGGCAAACCTGTGCCAGTCTTTGGCTGCCCTCGTGGCAAAGATAATGAAGATGGAATTTAATGTGTTTTAATTGGTGCCAATTCCTCTAGTCCTGTCAGTAGGCACTGCTGAGAAGAGCCTTTCATTCCCTCCCATCTGGTATTTCTAAACGTGGATAAGATCCCTGTGAGCCTTCTCATCTCCAGGCTGAACAGTCCCAGCTCGCTCAGCCTCTCCTTGTGTGAAAGATGTTCCAGGCCCTTCATCTTCGTAGCCCTAAATGCATGTCACTGAGTTCTGAACAGCTCTTACTTTTGTTGGGACGTTTGAGTTCCCACATCAGAAATTCTCATGTCTAGTGTTACATTGCAGTCATTTTCTTGCTGGGGCACTAAGTCGGGTTTTTCCTTTTGAATATAGCTGTTAATTTTCCTGAAATGTGCAGTGAGATTTTTGTATCCTGTTATCAGTTTTGCTGAAGGATATCTACCAGGTTCAGAACCTATTGGGAGATATGACTGCCACATTGCTCCCTTAAGAAACGCTTACGAATAGCGTGTTCCTTTGAAATTGGGCATTTGTAATTTCTTTTGCCCATTTCTGGGCATTGCTGGAGCTTTGTGCTCTGGGCACACTCAGCTCGTTCAGCAGTTTTAAACTCTTCTCTGCATTTGTTACTGAAAGAGAAAGAACTTCCATCATCTCTTGTCTGTAAGTGTATTTGTGTGAGTGTGATCAGTGCCTGCACTTAGCCTGTGTGCAGATTTCATTTGGGAATAAATCTTACTTTGTTTTTCTTTTAGGGCATCTCAGTTCTCGACAGGGCGGGCCATCTGCCTCGGCTTGAAACTTGAACCGCACCTGGAATGGAGTTGCTCTTTAATCAGATAGGGAAATAATTTGGTTTCTTATTTTGTGGCCTGAAAGGATTCAGTTTAAGCTTCAGTAATTCAGTTATTTGCTGCCACTTAAGGAAAAAAGGTGCTTTTGGAGGTGTGGTAGCAAGGAAGGGATTATATTGTTTAGAGTAAATTTAAGTGCTCCTTGCCATTCAGGTATTTCAATACATTAATACAATAGCAAAAGAATTCATTTAGGAAGATTACTACCTTTCTGTACCTCAGCCAAGGAATCTAAAGGCTTTATTTTAACTGAATTCAGCATTTAGACACAGAGGGAAAGACAGCTGAAATACTCTGGGTGTTTGAAACACTTTATTTAGTGGGATACTAGTTACCCATTGAAGAGACTTGGAGTACAAGTTTTTTTTTTTCCCCTCCCTTAGAAGTCCAGTATGGAAAGACAATTTAATTGCGCTGAGGAGTTATTTAAGTGTAATAGCATATGACTTCTGAGAAGCTGGTCATAGCAGACGGTAACAGCTCAGCCGCTGGGCAGTGGGGTGGGATAGTCTTTGACAAGGTATGTTGGAATCCCCAAAAGCTTTTGACAGGTATGTGGTATCTGTCCAGATATGATCTTTATCTGCACGCTTGCCAATTATCCCCATGAACTCTAACCCTCAGTGGACTCATGTCCCATTATATTGGCTTTCCTTGAATCTATGTCAAGCTTTAACATATACAGGGTGTTGCACAGTTTAACTGTAGATGCAAAAGTGAAGATTTGAATGAAGGGGAGAGGAGTAGGAAAGTATGAAATAGGCTGTGTGTGTTTGTTATTTTCTGACTTCAGAGACACCCAATGCAATGACCAGGCAGCAAAATAAAATAAAAGACAGATTTTTTTCTTTTCTTTTTTACTGTATAGCATTTAGTTGTGGAAGCAACTGGCAGTTGTTTTGGGTGGTAAAAGGATAAATGGTTCAAGAAGCTGTTAGATTTGTAGAGGATATATCTATTTAGGCAAGCCCATAAACTAGGGAGTTAGTCTGTAGCTGATTGTCAGAATTTGGAAGGTGTTAGAATAGAAACACTCTTCTAAACTTACTGGTTCTTGTAAACCTTTCCCTATAGTTTGCTGCTATCAAAGAAGAGATGCAGGCTACTCAATATTTAGTTTGATTGGTTATGACCATCCTTAAGTTTTACATAATGTGGCAGTTCCAGAGCAGTTACACCACTGATTCTTTCATTGCTGCTCTCCCTCTGATTCCGTTGGGGTTTAGCTCTGTACTACAGAAAGGAATCTTTGATCCATGTTTTGCTGTTAAGTGGTTGGCTTAGGTCTCTGCTTGTCTCCCGAGAGTCATGTGTGAACATATCTGGAGAAGAGCTTGCTTAATAGTTTCAAAACCTGTTTTTACAAACAACTTGCATCTTTATTTCCTTGAGGAATTCCTTCCAGATGGCGTGTTTATCACACAGGTTTGCCTGTGGTTAAGTCTGCACCTCACTGGTAGCATCTGTCTTTATCTGCAGTCTAAGGGAGGCTTGGTGTGTGTGGATCAGCAGCACTGCTTGGTAGGAGAACAAAGGGCTTGTGGATGTCAAGCCTGAGCTGGAACCCGTAGCACCTTGCACTTGATGAGAGCTTCCTTTGAACAAGTGCTGTCCATAACACATGCTTCTGCTGTATTGTTCAGGCTCACTAAAAAGGATTTTATTTATAACCTTCTTTTTCCCTTTCCTCTTGTTTCCAGTTTCCAGCACGAGCGTGGTCAGAGTAGCTGCTGTTAGTGCTAAACGTGACAGAAAGCTGAGCGGGCAGTCTGGGGCGCCTGAGGTGCCTTGTTGACCGTATGAAATGTGTGTGAAGCATTCAGGCTGCCTCATTACTTTCCGTGTTTTTTAAAACTGATGCAGTTTTACCTCCTAACCTGGGATCTTGCAATACCAGAGAGAGAAGCTGGTGAGATGCAACAGTCTGGGGCTCTGCTGCTTTCACACCACACGTCTTTCACGTACCTGATCAGTTTATTAGTTGTTACATGTTACAGATGTCAGACTTGCAGCAGAGCTTTCTTTGAACTGTGCCAAGGAGTATTGTTTGTTAAAGATTACTTCATGTTTGTTTTTTAAAAACTATGTTTATCATCAAACATAGTACTTGAATTACAACAAGAAACCAAAATGATGGTAGGAAGCATAAATATTTTTCAGTTTGGGGCATGACAGAAGGAAATGGCTTTTAATGTCAGCATCTTACTAAAATGAGTAATGGGAGGGAGGTGCGAAGATGATTTGTGGGCTCAAGGTGCTAGACATCATGCTAGGAGTTACTAGGACACGTCAAGTCTCCTGAACATAGCTTCTACAGCCAGGTTTATAATAAAATACTGTGTCTGAGAGATGGCTGCAATGTATTGCAAGTCTGTCTGAATACCTGTATGCTTTATTCTTCAAGGTCAAATATTGTGGTATAGCCTCCAAAGAAGAAAGTGCATATATTTTTTCATTGTTGGTGTGGGCATTTCTTGTTCTACAGCAAATGTAAGAGATGGCAAAATTAACCGCGTTGGAAAAAAGTTGTGGAAACCTGAAAAGGCTGAGAAACATTGTTCTGAGACAATAGTAAACGGAGGGTCAGGTGGACTTCTGTGTGTCTCTGAATTTGGATGGTGCACTGCACCTACAGAACAAGCATAACTGGCTGGAGCACCTGATTACCTCTGTGATTCTGGTGAGCTTTGATTTTGAAACAATAGCAATGTTTTAAAGCGGTTGATAAATAACTACCCTTAATATTCTTTGGTCGTATTGTATTTGGGTTTCTTTGAGCATTTGAGAAATGAAGTCTTTGTAGTGACAGAATGTGACAATGTGTAGAAAACCAGCTATCCTCAATGTTTGGTTTTGTATAAAATGACAAATAAAGGCCATATAACAGTGTTATAAGGCAAAATCAGGTTGTTTGAATTCCTTAACTGAATTTTCATACCTATCATAGTTGTATTCTTTCGAAACATAAACTTAGCTCAGTTTCCCCATGCTGAAAGATTAAAACATGGCAACATTGGATTTATTTGTGTTTTAATTTTTAAGGTATTGTGAATGGATTTTGGTTAAATTTCTCCCGTTTTGGGTTGTTGGAGAGAAGTGTGCATCTTTAACTACTAAAACCTTTCAAACACATTGCTGAAGGGTTTAACTGTTTAGCGGCACCCTGTTACGTTCCTGTACGTGCAGCTCTGTCAGTCCTTAGTTGCTCTGCCTTGTCCCCTGTGGTTTTTTAGTCCTGTCTTTTGAGTTCTTGGGTTTTTGTCTGGAGTTTACGACTGAGTAGGCTAGACTTTTCAGTAAGTCATTAAAGGTCTGTTTCTTGAAGTGACGATTACTAAATAATGTTGTTCTCTCTTTCTGAGATGTGTAAAATTGGATGCAAACAAGACACAGGATTTATACTGTCTGTCTACATTTATAAAAGTACTCTTTGAGCTGTGAATGGGGATGACTGAAACACAGCCAGGAAAGCTTTATTTGATATTTGGATGAGTGCCATAAATAGAATTCAGCTAACACATGCCTTTGTCAGTTGTTGAAATTCAACTTTAAAAGGATTAATTTCTCAACCCTACCCTGCTGTGCAGAATCCTGAATATTGAGATTAACAGCTTTTCTGAAGGTTAGTGGAATAATGAAGTAACTGGTTTTTGTTCAGTTACGAACTGCTTGCAGAATTGCCTTTTTAATACTAGCGTCTTTGGTACTGATACTCATGCCTTAAAAATGCAAGAAACAACTTCTAGTTTTCATTTTTATTTTCAAGTACAAGAAATAATATTACAGTTGTGATAAAATGTTAATTACTTTGGATAATAATATATTACTGATCATCTTTCTTTAAAATAGAAGTGGCTGTCTTTCAGCAAACTCTTCTCCCTTCTACACTAACATACTGTAATGTGCGTTTCAGCGTTGGAATAGCAGCGTTTGCAGGCAAGATTTGGATTTTGTGGTGTCTGGTGCTACCTTATCAACACAGTGCTCCAGTTTTCTGCTCATTCTTTGGAGCGGAGCTGCACTGACATAAACTTTTTAATCATGTTTTCTAGTCCAGGCAGAACCCTGGCATCTGCCTTCCCCTGTGTGCTCCCAAATGATGTTGATTTAGGGTTTACTTCTTTTGTCTGAAGCCAGAGGGAACTGGAAGGAAGATTTTCTGTTTGGCTGTGTAAAACATCCTTGTATACACTGCAGTTTCTTTGAAAACCTGCCACTGTTGCTGTAGCAGCAGTATAGTTCTGCCAGTATTGACAATAACAGGAGCACTGGCGGGAAGACTTGCTTCCAGTCTTTTACTGCTTTACCATCTACAGATGCTCTGAATATAGCATGGCAGATGAAGAGAGTGGGAATAGTGCTCTGTAATTTGTTTCCACTGCCCCCTCTTTAGAGGTGCTACGTCTCTTTAGACACCGGGACAATGTCAGGAAGCATACCAAGTGTCTTGCTGACGTACCTTCATTTGAGAGCTGTGTGAAAAATACTAGTCCAGATAGCGGTGGGGAACTTACTCAGAATATGCTAATGTGTACAGGAAGAGAAGGAAATAGTCTTTATATGTTTTAGGTTACACTGTCAGTTTGAACAAAGTCCTGTGTTTGGTCACGTTATTCTTAGACGTACTCGAAGATGTGAAATAGAAGCTTTGTGTTAGTAAGTGTTACCTAGTGGATTGAGCACTGGACTGCAGCCTGGGTAAGAGAAACTTGGTGGTATCCTGCTGCTGGCTGGGGAGCCTTGTATTACCTTCTTAGAGTCATAGAATCATGAAGGTTGGAAAAGACACCTAGGATCATCAGGTCCCACTGTCAACCCAACACTACCATGTATCCTAAACCATGCCCTCAAGTGCCATGTCTACAGGTCTTTTTTTCTTCCCGCAACTTGGTTTCTGCAGCTGCAAACCCAGGAGTTAACAGACTGACAACTTTATAAAATGTTTAAGGAGTCTGCATCAAGACTATTAAGTTTTGTATGGTGTTCTTTTGCTCAGCTTCACTAAGTATAGGCTTTTTCTTGCTTGTTGGCTTTTGCCGTGCAGTTGTGCAACATGGATCTTTCATTCTTTGCGCGGTTGCTGCATTTTATCTACTCTTATGTATGCTCAGGCAGGGTCTTCTCTTCTTGCTTGTTTGAAAGTTAAACCTGTCTTCAGGGCTGTTTGCCTCATTTTAACTACTGCTGAGCAAGCCTGTGTTAATTCTACTGCAGTTGCAAAGATGTTAGGAAATACAGAAACGTTACAGACTGCTCCGGTATCATAAATCCTCTTTGACAGGTACAGAACAAAAGCTGATTCACTCTGTCTATTCTTTCCTTCTTCCAAATCGTTTTTGTAACTTTACCGTACAAAGTGTGCTCTACCTTAAGCAGAGGTGCCGTTGCCTGCAGTTGTGGGTGATTCTCACTTCTGCGAGTGAGAGTTTGGATCTCCTGTGGAGTACTCAGGAAAGCCGATCAACCAACCAACCAAAAAAGAAAGGAAAAATAAACCCAACCCCAACAACAACAAAACCACCACACTGGAATAGAAAGTAACTTCAGTGGTCACAGTCGTCTGGCCTGTGCCTGTCTCAGTCTGTTTCTGGTCTGTTTTAATGCGCTAGGCTGTCTTTCATTTGCAGAAAGGTATAGGTGTGTATTCTCAATGCAGCTGTAGTAATGTTTCATCTTCCTGACTCGGTGACACAAAAGGAGTAGACTGTCTGTATTTTCACTGCAGAATCTACTCAAGTGGGTCCTCATGTTTCTTCTCCCAGTTCAGCCTAGATGCAGCGAGAGCAGCCACTGCGCTGTGTAACGTGGGGTTTCTGTCTTGGTTCTTAATGCCTCTTATACTTGAGGGTGGCCTAAGGTTTCTGAAGCAGATTCTCTGTTCTCAGTGCTGTAAGAACCAAACTTATCCTGTAAATTCTTTTCCTGGGAACTGCAGGAGAACCTGTTTGTCTTTGGTAGATGTATGGAGGGAGCTGTGGGGAGGGCTCAGAACTGGAGGGCTCCTGGGCTGGCCCATACAGGTTCTTCCTGACAGGCAGAATATTTGCTTCAAAGTATTCCCACACCCAAGCTTTTTATATACAGAAAAGTCCCATGACAGTAACATTTTGCAACAAAGCAAAGCTTTGATTAGGTGTTGAATATTTAGAGCTGGTGCAACACTCCCCCTGGTCACCTGCTCACCATTCTTTTAAAAACTCTTAGTGAATTAAGCTATTGTGGTGGAATTGGTGTTGTATGATCAACTCGGCCACTAAACTATATTATTTATCGTAGGCTTCTAGTCCATAGATTGTTCATCCTGGACTTCTGAGCAGAACAGAATTTCAAGTTAAATGGACAAGCCATGAGGTCTTCCGGCAGATTCAGAGGCCTAAATTTTTCAGGTGTAGAATACATTTTGGTTTTAGCATCTCTTACCCTCAAAGATTTTTGAAAGATACTCAGTTGCATACATAGTTTTATTAAAATGCAGCTACCTTTGGAGCGAAGAGTGACAGTCAGGCCCATAGCTGACACTTGGAACCTTGATAATACAGGCTTAGCCCAAAACTGAGCCATAATGTGAACTGGTTAGTGTCACAGACTCTTTATATGTGTGCATATGGGGACTCTGAACCTGAATTTGTATGCTTAGCTGGGGACGTGGTGGAATATGGACACCATTAATTTTTTCCTTTATAGCATTTTTTAAATTTGCTGATCATGGGTGCTCCACTTTACTTTTCTCACCTACCTCCTGTGTAACAGAGGCTACTTGCAGGTTCGTGCATTTCTAATTGTTTTTTAATCTTAGTTCTATATAAACAACTCTCTTTGCCTATTTGCTTGCTTGGTTTTTTTGGTGTGTTTTTTTCTTTTAATCAGCTTAGAGTACATCATTAGAAAAGATTTCTGCTTGGATGCTGCCAGCTGATTAGACAAAACCTTGGTGTACTCTTCTAATCTCTGGTGTGACTGTCATGTGCTGCAGCAAGGAAATGGCTTTGGAAGAAGCAGCCAAATCTGTACGGGTATTAAAACATGTTGAGGAGACTAGTATCAGTGGGGATCAAATGGGCAGCCATTCAGTGCAGGGAGCTTATTAAAAGGCAAGGATTAACTTTGCTGTTCTTCATGAGGTCATAGAAGTGGTAAGGGATTTCCAGGATGTACCCACCCTTGAAGGCAAAAAATACCGGCTGCAAGTGGAAAATACCCTATCTCTGCCTCTGCTGCAAACAGTTTGGCTGGTTCTCATCATCACCCATTTACTGATGGTGCTCTCCTGCGTGATTGACTTTTGAGCAGGACGGCTGTTGTTACCTTTTAGTCTAGGGATGGGTATAAAGGGATGCAGCTGAAGAAGCCCCCAGCATTGGAGGGGGTGAAGCCCCAGGGGCAGATCACCATGGGGGAGCAGATGGGTGGGCTGGGGGAGAGCCAGGGCTGTATTTCAATGATGTCCTCAAGGCTGGCCTGGGGAACAACCTGGAGAAGTGGCATTGAATTAGGAGCTGGAGCTGCATCCAGCTTAAGTGATGTCTGACATCTTGTTGTTAAGAGGAAAACTGTAGCAAAACCAGGAATTTTCGACAGTGTGATCGAAAATTGATTTAGAGGCTGTTACATGGAGTGGAAGGATGGCTTCAGCTAAAGGCAGAAGCAGTACTGCTTTCCTGGGTTCCTTCTTTGTGCAGTTAACTATTTGCTGTCAAAAATAAACTTGAAATAGTGGGGAAATGTTGGCAGGTTAACTGGTTTTTCTACTGAATTTACATTGAAAAAGCCAAAGCCAAAACAAAACTGAAAAAGGGGGTGATTACATGCCTAGAAAGCAGAAATGGCTATTTTACTGCATATTGCTCTCAACTCTATAGCAGGATTCTGTGGACCTGTAGCAGTCTGGAGTAGATGACCTTTTTAGGAGGTGGTATCAGTTTCCCTCTACGTTAGTTCTGGCCTCGTTTGCTAGTTGGTTGGGGCAGAGTTCTCCATCAAGTTCATAACTCGGCTTCCACGCATGGACATTCTGGGTGGTGTGGCTTTGCTTCTGGTACAGAATAGCCAAGCGGAGGGAAATCACTGGTATTCCGTAACGTTTGAGGCATTTGGTGGTACTGACAAAATGAGGATGTCTGCATTCATCGTGGATGGGCCTGCTGTTGCTTTTAAACATCGGAAACGGGTATTCTCTGTTTTCCATATCTTCTGTGCTCCCAGTGTCACCAGGTGCTGAGTTACAAGAGAAAGCTCTTTGATCAGCCAACCAGAAGGATCTCAACTGATTTTGCTGGTAGGCCAAGAAAGCCTCACAGAAGTTTGAGAGGGACAGACAAGTTCGTTTGTCACACCGTGAACCTGTCCTAGCACAGCACGAGTTAGTGAGGCACTGATCTGCTGGAAACTTCAGTTCTTAATCTGTATAGCTGAAATTCCTATGTAGGTGCAACCAAAAAGTCATTCAAGATTCATTAAATGTGAGTAGCTGCAGAAAAGTCTTGCAAGTGCTGCATGTGACAGAACTCTGGATTCATCTGTATTTGATTAGCTGCATTACAGCTAAACTGGTTATTTACAACTAGTTTCATTAGGTATTTTGGCAAAACTACTTCTCTATCCTCTTCCTGCCTTCCGTCCCCTTGAAGTGACAGCATTTATCTCCATTTCAGTGTTAAACTTGTGTTAACAGGAGACCTTTTACTTGAAAGTGGCTTCTGTTCTGACCATAGGAGGTTATCAGAAATTCTGAAATAAGAATTCTCCTCTCTTGTTCCGAGGCAGAGAACTCGCTATGGTGAGAATACGTACGCTTTGGAGAAAGCAGGGCTGGTTTTGGGCCATGTCCAAAGTTGCAGTGACGTCTCTCCGAATCTTAGTTGTCTTAGCACTCCCAAACAGGAAGCAGTTGTGTTGTGCTCCCTTTGCTTCCATGAGTTTAACTGCTACGTTCCTAAGAATAAAGTCTAAATAGAATCGGTTTCCTAGTTGTAAGGAGGAACCTGATGTTGCTGGTCACAAGGCATGGGGTGTTTCTGGAAGGTCCTTTGATATTGTGATGATGAGAGTGGTTTAGATGTTTTAGTGGTTTTTGGTGGTGGTGCTGGGGGAAGGCTAGAGTGCTTGGGTTTTGCTGTAAGCCCAGATGCCTCTGACTTAGCCTGGTTAGTCTGAGTGTGGAAACCTAAAAACAATCCTACAAAGGGGGCAGCTGTGTGTGCGCACTAAGGTGAAGCGAGAGAAATGGGAGGAGAAGGAACATTTACAAATTCCAGTTTGCCATTGTGAACCTCCAGCCTCTCGCACTTCCACTGCAACATCATCAGATCAGCTTCACCCACCGTTTCCTACCCGCTGGGTTACTTGGCCTAAGTCTCTCCTAGACCTCTCCTCTTGCCCTCAGAGACTGAGCTGCTGCCACCAGCTGCTGTGACTGGTCCCGATACACATTGGCCCAAGGATATATTTTTGTGCAGGCTGATCGTAATGCACCCAGCCATTTCACAGATAGCTTTTGTTCCATTCTTTTAAGTTAAAATGAACTGGTTTCCATTGCGTGTGGCAGTTTATAGTAGGTGAGCATCTCATCTAGCAGTGTTGTATATCCTTTTGTGTATCTTCAGGATTTGCTGTGGCGCTTGCGGTTCTTTGGGAAAAGTGCCGGTGAACACCTTTCACCTGAGACTGGATGCTGGCTCGGTTCCTGCTGGTGGCCGAGTGTCCTGGAATGCCTGTTGTTTGGCTCGGGTGTGCTGTTCTTGATGTGCAGCAATAACTAGCAAGTCTGATAAATATTAATGAAAAATAATATGCTCAATTCTGAATGTTTTGTGCAGTTTGAAGGACTAACAAAATTTTGTCCTCTCCAGATACAAAGTTCTGTGGTGTTGGATATTGACCTGATGTTTGGTGCTGACCTGGCCAGGAAAGCCATGTGAAATAGAACTTTCTGAACTGTCAGTATAACTGGCAGGAAGATCAAAGTTACAAGCAGCTGATCTCGGATGAGAGATTACTGGGGTAGGATAATCGGATAAAGGGCAGTTGAAGAAATTTGACACTTAAAATACTTTTTTGTAAATCTGCCTGTCCCATGTGTCCTTGATTTGAGTAGTAGAATTTGTGGGGCCTGGGTTCCTCTGGTTAGCCTAGTTGAGGTATTTTGAGGGAAGAGAAGAGATTCAGAAGTTTATTTCAAATACAGTGTCTAAAAACCAGTTACATGAATGTAGGTTTGTATGTGGAAATGAGCGTGTGACTCTTGGCTGATGGTTAGTGTTTTGTTACTTTGTGTGTTGATCTTGTTTATATTTCGTAATAGCAGTATTCCTGAAATGCGTGCTTCTCTCTCTCTCTCTGGAGATCAACTAATATATTGGTCAAGGGGATTTGAAATCAGCAGTAAGTTATAAGACACTTTGTGCTGTCAGCTGGCTGAAACTTGACTTGTTGATCCAACACAGTGGCTGCTGAAAACAGGAATTCTGTCTACATATTTTTTCTTGCTAATTAGGTAGAAATAGGTAACGGTGCTGCATTTTTATTTTTGCCTTCAGATGTAATACTGCATTTACATATCAGCCTTTTGTTTTCTGTGGGTGCTTTCCACATGAATAAATGTAAAATTATAGCAGAAAATCTCATGTACTCAGTGTCTGTGTGCGTGCACACGCAGGTAAACATGGTGATGGAGGTGAGTTGATCGATAGGGGAGGGAGCTCTAGGTATTTACATATGATATCATGTGTGGATGGAAATTATATCCTCTGGGGAGGGATTAGTTTCCTCACAATAACTCTAGTCTTTCTGGAATTTGACAGGTTTTGCTTTAATGCTATTTATAGTGCAGCATGTGTAAACATCGGCCCCTGTTTAGGTGAAAACACAAAGTTTCATTTGAAGTCTGATTTGCGAAGAGCAGGTTTGCAGCCAGCTTTCTTAAAGGTACCCAAACAATTTCAGACGCCTCAGAGAAGCGTGGAAATGATCGCTCCTGGGAATCCAGTTCACTAAAGATGTGAGTTGGCCTGTGGAGCTACACCTGTTCTGAAGAAAAGCCAGGAGGGTGTTTTTTTTAAAAAGTTTGGATTGCACCTTAAACTTCTGCCATGTCTTAATCCTGTGGTTTTGATCTCTCTTCCTCCTCTTGTGTTCTCCCTCACTCCTGTTCCCTTACGCAGTAATTCTCACCCTGCTGGGAGTGGAGGGGAGGCGTGGGGAGCCGTGAGGGCAGAGGGGAAGGTGGGTCTGGAGGAGCTGGAGAGGCATTGGTGGTGGCCAGGGCTCTGCTATGTGCTTTGACCCTTTGGGGCTCTTCTCCTCTTTGTCCACAGCCGTGTTCTCTGGGCTGCACCTTGCAGTGACTTCCGTAGAGCAGTGTTCCCTCCTAAGAGCTTGCTCTGTCCTCTCATATTTGCAGCTGTCAAGGCTAGTGCCAGCAGCTTTTTCCCAGCTTAGGGCTCCGTCTTCAGTTTTAGGTGTGGTATCCAAGTGTATCAGGTTGAAAACTGGGTGTTGTGTTTTTAGACCATGTTTCAAGTAGCTTGGTCTTTTATCAATGAAGCATGAAATTAAAGGTTTGCTCTTAATGGTCTTGTGATCTTTGGGAATGTGCTTCAATTCTAATGTTATCTTTTCCTTCCCTCCATCTCTATCATATTGGTAGAATTATTGACAAAGATGGTAATTGGGCTGGTTGTGGATTACTGCTAAAATTGTGTTCTCTGAGAAAAATTATGCTGTGGGAGTTTTGGATGCGAGGATCCCTTTAAAGCAGCGAACTTGACAGAACCTTCATCACTTTTGAGAGTTAAAAATAAATTTTTAAAACAAAACATACAAACAAAAAAAAACCAACCCCAACAACCAGCCCAAAGAGAAGAGCTCACTCTTACCCGATAACTTACGTTTTGGAAATGAGGCTTTGTCATCAATATCAAATATCTTATGAGTCGTGACAGAATTATGATGATGAGCGATGCTCTCCTGAAAGAGGGTTTCTTGACAGACAACAGAAAGGAATGAAAATGTATGTGTATATATATGCAACATATACATAAACCTTTCTCAACTTATGTGTGCGCGCACACGCTGTGTTACTATCCCTCATTTTGGGGCCTGCCACTAAACATTTTGCATAACAGAAATACTTGGAGAGTTGCTTGCAATGTCTTAGGTGTAAAAGAATATTGGGCGTAAGCAGAGCTGCCTGTCGAGTGACTGCAGCAGCTCTGAACGTTGCTGCTCCTCCTGCAGCGGCAGCAGCCTTTCCATGCCCCGGCACGGTGAAGTTGTGCGAGCTTCTTGGGTGGCTCAGGAGAGAGGATTTGTTGCAGAGTGCACTTCGAACTAAGGCCGCTTTTTTGTCAACAAAGCTTTCCCCGTATGGGCACGGTTTTCCATACGAGAGGTTGTGACAGATGCCTTGAGTGGTAATTACAGTGCAGCAGCTGCTTTAGTGCCAAACATCTGCCTATGGCTGTTTTTTGGCAGAAGTGAGCTTGGATTTTACTCACCTCCTGTAGGTGGTGGTAGTAGTAGTACCAGTGCCAGCCAGAGTGAAGGCCAGTGCTTGCTTACAAGGGATTGCTGTCCGGAGCTCCTGGACAAACTGCTGGCTGCAGGGGCAAGAATACTTACAGGCCCAGGGATGTCAAGTAGGGAACTACCCTCTCACGGCATAGCTGTATTTTTCTTTGGCTGGTATTTGTGCTTTTCATTGTTGGGGTAAAATCTGAACCTTTCATTCTTCAGTCTCTTGAATTGAGATGCTCATCTTGAAGAAAACTTGTAGTTCAGCAGAAAATAGACCCACAGACATCTGGTGGTTTCCAAACGCCACGTCTTATTTGGAGAATTTTTTGACGTATTGATAGCTGTGCCAGCGGCCAAGCTTATAGGAGCCATTCAATGTGGGGAAAAAAGTAAACGTTTTCTCTGAAAACTGCTTGAGATTTTGTGGTTCACAGAGGCTTTCTCAGAATGCAGCGTGACAAATAACAAATGTCTACAAAATATGCAGCTCTGGCTGTGTTCCTGTGCTTGTGGAGCATGAGGTGGCTCCGGAGCGTGAGTTAGACTGGCTTGTTTGTAGAAAGGTTCAAACACACGTGTTTCTTTCATATAACTTCCCTGGGCTTTGTACGTGAGGACTGACTTCACACCTTGAAGGAAAGAGGAGAACTGAGCCTGAAAATCCCCAATACCAGTCAGCGTAAGTACGTTAATAGGGCTCTGGCTCTAATGCTTCCGGGTACTAAAGCAGACTTGAGTTGACAATGACACCTGGTGATCAGCGGCATTGTCCTTACAGTGCCAGTGCAGAAACTGCCTGACAGTGACTATCTGAAGAAGCAGCCGGGCTTCTTGGCTTCCCAGTTCTAGATTTTACCCTGTCCTCCCAGTTAAAGCTGTGAATACAACTGCAGAGAGTCTTAAATAATGTAAGGTTGAATGTGCTCCTTTTGGCAAGCCAGATAATGCACAACCTCTCCACTCTTCTTCAGTGGACAGTCCAGCCAGAACCTGACTGGTAGATTTTTTTTAATTTTTTTTTCTACCTAAGGCAGAGTAGGTCACAGGTGATCTTCTAGAGCTGTGGTTGTCCCTACTGTTGTAAGGGCGAGTGCCCGTAGCATCTCTTTCCTATGAATTTAGCACTTTTGGTTCATTGGCAGAAGTATATTTGATACCATACAAAAAAATTTTTACTTCCTTCACCTTCCTCAGACATTCTTGTTCAAATATCAGTATAACTTCTTTTTGATTGTTTAGTCAATGGATTTTTTTCCCCTTGTAATTTCTGCACTCCCCATCACACAATAGAACTGTGCCTTGGTAGCCCCCTTTTTCCCCCCTCATTGGCACAGCAGTCATAAGGAGATAGTCTTTGGCTAGTGACAGTTTTAAATGCAATTTAGTTTGGGTTTGAATTTTTGAATTGGATTCAAGTAGGAACAGAAGTCCCTTCCCTTTGCCTTTCATACCTTTTAAGATCTTCAGTAAGCACAAGCAAATATTCCACACACCCCCAAACTGTTCCAAAGAATAAAACTATGAATTCATGGTTAGTTAACCTGAACTTTCTCAAAATATTTGACTCGTACATTGTCTCACCATTACAGGTAGCTCTTACAGAAAACCTCAGCAGAGATTTCTGCTCGGGATTTGGATTGCAACCTCTGGTTGCCAGTGTTTTGGTTATCTGTTTAAATAAAGAAAGTCCTGTTCTGTTTCTTTGTCACATTAATGAAAAGTTATTTCTCTGAAAAGTGTCTGTAACTAAAAAAAAAGAAGGTAAATAAGTAAAAAACCAAATCTTCCAGCAGATGGGAGGCAGTTTGGCGGGCTGCAGAGCGAACTCCAGTTATACCTCGCCGCCAGTTCGCAGCCGTTGCTGGTAGTTGCTTGTGATGTTGTGCACAGCAGACAAGTAGGATCCTGGAAAGAGCATTAAAGTTTTCTTGGGCTCTTTTAGTGCCATTTTGTGGTGGGAGTATTTTCACTCTTACCCAGTGTGGTAACTGTGCTGATTTGTGGCATAACCAGCATTTGGGATGTGTTACATTTACAGTATATGTTACTGGGAGTGTATATACCTGTGCGTTTTGTCTTGAGTATGCTTCGTTTATTACAGGGCCTAACTGTGGATAGAGCTTTTCAGGTATCAGCTCTGTTTTCAGTTAAATTATTTTTACAGAAGAAATGCTGCACAAGGATATTTTATTTTAGAATCAGTTGAGTCTAACTGATGCTTCATAGGGTAGAAAACTTAAAAAATGCACGTTGAGTTTTCCGTCTCTCTCAGGCACGTAAATAATACATAAAAAGGAATTTGAAGTTTTGCGGTGTAGAGTTGTTGATTCAGTTTACAGCTGTTCATCTAGGTTATTTATATCTCCAAATGGGGTGTTGGAAATGGTGCATCTTCGGTGTATCCCCTGGGAGAGGTGCGTTTACAGCTGCGTGCTCGTGCCTGAGAGGTGTTTGTGTTGCTGAGTTATTCTGAGAGAATTTCTTCGTCGCTGGGTGCAGCGAGAGCTCTGGCTTATTGAACTCTGAAGGAGCATCTGACTGTAGGCAGTGCCTTGCTATGAACCATCAGCAAGCATGGAGGAGCAGGCTGAACCTGACGCTGTTGACTTCACTTCTTGCGTATTGGCTGCCGAGGCTCTGTCGGGTGAGCTGTGCCGTGGCCATAGCTGCTTCGCAACAGGGAAGTCGCAAAAAAAAAAAATCTCTTAGAGGTTGCACAGACCTGCCACAGGTATCAGAGAGCTTTCTGTGTAAAATGTAATTGGCACCAGCTGTTTTGTTAGTGGAGACTGCTTCTGTGGAGCATCTGCATGAGTTTACAGAAGAGTTTGAGGCAAAAAAAAAGTTGCAGATAAATGGAAGGGACTCTTGTGTAATAATAACTGACACTTTTGGGAAGACTTTATAGGATATTCCATGGATGGTTGTACTAAATTAGTCTCTTTTTCTTTGGAAGTCAGTTGCACAGTTTGGATTCTGAGAACAGGTTTGTCTTTGATTCTCACGTGATTTGTTGTACGTGCCGTCAGCCCCCTCATTCTAAACGAGTACAGTTTCCGTGCAAGGTGATGAATTATTTCTTTGTTTGAACAAATTTGTGTCCTTTTTGTTTCAGTCTTCAGAATGTGTATCTTAGTGGTTTTGTGGTTTGTTTGTTTTCTGAAATAACTTTAGTCCGTGATGTTAAGATCTCCAAGGGCTTAATGAAACTCTTTCAAAAGGCACTGAAATGGTTGGATTACAGTTCGTATCTTTTAGGCAAAACCATTTTTTCTTTTCTCTTACAGAACACGACTAAATTTTTGATTAAATCCTTTTTGTCTTCCCTCTGTTCAACAGAATCTGTCTATGACCTTCTCCCAAAGGAGCTGCAGTTACCACCTTCCAGAGAAACTTCTGTAGCATCCATGAGCCAAACAAGCGGTGGCGAGGCAGGTTCGCCGCCTCCAGCTGTAGTAGCTGCTGGTAAGCATTCTCATTTATTCAGTTGCTTTGTTAAGGTTTGTGACGTTCTGGCCAACATGAACAGTGCTGGCAAAGTTTTGATTGCAAAAAGAGCTTGTGGAGAAGTAACAAGAGTTCATTCTAGGAGAATTTAGGCAGTATAAATTAAACTAAACTGGGTGATCTAAATTGCCAGGTATTCTGTGCTAATGGTTGCTCTATTTCATACATATATCTTCATCAGAAATAAGTTACCTGTTTTGCTGTTCTGTTATCATGCAGCGCAGGCCTGTTAACTCCTAGAATGCACTCTGCCTTCAGAGGTAATAACCAATTTGGAACAAAGGCATGATGCTGACCGACTGTAAAACAGTGAATTCTAGCTAGAGTAGAAGAATGGAATAGGAGATGACGTTTTGGGCCATGAAGCTTTTACCAAACTGTAAGGACAAAGAAAGGTTGTGTTTTCCTTTAAGAGGCCTGAGAAAGCTTAGTATTTAAACTCCATTCACACATAGCTCTCTATTGTAATGTTTTACAAAATTCTCAGCTATATGAGAATATAATATATGTCAGGATGGCACTTTAATAAACTGATAAGTTTAAATTAGTTATCTTTCTAATTGACAGCATTTAAAAAAATGAGGCATGACCTTTTTATCTTCATCTTTATCTTACTCCCAGTCACATTTTAGACTTTAGTCTAAAGACTCTGTCTTTGACCTTCATTAAACGTAAAAAAGTGAGGATTTAAGGGCAAAGTTCTGCTTGGTGAGGTTGGCCTTAGTGCTGGTTTGCATCTAGAATTCTTGTCAGTAACTTGTATTTACTAGTAAACATCTATGCAATGAGGAAAAAGGGAGAATGATCATGCTCATGATTGATGCATCTTTCTTCATTGGATATGGGTTTTTTTTGCATAATTTGATCCCATATTTCTTACAAGGTCATGTTCTGCTTTCCTAATTGGCCTTAAATTGTTGCTTCAGAAAAATGTATATATTTAAGGTGAGGATCAGATAGCTGCATTATTCTTTTTTTCTCTCTGAACTCATATGCATTAAATGTTTGTGTGAGAATGTTTCCCAGATTTGCATGGTACAGGAATCCTGATCAGCAAGTGGGGTGACTGTAGACTTGTTAGAGAAACTTTACAGCACTGCTCACCATTCATGTTTTGCCAGACCTCTTCTGAGAACCTGTGGATTTAACTGTGCACAGAGGAAGTTCAGTCATTGAAAGAATTTGTTTTTATTTATTATATTGAGAGGATTTGATATTTTATATCACTTATTCAAAAAATTTGGGCATGTATTTCTAAAATCAAGGTACTTAATCATTGGTTTGGTTCAAAGATGTAGCAGCAACCAAGCCCTGCAGAAACATGTATCTTAAAAACAAGCCAACAAAAAAAAAAATCCCACAAACCCTGTTACACTCTAAATCCACAGACAGACATGAACTGCTAATTAATTCTGTATCTAACAGAAAAAGACTTAAAAACTTGAATGGAACTAAATGTCTGTTACCTCCAGGTATTTAGTGTCTGCTAACAGCCAGCCCAGTTGCTTTCAAAAAAACTAAGAGTGTGTTAGCTGTGTTTGGGTTAAACTGCAGCACAACTTTCTTGAATGAAAAACTTCAAAAAACAGCACTGAGATTTTTTTGTTAACCCTGAAAGGAGACTTGCTTGTCCAGTTAAGAACACAGTGTCAGAGAGCATAGTTTCACAAAGCCATTAACCTGATACTGCTGTGAAAGAGCAGCTTTTTGTGTGTGCGCTGCAGAGTGCGTTACATCAGGGACCTGCTCCAGGTGAGGGTTGTCCCAGATGGGTTCACTGCGGGCCTGCACGAATGTTTTTGGTGGTGCAAGGAAAGGAGTAGTACGGGGAGGAAGGAGCTGTCAGAAAAGGTGGGGCTAGCTTCTCAGTGGCTGTCAGCTTGTGCTGGTTTAAACTGTTTACTGGACTGTGGCTTTGGAGAGCTTCCATCAGTCTTGTGACGAGACAGTTAAGTTTCTGGGTGCCATTAAAATCGGGATCAGACGATTTAAGCACAGGCAACTACAGTTCTCCAGGTTGTTAAAAATTTCCTTCAAAAAACCGAACCAACCAAAAAAACCCAAACAGAGCAAAGACTAGCTCTGTTTTCATTGCTTGTGTCACTTTCCACTACAGGGAGGGCAAGAACAATTGAATCTTGGTCTTTATAAACATATAATTGTGATGACCAGGATAATTCAGCTGAGTGCTGTGTACACACATAAGGAGAGAGGAGTCCCAGCCCAAACCAATGTCTGTAGCTGGTCCTGTTGGAGAGGTGAGGGTGCCCAGCTCTATAGGTGTTGGGGAAGGCTCAGCCACAGCGTTTTGGCCAGTGAATATCATCAGATAGTTTTAGTGTAACATGTTAGTGTTTTTTTGTTTTGTTTTGTTTTTCCTCCTGTCCTCCACCACATCCTTGAAAGAAAATACATGCATCTTAGATAAAAGTTTACCTGCAGAACAGGTCCGTAGGCTGTATTCCAAAACCATAGAGACAGAGCAGCAAGCTGAAAAGAACCGTGCCTGCTTCTCCCTCTGGTGTTGGGAGATAATATATGTATAAATAAAATAATATATAAGATATATTATACCCCAAGGGTGACAGATGGTTGGGTATTTCTTGTAGGCCTGAGACCAGACATTTTTCTCTTTAAAGCTGGGACAAACTGCTAGGAACAGAGGAAGGAACATCAATGCCCACAACAGTTGTAGGTGGGAATACAAGGCGAGGTGAATTTACTCTTTGCAGTGGATCTCAGTGGACTGTATTACAGTCCCCCTCCCACAAAGTCCTGCTGTGTAGCGGCTGATTAGGATTCCTCCTCTAAGCCATCTTGAACTTGGCACTTCTGAACTGGTGCTGGTACCCGCAGCACGCAGCTACAGTGGAGCAGGAATGTTCTCCCGTGTTCTCAGCTGACTTCCAGAATCCCAGGAGCGCTTTCGCTTTTCACTGAGGTTAGCTGTGTGCTGCTTCTGCACCCAAATCTCTCCACTTTCTCAAGAGCAGAGGACACAAGTGTTTTGGCTGCGTTCTTGCTATAGCTGTACCGTGTTTCTAGATGAAAGGGTGTATCGCATTTTACTATTTTCTTTACTAGTTTTAGGATCGCTACAGTGTCTTTGACGAGTTGCTGCCACATTTTTACGCCCTGTCACCCTGCCTCTTGTAGTAATGAGAAGTCTGGCTGGGCTGGGCTCTGATTTCTTAACACCAAAATATGAGGAAAATCAGCCTGGGCTTTGTGCATGTCTACATGCTTATATAGGAAAATATAAATATGTATTTCTACTTTTATATTTTAAAAGACCATGATTGACTATTCATTTACATATATCAAGTCCTTAATAGCCAGCTGGAGGCACATTTTTCGAGGAGCTGACACTGCACAGACGGTAGGGTGAGGAGGAAAATAACTTTGGCAACCTAGTGTTCCTCTGCCTGAAATCTTTCCCTTGATTTGTGTAAGTCTGTCTCTCTCTCTCTTACTTCCCCCCCCCCCCCCCCGTATTTTTGTCTGCTCTTGCTCTAAAACTTCACTTTTTTGGGAAATGATAGTTCAGTCTCCATAGCATCATAGGTAATCTTTTCGTCTTGTTTTTAAAAGGAAGGGCTAATTTGAAATGCTGCTAGCACACTGTAGAAGTCGGGTGCAGATACGGTGACTCTCGATAATGAGAGGATTACGTCACAGGAATGATCCGAAGTGATGAGAGCTTTTTACTACTCCTGCAATAATGAACACAGTTTGTTTCCTGCTTCCCAAAACAGAGTAAGGTAGTGTCTGGCTGAAACTCAGTTTACTTGAGGCTTTTCTGTCAGTTGCTTTGCTGCAGGGTTCTGTTCGATATAAATCCCATTATAGGTGGGAAATACATATGGCTGCAGTTAACTTCTCTGGTTTTTTTGGAGGAGCAGGATGGGCTGTTTTTAGCAGCGATGACCTTGCAGGGGCAGACTTCTAGTTCTTCCATTTGGAAATTTGTTTTGTGATCTACAGAACAGTTTTAAGAGTATTAAAATGGAATGTTGCTGATTGGATTTTCATTAATTTGTTAATAAATGTGTATCTCATTCATTAATCCAGATAAGAGGTATTACCCACTCTCTGACTATCAAACAGGCAAGTATAATTTAATAGAACTCTAGGGTGTTGAGCTGTGATGTTCACAACCTAAGCTGCTGTCTCAAGCTTCTAATTCTGTTACTCTTTGGGAAGGTGGAAGGGAGGAAAAGGATCTGGTTTTGCCGCTAGAAACTGTTCTCTGTTTGAATTACAAGTGTCTTTGTTCAGGGGACAGGAAAAGGAGGATTTTGCCTGGTGCGGTACCATAAACACATTAAATATGAATCATCTTCTAGACTCTTGAAATGCATGCGGGTGTCATGCTGAGAAACGTCATTGTGAGCTCTGCCTGGAGACTTCTTGTATGAAATAAATGTGCCTGAAGCTTTAATAATGCCTTCTACACAATATTTTTGAGCTCCAATTGCAAGGAGGAGTGCTTGATTCTCTTCAGTTGGTTCTTAAAGCTTGAACAATTTTTTTGATATTAAGACACATTGAACAAGTCCTTCAAATGCTCAAAATTCACACTGCTAATTTAAGTCCTTTCTCAAAAATGTCTTACTAGTTGGTAGGTCAACACCTTATTCTTGTCTTTTGGAGACAATTCAGGAGTCATTTTGACCATGTACTTTAAACAAATGATAAAAATGCAACACTTATCTCCAGTAACAGAAATGCCCAAACCTTCTGAACCATGAAGGAAACTGTTACAGACACTTGCTTCTCTGCTTGTTGTCTGTTTGTTCTTTCTGTAGCAGATCTTGGCATGAACTTCTTCAGCTTCTTGATGATTTCTTAAGCTGCTCTCCATTCTTCCGCAGAGGCCAATATGTATCTTTCCATATTTTTTTGTATAGCTCCCCAGGACAGTATTTCCTGCATTGTTTCCATTCGGAGAGTTTCCATTTCTTATCTCAAATAGAATTTTTCACAGAAAGCGTGGTGTTCTTCCTGTAACAAAAGGGGAACAGATTTTATGCCACTGAAATGCATTTACTGATGTCTTTTTACATTCTTCATACTTGGGTACAATTAATCTGTGATGTATTGAATTCTTCTGGCTCCCAAACATCTGTGATTGTATCCTGGGAAAATATTTGGTAAACGATGAAGCTTTCCCTTTTTGTGGTCATGTCAATTTTTATGCTGCTTTTTAATTAAAAGGACAAACTACTCGTCCCAAACAGGCATAATTGGCTTTTTTGATCAGAGTTGTTATTGAAATGCTTGCCATAAGCATTTTTGGTCATTTTAATTATGAAAATAAGGCTTTGTTTCCTAATTGCTACCGCATAGAAATGGATAAAAATACTTGCATCATCAGTGGGGTGGAGGCCAGGTGCTAAGGGTATGGGTCATGTTTCCCACTGCCAAGGTAAGGCTTTTTCATCATTCTCAAGCTAAAGATTCTAATGAAGCTTTAAAATGGAGATGTGGGGTTTTTCTGGTGTTTTTTGAGTAGCTAGAGTCAGGCTTCTTAATTTTTTATTTTTAATGAAAATATTTTGTCAATTTATCACCCTTCCTGGTGTCTATTAGTCAGTTTTTCCTGTTGATACAGAAATAATTACCAGAGATTTCAAAGAGGCTATCAGGGCTGCTACTAATTCTGTTATCCTGGGCTTATAATTACATGTTGTAAACAAATTATCAGAAAAAAGATTATTCTTTGTAGTTGGTCTCCAATGCCTGTAAAAACTTTCATTTCTTTGTAGCCTTTTCCCTTCCTCTTCCCACCGCCCTCCCAGTTGGAAATGCCTTCCTGTAATTTCCTAGGAGGATGTCTTCCAGGGATTTCTGTATGCTTGCTTCAGTCATGTATCAAATACATCTTCCTTACAGAATTAATTTAAACCAGATCCTAATGCTCTTTAAAAACGCATCTTCCCAGTGCTGTACAGCGCCCTGGCCGCTCCGGCTTGTTAGCTGTAACACATGTGAACAATTTAAGTACTACTCCTGGCCATAGCATGTGCCCAAAAGAGCTGTGGTGGAGCTCATTGCATTGGTCTGGGAGAGGCTGGGCTGGGATTAGGTACGGCTTTGGGGTGGCAGAGAGGTTCCTTCATCGTTCTGAACGGCCTGCTGGGGAATGCAAAAGAAGTTTTCTCTTACTGCTTCCATTTTATGGCAATTTCTAAGACGACGTCTTCTCTGCAAATTCAGTTAAAACATTGGAGTTGTATGGGTTTATATGTGCGTTGAGTACATACCCGTTCCGTGCTTCCTTACAACTATCTATAAAGGGTTATATTGATGCACTCTAGTTATTGTCGTCTTTTTTTAAATTTAGTTTATTTTCAGTCTTCCTGAATCTCATGTAGTCAGTAAACCCAATTTTCCAGAACTGCTCAATCAAACACAAGCTGTTTTATCATTCTGAGAGGTTTTTTATGGCAAATTCTTGCATTAAGTGGCTCCTATTCTTACATAAAAACCGCCTCAGAATTACTTTGTGGCAAGAGAATCCTCTGTTCCTTAATGAATAGCAAAAAACCAAGCCTGTGAAGGGCAGAAAGAGAACGATCTGGTACTATTATTTGGGCATCTCCTTGCAGTAGCAGCATCGAAGACTTCTTGAAGGACAAGAGAAGTTCTTAATTTCTTAGGTAAAAACCAACCACGTGTCTAAAGAACAAAAGAGTCTGTTTCTTAAATGGAAGAGTTCTTTGTCAGGTCCATCAATCCTGACGTCTTCGTGCAGTCACTCTTTTAGGGGAGGGAGCTGAGGAGGTGACAGGTAGAGCTTGAAGAGAGCAGCTGAGGGTCCCAGAGTTCTGACTTGCCTGGGTGCAGCCGGTTGTTGCTCCGAGTGGGGAAGGATCTAAGATACATGGAATTGGTCTGTGTGAGCCACTAACAACAGTTCTTAGATACCTAAACTTGAGTGTTAATTTAATAATGGATGTCATTTATAACAAAACCAGATTGATTTGATGTATTTACCCAAAGTATAATGCACTGCTTGGGTCAGCATGTGAATGTAAGGGGAATTTACACTGTTGGGCTTAATGTAAATTAAATTAACCTACCTATCTTGAATCTGAGTGTTTTTAATAACTGGTGAATTGGATTGCTTTATTATATTTGCTGGGATGCTAGTTTTTTTCTCTATTAATACACTTAACTTGCATTCTAGCTTCGCCATTCAGAGACAGGCATCGAGTGGTGGGTTGTGTGACAGTGTCTGTCAATAGTGAAGACAAATAGTGCCAGAGACACTTAACCCATCCAATCTCACCCAGGGTATAGGTCGGTCTTGTTTTCAGACTTCTTCATAAGTCTCTTTTCTTTCTTTCTTTTTTGTTTGTTTTATTTCTAAATAGTGGATTGATACTGATTTGAAACTAAACTTTTTGGAAAAGTTTTTGACATTACATCAGTAATACAAGAAGAAGAAAAGTAGAAACCCAAGTTTGGCATGTGAGGTGTTGAAAGCAGGTTTGCAGCCACTTTGTAAGTTCTAGTTTTTACCTTTAAAACCTTTGGCAACACAAGGGTTGATGGTGGAAATTTTGCACGTAGTATCCTTCTTGTTTTGTTCTGAAATTGTTCTTTTGTGTCCAGTGATTCCAATAAACCAATCAACATAAAAAAGTCTTACCAAGAACATGACATGTTAGATAAATTCAGAAATTTAATAAACGGGTACGCTTCGTATATTAAGCTTATTCACCACCTAAACCTCACCCTGTGTGGTGAGTTTTCACTTTTGACACTTAATTGTTTTCTGAACACAGCGTAGGGGATCCCCTGGGATACAGGCTAGGTTCTGAGGAAAAGGCGAGTTCATGAATGGCTTTTTCCTAGTCCTGGCTGTTCATGCACAGGTGGCTGAAAAACTTGTAAACCCCAAAATATCTCCGCTTTATTTGCGTTCGCAATCTTAAGCTTTCCAGCCTGGGAAAAGACTTGCTTTGCACTGCAGCTGCAATAAAAAAAAAAAAAAGCCATCAGGACGCTATTTGTTTCTTGTCGAGAACTTGGTAATCCTTGTTGTATTTAAGGATCTCTTTGGAAAGAATGAACAAGGATTTCAGGACTGGCTCCACGTAAGTGTTATCTAAAGACAAGGCTCCCTCAATGACAAGTAGTGATTCCCCCCCCCCCCTTCTCCTGCTGTTCAGACCTTTTTTTGGAGGCTGAATGCCTTGTTTGACTTCACAAGATAATAGGATATAGAAATATGTCATTGCCTTAGTTGCTGACTCAGGAGGTAATACATTTGCTTTGTACAATGCTTTATGTTTTGAAAAGAAAGACTGCACTGATTTGCTCGTGGGGCTGTTCTTTGCTCTGTGCTCCCTTAGTCTCTGATAGTGTACTAGCCTGTGATTTTTAGCAGCACGCATTTGTGCCCTGTGCGTGTTGTGCCCCCTCTTCCACTGCCTGCTTTTTGGCTGTTTCTCAGAAAGACCCTGAATTATTCAGTCTCTTGGTTGTGAATGTAATTCTGTTCATGGCCTGAAAGTGAGGTAAATGTCTGGGAGCGGTAGCCACCTTTTTAGATATTCTGGGATGCAAATGCACAAATGACTGGTATCGTGAACAACTGGAATTTGTTTGAAATTTACCCTTCCTAGGGGCAGTGCAGAGTGGTTGCTTGGCTTGATTTGCATTCTGAACTCCAGCACTAGCCCCTTAGAAAATAACCAAGAACTAACAAACTATCTTCAATTTACACATTACAGAATTGCTTGTTATTGATGTGTAAATTACGATGTCCAAAACAGAACCAGGGCTTCCTTAGGCAGAGCTGTTTGATATTGTTCTGCCTCTCTTAGAGGAAAAAAAGCTGTAGGACAGGCAACAAATTCTGAATTACTTATTTCTACTACCTTACATGTTACAGTGATGGCAATGAATAGATTCAGGAGGCTTAGTTTCAACAGTGATCAAAGTTGCTCTAATGTGGAAGTAGTTTTCTTTTCTCTCTTTTTCTTTATTAAGAAAAAGGAAAAAAAACACCTTGTGATGCTGGTGCATGTTTCATTTCTAATACTGTGGCAGCATACTTGCCATAACATGCACTTGGCTTCTACCCAGTGTTGTTGCTCTGAAAGCAATTTTTATTTTGAGGCTTTGTTAAAATATATTCAGTTTTATACTTCAAAATGTACATAGTCATTTAAACTATGTATTTGTCATTGCAAGCACTGTTAAATGAAAAAGCCACTTGTAACAATTCCCATTAACATGTGTCTAAAGAAAATAAACTCAAATAAAAGAAAGGCTTAAACTGGGAAAGGCCTGTGTGTGTTCCCACTCCTAACCTGGCAGACGGGGGACCAGGCACAGCCCTCACGCGGAGCGTCCGCTGGGTGCAGTTGGGTTGTGACCTGCAGGTTGGGGAAGACTTTGTTCCTCAAAACCAGGATGCGCAAAATGCTCCCACCTTTTAAAGCCATGCCGGTCAGGTTTGAATTACCGAAAACTTTAGAGTAAATGTGTTTTGGTTGGTTCCTGCTCCCCACCTGCAAATGCAGCATATTCAACCAAGAGATCTCCTTTAGGTATCAATACACATGTGTTGTCACTGACTTTAGAATAAATTGATACAACAAAGTGGGAGCCATGTAAAACATGTAGTGGTTTATTCATTATAACTTTGTGAATTCATATTTGGTTGATCCCATTTATTTATTTATTCAAAGGGAGATGAATTGGCCAATGGCCTGCAGACTCTGTGAGAAAAGAAATTTTACTACGTTTCTTAGTATTTCCATAACTTAAAATGTTACTAAAGGAATTACACACATTTAAAATCTATCTTGGGGGATAAATTAGTATTTGATTGTTCTCATAGAGCCAGCTTATTTCATTGGCTGTAATATTCATCATACTGAAATATCTTTTATTATTATAGTAGAGAAGACACTGGCCTGTACATGCCTTAAAACACTTGCATGTTTATGGGGGGTAATGGCATTCATTTCAGAACAGAGGAGGCTAAAGAAAGAGGGTTTCTTGCCATTGCCATTTAGCGTGATATTGTTTTGATGATCTAATATTATTGTCCCACTGGGGTGTGTCTGATAAATGGCAGAGAGTATAACCAGTTTATAAGGGACAGTATTTCTTTCCTTTGTAAGCATATAAAGGAAAACCATATACACACGTTCATACACATACATGCTTTTTGACTTCTAAGAAGGAAAAAACACGGAGGAGACGTTGTTTTGGATAGCAATAATGATAGCAGCTTCAATACTGCAAAATGCTGCACCCTCAAATAATGATAGCATTACCAGCTCTTTTAGCTTTGTACTGAAAAGTATTTTTAGTGATGTATTTATTTTTTTTCCCCCAGGAAAGTGAGGGAAAAGCACGGTTGTTGCCTTTCTGGACAGGGTATGCCTTGAACCGTTTTGATATGCAGGGGGTGGTCACTCTTTGGCAGACCTGTGTATGGATTGTCACTTCAAGTTTTTCTCACAGGTCTTTTAAAAGACCTTCCTAAAACATTCCCAGTGTCTGCTGCAAAAAGATAAATCTTTGTTATTAACCTGTTGGAGGGAAAGTCTTCCAGTTCTAGAGCCCTGCTACCTGGTTCAATGTACAGCATTATTTATTTGTCAAAGTCTCTGTCATGGCCAGGCAAACACGAGGCGTGCGCACGTTGTGTTGTAGTGTCCGTGATACTCGGCTTCATCTGTTAAAAGGAGGATGGATTTTAAATGGGGGAAGTATTGCTGTTCAGCAGCCCAGTTCTGCAGCGTTACCGCTGTGGGCTCCATGTATTCCGTTTGCAAACACTTGCATGCAGCATACTTTTTTCCTGTCTGAGTGTATAAACGATGAATGGAAACTAATTTATTTTAACAAAACAAAGTAAACATCCTAAATAGCAATGATCTTTCTCAACTCAAAGTGGCTGCAAATCAGCTCCTAAATATTGTCACTGAAATTGATATCTAGATTTAATAGTTCTTGCCAATCCTATAAATGTTTTTGAAAAAAGCATTGCATTAATGCATGATATAGAAAGGATAAATTTGCCTTTAAATTGGAATGCAGTTCAAAGTGACTGAATTCTCCAATTTCAGCCACTGTATTTGCCAAAGAACAAACTGGAAAATGGAACTGGTATCATTCATCGACTCTTGGTTCACTGGGAGGTTCGGAGAAGGGACTTCCCGTGAAGATAAAAGCAGAAGAGTTTATTGATAAACTGTAATGACAACTAAATTTTACAAAATAAAGTAGCGTAGGTTTACTTTTAAATTCATTTAGCACAGAAAAGCTGTAAGAAACAATAACAGTTTAATAATTCTGTGTCGTCAGTCATTGATACCACCTGGTAAGCACAAGTAGGCTGATTTTCAGGGAGGTTTGCCACGTTTTGCTGTTAGTTAAATACATGTATATCATGGCTGAACATACTTTATTCTGTTACTTTTAAATAGCTTAAACTGGGTAGAATAGTTCAACTATCTCTAAACCTTGTAGCCTTGAGAGATTACTATAATCTAGATTTTAAACAAAATCGCCAATGACAAAAAGGAAGATGTCGTGTTCCCCTGCATAGGTGTTACCTCTGTGACACCAGTAACTGGCTGAACAAATGTACTGTATAATTATGTATATATATTCTATGTACAATTTGTTTCTAAAATTAGATTATTTCTGCGGTTCTGGTTTAGTGTGTAAGGTGTGGTCAGCAGTGCAGAAATACAGAAAATAGCATCTCCCTCCCTAGGAAGTTTAAATCTGAATATAAAATCCCGTAAGTTATTCCTCACTGAGCTACAGCTGATTTAAATAAATAAATACCTACGTTTGTCTGCACTGTGTCCTCTCAAACGTTTTGGCCTACGTTTTCAGCTGACTTGTCCCTTACAAGTCTTCAGTGGAAATGATTATGATGTTCTCCAGAAGTCTTCAGGGCTTTTTTTTTTTTTAATCATTTAGCTGTCCTTTCATGTTTCTAAAACGGATTGATCTGCGTGACCTCTGGAGAAGTCACAATCACATTGTTTAAAAAATCCCACTTAATGTGCATTTCTCAGAGGTCTGTCCCAAACTGCCTCCGTACACCTGAGGGACTCGGCTAATAAAGTCTGAGAACTATCAGTCTTGGTGACTGAAAGAGTCAAACTGCAGAAATCTTATGTCGTCTTGTGTCAGTATATCACCAATACAGATATTTCACCCCTGTTTTGACCGTTCAAAATAAACAGCTATGTCATAGTGACTGATACCAGTTCCATTTTGCCTACCAACTCAGTTGATTTTATATTTTATTTCTCATTTATGATGGAATAATCAGCAGCTCTTTCTCATTTATTTTCTCATATTTTTATTCCAGGATTTGCCTCTGAAGCAGGGAGTGTCTGCATTAAAAATGACCTGTAGTTCTCTGCTTCATAGGTTAGAAACTTATTTTAATATTTTGTGGCTAAGCACAGTCCCGTCTTCTTCAAAAATAAAAAATTCCAACGATAAATGGTTTAATTGGCATTGAATGTGGATTATAAGCATTTTGCATTGGGGCTTCTATTATTTTAGATGAAATGGCTTCTACACAAATAACAAGTCCAGCTGAGGCAATGAAAGCTCTGTTTACTTGCAGCCATTTTCATGAATTAACTTTAAGTTTTAAAAAAGTTGATTACAGTGGATCATACTAAGTCTTATTTGGACATTTCCAAAGTACTATACTGGCTAGGCTGTATTGCTTCAAGCATTTACATTCTAAAACTTACCAAATTCCAAATATTTGTTGGGGGAAAGAAATCGGTTCATAAATCGCTTTATTTCAATGGGACTGCTATAGCCAGCACACGCCGAACCATGTATCTTGTATTTACTTCTGAATTATACACCGCAGATGCTTCTTCAGCTCCTTCCTCTTCCTCCATGGGCGGTGCTTGCAGCTCCTTTACCACCTCTTCCAGTCCTACCATTTACTCTACCTCAGTCACCGACAGCAAGGCTATGCAAGTGGAGAGCTGCTCCTCAGCCGTGGGGGTAAGTACCAGAGGGGTAAGTGAAAAGCAGTTAACCAGTAACACAGCCCAGCAGCAGCAGTCAACGCCGAAGAGACACACAGTCCTGTACATCTCGCCACCACCTGAGGACTTGCTGGACAACAGTCGGATGTCCTGCCAGGATGAGGGGTGTGGATTGGAGTCAGAACAGAGCTGCAGTATGTGGATGGAGGATTCACCCTCCAACTTCAGTAACATGAGTACCAGTTCCTACAATGATAACACTGAGGTGCCACGTAAATCACGCAAACGAAATCCAAAGCAGAGGCCAGGGATCAAACGTCGAGATTGTGAAGAGTCCAACATGGATATATTTGATGCCGACAGTGCCAAAGCGCCTCACTATGTCCTTTCTCAGCTCAGCACGGACAGCAAAGGCAACTCAAAAGCAGGAAATGGGTTGGTATCTGCTTTTTTTTTTTTTAAAAAAAGTTCTATCGCCATATGTAAAACCAAACTAATAAAACTTCCCCCACCCCCATCAAGTGTTCTACTCAGGTTCTCACATAAATCCCTTCCCTCCTCTGCTGTTCCCTTTTGCGTCCTAGGCCATAAGTCCTCGTTAGACTTACTAATGTTTATTTAGAAGATAAAGCTGAGCTTCCCTGCAACAATTGGACGCAGCACTGATGAGCTCATCTGTATTCTCCTTTAAGTGAAACTGCTAAAAGATTGCACAATTCCAGTTATACAGTGGCAATGAAAATGTTACTGTATTTACAAGGAAAGGCAGAAGTGGACTGGACGCACCCTAAATCTTAATGGTTTTTTGCAGGCTTTTATGTGAGGATTTCAGTCCGTGCACTTTACCTGCTTCTGTTTGTCTCTTTCTCTATTTATCAGATAGAGAGAGTGATGGGAGTAGAAGTGAAGGCCTTGCTAAGATCTCTCATTTAATTTAACACATCCTTTACTTTTTTTATAAAAATGTTAAGATGATATGGTGACCAAAATTTTGTTTTTTCTTGTGAATTCACTGCTGTATTTGATTTTTTCAGAAATAAACCTCTAATCCTGTTTCTCTCTGTGCTTCTGGGTTGTGTGCATGCGTGTGTCTGTACGTGGGCACGCCTGGGTGGTGGTCTCTCATCTCTCCCACTTCACACTGTTCACTAAATGCATTTCAGTAGTTGCGTAAAGAGGAAAAAGTCCATCAGTTTACAATACTGTGTTGATACCTTTTCTTTTTAAATTTAATTTTCTTTTACTTCTTAACTTGTGGCTTCTTTAGTACTTCTAAGGTGGATGGTCAAGTGGATAGATTTGGCTTTTTTATTTTGAGTGGGTTTTTGGGGGTGGGGTGTGTATTTTCATTTCTGTTTTTACTTTTCTGTATGTGCTCGCAGTACGTTCTAATGTTCATCACAGTAACGGTGAATATTAAAATACGACTGATGAGAAAGATTATGAACTTGTCGTATTCCAAAGGGAAAGAGCCTGGAGTCTGTATTCCCAGGGTCAGTGCAGTTCCATACTTAAAATTTCACTGTGAGAAAGTGATTCTGAGAAACTCTCCAGAGTGTGCTGCCTCGTACCGCGCCGGGAAGAGCCGGCTGGTTGGTACCAGGAGCGCCGGCTCCTGCCTCCTCGGACCTGTGGGTCTTCTGGCCTCCCCTTACCACAACTGCGCTAAGGTTGACTGCAGTTCCCCGGCATCTCTCGTTTTCACCAGCAGAAATTGATAATAAAGTAAACCATTAGTACATGGTAGACCAGAAGAAGCAAATTGGCATATGTAAAGCAGCTGCTTGGAACTAGGAACCTGCCCCCACCGAGTGCAAAGGAGGTCAGGCTCTCCCTTACAAAGGGAAGAAACTTTATCGAAAGGCACGATCTGTGTGGCTGTAAATGTGATCTCTGGACAGAAAGGGGAGATTTAGTAAACTCTGGAACGATATGTATGCTCTTGATCTAAAACATCACAACACTCTATCGTTGCCTAAAACATCGGGGGCTCACCAGTGAACATTCATCCGTACTGTCAGCAATGCTCTGGACCCAGGGGCAGATAAGCATAATTTTCTTCCTAATGTGTCATATACAGGCTAGATCCAACTGCAGCAAAGCTCTTGCGTAACAGAATTGGCCTTTTAAATAAAGGCTCAGGGATAAGAAATGGCCACAATATTAGAAAACTTAATTTTGCAGTTGGAGCGTGGAGATTTAGCATTCCAAATCTAGGTCACAGTAGTGACTCTTTTTTAACTGTCCAGCCTGATGGAGTTCAGCCAGGGGAGTTCATTTACTTTTGGCTTTAGGAAAAGAGCAAGGAAAGCGCCCTTGCTAATGTGTGAAGTGGAAATAGCGTCTGCCTCAAAAGAGACTTCTGGTCAGTTGTCCTTAAAAGCTAGGAAGAAAAAGAATATATTCCCGGGGAAACTGTTGGAATTTGTGAAAGCCTTTTTGAAGCGGATGAATTGATGGTGATGTGGGGCAACGTCTCCCATCTCCAACATGCTTGGTCCCACTTTTGCTTTCAGGTCTTCACTGGGAGCAGCCCTGGTGCCAGTGCAGGACCGGGCAAACCTGAACTAATGAAATCTCTTTTAATAGAATCATGGGGTTTGCTGCTTACGTTGCGTGTTTTAGAAAGGAAGTGCTAGCTTTGAGGAGTCGTTGTCTGGTAACAATTAAGCTAATAAATAAACGTGCGTGTATGAAATATTTTACTATTTGTATGTGCATGGATATTAGTATTATAAATAAACTAAGTTAAAAGGATCTGTAAATGATATATCCTTGTAATTTTTAGAAGGAAGACCACTGAGGAGTTCTGGTGAAGGCTTTATGATTGCTTTCAGTGATTACTTTAGGTTTGTTGAGGGAAAAATTTCAAACTAATTGTTAGGCAGCATCTGTTTGCATAAATATGACAATGTATAAAATATTAGTATGTTGGCAATTAAGGTAACTTGGGTTTTAAGAGTAACATAATGTCAGGAAGAGATAGAGTTGTGTTGGAGGGGCCAAAGTGTTAACGTTGCACAGCTAAAACTTTGCATTTTGAGTGTTAAAAGTTAATTTCATTTTAATGGCTGCCTCTGTGACACTTCCCTTCAAAATTCAACATCATCTCAGTCTCCTGTTATTAATTTTGGGGGCTGGAAAGCATGACCAGGCCAGACTGTGTAATCCATGGATGTCTTTACGTGGAGCGTTGGCCCGTGACGTTACAGAGCCCAGCCTGCCGAGCGGAGGTGCGGAAAGCAGGCGCCCCAGGCACAGCCTTCTGAGTTGCGCGGTGGTGGTCGCAGTAGCTGAGGATGCTCGGCGTTCCTGCCCGCCTTCCCTGTGGGAAGCTACGAGTTTGTAGCTCTGCTCGAAAATTCTGAGTAAAAGAGAAGGCTTTCATTGAAAGTCCCTTGGAGTAATGTCCAGGCAGGAAGAACAGAAAAGTGATTATCTAACACGCTTGAATTTGGCTAGGGGTTTTGCTTAACTTGTGCAGAAGCGAAGAGCATAGTGGTGTGAATTACAGTCTTAATTCATCGCAGGTTTTCTATATGCTACATTGAAGAAGAGTTTGGTCCCTTTTATTTCCCTAAAAGGTGTGGTTTTACGTAGCGTTTTTGGTTTTTTAAACAGCCTGTTTGACTAGGCTGTGGCAGAGTACTCGGGACTCCTTGGCAGAGGAGTGGTACTCTCGCAGTCTTCTGCACCCTCTGGATCCCTCCCCCCGCTGTCACCGGGTTCAAGACGAGCGTGCAGGGCAGCCAGGGCTGCTCGGGGATGTGCACGGGCGCCCGGGGGCTCGCTGGGCAGTGCCGCGGTGAAGCAGGTGGGCACAAACGGAAAAACATGAATGAAATTAATACGAAGCACAGACCTAACAGCTCAGCGGTGTCCATTTTAACCCCGTGTTCTGTACGTTAAAAGGTTTTGGAAGGTTTAGTAGAAATAAGAGCGTGACAAGTAGGACTTTCAGGGGTGTGAGATGTGGAATTGGGGCAAAGTGCCCGACCTCCCCTGGTGCGGGAGAAGGCCCTTCCGCAGGGAAGGCGCTGGGCAGGGGCTGGGGAGCAGCCTGGAAGCGTTTGCGTGCTGGGTGGCCTCGCGCTGTTCATTGCACGGTAGGAGTTCTAGCAAAGGCGCTGCTGATACGTTTGTTAGTATAAATCATCTGGTAATTGGGAAGAGAGCACTGTGGGTTGCCCCAGCCTTCAGGTCGGTGAAAAACTCATGTCGTGGCAAAGCTTGCAGTGAAGTATTTTTGAGGAGAAAGTGTTTTTTTCATCCGTCTCCCTGAGAAAAAATCCAGGATAAATGACTTCCATATGTTGCATATTGGAACAGGATTTGTTTTTTAGGCAATTGACGTCTGTTATTTTAAACTGCTTTCTTTAGAGTCATTAGCTGTTAGAAACTACTTTTCGGTAATAAAAAAGAATATTACGTTCTGCATGACCTCACTGAGCCCTTTTCCTCCCTGTGCCATTTGCTGTGGCACATTTACATTCGCTAGGGTTAAATGGGTTTGTTAGATGTCAGTGCAGGATCGTTCTACAAACCTGCTCTGTATGAGATCGAGTTATTTTCCATTGTGCTTTAAAGCGAACACAAAATTGATCACGTGATATTATACTTTGGAGGGCTTCTTCATTCAGGTTTTAATTATGGAACTGAACACAAGATAAGTACATGTTAAGGTACGCACCTGGAAAGAAACAGTCTTTTTGCATATGCTGCAGATTTAAAATTGGTGCAATTATGTCAAGAGTTTTTTACGATAACTAATTTGGTTGTGACATAAATCTATCAATCTGTTTTGACAGAAATTAATGTTTGAGTTTGCATGGATATGCAAGTTCAGGTGGAGACAGGCATGAGGCTGTTTTCCTATTTAAAGAAGTACCATTCAACCTTAAATCCATTCAGTGTGTGTGTGTACATATGTATATTTGTTACAGAAGCGAAACAGCTTAATCAGATACTATCAGGCTGTATCATATACTATGAAAAAGCAGGTTATGAGCCTTCCTGTCTTTGTTAACATAGTTTAATGCTAATTGCTTTTCCCTTCCTTTATGTTCACTCTCTCAAAAGCGGTTCCTATTTGCACTGGATGGAAGAGGCAGGGAAGCACCGTTCCTCTTCATCCTGCAGGTTTCCTTCTCTGTCAGAAAGAGAATTCCAAAGTTTGCTCTCAACTATAATTCCTCTATCCGTTAATACGCTCTTTTATCTTTTTAGCTTTTCTGTGATTTAGTTTATTTTTGTTGGGGAGCTGCTTATAACATCTTTTTATGGTCTGCTTTGACTTCCCAGAGCATCAGAGAACCAGAAGGGAGCTGGAGGGAAGAAGACCCCAATGTTGTGTGGTCAGTATCCGACCAAGAGTGAGGGGAAGGAGCTGAAGATAGTGGTACAGCCGGAAACCCAGCACAGGGCTCGCTATCTGACTGAAGGCAGCCGAGGCTCAGTGAAAGACCGGACGCAACAAGGTTTTCCAACTGTAAAGGTAGGCTGTTTAGTGTTAGGTGATACGGGGACTCCTTTCCAAGGGATCCTTCAGTTCAGATAGGCCTAGAATCTCTATTTCTAGAGGGAAGGGGGCAGACTTTGCATTCCCTTTGCTGTAGAGACTGTACTTTATCTCTTCTTGCAGGTAACAAGAAGTTTATTTATATCACAAAATTACAGGAGGAAGGAAGCTTTATGTCAAGGCAATGATACGTAATGTGGTGCGTGTCCTGATAGACTACAGTTATACAAACTGTGTAAATAGACACTTGAAGTATACAAAACTAGGACAGTGAAATGCTGTAACTGTTTGCTGATGACAGTGGGTCATCATTATGCCTTATGGGTAAGGACATAAAACTAGGTTTCATTAAAAAAAAAAAAATCAAAAGTCGTCAGTTTTCTTTAATAAGAAGTATCTGAATCCACATATCCAGTGTCTGTCTTCTAAGTAGAGTCATAAAGATCTAACTGAGGCGTACTTTATGGGTCGTACTGCTCAGTATGGTTAGCAGTAGTGAAGTACATGTGGGTTAGTGGAACTGGAGAATGAGGGGGAAGAAAAAAGGAAGCAGTTGTATGCACACTTCACAAGTGCAGCCTGTTTCCTGTATAGACTCTGATGCCTTAAAGTTTAGGTGTTGATGGCACTTGCTCTGAGGCAGGGATGAGTGGCACTCAGGTCTGAATGGTGCCCTCGGCCCTTCTGATCAAGGGGAAAGATCTGGACAGAGCTGATGCAGTCAGAGATCCAGGCCTGGCTGCAGAGCTGGTTTCTCCAGCAAGCATTTAGCGTCTTTGTTCATCTTGCTTTATTTGGAGGGGGGAAAAGGATGACTGATGTAATTCACCCTACTCAAAGAGTGGAAAAATTGTTGATCCGGGCTTGCCAGTCTAGTGAGGAGGGCTTTGCTGTAAGCTCGTCAGAGGATGGGGACCAAAGCCCAGAAGAGAAGGAGGAGCTACAAATGGAGGAGAAACATGAGGAGGAGGGCTACAAAGAGGTCTTTCACATTCCTGCTCAAAAGGGAGAAGATTCAGAGGCTGTTCTCCAGTGACTGCATACTGATACGTGGAGTGTGAATTTGCAGGGCTTGTTTCTTCCCTTGTGCAGTCTCAGGGCTGTGACTTGACTGGGATCACAGAGATGGGGCGTAGCGGATGTGGCTGGAATGCAGTTGTGGATATGCAGCAGCTATTCAGAGAGAAGAGAGGACATCATGTATCGTAAGAAGCTCCCTGACTGTGCAGACCTCTGGCATGAAATTGGAGACTGGCCTGTTGAGATCAGAGGAGGAAGATCAGGGATGACATTCTGGTATCTGTTACAGACTGCCCGACTGAGAAGATAATAATAGATGATGCTTTCTGTAGGTAACCAAGAGTAGCCTCCTGCTCACAAATGTCTCTCATTGTGAAAGGTTTCGGCCATCTGTCTGTCTGAAAGGATGGCTACATAGCCTGCTGGAAGCAACGTAAGAACTTTAGAACTGTGCTTGTGAAGGTCTCCTATATGCCAATGATAGGATTACCTGCAGTAATGCTGTACTTGACTTACACAGAGACAAACAGAAGAACTGGTGTCAGGTACCATCACAAAAGTTGCAGCAACCACGGTATGAATGTGAGAGTGGACACCAAACTGAAAACAGCCCAGCATTGCACTCAGTGGAACTAAAGCAAATGGCATCCTGGTTATACTGGGAGGAGTGTGGGCAGCAGGTCGAGCAAGGAGACAACTATATTTGTTATCGTACAAATAAGAAAGATAAAAGACATTTTCTCTCATGCTTTTTCCTAGTTCTGTCCCTTTGAGAAAGCAGCAAAGCTGTTCTGAATCCAAACTCCTTTACCAGGCTCACAAAGAAATGTTTGTTTATGATACAGCCCTTAAAATTTGTGCTGACTCCCTGGTGACAGAGTATAGACATATACTTATTTTTAAAGTCCTGTTCAACAGTGTTAGAAACATCTCCAACACTTTACTCAGTCCTCCTGAGTAATGTAGAAATCCAGTAGGGTTTCATAAGAAAAGAATCCATTCATATAGTCCTGTTGCTATGGTGATTTAGTGCTCATTTATGTGAATTTTCTTAATGGGCCTTTGTTCATCTGAATTTCCTTCTAGTTCCTTTCCTAGTTACCCTTTAACACCCATCAGTGAAAATTCTGTTTGGAAGAAGCTTGTGTTACTGAATTCCTGGAAGCTCAAGCTTGCTTTACCAGTAAGCAAACTAGTTCGTACTTTGCATATAAAAGTCTGCCAGGGTTGGACAGACAAAATGAGTCAGTGGATCTTCAGGAAATCTGTGCTAGTGGGGAAAAAAAATGTAAAGGACAAGAGGGCTTTTTGCTTTGTTTGTTTTTTTTTGGGGGGTGTCTTAAAGATGAGGAAGAATAATGTAAAAGTGTTTCAAGTTCAGTAGAGATCTGGTGCTTGCTCTTCTCTGGCAGCACCTGTGACGGGCAGCCATTCAGATGCATCACTCTTAAGCAGACTGAGGAGGAGAAGCAGGTTCTGTGGCCCTTTAAAGAAAACCATATTACTTGATGACTTAGAACTAGAGAGCCTACAATCAATATGCAATGCTAAAATTTTATGAACAAACCTTAGTCAAGTGACTTGTCTGGCAAAGGAAAGATAACCCTGAACGCAAAGTGTCCGCAGAGGTATTCCAGCCATCAGTAGCGGATTTGCATGTTTTCTTGCTAACAGGATGGCAAAGCTGGAGCAGTTACCATCCAGATGATGGGAGGTGCTCTTGCACACCTTTCATACCGCCTTCTAACAAGAACGCCGGGGAAGGAAAGCAGCTGTGGTGATGCTGCTTCCAGCCAAGGAGATATTGGTGGCGTGATGCAAAGACGTCATTCATCCTTCCACGTAAAAGAGATTCAACAGTAGAATATCAGAGTAGCCTTTACTCCCTGCTTCCTTTTGACCACTTGGTGAAATTAACTTCTCTCGTCAGCTGTCTTCGTGATCTCTTATTTAGTCGTGATCTCTTATTTAGTCGTGATCTCTTATTTAGTCGTGATCTCTTATTTAGTCGTGATCTCTTATTTAGTCGTGATCTCTTATTTAGTCGTGATCTCTTATTTAGTCGTGATCTCTTGGCTGTGACTATACCTGTTAGCCTGTGCTTCCTATGTGGGAGCCTGTGCCAGGCCACCTCCAGAAGTCCTTTGGCTTTGCCCATCCGTAACAGTCGGGACCCCGCTCCCTGCTGTAAGCTCATTGCTCCTTTTGGGCATGAGGAGCATGCTGTGACTCTGTCGGTATTTGCTGATTATTTCTTTTCTTTTTTCAAGCTTGCTAAGAACTGCAGCACTGAATTTTCGAAGTGTGTCAGGGAGTAATCCCCTAAGAGATCCTCTGGAGGATTCTGCTCTCATTTGCATCTCCTTAGTAATAAAGATCAAACTTCTTTCTGCAAGTATTGACTGGGCTTCCAGGCCTAGGACGAAACATAACATTGTCACCCAGAAATCCTCTAGTAACAAGCCTGGCTTAATGAAAACATTAAAAATACTTGATTTATATCCACCTAGAATGCTGGGGCAAAGAATTTCCATCTCTGACCTGGGACTTTGGCAGTGATCTAGTGTCTCTCTTTACTTGGAGTATTTTTCTTCTATTACCTAAGAATAAGGGTGGTCACTTCATAATACAACATCCAGGTTTACTTCAAGACTTCTTTCACTTCTCCGTCAGAGTATTTTTAGTATGCAGCACCACAGTGGGTTTCCACTAATAAAAAAAGCGTTCAAAGACACAAACCCTCCCTTTGCTTCCCACCTCATCCTGTTCCCACTCGTGAGGTGGTTTTGCAAGCATTAGACAACTTTAGTCTGGTTTCACAAAGATTGCAAGGCGTGGCTGGCGTGAAGATGGGATCCTGGGAGCGCAGCGTGCGCATTGATAGGCATGCACGTACTGGCCAGCAAATGCGCACCAACTTTGGAACCAGCCACAGCAAATGTCCTCTTTCTCAGCTGACTGGTGGATGCAGATGCTGGTGGGGAAAGAGGCTCCTGGGAACAGATAGGGAAATAGCCAGGGTTGGGATGAGAGTAAGGGGTCATAAGAGACCTGAAAGTTGGGATAGTTCTGTGTGAAGATAGATAGGATTGTAGCTGGTTTAAAAATATTAATTTTAAAAATTCATTTCACTTGTTTATTAAATAACTTGGCTTTTCATGGAAGAACAAATGACAAAAGCATTTTGTTTATAAACTAGATGAAAAAATTTTGTTCCTTCTTCCCTTGGAATTGTTTCCAGCAACACTGGGAGCAGAATAACTTCAAATTCAGCTGCATAAAATGTTTCCTGTTTTAATTAAGAGCCGTTGCTGGCCAATTGAAATATCTGTGTCACCATGTTTCAGCTGGAAGGTCACAACGAGCCAGTGGTGCTGCAGGTATTTGTGGGTAACGACTCCGGTCGAGTGAAGCCGCATGGGTTCTACCAGGCCTGCAGAGTTACTGGGAGAAACACTACTCCCTGTAAAGAAGTGGATATAGAGGGGACGACTGTTATTGAGGTCGGACTGGAGCCGAGCAACAACATGACACTTGCGTGAGTAGCGTGCGTTTTAAAAAATATTTTCATTTATTAGGTTTTTTTTTCTTTTCAGAAACTGATTTTCCCGTTTCGATTGGATGGGTTAGTAATTAAGTCTGGAACATCTTGGCATGCTCCAGGCACTTAGTGAAGTTACATGTGTGAGAAAACACTTTTAAATCGCATTCTTGGTTTGCATTTATTATATTTAATGCTTAATCTGGTCTTTCCTAAAACTTTATCAATTAACTTTGTTACAGTATTTTCATGTTCTGTTTGAACAATAGTGTGCATGTTCAAGCATTATGTGAACTGGTCACTGGTTCTGCTGGTCGTCTGGTCTTAACGAGGCCAGAATTGCCAGTCAGAAGAGGGGAGGAGAATAGTGGCACCTTCGGATCCCTCTGGGCACAAAGGCTGGGAGTGGTGGCTAGTGAGGCTAAACTGGCTTTCCTCCTCTCTTGCTTCGCTTGTTCCATTTCTGTCATTTTCACCCGATAGTCCTTTGCCACGGACGCCTCCCGCTTTGCTCTCTGGACCGAGCTCGTCTGGCCCAGTGGAGGCGATGTTTCGGATGCCGTTCGCAGATGCGTGTCGGCAGTGCATGGCCGCTGCTGAGAAGGGATGCGCTCTGTCTGGTGGCAGGAGTTGACTGCAGTAGGTTTTTTGAGCAAGTGGCCTCATCTGCCTGTGTGGTTTGGATCTCCCAGGAAACTTTAGATATAAGCGATTCCCTAATAAGCTTTTCACCTGTGTATAAAGGGAGTGATCTTCTTCCAAAGTATTCTTCTCAGTACAATGTCTTTTAATGGGTATGCGGTTGAAAGCTGCCGCTCTTTACTTAGAAGCTCATCTTGTTTCAAGAGGAGAAACGTTTCTTCAATTTACAGTGTCCACTTCTTAAGCAGAATAATACAGTTTGGTAATAGACTGAATCAATTTGATTTTTAAAAAAATATAATGTATATTCCCATAATAATTTTGGAAGCTGCCTCTTGGAGAGTAATTTTATAATTGACCTTGAGTGTTAATGTAAAACCATAGAAGTATAGAGATACTAGAAAGATGAATTTGGAATTATCTAGGAAGAAAAGCTTTGCCCAGGCTGTTTTCTCAAAAGCTATCTTGATGTCCAAAAAGAAACCTTCCTGGTAGTTCAGTGATGCTGTACCACTTCTCTGTTACGGTAATGCCAGTGGCACCTTCTGAATCGCGCTCTGCCCTCCTCTCGGCTCCCTGGCTGTTGCTCGTTGGCCCTGATGCAGCACAAAAATCTGTTCTACTCAAATTAGATATCAGATGGTCCCTGTACTAAGATCCTGGTAAACTTACAGTATTCTTCTTAATGCGTGAGGCTGTGTTTGGGTTTTTGTTTGTTTGTTTGGGGTTTTTTCTTTATATTTTTTGCTTGAAATAATTTTGCATCTAGCATGTCTTTCTGGAAGTTAGCGCTGCATCACTCTCTCACCCTGGCCCTGTGTACATTTCCCGTAGGACCACAGTTATGGTATGACGTATCTATCACTTCCAAGTTCCTCTGGGCATAAAAAATAATGACTACAGTAAGTTTTCTTCTACTACTGCTTTAAGTGAACGCAGCATATTTTGTAGCAGTAATCGTACAAACCCAGATCTAGCCCCAGGGGTGGAAGAATGAAGATCTGTGATTACAAATCGAATGCTTACCAGAATTACTTTGATACATTGCGTTTTCTGTTTTATTCATACAACTTCCATATTCCTTCCTCCGTGGTTCATCATCTAAATTATGTAGGCATGCATTGAAAGCTGGGCTTTATAATGAGAAAGGTCATATAGAGATTTCATGTAAATAAATAAAAAATCTAATAATATTTCAGTAACTACTTCAAGAGTTTCAACTTTGACTTGTGTAACTAGTCGCAAGATTATTAAAGGTGCTGAACTTCTTAAACCCTATTAAATTCTCAACTGTTTTGTGTTGTTAGGGTTGATTGCGTGGGAATACTGAAGCTGAGAAATGCTGATGTTGAAGCTAGGATAGGGATTGCTGGTTCCAAGAAAAAAAGCACACGCGCTAGGCTGGTATTTCGTGTTAACATCAATCGCAAGGATGGCTCAACTTTGACTCTTCAGACACCTTCTTCCCCAATTTTGTGCAGTAAGTATCAAAATAAAATGTCGGTTTAGAAGGCTCTGGATTTTAGTGGGATTGCCATAAAATGCTTGAGGGGGGAATCCCAATGTGATTGTTTCAGAATTGCCATGGCTCAGACCACCTGGATTAATTTTTACTTGGTGTGGGGTGTTAGTTAAATGACTGGCCAATATTTATAAGTAGTTATAACTTTCAATAAATGAATTTTTGCCCTTTAAAAGGTCAGAATTTTTGTCATGGTTGCTTTGAACTTACTGTATGACTTTATACAGGTTTAGTCTTTTCTGTATTGACACATTCATCTGTCTGCTTTCAGTGATAGAAAGGAATTCTAGTAAGTTAGTCAGCATGGCTCTGTACAGTTGTGGGAGTTCGCTGGGCCAGAGGCTGAATCTGTGCTGGTTCAGTGCAAGAATGGAACTTCCTATAGCTATTCATTAAAGTGCTCTGCTTAGCACTGAGCGCAGATGGCTGCACCGACCTGTCAGGGTGTACTGAACAAGAGGGAAAATGAGATCAGAGGAGGCTGCAGTACATTGGGGGCTGCCGGCGCGTAGGCAGTCTGCAGTGACTTCCAGTTACAGGGAACGCTGCTCATCTGCCAAAGAGAAGAGATGGGGAAATGTGTTTAATACAGCTGTTGATTATTGATACTTCTTGATGAACAAGCTGATAGGAAAGCTTTTTCCTCCATGCGTGGAACAGAGTGCGGTTACGCAAGCTCCTGAGTGCTTGTGCTGTGCTCTCTGTTGTATAAAAAGAAGTTATTGTTTTTGTTTTTTCTTTTTTCTAAACACTGTCAGTACCCATTGTGTCAGGGCTCCTATTCAACTGGTCAGAAACTGCAGCTTTGTTGCCAGTGAAAGAACAGATTGGAAGAGGAGATAATTAGAAACATGTGAGCTTCCACACCAGATACCACCATGCGATTCCGATGCTGCAGGCAACAGGCGATTTGGCAGCTGTGCCATGTCGCCGGCCTCTCCGTCCAGTGTTCTGCTCTCACTGAGAATCCCTGTGCAAGACTTAGGGAGAGCAGGAACGCTGTGGAAACGCTGAAAAGGCTGATAACCAAAGACGTGTTGCCGCTGATGCAGGGGAGGACTCTCCTCTCTTCAGCCATGTTCTGTGTTTTAGGCAATAGCTTGATGTTTGGGGTGCTCTTCCAGAAAGGTCAGCTTGAGGCGTTCCCACCTCTCTTTTTTCTTCCTCCTGCTGCTTTTTGGTAAATCTTTCTTTTTACGGTGTTTTTTAAACTGGTGGAGGGCTCAGATTCATGTATTTATGTTGTTGGAAAATACGTAAGTGCATTTGCTAGAAAAATGGTTGTCTCCAGCTCCGTTCCAGTCAGTATTGCATTGCAGTATCTGATAGTCATTTTTAAGAAACAACCATTTTCTAGAACATCTCCAAAAGCTATTTCTGTATATTCTTTGTATTGTTAACTTACTGGCAAAAGATAAAATTATTTAAATCATAGCCGAAACGGGAATGGAAATAATCTGGTGTTTTCTTAAACACGTAACGATCCAAAACTTGCTATTGTAGGTGGAAGCTGAGAATCTGAGATGCTTTAAAATAGGCTGTTTAGCTAAAAAAGTGGTATTTGATGCACCTCCTGCTTAGCTTGTTGGTTAGGCTGTTCCAGGATTGGTCTGTGAGGATTCCTTGTAGTCTTCATTCTGTTTGCTGAATGCATCCTTTTATACCCATAACATTAGTAGCTATGTTTTGAGATATGGGCAGTGAGTAAAAAGCAGAATATATGAGAATGATGACATGCTAAGGGACATTAGAAGGAAAGAAGGAAATAAATTATCCTTCCATAAATAAAGTTCCAAAGCATACACAGTAAGGAGTAAATTGGTTTAGTCTTTAGCAAGCTGGGTTTTGGTCAGTTGATAAGAAAATCTTCCTAACTGTGGAAGTAGCTAAGAGCTTGCCCAGGAGATCCATAGCATCCCCATTGCTGGAGGTCTAAACCAAAGAAATGAAATTTTCTGGTTAGACTTGTGTCTCTGAGGAATGATGTGGGTAAAACTGATCATGGTGTTAAGGTTGAGTGGGGAATTCTTGAGGCTCTTTCCGGGTTTGCTTTCCAGGATTCTGTGCTGGTGCTGCCTGAACTCACTCCAAAGTTATGGTGACTTGCAGCAGACCGTAGCCACCCAAATAGAGCTAGTACACGTACGCTGGCTGATCGCTATGGCATACAGTTTTGTTGTTAATGTACCATCTCATAATAAGGGTTACATTTTCACTCATCAGAGCCTGTTTGTGTTGTGTCTTATGACTTATATTGCTGTTAAAGTGGCAATAATATTCCTGAAAGCATAGGGAAGACATTAAGTAGATGCAGGCCCTTTATTTAAGGTCTATGTTTTAAATAGGCTTTGTTAACTTGTTAGCAAACCTAAATCCAGTTACTCTTCTCAGAAGTTCATGTGCCTTGAGCATATTTAGTAGTTGCGTAACGGTTGCCTAGGAACCCACTGCAACAGTTGTAGAAAAATCCTTTCTGAAAGGTCATTAAATAATTTGGAGTGTTACAGTATGTATGTTCTTCTGTGTGGTAAACCCAGAGAATACTGTTATTAAACAGCAAAAGTGGGCCAGGTAAGTGCAAAGCACAAGTACAGGCTTATGCCACCAGGATTTTATGGTGAGCAGAAAAGGTGGTTGAGAAACCTTTATTACAGACTGGAGTTATTTTATAACATATTAAATGTCACAAAGTTAAAAATACATTATTTTAAAATGTATGTCTGTATTTAAATCATCCTTGGTGCTCGTTTTCATTTAACACACGTGGTCTTATTTGATTTATACTTTAAGAAGCATAGAAATAGTTTGCAGCAAAGACAATCGCAATAAGTGTTACATAAATCATCTGAATCGCTGGCTGAGGGGCAGAGGTTTCCAGGGACGCGCGTCTGTAAGCCGCGTGCTCTTTGCTAGTTTGTAGGCTATAAATTGCTATAATCCCCAACTACAGAGATGCGACTCTTGCAAGGATTTGTATTAGCTGAAGTGTACAGGTCTAGAAAGTCATAGAATCACAGAATGGTTTGGGGTGGAAGGGACCTTAAAGGTCATGGGTGGGGTGCCATGGGTGGGGGCACCTTCCACTAGACCAGGTTGCTCAAAGCTCTGGGTTAGTTCTTGCACCAGCCAGAAAGCTACGTATGTAAAAACAATCTGTAACAAAACAACCACCAGGTAATATGAGAATTACTACGTCTTCCCTTCTGCCTAGGAGAGCAAAATAAGCTTCATAAAACATATTTTTATGAGCTTAAGGATAAGACGGAAGGTGTGCTTCAGCTCTGTCTAAGGGCCGATGCATTTGTTTATCACTCGCTATGCCAGGAAACCAAGTTTTCTTCTCTCCTGAATGCTGCTTGAGCATTAGGTCAAAGACTGAAAGTTCTGTTTTGAAGATGTAATAAATGCAGGAGAAAAGGGAAAAGCTTATTAGTGGATCATTTAGGTTAAGAGTGACTTTTTTAATAAGGTCATTACATTTAGTGAGGAAGTAATAGAGACACATCTTCTGAAAAGTTTTGTCACGAATGATATAATGAAGGAGGAAGCTCAGGAATTTTGTTTTTCCCTTTGTAATCCCGTAAGTAAAATGTTTTTGTTTTGGGTATTGGTATGTTCTTGCTTTCAAACTATGTGTGTTTTCAATTGCAGCTCAACCAGCAGGAGTTCCTGAGATCCTAAAGAAAAGTCTGCACAGTTGTTCAGTGAAGGGTGAAGAGGAAGTTTTTCTGATCGGCAAGAACTTTCTAAAGGGAACAAAAGTGATTTTCCAAGAGAACGTTTCTGGTTAGTGTGAAAGCAGTAATGGCTTGGGGTGCTGAAGAGAGCATGTGTGGGTTTGCGTTGGTTGATGAAGTTTAGTTGTGGAGAGCAAACCAAGAAGCAGAATCAAAGGCACTAAAGTAAATTGCTTTGTATGGATGTGCAATAAATTATGCTTTTTAACTTTCATTTAGATGAGAATTCTTGGAAGGCAGAAGCTGAAATAGACATGGAATTATTTCATCAGGTACTTCTGTAATATTTTTTTTTAAAAAAACAACTCTGACTCTGTTTCCAAAGAAAAATTGAATAAGCCTTTCTCTCTTCCTATGTATATATAGAAATAATATTCCTTTTCTTCAAAGAAATAATGAGTCTGGTAGAATATCATTGGTTTGGGTTTACACAAGTGTAATTTTCAATTTCTAATTGAGAACTCAGATACCACAGTAGGAGTGTGGTATATGGACTTGGTGAGTTAAGTCTTGGCCCTCACACACAACATAATTAAAAGGCCTGATAAGAGTTTTTGCAGTAGCTTTCGGAAGGACACATTAGATTACTACCGAGTGGAAATAGTGTGTGTACACTGTAGTCTTTATACCTGACTGAATTTCAGTTCCACTTCAGAATGTTTTGCAAAATATTTGTTGACTCCTCTTGACACAATTAAGTGTCTTTATGGACTGTTGGACAGAAATTTGAGAAATTTAGATGTAAATGTTGTCTGATGAATGTCACCTTGCTCCCACGGAAGGCAGTATTCCATCATGCACTGGTAGAAATGATGTCTCACTTCTAGTGGGATGGCTAGTTGGGGAGCAGACAGCCGACAGACAGATCACTCGTCGCTGTTACTGTCGATGAATGATTGCACGCCTCTCTTTGGTGGCTGCTCAGCGTTAAATCCGCTTAAGTGTAACATGAAGCTGCATCCTCCATCTGTTCACACTGGATACAAAGGCCTGATTCAGCAGAAGAGCGGAGTGTCCGAGTCCAGCAGAACTTGATGGCAAACTGACTGCGGTTCAGCAAGGCATGTTAGGCAGAAGCTTATGTTTAAAGGCTGGACTTCATTTGTCTTTCCTTTCTTCCCCTTCTACTTAAGCTGTAAGTTGCCAGTGAGCATCATATAGGCAGACTATTCAAATCTCTCTTCTAGCACAAGTTAGTTACTGAAAGTGTAACACGATCACGTTTCCCCCAGCGTCTTCGCTTTTTATGGTGTTTTATCAGTCTGCTTCTTTGTTTTGATGGATGTAAATACAATTAAGGTAAAGAGTAGTGAAGTAAGGTTTCTAATCTGTTTTTTTTCAAATTTATTTTTGCAATGCAGAATCACCTTATTGTGAAGGTGCCGCCATATCATGACCAGCAAATAACCTCCGCTGTTTCTGTGGGAATATATGTGGTGACCAATGCTGGAAGATCACACGATGTGCAACCATTTACGTACACTCCAGATACATGTATGTATAATAGAAATCTGGGGGAAGGAATGGACAGTTTTACCTGCTAAGCATCTCATTGCTGCTTTCATAGTATTTTGTGCGTGCAACAGAAATGTTAAGTAATGTGGATTTTTCAAACTCCTGGCGAGGTTACAACTGTTAAATAACAATATCTAAAGGCCTGGCTTGCCGCACTTATGTGGCAGGCAGCTCAGATTTCAGCTGCACGGAGACAGCTGTTCTTATAAAGTAGCATCCATTTCCAGTATAAGGTTCAAAATGAACCTGAGCAGGGGAAAAAAGTAGACATACCACATACAGTGCACCCAATACAGCCGAGAAATAGGACCAAGCTTTATCCTAAGGAATGTTGAAGTTTGACTGTCTCATGCATTTTTATCTGTATTACAATACACAGTGCAGTTGTTAACTGGCTCTTTCACTTTTGGAAGTGAAAACGATGTTTTGCACACCGTGATCATTGGTGCATTCACACCACAAACAGCGTTTATGTACAGCTCGGAATGTTGCTCTGGGTTTCAAAGAACCTTAATTTCCTTAAGGTATAAGTAACTGTTTTGGTTTGCTTTGGGCTTTTTTGCTTGTTTGTTTTAACATAAGGAAGTTTTCAATGGGTTTTGTCTCAACAGCTGGTACTCTGAATGTTAATGTGAAAAAGGAAATCTCCAGCCCAGCTCAGCATTGTTCCTTTGAAGAGGCTATAAAAGGTACTAAATTGATTCTTACCACTATTGTTAATAATTTAACTATAAATTCCCACCCAAATTGGAGGAATGAATCGGATGTCCTGTGAAGTTAAGTCTGTGCTTATAAAAATCTGGCCATGTTCTTACAGTGGGGTAATTCTCATTCTGAATATTTTACTTTATAGCTGTGTTCCTTTAAGTATAATCTAACATGAGCTAGTATAGAACAAAAACGTTGCCCAGAAAAACCCCCTCGTGCCTCAGGCCATGCAGTCTAATCTTCATTTCATATGCTTGAAAGGGAAGAAGAAGAAGAATGAACCCTAAGATGGCAGTTAATAAAAAGGATTTAGAAACTGCCTAGTGTTAATTTAAGCAAAAATACACATCAAGGTTGTGGTGGGGGCAGAACCGAGTACTAGAAAACACGAACAGGCTAAGCTGGTATTTTTCAGAATCTGTCCAGGGGCTTTGTACGACTGCTTTTGGTGGGTCTAGTTTGGAATGCTGATTCTGGCAATTTCAACATACTCCCTTTGGCGAGGCTTTGTTCCCTGACCGTTCTGTCCGTGCAAAGTTTGTCGTTTTGTTCTAAGGGAGCGAGTTCTGGGTTTGCCTATTTTTTTTTTTTTAAGTGTGAAGTTAATTGATCCTTCTGATATTGAAATAAAGTAGAGGAAGGAAATGTTTCGTAGTTGATAAAACTCTGGTAGTTCACAAAGGTTAATGGAAATTTCCATAGCCTGCTCTGGTGAAAGCAGGTTGAAAGGTAAGCAAATTAACAATGTGATCACAAGTTTGATAGGAATCCACGGCTTCGGGTGAAAATCACGAAGCTCATGTTTGAAGTTAATAGCTTGGTCTTGGCAGGGGATGTATTTACAAGTTGACTTTACAACTTGTTAGGGAGGGTAATACAAGATATGATGAGTTTAAACCTGCAGAGAATATTTGGAGGAGAAATATGCAGAAATATTTAGGGCAATGAAACAAGCTGATAAAAGGACTGGTAAGACTTCTAGTAGCAAGATTAAAAAGATGAGGAAAATAATTACTGAATTATCAGGGTAAGCCTGACATCCATCTAATTTGGAAAGGAGGCTTAACCAAGGGAAGATACCGACTGCTTCAGGAGAACATCTGCTGTTCATAAGAACGCAGTGTGCGATTTCTGTGGCTTCAAGTCCTCCACTTAATTTACACAGTAAATCTTAATTTACTTTCTTGTGTGGGCTTTCTGTGAGCTGGCTCTTTTTTGAGGGTTCATTCCTGTACCTACTCTACTCTAGGTTGATCATGAACCAGAGGTCAGACAATTTTGTCTGCTGTATGCACTTTGCCTCTGCATGTGTCCCAGCCTGCCCCTCCTCACTGTTCTGAAATGGCAAATACCAGGTGGGGATCCAGTGGGATGCTACTTCCTTCTGGTTTCCTTTCAGTGGGAGCAAAATCCCAGCAGTCATAATTCCTTAAGTGGCATCATTTCCAGCAGCTCTGGCCAAACAGAATGAACTGTTGCTGCCAGGGACATGTACAGCTGTGTGTTGAGCTACAGGGCCTTTCTCTTCCAACCCCAGGTGGTCTGAAGCTTTGTCTCAGGTATCTCTGAATATTCCTTAAAATAATTTCTATTACAACATCTGCATTTGTGTACAACCAACCAACCAAAAAACCGACCAAAAGACCTATAACGTGGCTTCCCAAAACCATTATGGATTCATAGCTCGAACATTTTAGGAGTCTGCAGATGTGACAGACTTCAACGACAAGTTACGTTTCAAGACAACAAATTTATAATCCTAGGCTGTTCTGTAAAACTCGAGGAAGGTGGGGGCATGTGGACAGCCATGTAGTTCGTTCAGGTCTTTGCCTTCTAACACTGACGTCGTGCTGGAGCATTGTTTTTAAGTGGCTAATGATGGTTTCAGTTTCCAGCCTTGGGAGGAAAGGGAGAGAGGGTGGGTATGCCTCTAAGATGGTAAATATTCAGAAGTTCTAAACTAGGCATAGTACAAAACCATAATAAAAGACCAAAACCAACAGTGTTTCTTTGCTTTTGAAACTTGTTTATTAATCTCACTTTTTAAATTCTTCCAACACAATATGTCATTATGAACGAACATACCATTGCTGGAATCTAATCTATATACCATTGGGATTTTTAAAATTACTTACATAATTTTTTTATTGTTTCTGATGAACACAACATGATTAAGCACATAGAAGATAAAAGCTTATAAATTGTGACTACGGTATAGGAAAATACTGACCGCTGTCTTTAAATACGCTGTGTGACTAGCTGCCCTGGAGTAGACGTAGCTTAGAATAGTCTCACTCAAATTGTGTTCCCTGCCAGCAGCGCAGCCCGACGCGTCGGGTCATGGCGCTTGTGGTTCTGGGGCCCGCCGCCCCAAACCTGTGAGTTAGCAGAAAGAGGGAAAGAGTTCACTCGGCTGTCGCTAGATTGGCAACTGTTGCCGTACTGATGGCTGAGGATTTATTGCTGAAGACAGAAAATAACGTTTCAGGAGAGGGTCTTTGGTTTTATGTAGAATAAACACATAAGGACAGCAGAAATTTTACTGCCATGTTCTTGTAAGATGTAAATTTGTTTAGAGCATAGGGATCTGTTGCTTTATGTTGATCCAAAAAAAAAAAAGAAAAGGCACAGCAAAGGCAAAATAACAACTTGCTCTTGCTACAGAACTGGCACATGCAGATTTATGAAGTTTTTGCTTGACTAATCCTTTAACAGAATAAAACTACAGCCTGAATGCTTTGAGCACTCTCTTCACATGGTTATCTGGAAACAGACATTTTTTCGAAATGAAATAGGGAAGTTGTACAGTTCAAGTGCAGTAAAGTTTAAAATCTGATCATTTCTGGAAAGGTGTCGTAAGCTTTTATGTTTGTAGTTTAAGCAGTTGGTGGATGGTTGTCCTGGTCTAGAAAGATACAAAATGGACAGAAAACAAAACTATGGCGTTGCTGTTAGTCTTAATAACCTGTGAAGGTTTCAGGTTTTCTAGGATTATTTGACGTATTCAAATGTTAGCAATGACCTCTCTGCTTATTAGCTTCTTGTGTGAGGAGGAGAGCTCTTATGATAGGGCTGAAAAGTGAAATGGGAAGCAGGCCCCTGCTAGAAACCCACCCTTTGCATGCTGGATGTTAACGTCCCATTGTCCTTGTTTTATTTTTATTTGTGGCTGCAGCAGTGAAGGCTACTGGGTGTAACCTGGAGAAGGTAAACATGCTTCCTAGTGCCTTGATAACTCCACTCATACCAAGCAGTATGATTAAGAAGGAAGATGTGGCTCCAATGGAAGTAAGTGCAGAAAAAAGATCTCCCCCGGTCTTCAAGGTAAGTTTGATTGAGATCTGAAGGCAGTGGCTTTAATAGTCTTAGTTACATCTACCCATCAGCCCATGTTCTAATAGCGGGGAAAACGTCGTGTCCGATATCGGTCTGGGCAAAACATACGATCACAGAGCGTGATTAAAATGATAGATGATTTCCCGCCTTCAAACAGATCGATCGGTTAGTGATACTATGAAGAATTTTTTTTGTCCGGTGACAAAGAACTAGTAAATTACTGTAAGAATATTATTTTAATTGCTTCCTAGCATTGCTTTAATTGAATTGTACCTTGACTCTTTCCTTGAGGTAGCATTTCCACTGCTAGTCGTTCGCTTACTTGTTAGGTTACATATGGAGAGATGCGTAGCCATCAAATCTCCCATCTGATCTTTCCTGAACATAGTGGATTGGTAAAAATTTTATAAGCATAACCTGAATAAGTTTACGAGTTGCTTAATATATTGCAATTTTCAGGCTTCAAATGTGGTTGGACCAACTCAACAAACATTGGAAAACAGTATGTCTGGCATATCAACTTCTGCTTCCCATCTACCTTCTGAAAATGAAAACCAGCAACAAATACAGCCGAAGGTGTATAATCCAGAGACACTAACTACTATCCAAACGCAGGACATTTCCCAGCCTGGTAGCTTTTCAGCAGTCTCTGCTCCGGCTCAGCTGCAGAACAGTGATGCATTATTGCAGCAAGCTGCACAGTTCCAAACAAGAGATTCCCAAACCAGGGAAGTCTTGCAATCAGATGGCACGGTAGTCACTTTGTCACAGTTAACTGATGCATCACAACAGCAACAGTCTACGCTTTCAGAACCCGCACAGGCATTGCAGCAACAGATTTCATCAAGTATTTTCTCGTCAGCCAGCGGCGTGAGTCAGTTACAGAACACTATACAGCAACTGCAAGCTGGAAATTTTCCAACTAACACTGCCACTGGCAGCAATAGAAATGTTGACTTGGTGCAACAGGTATTGGAAGCTCAACAGCAGTTATCTTCTGTTTTATTTTCTGGTTCAGACAGCAGTGAGGATGTTCAAGATCAGCTAAACGCAGATATCTTTCAGCAAGTTAGCCAGATACAAAATAGCGTCAATTCTGGGATATTTTCCTCATCAGACACAGCTGTCCATTCCAGACCAGAGAACCTTTTGCCCGGTCGAGCTGAAAACGTTCACTCGCAGCCTGAAAATGCGTTGTCCAATCAACAACAACAGCAGCAGCAGCAGCAGCAGGCGATGGAGACTTCTGCAGCAATGGTGATAGGAATCCAGCAAAACATTTGCCAAGCTGCAACGCAGATGCAGTCTGATTTGTTCTCTTCAACAACTTCAGGGAACGGCGCCCTCCAACAGTCACCTGTTTACCAGCAGGCTTCTCACATAATGAGTGGGTTGTCAACAAGCGAAGACATGCAAATGCAGTGTGAATTATTCTCTTCATCTCCTGGCGTTTCTGGAAGTGAAACTACTCCTATTGCTCAGCAGCAGGTCTCCAACAACGGACCTACTATGTTTCCGGCATCAAATTCTGCAGATGGAGAAGAAGCTTCAGGTCAGAGTAAACAGATGCAAAGTACTGTATTTCAGACAATGGTTCAAATGCAGCACAGTGGAGAAGGTCAATCTCAAGTTAATCTCTTTTCATCTACCAAAACCATGATGACTGTTCAGGCAAGTGGAACTCAACAACAAGGAGGTGGTCTGTTCCAGCAGGGTGGAGAAATCATGTCTATTCAGTCGGGAAGCTTTATGCAGCAGTCTCCACATTCACAAGCTCAGCTTTTTCACTCTCAGAATCCTATTGGTGATGCTCAAAATATATCACAGGAAGCACAAGGCTCTATTTTTCACAGTCCAAATTCCATTGTCCACAACCAGACCAGTACTAATTCCTCAGACCAACTGCAGCCTCCAATGTTCCACTCGCAGAACGCCATGGGGGTATTACAGAGCTCTTCAGTTCCTCAAGACCAGCAGTCTGCCAACATGTTCCTTTCCCAGAGTTCAATGAGCAACGCTGCAACTCAGGAAGAACAGATGTCATTCTTTACAAGCCCAAATTCCATTTCTCCTCTGCAGACAGCAACAAACACTGAACAGCAGACTTCTTTCCAGCAGCAGACACAGATATCTCATATCCAGAGTTCTATGCTTCCCCAAGAACAGCCCCAGACTCAGCCTGCTCAGCAAGGTTTGTTTCAGTCTCAAGTGTCATTAGGCTCCATCCAGTCCAGCTCAATTCCCCAGAACCAACAAGGAGCTATCTTCCAGCCTCAGCATTCGATAGTTGCTATTCAGAGTAGCCCTCCATCTCAAGAGCAGCAGCAGCAGCAACAGCAGAACATGATGTTCAGTAATCAAAACGCAATGAGTACAATTGCCTCTCAAAAGCAGAACATGATTTTCAATCCAAATCAAAACCCAGTTACCAATCAGGAGCAGCAAGGCCAGTCCATTTTTCATCCACAGACTAACATGGCGCCGATGAACCAGGAGCAGCAGCCCATGCAATTCCAGAGTCAGACTACAGTGTCTTCTCTTCAGAATCCTGGATCCAACCAGGCTGAAGCACAGCAGCCAGCCATCTTCCATAACTCGCCCCAGATTCAGCTGGTCCAAGGCTCACCGAGTTCTCAAGAGCAACAAGTCACCCTCTTCATCTCTTCAGCTTCCATGTCTGCCTTGCAGAACAGCATGAGCCAGCAAGAGCTGCAGCAGTCTCCCATGTACTCTTCTCAAAACAGCATGGCAGGAATGCAAGGAACTGCTTCTCCTCCGCAGCAACAAGCTGCTTTATTTCACAACACAGCAGGAGGTGCTATCAACCAGCTGCAGAGTTCTCCTGCTTCGTCTCAGCAAACATCGGGAATATTCCTCTTTGGCATTCAAAACAGTAAGTGGTGTAGGTGCCTGATTTTGAGTTTACAGTTTAGAAGAGCTACTGATTGGAGCCCACAAGACAATGATTATTCAATTCTAACATATCTCCTTAGCAAAAAAAGAAAGAAAATCCGGAAACAAGTAATGGAGCACTACGATTGAGAATATACGGACTCATCATGTTGCTCTGAATGCACAGTTACGTTGCTGATTTTGCATGAGAACTCTTAGCTTAAAGACCTGTTGGTCATCTTAGGATTAATGTGACAAAACAATCTTAAAATTGTCTGTATATTTATTTATGTAGAAATATGATATATAACATTATCAATACATATAAAAATAATAGATAAAATACATGTACACACATTTTAAAAAAAACAAACCCAAACCTACCCCCTCTTTAAGACAGCTCCACTAATCTTGCTCATGCTGCATTTGATCTCCACAGTTGATGCAGTGGCTTTCTCCACACGCTGTTGAAAGGAAGGATTTTCTTTTTTTTCCCCCCCAAGCTGTGTAGCCCAGGGAAGCGTCTATGGAAGTGTATTTGAAACTCCTTTAACTTCCTAAGCTGGCACTTTTCCGTATCTCATCTCTGAATCTAGCCTCCATGACAAGTTCTTCGGGACACAGATCCCTTAACCTGTCTGTACAGGGCTGTACGTACCTGTGCAGCTCCAGAGGCAGCAGATGCAGATGGTGATTATAGCAAAGATCCAGGCAGAAAGCCATAGCTGCGTACTTGGTCTGTGGGTATACCTGCACGTGGGCTCTGCTGTCGTTGACAGTCAGGCCAAGCCTTTCCCTGACGCTGAAGATAAAGCTCGAAATGGTAGGAGGTGTGACACCGTTTGCAGATTTACAGGAGCAGTTAGTGGATACCTTGGCTGACCTGAAAGACACGTCTGTAATTAATGAAGACAAAGGATTGGCATACCCAATGCTTAATGCCATGCATTTTGTTTTTCTTCTAGCTAAGTATTGCCCTGTCTTTGGGGTGTTAGTAGTGTTTGGTCGTAATACAGAGTCCCCATATATTCAATGTGTGCACCTTGAACTCGTGCTTATACCCTGAGGGAGTGGTGAGCAAAGGCTGTCGCAAAGGCGCGCGTGACTTTCTACACGGTTTATTGTCAGTATGGATATATGTAAAGAAGTTAGCTAATTCACTGCATGTATTAACCTGATTTAAATGGTCCTTTGTTCTTCACTTACTGCTTAACAGACTGTGGGCAGCTGCTAACTTCTGGACCAGCTACGTTGCCGGATGAGTTGATGGCTATAAGTCAGCCAGGTCAGCCGCAGAGCGAGGGACAAGCAGCAGTGCCAGCGCTGCTCTCCCAGCAGATATCCGAGACTTCTCCACTACCCTCAGCTATGGCAACCAATCAGAATATTGAGAAAATAGATGATCTGCTTGTGTCATTGCAAAACCAAGGGAACAATATGGCTGGCTCGTTTTAATTAGTCAAGTAAGTCATGTGTTTGTGTTTCTGGGTTCTTTCCTGCCACGCATTCTTCTGTTCAGGAAGTCTTCACTTCGGAGTGTATCACCGTGGTCTGAGAGACAGCTAAAATACCAGTACTGCTGAATTAAGAATGTGATACCGGTGGCTAGAATGAAGAGTTATTAAAAACAGTCAGAGGTCAGAATTTGTATGAAACAGTTGGTTGAGACTCGGCCTTGCCATTCAGTTGCTGTAGTTTTGTCATCTGCCGTTACGGTCTAGTACTTCATTAGGAGGGGGAGTAGACCACTGACAGCTTGGCAGATAAAAGCGTTCTGCAAGATGACTATAGGTAAAGACTTAAGGCTTATCAAGTAAATAACACCTCAAGTCTGTACTATTCTGAAGTTGCCCCCTGGGTTACAATAACGTAATGTGACTAGAATATGGCAGCCCTTGAGAGTGTGCCACATGCTGAGCCTTTGTTAAAAGGGAGCTGTCACAATCGGCTGTTACTAGGAAACATTCTGCTCCTAGAGGGGTGCCTTTTTCAGAGAGGTGAACGAGGATTTGACTACAAATGAGTACCAAGAACCAGGAGGGCTCTGGAATCTAGTATTGCCCACAGTGTGTAACTTGGCTCTAGTTAACTCTGCCGTCCTAAATCCCCCATAACCTTCCCTTAAGTGATACACTTCATTTTCTAACCTAAACTGTTTTGTATATGAAGTTATGAACTTTAAAAAAAAAAAAAAGAGTGAAAGGAGAGTAATCCTGCTCTACGGAAGAGTGCTGCATTCTGATACTCGCTCGTACCTTCGTGTCTGCTTGTGAAGGACACTTCCAGGGTGGAGGAACTACACAGAAGTAAGAGGATGACTTTTGTTAGTTCTGCCTAACTTTTTTGCTTCCTTGTTTTTTTCCTGCAGAAATTCTGTGAAGAAAAAAGTGATTTCCCAGATCCTCTCAGACCTTCCGACTCTGGATTAGGTGGTGTGGAACTGATTGCTTCTGTCAAAAAGCGGCCCTCTTCTCTACAGAGCACACACGTGGCCAATTGCAGCGTCTAGCACCTGAGGCTATGACCATAGTATTTGGGATCTGTAGTGCCAATAATGCTGAAAAGCTATGCTTTGTTTTACTAGGGCACGGGAGAGTACTGGTACTAGACTCCTAAACCTCATTAACAGTGGGGGTGCTCTTTCAATTTAAAGCATATCTGGTCAGGTATTATTGTCGTTAGAAGGTAATACGTGATACCACGTTTACTTTTTTCCTCCTCTTCCTTCTTCACATCCCCTCTTTCGACTAGCAAAGCTTGTGAAGCAGAAACATCGAATGCCTGTGACACGAGCCATGACTCAAAGCTGTCAGTAAGTGAAGGGATCGCGTGTTTTACAGTTGAGTGGGAGAGCTAATCCTGCGATTTGTTAATTGCAGTAGCTGGCAGTGAGGAAATACCATTGATAGCTGTAATAAACAAGGAGGGAATTGCTTGCTACTGTAGATAGCCAAAGGTGGGTGCTTTCCATCTGAGAATGTGATTAATGGTTTTCCATGTCTCTTACATGTAACTGTACGTAGAGCAAGGGTTTGGTGGCTCTAACAAAATGAAGACATGAAGGGAGCTTTCAATTAAGTTCTGCTCTTAAAATCTTATCCTCTTAAAATACCTTCAGCTTGAAAGGAACATTCTGCCTGGCTGAGGAAAGAACTCCTCGTTTCCCACTCTGATTGTATGGGTTAGAACCCGGTAAAGCTGTGCTATCCAGCCTCAAACCAGCCTTCTCCCTTTTGTTCTTGTGATTTTCCTTCTCTCCCCCTCAGTTTCATATTGTGTTTTTAAAAAAGACATAAAAGTGCTACTGGCTTTAAAGATCAGAAGCAGCTTTTAGAAATCCATGGCATTAAATCGCTTAGTCAGGTGTATCTTTGACAAATAATCAAGGATTAAGGAAAGAGGAGGCAGTTTCTCCACCACCTTCTCAATGCAGGAATCCCCCTTAACCAGTCATTTTCCAGCTGTTAGTGATGTAAATCCTCAGCTTGACTTAACTCCCAAGTATGGGACAAATCATGTCATTTTTAAGCATTCTTGAAAATTTCACTTCATCCTGAGCTGTTGCATCTTTGTGGCATATTGAGCTCATTGAAGTTTTGAAGTGATTTTTTTTTAAATACCAACAGTCCCCAAGCCTTGTTTCTAGATTGTCATGTCTCCATTTAAAAAAAAAAAAAAAATAAAAAAATTGACTGATGTTACAGAATGTAAAAACAACCCACTCCAGACCATGCAGTTGTATTGTGAGGCATGTGAATTTTTTGGGTGCTCCAACTATCTGGACAGTTTTGTGATATCTCACTACAGCCTCATTCAGATACTTGTTTCTTCTCCTCCTGCACGTAGGAAGCTGTTGCCGCAGTTAGAGCCGAACAGCTGTCATGTATGGCTATTATGCCTTGGTAGAGTGTAGTTGGTATCACGTCATTTTTCATTTTTGTTATTTTAAATAACAAAGAATAGTCTGTAAATGGTTTTTAAGTTTCTCTAGTCTGTTTACTGTGTGTTTTCCCCTTAACTCGTGTGCTTAGTTGAGCCGTGTAGAGTTTTTGTTTGTTGTTTTAATGGTTTTTCCTGTTTGTCAAGTCTGTCATAACGTTCACTTTCTCTTTCTGTCTCTCTCTTTCTCTCTCTCATTGAGAGGCATTGAATTACGTTTTCAGTAGTAAGGCTTCTTGCCGATATGAAGGGAACTTTTCAGAAAGAGACCTGCTCTGGGTCATTTAATTTTGAATACAGTTTTCAATCGTTCAAGTTTTGGATGGTTTATATCTAATGTGTGTTTCATTTTTTTGGAAAGCTATATTTTGTATTTAGGAAATGGTATACTATTTTGCTATTTGTACTGAGTGAGTACATTGGCATAAATATAAAAATTTATATATATACATATATATATAATATTCTTTTTGCCACACATTTTTGTGGTAAATTTGTGAGTTTGTCTGATGTTCTACCACAACGTGGCGTCTGATAACAGTGGGGTGGGGTGGGGTTTGTTATGTCTTTATTGAGTATTTAAGTACTTTTTGCAACATAAATAACTTGTTCATCTCTCGCCATTCCATCAGGCAATTTATTGTTCCAGCTGGCTATGAGGAGCTTCACTGTGTGTTTTGATGTGTCTGTCACTCAGCAATACGATCTAGTCAGGAAACCCGTAGGCATTTAGGCGTATATAAACCAATGGGGTTTCATTCAGAATGAGCCATTCAGCTTCTATCCACTATCATTGTCTATTTAATATTTTATTATTAGCGCCTCTGTGTTTTAACTCTTAATTTATAATTATGCGAAAACGTTTAAAAATTTAATCATGGTAAAAGAGAATTCCCTGCTTCATAATGTCCAGAGCTGCTTTATAACCCTGAACCATACCTTTTCTTTCTGTGATCCCTCCCCCCCCTCCCAGGACAAATTATTAACAAAATCCTGTTATGGTTCATGACATGAAAACAGCAATCTTGCAGCATTGACTAAATGCGGCATGAGGCTTTGTAGAAGACTGAGAATTATGGACTGAAACAACTTCCAGGTGGCCGTGGAAGTTGGTAGCCAGTTATTCGGAAACGAACTGGTGGCTTTTGCAGGATCGCAGTCCCAGGACAAGCTGTCGGGTGTCACGTGGGGCCTTCATACACAGAAGTGATAGGAATGATAAATTCACCTGTGTGCTGCTTCGGTCTGTTCCCTTGTTCCGAAGGGGTGTGTCCGTACGCTGGTCAGTGCCGAGTCACCAGGGACCAATTCTCCGTTTAACAAGACGGGTGTCCAAAAGAGAACTTCATACCAAGACTGCTACAGCTCCAGGGGAAGGGTATGTTTGAATTGTGTGCGTGTTTTAGGTCGCTTATGAAGAGAAGAGGAAAAAAAAAAGTAAAAATAATAATTTAAAAATAAAAAAGGGCTGTGCTATCACATTTTCACTTCTGGATAACACCTCTTCTTGTGTTAAATTTATCCTGTTCATTTTAGGTCAATGTTTAAATGTACAACACTGAACATGTGATTTGGTTACAAAAAGTATTTGTCTTATGAATGAAGAGATTGCTCAGCGGTTGATTAGTGCTGGAGCTGCTGCTTGCACACAGCTGTTACAGGGGATAAAGAGAGGTTTGATAAGCCCGTGAAGAGCTTAAAGACAGGCGGCAGGATTTCATGGCAGAAAGGCCCAAGACCAGCGTGAGCCGCATCTGTATTTTATCAGAGTCCTGAACATTTACTTTTGTGATTTAAGCAGTTGATATTGATAATTGGAGCTTACTCTGCCTTGTTTTTTAATCCCCGTGTTGACTCCTCCGCATGCTCACGCGGGCCGGCCTGTTAGCAGTGGGCTGACGGAGCGCCGGCCTGCGGAGGTGAGGGGAGGTGGCGGTATCGGGTCTGGTCCAGTTTGGTTAAGGAAGTTAGAAGATACTGAGACATTAGTCTCTATTAATTTAAAGTTCCTGACCTTATTATAAAGGGAAAGTTACTATCGTATCCACAAAGCAGCAATTAAATACAGAAGATACTACTAGGTGAAAGATGAAAAACTGCAGAGCTGCATCGCTGGGGTGGGTTTTCTGTATCTTGTTTTTTCTGCTGCTTGAGCTCGCTCTTAAGAGAATCGTTAAATCCGATCCTCCGTATTAAATGTGGGCCGCGCTCTCCTGTACGTGCCCCTGCAGCACCCATGGCCCGCTCTCTGCGCGGCGTCCGTGGCTCGTGGTGCTTTACGGAACGGCGATTTCTCGGCACAGCTTAAAATCTAGGGAGACGTACCTGCTGCCCACCAGTCGCGACCTCGGCATACCTTCTCTTGTCCGCTTATACGCGCTCTCTGTGTGTATATACGTATTAAAAAAAATCATATGAATAACACAATGCACAGTATTAGCTAAACATCTCCTCTGGTAGGAAGTTAATGGTGCTTTGTGCTTAATTAGCAAGTCCACGTTTTGTTATTAATTGCCTCTTCGCTGTCTGATCTTTCAGCAGTTATTCAAGCCAAATGCTTTGCTATTATTTTCATGTCAAAATACTTCAAGAAATAATTTCAGCCTTGCTGTTTTAAAGGGGATGTTTAATCACCAACCGTTTTATTATAATTACTTTTAATTACCGACGGGGTGGTTACTTCCTATTTAGTTTTAAGGCAGAATAAAGCATGAACAGTTAAGCGTTTGTTACTTTTGGCAGGTTTTTTTACTGGAAATACCGAGTCTGGCAGCTTTATCAGTGGACATTCCCCTAATTTAGATAAGTCGAACTTTTTTTTTTTAAAAGCTTTTGTTGTGATTTTGATTTAGGATATAGTTTCTAAAAAGAAAACTTGTCTGAATAGCTTTTGTACTCTCTTATTATCTTTCCAGAGTCCTCAGAACACCAAACGAGCTAAGCTTGCATTTGTCTTAAGACATAGTTTAAATCACTACTTGAGTAGCAGGAAAGGCGACTTATTAAAAAGCAAAATCAAAACAGTTGTTACTGGACTGAAAAAGCTACACGTAGTTTCCCCGAGAGTGTGTGTGTGTGTGTGTGCAGGTGTGCACGCTCGTCAAGAGTTAGAATTTCCAGGTTTGGAATCTCACGCCTCCGTGGCGAGCCGTCGCGTTCCCGTTGCGGGGTACTTACAGGAGAGGGAGTACGAGGGATTGGTGGGTATTCATCTGAGTGACAGAGCAGGCACAAGGAGGATGAATTGCTTTGCATGCTCCGAGCTACGAGTGGTAGGTGGAGGGTGAGAAGGAGGAAAATACTCATCACTGGTGGCTTCTCATTAGTGTAAAGTGTATTTTCAAGGACTAGGTGGTGCTTGTGTTCCCGCGGGCCTGGTGGCAGCTCTGTCATTTTAGACACTAAAAGGAAGCTGGTAATGAGTTGCTTTGTTTGTCTGTTCAGGGTTTTTGTCTTAATTTGGAGTAGTCTTTTGGGATGGGATGTGAGCACTTCCAGTTGATTCAGACCAATCATGCCAGGTCACGACAGCAGTCACCCGAGCCTGCAAACAGGCGCCCGTCTGTGCCACCGCGGGCTGAGAACCGCGCGCCGAGGATCTCTGTTGGAAGTCTGATAAACGTTACTTAGGTAGGAGGGAAAAATGCAGGAGCAGGCCAACTCCTGTAAAAGTGTACTCGTGAAATTCTGTGGCTGCGTGTGGGGCTCTGAGGGGTGACACAGGAGAGGCTTTTCCTGTCTTACGATCTGTATAGGTATGTAAATATGCAATGCCTGTATATTCTAGGGTTATATATCTGTATATAGAGGAATCATATCTATTATATATATAAATAGCTAGTAGACACATGCATATAATACTGTTATATTTACATTTTTATAAACATGAAATAATATTACTTTTCCTTAGTATGAGGTTATTTACCAAGGTTTTTGTAGTAACTCATTAACAGTTGTATGAACACCTTTCAGTACTGTACACGTGGCGCTGCTGGTAATGTTGCTCCAGAATCTCGCTCTGCTTGTGAACGTCGCTAATATCCACGGATTTAAAACAGCTCTATGCTTTTTTTTAATATTTTTATATCTTTTTATTAATAATTGCAGACGTGGCGTTAGCAAAACGGTAGAACTGACAGCCTTGGCTGGGAGCCTGCCCGCAGGGCGGGCTCAGGAAGCGCCGCGGCGGCACAGGCTTTCCGCACCGGCGTGCTCCCCGCCACCTGTCCTCAGGCGGCTCCCGACCTCGGGGCCTTTTCCGCGCTCGGTCTCCCAGCAGCTCGTGCCGGTAGGGAATAGCGGTGGTCGTGGCGCTCGGGAGGAGTGGGCTGACAGCAGCAGCGCTCTCCCAGCGGGGGTTAGCTGTGCTTGCAGAGCAAGGGACCCGGCTGCTGCTCAGCTGGGTCGGTTTGGATTGGGAAGGTGACGCTCGATCTGTCGTTCCTCTTGTCTCCGGTCTGACAAAGGCAGGCACCTTTTTTTTTTTACTGGCTTTGTACTGCAACAGTCACCATCTAGAAAACTCTCTCCTTGAACGCTGGTGAAAGCTCTCCTTGGTTTCTAGCCGTGAGGAACCCTGCTCCAACTTGCCCTGATTTCTTACAGATTGTGTGAGAAATTAAACTCAAAGAAATCCAGATCGTAAAATAAGTAGCATGTGTTTTGTCCGCCACGAGTCTTCACGCCAAATCAGGTGTGTCCCACTGCAGCGCGGCCTTAGGTTGGTTGATAGACATCGTTGTCCTGGTACAGGCTTTACCAAAGCACCTCTGCCAAAGGACACGTCCTTACGTCTCCCCTTTGAGCCATCGGCTCGCAGGTCTGATCTCCGCTGCCTCCAGAGACGGAGAGCTTCTATAATTTTTGCTGTTACAGTTCATGAAATTCCCTCATAACACTGAAGTGTACTGGGACAGGGGTGAGGAATCGGAGGATTTCCCTGCTCGCTGTGGGACGCTGACGCTTGCAAGTGTTTGGCTCGGACTCAAAACCCCGACGCCCAGCAGCAGCCCACTGGGAAGCATTGCAGTTATGTGCACGGGCTCCAGGATTCAGATTAGCGAAGGGTGCTGCATTCAGATCACCTAAATGGTCCTTTTAGGCCCTCTGTGAGTCGGGGAAGGTCCTTGTGCGGGTGGGTCCCCACGCAGGCGCGCGGCTGTCCCGGAGGTCGGGATGAGGGAAGATCCCTCTTGAAAGGAGAGAGCGCGGCACCTCTGGGTGTTGCAGAACTGGGAGCGTGTTCCACTGCCCCGCTTAGTCGGCCACAGTATTCCTGAAGTTGTTTTTTTTTATTCTGGACACTATTTGAAATGAGGCAATTTTGAACTATTTAGATTTAAGCTCATTATTAACGAGTAAGCTCCAAAACCCTTCAGAGCAGAGCTTTCTACCTCTGTTACGAGCTGCATCTTTGAGTGTTTGACTCGCCTTTCTGCCATGTGTTCCTGGAGCGCACTGATCGACTGCTGAGCTGCCTCTTCCACTGTCCTGCAATGTGAAAGTAGCACCAGATATTCCTCTGTGCATTTCTGTGTATATGGCTTTCGTAGTTGGGGTTTTCAAAGCACTGATACCCGGTGTTTTCAGTTTGTTCTGAGGGGATATTTCATTTGCATCTATGTTTTTAGCTATCCTGTGATAACTTGTTGAATATTAAAAAATAAAAATATTTTGCTTCTATTGGGACATTTGTATACTCGCAACTATATTTCTGTAAACAGCTGCAGTCAAGAATAAAACAATGAAAGTTTTCATTTTGCAGTGTAAAGTCTTGTTGTGGTTTTTTCAAAGGCATTTTCTCTCTCCTGGGAGAATGTGTCCGTTCTTCAGGACGGAATAAACCCGCCTGGGAACCATATGGCGCCGGGGTCAGGAAATACCGGCAAGGCAGGAGCCCGCGATGATTTGTGCCTGCGCTGCATCTGCTGGAGTTGTTGCATAAAAGGCACCGTGTCGTGTGTGCGCTTTTAAAGAAAAAATACTGCAGTGTTTCTTTCTGATTTTATGGTGGTTAAGTCCAGAGTAACCATCTCTACTACCAGTTTTACTACCCAACCCCCAGCCTGCAAACTACAGAGCGCTCAAAGTGTTGTCATAGTCTGCCTAAAGCAGGGCTCTGCCTCTGGGGGCGGGGGATGTAGAGGGCTCCCCCGGGACGGCCTGGGGGCTATTCTGCCTGAGGGAGGCGATGGCACCAGGCCCAAGCAGAGCTGACTGTAATTAACTGCCTGCCCAGAAGAATTAGCACAGGCCCACTTTATCTGCATCGTTGCTGTATTTGTGCTAAAACTGATCTGGGGGTGGCTGAGGCTCAGGAGCCTGTTCCTGCTGAGCTCCTCCAGGGCCGTCGCCTCCGGCAGGGCCATGGCGCCAGCTGCCGGGATCAGTAAGCTTGTAATCTTGAAAAATTGCACTGGGGGCAAGAAGAAACACTGTCCTCACCCCGAGAGCTGGGCCGAGGGCTTTACTGTGAAAGGGTTAAGCAGGTTAATCCCAAAAGGCTTTCCCTGGTGCTGCCCCAGCGTCAGATGTGGCCATGCTGCAGGGGGGCAAATGCAACCCCCGGCTGCTGGCTTTTGCCGGTCCCGAGCTGCCAGCCCTGCTGCAGGCACTAATTATCGGGCTCCCTCATTAGTGCCACGGTGGGGCCATAGGGCAAAACACCCTGAGAAACCCTCCTCTTCTTCTCGAGGCTCAGAGGAAGGCACGAGCCTGCCACAAGCAGCTGCAGAGACAAGACTGAGCCACGGCACAGTGGGTTTTGGGTTTATTAGCAACACGGCCGCTTCCTGCAGGGTCCTGGGTGGGGGCTGAGCAGGGAAGCCATGACCTCGCCCAGCTCCGCCTGGTTCGGGCAGGCCAGCCCAGGTCAGAGCCGCCCCAAACCCGATGAACACGCATGGCTGCTCTTCAGGCACCAGAGAAGCGTGGCAGGAAGGGCCGGGCCCCTGCCTTCGAAGAGTGCAGGGAGAGGCCTCGCCCTCCCGGAGCCATCAGGCAGCAACATGCAAGGCGCAGGGGGCTGGTCCTTCCCTCGCGGCACCGGCTGCAGGGGGCCCAGTCCCACCCTTCACCTCCTCTTCACGAACTTCTTTGTCACGGCGTTGGGGTTCAGGCGCCTCCTGCCAGCACCCAGGGCCGCGTCCCGGATTTGCAGGTTGGCCGCACGGCTGTAGATGTCATTTTCCGCAAAGGGCGAGACCCCGGTGATGTAGTCGGGATCGAAGACGTTAGTCTTCTGCCTGGCCTTGCGGGACAGCCGCTGCTGCGGGAAGGGCTGGTCTTCCACGAGGTGAGGGTTGTTCGCGTGCTTCCCTCCTTTGGGGGCTGGCAGCGGGTACTGCCAAGAGAAAAGCAGTCGTTAAACTTGCCTCAGGGGCAGCTCTTGCTCAAAGGGACGTGAAGGTGACTGCAGGCCTCCAGAGGAGAGCTGAGCAAATGAAGCCTGAAAGCCCCAAGGTCAAGTGAAACATCTGAAGGATGATCGCAGCTTTGTTTTGGGTCCCAAAGCACTGGTTCCCTCCAGCCCACCAGCTGCAAGCCCAGCCCTCATCCCAGCAGCAGCGGCCCAGCACGTCACATACAGCTACTCACCCTGAGCCCTCGGGGGTTCAGCACCTTGGGGTTGCGGGAGAAATGCATGTGGAGGCTCCCGTCATCGCTGACGCTCACCGCGACCTTCTTCAGGGTCTTGTTACCACAGTGGGGACAGAAAACCTTGGTCATGTCCGAAGTGGTCCTGCAAGACAGGTACAGAGGGGGTTTACTGCTCCCTGGGCTGCAGAAGACAGGCTTAGCCAAGGAGCAAGATCATCCACCCAGCCCCAGCAGGCACCGCGTGCCCGTGCCAAGGGCAGCGCCGCCCTGCGCACGCACACACTCACTTGAAGCAGCCGTGGCAGCGGAGGATGTAGCTCCTGGCCTGGCGGATCAGCATGCCGTTCACCGCCAGCACGTGCAACCCCATCTGCAGCAGCACGTTCTGCAACGAGGAGGGAGAAACCGCGACACCGTGAGCTTTAACCGGGGTTTGCCAGCCCAGGCAGCGAAAGGCTGACAGAAGTGATGCCAGCGGGCTTCGCGGAGACCTCTGCGATGGAGAGAACTGGCTACTTTTAAGATAAAAGGAGCTGTCACAAAGCTGTTCTCTGGGGGACTCGGCAACGGGCTCCTCTGTCTCGGTGTGCTGGTTTAACCAGCCCGGAGGTTTGAGTAATTTGAGAACCTGCCCTCGGCCCGCCCCACCAGCCCCCCGCACTCCTGTGCGGGGCAGCAGCCAGCACCCACCTGCATGGCAAAGTCAGTGGTGACACAGCCGACCTGGACGCCGTCGGGAGCGGCATCACAGTGCCCTGTGTCCTGCTGGACCTGCTTGAGGTTGCTGGGTGTTATCCAACCCTCGTCATCACTCTCCTCCTCGTCCTCCTCTTCCTCAGCACTGGCCCCATCCTCAGAGCTCTGGTGCTCCTCGGTGGCCTCTGGGTTAACGGGGACGGCCTGAGCTTTCTGGGGTGGAGAGGAGAGTCAGCTCTGGCACGTGTCACGCTCCTGGTCGGAAAGCGGGGCAGCAGGACAGCGAGGAGGGGCGGCCCTGGGTCTCACCAGCAGCTCCTGCAGCTCCTCCTCGATGCTGGGCAGGGGCGCCCGCCAGTAGAGGAAGGAGCTGAACTCGTCGCTCTCAGATGGGACCGCGCTCCTCTCGGGGCTGGGCTGGTGCTGGCCTTTCCCTGGGCGCTTGTGCTGTGGGGGGATACGGGACTGGGGGTCCCTCGCCTGCGGCTGCCCGGGGGGGGCTGCGCCCCCGTCCCCAGCGCCTCACCTCGGGGCACCGCACCCCCATCCCTTACCTTGGCGGGCAGATGGAAGCCGGCGAGGTGCAGGGGGGCCTCGGGGTGCCGCGGGGTGGAGCTGAGCCGCACCTGGGGAGGCAGGTCGGGGGGTCGGCGGGGCGCCCCGGGGACGCGGCCCCATCCCGGGGGCGGGCCCTACCTTGTCCTGGGGCTCCCAGCGGAGGCAACCGAGGCCGTCGGTCTCGGCCTGCAGCTGGCAGGTGAGGGCGAGCACCTGCAGGTCGGCGGCCGAGAGGCTGGGGTAGTCGCCGGTCTTCTTGGAGAAGTCGGTCACTGCGGGGCGGGGAGGGAAGGGGCCGTCGGGCCGGGCCGGAGCTCCCCGGGGCTCCGGGAGCGCGCAGGGCGCCGGGGCGGGCCGCAGGGCGCCGGTACTCACCGAGGCGCAGGAGGTCGGGCCGCGGGCGGCGGAGGCGCAGCTCGCAGGGCAGCGCGGCCAGGCGGCGCCGCGTCGGCCTGTCGCGGATCTCGGCCAGCACCTCGGGCACGGTGTACAGGTTCTGCGCGATGTCCTGCGGGGCGGCGGCGCCGTCAGACCGGACCGCACCCTCTCCCTCTCCCCCCTCCCGGTCCCCGCTCCCGGTACCTGCAGCGGGGCGGCGCTGAGGAAGGCGCCGGTGTCGGCCACGACGTGCGCCACGCGCGCCATGCCCGCCCGCCCCATGGCCCTCGCCGCCACCCGTACGCGCCGCGCTGCCCGCCGGGAAATGTAGTCCGCGCGGGGCGAGCCGGGAACGGCGGCGCGACGGCTTCCGGGCGGCGCGGTCAGGTGACGGGCCGGTGTCACATGACGGTGGGTGCTGGAGCCGGAAGCGGGAGCGGAGCGGTCGCCGGTAACTCGGGTGGCGGGACGGGACGGGAGGGGAGGACACGGAGGAGGCCGGTATCCCCCGGCCCACCCCGCCCGGTCTTACAGCCGCTCCCGTCTGGCGGGCAGGGCCTGGCGGGGCGCCGGGAGCTGCTCGGCCGCGGGCTCTACCCGCCCCAGGGCGGCACCGGAGGCCGCTCCCGCGGCGGCGGGGCCCGTGGGGAGGGTTGTCCCGGTCGCCGCCTGCCCTCCGCGGTGCCCGGGGGCGGCGGGCGCGGCCCGCGGAGCCTGGCGGCGGTGGGGTCGTTCTGCCCCGCCTCGCCCCCCCACTCCCCGGCGGCCGGCCCGGTGCTGTGCGGGGCGAACCGGCTCCAGCCGCCGGGCAGAACCCGGCCCGGCGCCGGCGGGGGGGGGGTGTCCGGCTCCCGGGAAGGCTGTCCCGGCCCTGCCGCCGCCCTGCGGCCTCGCCGGTGAGCCGTGCGGTAGCGGGACGGCGGCGGGGCTGCCCCAGGAGGCGAGGCCGGGCCGTCGGCGGCGGGAGCCCCGGGGGAGGCCTCGGCTTTGGGAGGAGAGACCGCCCCAGGCCTGCGTCGGGACGAGCCGGCTCGGCCGGGGGTTTAAGCAGTAAACGGAGCGTGCGGGAGTGGGAAGAGGCCGGCCGGAGAGGAAGGCTGCGCTGGGGAACGGCGCTGAACGCGGGGTCTGAGGGCCGGGAGGCGTTTGATGTGGCCAGGGGAATCGGAGCAAGCGACAGCGAAATCCTGTAGAATTAGGAAGAGAGAAAGTGGGGAAAAGAGTCAAGATTTAAAAGGGAGAAAAGGATAAACACAGCCCAAATGCGAAGGGTCTCTGCTGTCATCTTACACAGGAGGGTGCAGTGAGGAAACTGCCAGCTGGTCTGGCCTGGGGTCCCCCTCTGCAGTGGGGCGCTCGGGCGAGTCTGTGTGCGCCGGGCAGGCACATCACGGCGGCTCCGGTCTGCGCCCCAGCACTGGGGTACAGCGGGAACAGGGGAGCGGCGAGGGGACGTGTGTGCGGAGCGAGGGCTGGGAAGTGGAAATCCCTCTGTGGTAGGTAATGCTTGGCGATTAACAAACCTCAGATAGCTTTTTCTGGCAGAGCTGGCAGAGGGAGGCAGGGCTGGTGAGGCTGGCATTGCCACGGGGGGTGGCTGGAGAGGAGCAAAAGCAGCTCCCGTGACTCCCTGACTGTGAGGGAGGACTGGGGATCCAGAGTCCCCGCTGCAGGGGAGTGAGCCTTCCGCCCACGACAGTGACGTTGAGGCATAGGTCGCTGATGTTGGTGTAAGAGGCCCTGAAGGACAGGCTGGCTGGTCGCTCTGGCCCAGGGGCTGGTCACGGGCGGGCGCAGGAGGTGCTGCTTGGGAGGCGCACGTGCGCCTGGCTCTCTCTGTGGGCCTGCTTAATGGTGCTAATGAAATAAGTGGTGATGCGGAGCCGTAGAGTCATAACAAACACGAAGATGAACAATATCCTAAGGGAAGGCTGGTGTGATCTGTAGACCAGAATAATTGGAGTAGGAGTAACTCTTAATAGCAAGTGCAGTTAGTCTTGTGAAAGACTTCCCTCCATAAGTCAGCTGTCCCCGACTCATGACTGGGAGGGCAGACAGGCACGTGTTAGCGAGCCTCCAGCCGCTGTCTGATAGAGCCAAGACAGCAGCAAGTCTGGTATCAAACAAGGTTTTCCAGGGAGAGGTGGGGATTGTACAAGGCACTGGCCAGGTCTCGGCTGAGCCCAGGGTCCCAGGAGGGTTTGCTGTGCTGGGGGGGAGATTGCACAGAGCTGGCACGGAGAACGGAGTGGAGAGCGGAGACCCTGGTTCATGAGAGGGGATTTAAAATGGAACCTGGCTTTGAGCTGGAGCTTGGTGAGGTCTAATGAGGGTGTGGGGAGAGGGCAGGAAAGAGAGGGAGAGACTCCTGCACGAGAGGGGAGGTGACAGAGGCTGGAGCTGCTGGAGATGCTGTTTTTCCCTTTCCATGTTTTCCTCATCAGGGGAGGGAGAGGCTGACAGGCACTCTGGTCCAGGGCTGAGAAGGGGGCTGCTCTTGGCTTTGGTGGCTTGGGAGCGGGATCAGGTTTGACTCTGAGCCCTTGCTGCTGCCCTGGGAGACAAGCTTGAGGCTCCTCTTTCCTCCTGCCTGAGGGTGGGCAGCAAATGGCTCCATCTGCCCCGCTGTGTCTGCAGCTTGCACAGGCAGGGGCCCTCTGGTCTTTGACCTTGACACCCACTGCAGGCACCCACATTTGTCGCATCCTCTCCAGCTCCTCCGCCTCAGACGTGCGGAAGGGAGGACTGCTCCCCGCAGGCTCAGGAGGACGGTGTGAGTCGATAGCTGACTCTCTTGTCCCAGACTGAGCACCTCGTGCTTCTGCGTGATACGTGACCTCATCCTTCTACGTCGTGGTCAGTCGTTTTGGCAGAGGCGCCCAGCCACGTGTGCTGCCAGCGCCCCTGGGTGTTACAGCTTGCATCCTTCCTTGCCTGCTCCCTGTCCCCAGTGGGTGACTCCAGGGGAAAGCTGCAGCAGAAGGGGCAGGGGGAAGCGCTGTGCCTGCGGTGACAGTGACGTGGCGCCGGAGAGCAAGGAAGTGGTGAGCGCTTTGGGAAATGGAGGTCTGGGCTTGTAGCCTGCTCTGCAGTGTGATCCTTCTCTGTGTTCAGAGCAGCTGTGGTCCCTGACCCCTCCACAGTGTGTTAGAGTAGATGGGAGTTATTTTTCTGCGGAATTTCGCTGCCAGGGAGAGACCCTTGAGGGATGTGGCTGCTTCCCCATACTGTTACCAGAGCTGCTGTTCTGCCGGTGTCACCGCCTCGTCCTTTCTGAGGGATCCCTTGCGCGGTGGCCGTGCAGGCTGCTCAGCAGCACAGCAGGGCATGAGACAGCGTGTCTGCTGAAGGCTTTGGAGCCTGCTCTGTCCTTGTGCTGGCTGTGATCAGCAGCGACCTTTGCATCAGGGTGGGGTGCAGCTGCCCAAATGGGGTGTCCAGAGGGCTGAGCGCTGCCCAGCTTGGCTCGGACCTCTTCAGGACATGGTGGCACCATTGAAAGGGAGTTTCTCTTCCTAGGGCGCAGCGTTGCCGTGCCTGTGGTGCAGGGCTGGTTTATCAGGAGTGAGGGGGAACCTGTGTGTACCAGGCACGTGCCTGTCCGTTGCCAAGTGTCTCTGCTATGGGGGGTCACCTGCAGTAATGGCCGGGCTGCGCTCGGGCCCAGAGGGGCTGACCTGGGACCCCAGTGCATCCCCAGCTTCCTCTGCACGCTGGGTGCGGTGCTGAGGTGTCTCCTCTCTCTCTGCTTCCAGCCAGGGGTAATGCCATGGCCGCTGCGAGCTCCAGCAGGGCTAGGGCTGGGCCGCCCTGCGAGAAGTCCCAGCTCTCTGTGAAAGGTGGGTCCCGCTGCCTTGCCAGAGGTGGGGCTGGGAGTCCCACAGCGGGGAATGTGGATTTCGGGTGCGTGCTCTGCCTGCACCGTGGCCTGGGAGACCCTCTGGGGAGGAGCAGGGGCTGGGGAAGGCTAGCAGTGCCCTGTGTGCCTGGGAAGCAGAGCTGCCGTTGGCTGGGCTCTGCCACCTCCTGTCCCCGGCTGCAGTCGGGACGTGGCTCCGTGGCCCTGCCGGGGCTGCGTTGGTGCTCCCGTGGCCGCGAGATGGCTCCCGACGCCTGGAGCTGCGTCCCCCGGAGCTGTGTCCCCGGCTCTGCCCCTGCCAGGGCACCGAGCCTCGCCTGGTGGGTGCCTCTACCCAGCAGCTCTAGCAGAGCCCCCTTGCCCACAAGCCCTGGGGTGTCTGTGGGGACTGTGACACTTCTGCAGCCTTCAGGTGTGGGGTCAAGGCGTGGGTGAAGCTGGGGACAGGCAGTGACCAGGGGCTGGTGACGGGAGCACCTGGGTATGGCATTGCTGCCGTCAGGAGAATTGCTTCTTGCTCCCCCTCTCCCAAAAGCAGTTTGACTCTGTGGTGAGTCGTGGCACCCCGTGCTGGCAGGGATGGGGCCTGTGTGTGTGGGGCAGGGGACAGGGTCTCCCCTGCAGCTGCCTCACCCTCTGCCTCTCCCCCCTGCCCAGTCGTGTCCATGAAGCCCAAGGTGCACAGCCGCCCATCACGGATGAACTGCTACGTGGAGGTGGCGGGTGACGGGCTGCCCAGCGAGACCAAGAAGACGGGGAAGCAGAATGGGAGCTTTGAGCTGCTGTGGAACGAGATTCTCATCCTGTAAGTCTCCACGACACTGGTGTGGGGTTGGACCCGTGTTCCCCGGTGTACCCCACTGTGCCATCGCCTGGGGCCACTCAGACATCAGAGATATTTCCCCCCACACCAGATGAGGACACTGCCAGGGACAGCCAGGCTGGGAGGGTGGTGGGAAGGGGGGTTTCCCATTGCCCCATGGCTTTGCCCACCTCCCTCTGCTCCCTGGCACTGCCCGCTCCCACGCCTGGAGCAAGGGCAAGGCCATGGTGATGACCCCCTTCTCTGGTCTCTGCAGGAATGTCACAGCTCAGAGCCACTTGGACCTGAAGGTTTGGAGCTGCCATACCCTGAGGAACGAGCTGCTGGGCACCGCCTCCGTCAGCCTCGGCAACCTGCTGAAGAGTGGTGGGAAACGTACGTACAAGCTGGACCCCGCCGGGGTCCCTCGGCCTCCGCCCGGGCTGGGGGCCCCCGCGCTCTGCAGGGTCCTGCCACCCCGCCTGCCCCGTAGGTGCGCAGTGGGGAGGAGAGGCAGTGGCTGCAGCGGCTGCCGTGCAGTCCCCTACCCCGGGAGGGAACAAGGAGCCATTGTGCGCCCTGGGCTGCCTGTCAGGGCCGGGGGGCTGGGGTGTGACGGAAGCCATACCTCCGTTAGCCCGGCTGCCGCAGCCTGCATGGAAACACAAACCCCTCAGCTATTTGCTGCCATTTGTGGTCGCCAGAGTGTGGCTCGTGACAGCAGCTACCGCATAAAGGCGGCCATTCAGGGCTTGGGCCGCACAAGCGCCTGTGCGGGGCTGGAAAAGGCTCGCTCTGTCTTTTCCAAGCAAAGCTCTGCCGCTTAGGAGAGACAGACCTGTTATTGAGTGGGGAGAGGGGCCTCCCGTGCCCCGGGGGGATACAGGGCTGGTTCAGACTCTCCCCTGTGCCAGGGGCTGGGGTGAGCTGCTTCCCCTGGCACTGCCAGCTGCAGGCTACGAAACCGCGACAGTGTCCCCGCTGCGCTCCCTGCGGCGGGCAGGCTGCCGTGCCCCGGCGTGGCACCTCGTCGTGCTGGGGCAGCGAGGGCCATGCAGGGAGCTCTGCTGCTGCCGCCGTCATCTCGCAAAGCCTGTGAGGACCTGAACGTCTGCCCCGGGGGTAGCTCCAGGCCTGGGTTGCCTGTTGCTTGGGCTGTTGCTGTCAGGCAGCCTGCAGTGGGGGTCTCTGCCCCAGAGCAGCCTCCTCTGCAGCTTTTTCTTCCCGAGCCGTGTGAGTACCCTGCCGTGCCGGGCTCCTGGAGCTGCTGTTGCTCCCGCCCTACCTGCCTGCTCCTCTGCAGGGGCACAATCGGCTCTTTCATTAGCAGGCGTCCCAGGGGGCTGTGTGGAAAATGAATGGAAAAGGCAACTGGCTGTTCTAGCTTGTCCGTTAACATCCACCAGAAAAAACGTGTCAGATTTTTCCTTGACACCGTGGGCCAGGAGGGAGGACTCTTAAAGCTGCAGAGCCTGCTCTGCCCTGCCGGGAAGGTGCTGCTGGGGGCTGGGGGCGGCCGGCACTGCCTGGTCGAGCAATGTGCTCTCATCTGCCTGTCTTGCCTAGCCTGGCATCTGCTCCATCCTCTTCTCTGCAGACTTGCTGCCTGGCCATTGGGCTTTGCTGGAGCCCTGAATGAGCCACGGACTGCTGCTGGTCCTCCAGAGGTCCCCTGGGAGCCTGCGTCCCTGGGCGCCTGGGAGACCCCTTCCTCAAGGAGGGTCCTCGCCTGCCGAGAGGAGGGGAGCTCATTCTCTCTTCCTGCCAGCCTGGGCAAGGGGCCAGGTCACGCAAGGGCACGCAGAGGCCATTTGGGATTTCAAGCCATCCTGAGTCAGAGAAGTAATGACCTAATGCAGCCCACGACCCTCTGCCTGGGGAAGGCACCGAAACACGTGTGTCCTCTGCCACTGGTGGGTGCCTGGCGATCCTCTCCCCATCCCGGGAAGCACTCAGCAGGAGTGTGCCTTCCCCAAGGGCTGCTCCCGCTAGGCAGCAGGCCCACTTTCTAGCTGAGCTGGGTTTGTCATGGTTTTGGTGAGGTTTTTTGTAAGTTACTGATACGTGAGCGTAGCGGCGGCCTTTGGTTTATGTTCCTGTAGTTGTTCTACTTGGTGTGGCAGAATTGTCCTGGTTGCTCTGCTTTTGGGCAGGGGATGCGTTCTTGCTGCCGGTGACGTCCGTGGCAGTGCGTGCTGGGCTCCTGCCTGCCGGGAAGACACTGGAGCTCCCCCAGTTCTTTGTCGGCCCTCCTGCCAAGCATGCCTTGCTTCAGGTGGAAGAGTCTCGGCTCTGAGGCCTGGAGCCTGGAAAAAGAGCTCAGTGACGAGCCCGGTGAGGCCTGGGCTCCCGGGAAGATGGGGAGAGTCTGCTGGAGCTAACAGCCTGAGCTGTCGGACAGGAACTCCTGCTCCGGGCGGGTCCAGCCTTGCTTTTGGGCTCGCTGCACTTCCCACCGCCTTGGCAGGCGCCTCCGGGGCCTCTCCTCTGGCAGGCAGCACCCTCCCGCTTTCTTTCGGAGGGGATTGGCCAGGGAGACGAGAGGTGGGTAAGAATGGGCTCAATCACAGAAAATGTGCTGAAGCGTTCCACGGAGCTGCTCCCAGGGCTCCCGTAAAACAGCTGATTTGCAATGGCACAGCCCCCTGCCCTGGCCCCCGAGCCGCTGCCTGCCGCAGAGGCACCTCTTTGTTCCCAGGCTCCGGGAGCTCCTCGCCCACTCCTCCCCTGAGGCCTGAGGAACGTCCCCCATCGGCCCCGTGCCACGGTCTGCCACTGGAAGCTGATACTGGGCTTTGCTGGTTTTTGCTGGTCGCCCTGCGTGCCGAGCGATGGATGTCTGTGCAGGCGCCGGAGTGAGCCAGGCTGCAGCTTGCAAATGAAAGCGCTCGCTTTTATTACTTGCTGCTCGGGTTGCAAGTTACATCAACAGGCTCCTGTTTCTTGAGTGGCACCACATGCCAGGGCTTTACAGATCCTTTACAGGCAAAGCCTTTTCTTTCCCTGCTGCTTCACCCCAGGCAGAGCTGCTGGAGCTGTGGCCTCGCGGGACCCTCCAGGAAGCGGGCAGCAAAGCCCCAAACCTCAGGGAAGCTGCAGCTTCCCCCAACCCGCCTCGTTGTGGATGTGCTGTCAAAGGAGCTCTGTTGCATGGCCAGCAGCAAAGGCTTTTAGCGGGGAGTCGTGAAGGGGAATGTGCAGACGGGCTGAGGTGACGTTTCAGTGAGCTGGCTCTCCAGCAGCTGGGCAACAGCCCTGTAAAACTGGTTGTCCAAGCCAGTAAGTCACAGCAGGGGTCAGACTGTGCCTACCTTGCGTCACCTTTTGGGTGTCACGTCCTGCAGAGCTGATGGGACTGTGACCACTGGCACTGTCCCCATGCCCTGGCATCCTCTAGGCTCTCTCTGGATGGGAGGCTGCTCTCTGTGCCCAAGCCAGCGAGTAGGCAGGGTCTGCTGGCTCTGGTCCTGCCATGCCCTGGCAGGTCTATTTTGCAGACAGTCAGCTGCCCCCGGTCAGAGATAGTGGGCTCTTTGACTCCCCCTCTCTTGCCTTCCCTCCCAGGGCTGTGATGGTTCAGAGGAAAGAAGCAGAAGTCTGAGGTCCTCCTGGTTATACCTGGCAGATAGATGGAGTGGGACACACGGTTGTCTCTAAGCTGCGGTGGCTGAGACTGAGTCAGCAGCAGGGGCAAAGCTTCCCACTGCCTGGGGAGACTTTTACTTTTTACCCAGGACAGTGAAAATTAATTCCTTCCCCTAAACTCTGGGTTCCTCCTTGGTTTAGGGATGGCTGAGGAAGGTCTAACTTTCCCCTGCTTCTTCCCGGAGGGACTGTAGCCACAGCACGGAGTCATTCCTTTGGCTGCAGGTATGCGCCAAAGTTAAGCTAGTCTTAACTTGCCAAGCACCAGGGAGGTGGGTGCTGCCTGCCTGACAGCCTGAGCTCTGGGGTAGCTCAGGGGCCCCAAGACCCGGGGGAAGCTGGCACGGCTCAGTGTTCCCACTGGGGCTGAGAGTGGCCCCACTGATGTTGTTCTCTGCCCTGCTTTTTCTGTCTAGTGCCGGGGTGCTTTCAGGGCAGGGTTCTGGCTCCGGGATTTGATTCTTCTGCGGACCGATGGGGAGCAAGGAGGTTGCTGGCTGGAGCGTGTCGTTTTCAGGGTAGCCCAGAGGATCAGCTTATCTTCTCTTCGCAGAAGTGGCAGTCCTGGCTGCTCTGTGGGGGGCTGCTCTCATGGGGCGATGGTGGATACGGCTTTGATCACGTGGAGCTGTTTGAGTGGAAACTGGCCTGTGCATCCAGTGGAACTGTGCAAAGAGGGTTTGGGGAGCTGAGAGGGTGGGAAGCACCATCTGGCTGGCTGTCTGGAAATCTTCCTGGCGGCGTGTGCAAAGACAGACCCACGCAACCCAGGGAAGAGGCAGAGGGGCTGCCCCCTCCTGCGCAGCAGCTCTCTGGTGCTTGTGCCCACGGGCGTTGGATGCATGTGGTTCCTGGAGGTCCCGGACGGCACGGGCTCAGCCTCGGGCCGTTATCGCGCTGGCTGCTACCAGCATTGCTTCGTGGAACCGTAAATCCGCTTAATGGGCTGGGTGGGAATTCCAGCTCACCTCTGCTAAATGGGAGCTCTGATGCTGCGTGCGGGGCACTGGAAGTAGCTGAACTGAGACCTTATTCAGGACCAAATCACCCCCCGACCCCCTCCCAAAATAATAATAATCCCTCTGACATTCTGGCTGCTGGCGGGACACAGGCAGCCTTTGTGCTCAGCCATTCAGGGGACCCTCTGTTGGTGCAACAGCAATGTCCCTTTGTGCGTCCCGCATGCTGGACTGGGACAGTGAATGGAAGGTTCTGCTAGTGTTTATTTTCTTTAAAAAAGCTGAAGGGGGTGGAGAGGGGGAGAAGGAAGCCGGCTGGGAGGTTCATGTTCATATCCTCCACTTGGAGACACCTTGTCTTTGCTCCTGCGCTGCCGCCCCCTCGGCTGGGCGCCTGCACAATGAGGGCTTGTGCAGCTCCGGCGGGGAGAGCAGCGCGCTCGGCTGCCGGGTGCTCGCAGAGGGGGATGGAGGGGACCCCCGGAGCATGCGGGCACGACTTCCGCACGGCTCGGAGAAAATGCAGATTCCTATGGTTTGCAGCAGCCGGGCAGAAACAGGGTCTGGATTTGTTCTGGTTTTTGGCCGCGCTCAGTAGCATCTCCTGTCTCAGGCTCTTAAAACGGTCTGTGAGATCTGTTCCCCTTGGAAGTGAACTGAGAGCAACTTCTTTAGGCAGATGGGTAAGACCAGCCTTAGCAGAATCCCTTGTCTGGTGATGGGGAGGTAACGAGCGACAGGGCTGGGCTCCAACCTCAGTGCTGTCCCCCCGTGCACGTGTGCTCCCGCTACGCCCAGACCCGGGGCACTGAGGGGACACCTGCCTCCTTGGCACTGAAATCCCGAGATGCTTTCTTGAGGTCCACGAGTGCAGCCTGTCCCGCCGACCCCATGGTGCTGGGCTTTGGGTGCCTGTCGAGTGCCCTGCAGGGCAGAGACCGCTCGGAGGAGCGGGTGGTGAATGCCGGCGCGGGGCTGCCTGCCCTGCAGCTGCGCTCCTCCTCGCAGCGCTGGTCGGCTCGGAGGAAGGATGGCTACCAGCCGCGGGCTGGCACACGTCGGGTGAGTGCTTGGCCAGCCTTGGGCCGGGCCCCTTCTCCATGTCCCTTTTCCGTTGTGTGAGGCCGGCAGGTGCCCTGCGGTGAGGAGCAGCTCCGGACAGGGAAGGAGGGCAGGAGCCACTCTCCAGGCCGGCACAAGAGGTTCGTGGCTGCTTCAGGCTGGTGCGCAGCGGCACCTTCACCCCTGGTGCTGTGCAAGCACTGGGCTGGCAGTCAGGAGCCGTAGGTGCTGTTTGGGTGGCAGTGGCACACCCTGGGACCCTGTTGGTGTGTCTCACCCCAGAGCCAGAGGTGGAAGCAGGGGTCCATGGGGAGCATGTTCCCATCCTCCTCCTGCTCCTGCTGGCAGGTACCACACCCCATCCCCACAGTGGACCAGGACAAAGCAGGTTGCTAAAAAATGGTGCCGTTGTGTCATAAGCAATCTGTGTATAATAAAAATATTATTTGAGCAAATGAGTCAGGAAGTGTCTGGGCTGGTGTCCCAGGCTGGTGCAGCCAAATTTTTCTGGCCTTCTGTGGCGGAGCAGGGTGTTTCAGTCCTGCTGGCTCCGGCAGGCATTGCCGCGACGGTGCGAGAGCCCTGCCTGCCCGCGGGCACTGAGGGTCCTGGTGTTCTCTCGTCGCCTGTGGGGACGTGGCTCTGCAGTAGGTGGCTTTGCGTGCACGGCTGGAGGAGGCTGTGGGAGGCGTGCAGGCAGCCCCTTCGCACTGTGCCTTGCTTCAGCCGTGCTGGGTGCTGGTGGCTTCCAGGGACACCTCTTGCTGCTGCCGGGAGGCCGAGGAGGAGTTGGAAGGGCGGGGGGTGCCTTGTCCTAGAGTGCGGGGAGGCAGAGAGTCGTGGCTGCCAACGTGTGTCAGTGAAACCGGGCAGGCACCGGTTCTTGAAGCAGCCGCTGGATGCCCTGGTGCGTGGCACCATGCGGCTCACCGGCTCCCCTTCCCCACCGCTGCGGCCCCTCGCTGCGTGCCCGAGGGGAGAATGGTGAGCGGTGTTCCTGGGGCCGTTACCCCTGAGCGAAGCGACAGTGTCTAGCCGTGCATGGAGCTGTGACTGGCAAAGTCTCTTTAAGCTGCTGGAGCCAAACTGGCTCACGAGGGAGGGGAGTGGAGCTGGCAGCTGTCTCCAGGAGCCTCCCAGCCCATGCCACCCGCTCCAGAAGCTTCTGCGAGCGCGGTCTGATGCCACAGCAGAGTGTTTCCGTGTGTTTGGGGGCAGCCCTTTGTGCCCATTGCGTTCAGTGGAACTGATACACGGCGGTGAAGGTGGAGGCATGTGACTGGCGTTTTCCTTTGCTGGTCTTACCTGGGTTTTCTAGGTGGCATGAGGATACCCCCAATTCTGAAAGATGCTGCTTTCTCCTCTGCAGCAGGCCAGGGCTTCAGGCACTGTTGGGCATTAGCCATCAGACTGCTTCGTGCCCCAGGCAGCTGTTGGTGCTCACCTTCATGCAAGACCCTTCTTGCCCCATGTGTCACGTCAAACCGGCCGAACCCCTTGGCTTTCCTGCCGCGATCTCCCCTATAGCCCCAGCTTCTGGACCTGTGAGCGATGGTGGTCTCATCTGTGTTGCAGCCAGGGGCCCTGGGGCTGCTCCACCCCCGTGGAGGGACCCGGCTTTGTGAGCAATGGCTGGTGAAGGAAGGTCTTCCTTGGGAGCTGGTGGTGGGGCTGGCTGGGTGTCCTCTGGTGATGCTACTAGGTATGTGTAGGCGTTGGGCCGATGCTGGTGGTGCTCGCTGGGACAACTGGCCCTGAGGGAGCAGGCACATTGTCCTTTGGAGGCGTGGGGAGGCCCGGAGGGGATCAGGAGGCTGATGTCCTGTCCTGTGGGGGAGCTGGGCTGGTGGAGCCATCCTCCATCATGGCTGGCATCCTGAGTGGTGACTGCTTGGTCTCTTTCTCCATGTCCCCTCGTATCCCACAGTAGAGAACAGGCAGCTGACCCTGGACCTGCAGACGGAGAACAAAGGCAGCGTTGTCTCCGGTGGAGAGCTGACGATTTTCCTGGACGGGCCTGCTGTTGATCTGGGAAGCCTGCCTAATGGCAGTGCCGTGACAGAGGGTGAGTGCCGCCTGGCTCCGCATGCACGCGGCGGCTCTGAGCACGAGGCGGTGAACAGCGGCAGGGAGAGGAGGGGGCTGAGAGCACGGCCCCCGGGACCTCTGAGCAAACGTCCGAGTGCCAGCAGCCGCCTCCTCTCCCAGCTAAGGCTCCGGCCCCTGCCCGCCCCAACCCCGGGCTTGCGCGCGGGCTCCTGCGGGAGCACGTGCGTGGTGGGACAGGAGCGGGAGCGTCGGCAGGCTCACGCCCTGCCTCTCCGCCGGCGTGAGGGAAACAGTCCTTCTCTGGGCCCTCCACCGGGCACCCGTGCGGCTCGGCCCCTTCCTTCTCTGTCCCCTGTGGGCTGGGGAAATGGCTGCTGTATTTAATGAACCACTCGGAAAAGGGCTACCCATGTCAGAGGGCACAGAGACACAGACTGATGTCTGGGGCTGTCTGGGGAGCGAGCAGAGTTTGTGCTGGGCAGGGACTGGTGCATTCTTTTCCCTCTGCTCCTTCCCTTCCTTGCTGGGAGAGGAAGCCTGTGAAATCTGGGAGTCTTAAATGCAGCTGCCCTCCTGGTGCTGCCAGTTCTGCAAAATCCAGCATTTCCCTTCCCTGGGGCTGCGCTCAGAGCCACGGGGTGCTGCGGGGAGGGGCTCCGCCGTTGCACAGCGGTGGGAGCGGAGAGCACCCAAGTGTACGGGCAGGGGGTCCTTGTGTGCTGGTGGGTCTGTCCTGTAATGTGTGGAGCTGTCGTGCTTTTGGGTCTCCTTTCTGGAAGGAGGGAGGGCAGAACTAGTGGGTGCCTCAGTAGTTTTCTTCACCCGCTTTTTCTTCACCCGTTCAGGGTCCCAGGTGCCTGGACGGGACCCCAGCAGCATGGCTGCAGCCACAGAGGGCAGACACCAGCCTCCCAGCACAAACTGCTTTGGAAGCAGACCAAGGTAAGGGTCCTGTGGTGGCAGCACCTGCCAGTCCGTTACTGGGTGGTTGCTGCGGCCGTGAGGCAGCTGAGATGTGTCTGGATCATCCTTGTGCCACGGACCCCTCTCCAGATCCCCCAGTGAGCCCCCAGCAAAGCAGCCCACAGGAGGTGTGGAGCAGGGGTGGGCTGGCTGACCTGGAGGACAGCAGAGCTGGGAGGTGCTGAGGGGTGCCCACACAGCCGGGTGCGGCTGACCTGAGCCTCTCTTAAAGTATTTGTTTCTCAAGGAATATCGGGTCTGTGATGGGCCAGACAGTTTCCCGCCGTTGTTCTGCTGGCAGCTGAGGGTATGGTCTACCAGGGACAGGCTGTGACCAGGCAAACCAGCAAAGGGCTGGCCTGCAGGGGTCCCTTCAAATGGGGATTACTGGGACCCCAGCTCTTGCCTCTAGCACAGCCCTGGCCGGGCACTGGGCCAAGCTGGGAAGCACAGTGCCCCTCCGGGCAGTGGTCACAGGGGGACGCTTCTGAAGGTCCAGGGAGAGCAGGAGGAGCAGAGCAAGCGGAGCTGCAGGGAAATAACAGCTGCTTCCAAAGGAAATGAGATGCTTGGGCACCAGGCCATCCTGTGCCTGGCACTGTGCCCTTCCTTGCCTTCTCGCTGGGCTGGAGTGGCTCGGCGCCACTCCTTTTGGAGCTGTGGTTATTGAGAGACGTGTCACACTGTCAACATGGACTTGAATTTAACACCTATTTATATTTCCAGAGCATGGCAGTGGCCCAGCAGCCTATACAGATGTTCTGGTTAGAAGTGTGCCTGTAGAGAGGGCGCCTGCAGCCTGCCCGATAAGAGGTTCTGTGTGCCCCCAGGCTTAGGAGCGCTCGTGGCAACAAGCCCCACACCTCGAGCTCTTCTGCTCCTTCTTCATCTGCCAGGCACATACAAGAGATGAGCAAAGGGCAGAAACAGTTTTGGGTCTAAAAAGTGACCCTGGCCCTCCATATCGCATGTTTGTCTCCCACCCGAGGAGGGAGTGGGATGGGAAATCAGGAGCAGGTTGCTGACCACAGTTTGTGCCCTTTTGTTGTGGCTGCTTCTCTTGATTCCTGCTGTCCAGGTGTTAAAGCCTTCTCATGGGCGAGAGAGTGCTCAGCGTCCCGACGGGAGCTGGACTTTGCAGCCACTTCACAGCTATCAGGAAGCGCTAGAAAGCCTGCAAAGGAAGCTCTGCTTTGGGAGGCTCAGCTTGGCCACTAGGAGTGACCGCTTGCTTCTGATGGCCGACTGCTTTCCGACTGCCTATAAGCAGTTTCTGCTTTCGGTGTCGTTTCGACCTGGGAGTGTGCAAGATAAGTGTAGTGAGGTCTGGCCGCTACTTCTGCAGGGGAACTTCAGAGACCTTCCAGGTGTGCTTGCAATCATTAAAATCCCACGGCTGCCCTGGTACAGGGAACTTCCTAGCTAGTTTTCACCTGAATTTAGGGTGGTTCTGGACATAACTCCACAGTTTGATGTAGTACTGCTACATGGGGCAGAGCACTGCTGTATGTACCCACCATGGAGGCAGCTACCTTCTCGGAGTGGAGTACGGGTCCTTTGCACATGGGAATGCTGTTTGATGTTTGCTGTGTTTATACGCGGAGCCGTGTTTATTTTCATGGGCTTGGTGATGGATGCTGGCAAAGTCGCTCACAGGCAGGATGGAAAGAAAAGGGTCATTCTTTGCTCCTCAGCTATTTCTACACTGTCCCCTCAAGGAAAACTGCTTGGTCAGGGCTTCTCTTTCTTCTCTTGAACAAATGTCATCTTGGGATTTGCTGCTAATCTTGGTGACGGGGTGTGAAATTCCACAGCCCTCTGTGCAGAGAGAAAACAGAGCCCAGAGGTCCCTGGCTGAGATCTGGTGCCGTGGGTGCCGAGAGAGTTGCCACAATCCCCGTTTGTCTTGTGGTGGCCAAAGAGGCCTCTTCTGACAGCAGGGGATAAAGTAGCCTGGTTTGCTGCTCGCCCCACGAGGAGGCTCTGGTTCGGGAGCCACGTCAGGTACCGCGATCTAGGCACGGCCGTGAGAAACTGCTGTCACCTGTCACGAGCTCGTGCAAGCTCAAGTGATTTCAGTGCAGCATACTTTGCTTTCTCTGCTTGTGTGATGTCTAAAAATCACCACTCAGCTATCGACAGGCATGAGCATCCCTGAGGGCAGGCGGGAGACACCTCTGGGCCACTCAGATAAAGTATTTCCCTTCCTGAGACCCGCCGCTCTGCAAAGCCCCACATGTGGCTGCGGGATGTCTGCAGGCATGTGGCTTTTGGTGTGACACAGCAGCAGCCAAAGGGTGGGTGGGTGACAGGAATAAACTGGGTTCTGGGTTTTGGAGCCAGACGCCAGAGCCAGGTTTGGAGTTTTGGAGCCAGGTGCCTCTTTGGCTGCACATCCCACTGCTGTGGGGCAAGGGGGTGTTTCTCCTGCCCCAGCTCCAGGGTGCTGGTACACGGGTGCCATCCCTGCTCCTGGCACTGCGGGCGTGAGGGCTGGGTGCTGCGGGATGTGGCTTCCTACTCCCTGCTTTACCAGGGCAGGGGGAATTTCTCAGCTCCGTGTTTCGGGAGCTGAGCCCCCACTGCCCACACGGTGCCGGGGCTATCCTGGTTGTGTTTCTCGGTGGTCATGCCCTGACCCCCCGCAGCCGGTGCTGGCTCCTGGCTGCGTGCTCTGCCCTCCCTCCTCTTCGGCCGCAGCTTGTGATCTGGTGTGCCGAGTGAGACCAAGACTGGTGCTGCCGCCTCTGCTGGCATCTCATGCCAGGACCTTCTGGCCACCACAGAGGGAGGAGGCGTCCGTTCCTGGGTTTCGTGCCAGGGGCCCATGTCAGCCTCTGCAGCGCGGGGGCTCTGCCTTGGCAGAGGCAGGGAGCTGAAAGGTTGATGTCACCCTGGCTGACGCCACTTTCCTCTTTGGCATCATCCGTTCCCTCTGGCCCAGGAGGGGCGATGGGGCACAGCACTCGATGGGGCAGCCGCCCGAGGCCCACGATGGATGGGGGACAGCAGGGGGTCTTGCCAGCCGCCTGAGAGGTGGGTTGCCCTCTGCACACCCCGCTCTGTCCCACTGGCGTGGCTGTGAGAGGCTGTTCCCATCCATGCTGTGACTTGTTTTCTCCCCGCTCCTATTTTAAGAGCGTGTTCCCAGCCCCGCCGCTCTCACGTGGTCTCGCTGGGTTTGTTTCCATGCGTCTATTAAAAGACAATGCCCAGATGGGAGCACTCGTAGGAGGGCTGGGCTGGGCGGCGAGCCGGCTAATTCAGGCCTGGTAACCCTGTGTGGCCGGCTGGCAGCCTGGAAACATCCTGTTTTGGTTTCTAAAAACTCTCCAGGCAGCGCTTAGCTCATCTGTGCTGAGAAGGGCAGGGACCAGGTCCGTCCCGTGCCTTGAGGGCCTCTCCCGGCAGCACCGGCTCCTGCCAGCGGTGCCACCTGCCCACTCCCCTCTGGCTCCAGGGGCTGTGCCACCTCCCGGCCTCACCACGGGGTGAATGTGGGAAGGTGGGTCTTGGCCAACTTTTAGGAGGCACGTGGTGCCGGTGTGCCTCGCTGAGCCCCATGGATGGGCAGCGAGGGGCAACCTTCACCTCCCGACTCGGGGAAGAGGAGCCCGTTCTGTGCCTGCAGCTGCTCCGAGGCCCCAGGTGCTGGTGGCCAAAGCAAAACCCAGCACGCAGTGGTGTCCTGGGGGTAGCCAGGGTTTCTGGGGTGAGGTCTCTGAGCAGTGCCTCGAGGAGCCCCTGTGTGGGGCTCCCCTCCTGGGAAGGTCCATGGCTGGTCAAAGAGGCCTCAACAGCTCCTGCTCACAGGCTGCTCTGCATGTTGCTCTTATCTGATCTATTTTCAACAACCATCTCCTGTTTTCCCATGTCTCCTCCTCCCGATCCCAGCCCCTTCCTCTGCCCTCTGTCATGAGCCGCTCCCCAAGGAGAGCAGCTTCGGAGCGAGTGGGAGGAACGGAGGGCTTGCTGGAGCTGGTGAGGGTGGCATGACTGATGCTGTGCCCTGTCGCTGCCAAGCTGCTGTTCCCTCCCAGCTCCAGTCCTGAGATGTGGGGACAGTTTGCAGGTTTTGCCCTTTTAAGGTGAGAACTTGGCTGGGGCAAACAGACTTCCTAATCCCTGCGGTCCTCGCCCTCTGTGGTCGCTGCCCAGGGCTGGGATCCTGGGCGGAGGTGGCTGGGCTCTGCCTCCTCTCCCCTGGCCCCCGGATGCGGGAAGGCAGCATCCCCCGCCTCCCACCCTGCCCCGTCCCCCTCCCTGCTTGCGGTAACAACTAGGCTTCTTAATCAGCCAGAAACCCCTGAATTCTTGAATGCCTTTGAGCTGCCTCAGGGGATCAGGATGGCCGGGGGGCAGAGCTTGCTGAAGGGGGTGCAGTGGGAAGGGAGCTCCAGCGTGGCACAAAAGGAAGACACCCCCACCCCCCCCAAGAGATGGAGCAGCCATGTCTGAGCTGGTTGCAACCTGTGCCGTGATTTAAGGTCCCATCTTTCCTGGCTGCTTGTTCCCTCCTTAGCCAGAGGCCGTGGCTGTCCCGGCAGCAGCAAACCCTTGTGCCTTCCTCACCAGCTTTTGTGCAAAGCTCGTAGCTGGGTGGGAGGGTTCCCTCCGGTGCCTGCTGTGGCTCTGCAGCGCAGGAGCTGGCGTTGGTGCGGGATCGCTCCTGGGAGCCTTATTGCAGGGGTGGAAGGAGCAAACTGCTGGGGGCTGTGACGGCTTGGTGCTGCAAGCAGGTGTCTGGCCGTGAGCGCCCGGGGCCATTCCTCAGCACGTGGGGCAGCGGGGGTGAGCACCCGCAAACTAAAGCAAGGTCTTTGGCACCTGGGTTAGTCCTCCATGGGACTCCTCAGCTGGCAGGTGGGTGCCAGGGCCTGTGGGTAGGCTGGCAGGTCGGAGCAAGCAGCATGATGTTCAGGGCTCTGCCGGAGGAGCACAGGCACGTGGCTGCATCCTGCCTGTTCTTTGGGGAGACCGATGGCTCTGCTGGGGGAGAGCACAAGATGGAGGCAAAAAGGCAGGAGCAGGGTTTTATTTGTGAGGCCAGTGGTGTGTCTCACTTCCCGTGTTCCTTTCCCTTGCAGGACGCACCGACATGCGGCTGGAGCGGCCAGGCAAAACACGGGGAGCGGAGAGCAAAGTCCCAGTGCCAGGAGCCGGCACCGGCAGCAGGGCAAGAGCACGCAGCACACCAGCATGGCCAACGGCACAGGTGAACCGGTGCTCGTGGGAGGTGCAGGGGGCAGAGCTCAGGGCTGCATTCTGCACGAGAAAATTCTGCTAAGTTAACAGATCTTGTAGCGCCTGGGAATTTCTTCCCTGTGAATCGATTGATTTTTATTGATTTTACTTTTGATAAGATGGGCAGCTCCGCAGAGTGCACTGGTAGGATCTATTCTGCCTGTCGTGAATAATTTCTGTGGCTCCTCTCTGGAGTATCCCTGACAAAAAATACTGCATCCAGCTCCAGGTTTTTACAAGGATCCTGGGACAGCAGCGTCACTGATGCCACAGCAAGGAGGGCAGTTATCACAGCCGAGTGGAGTTTTTTCAGGGTTGGGAGTGTTCAGCTGAATTTGCCCATTGGTCTTCAAAAATGTTGTGAGCTCTTTGCCCACCGAAGTGGGGAGGAGCAGCTGTCTTGTCGAGGACCAGAGAAGGCACAAACCCACCTCTCAAAAGGGGGCCGATTCTTACATCAGAGGGTATTTCTGGAAGGGTTTCTCTTGTCTTCTCCTGGGTTTGTCCACCAAGCCATAAATACCTTGTAGAACGGGGACTGGGAGTGCCTGAGTGCCTGACTACGAAGCTGCAAGCGGTTTATCTGTTTTCCTTCTCTGGCTCCATGGAGCTGGCCGAGCAGCGTGGGACCTCCTGCTCCCCTGCACTGCTTTTGCAGCCAGTGCTGTCCTTTCTTTTGATTTTATTGGAGACCTGGAAGGAGAAGCAGAGTGCTTTGTTTCGGGTAGAAGGAAATGTTTTGTTCAACCCAAAAGGAAGACTTTTTTTCCTTTTTCCGTTTCATTGGAAAAACCTGGAGCAATGCAATTTCAATTTTGCCAAAACCTGTTTTGGGAGGGAGATGGGGGAGCGGAAGGCTGATGTGAAATGCTGCCTTTCAGCTGTCACTCCTGCTCTGTGCTCCTCTCCGTGGGGCTGCGGCTCGTCTCTGCCCCGTTCGGGGCAGCGCTGTACTGGGAGCGAGTGCTGTGCCGTGTCCCCTGTGCCCACCCAGCCCCTCCCAGTGTCCTCGCTGTGCAGGGGACACTCCCTCGGGCTGTGGACAGAGTTTTTGTTCTTGCAAGTACAACTTGACTCCTTGGCTTTGGTTTCTTTAAAACTGGTTTTATTGGCCCGGCCCCAGCATCCCCAGTGGCTCATGACTGTGCCGTCCTCATCGCTGTTTACTGCTCACCAGCCTCCACGTCTCCCGCCAGTTGTGTTGGTGATGATTTTACACTTCAGGACAGGGAGATGAGTGTTGCGGATGGCTGGGATTAGGGCTGGATACCCTGCCTTGCGCTCTGTGGAATGCCTCTAGAAACCATCCCCTTCCTCCTCAGTTTAGTACATTTTGGTGACATCGTGTTTTTTGAGCAGACTGTTGCAAGAACGTCCCCATTGCATTTGTCACTCACAGCTGTAATTTCATCCGACAGTAAAAGGAGATCATTTCATGGCATGTTTTCTCCTCGGCCATGTTGCTTAGCCCTAGCTTAGTTCCCCCTGGAGCCCTTCCTCATCAGGTGAACTTTGGACCAGCTTTTTCCCTCTCTTGTCCAGGACTGAGATCAAACCGATCACAGCGTAGTTACCTGGGTCATTCTGCAGGTTCCCTTTGAAGATTGGCACAACGTGTTTGAAGCTTCTAAAACGGCCCTTTCCAAGCCTTGCTTAGAAATGGGTAGCAGTCAGAGACCCCTCACCCGAGTCTTGCAGGGCTCTGGTGGAAGTCACCAGGAGCCTGCTGACCTGGAAATCCTCACCGCCCATAGGTGCTGCCTGAGGGCTCCTTTAATTGCTGATGCCGTGTACCTAGATTCCTCCGGTGCTGGAGGGTGCTGTCCTGCTTCCCTCCAGCCGCAGAGCAAAAGTGTCCCGAGCAGCCTGCCTCTGCCTCTGCACTGCAGTCTCCCGTCTGTGGGGGTTTATACAGTTGTGAGGGTTTTTTTCCCCATAATACTTGGGCTTGTAGACACAGAAACTGCCCTTACAGTGTTCTGTGTTTCTTAACTCTAACTGTGGAGCTCTGTGTGCATCCCTTACTTCTTTTTACTTGTTGCTGATTTGTTTTTAATGCTTTTGCTGTGCCACTGAAGCCAGCATGTCTTGTAGCGAACGTTATCCTCTGCTGGGCTGCCAAGTCTTAGGGTTTTTGGCCATCTAATAAATATTCGTCAAAAAAATTCCCTTTTTTTTTTTTTTTTGGTCTGCATTTTCCTCTTCATCAATTTTCTTTGTAATTTTCCTTTGCTCTGTCTCTTCCCCTTCCCTTTTCCAAAAGTTCAGCGGAATCCAGCAACATTTAGCTGTTACCAGTGCAGCAGCTGCCTTGCTGAGCCTGGGCGGGCTGCTGCGCCAGCCGTTTCTGAGCTCCTGCTCATCACCTGAGCTCCCACCAGGCACGCAGCCTGTTTGCGAGTGTCAGAAGAGATACTGAGCACAAATGCAAAGTGCCCTCTGCTTTTGTCTTGGGACAAAAGGCAGTGGCGGCGGTTGGTAGAGGGATCTGACTGCTGGGTGCAGGAGGGGCTGCCTCTGCTGCAGGCTGGGAGCACCGTGAGTCCCGTGCTTGGGTGGTAGCGGCTGCCACCCACCACATGCCCTGCTTCCAGGGCTGTGTGCGTGTGGTAGATCAGCCGGGCCCCCCACTGCCCTTTCTGGGTGCTAACGCCTGTGCCTTCTGCCTTTCCAGTGAATGGAGATGCAGCGGGTGCTGTGGACATCGAAGAGGAAAGGCCAGCAGCGGGAGCGACCGTACCGAGCGTGGCTGACAGCTCCGTCGCTCCTGCTCTGCCCAGCTCTGGAGAGGCAGAGGAGGCAGCCTCCGGCTCCAGCGCCCCACCGGCCCGGGCAGCGGTGCCAGCCCTGGATGCTCTGCCCCCCGGGTAAGCTCTGCCTTCTGTCTGACGCTTTGCTTCCCCTGACAGGGCCAGCACGACAGTGTGCCTGTGGCCCTTGGAGAGGGAGGCACAGCCCTGGAAAGGATGGCTGGGGGAACACGAGCAAACTGGGACACTGCTGTGCGCTGGAAGAGGAGGATGTTTGAGGGAGGGGGCTGTGCTGCACCAGGAGTCGGTGGAAATGGGGCTCAGGAGAGCAGAGGGGTCTGGGAGCTCTGTGTCCCAGCTGTGTCCCCGCTCCCCTGGTGCAGCCTGTCCTCCCTGGTCTGAGCCATCTGGTCTATGAGTGCAGTGGGCTTCTCTCTCCTCCACTGGGCCAGGGTCTGATCTGTGTCTCTCTGGGGTAATAAACAGCGAGTGACATCTCTGCAGCAAGCAGCCTCCCGGTGTCCGTGCCCAGGGGAGCCACAGAATCCCCTGCTCTCCTGGGGCCGCTGAAGGGATCAGCCAGAGGAAGATGCATGAGAGAGTGAGCGTGGATTTCCAGGGAGCTCCCTCTGAGCAGGAGGGCACAAACATGCACTGCAGACATGCTGTGGAGGCATTGGCCACTGCTAGGGGGAGGTGGGCAGGACCCTCACATAGCTGTGCCCCTTTGTCTCGCTGGCTGCAGATGCTCCACATCCTCCCCTGTGGGATGTGGGGAGGGGGCTGGGAGGAGCGCTGGGGCCAGCTGAGCCCTGGGCTCGCTGGCTCTTGGTGGGGGCGGCGGGCGGGCTCTGGGCTCAGCCCCCTTTCATTTCGTGCTGCAGCTGGGTCGTTCTCCCCTTGTGTTTCAGACACCTTTAGTTCTGGACTGAAAACGCAAAGCAGCGAGAGGGGGGGATTGAAAATGGCTTGTGTTTCGTATGAAGGGAGCTGTTTATTTTCCTTTGGCTGAGGCGATGCCTGGAAGGTCAGGGCCTCGCTCGTGTGTCAGTCACAGGTAATTAGGGTTAACGGCTCAGTGTGCCTTTATGTGGGGTGTGTGAGGGTTTCTGTTCTCTGGCCTGGGCGCTTCCTGTTTCCAGGCAGCTGGAAAAGTCCAGTGCTCTGAAAAAGGTCTTTATTCCAGCCAGAGCTTATGCCCCTTTCTGCTCCTACCAGGTAGACTGAAGGTCTCCTTTTCCCCACCTCTGCACAGCCCCAGGGGGAAACACACTGTTTCTTTCCCGTGGCGGAGAGGAGCCTGCGGGTATCTCACGATCAGGGTTTCCGGAGGCTCGGGAGGTTGCGAGCCCTGCTCTATAAGATGCGCCAGCCTTGCATTTACGTGGTCCAGCCGGGTGGAAGGGCGGCCTGTGTCCTCCCGGCGCCTGTCTCCCTGCGGTGCTCACACACCAGAAAATCACGCGTGTCAGAGCAGGGAGGAGGGTAAAACTGTTGCGCTTTGGGAGACGGCTGGAGAAGAGCAGCGGAGGTGTAGCAAGGTGTCCTCTGCGCTGAGCTTGCGGAATTTGGGTCTCTGGAGGCACCTTTGATTAGGACCTTTTGTATCTCTCCCTCCCTGTCCTGACCGTAGGATCTGTACTGGGGGAAGAGGGCAGCAACCCTCCCGCGTGTGCTGGCCGAGTTACAGGCTCGTGCTGGGCGGGCTTGGGTAGCAGTTGACCTGCTTGGTCAGGTGGAGACCAAGTATGAAGGTCTTCCCAGGTGAAGGAGAGCGCAGAACTGAGTTGGTTGAGGTCTCCATGGTGTGAGCCCAGCCCTGAGAGCGGCAAGACCAGGTTCTGGGCTAACAGGGACTTGCACAAACAGGAATTTGCTAAACAGGGATTGCACAAAACACTGCGGCCCTGGGGTGGTACCAATGGGCTTCTGGGGATCTCTTGAGACCTGATCTAGGGCAGCTGATTTTTGGCTGGCTCACCACACCACGGTATTGCTTTAGCTAGTGGTTTGGGGCCCATCTTGGGAGATGGGGATGTGGCTGGCTGGGCTGGTGGAGGCAGCGATGTCTCAGGCAGAAGGGATGCAGACAAAACCAGGCCGCTTCAGCTCTGGCAGCAGCGTGCTCCGCAGAAAGCGGTGCAGGATAGCCCCTGGCTGGCCTGGCTCCTGCAGGGATGGCCGTGCAGAGTGCTGCAGAGCTCCTGAGTGATCGTTTTTGCTTTGACATCCCCTGCAGAGCTGCTGGTCACTCTGGCACTGAAGAGCTGGAAGGCATCTTGTTCCTCTTGCTTTCTGCAGGAGCCCTGCCTCATTCTCCCAGAGTCTCCTTTCATCCGTGGGAGCACGGAGAGCGCTCTCATTCGGCTTCCCTTCAGCCTCTGGAGGGGTGGCAGCTTTTCCTAGCGGTGTGCTGGTGGGTGTGCTGAGCCCCGGCCTCCTTGCTCGTGCCAGGCTGAGTGCAGATGGAGTCAAGAGCGGCTGGGTTCATGTGGGGATTCAGAGCTATTTATTCTGCTCAGATAGCAGTCTCTGAACATCTGCACCAGATGTGGCGGGCACAAAGGCATCTCTCGTATAACTGGGAGTCTGTTCTAGGGGCTGGAGGGTGCTGGAAGGTGTTCTGAATAATTCCAGCCCCGGCAGTGCCTACAACCTCCTTCACGTCCTCCTGGCTTGGGCAGAGCATGTTCCTTTGCGAAGCCGGGGAGCGTGTGTGGCACAGGAGCAGCCGGTCACAGCTCTTGAGGCCTTTGGCGCAGGGTCCCGGTTCTCATGTAGGGGTTTCCGAGTGGCCTGATAGCAAAAGGGGGAGGGCTCAAGAGCTGCTGGCTCCTGCATCTGGTTCCTATCAGTGATGATCCTGCGCGGGGGACAGACGGTCGTTAGCGCGGTGTGTGTACACAGCGCTGTCTCGCCCGTACAAAGAGGTACATTATGCTGCCTGGCAGAAGGCACGGGGCTGTGGTTTCTTACATAAGGAGGGCGTTTTGTTTGGACTGCAGGGTTGCCTCAGCGCTGCCACTTCACACCATCCGTGGCTCCCTGTATCCGCTGCCGTCGCAAGCCTTGCGGGCAGTCGGAGGGGAGCTAGCAGGGGCCGACGCGTCGCGCCCGCAGCAGCGGTGCACGTGGGTGCCTTCTCCCACCACCTAGCGCGTGCTACACCGCTGGTCTTCCTTCCAGGTGGCCATGTGGGCGCGGGCACGGGGGAGGAATGCCAGCGGGAGGTAGGCTCCCCAGAGGCAGAGCCGCCCCTTGGGATGGCAGGCGGGATGCAGGGGAGCTGGAGAAGGCTGAAGCTTGTGAAGAGCTGGGCAAGGTGGTCTGAGCATGGAAGGGGTTGCCCCCAGTGCCCCTGTTTCTGAGGCCATTGCTGTGTGTCAGCAATAACAGCTCGTCACAGCTTGCTCTTTAACAGCGGTGATTCGCTGTTCGCAGGGCGAGGCGGCCCTCAGCAGACTTACATTTCAGATCACAGTGGAGCTGCTGACCTGAGGAGCACGTGCACTTGTCACCTGCTTGTACAGGGGCATAAATCAGATGCCACCAGCAGCTCTCCCGAGTCCTCTGTGGTTTTTTTGCAATCATCAGGGCACCCAGAGGAGTATCTGAGGGATCCAGAAACCCCCTGCCCTCGAGGAGTCCTCGTCGTGGGATTTCTGGTCTCTGCAGGCACAGAAATGGTACCTGGCAGCTTGGGAGCCTCTTGCGTAAAGGACTTCCAGGTCCTCAGAGCAATATTGATCAGAGAACCTGTTGTTAATGAGTCTGGAGGACCTGTTTCCTCCAGTAATGACTGCCGGCACCACTGGTTGTGTGTGCACTAGGCTATGGTCCCGTTCACCTCTGAAGTACCACATGTCAGCGTGGACAGAACGGGTGGGGTATCTGGCTGGGGTTGCTCTCGCGGTAAGCGTGCGGTGCTGCGGTCTCTAGATCCGCCCGAAGGAGGCTGTTATGTACAGCTGACCTCAGAAAGATGATGCTTAAAGGGTTTTCGCAGGATGCCGACGCCTGCCAAGTCTCATGAGTGGAATTGCACCTTGGAGTTTTGTTTGCAAATAGTGTTCCTCCACCTGAGCCTCGTGCCGGATCCGTATCTGGTTGCTGGTGGGGATCTGAAGTGCCTGCAGCGGGCAGCTCTCCAGCCAGCGGCACTTCACAGCCCTGCCTTCTCCCTGGAGATGGTCAGGGATGTTCTGCTGCCCATCTCATGGGGTGGACATGCTTGTGTCTTTAAGAAATTCCAGCTGTGCTGATTTTTCTCTTTAGAGATTTCAACCTTTTAGCTGCCCTGGTGCTTTTATGCCTGTGAAGCACTGAGTTCATCACTAGTGAACTGGAAACTCCAGGCATTTCCCCTCCGACAATGCCCACCGCTGCCCAGGGGTAACCCAGGAAAAGGGCTGACCGCTGGGTGCAGAAACAAAGACTTCTTGACCCTAGAACGGCACCGGGCAGTGCTGGCTCTGCTCTCACGTGGTCACTGGTTTGGGTGGTGGTATGCTTGGCAGCCCCTCGCTGGCGAAGGTGTTACAGGCGCAGTAGGTCCTGCCTTGGACTCTTTCGATCAGAGACAACCACTGGTGTCCCTACATCTGTTCTAGGGATGAGAAAGATCCAGTTCTAACTGGTAGCTTTTACCTGCAGATGCTGCCTGCTCTCTGCATGTGCATAAAGCTGGCAGTGCTTTTGAGAAGCCCACAGGAGCGAAGCCAACAGCTCTGATATAGGTTAGACAATCTCTGTGCTAAATCCTGAGCCTGGCATTCACGTTCCTCTCCTGCTTTTGGGGAACTGACTCTTATCTCAGAGTGCAACGTTGCCTTCCGTGCAGGGCAGGGTCTTTTCAGGCTGCCGCGTGGCTGCCGGACCGCTGGGGTCCCCAGCTGACGGCACGCTGCCAGGGCTTGGCAACGTGGCTGAAGCTCTCCCCGTTTCTGCCTTCCCACCTCGTTCAAGAGCGGGCTCGAGGCTGCCATGCACGCAACCTGTGGTTGCAGCAGATCTGTGGTTGCGGCCGAGGTCACCGTTTGGTCGTTTCGTTGTCCCCTGGGGAGGTCTGAGGATGAGCAGGAGCGGTGTAAGCCCAGGCGATGGGGCGTTGGCACTCGGTGTGTCTCCTCCTTAAGTGCTTCTTGCTTTCTGCAAGCCCAGATTTCTTCCCTTGCTGTCACAACAGAAGCTGGTATATTAATTTCCTAGGGCTTTTTGTGATTAATTAAGACTGAAGACTGAATTGGGAGGGAGACCTGTGGGAGCAGAAGTGTAGCAGGAGAACACTTTATCTGTCAGCAGCTGCTGGCTCGCCTCTCTCTGATGCAGAATAAAAGCTGACAGGAAAGCACGGTGCTCCTCGGGGCTTTTACCTCTGCCAGGGCATAAACTTAAATGAATGAATGAAGGCAAAGAGTGGTTTTCAGTGTAGCTGTGTAAAGCCAGGCCTCCCTATCGCACCGACTCGCCTTAGGGACCACCTCTGAACCGAGTGCCTCGTGGCCATGCGATGTTTTTAAGCAGTATCTGTCAGCAGTGAGCAGGAGGGCCGCCAAGGAGAAAGTTCAGCCCCAGCCCAAACTCAAAGGCTTCCCTTTAAAGACTTATTAAGAGAAACCAAACAAAAACTACATCAAAAACTCACGGGACATGAAACTGACCCTGTGTGAAATCTTACGCTGACCCTCCTACTTTCTGGAGGAAATTAGGAAGTAATGCTCGAAATCATGCCTGTTCTCAGAAAGCAGAGTGCTGCAGCACATCTCTGGTCGTCCTGATCTAGCAAGGCAAGCAGTTGCCATGTAGACCTGCTGTCATTCTTTACTTTAAATAAAGGTTAGCACGCTGTAGCTAAGCAATGCGAGGAGGTAGGCTTGCTAATCCACCAGATGCAGCGCTCTGGATGTTGTTGGTAATAAGGTGATTATTAATTATTCACAGCTCTCTGATGCGTGGGGGAGGCTTGGCTGCACAGCCACAGTCCAAGTCCATGGGCACACATGCAAACACTTTTCCCAGGGAGGCTGTTCAGGCATGATTTAAAGTAGACGAAGGTGCCTGCGAAGTGTCTTGGTCCTGCGTGTAGCAAGGCTCCAGCTCTCGCTGCCCGCCGGGTGCAGAGGCTGAGGCTGCCGGGTCCATGTTGCTTGTTCCAGCTGAACCCCTTCGCCTCACCTCTGTGTGTGAGGAGAGGACAGGCGCTGTCTTGTCTGCCTCGGGGCTCCTCCACGTCCTCTCCTGAGGGCTGCCGCTCTCCCCAGCTGGCCCTGGAGCGGTGTGTGGTGCGGCAGGCGCCCGGGGAGCCCTGCAGCGGGAGGCACGCCGCTCGGGCTGGCATCGCAGAGGGCAGTTTGCTTTGGTACCTCCACTGCAGCCAGGGTTCAGTCTCTGCTAGCAAGGATCAGCTATCCCATGATTGTTTTTTTTTTTCTTGCAGGTGGGAACAGCGAGAGCTGCCTAATGGTAGAGTCTACTATGTAGACCATAACAACAAGACCACCACGTGGGAGAGACCTCTTCCACCAGGGTAAGGGGCTCTGGGGGCAGCTGGCACCTCACATACTGAACTAACTTGTATCAGATGCACAGGAACCTGCACAAAAGGGGAGAAGTGAATTGGTAGCAGGAAGGTCTTTTCATTCATAAAAAGAAATGGGATGAGATGACCAAGCGCTCAGCGGCCTGAAAGCACACCCTGTATCCTCAGAAAGGTCTTTTCAGCATGTGTAAAAAGGAACAAGCTTTCCAATCTGTTGTGTTTTGACCTCTGTTAGAGGGGGTTTTTTTTCTTTAAACAGTCCATGGAAATCACTGAACACTTGAGAAGCAGCACAACTGCCTGTGGGCAGAGCAGATGGGGGGGTTTTGGGCCAGGGTGCTGGCAAAGTACCCCCAGGGACCAGGAGAAGGGAGGGGGGGTGGGCCTCGTCACCTGGAAAAACAGATGCTCCTAGGTGAGGACTGAGCTCCTGGTGAACAGAAACAGGCACGCTCAGCGTGCCCCAAACCTGGAGCTGGACCCTGGACTCTCTCAGAGGAGCCTCTTATGTTCTCAGCCGTGTTGGGGTCTGCTTGTGCTTGAGAAGATGCTGCTTGGCTCCGTGAGACCTGCAGGAAGCACTCTGCAAAACCCATGTCCCGGAGGGCCAGGTTTTCATTTGCAGGAGAAAACAGTCCTCAGGTCATAAAGGCTGTACACAGCCCTGGGGCCACGTGCCTTCCAGAAGCTTGTTGAATTCTCACCTCTTTGTGCTCCTAAAGGCAGAGAAGGCTGTATAGCCAAACTGTTGTTCTCTAGACTGAGTTTGTTCAAGGCTGGAATGACTAACGAGTGCTTTAACCGCCAGTGTAATGTGTGAAAGTGAAATACAAACCCATCCTGTTTTCCTCCACGGGAGCCTCCAGGCTCCTGTGGGCACACGCTACCTTCAGTTAAGCTGTGATCTCTGTGGCTGCTTTCTGATCCTACAACAGTGTAAAATCTGTCTGGTGTTAAAAGAGGGGGGCTATTACCTGGACAGGTAGGTTTGGAGTACCCCAGCTGTGCTCCTTCCCTCCTGCGCAGGTCTCCAGCCCGGTGCCTTGCCTCTGTCGGAGGTCAGCTCTCTTGGAGGAAAGCTTATGGCATCCTGGTGTGAACTCTGCTAGCGCCCGGGCGTCCCGTCTAGGCTTCGTGTGCCCTGGCAGGGAGGCGCTTCAAGTCTTCTGTATTTCCTTCTGGTGGATCTATGTCCAAAAGAGCCCCTTCGGCTGTGAAACTGGTGGTTATGCTGGAGCTGGGAGCGGAGCCCTTATGTTAAAGGGTACCTTAGTCTTGTGAGAGGGGCCAGGGAGCAAGTGCCTGAAGTCAGCCTGTAGTGTCAGAGTGAAATGAAAAATCATGGGCTTCACAGTAGGACCCTTGGGCCCTGGTAGCTCTCGGCTACTTCTCACTTCTAGGAGCTGCTTTTCTCACCTGCATTTCTGAGAGGCAGAACTCAGCCACAAACCCTTTCCTGAGCTTTTGCAGGGGGAGTGTGGCAGCTGGGGAAGTGGCTCATAACCCAGTGCTCCTCTCGGTCACCCTTTCAACATGTTCTGGAGCAGCAGCTGGATATTCTGAAGCTGCTGCTGCACATCCAGACTGGAGGCAGCCCTCGGGCGAGGGCAATGGGAGGTTCCTCGGTGTAGGACCGTGGTGTGTGCCTTCTGCTGTGCCTCCCAACCTCTCTGGGGTTTCCTTCTGCTGCCTTCACACCAGCATTAGTACCGAGTTGCTGCATGGCAGCTGCCAGCAGGACCCGGTGAGCTGTCTGAGGACAGACAGTGACATCTTCCTCTGCTGTTTCCAGGTGGGAGAAGCGTGTGGATCCTCGAGGCAGGTATTACTACGTGGACCACAACACCCGGACCACCACGTGGCAGCGCCCCACAGCCGAGTATGTCAGGAACTATGAGCAGTGGCAGTCCCAGCGAAACCAGCTCCAAGGAGCCATGCAGCAGTTCAGCCAAAGATTCCTGTACCAGGTGAGAGCCAGGGGCTGCGGTGCTGGAGATCTCACCCAGCTCTCCCACTGGTCTCACCTGGGCTGGCCTGGGAGACTCTGAGCATGGAGAGGTGCTCACTGGGCTGTGTGGGGTCTGTCGGCTCGGCGAGCTCAGCAGAGCGGTGCTCAGACAGGAGAACCCACAAGCTCCTCTGCTGCCTGCAGAGAACCCTGTGGGAGTAACTTTCTTTTTATAAAACAACCCGCATGGCTCTGAGGGTGGTGGGAGGTGTCCTCAGCAGCCTGTCCCCTGTGTCCCTCCAGTGTCAGTGTGGCTGGGCACATGCTTTCTCCATGGTTCCTGTCAGCCAAGCCTTGCTGTGTCCTGTCGGAGCTGGGGCTATGCTGAGGAAGCTGTGGGATCCTGGTCTGTAGCAGGAGGGGAGGCTCTTGGGGCTGAGCTCGTCCCTCCCCAAGTCTCTGTTGGACTGAGGATAGCGAGCTGGGTCCTGGGTGGCAGCAGGAGTCAGCAGCAGTAGCTGCAGGCCCAGGGTACAAGTGCTGGCATGGTGAGGGATGCAAGAGCCGGGGGACCAGAGAGCACACGGAACAAGCACTTCTGGGCTCGGCGAGTTTCCTCCTGCTTTCTCTGCTTCTTCCCCTCGTTCCTGGTTTGGGCTGAGCAGCTGCATTTCCTTGCTCAGGGAATGATCTCTCTACAGCCCCGCAGAACAATAGCTCCTGGGCAGAGACCTCTCATGTCCTGGTCTTGCCTTTTCTGCTGGAGCTGGGACCCGGCTTCCAGCGGTGGCAAGCACCCTCTGATAACCAGCACCATGCTGGCAGCTGTCATGCTGCAGGGTGAGCAGGGCTTGGGAGAGAGCCAGGCTGGAGTGTGTCCACCTCCCGGAGCAGCGATATCCCAGTGCTCTCCGCTGTCAGCCGGCCACGTGCCTCGCAGAGGCTGTGCCACCGTGTAAAACACGGCTCTTGCCAGAAGGCGGGGAGGTCTGGTGGGGCAGGTGTGGAGTGAAGGTGGGCAGAGCAGGGTGACCAACCTCCCATTGACGTTTAGCTCCTCTCAGAGAAAGCCAGGAGGCTGACGTGTCCCAGCAGTGCTGCTAGCGCTGGTGAAAGCTCTGTGCTCCACCAAGGAGCTCGGATGCTCTCTGGGAGGGGATGGAGAGTCCACCCTCTGGTGCTGCTCTGCATGAGACACAACCAGGACTGCTCCCCGGGGGTGCAGGAAGCTGCTCTGCCCCTTTCCTCCCCCTGCCCGTCTCTCCCTGGACAGCTCGCCAGCCCTTCCAAGCCTCGCGGCAGGAGCTGGAACATCATGGCTCTGCAGCCCTCCGCCCGCCCGTGCTCCTCGGCACGCTGCTCGCAGGACTGCTGCAGAGGGGTGCGCGGGAGGGGGCTTCCACTGGAGGCCGAACGGGGCTCCTGGCCTGTCGCTCGCTCGCGTCTCCGCCAGCGCCAGCCTTGGAGCTGCTCCAGCGCTGCGCGACTCACCCTGGCCAGGCTCCGCGGAGTGCAGAGGGAGGGACTCGTGCTCCAAATTTAGCCTGATGAAGCGATTGTACTTTCTTGTTTCAAGCGCTCTGCTGCCAGCGGTGATGGCTCCTGCTCTGCGTCCTTCCCCGCAGGGGATTTCTGCTTTGCCTTGCCCTCCCGACTCCAGCACCCACCTGCCCTCCTTGCTGGGAGAGGAAGGTGGGGAGGTGATGAGCGGCGCTGCAGCCCTGGGCGATGCAGAGCCCTCTGCGCGCAGCCCCTGGGGGAAGCCGCAGCTCGGGGGGCTGGGGTGCAGCCAGGGACCGCTCTGCCAGCAGGCACCTCAGGGCTCCCCGAGCTGTGCCCGCGCGCAGCACCCCTTGCACTGAAGGGTCTTGCCGGCACCAGGGGCCGGGTTGTTCCCAGGGTCTGTGGAGAGCTGGAGGAGGGCTGGCTCCCCGGAGCTCTGCCCCAGGCTCTGCGGCTCTGTCCTGTTAGATTTAATGAGTTATTTTTAGGTCACAGTGAGGTGATAGCTCTGGATGTGACTCGGCTGCATCTCTGGCCAGCCTGTCTGGGTGGGGAGGGAGCAGGGAGTGCCCCAAGTCCAGGGATGCCATGCTGGGCTGGCCGCTGCCGGGGCAATGCCTCCTGCGCCCAGCCCTGGCACATGGGGTCGGGTACAAGAGACGAAGCTCAGAGAGGCACAGACTGTGCCAGCCCTGTCCCTGCCGTGCCCCAGGACATCCCTGGGGGTGCTGGGCTGCCATGGGGTGCCCCGAGCGCTGGAGCCTGTCTCGGAGTGGGGGGCCCTGGCACCCCGACCAGCAGCCGTGCCTGGGCCTGGGGCTGCCTCCTGTTCCCGGGCGGGAGGGACGCGCCTGGCTGCGGGTGGCATTTCCTGAGCCGAGGCTGACTGCGATCCCCGGCCCAGCGTGGAGGGCTGGGACGCCGGCCTCTCTCCAGCAGCTGGGTTTCAGGAGGTGCAATGAAAATGCCTTTTTGGTAACAATGCGTTTCTTATTTAACCATTAAAAGCACTCGCAGGCCTCCTTCTCCCCCAAACCCCCGACTGTCGGGGCTGCGCCTCCATCCCTAGGGACCTCCGGTGGAGCTGGAGACGGGGGGCTCAGGCGCGCCGGGGCAGCACGCCAGCCTGCTCCCCCCCGTCCCGGGGCATCCCCCAGTTCAGGCTGGGTGACGGCCCGCCGGCTCTGCCCGCCCTGGGGAAGAAGAAAGGTGCTTTGTGCGGTGGCCCCCAACCTGCTGGGGGGGTGTCGGGGCGCGGAGCCGCCCGTCTGCGTGGGATGAATGCGGCCTCAGTGCGAGCGCATCCCGCACCCCGCACCCTGCCCGGGGAGGAGGGGGCCGCCGGCCCGCCAGGAAGCGCTGGGCGTGGACAGGGCTTGTGGGAATGATTTCATTGGAAAGGCCTGCGATATTTTTTCCCCTCTTGTGTGTGGTTCTTGGAGGAGGCTGGAGGTGTATCTGGTGGGGACAGCCGGCGGGAGCCGAGCAGCCGTGCACATCTGGATCCCGCCGTGCCGTCCCGCTCCCCTCCGTGCGGCACGGCCCCTGCCCCGCCGCCCCCTTGGCTGCCCTAGCCTCTGTTTAGTTTGTGCTTTTTTTTTTATTATTTTTTTTTTTAACCCCCCCTTGAGTCTGCAAGTTTGTTTTCTTTTTTTAGAGTTCTCAGGGAGCCGCGGGCCAAGGGGAGGCGAGTGGGAGCCGGGGCTGCACGGCTCACCTCTACATTCTGCTCTTCCCAGGCATCCCTGCCCTGGTTTTTATTTTGTGTTTTTGCCCTCTCTGTTGTCTCTAGTCGTCCGGCGCCCCGTCCGACAATGATCCTCTTGGTCCCCTTCCTCCCGGCTGGGGTAAGTACTGAGCCGCCTCACTTACCTGCCGCTGCGCTCGCCGGGCAGCCCGCCGGGGACACTCCTCCGTCACCCGGAGCGGGACCCTGCCTGCCCCGTGGGGAGGACGGTGCTGTCAGCAGCTCCTTTGCTCCCGTCCCTGGCGATAACGGGAGCGGTGGCTGGGGAGCCAGCGTTCCCAGTGCTCTGCTGTGTGTGGGGCTGAGTCTGCCTGTGATTAGCACGATCTCTCATTTGAAATCCAGCTTTTTTTTTTCCTTTTTTTTTTCTCTCTTTTCCTGGAGGAGTTCCCAGTCTTTCTCAGCTACTGAATGCAGAAGTGCTTGTGGTTGTTCTTTTGGATGGGGGGAGAGGTTGGGGATCCAACTCCTCACTTGTCCCCAGACCCCTCTGCTGAGCAGGGATCCGTCCTGCTGCCACGCGTGCCTCCTGGGATGCTCTGCCCTGCTCCGCAGCGAGGCTGGGAGCTGGCAGGAGCGGGGCTGGCTGTCCTGTCCCTATGGCCAAAGCATCATGTGCCAGGATGTTTTGAAAAGTCCCTGTGCCATCTCCAGGGCAGAGAGAACCCCCCCTCCACGGCAAGAGCATCCCTGGAGAGGGCAGGCTGGGCTGCCCGTGGGTGCAGACAGGCAGCAGACAGCTGTGCTGTACCAGGCAGGCAGGGAGGGCAGGAGAGGGCTTAAAACTGCAGGGAGCTTGGAGCAGGACAGAGGGGGCCCAGGCTGCTAAGGGGTTTCCAAGGGCAGGGTCTTGATGGGGTTGGTGCTGGAGCCCTTGCGGCTGCGCTCGGTGGCCCACCTCCTGCATCAGCGGGGTGAGACGGGGTGGGGAGAGGCACGGCTCTGCGTGGGGCTGAGCACCCTGGGGTGGGACGGGAGTCCCTGCCATGGATGGGGTCCCTGGGATGGATGCAGTCCTGGTCGTCGTACACGGGGGCTGCTGGAGCCACAGCCTGGGGGCTGCTTCCTGCAGTGAGACGCAGCGAGGGGGGCTGCGGTGGCCGGGAGGTGACAGGGGAGCGTGCGTGCGGGGCGTCCCTGCCGGCATGGAGCAGGGCCGTGCGTGCGGGGAGTGACGCAGGCACGTGGAGGGAGGAGGCGTGTTGCGTGTGGGGCACACGCGTTGGTGGGGAGGCAGCGAGCGCGCGTGGGCGTGCACGGGGGGTGGGGGAGGCTGGCGAGAGGCAGAGCGGCGTTGCAGGTGGGACAAGAGGGGGTGCATGGGGTGGGTGCAGGCGCCCGGGGGCTGGCACGGTGGGGGAGTGGGTGCAGGATCACCACCAGGCCGGGGCACGTGGTGCCCAGCCACGGCTGGGAGGCACTTGCTGTTCCGAGTGTGCAAATAGTGTCGGGAAGGGGGTGCCTGGGGAAGCGCGTGGCGCACACGGGGTGTTGGGCCGGCGGGGAGCACGTGCAGGAAGGGTCCTGCGCAACAATATGTGAGGCTGCGGGCAGAGCGGGGTTGAGCTGTGGTGCTGGTGTGAGTGGCGTGCCTGTTTTACGCCTGTGTGCAACAGATAGAGGCGTGGGTGTACATGCGTGTGCAGCACATGCCGGGAACGTGAGCTGCGCAGGGAGTTTGGACGTGTTTGAGAAGGCACGCACAGGTCTGCCTGGAGGGATGCTGCGCTTGCGGAGCGCTGCGTGTCCGAGGAGGGTGCGTGTGCTGCCGGCCCAGCAAGGTGCATGGCCGAGCACGGCTCTTGTGCCAGCCCCGCAGCGCATTAGCAGGGCCAAACTTGGCCGTGGCACCTCCCCGCATGCTGGCCTTGGGGGCACTGGAGAAAACCAGCCTGTGTACGTAGAAGAAACGTAGGGGTTTTTTATCCTACCTTTTCCAAAGGTGGGTCATGGGTAGCCGGCAAACTTCTCATGAGCTGGGAAGGGGAGGGCTCTGTGCGGGACTGCGGGTCAGCGCTGGCCAGGGCGCTCCTGCTAATGCTTCCTTTCTCTTTTCTCTTAGAGAAGAGACAGGACAATGGGCGAGTGTATTACGTGAACCACAACACACGGACCACCCAGTGGGAAGACCCTCGCACGCAGGGGTAGGCAGCCTGCGGGGAGAGCAGGGAGGGTGCGTGCGGTTTCGGAAGGTCCACGCAATGGGCTGCCAAGAGCTGGCCGTGCCGGGGACCGAGCGGGCTGCAGCACTGGGGAGCTAAAAGTGCTCAGAGCTGCAGGCAGTGCTGGAGCCCAGGAGGGTTGGACACTGCAACCTGTGGTGTCCTGAGGCAGCTCTCTGGCGTGCAGGAGCTGAGGGTAGAGATGAGAAGTGATGGGGAAGGCTGCAGGGCTTTCTGGGCAGAAAGAGGTGCTTGTAGCCCTGTTACCTTCCCGCAGGGCTCTGCTGGGGCTCCTGGGAGCTCTGGGTTGTGGTTCTCCAGAGACCTGTCCTGGCTGGGGACCTGGCCCAGGTCTCCACTGAGGCCATCTCTCCCTCAGAGAGAGAGAAGCTGTAGCTGTGGCCAGTCCTGGCCATGGCCAAGAGGGCAGCCCAGGCAGGGCTCCTGTCTCGGGGTGCAGACAGGCGCTCGCTAATCCCATACCACAAATCCTTCCTTTTGCCTGGGTCAGCTGTAAATTCAGGGTGGTCCCCAAGGGCAGCAGTTTGGAGGGCCGCAGTTCAGGGTGAGAGATGCCTGAGGTGCCTGCCTGGTGACCCGTTCCTTGTCGGCAGGATGATCCAGGAGCCGCCGCTGCCGCCCGGCTGGGAGATGAAGTACACGAACGAGGGCGTGCGCTACTTCGTGGACCACAACACTCGGACCACCACCTTCAAGGACCCGCGCCCCGGATTCGAGTCTGGGTAAGCGCTTTTGGGCTGGCCCCCTCGCTCTGCAGCCGGGCTGCACGCTGGGAGCTGGGCCTGGAGCTGCCTGTCCGCAGCTCCTGCCTTCCTGCGGTCGTGACACGGAGCGGGAGAAGTGGGTCAGCTTTGTTGCAAAGACACTGATTAGTGGGTTTAGGGTGTCACATTTGGCTCTGATGGGGGTGAGCTGCGCCCCAGAGATCTTCCTCCCGCCTGGGAGGTGATGAGGCTGCTGGGTGTGGGCACCTTGCGTCGGGGCAGGCGGGGATGCTGAACACGGGCTGGTGCTGCTTTTGCAGGAGCAAGCAGGGCGGCTCGCCGGGGGCATACGACCGGAGCTTTCGCTGGAAGTACCACCAGTTCCGCTTCCTCTGCCACGTGAGTATCGCGGCTGGAGGGCTCCAGCAGCTCGGGGCCGCTGAGCCGCAGGGCTGGATGGGTGCGTGGGCAGCCTGACCCCATGGGCAGGCACGGGCGAGGAGAGCCTCCGGGCCAGCCTGCACAAAGCTTTGTGTCTCTGCCTTGCTCATAGTCGAACGCGTTGCCCAGCCACGTGAAGATCAGTGTTTCTCGACAGACGCTCTTTGAGGACTCCTTCCAGCAGGTGAGGAGGTGCCGGGGCTACAGAGCCCAGGGAGGTGTGGAGCTGGCCCTCGCACCGGCCCACGGTGACGCTTCCCCTTGCTTCTCCCCAGATCATGAACATGAAGCCGTACGACCTGCGGCGCCGCCTGTACATCATCATGCGAGGAGAGGAGGGCCTGGACTATGGCGGCATCGCTAGGTGAGCGCTGGTGTGCCGGACCACGCGCCGGCTGCTGGACGGGGCTGTGCCCTGCCTGCGGCGTGAACCCCTAAAGGGCGGTGCAGGCGTGGGAGGCTGCCCGGCACCTGCACTCGGGGTCCCCAGCCTTTCTGCGGCGCCTGCTTGGCCAGAGGAGCCACGGGGTGTTCAAATGGGAAACAGCGTTAGTTTTAGGAATGGTAGAACACCCTGAAAGCATCACACCAGCCTGTCCCTGGCACATCGAGGGCTGGAGGGGGGACCCAGCTGGGGCTCCCCTGCCACCCCTGGGGCCTGGGGATGATGGGTCGAACGGCCTCTTGTCCCCACAGCCAACAGGCCCTGCTGCTTCCTGGGACAGTCGGTGTGTGCCAGGGCAGACGTGGTGTGATGCAGTTGCTGCAGCCTCCACTGCCTCCACGAGGATGGTGTTACTGCAGAGCACGGGCTGCGTCTCGGCTGGCGGGGGGTCCTGTGTCCCCATGAGACCCCTCCGGCTCGCTCGGGGTGTCTGCCTTGGTGCTGGGCTAACACTTTCCCCTGCCTGTTGCCACCCCGGCATTGGTGCTGCCGTGCTCTTGCCCGCTCCTCCTTTGTGGTGCCGCTGCCCCCAGCTCTGGTGCAGGGGCTCCTGCTCTCCGCCTCTCTCTGTGTCCTGCCAGTGGTTTTACCCTATGGTAGGTTACGTCATGCTGTTCTACCACAGGGTAGAACCACGGACGGGATGCCGGGGCTGCCTCTGCGTCCAAGGACTCCCGTCTCCCTGCACGGCGCGGGGAGCAAAGCCAGGACAGTGCCCGTCCCGTGCTGCTTTGAGCTCAGGATGGGGCTCCCGGGGGAGCCTGTGCGGGGAGGCTCAGGGCGTGTGTGCACGACAGTGTGTGCCTGTGTGTGTGTACGTGTGCGATAGCCTGGGTGGGACTGAGCCACGTGGTGCCTGCTGGGATCCCTGGTGCTCCCAGCGTGGCCTCCGGCAAACTGGGGTGTTTCTTGCTGGTGTCTCCAGAAGCCCTTTGCAAACCAGGCACAGCACCCCTGTGGCGGAGGACACCCTCGCCAAGTCACACCAGGGCCCAGTGCTTGCACCGGCACCCCGAGGAGATGGGCACCTGGTTTGTGCGGGGTGTGCTGTGGAGGCACGGGGCCGTCTCGCCCGCTGGGGCGCAGCCTCCCCGCGCAGCCCCTGGGCACCCCGGCTCCTCGAGCCGCTCGTCACCGTGCTCCCCTTTCTTCTCGCCCCAGGGAGTGGTTCTTCCTCCTGTCCCACGAGGTGCTCAACCCCATGTACTGCCTCTTCGAGTACGCTGGCAAGAACAACTACTGCCTGCAGATCAACGCTGCCTCCTCCATCAACCCTGACCACCTCACCTACTTCCGCTTCATCGGCCGCTTCATCGCCATGGTGAGAGCCCGGAGTGACACGGTGTCGGGGAGGTGACGGGAGACAAGACTCCTTGTTCGTGTCCCCTCATGCGGATCAGGGTCTTGTAGGGGACCGGGGTGGGCAGCGGGGCGAGGGGCAGCTCTGCATGCCGTGCCTGTGCTCGGCTCGGCACTGTCGCCCTCCTTAAGCCCCGTCTCGCTCAGATGTGGGTCCGTGGGAGATGGGCCATCAAGGGGGTGCTGCGGGGTGATGCATTTTAAATCCGGGGAATGGCTCTGGGGCCGGAGGGGACCTGGTTTCCCAGGGACTGTGTAGCAGGGATGGCTCTAGGTCTTTGGCTGCCACCCCAGGTACTGTCGGGTCTGCAGCTCTGGGAACTATTTTTAGCCACAGCAGTGTGAGATTTTCCAGCTGCCCAAGCCCCAGAGCGGCTCCTCCCGTTCGTCTCGCATTCCCCAAGTCCAATGTGCCGCAGGTTGCCCGGCCCTGGGATGCTAGGGGGGCTGCCAGGGGCCCCCCGAGCTTGGGGAAGGGTCCCTGGCCCGCAGCCCTGCGAGGTGTGTGCGGGAGGTGGCTGTGTACTGCTCAGGTCCCCGCTCTGTCCTGCCCTGCCCTGCCCTGAGCATTGCAGGATACCAATAAAACCCCAGACTATTACTCACCGCTGGGCCGTTCTAGACAAGCGTCTGCATTATTTTTGGCTGCCTTTGCCTTGGGGCTCCTGGAAGCCAGGGATTCAGGGAAGCCACAGCACAGCTCTGTTTAAACAAGTGCTCTTAATAGAGCTGTGAGGGGAGAAGGAGACGGGGTGGAATTTGCGGCGGGGAGGGGAGAGGGGCTGCGAGCACACCCCACACCCGGCAAGCCGCCCCTGCGCAGTGCTCTTGGGGGGACCCCGCTCCTCCCTGCCACGTTTGCCAGCCGGGAGTGAGCGCCGCAGCTCCGGGACCCTGGGGGCGACTCCCTTCCACCCCGCGGCTGCCCCAGTGGTGGAGCACCATCTCGCCCCGCGGATCTGTCCTGGGGTCCCCCGTGACCCAGCGTCACCTCCCCGCTGCAGGCTCTGTATCATGGGAAGTTCATCGATACCGGCTTCACGCTGCCCTTCTACAAGCGCATGCTGAACAAGCGGCCCACGCTGAAGGACCTGGAATCCATCGACCCCGAGTTTTACAACTCCATCGTCTGGACCAAGTGAGTGCCCTGTGCTCCCTCCCGGCCCGGGGTCCGTCCTGCTGCGGGGGAGGCAGCGTTCCTCCCCACGGCCCCTCGCTGCTGCTGGGTGCCTCTGTCAGAAACTGCATCCCAGTGTCCTCCCGCAGGGAGAACAGCCTGGAGGAGTGTGGCCTGGAGCTGTACTTCATCCAGGACATGGAGATCCTGGGCAAGGTGACCACCCATGAGCTGAAGGAGGGCGGCGAGAGCATCCGGGTGACAGAGGAGAACAAGGAGGAGTACATCATGTGAGTGGCCATCCTGCGGCCCCCACTGGGCGCCTGCCTCTGCCAGCTGCAGGGCAGTGCTGGGGTGGGAACATGGGGCTTGGGACGTGGCCGCTTCCCGGGGCTACGTGGCCTGTGACAAGTATGGGCTGGCGCAGTCGGCCGAGCTCCGCTGCGGTCTGGCTTGCTGCTGGCTGGGCAGTTGCCAGTACTTTCAGGAAAGAGGAGAGGGGAGTGAGGGTGAGACTTCTCTCCTTGTCCTGTGGCTGCTCACCCTGCCTGTCCGCTGCTGGCCTGGCTGGGGGCTGCCAGGGCTGTCTCCTCCTGCTGACAGGAGGCTCTGGCCAGGGGACACGGTTTGCACCCCTCGACCTCCCGAAGGCTGCTGGTCTCAGGGCTGTCCGCTGCTCACGGGTTCAGAGGCAAAGGGAGAAACCCACTAGTGGGAATTGATGGGAGCCCTGGTGATTTCCAGCAGCCCCTCTCCCCTTCCCCACACACCACTGTGGCTCCCAGGGCCCTCCCCACCGGCGGGAGGGATGGTGGGGGTTCCCTGTGCCGGGCTGGTGGCTCTGGCTGCCCGCCGACCACCGCCTGCCTTCCCAGGCTGCTGACGGACTGGAGGTTCACGCGGGGCGTGGAGGAGCAGACCAAGGCTTTCCTGGATGGCTTCAATGAGGTGGTGCCGCTGGAGTGGCTGCGGTACTTCGATGAGAAGGAGCTGGAGGTGAGCTGGCACCTGTGCTGGGACGGGCACACAGAGGTACCGGTGCTTCCCACCCCGCTGCCCCGGGAATGGCACATGGTGACGGCAGAGTGCACAGGCTCTGCTTGCACCCTCTGCCCCTTGGCTCTGCTGACGGGGTACCGCCGCCCCAGGTGGTTGGGTCTCTGGGGTGGCTTGTTGGGTCCATTAGCAAGAAAACGTCTAGTTGGAGGCGAGGAATTCCTCCCAGGCACCTCTGTTGCCCAGCGCTGGAGCCTGTGCCTTGTGAAGCCGGCACTGGAAGGGTCAGTGCTCTGAAGCCTGGATGCAGGGCCGTTTCTATCCCCCTGCTGACTGTTCCCTGTCCCCAGCTGATGCTGTGCGGCATGCAGGAGATCGACATGAACGACTGGCAGAAGAACACCATCTACCGGCACTACAACAAGAACAGCAAGCAGATCCAGTGGTTCTGGCAGGTCAGTCCCAGCACCGGCAGCGCCTCCGACCCACTCCACAGCCCTGGGATCATCCCCTGCCTCAGGCCTGGGGCTGGCAGGGCTGGCCTGGGGCCGGCAGCCTCGCAGGCTGTCAGGAAGAACCAAATAGAACCGCGAGCACGTGTTCAGCAAGAAGCATTTGGCTGTGGCTGGCAGAGGCCCCGGCGGCGCCGCCGCCGAGGACAGCAGGCAGCACTTAGTGGTCAGCGTGCTTCTAGCAATAGCTGCTGCTCTTGGGCAGGATGACAGAAGGGGGTGACATGTAATAGAGCTGTGACAGTTCAGGCTGTGCTGCTCTGTGCTGGCTGGGAGAGAAGGGGGTCAGAAATGGCTCTGAAGGAGGCCAAGGCAGGGCAGAGCTGTTCCCCGCAGACCCCTCGGATGTGCTGGTTCCCGAGGATGCGGGACTGGAGGCGAGGGCAGGCCCGCATCCCCAGCGTGCTGCGGTGCCGGGGGCTGTGCGTGAGCCCGGCCGGCCGCAGGGCCTGGGGTGTTTGTGGCAGGAGCTGTGCTGCAGGACGGCGCCCCAGGCTGGCGGGCTGTGGGCTTGGGGTGGCGGGGATCCCACTCCCCCGCCGTGCTCTTGCCGTAGGTGGTGAAAGAGATGGACAATGAGAAGAGGATCCGGCTGCTGCAGTTCGTGACGGGGACCTGCCGCCTGCCCGTCGGGGGGTTCGCGGAGCTCATCGGTGCGTGTCCCCGGGTGCTCGGCTTGGGCGAGGGGTCCCGGGGAGGTGAGCGGGGGCAGCAGCCGTGTGTGGAGGCCGGAGGGTGGGACCTGGCTGTCCATGTCTCCATCACAGGTTTCAGGACAGCCCACAGCACATGAGCAGCGAAGCAGCTGCAACGTCTGAGCACAGCAATTTAACCCTGTGGCGTGCTGTACCCAGATAAATTCCTTAGCCATGAACTGTGCTGCCACAGTTAACTTTGTCAGTCCAGCTTGTAATCTCATTTTGAATGAGATTTGATTTTTTTTAAATTTAATTTTGATTTTTGTGCAACGAAGCCCCTTTTCCAGAAAACCAGTGTGGTGCTATTCTGCTCTCATCCTTTAATTTGCTACTTTTGGGGGCTGGTACCAGCCTTTCCCTTACATTCCTGGAATCAATGTCAAGCTAACCAGCTAACTTAGCCCACTTGTTTGTTCTTGCTGGCATTTTAGCTTTTTTTCCAGTCCCCTGGAACCTCTCCCGCATTCACAATCTGTTAAAAAGTGACCTCAGTGACTCAGATTTCCTGAGCCAGGTCCTTTAAAGCTCTCAGATGGACCTGCTCAGTCCTGTGGGTTTATGGATAAAGGTGTTTTAGCACTTGCTATTTAACCATCCTGCTTAGAAGCCACGCTGTTACCCCTCTGTGCTGTGAATATGCTTTACAGCTTTCTCCTTTCCTGATTTTTTGTACATGCTCTCTGCAAAGGGGTCAGAACAGGCAGCGAGTGCTGCTGTGGATTTATGCCCCGATGTGTCCCTAGAACCATAACGGTGTGTGACGGTGTGATCTGCTGGCTAACGGCATGTCAGAGGGTTTTCTTTTTCAGCTCCTGGTCCTATAATGAGATTTGCTGTGCTCATAATTAACAGGCAGCAACGGGCCCCAGAAATTCTGCATCGATAAAGTTGGCAAAGAGACGTGGCTGCCTCGGAGCCATACATGGTAAGTCGTTTCTCCTCGGCCCCGTTAGGAGCACGCGGGGACAGCCGCTGGCCGTCTCTGCGGGGCTGCCTGGGGCGCCGGGCGCCGTCCGTCCCCTCCGCCCGTGTTCCCACGGGATGTAGCTGCCGTTCCTGGCTGTGCATCTTACCCTGGCTGCTGTGTGCGGCCGAGGCCGGAGGGGACCCTGCAGCAGGGAGGAGAGTTGGGATTGCAGCGCTACTCACAGCCTCTGCTGATTCCCCAGCTTTAACCGTCTGGATCTCCCTCCCTACAAGAGCTACGAACAGCTGAAGGAGAAGCTGCTTTATGCGATTGAGGAGACAGAAGGATTTGGACAGGAGTGACAGAGCTTTGGTGCTTTCCCCGGGCAGGAAGGGCCCTGGAGCGCTGCCGGCCGCGAGGTGCTGCCTGCCGGCGCCGCGGAGCCCAGGGCCGAGCGCTGCGCGCAGGATGGCGCGCAGGCAGCTGCAGACACTGTTGCTCTTGTTCCTGTGCAAGATCTGCTCTAACGCAGCCCGGGGGGAATTGGGTCCACGTTTCCCTCCCCGAGCAAATCCTAGGTGTGACGGGGAGGTGGACGCAAAAGCCTGGCTCTGCTCAGCTCGTGAGGGGCGTGGGCTGGTGCAGCGGGGACGGGGCGAAGCGCTGGGCCTTGGCAGGCGGCGCCTGGTGCACTGAGGCTCCCCGCTCCCCCCTCGCCGGCACAGTTAAGAGACCTGTTTTCGGCACAGGCTGTTTTTCCCCCTACTGTTTTCTGCCTTCTCATGGCATTTTAATACATGCAGGTGAGGAGGGGAAATGGCTCTCGACCCAACTCTCGGGTCACTTTTGGGCCCTATCCTGCACCCAGCAAAGGTAACGGGGAGCCCCCAGCCGATGCTGTGGGGGCTGATGTGCCACACAAGGGCTGGGACGGCCCCTTCCCGTGCCAGAGCTGCAGCTGCCTGGCCCCAGGGCCTGGCCAACCATGTCCCGTTGCGCATTGAGTCGCAAGCGTGCAGCCCCTGTGCTGTTGTATTTAACAGGTAGGTGGTGTGTTGCTTGGCGTTGGTGCTCTGCAGCGGCCTCGGGGCCCTTGGTCACGCTCGGGGCACATCTGGCCTTTGCTTGGTTCGTGGGTTCGGCCCAAACTCCCTGTGTTTCCTCTGTCGCTGGCCGGGGGCCCCCGCAGCTGAGGGTAAGGGCAGGATCGGGCTTCTGCCCCTCGCCTGCGTGCCACCTCTGCTGCTGCCCCCCCGCGCGCACCGGGGCCAGGGACCCGTGCCAGCGTTGGTGTACATAGCTGTACATAAGGGAATTGTGTGGGTACAAGACACTGCAATAGCTTTCGACTGGTAACTGGATAGTTTTGTACTGCACCATCCTGCCTCAGCGACGCCAACTTCTTGTGCAATAAACAATAAGCAGCTGCCGAGGTGCGTGTCCCTGGTTGGTGTGTCACACGGGGGACAGCCCCGTGCAGCCTCGGGGAGGGCTGGGCTGGGCACCCCGAGCTTGTCACCGGCGTCATAAATAATATGTATTTTTTTCCATGCACGCGCTGCGCGGGAGGGTGAGGCTGGGCGCAGCGCTCCTGCCTGCCGTCGCCCAACCTATAATCACACTCGGCTATAAATGTCACCAGGGTGCTTTGCCAGAGCTGGAGGTGCCTCCCTGTGCCACCGTGTGGAACCCAGAGCGGCATTGGTGGAACAAAATCAGGTGAATGAGGCCAACAGCCATAGGCTGGCGGTGCGTAGCAGAGAACCCAACACACGCAGAACTGAACAAACCCACTATTCATGCCGCCAGCGCCCTGCCTGCAGCCCCTAATTTTGCCATGACTTTGCTTTTCAGCAGCTGCCTTGGCTGCTGGGTTCTTTGTGTGGGTTTGGGGTGGTTCGTTCTTTTTTCCCCTAAGTCTGTACCTGTGCCAGCCCCGTCCCAGAAGAGACGCTTCAGTTGCTGTGGGGAGGCTGCCGGCGCTTTGCAGCCTCCTGGCCCCGGCGTGCTGACGCGGCGGTTGCGTCCACCTGGAGCACCGGCACGGCTCACGCCCCGGCCCGGGAGGTGGCAGGGGACTTGGCTTGTGCCCCACCTTCTCCGAGCTGCTTTTTGACCAGAGCCACGCTGCAGCACCCGTCCACCCTGCCCCTTTGGCGCAGGAGGGCAGGGCTGTGACCAGCGCTCCCTGTCCCGTCCTGGTGTGGGACGGGGCTGGGGTGGGAGGGGCAGGTTATAGGTGCAGCTGCCGCAAAGGCGCTGCGCAAGGGAGGCTCCCGGTGCTGCTCTGCCGAGAGGCCAGCCTGTTTCCGTGCCACCACCACCATTTGAACCACAACAACGCTCGCGTAGCGAGTCGAGGCAGGCAGGCAGGGCGCTGGGCGCAGAGCCGACAGCCCAGGCCCCTCCGCGGGCAGGCAGCGAAGCTGGGGCTGTCACTGGCACGGAGCTGCGGAAACCGTAAGAGCAGCGATGGGCCACGTGCACTGCGCTGCCAGGCGATGAGGTGCCTAGGGACTGTGCAGCTAGGAGCCAGGTTAAGTGTACGATGTCTGTGTTACGGGAAATGGGCTGATTGTAATGAATTAGTCCTGAAAAATGCAAATGCACATGCACACCACAAGCCTGTTAGGGCAAGACCCTGATGTCTTACAGAAAATGATTTTTTCACCGTGGGCCCACCACGCAGCCTTCCCTCCTCACCAGAGCTGGATCCCACCTTCTCACCACTCTGCATTTCTAGCCCTGCAGAGCAGCACACAGGCCAGGAGTATAGGTTTTTATCTATGTTTGTACAGTGTCAGGTAACAAAACAGCCAACCCTGATCTTGTCACTGGCCAGCTAGAAAAAACAGCAAAAAGAGAAAACAACAAAAAATTAGCCCAGCACAAAGTACAGCTGGAAGAAAGCGGCTGGGGGTAGCAACATCCTCCTTCCGATTCACTCCATGGTGCTTCCAGACCGCAGCACCTTCTCCTCAGCTCAGAATTGAATTGATGCCTACAAAACAGGTCTCATGCAGTGGAAAGCCAGTGTCGGCACGGCAAATAACTAGAATGAAGGCTAATGCGGCATGTGGTAGAAACTCTCAGCTGTTGAGCTAAAAGTCCCTGAAGGAAGAGTCCTGCACTAAAAAACCAATAAAAATTATAAAATCATCCCTGGCTTTTGCCCCTTCCCTGCCCAGAGCTGCGGCCCGAAGCGCCAGGCCTGCCCTCCCGGAGCTGTCGGCTTCCTGCGGCAGCTGCCAGTGCGAAAGGTTCTGTCCAGCCACCTGACAAGAAGGACAAAAAGCAGATCCCAAAGTAGCGAAAAGCAGAGCACCGACCAGTTCGGCAAGGGAAAAGAACCCAGCAGCAAAGTGGTTTAGTTTACAAGATTTTTAATTTACAAATAAAAAAACCTACACATTTTACTTTTTCTCCTTTTTCTCCTCTTTCTTGACATCACTCTTCTCCTTGTCTTTCTCCTTCTCATCTTTTCTCTCCTTTTTACTTTCTTCTTTTTCCTGTCCTTCTTTCTTCTCTGCATCCCTGTTGGCAATCTTGTTGTTAATGAGGTTGTGCAGGGCAACCACGGAACGGATGAGAGAAGCCAGATAAACTACCACCATCTGGTCGTTGGTCTTCAGATAAAAGGCCTTGACAAACTCTTGCAGGTTGACATCCGGCAGCAGGTTGAAGACGTCCTGGAGGTGGTAGATGATCTGGTGATTGATGGGGAGTTTGCCCATGGCTACTTTCTCTAGGTAGCTCCTGATGTCCAGAAGCTTGGAGTTCAGTCCCTTCAAGCCATGGACCTGATTTGTGATCCGCTGGGACAGAGTGCCCACCGTGGTATCCTTGATATCTCTGAAACGCCCATAACAGGAAGAATCAGCATTAGAACGTTACAGCTAAGAGGTGGGCACAGTCACTTAAGAGACCTTTCCAGCTCAAGAAGAAAAGCAGTGTGAGGCGCAGCTCAAGTACAACGGAAATGAACACTTCAAGACAAAAGAATGGGAACAACCTGATGTATGGTACAGAGTATTTCTGAAGTAGGCCGTCGTTGTACCCTGTGCTGCACGTACGTTCTCTTTGGAACAATATTTGTAACCCCGCTTAGAGGGACAGAGAGAAATAAACAGGATTTCTGACTGGTGCAAAGGCGCCATGGTTTGTGTAGGGTGACTGCTCTCTTCTTGCCTGGAGAGCTACGGAGCCATCAGCAACGCTCCCAGTCAGTCCTGCGCCGTGAGGTACGCAGCGGCGGGAGACAGCGCCAAGCGCCGCAATATTCCGCAGCTTTGATAGACCAAATATGTAGTTTCATCATCTCGTCAGTGGGCAGACACTTCCCACTAGCGAGTGGATACGCCTCACAAGACTGCTAAATGAATACGCTCTTAGAATTTAAGCAGTGCGTTTAACAAGATCCGCACTTCCCCAGGAAGCTGGCGCAGGGAGATGCCAGATGGGTCGCGTTCACGGCTACGCAAGTCTTGTAAGAGCGCTTTCATTTTAAAGACACTTACCGTAGCAAGTGTTCGACACCAACTTCCTCGGCCTCCTCTGCTCCGATCTCGCTAGTCACATGCTCGAACGTCTTGGAGGTCGGGGTGCCGTCCTTCGAGGGGCAAGGATACAGGAGATGGTCAGACCGAGCAGAGCGCAGACTGCGGGGTCAGAGGCGCGCGCAAACTAGCTGGTACGGGGCGGCGCGCGCCAGCAGCGGGGCCGGGGCAACTCGCACAACGTCACAGCCTGCGTGCGTGACGGGATCAGGAGGAGGCCACGGGGCAAATGATGGCAAAACAGAGTATCAGGGGACTGAAGTACACAGCTAAGGGGAGAGGTCTGTAAGCGAATCACAATGCCTTTTAAAAACATGGAATTTTGCATGGAGTATGAGAAACTGTATTAGTGAAACCAGCAAAGTAGTTATACCCAGTCCACAGGAAGGCAGAGAGGGAAGACTAATTGGATGTTTCTTGATTTAATGAGCGTTACCAACAGTCACAAGCCCAGAGTTACTAGCAATTTCTTTTTTCTTGTGCTCTCTGTGTAATTTTCAATCAATGTGTTTTGCTGGTCTATGTACTGGTGGGTAGAATGGAAAGTCTCACTAAATATCACAGTTCTTTCTTTCTTTCCTGATATAACCTAATTATATTTTGGGATACCTTCTGCCACCCTCATATTTGCTCTCAGCCAGTTAGAAGCACATACGCAGTTCCACAGAACAAACCCAAACTAACACAGAGCTATCTCATTAAAATTATAATTTATGCACTGGATATTAAGGAGGATGTTTAAAAGATTCACCGGCTGAATTTCTGAGAATGAGTTTTACCCATGTGCTTTCAAAACCATTACCTGGACCAATATACAGCTGTAAACAGAAAGCGCCGCCGGGAGTACTGAGAATTCACAAAACTAAGAACAAATCCCGCAGACAGAGATCTACAATACTGGGAGCAGCTTTTCCTCCACAGTGAGGGTCTCAGAAAGGCAAAAGGATCAGACTATTTAAAATATATCCAGAATGTAATTTGAATCAAACAACTGCCAATTAAAAGCTAAAGCTGACTTGCTACTGTATGTTGTTTGTCTGCACAGTGCTGCACGCGATTAGTAAGTGTTGCTCATGCCTGACCTACCCACTCAGCACTGGCAGGTGCACAAATGAATAAGCACGCAATTACTCAGAACACCCCTGCAAACAGGCCGGCATGTAAAAGTGACGTCTTAAAAGCCCTCCAATCTGTGCCTTTGTTCATGGCCACAGACACGACAGAAGCAGGTAAGAAGCACCTAAATCATACGGACGGCTGGAGCTGTGGAATTCCTTAGGTCAAACAGTAACGCACAGTTTTTCCTCCAAGAGCATTGGTGGATGAAAGCTTTAGTTACAAACACTTACGACTGGGATTTAACCTCTGGTTTCAGCAGATTTTGGCTGCAAGTCACAGGCCCTCACTGGTGAGTGCAACATCCCTGTATAAGGGGCAACTGTGTGCCACGGGATGCGCACCCTTCAGAAAACAAGGCAACCCTAACAGCCATCTTTTAATGGAAACCCTTCTCCTAGGGAAAGGCAGAGACATGTTAAACACTCACGTCGTGAACTTCTTCAACTGAAATATAAGCTTCTGTGGGCAGCCCCAGGTCCTTTGGCTTCACATCAATAATCACCAACACCTTACGGAAAAAGCAAACGTTTCAGAAAACCAGGTTTCCTTCAAGGTCTAGAAAAAAATACCTAAGTCAGCTCTTGACTCCACAGCAACGGTACGCTGGCTGCTCAGAGGTGTTCGCTTCAGGCATTGAGAATCTGATCTGAGCTCCTCAATCATTTTACAGCTACCAGGTCTTTACCATGCTGTATCACCGGGAACGAAGGTGGGGGCCAAGGGTGCCTGGGTCACCCGTTTAGGAAGAGAGAGGGAAAGGAAAAAAAGAAAAAAGCACCACACTTACGGAGTTAGGACAGTATCTCTTCATCAGTTCATTGATGGCAATGTCATTCTTGTGCAGTTTAGGGCCTGTGTGGTACCAACCAACTATTCTTTCTCTAGCTGAGCAAAACCAGAGAGGATTCTAAGTCAGAATCGCGCAGTAAGGCAACGGCAGAAAGATTTAGGTAGAGACTGAATTAACAAATCAAGGGTGAGAATCTGATGCCTGTAGAAGACGAGTGTAAAGTAGAGGGAAATGAATCACAGTAGGCAAGACAGGCTAGTGACAGACAGCTTACTAATCATACCTACTTATTGTAGCTTACCAATCACGTATATAACTTCACTCCTAGGTCCTTAACTAAGTCGGACTGTTTCGTATTATTTATTAATTTTGCAGATACCAGGATGTGACAGCTTGAAACTCTGACATCCAAGAATGCAAAAATTCTAGAAACGCAAACAGTACCATGAGAATGACAATTGTTCCCAGCGCTAAGAAAATCCACGGGAATTTAAGTTATGAATGAACATTCAGCTCTAAAGTCTCGAGCTGAGCAGGGAAGACACTTGTTAAAACAGCAGCGAAGAGCAATTAAAATCATTACTTAAATGTTTGTAATGTTCACATTCATAAAAAACTAATTTCAGGGCACACCTGTATAAAACAGGTTAGAGAGGGGAAAGCTTTGAAATTCTTCAGAAATAATGGCATTTTTGAAATCTGAATTATTCTGAAGACACAAAGCTGTCAGGAGAGGGGAAAAATAGCAAGGTATAAATTAACGTGTTAAGAACACAAACTACTTGAACAAATTAACCCACGGAAGCCATCAGCAAAAGTGAAGCCACACAAGGGATTAACATGGAGTGGCTTCTGAAGCGAGCAATTTATTTTCTATCTTACTATGAATTCAGTTTCCCATACCCAGAGTTGTGAAAGATTCTAGGAGAGTAACCCTGGCTGCAAGAAGACCTCTGCTTACCGTTGACCTTCTTAAACATTCCATACATGTTCTCCAGGTAGTCATGGTCTAGAAACCACACAGTATCATCCTTGTCATCCTCATCAAAAGGTACTGGGAACAAAAAGAACCCCCAATATTTAAGAATCCAACTTCCAGACTGAAAACGTTTATAGAAACACCGGGTTTTACGATATCTTTGGCTGCTAAAGGAGAGTTTAATCAGTTTCAACTGTTCTGCAACACTGTGCTGCAGAAGCTATCCTGCAGTGCTGGTCAGTTCTCCCAGAATTTCTAGCAGTTTAGAACCGAGGAGTGAAACGCAAAGCATTCTGAGGGTTATCCTCAGTGGACAACACCAAGCATCACAGCGAAATCCTCTCACACACAAATGTCACTCAGTCGTGTGCGCTGACATTTGAGAAACTGAGCATCCCCACAGACTTTATAGCTTGTTCATCAACAGCAGCCTACTTAGAGAAATATTAGTTTTCAGTGTAGAATGCATGTCATCAGCACTTTTATAGACCACTAGTAGAAAATGAGGCACTTTAAGTAAGGACTCTTTACCCTCGAGTAAACTACTAGTCATTTTATCAGTCAGCACGTATACAGAGACACAGGCTCAGTCCTGAGAACAAGGACTGGTCTCATTCTTTTCATTTATAGGTATAGTAAAGGCTTCAGAGTTGAAAGGCTATCAAAATGACAAAACCCCCTCTTTTTAACTCAAATGGAAAAAATTCCTCCAAAAATTGGACAAAAAATACTCTACACTTGGGAGAAGAACTCCATATAAACCGTCAAACTCCATAAATAAACTGAGATAATTTTGCTTTGTCACAGAGTAGTCCCACTGGGAAGGAAATGATCTAACTAACTCAAATGGGTCAGCAAAAGCCATGCGTTCAACGAGAGCTTTTACTATAACATATTTAAGAGGAAACTATTTCAACACTACTAACAAGATCCTTAAGGAAAGAACTAGTATTTTATTGGACAAAATCTGAGGGAAAGAAGTTAAATATACGTTAAAACTTTACCCAAGTAGGTAACAGCTACATCGGCACGAGCGCTGTGATTTCCGTATGACGTGCTGAGACACTGATCACTCAGCAGAGGTCAGCAAGCCCACTGCAGCAAAATATCCACCAGCATTTTAAGAGAGGCTTACATCCGCTCCCAAAACATTTCACATTGCACTGTATTACAGGGAAGACGCAGCACAAGACTGGCTGTATGTTTGGCAGCAGTTAGCACTTTTTGTTTGATAGAGGCTGACTGGTACATGGCGAGTAGAATCTGTGGTCAGGCGGGGTGGCTTAAAAAAAAAACCCAAATGCATTTCATCTATTAAATAATTCAGTAGGTTTCAACAAGGGCAGGACACCCAAACTCACCTGCAAAACTGTTGGACACATCTAGTATTTTCTTCTGCCACGAGCCCAGCAGCACACCAACGACTCGTTTCTGATTTCCAACTTTTCCTATTCTAAATGGAAAAGACTGTCAGTTCCGATGACAAAAAGCCTGATTCAGGAAAGACGGTAACAGCGGACAAGTTGTTACATCTCATTTCTGCAAGTTATACAGTACATGCGTTGGAACGGCAGGAAAAGCGTTACGGTTGTTTTATTACCGATTGTTAATTCACACCTAGGAAAAGGGTTTCGGTGCCCTCCGAACCAAACCTTGTAACCCAGCGTGGTCTGATGCAGCTAACGAGGGGGAACGTGACCCAAACTAAGCACCGCTGCAGCCTCTCCGCAGGACAATGGGCTACAAAAAAGTGAGTAAGCTCTTAAACTGCTCGGTGCCATCCACAATTCGCTTTCACAATCGCAGGCTACTTTACCTTGCGACATTTTTTTTCTTTTTAAACACCAAAACTGCTTGTCAGTTGGCGCAATTAGGTTAAATGAGGCACAAATTCGGCTAGGTGTTTAGAGAGGTACGACTTCTCCCCCGCTCAGCCGGCTGCAGGAGCACACCCCACTTCTCCCCCACCCGTGTCTGAACGAGCAGGACGCTGTTTCCGAGCCCTGGGCGGGCCCGAGGAAGGGCGCTGACGGCCCCTCACGGCACCCGGCGCTCCCCGCCCTCCGGCTCCTCTCCCGGAGAGGAAAACAACGGCGGTGGCGGGGCGGGGGTCTCCGGCGGCTCCCGCAGGCCGCGCTCCCACCGCCACCCGCCGACCGCGGCCCCCGGCACCGAGCGACCGGCCCGGCCCCGGCGCGCCGCTCCCCGCGGGGTCCCTCCCGCCCCGATCCCCGGCCGGGGCCGGCGCCCCGGCTGCCCTCACGGCCCCGCGTCCCCTCACGGCCCCGCGTCCCCTCACGGCCCCGGCCCGTGACCGTGACTCAGCGCCGCGGCGCCGCGCCCGCCCGGCCGGCCGGCCCCACCTGTTGAAGTGATCGACGACGCTGAGCAGCACCAGCGGGTGCACCACCACCCGGTCCACCGCTAGCTCCGGCATGGCGCCCGCCCGGCCCCGCTGCTCCACCGCCAGCCCGGCCCGACCGCCCGCACCAGGCCCGCTCCCCGCCGCGCGGCCCCGCTCCCAGCCTGCCCCGCTTCGGGGCGGGGCCGCCGCCGCCATCTTTAAGAGGTCGGCGGTAGCGGGACACCATCTTGGAGAGGTCGCGGGAGACGGACGTGCTGCCGCCATCTTGGGAAGGTGCATCTCCGCTGTCGGCGGCGCGGCACCATCTTGGGGAAGTCGGGTCGCTCCGCCCGGAGGTGAGGGGCGGGCCGGGCCGGGCCGGTGGCCCTCGCTCGGGGGGTTCCCGGGGGTGCTGGTCTCCCTTCCCCGCAGCTGCCCCTCGGCGCGCCCCACCTGAGGGGGGGCGGCTGCGGGGCTGGTTCCGCTCAGCGGGGCTCTGAGGAGGCAGGGCGGAGGGCGGCGGCAACAGCCCCGCCGAGCCGCGCCCGGCCCCGGCCAGCGGGTCCCTCGGCCACCTGCTGACTAAATGGCCTACAAGAGCATTTTCCCCGTATTCCTTCCAGGGGCAGTGGTTTCAGGGGGCTGGTCAGCCTACCCCGGCTCCCTCTGCTGCTCTTGTGGGAGATGAATGTGGCGTTTGCCTTTTTCCAGTTGTCAGGAACGTCTCCTAATCACCATGACCTTTCAAAAAATGAGAGAGTGCCCTCAGAACGATGTCGTAATCTTACCATTACCGCTAGACTGCAGGTTAAAAACGCAGGGGTGCTGTCTTCTCGTGTTGATAGACGGTGAAAGCGTTAATAGGACGTACAGGGCGGTATCCTGATCGCCTTAGCTGTGTGCTCTGCCTTAACTTCTGGGTCTGTCCCTGCAACTCCGGCGGTTGTTGCAGCTTCGGCTGGAAAAACTCCATCGCCCTGCCTCTGGTTCCAGAGCTTCGGGTAACTTCAGTTACAGCAATGTTCAGTGCGGGTTCCCAGTACTGCAGTGATAAAAGCCTGTGTGAATAAGCAGAAATCTTTATTACCACTGGTGCTTGCTTTTTTCTGAATGGGATTATGTTTGGCTACCTTGTTTTGTTTTGTAGGCAAACCCAACAGACGTCAGTCTCTCTTTTTGTAAATATTTATCCTCTCTGAAGTACAGCTTTCCTCCAGGTAAAGGAGAAACTGACAGTGACCTTAGATGAGTGCTTAGGCTAGTCTTTGTAGGAGGGTTTTTGCACCCCACGAGTAGGAACTGGTAGACACAGAGCTTGTCTTTTGTACTTCTAGCAACAAAATAAGAGCCTGAGGCTGTTACTTTTGAATCTCCTATGGAGGAATCATTAACATGAAAAGTATTTGCAAAATTCTTGAGGATAGTCTCACTGATCTTAAAGCATTATGATATCCCTTATTTTCTATACTTATCCCACGATATGTGTTGGTTTTTTGCATATTTCTGGTTGAAAGCTGTAAAGTTTTGTGTTGCTGTTTTGAATCTTTTAACACTTTAGCAGATTTCAGCAAATCAGCGTCATTTACAAACTCTGTGAGACTTAGAGACCTCTTGTGGAGTTTTCTAGATGTTACATCCTTTAGTGTTGCTGCCTTTAAAAAGAATTCTGGTCGAGTTTTTAGAGGCTTTTTTCCAGCAGAGGGAGACATCTGACCGTGAAATTAAAATACAACCGGTGTTCTTGTAGCTTGTTTTATCAATATACATATAAAACTCAATGTTCAAATTAACTAGTTCAATAAGTAATTTAGCTCATTGATTTTTGGGCATATCCTAAGTGCCATTACAAGCTACGGATATTTTAAATGCCATTACCTAATAGAAGGAATGTTTTAAGCACCTTTTATTGATTTTATTACTGCTTTATTTTGCTGTCTTGGTTTAAAATCATTTTAACCACTCTGTAATCAAGAAGAAATATATCGTTGGTGAAATACAGTCAATTTCCTAAAAACCTTTGACATCGTTAAATAAGGAATTACAGTTGTTAAATCATGTCAGGCAATAACCGAGGGACAGAAAAGATATAAAATTTGGAGCAGTGGGCCAGCATACCAGTAAGCTGTTTTGACCTTTGGCATTCAGACTCCGTGTGTGACAATCACACTTCAATTCTCTTCTTGGTTCTTACATCGGTCAGAAGAGATTTAAAATCTCAGCATGCCAGGAAGGTTGTTGAAGGATAACAGAGTATGATCCAGAGACAATTAAGGGGCATTTTAATGACCTGCTGTGACTTTTTGTTGAAATTACTCTCTAACTTAACACATTTGAAATTTCATTTGCTGGATTGTATTGCTAGTACTTTAGCATATCGATGTTATACACAAAAGGAGTAAATTGAGTCTGCTCATAGGGATTTCAGTTACTTCCCTTCCCAGCTCTTTTAACTTGAGAAGATTATCAGTATTATTGAGCTAATCAGCTGGTAGATGCAGACTGGGAATACAGGCAATATGTTGCTTAATCAAAGAATTGAAAAGTAAGTAATGAATGTTGGTGCTCAATAAAAAACAGCTAATGAGTTGATTGCATTGATGCTTGATGTAATTTAAACTGTAGAGTGGCAAACATCAATACTTGTATATGATTTGGCTTGTGATTGCTGAGCTGAAACTTGAAGTTCGGAGAGGTTCTGCAGTATGTGAGCACCTGGCAACTGACCTGAAGTGGGGAGGGCAGGAGCTGCATTTTGTTCTTTAAACGGAACAAGTGATTCCATCATTAATTGTTGGGCCCCACAAAACCCAAAACTTAGATGTAACTGTTTTCAGAGGTTTAAGAATAATTTCTGGATTGAAAAATGAGAATAAATAATCATAAAGTAGCTTAAAATCAAATTAATTATAAATGTTAAACCAACCTCTAGTCTTCCTTTAATGCTCACCTTGATAACCTCAAGGGGGAAGTCAGCAGCAAAGGAACATCACGCCGTCTGTGGAGATGGACGGCTGCTATGTCTGAGCTGGCTGTCCTGCTCCCTCAGTGACAGTTACAACTGCAGTTCGTTTGCAGGAAGTGAACACCGTCTTGAATGGTGCCACCTGTAACTTAATTCTGAATGCACTTTTTCCCATTATTCTCTTGCTTTTGATTTGTTAGGTGTTACAAACTCAAGTGCAAGGTTACGCTTACTGGTGGCACAGAAGGCAGCTCTGTAGGCTTTTCTAAACCAAGATCCGCCACTGTCAGCTGCTGCGAAGCAGCAGGAAGAAAACTGTTGGTACCCAGATTCTGTGTAGTTTCTACATCTTTTGCCATGTTCTGACCTCTTTTCCAGCCCTGGGGATCACACTTCTACTTTAGGAATGTTGGACCTTCCACCAGGAATTAGTATTTATCTGTAAACTGTGATGTAATTAGATGTTTCAGAAACTCGGTTTTTATTTCTGTGAAACTCCCCGTCTTGTGTTTGGGCCTAGATCCTTATTAGATTGGTGACATGTTCTCTGGGCAGCCATCAAGCATGGCTTTATGGAGTCTCTGCTTGCCAGCTGTTTTCTAATTTAACTAATGCTGCCCTACAAAACCACAATATCGCAGCTGAGGGACACTTTTAGTGGCCTTATCTCTTGCCTTCTTTTAATCTGTCAGTGTTGGGGGGGACAGTGATGGAAATTTGTAATAGGGGAAAAATAAATGGAGGCAATTCTTTTGGCAGAATCACAGAAGAGTCTGATCATCTACCGACCAGGGAAGGCATACATTTACTGAATGCATTCAGTTTGTATTTCTAGGTGCTCTTTCCAGTGATGAGAGTTAGAAACAACAGTGCTTTAAATGAAAATGCCAGCATGCCACAGTAACAGCCTCAGGTCATCGAGGCTGTGAACTGAGCCTTGCATGGCTGTGCGGTAGGCTACACCCTCCAGACTTGCAGCCTGCTTTGTATATAGCACTTGATGTGTATTTTTCCACCTTGTTGGAGAAGGAGCTGCTGTTTGGTAATCAGTAGCCTCTCCTTGGGAAGAAAGGTTTGATTATCCATGTCACTGAGTCTCTCCCAGATGAAGAGGGCTCTCTACCCACCTAAAGGGCAGAGTGCACGAAGGAAGATTGCATAAGCAAGCAGATGGTGGGCTGTGGGCAGGGCAGGCTTGGCGTGTAGGGAGGAGGGTAAATCATGCAGAAGGCAGTAACACTTCCGTCTGATTTGCTTTTTCTCTGTAGCTTTCCAGTGTCTGCTAGTGATAAGTTACATCCTTGGGACTTTGGCTACAAAAGATCCATGCTGCGGGAAATATTGATGCCTGATACTTTGGACACTAATCCTAAATGATGCTTACTAATGTTCTGCTCTAATACTGGTTGTTTTTTTTTTTTTAAAAGAAAAATCCTACTTTATTTTTCCTAGACTGGGGTGGGGGGAACTGAAGAGTTAGAGACAATGTCTGCTAACATGTATTTTCGTTGAGATGCCTTCAAAAATCTGTTTAAAAATCCAGCCAAGAGAAGCTAGGTTTTCTTTAGACCTGTTGATAGTTTGTCACATAATACCTTTGTGCTAACAGTTTGAACAGGAAATGTATTTATTTCCCTATAAATATGTTTAGCTTTGTCCAAATAACTGTAGTTTCCTGTTAAGATTTCCTCGGCCACGGTGTGCCATAAACTGTTTTAGAAGGAATGATGCTGCCTGGAATCGAACAAGGATAATGCAAGCTGTGGAAGCAAACCAGAAAGCCACCACAACATTAACTCTAATTTGTTTTGGTTAAACTGTAATTCAGTGAAATGCTGATGCTGTATACTCAATGCATGATGCCGTAAAGAGTGTCCTTATCCAAACTGCAGTTTGCTTCTGAAGGCCTCCAAATAACCAGCTTTTCCAAGTGTCTGTTCTAGAATGTAATCTCTAAAGCAAACTTATAAATCTGTAATTATAAATTGATCTGTTCACTTTATGATATGATCTTTAAATATTTGTGTTGTAGTAATTTATTTCTTTGTTTCCCTTTAGTGTACTGTTGCTTGATGAAAAGGTACATGCATAAGTAGAACTCATGCTACTTACCATAATTTGGCCGTCTGTGAATATTGCTATAGTTTTTGCCAATGGATTTAAGCACTTTTGTCCATACCTGTGGGTGACTCAAATAATCCTATTCTCCCTACAACAGTATCGCAGTGGAGTTTCGACTGATAATTTTTGGATGTAGAATTGTCGCTTTTGTTAGTTAAAAATAGTTTGTAGAAGTGGTGTCAACACCTCGTGTAAAATTGTGGAAAAATCTTTCATGTTTTGTATGGTGCACTTCTGATTTTGTTGCCCTGCCCAGACATCACGGGGTGTAGAAATACCAGAAAAAAATTAATTTTTTTAATAATTGAGTGACTGACTCTAATTCTTACGTTTCAGTGCGGAGTCATTTGCTTATTTTGTTCTGGTACTCTTGCTACAAAATTATTTTTTGAAAATAGTGGAAACAAACAGTTAAAAAAAGAAAGCACAACAGGTTCTAGTCATACTCATTTTTCCACACCTTGAGGACTAGCAAATTCCTTAATATGAGATTTTATTTGTACAAAGCAAAACTTCAAAACCACTCAAAAGCTTTCTTATTAACTGCTGTCAGTCCTTTGATTTACAAGGGCAATAAAGATCTAGAGGGGGCACATTTATCATGGAGTTCAGCACACCAGGAGCCATTTTCTCAAGCGGTAAAGCCAAGTGATAAAATGAGTTCTTTTGTTCTATAACCAAGACACATTCCCTATTTTTAAAAATGTGTGTGTTGGACCTCTTGGCTTGTAGTTTGGCTGTGTTCCTGTAATACATTTATAAATAATGAAAAATTGCTAACATGCAGATGCTGATGATGCATCTGGAAAAACAGACTGAAAGAAACTTAACTTACTTTCAACTTTGGTTTATTTGTTAACTTCTCCAGTGCTGATTCTTGTATGATTTTTATTTTTTTAAATAGTACTTTTAAAACTGGAGTGTTTGGGTGTTTGGTTTTTTTGGTGGTAGATGTGGTGTAGTGTCTGTCCCTGTCGTGTCCCCCCCCCCGTCCCCCCGTGATCATATACCTCTGCAAAGCTGAAAGAATTCTGGTTAGGAAGCAATATAAAAACTCTATTTAAAATAAAGAGGCAAGTTACTAGGGTATAGTGCTATTTTGCAAGCTTCAGTTGCTTAATCTGTTTCTTAAGTTGTATTTGAGTGACTTTTTGAATTTAGCTTCTTGTCTAGACAAAACTATTGATGGCCTGTATGGGCATGTCATTAACAGACATAGCTGTGTGGGAGGAACTAATTGCAGGAGTAAACATCCTTGCATGTGAGCTGGGGGCTCAGAATCTGACTCTAAACTGAATATTAAAAAAAGTGAATTCTAGTTTTTTCCATATAAAAATGCTGCCACCTACAGCCTCTCCCTGGGAAAGAGATGCATTGCTGCTTTTACCAGTCAGATGCTGAAAACTGTGTGAAGTCTGATTATGCTCAGCTGTCCAGTGTTGTTGCACCGGCACCTTTGCAATAAAATTAGGAGAACAGACTTGCAAAAAGTACTTTCCAATATAATTGTATTTAATTGTTAACCCAAAACTTTTTGTGAAGTTGCTCTTGATGTTTTGGCTTCAGTTGGGTTGCTGCCATAACATATGGAAGAGTGAGTCTGGAAAAGGTCAGAGGCATTAAACCTTGTTCATATTTAAATCAGCGCCACGCCACAGTGCGCGTATAACAGCAGTGCTGCGGCAGTACCCGTTTGTCCCCAAGTTATGCAAGCTGTGATGGATGGGCTTGGAAGGCGTTTTGGACAATAGCTGTTTCTTTGGTTTTATTCTTCATTTCTTTTGTAGACAGACCTTTAAGAAAAGCCATGCTGTAAGCAGATTGCACTCGTAGCAAAGTTATCACGTAGCTCTTGAGTGTGGTGTCTTATGAACAAAAACACTAAACAAAAGGACCAAAGGTGTATCTGGTCTGCCATGATTTCTTTGGCCGTGGTCAGCAGCAGGTTTGTGATGAGTGTTAGAACAGGGCAAATGTACAGTGGCATTGTCAGAATAAGAAATGTGGAACAACACAGGTCTTTCCAAGCCTATTTATCGATCGGAAGTAAACACTCTTTGACTGTACAAGGTGTGTGTGGGACAAACACTTTTTCATTCACAGTTTTCTACATTAACTAGTTTGGAAGTAGGACCCGTACTGTCATCACCTAGTTCGTATGCCCTGAAATCATACTGCTGAGAAATTAAAGATGTTTCTTTGTGGCTGACTTGCGGTAGTTACTTATCCAGAAGGAAGCAGCTATTACAACAGCCAAAAGACCCTACCATAACTGCTGCACTAGCTTATGGAAAACTAAAGCTTCAGGTGACCTATCGTGGCAGTCATCTGTCGCACAGGGATTTTGCAGATCTCTGCTGTAATTTTATGTTGGCACTTGAAATTTAGCAAGGTGATGTAGTCTAGGAGGCCCGCCTTTTTGTATAGCTGGGTGTGTTACGACTGATACTTATATTGCAAAACCTGTAGTCCTTGATATTTAAGGTCAGAAATTATAAGGTGTTTTTTCCTTTATTTTTTTTAACCCTGGGGCCTCTTACACTATAGTGTCTTGAAAGATCCTGAAGCTTTGAGGGGGAAAAAAAAATCATAATACTTTATTTTATGAAGCAGTTTTGGGGTCAGTTTTTCTAAAATGAATGCTTTTATGTTGGATAGTTTAAAGACCATCTGTTAACTGAAACCAACCGTAAGTGAAGTTGCAGTTATGTTTCCTATTAGTCTTGTATCTTTCCTATTAGTCATGTATGAAAGAATACAGAGACATCCAACAGAACTCCAAACAAAAATGAAAAAAGCAGATGTTGAAACTGTTGGTTTGTTGCTTTTCTTTTACAGGAGCAAGTAATTATTAATGGATCACAAAAATACTGTAAGACTAGTTTGGTAAACTGTTGCCTAGAATCACAGCTAAGATGTATTTCTGATTATTGTATATTGCAGTTGAAAATTGGAGTATTTTACTTGGAGACACTGAAGAGGGCTTTAAAAATAGATCATGAATGTTATGTCTGGAAGCATACAATGAAAGATAAAATACAAAATTTTAAATAGTTATGCATTTCTCTGCATATACTCTCTCTGCATATAGTCTCTCAGGGCTCATTTATTATGTTGTCATGGTGAGCAAGGAATAAAAAAAATAAAATAAAAATGCTGTTCCTTGGATAGTTGTGACTTATTGGTAGTTATCTTTTACAAGAGTTCCATGCTGACTTAAGTAAAGATCTCAGAGAAAAAAAACAAACTTTATTTTTCAAATAAATTCAGCTAAGAGCTCACAGCCTTCCATGACACCACACTGAATTATTATTAGTGTACACTGCTGTGAGAATAACACTCACTGCTGTTTAACAACAATGTCTTTCCATGGAATTTCTGAAAGTCAGTAAGAAAATGAAAGGCAGAATTGAGTGTTGAAGCAGAATTAAACCAGTCCATCCTGAAGTCGGGATACTTTTGCCATTACTTCTGAAAGGGAGAAGAAGAATTAACATGTACTGTATATGCAGGTCTATTTGGTTGAAAAAAATTCTTAATGGCTTGTATGTTAAGCAGGAGCTCCTCTCTTGCCTGAATAAAATCTCCTTAAGTATATATCTTTCAGACTCTCTCTTTTCCATTCTTCACCTGTAGTCAAATATCAGGAATGTATGCAATTTTGTCTATGTAAAGCTTCGTTTGTCATGGAGAGGTTAATTGTTTTGTGTCCTTTATCATGATGGAAGATAACGTGTTGCACTTGGTAGATGATGGGATTAAAATAGCTGGGGATTAACAGCTGTGTCTAGGCTGTTCTGCAAGGTTATCCAAAAAGACTGTCCCTGCAACGTTCCCTGGCTGTGAAATGCCACTGAGCAGGCTCTTGGATGCTTCTGCGTTCCTTTGTGTTCAGGTTCTGCAGGGCATCTGAACTCATGGATACTAAGCAGGTACCACGTGAGTCATCCTACTGCTGGAGGAAGCTTGTGCGATTGGCCTGTAGTCAGGTCACCAGAATGGTACAGGCTATCCAGGATCTACAAGGAGATGCCTCCGAGGTTTGTATGTACGGTTTGGGAGCCAAGGTGTTTCCTTGGAATACTGAATTCAGGAGACAGGACAAAGGTCTGTCAAATGTCACAGTAATCACTGCAAGGGCACAGAGTTACTGTTGTGAAGAGTAACACGCGTCGTTGCCCTCATGGGCACAGCTATGGAGAAAACCCCAAGTGCTTACTACCCATTCCTGGAGAAAAAATTTCAGAAAATCCAGTTCTGAGAAACGTCAATCTCTAGTCCTGTGGAGGTTACACAAGCCATATGGCAGAATTGGTGTTAGAGGGCACTACGCTTAGGCTCCTAGAGCAGTGAAACAGCACTTGATAGAAAATGGGTACTGATGGGAAGACTTTCTGGTCTGGATGCCCAAAGAGTTACCCCAATTTAGTATGGTTCTGTCAACAGCTTTTTGCCCTAAATGTGATACATAATCCCACCAAAGACATCCCTCCTATTCTATCTTGGGGTACCCCTCAAACCCCGTTTAAGGCCTGTCTGCCAAGGCGCTTGGGCGACTGATCTCAGTGGAAGACTCTCCTACAAGGAAAATCTTATGGAAGCGCCATGATAGCCAAACCATCCCTATGGCTCCATCGGCCTCTATGGTCCAGCTGATGTGGTTGTCTCCAAGCACCTTGTCTGTCATAAGACCAGACTTGTGGAGAAGTTGAAGACCCATCCTAGCTCAACAGCAGAAGTCTTCTCTCTGACAGTGATCTGTGGCTGTAGGGAACAACCCGGGTCCCTTGTCCCCCAGGCCCTTGAATGCAAGGGTTTAAAGGTGAAAGGAATGTAAACCACCTGGATTCCTCTGAGTTCTTGTGACACCAGGGCCAAGATGGCAGGAATGATGCAGTAAATTAGCCTTGAAGGGGCTTTAACATGGTAAGGTTGATGTAGCTCATGTTTCTGTCTTGTTCTGCTACTGCTTCGTTGTATGGTTTATACCAAATTGCTTTTTCATCCTTTTTCATTTCTGTTACAGCAGTCTTACTTAGAAGATGGGAAATTAGTTATGTGGGTGTTAGGTTTTGGAATTCTTGTAGTGGGCATGTTTTAGAAATGTTGGTGGTAGTGCTGTAGTTCATTCTTGTTTAAAGAGTGTTGAAATTATGTCACTGGACTGAGGAAGCAGAAACTTGCTTTAAATGGCTTCCTTCTGTGGGAGCAGCGGGCGCTGTGAAAGACGCTGGCACCAGCAGAGATGGAAAAATACTGATTCATACTTGGCCGTGGACACGGTTGCTCCCTCTTTTACACACACCCCAGTGTTTTTAATAGGCTATTTTACCACCTCACTGGTCCCAATACCTGGTTTATCACAACTTGAGGATAATGCAAAACCACACCTTTTCTCAGCAGACAAAAATGGTTTTACACCACTTCTCTGTAAGCCTGACGTGGAACAATATGGAAAAAAATAAACCTCCTATGGCAACTATCTTCTTTCAGAGAAACACGGATTTTAGGATAGCACTTATGAAGACTTTATTGGTACTGTATTTCAATCTTTCAAAACTGTTTTGACAACTAACAGGAACTTAAAATGTATTTACTTTGTGTCAAGGCTTTAATATTATGCAATTACAAATCCAGTGTAGTCTAGGTCTGCATTTTATAGACCCGATTTACTGTTGTTCTCAATGCTGTGCTGTGTTAATTATGTTGTAATGAAACATCCATAACAGAGATGCCACGTTCTTTTTCCATACCTTCTCTAGAAAGATGAATTTCTCCTGTAGGTACAACTGACCCCGTGGATCCAGGCTTGTGTTCAAGCGCTGCTGGGTGTTGCAGAGGGGCATTGTAACCGCAGCAGGTACATGCCTGGCATCTCTCCCTGACTCCCTGGTCAGCCCAGTGTCTGCTGCTGGCTTCTCCCCTTGGATACCCCTCTCAGATATTCCCTCATCTGCGTGCCTTCTTCCCCTTAGCCCAAATTGGACTGTGTATGCCCAGCTTGACTGGTGGGGAGACCAACCTAATCCAGGTTTCGGGATAGAGCGCCTTCTCCCTTTCACTTGCTCATCCCTTTCTTTTCCAGAAAATACAATGACATGGAAAGCTTGCCTCTGGGTAGAGATCGCCCACTGACTGAGTCAGTGGTGTTGAAGGAGTGATTGAAATGCACGCGTGGTGTTGAAAATACACTGCTATCCCTTCTACATGTCTCAGATACTCTGGTTTGCTGCTAACAGCAGCAGTGCATGTTGGACACAGTGAATACTGTCTTCAGATACTTAAGACCTTCTGTGCCATCTTATCTGTGTCAGGCTGTGGACAATTGTGTGGTTTGGTATCCCTTGCCATGTTTCTCATGTGTAGGTTGAACACCAATACGCATATAGAGATATATTAGTTAGTAAGCCAGCAGGTTAAGGTAAATAAAAATCGGCTTTTTCACTTGAGTCTGGCCAAATACTGCTTGAAACTGTTACCATATAAGCATGAAGAGAAGGTGGTTGGTTATCATATCTTGATTTTTTTTTTTTAAAAAAACAACCCTAATTATCATTATAACATCTTTTAAAAGTGTATCTTGTTTGTATAGATATAAAAGAAAATTCAAAGCACGTGGCATCTGAAGAACTTTATGCTTAATGGTTTTGGTATTACCCTGCTGCTGTTCATAGTGGTCCTGCCTCCTGGGTGTTGGGAGCCATTAGGTGGGGGGGACCTCTGCTTTCTGAAGGTGTCAGCCTGTGCAGGGTTTTAACAGGTGATAATATTTAAATAGGACAGACTTAGATAGTACTTTTAGGACAGGTGGATGTTTTAATCTCAAGAAATCCCACATCTCGTTGTAATCGAAATAGAATAGACAATACAAACTACACTTTTGTTTGGTCCTGCTTTGAAAATCTATTGTTACTTGTTTGTTTCCTTGTTTTTATAAAAGCCTATTGAGGTAAGAGGTGTGTACCTATGTATGTGTATAAATATTAGAGAATGGAAGGCTGGAGAGTTCTGCAGAGGGGGCTCTGGAATCAAAGCACCAGAGTAATTTAAATTTAGTGAGGGAAAGCATTGTACAAGGTGAGATATAATCATTGAATGGTGAACTTTAAATTACTTTTGTAACTGATAAGCTGATTGGTTTTTGGGTGGGTTTTGGTTTTTTTAATGGAAAGCATTCTTTACTGGTATTGCATCGTGAAGACAATTATCCAAATGGTGTTTTCATATTAAGGTGTTACATGCTATGTTTGTTGATGTAAAAATGCATAAGGCTTTACTAAAGATTATTTTCTCAGCTTATGGAAAAATGTCGTTCTAGCTCATCCATTCTCAGATTCTGGTGATAGTCCTTTTAATTTCCCTTTGCTCATATTGGATTCTAGAAAAGGTTAATTAGTTATCCACTGAGCTTGATAGAGAAGATTTTTTTTTTTTAGAATATAATATTAAGAAATGTTCTATTGGGGTATGAAGGTAACACCACAAGGGGGTACTATAATTTTATCAAATTTGCCTTGGTAAGTTGTTTTATTAAGGTAAAGTGATTACAGCCTGCAGAGTTAATTTTAATATGCTAATACACCACAGCAAATGGGGAACTTAAATAAAATGATACAATTAATTGAAATTTATAGAAGGTAGAGAAGCTTAGTAAGGTCATCTGTATGTTATATTAAGACTGCGTATAGGCTTACCGGATTTAAGTCAGTTTTCTTAGCAGCAAGCTTTAGAAGATTGCTGTGTGTACTTTATTGACCTTTGCATGAGGAAGTCAGCAGAGTTCTGTGAAAACTATGTTCTATTAAAAGTTCGTTTTCATGTGAGAAAAATAACCCTTTACTCTGTGAGTAGAGAAAGCAAATGTTAGAGCTGTATGTGTTTTAATGGTTTTAACACCTGTGTGAAGATGGAAATTTATTAGGACTTGAAGATTTTGTTTTTATTTGCAGTGGAAAAATGCATCCTTTGGTATTCTTTTAGTGAAGTAATTACTCTTGATTAAACTTTTTGATAAAATACATTAATGTGACTTGCTGTCGGGCACGTGGGTGTTGGAATTGTGTTGCTCAGTTATGGGAAGGAATGGATGTTGTTCTTGCTTTGTTTTTGAAGTGAAGAATGTCAACACTGTAAAATATCTGGGCTTTTGAACTTTTATGTTGCTGCTGTGTTCAGATAATGCCTTCCTGGGCTCTACAAGAATAGGGCAGAAACGAATTTACTAGAAACAGGCTTTTTGAAAACCTTGCCGTTATATTTGGCTAGGGAAACCAGAAGTATAGAAACTAAAATGAAATGAAGAATGAGGGAACTAAAGAAGAGTACAGCGAAGCAGGAGTTGGGGAGGCTAGTTCTGACTGTTTATTTGTATGCAGCCTATTGCTGTCGGGCTCTCTTACCTATCTAGAGCAGAATTTATCTGAGCAGCGTTAGCGGCTCCTGGTGCAGAGAAGCCGTGATGTCGGGCTAGAGTCTCGGGATGCATCGTGCGGATGTGAAGCACCACCACCACTGGTAATATGGAATCATTAGTGGAGGGTAGATGGGTGTTAAACCTCAAGGGCTGCTGTGGGGGATATGAGAGGGAGGGTGTAGAACTGTTTAACAGTGGTCCTTGTTGTCTTTGGAGATTTTGCTGAGGTCCACAGAGAGCCAAGTTAGAAAACAGGAAGGAAATAATGTGCCAGTAGAACCCATGAGAAAAATATTTTCTCATAATTTCTACAGAAGATAACTAATTTGTCATTCCTGTGATCGTGTCAAGTGAGTTTTGCTTTCGTTAGGAGGTTCCCGAGATCATCTTTTTTCCCCAGGATATAGAAAACCAGCTTGTACATCAACAAACCAGTTTGCCAGAGACAATAATTGGCAATGATGTAATGAAATGGGATTTCCCAAATGCTTGTAAAGGTGTTTTCAGTGGCCATTTGCAGTCTGTTATTAAAATCTGCATATACCATCTGTGTATATTGAAGGGTACACTGAGCTGACAAGGTCAGTGTTGCAAACCTGCTATTGTCCCAAGGAGGTGGATGTATGAAACCCCCAGTCACACAAGGATTGAGCCAGGTTTAGTTAAACCTGCCGGATTGCTTTTTTTCTGAAATCCATGTATTGCACAAGCCTTGGAGAAATGAGGATTATGGTGACAGTGTTCTTACCAGTGGGACTCTCTCCTTTATCTAGTCTATAAACAGGAATGGGAGGCTGGATTTAAGGACACTTGAGTAACAATAAAAGGATATGATTTCACTGGGTATGAGTTTTGTCCCATTTAGGAGGACTGCAGGCAAAATATGTCAAAATTGGGAGTTCTAATAGTAAGAAAGTTTATTCACAGAAACCTCAAATATAATTTTTTCCAAGAAAAAAAGAATGCATTCTAGATTTGTATAACAAATTATTGGTATTAAATTATCAAATTATATGCACAATTAAATTTTTATTAAATAAGAAATAATGCATGCAATATTATGATAATCTTCTAAAGTATAACAAGTTTTTAACTTTAACGGCACCATGCACTGTGCCTCTGCTTCTCAGGGGACTAATTTTAAAAGTAAGGCATTCAGCAATTGAAAAGAAAATTATAAAATTAGTCACTTGAGTAATTTAAACATGCAAATAAGTATTCCAACTGTGTTGATACCAGATTTAGCTGAATTTACTAGGGCTGCTTAGACTTTATCATCCTAATTATTCCAGCTTTGTGTCAGACTTAAGAAAGCAGAAATACAGAATTATCTATCACAGAAGTTTCTTGTGGTACTGTATTACTGTACTGTGTGTTCACTAATGCACTCACTGCTAAAACTTGTTCCCAGATTTTTTTTTCCTCCTAATTAGCAGAACAAAGACAATCAGGACTGCTCTGTCATTGCTTCTCATAAGAAAACCAGAGATTTGAAAACACTCTGATTTTTACTTGCTGAGCTGAGTGAAGTATGATGCATGTACGTTCTGATAGAAAATGATACAGGGTAACTTATTGAATTCCATGTGTTGGAGCCTCATGAATTCAGGAAAAATTCCCTGTGAGAATGATATGCCAGGTTGGGCCTTTGGTGTGTTGTAGGTTGCATGTAACCTCCATATGAGGTGTTTCCTGGAAGCTCAAAGTACAGTTGGTGGTTCGTAATTGTTACTCTTTGCTGTCTGCACCATGTCAGGATGCACACACCCTAGGGAGGGATCCAGATCCTGCTGCTGTTGGGGTATAAGCCAAAGTCATTCCCCTGAACAGCTTATCTGCCATGATGGACAGAGAGAATGAGCAGGAAGGAGGTGGTGCTGACAGGGCTGTGAGCAACGGCTGCGCACGCCTCGCCGTCCTCTGAGGGTTTATTACAAAGCGGTATGCCAGAGGAGGGTTCGTCTGAAGAGGCATGATGAGGTACCCCGATATTTGTGATGCTTCTGTGCCACAACTGTATTATAGGAGAAGGTGAAAATATCTGACTTCACAATGAATTGACAAACATTATGATGGAGTGAAGATAGGTTTCAACAGTGAACAAAAAGTAAAGGCAAGGCCCTTTATAAACTTGTAACTCTGTAAGTGATGGTGATTAAGTACCTTAAAAATAAACATGCGTAGTTCTGTGTTTTGTATAGTAAAGAGGGTAAGGACAGGCAGAACTGCAAAGATGGATTTGTCATATTAAAAAAAAAGTCAAGAAAATTATTCTTAAGGCAACTTTTAAAATGGGTAGAATTTGAGCAAGATCGCATTTATCAAGGCTGTAGAGAAGAAGCTTGTAGGGGTTATGATATGTGACAAAGGCTTGACCAAGACATTTAGTTGGATGGAAAGGAAGAGTCACCTCCTGATAATGTCAGGCAGGAAGAGAGTGAAGTTAGATTTGACGGAAGAAATAGAAAGAAGAGACTTGGGTAATGGCCAAGTCATAAATCTAAACATGGTGATCACTGTTTGTGAAGGTGAGTCAGGAGAAACAATGCCTGAAGGCAAAAATTGAAAGGTATGCTTTGGTAACACTGCCTGTATTTAGTCGTGCGGCTGGATGTACACATCAAAGAAAGGGACCATGATTTTAGTTTGGACTGGGGTGACCAAGCAGGAGGAAAGAGATAGAAGAGAGGTGTTGGTCTGAACACAACAGTTAAGCAAATTCACTCTCAAGCATGATTTTAAGGAGAAGGTATGCAGCTGAACCATTACAGCTTTCTTGAACGTCGGCAGGTCCTCAGCTGTGCCCAGGACCCACACTCCCAGCGCAGTGCAAATGCATTGGTGTGTGCAAAGGCATGAGCACTAGGGTCACTGGCGCAGCTGCAGCTCTCCTGTTCTCTGCGTAGGACCATCCCAGTGCAGGGTGCAGCTGGCTGAGCTCTGGCTTCCCATTGCCATCTGGGGACAGGCAACGGGCCTCTCCCAAGGGGAACTTCATGGTGGAGCAAACAGAACGGGGTTTGCCTCCTCTCTGTCGCCTGAGTGGTGTCAATTAAGCGGAGCAGGGCAATGAATTATCCTTGTAGGCTCATCTGTTGTTCGATCGCCTGTTCTAGGTTTGCTGTGATAATCATGAGTTTGGCAATGCTCTTTCACTGTTATCCGTTGATGATGATTTGTTTTTTTTTCTCGAACTGTCTCCTTTTGTGGTGTTTGCTTTGACATTAAAACATTGCTGGCTACCATGAAAATATAAATATGTATTTTAGAAACCTTATCTACAAGAGACTAGTTAAACCTTGTGAGAGGAATGATAATGAAAATAAACCCAACTGCACATGCAGGACTGTTTTCAGGCTAGTATTAATCTTAAAAGAATGTTAATACAAAACATTAAGACAAGAAATCAGAGGCCCGTCTCCACCTACGTAAAGTCCAGGAGCTCCCTGCTGAGCTCCTGCTCGACCAGCAGGTGTAGAAGTTATGTTATTAAATTGATTTAGTCCTTGTTATTGGCATTTGGACGAGCATTCAGAGGATGTAAGATTGGGGTTTTTTTTAAAGGTATTTTAGTGATAAAAGGCTGAGAGTCAAACACATTTCTTCTTATTTTTTTGGCATAACTTTTTAAATATTTCCCTCAGGAACTGTACATAACAACCACATTTTCCACATGTGGGTAGAAATGGAAATAATCTTTGCAGCTATGGATGCTTCTTAATATTAGTTGAAAGTAAAGATGCACATAGGGCTTCTGCTCTATAAAGAAGGTGAGAAAACAAATAAGAACAAGTGTTAATTCATGTACACAGAATTTGCGTCTGCACAGCAGGTGAAAATGCTACATTAATGCTAGAAATATCTGTCCTGCTGTGTAGTTTTCCTTCCTTTTTATTACTTCAGTGTTTGGTCTCGTATGAATGCACCATACTTATTTGCATGTTATCACGATGGATTCCTCTCTGCTTCTAGTTATCCATATAAAGAGGTAGATGCTCCACATGACCTTAATAAAGTATTAAAATGGAATACTATATTAAAAATATCTTGGTTTTCATAGTGCAGTGTACATATAAATATTCTTTTTAGTCTAGATCATTAATTGCAGAAAAAAATGCTAAATAAGAATGTTGTCAAAATGTAATGTCAAACACTTCTAATTATGGAGATGTCAGAAGCAGAGTTCAGTCAGAATCTCCACGAGATTAAATTAAAAATTATCTAGACTGTGTGACTCAAAGCATCTAGCGCTGTTGAGCACTCTATGTGTAAAAACAAATCCCATTAACTTAGTATCTGAAAATACACAGCATGTTGCGAGCGACACCCCCTGTTAGCAGGCTGGAGGTCAGTATCTGTGGAACATACAATTAGCGACCAACTCTGGCAAGTCTGATTTAACAGAGTGCCTTAAATTCGTAGAAGTCGTCTCTCCAGGGGCAGGATGAAATTTGGTTCTCCAGGGAAGCACTTAGTTGTTCGTAACCATTAGAATTTTCTTCCTCTTACTGTCCCCAGAAACCATTAGCTGTGGCCGTGGTACCACCGCGGAGCTCGATAATTTGTCTTTGATCAGTGCCTGTTTTCAGAAAGGGACTCAAATCTCTATCTGCAAATGTACAGGGATGGAGAGTCCGGTTTTTTTGGGGGTAACTTCTCAGCAACGAGTACTGTCGTGGCCGACAGCCTGAGCTGAATGTCCAATTTGAATTAGCCTGTTTTCAGTAAAAGGAGTGTCTTGCCTCAGTGTCACGGGAGTGCAACGGCTGTGTTGCAACTGGGGAAGGACAAGAGGAGCGTGTGCATCAGTGCAGGGTGCTCTGCACCACGCAAGGTCGCGCCGCCGTCAGGCGTTTCAGGTGTACGATGCTGCATGCTTTACGTGCCTTCCCACTAGTTTTCAGCTGGGTTATTTTATTTTATTTTCCAAAGGAGGGAGACCAGTCTTGTGGAGGTCCTGAGGCTGGTGGCAGGCTTGCCGCATGCCTCTCCTGGTGCCTTGGGTGGTGCTCTCTGTCCCTCTGGCGTGGCGTTGGTCTGCGCTGACATCGCAGGCGTCAAGGGCAGGGTCTCACGCTGGGTTTCCACAGGACCTAACAAACAGAGCTGATTGTAAATCCGCCATTTGTTATAAAATACACATAATACTATATTATTTTATATGCTAAGTTTATTTAAGGATTGGATACAAAAATCTGTGGACAATGATTAATTTTGTTTGTGTCCAAATTACTAGCTATTTTAAGTCTTTGTGTATGAATAATAGCGAAATCTTGGAAATGCGTGTTCCAGGATTTACTCCGTTCTGGTGCTCTGTTGGATCCACAGTCAGCTTGTCTTAAGATACATGCTGTGGAAATAATTCCTCTTTTTTTTTCTATGAGAATAAAAAGGAAAAGAAAGTACAAAATTCTAATTAATGTAAGAATTCGATCTTTCCATCCACACAAATACCTAGTCAAAACTTGTCCTTCAGGAGGAACTGGATAGGAGTGATATATGCCATGCTCTGTTTTGGTCTGTATATTTGTTTACCTATTTTATTAATGCTATGCTATCCTCTGAAAGGGTCGAACAAAGGCAGTGTACAAAAGGGGATATATTTTTTTTTTAAAACGGAAATGAATGCAGTAGGTGGAAGAAGGGTGAAAGCACATAAAAAAAAGACAAGCATCACATCAGTCATTTTAAGTTACTCTTCTAGACTGCTTTATGTGGCACTCACATTTTTCCACTGTGCTTTTCTGATAATGCTTTATGTATTTACTTGACACAGCAGGTACTTGGGATTTGTACTTTCGTATACGTGAATCACAAAATGGGCTTTTTATTTAAAATTGGTGTTTTTACACTGTTTTATGCAGTAAAGTGGTGAATTGGTGTACTAGTACTTAAAACTGGCAGGTCAGTAAAGTGCGGTTGTAGTCAGAACAGAGACTGTAGAAGTGACATCATGGAATCAGAAATTTGTGTCAGCACTGGTGAGGCCCCACCTCGAATGCTGGGCTCAGGTTTGGGCCCCTCGGGACAAGAAGGGCCTTGAGGGGCTGGAGCGTGTCCAGAGAAGGGCAGCGGGGCTGGGGCAGGGTCTGGAGCACAGGTGTGCTGGGGGGGGGCTGAGGGGGCTGGGGGGGTTTAGCCTGGAGAAGGGGAGGCTGAGGGGAGCCCTTCTCGCTCTCTGCAGCCGCCTGAGAGGGGCTGGAGTGAGGGGTGGGTTGGTCTCATCTCCCAAGTCACTAGAATCATAGAATCGTTAAGGTTGGAAAAGACCCTTAAGATTGAGTCCAACCGCTAACCCATCACTGCCAAGCCCACCACTAAACCATATCCTCAAGCACCACATCTACCCTTCTTTTAAATACCTCCAGGGATGGAGACGCCACCACCTCCCTGGGCAGCCTGTGCCAATGTTTGACAACCCTTTAGGTGAAGGAGTTTTTTCTAATGTCCAACCTCAGCTTCCCCGGTGCAGCTTGAGGCCATTTCCTCTTGTCCTATCGCTTCTTACTAGGGAGAAGAGTACAACCCCCACCTCACTACAACCTCATTTCAGGTAGCTGTAGAGAGCAATAAGGTCTCCCCTCAGCCTCCTGGTGTACCACTGTACCACTAGTGACAGGATGAGAGGAAATGGCCTCAAGCTGCATCAGGGGAGGTTTAGATTGGATATTAGGGAAAATTTCTTCATGGAAAGGGCTGTCAAGCAGTGGTGGAGTCACCATCCGTGGGGGTATTTAAAAGATGTGTAGATGTGGTGCTTGGGGACATGGTTTAGTGGTGGGCTTGGCAGGGCTGGGTTAATGGTTGGAGTTGATGATCTTAAATGTCTCTTCCAGCCTAAATGATTCTATGAATCCTTGTTCTTTTTCAATGATTCCAGCCAAACTGCAGTTTACAAGCTAAAATCTGGTCTGTCCCCCCCCTTCCTCCTTCCCTTAACTGCAGGCTCTGGCCTCTGAAAACCCATCTGTTTTCTTTCCGTCTCATATATTATCATCAGTAATAAGGGCTCTGCAGTTGGAGCTTAGTGTATGCTGCTGTTTATGGTGTGTGAGACAGGGCAGGCTTGACTTCGTACTTTTCTATATGTGTTGCTACTGCAGAGATAAAAAGAACAGAAACTTCTTTTAATTACTGTAAGCAAAAATGATGTGCAGAGAAGCAAGGGCTGTTTTCATATTGGTACTTCCCTGTTCATAATGGGAATTTAAACAAATATGGTAGGGCCATGTTTATAAGCAGGCAGCATGACAAACATGCCCCAAGGGAAAAAGATCACATACTCAAGTTGTATCGTGAAGAACAGGGGCAGGGTGGTTGGAAGTCCTCTGAAGGGCTGTCTGAGACCTTGGCTGCTGGTTGGGATCCTTTTCCTGTATTTCCTGATGCAAAGTGCTCAGTGTGATCTGCTGCTGGAGAATTTCCTCAGCTGTGTACAACTTCCCCTGTGCCTTAGGTGTCGGTAAGTTAAAATAGTGCTGGACTGCTCTGAGATATATTTGAGACTAAGCTTGCGGTCCTATTCCAAGATACTGGATCCACAGACGCTCCTCATATCTAGGCCTTACTGAGCCAAGCTGAAAATGTGTGCTGGTAATTTAAAGTACTTGAAGTGCTTTACAGAGTAATTAGCTTAATGAGAAGAGTGGAGATAAATGAAGCAGCATGTGTGTGCTCGGTTATAGCTCGAACATAAAGAAAAATCACACACTGAAGGATGGGGACACAGGTACACCTTCTGTAAGAAGCCTGCTGTATGTTTATCTTGACAATAGGGGGATGTTATAAACTAAGGGAAATTAATCTTACGAGCAGAAAAAAGCAACTTGTGCACATTCAAGCTCGTCTTTCATTTTGCCATGCATTGTGAGGTTAGTCACGAACCTGGAAATATGTGACTTTTCTATGCTTTTTTCCAGAGAGGGCTTTGGGGAGCAGTGCACGGGTGTAACTCTTTACAGTGAAGTGAAACTAAAGAATTTCAGTCTCCAAGTCTTCTGCCCCATGCACAGGTACCCATTACTTGTACAACTTTTGTCTTATCCTGATGGTCTTTGGGAATTTGTTATAACTGCTCAGAAGAACAAAGCAGTTTGAGTGCGTACCAGTGGCTTTGTGGTGTTCCCCTATAAATATTTACATTGAAATATTCATCTGAAGAATGTGAGATAGCAATACCTTATGTGAGGTTTGCATCTTCTTTCTTCCCTTCCCTGGGAAACAGGAAATTTCCTCACTGCAAGGAAAAATGGAAAGCTGTCTCCCATCAGGTGTGGGATTTTGGGCTGGTGTGGTCGATGCTGGCATAATCTTCAGTGCTCTCCCCATGTCACATGGCCAAAATCACTGGAGCTACTGCACTCCATGGGCTACAGGTTCCTGCTGGAGTGGTCAGCGTGAGCGTGATCTAATGGTGACTGTACCTCGCCAGTTCTGAAGAGCAAGTAGTTTGCATGATGTCATTAAAAGGAACTTTTTTTTAATGAATCAAGTGGTCAGAGAAATCTCTTGCATGAGTCAGCCCATGATACACTGGTTCGGTGAAATGTCTTGAGTGGCTTTGTACACCCAGGACGTGGCGAGTGCTGCACTGGTACTGGCTGGGGGACCCTGCAAACGCTGGGCTGCATCTCACGGCTTAGCTTTGTTTGTGGGTACTGGCCTGTCAGAGGAAGGACTGTGCCTAAATAACACTGAAATGAGCCGACGGGCATTGCGGGGAGGTGATCACAGTCTTCAGGTCTACGTTATCTTCATTTTGCTTATTGTGTTTTCAGCATTTTAGAAAAGTTCATCTTTCAGGTCTCCAGTACACAATAAGATATTTAATAATTTAACCAGAAGTTCAAATGAGGTCTAGAAATGAAAGTAGTCTGGATTCTAAGGGGAAAACTCGGTGTCTCCAGACAATATCAATATCAGCTCTTTAAAGCCGAGCTGGCTCTTGGCTGCACAGGTGACCTTGGGGCATCCCTGCAGCTCTGAGTCAGCGGGGAGGCTTTGGATTCCTCTTTGGGTTGCTTCTGGAGCTTTCGCTGGGCAGCAAAAATGCCAAAACCTTGTAGTTTAATGAAGTTGTTGTTCTGCAAAGAATGAGTTAGATGAGTTAGCTTTCAAAATATGTGCTTGTTCCTCTTCTGACCTAAAATGTCTATTTTTTGTTCCCTGATGTCACGGGGCCAAACTTTCTCTCTTCATTGACTTTAGAAAAAAGGCTGTGGTTATGATACTGTGTTGGCTGCATTGAGGATTGTATAATTAGCATCTGAAAGCATTGCTTAATAGCTTGTCGTCATAAATTTATTTTCCCTTCTTCTGGAAAAAAGTGTCGATATATTTTAAGCATTTAACTGTTCCTGCTGATTTTTTTGCTTCCTTTTATGACATAAAAATTCAGTTTGCTGGTTCATTTTGAGCCTGACTGGAAGGGTAAGTCTGTTTATTTTGGCAGCTTAGTTGTAGATCGGCCAAGAGGAAAATGAAAAACTGTAGCCTGTAGGCATTCTGTGTGTGCTTATCTAAGTACTGCTGCAGCAGGGATAACCATCTGTCTCATAGTGGAGATCCACTCTGTGCAGGAAAAAAGATTGGGGAGAAGCCTCACTTGTTTATATTTTCTTTTTGTTTGTTTTTTACTGTCTCAATTATGCACGGCATCTCGAATGTGACAGGTCTGTTGCCAGTATTGGCAGTGGCATAGACACACCTACAAACCGTAAGCTGAGGGTATGGTCTGAAGTACTTGTGTGACAGAAGTTTAAATCAGCATATTCTTCTCCTGATGTTTTGAAGATAACTTGAGACTGTATATCTTCTGTCTGAGTATTAATCTAGCAGTGAATCAGAAAACAGTAATTTATGTAGGTTCCTTTTTTGGTGTTATAATTCAAAAAAGGGCATGCATTCCAACAGATGGGGCACCGCGGGCTGGTACCCTCAAGGCTCTGCTCTCCGGTCGCAGTTAAGGACGGCCGGTGGCGGGTGCATTGCTGTGGTCCCAAACATCTCGCTAATTTTATCAGTCCTGTCGATACCCGGACGGGCCATGTGAAGGATGCGGGGGGAGCCCTGCTGCCACCACTGCCTCTGTAAAACACCTCAGCTGGAGCGTCCTCTGCACCCTGCTTTTCTGTGGGTGACGCACGTGCCATCAGTGGTCACCAAGGTGTAGAGCTTTGCACTGGGGAGCTGGCAGGTAAGTTAGGGACGGCTGATTCCTGCCTGAATAGGATTTGTAACGCCTGGACCGTGCAGTACGCTACCATACTGATGTGAGATACTGAACAGCTTTATTTTACAAACCCTGTGGTGCTCACTCTTAATTTGCTTTTACGAAGTGCAGGGAAATAGAGCATTGTAATCTGTTTCACATTAAAACATTTTTAAGATCTGTATTTATGAACTTTCCAACAAGTTTTATCACTTTGTGTTCTGCTTCATGCTGTTTATTCCCAGAGAATGTAGGATTTTTTTTTTAACAAGGGATGATAAACATGCAAAATCCTGATTTGTTAGGAGTCAGTAACAGTTCAAATAGTATTGCTCTTCTGCTTAAAAAATAGATGATACTAGTGAGGTAGGGAGAAGAAACTAGATTGAAAAAGTGAAGGACCTATCTGGTTTGGTTTGTGGGATTTTTGTGTGTATTTTTTTTAATCCTCCTTGCTAAAAAGCATCTATCCTATAGTCTGAGGCCTTGGGTATTGTTTTATTTGTGAAAGAACTGACATAAAATTATTCTTTCGGTTCTTCTAATCATACAAGTACACTAAAGCTTAATAAAATTCTTCCTTGTGTATCTGAGAGAAAAAAAAAGTATTCTTTTATAGGAAGGCTGGTGGCTGCAGCTCTGGTGGATTAGCAGATGAGAAGCTTATTCCAGAGAAACATCTCTTTCAGGAAAATTACTTTGACAGAAAACTCTAATTCATGTGACCAGAATTCACATGCTTTAAAAGTAATTAGGGTGACTGGCTTCAGTTAAAAATAAATACATAAACCAAATCCAACAGTAGATTTGGCTTTTGCTCGGCAGCCTTTCCCCTGACCATGGGTTCTTCCTGCTGCTGGGGGGGAGTGGGGTAAACGTGGGGGAGAAGGAGTTGCTGGTGGGGGGTGAGAAGCCTTCATTGCTGGGAAAACCAAAGCATCCCTCTCCTTTTAGCTAGAGCTCTTCCAGGAGCCGGAGCCGTGAGCAGCGGGCAGCCTCACTCGGAGGTGCCGTGCCTCGTGGCCGTGCTGCGGGGAGGCTGCGGGTTGGTAGGCATCAGCCTGGAGCTGCATGGTTTAACACATCGGCTCGTAAGGAACAGTGCAAGAGGGCGTTAAGGTATCGAATGCCGCTGGCAGCAGGTGGCTGCGTGCCAGATCCGCCGCTGCTGGCATCACCTGCAGGACATGCCTGCAGCTGGAACCCGGTGGTCCCCACCATGGGGCGGAGGAGGCTGAACTGGCAGTGCAATTCCCCAGTTCCCGTACTGGAAGAAAGCCTCAGTATTTTCTTGATGTGTCTTTAAATTGTTAAAAAGTCTTTGAGGGGGAGATGGATAAAAGCCTCTCGGAGAAGTGATGCTTTTGATGGTCTTTTCTTTGTGGCCAATACGCAGCACTGAGCATCATTTTCCCTCCCTTCTTTTTGTCCTAATAACAAATTCAAATTGTGGTTTTAATGCCGTTCGCTACCATAAGTCGTGTGCCTGAGGCAGCACCTTTCCACTGACTCATGTTTTTCTGCTCTTAATGTTTTTGCGGGGGGAGCGAAGGAGGCTTTTGTGCCAGCCTGGGTGGACCTGACTGAAGGAAAAACAGTTTTGCTATATCTTATTTGGGACTAACCCTAATTGTATTTCCTTACGCTGCAGAAGAGCATTTCTCTCTCTCCTGCCTCTGATCCTATTGCAATAGAAACCCCAGGTTGTGATTAAATAAAAGCAAAATCTGTCTGTGGTGTTTGATCCATGTGTGCCGTGGCGACAGCTGGATGGGGTGGGAGCTTCCATGTGTGTGCTTTCTTATAAAAGTTCAGAAGAAATCAATTTGCAGAATCAGGATGACTCCCAGTGCAGAATTCACGTGTAAACCAGGCCTGCTGCCGTGGTTAATTAGCGCGGGGCAGGAGGGAGGCGAGGTGGCGCGGGCACCTCGAGCAGCTGTGCTCCTGGAGCATCATCATCATCCTGCCCTGTCCACGCCTGGGGCATCCTGGTGCTGGAGCCCTCTGGGCACCCAGGCCGGTGGTGAGGGGTGTCCCCAGGGCTCCCTATGGGCAGGTTTGCTCTGCAGGTGGTGCAGGCGCACAGTGGGTGCTCCCCCCGGCTGAGCCTGGCTGGCGATGCCCGAGCCTTGCCTGGGGAGGAATGCGTCCAGCAGATTTCCCCCAAAGGAAACATGAGGAAAACATCTTGTTTTAAGAGAGATATTTAATATGTTTTTCATATTTGGAAAGCAGTTAATGTCTGGGAATGTCCTTTTGCTCCCTGGCCAGCACGATTAATACTACTTTTGATCTTTCTTTAAAAAAAATTTAGATTAAAAGTGATTTATCTGCAACAAAAGCAACAGCAATTACTTACTCTGTATTAATGTTTAAAGTTGCTTTCTTTTAAACATTATTTTTGGGAGGGTAAAAGTTCTTAAAAATAAACATGGTTCAAATTATTTTTAGATTAAAATACTTTATGGAAGGAGAGCTGAATTTTAGCGTTTGAGCAGTAAATGGGGAAGTCAAGACTTCAGGGAAAACCCAGATGTAGAAAGGCTGAGCAAAAATGAGCTTTCAGCTGACCCAAGCTAATTGCACAGGGTGCCTAATGAGGACGCTTCCCTTGTTGTGCCCAGGCGGGTTTGCTTGCTGCCTTGCTGTGCTGCCAGCCCTGTGCTGGGGCCCGGCGGGCCGTGGGCCGTGCCGCGGGGCGATGTGCTGGCAGAGGTTAGGCACAGGGCTTCACCAAAGCGGGTGGGATGCACCTGGCCATCGCACGTGGGGAAGCCTTGCCTGTTCAGCTGGTTTTGTAAAGTGTCGATAAAAGCGTTCCTCAGCAGTGCGTCATCAATATATTACAATAAATCCATGCTCAAATAATTCGATGTCCTTGAAAGTGCATCAGAATTATTTTTGTAGTTTTCTTGCCTGTGAAGCTGAAAGCGTAGCCTGCCTGGTCCTCAATGCCGCAGTCTGGCTGGGAGCTACGCGCCCGCTAAACACAGCTCAAGGTCGTGGGGTGGGGATTGTGGCATTCTGAACCGTATTGACTGTACCATGGTCCCTTCCAGATCCACCAGCAGGCACAGTGTCCTGAGGCCGCGAATGGCCACTCGCTGCCCCGGGGAGCGGCGGGCTGCAAACCACTCCTGCACCGAAAGCGGGTGGTGGCTGGGGCTGAGTGTCACTCACTCCGTGCGTCCGGTGGGACGGTGCTCATGCCCAGCTGCACTGGAAGGGGGAGAGAAAAGCCTGCTTTGGTTCTTTATTTTTCTCAATGTAAGTGTTTAGAGGTTAGCTCAGCTCTGCCTTTGGGAGATGTGGTAACTGGCGATCCAGCTGTCACCTGTGCAGGGGGCTTTGGATGTGTAGGTGAAAGCTGTGGCTGTGGAAGGATGGAGGCAGCAGCCGCTGTCGCTGGTCCCTTATGGGTACAGAGATTGCACCGGCTTTACAGCCAGCGAGGTTCTGGCCCAAGTTTTTCAGTTTTTGTACTAATTTTATACTTCTTTTCTGCATTTCATTTTTCATAAGTTTTTTTAGATAACAGATGATTTTTTTTGTTTGGTGGTGTTACAGTTTTATCTTTTATTTTAAGGCTAAAATGTAGCTTACAGTAATGCTGAAGAGCAGTTTTATATGGTGAATCCTGGTAGACAAGACTCTCTTTTTTTACCCAGGAGTAAGTTTTCTACACATGCATTTCCAGTATGCATTGAGGTACTTATTCAGATTGCTGTTTTTCATAATGACACAATTAAATGCCAATAGACATTTCCAGCAGCGAACAGGGACGTTTTACTGTACTGTTGGTGATACCAGGATAGGCTCAGCTCATGTGCTGAGTCACCCTGCTGCCGAGGGCTTGCAGGTGCTGGTGATGCAGACACCTTCATTAGGCACCTGAGTTACACAGGATGGGTCTGCCTTCAGACAGTGACCTTTATGAATGCTTCTGGATAATTATAAACTGAAGCATTTTATGTAAACAGGCCTCACTTAATGCAAATTGCATTTAATTTAAAACTGCAATCACATGTGAATTTGACTGCAGGAGAAAATGTGATTTTTAGGGAAATAAAACTTAATTACATTGAAGTAATATTTCAACCTCTTTCACATCAAGCTCTGATCAGTAAATGCTTGATCTTTGGAAAATCTTAACAAAACTATCTTGTGATCTGTATGTCCCACCAATGAGGCAAAACGCAGTGCCAAAATTTTCTGTTATTACTATGTGACATCTTCAGATTTAGTTAAAAACCAGATACATTCCACAGATGTGATGCGTAGGAAAGTGGGTATAAACTGCCCAGGGTTGCACGTTACGGCCAGCCCAGTGCAGGCAGCCAGCAGGAGCTCTGGCTGGGGCGCTCGGGGGCTGCGTGGCCGGTTGGGTACAAACCCATCCCCAGCTGCAGTGCAAAGGGTGGTCAGCAGTTCAGGTGGGGAAATCTGCCACTGCTCTCCCCGTTCTCGTGCCCATACCGTTGGCATGAGCGTGTTTTTCTTGTACCACCTGCACGGGAGTCCAGAGACCAGGAGTGTCTCCCAGGCAGGCAAAGGCAGCGAAGGTCCAGCTGGGCAGTGAGCAGAGCCCTGCGGACTGGGGTGCATTGAGTTTGGATCTTTGCTTTTTCTTCTAATGGCTTTCTGCCTCTGGCCATGCCATATCTAATTAATAATAACATATTAAAAAACAGGACTAACGTATTGAGTCCATAATGCATGAATAAGCTAAAAGGATAACCCCAAGTTACTTCTTCCTTATGTATGAAAACAGAACTGAGTTTTTCATTTTGTATTAAGACCTTTCTGGTATGATAGCGCGTTCTGTCCCACATACATGATTTTCAAAGGAAACATGGTTTATCCTTCTCATTTGATTAAAAGTCTGGGATGAGTAACAGAGAATTCCTTTTACTGATGCCTTCCATTATGGTCCTACAGAAGCCATTTAGGTGGAATTATTGCAATGGTCTGATTGTCGCGCAAAATCGTCCATGTTGTTCTCAGCCTTAAAAGCCTGAAGGGATGTGTGTCCACCCCAGCTGGGACAGAGACACCTGAAAGTGGTTCTGCAGGACTCGTGTGTGTGAAATCCTGCAAAGCAAAGTGTTCCTGCTGGCATTCTCCTGGGCATCGGCTCTTCCCCAGGGTTTGCTGGGGGATGGCGAGGTGACCATGGCTGCAGGGGGGAAGTGGGGCCAGGGCTGACCCACCTTTCCCTCCTTGGTCCTCAGGTTTGGTTCAGACTGAAGAATACAAATCGTTCAGATGTGGCTGTGCTGAAAGCTCAGTGCAGCACAAGCAGAATAAAGATTTAAACTTGAAACTGAGCTTTAGTTAATCCCTTCTACAAAAACACGCCTAAGGAGATCTTTTACATTTCTGAAGCCTGTGTGTGTTAAAGTAATGTGACTTTCCAAGAAAAGTCCATTATTTCTTGTTTTAATATATGAATGATCTTTCAGGGGTTGATACAAAACCATTATTGGTTTAATGTCTTTCAGTGTGTCAGTAACTGATATCTTGCTTTAGTTCTTTAAAGCTGAAATTTTTCTTGCCTGGTATCTGTTCAAATATTTCTTTAAATAATTCAGAGTCTGTTGGATTTCTGGATCTTAGTGTGAAAATAACATCCCTTTTAAATGCCTCCTTTGCAAACAGCCAAAAAACCCAAGACTGTTGAAGCTGGAATTTCAAATTCAGTAGATGATGTGATCATTGTTGAAGGAAGGAAGCAGAAGGCACTTTTGTGGAAAACAGGTCCAGTAGTTTTGAATATACAGATATTTCAAGCTGGAGTACTTGTGGATGAGTACTGGCATTTCAGCTTTAAAGAACTAAAACAAGCACAGGAGATCCAAGTGGAGAGAGCAAACTGGCTGCCCCTGGTTTCTTGTTCTTGGCATTAGATAGGACCCTTGTCACAGTGCTGTTGACAGCCTTGGCTGGCTGATGTGCCATTGCTAGGCTTGGGATGGACTCGCTCCCAGTTGGGGCTCTCGGGGCTTCTTCACCTCCTTAGTTATTTTGTAATACAGAAAGTGTTTTGTGCTTCATATTCCTGTTGACAACTTCACAAAAACTGGCTGCAAAATCACTCAGGGTGGTTTTGTTCTGGTTGCGTGAGCTCAGCCATGACTGAAAAAGCTTCTCGTTTCCTCTGTCATGACTGATGCAGTTCGGGTTTTTTGGTCCTATTAGCACTATAAGATGAAGGGATGTGGCCAGGCCAAGCCTATGTCATGACTCATTTCTGGGTATTGAATAGTCCATGACTCGCTTGTGCATCACTCTCTGATACCATCCTTTACCTGCAAGGCTGCTCTGTACCTCTGCTGATGCTGGTTTATTTGTCTCCTTGAAACTGCCTTGGCACAAGGTTATCCAGGATGAGCATATCGATCAGCTGCTCATTTGGATACAGGATAGGTTTTCTTGTTGTGGGTGATGTTGCATGGTGCTCTCCAAACTCGACCTCTAGGCTATGGCAGAGACATCTCCTGGTTGAATCATCTTTACTTTGTGCTATCCCCATCACATATGTGATCTCCCTGTGTGGTTAGCCCTTGTTATCAATGTGGGATTAACTAGCAGAGTGTTGTGATTAATGCGAGCGACTCCTGCAGGGTAACATTTTCTGTTTCAGGATGCTGAGAGGCTAAACCTTCATGCTCGCCCACTTTGATACAGTTGTTTGTTCTTTTCATTTTTAGTCTATAAAACATAACTCCACTCATAATGAGTTTATGCAGCTAAAACTACCCTATTCCTAAGGGGGAAGATCCTGTACCTGTCTTTGTTGCATCTGAACTTAGAGCATTATAACCAATGTCATAACCAGCACTTCAAAAATCCTTGGCGTTTAGGAACTCTTGTGCTATTTCAGAAGAAATGTTCTGCCTCCCATGCTGCTCACCCACCTGGGCTTGTTTCCGTTAGGCTAGGGGTTTCTCTCTTGTCATGTCTTTACTGCTTTGCACTCTTAATGCAAATAGGCTCAACATTTTTTGTAATCAGAAGTGCTAAGACTTTTTTTTAATTGAACCTGTACAAATATCTCCAGTACTTTACCCACATTCCAGTTTTCTGTTGAAGTCCATATCGTCATATCTGGAGTGTGAATATGATTAGGTATCAGGACAGTTCTCTGAAGAATAGTCTTTAAATTTCTGTCCTTCCTGAAGCGTCTCAAGGTTTGGCGACTCATTCCTCTGAATTTTTTTTTAAACATGTCCCCACTTTTTGGGGGCAGGGAGCCCACTCGTTCCTCCCTAGGTGCTTCGGCACCACAGATGTGACACTTGTTCTTCAAATCCATGGGGAGCTAAAAAATACATCCTCGAGAGTTCTAAGAGTTGTGAACACTGTAAATATGAGCAGCAATAGCAGAGATATAGGAAACAGATGTTGTGGCTTCTGGTTTTAAATTCAGCGACTGTTCTGCTAAAATACCTTAGACTTATTAGATACAAAAAGAGGCTACAAACCCACACAGATCTGTTGGACTTGAATGCTGCTGCCTCAGATGGTGGTGGTTACCATGCTGGCTCAAGAGCTGAAGAAACTTGAAACAGGTTGTGAAGACCCCGTTGTCTTGAATTTGGTAAAAACGTGCTATTTGTGAGTGGCAAAACGACCCAAAGGAAATGTCAATGAAATCTGCTCATCTTCCTAATTGGAATATGCTCCATTTCCAGAAAAAGGAAATGAGATCTTTTTTGGAAAGTTTGGAAACAGCTTGTTCTTAGTGGTCCATGTACAAATCCAGACCACCTGCATCTGTGTGTGCATCTCTACAGGTTCCTCTCCCAATGTGCAGGGAAGCACGAGTGCTGCAAAGAGCAAGAAGCACCTCATGGGTGGTAGGACGTGTGTGTGGTCCGTGTTGATGCCTGGGGCCGTGCTGGAATATCCATCTTGCACAACTCCTGCTTTTATTCCACCAAGGTCATTACTTTACACCCCTTAAAGCAGCCACAAGTATGTGTCCTCTGTCGTTAAGGCCAGGCTAATGTGATGTTGGAAGAACTTTTACTGTGAGGGTAGAAGGAGAAGAAAACTTTTCTTACCAGGTAATATAATTGTACAGCACCTAGGTTTGATAAGTTACAGATAGCTTTTGGGATGCTGAGTTGTGGTCCGTGCTTCGGTGATTATACGTTATGTGGCTCATCAGTGACTTTAAGAATGGTTATTGCCACTATGCTTGGGTGTGAAAATATAGCTTCTGTTGCTCACACTACCTTTCTGAAGTATCTAAACAGGTTTTTTTTCATCTGCTTTCCATTTACTGTTACATTTTGTTGTCTTTGCCATGGGCATTTAAAACTGAGATGTTCTAAAGAGCCCTGCATGAAATTTTAAAGAGACTGGACCTTTCATCTGGGCAACAGCAGGACACCAGATAGATGAACAAGAAAGAAAGAGAAATTGTTTTTGAAGCAATAGCAAAAAAAATAACAGTAGAAGCAATTATTTTATCAAAGGTTTATTTTCTTTCTTGCTTTTTAAAGACCTTTCCTCAGTTGAAGTTGGCTACCTTCTTATGTATGTTTGATTTGTAGTTTTCACAAGGTCCAAATGAAAAATGTCAGCTGGAAGATGTGTATTGTTAATGAGCAATCACAATGGCACCAGTGATTTCAGTGAATTTTGGTGCTCAGAGAATTGCAAAACTCTAGTCTTCTATCCTCAAAACAGGCACACGCTTCTCTTTCATATCTCAGTCTGTCCCTTGACTATGGACAGACCTTTTCAAAGAGTAAGGATGGATTTAGTCTTTGTTTGTCATGTTCTTGCTTGTAGTGAAATAAATTGCGTTCCTTATGATAAGGAGCTAGATTATGATCCATCAATCCCCTCTTTCAGGCCGTTAAGCAGTAATCTCCACTTACGTTGCTTTGGCTTGTGCTGGTGACCTGACTGTGAGAAGTTCAATATTGTATTGCTGGTTCCAGGTCCTTTCAACTTGCTGCCGTTTTTGATTAGTTTTCCTTCTTACTGAGTTATCTCCTGCCTGTTGCTGCTCGCCCTGCTGGGAGATGTTCCTCCTGAGGTGATGGAAGCTCCAGCTAGACCCTGCTGGTCAGCTCGGGTGGTGCTGACTTGCTCCAGACACGCAGGTGGAATAGCTTCAGCTTTAATTTTGATGGTGTTTTGGTGGGAAGGAAAATAAAATTCCTCTCTGGGTATGTTTATTGTATGAAAAGCTGGGAACAGACTGCAAATGTTGCTGGGTTCTCCTAGAAATGATTTGGAGCAGAAGGAGAACTTAAGGAGAGGGCAAAGCCACCAGCTGTGACAGCACAGAGTCGAAGGGAGGAAAGTAATATGCAGGGCTGGGACCAACAGCTTGGCTGTTCTTTACTCGGATGCTAATAAAAACACTATTCTGGAGGAGCTCTGTTGTCCAGAACATGCAGGACTTCAGGTACCGTGTTGGATGGCTTATTTAAGGATGAGGAAAACTTGGAGAAATCTAAAATACAAATAAATATATCTCATATTCCTCAATTTCAAATATATATACCTTGTATTAATTAAATAGGGCAAATGGGCAGAGGGGTTTTTGTACTGTCAGTAAATATCGAAGCTGGGATCTTGTTTGAATTAAGATGATGTCTGCTGGGTGAAAGAGATCTACAGAGATATATATGGCCAAAGCTTCCAGCAGTCCATACTGTCTTTACTGAAAAGCATATTTATATCTTCCAGACTAGTAATTAATCACTCGGTAGGATTTTTTGGGACGTGCATTCACAGAAGATCTTTTTGTACTGCCAGGAACCACAAAGCATGGGCACAATTAAAACACTGATTTAATTTATTACGTAGAGGCATGGAATGGGAATGTTTTAAGCGATGTTGACAGGCCAGGATTTCAGAACCACCTATTTTTTTTGAAATAGAAAACAAATGCTGCTCCTTACAAAAATTAAATTACATTAATAGCAGCTTTCTAATACACTACTGAGAAAGAAAATAAAGTTTTGGCATTAATTAAGATGTGAAGAAATGGTATAATTTTTAAAGAGAATACATTTCAAAGTTGTCTATTTATAAAAATAAAAGATACTGCATTTTGTTGAAATGCATTTTAAAAGCGCACAGCTCTTTTGAAAAATTAAAAATAATAGCTGAAAAATTCTTGTATTCTGATACTTTCCTCTTTAGTTAATCTTGGGAGCCTCTGCAGCCTTCACATGCTATCGATACCACTGGCGGGGACTTGCAGAAACACTTTGACCATGATCAGTCCATGGGCAGCTGGGGTTATGGGACGCTGCCTGCAGCCTCAGGTGCTGTGCAGGTACGTGCACACGGGCTGCCCTTTGGGGCAAAAAAGTAGCTGTTTGGCAATCATACATTCGTAAGACGTCATCCGTGTGTATGTCTACAGCTGCCCACTTTCATGGGGTCCCCGTGCTGTTTTACTGCGTGTGTGTTTGAAGGAGAGGGTCCTCAGCATTGGAGGACTTGGAAGGAGTGGAGCAGTCGCTTCTTTCTGTTCGGTGCAAGGAAGCGCCTGTGTGGGTTTGCAGTGTGCTGCCGCACACCGACAGCGCGCGAGGACTCCTCGCAGCTTCGGAAGCAACTCCTGATCCCAGCTAAGAGAAACATCCAAGAGGCTGGGGGGCTGATCTTGTCACCCTGGCCTGTCCTGTGCAAATGCAGAAGAGCATACAACATCCAAAGTGAAACTCGTGTCTTGCTTCTGTTGTTTGTATGTTATTTAAAGGAAGCCATTTTTCTTTATTAAAAAAAAAAAAAATCAGTAAAGCCTGATGCAGCAAAACACGTACATCCCAGCAGCAGACAAAGGCTGCTTTTTCTGCAGTAGAAGTTCCTGAGATGTTCACCAATCTCCTTCTCATGGTTATGACTTTTATTTTTGTTTCTTCCTCTGCTTCAAATATGAAACATAAAGGTCTCATCAAAGCCTAGGGTCATCAGGGAGATAAATTAATTACGGCTTTAGTGTGCTTGGATCCAAGTGGAGCGACTCAAATATTTTAAATGTAGAATGTAACTTGTGATGTTTTTGTGGTCTTGATGGTTTCAATGTTTTGGAAAATCATGTTGTACTGAAACAGCAAATGGGTTGAGGTCACAGCTCAGGGCAGGGCTGCACAGTGAGTGGTCACCAGCTTTCTGTCACTGCCATCTGTCATAAAAACCTTATTTGCTATCTGGCCTTTGGTAAACTGCGATAGTATAATCTGACTGCCATTTATCAAGAAGGTGGACAGCCCTGGATAAGAATAAATTTTTTTTTTCAAGAGTTCTTGATTGTATTTCCCCTTATTCATGGATACCTTCGCATGACGTCAGCAGTAGATGTTATCTCACACTTTTTCTGCATCTGGGGTCCATCATGCATCGTCATGCCCCACGGTCATGGAGGGGTGGCCTCGTTCGCTGCACACCGCAGGGGGCAGCCGCCACCAACACTCGGTGCATGGCCGTCTCCAGGATGGTGGCGTGGCATGGCAGTGCTGAGAAATGCCATGCTTGTCTGCTGGGGATACCTGTAGACATATGATGAGCTGTAAGGCCAGGCCTGCCTGTCTGCTCTCCATGAAGTGCCTCTCAGGGCAAGGCAGGAGTTGGATCAATGCTGTGAATTCACGGTATTTCCGTGTTGTGCATGGAATAGCAGCACTTGAATGCCTAAAGGATGCCTAGCGTTCCCGGCCTGCAGTGTTTTTTCTTTTTCTAAGAGATATTGCTCTTCCGCCTGCATATGCAAGAGAGGAGGAGACAAATTCTAGATAAGCTATTATTCAACTTTTCATTTGACATTGTGCAAGTATCCTTGTATCCAGTTTGAGAAATGCCACTCGTTTTGAAAGCTATTATCATGTGTCATCTTAGTGATCTGTGAATTAATAGAAATGCGCTTCCGTTTAAGGTCATTTGTATGACCTTAAATAAAGTCTAAAATAATTGTGTGATTGTTGCTTCGAGACATTATGATGTGCGTGTGTGTCGTGGACTGTTTCCTCTGAATTATTTGTCACTTTTAGCGTGACTACAGAGGAAATGGCTGGTGCAGTCCTTTTGCGTAGGACCTGGAGGATGCTGTGTAGGATTAGGGATGTATGATCTCTCTTTGCCACTGCAAGTGCCTCTGGAATATTGTCCATTTCTTGCACTGACACTTGGAGAAGGGTGCTGAAATGGATGCAGTGGAAATCCACAAAGGTGATTAAATAAGTGGAAAATTTATCTTATGGTGACAGATAAAAAAAAATAAAATCAAGTCTCTTATGTTATCAAAAAGGCACTTAAGAGGTGACTTGAACATGGTCAATAAGTGCCTACACAAGCAAAAGATATTTGAGAATAGAGAGCTCTTCAAAGTAGCAGAAAAAAAGCATAATGAGATTTAGTGAATTGAATTAAAGGTAGACAAAAATTTGACTAGAAATAACGTACGTGTTAATCAGGCAAGGTGATTAATCACTGGAACAGCTTAATGGCCATTATGGTGGATATTTTAAAATTGAGATTGGATGATTTTCCAAAAGCTGCAGTTCAAGTGCGACTATTGAGCTTTAAACTGGAAGTATAACAGAAAATTCCAGTGGCCTATATTATGCAAAGTGTCAGATCAAATCATCACACTACCTAGAGTCCTATAAATTAACGAGGCACTTTTGTTTCTGAATAAACACAACCTCTAATAATTTCCTGTTTCTTGAATAATTCAGCAGTCCTACCATTGAGTGGTTTTGATATGACGTTTTATTCCATCACCGTGAGTTTCTTCAGTAATGATCCAAAGTATAGAAAATAAATTATAATGTAAGGAGCTGTCAGAAAAATGTATTAAAAAAATCCTTGCTGTTTCTGCCTTTTTGTGTATCCCTATCCGTTCTTCTCTTAAATCTCCCGTGCTTTACACGACTGTGGCGCCCCGTGTCAAACATGGTGTTATGCAAGGCTGGAGTGACAATTCCAGCTTTAATTTTGTTGCCTTTTGTGAATGTCACAACATTAACGTTGTCTGTTTTATTATTTGGTATTTACCGTGTCTATGTATGTATGTCATATTAGTTTAATGATAGAGAGCAATGATGGGATAAACTGCAAGGAACTGAGCGAAGTGACAAAGGAGATAAAGGGTTTTCATTTTAATAAACTGCATGCTAACACGTACTGTTAAAAAAAATACTCCTCTCGCTGAAATATGATGCAATACAGAGTGAATACAATGAAATATGGTCACAAAGATATAACACCAAAGAGTGGCTGGACTGTCATCCTCAATCAGAGGCATACCTTTTGGAAATGACTTTGAAGGTTATCTTGGAATAGCTTTCCAAATTGACTTTACATTTCAAGTGCAGAGGAATTGATGGATGGATAGAGAGGTAGTCAAGGAAATTAAATGTGGGTGACCATCTGCATGAGCAGAGATTTTTATACAGGCTAACACCTGACCTATTTATTTTTATCATAAAGTGATTACATATTGTGCCCAGAGTTCTGTAACGATGATAAACACCGCAAAGCTTTGTCTCTTCCAAACAAGATCTCCATCAGTCTGGTCCTATAAACAAGATTCACCTGCTGAGAAATTACTCCATTAGAAGATACGTTTTCAAAGATGCTCAGAAAGCAGGATGCCAATCTCCATCGGGGCGGTGGTGCTAGTCAGCCTAACTCCTGTTATTCATGAGGGGAAATGAGTCACGTTATTTGATCTCCAGCATACTTGTTTTCCTCAAGTAGGTCTTGCCAAAATGCCTTTGCTTTAGGACACGCTTCCATTTGGGATCCACATGGCACTAACCATCTTGGCCAACACACTGGTGGTACAGTTCATTTTGGGTGAAATGGGAGGTCTTTGTTTCCACAGATGACTGGTGAGAATGGGATCAGCAAAGGGGTTGCTGTTGCGTCCCTCCTTGTGGTTCTCAGGGTTGCCAGACATGCAGAACTCGAGTTATCCTGTCTGTGTTGCTGGATGTAATCCAGCTGTGCAAATCCCGAGCTCAGGGGAGAAACGATGGGGTCTGGTAGGGGACCCTGCAGCGGCAGGGCTTTGTGCATGGCTGCAGTGGTGGGGCAGTCCTCAATGCCCGTCTGTGGACTTGCTATGGCACGCTCTCGCCCGCACACCACGCTGCCCTCTCCCCACACAAAGTGTCGCGATATGTTTCTCCATTAAATTTGAAAAATAACAGACTCCTAATTCTCTTTAATACCTACAGAAAATGTCAGTAGTGTTTGTCTAGGTTGGTGCTTTCTCTTATTTGAGATTACTATGTATACGTATGAGACAATTTATTCAGATACTCTTTGCTTTGCTTGCTTGTATTTTTTTCCTCTCCCCTTTCTTATATTTATTTCTTCTCCTCTTTCTCAGATTTTCCTGTTTACTTTCTGGTTCCTTTACTTTTGTACATGATTATATTTTAAGCACGCACAAACCCATGTAACCAAGCCTATGTCTTTTGTGACAGAAGATCTAACTGTATTTTGTTCAGATATTTTTCTTTTCATAGTCTGTTTATTTTCTGCCCAAACAATGACCCGCGTAGATGAGAACCCCACTTCCGCTCATTTGCAGCCTGCTGACGTGCCTCCCATGTTTAACCTGCTCGGGTCCTCCTACATGAACACATTTATTGAAATAGTTGAATTAAAGCCTAATGCGGAGTGTGTGTTCGTGTATGTTAAATGCAATATTACCACCACCTCGCTAGTGCTGTGCTGAATGCGTCTTTTTCTCCCTGTCCCTTTGTCTCCCCCTTCCCAGCCAATCTCCAGCATTGCTGTTCAGCTCCCCGTTTCAGCCCCAGCCTGGTCCTCCCCGGCGCTGAGGTGAGACCAGGCTTGTTGAAGTAAGCGGGGGAGGCTCGTGGTGATCTTGGCTGCCCAGAGATTTCACACGGGAAATGCTGGAGTTCATCAAGAAGAAAATAACCAAAGGCCGCGATAGCACTGCCTTTGCAGTGACAGCATAGCCCGATCTGATAGGAAGGAATGAATGGGCGAAGTAATGACACTTTAATTTCCAGATCTTTTGAATGTGTTAGAAATAATAAAGAGGAAAATTTTTTTAAACTATAAAAATAATTGAGTTTTCAGAGCAAATTTGTCTGCAATTTAAGGCTATTTAAAGTAACATGTACAGAGATCTTTTCACTGGACTTTTTCATTTAGGAACTGACCAGATATGTTTTAAAAAAATGTACTAGAAACCACAAACAGATTTTCAAACCTGTTCTAGGACAAGTAAAATTTCGTTGTGATTTACAGGATTCCTAGGGGGAATACTTCACAGCGCAAGTCTCTGTTTCTTGTGGGACTTAGAGAGGCATTTGTTATATGTGTGTCCGTATTTTAAGAAGCAGGTATTATTCCATGTACCGGTACCAAATAGTTTTGTCCCAAAATGGGAAGAGTTTTATTGCGCTGCTGATGTCAGGGTCAGGAGGCCAGGGGACACCTGTTTGTTTGGCTCTCGGTAAGAACTCCATCCGTTGACATCTTTCTAGATTTATTCACACACTGGAAATTGCAGATGACAGTTTCTCTGACTTTCTTTTGAGATTCATGTTTGCAAAGTTTTTTTTCTTAATGAGCTGTTAATTCATAACAGTATTCACTAGCGATATAAAATAGAAGTCTGCTGCTTTCCAAGCTGGTTTGCATTGTGCTGTAGTTTGCCATTTTTAAAAGAAAAGGATTTATTTCTTCCTGAGGTTTCTTTCTTAGATCTCAGAATTTCCTAAGAAGAATTTTTTAAAACTTGTTTGTGGTTAATATTTGCACAAATGTGTGCAACATCTGACTGTAAGTAATTGCGTGTGCATCGTTGCATTTTTGCAAGTGTATTATCTTAAATATAAAACCCCACATCCGCATCCTTTCAGCGCCTACAACGGTGTTCACCGTATTGGTCCAGGTACAGCACAGCTTCCTTCTGCTCCTATCTTGACTCGCTCTAAAAACTCCTGGATGCTCTGATGCATAAACTCACCAATGCAGAAAGCTTGCATCTGAACCATCTGTTGGTGTGAAATGGTGCAACTAGCTAAATTTATAACATCATCTTGTCAATATTGTTATGCACTTGCATTCTTATGTGCATGTGATTTCAAACAGAGGGGGGTGATGGTGGGAGCACACACCGTTTCATTTCACTGTAGGCACTCTTGCAAGCTTTCTGGTGCACGTGCAGGCTCGAGGCAGCATGAGGGTGATTACAATGACTTTTAATTCCTTGGCAAGTTGAGAGGCTGCACAAAAAGCAAGGCTTTCCCTCCTTGGTGGATTTAATGGAAGTTTTGGGTACGATATGATGGGCTTTGGAAGACTATAGGAACCAAAAGAAGTACAGTGGAATATTGATAGCTTCTCAACACGAGAGGTGCACGACAGAGTTAAAGCTGGCAGTGTGTTATCCAGAGTGCTGAGGGTAAATCCGAGTGCTGGCCCTTTCATGTTGATTTGTCTGAGTTTTAGAGATTTAAGTGATTTTACACAAAAATTACATGTGACTTTAAAGCAAGCTCAAAGGTTTGCTTTTGCACTGCTGGTAATTCAACATCTTCAGCTTGCGCACAAGCAGGATTAAGCACAGAGTGAACAGACTGTATGAGAGCTGAAGTGCACGAGTACCTGCAGCTGCGTTCGGTTCTGGGTACGGGTTCTGGGTCTGGCAGACACCTGTGTTGCTCTTGCAGCCAGTGTTAATTGTAAAATCTCAGCTTTGAAAAGTGGGATGGGAGAAAGCAGGAACGGGTTTGGAAAGCTGGCGGGCAGGGAGAAGCAGCGGGCAGCCCGAGCCGGCCGGAGGTGGGAGGCAGCCCCGTTACGCTGCGCAGATGATGTTCAGTAAAACGGGGAGAGGTTGTGAAGAGCCATGAAAGCGAAGAGAAGGAGCTTGTGTCTGAGGAGGGGAGAAGAGGTGGCTAATGGAGGGATGTGGAGATGTGTGATACGCTCCAGGTGATGGATGGGGAAATTATCTTTGCAGTAACACTCCAGACAGGCTGCGAACAGAGCAAGAGTGCATTTGTCAAGGACAGAGAAGAGGATGCTGCGGTAATTGAGAAATGTCTCTCTTCTTAAGACTAGGAATCTAAGGCAGTACTCCCCTTGAAATTCACTCTGGCTGTGTGGGATGCCCCTTCCTTCCAAAGTACTCAGGTTTTGTCCCATAAAAATATACAAGGTTTAATTATAAATGGCAGTATATGTCCCTTACCTTTTGTTTGCTTTGAAGACATGCTGTATCCAGACTGGGATGTTGTGGTCCTCTGGAGACTCACATGGTGATTTTTGGTTTTGTGTATTTTGTTACTGTAGGAGTAAAGTGGACTATTATTATTTGCCGCTGCAAATATTCAAACATTCGACACCTGGCAAAGTCTGGCAAAATACACGAGGAGAATGAGCGCTGCCAGTCGCTCTCTGTAGTCAGGTACAGCGAAGAGCCATCGTGCCTAATCTTTCAGTTTTTCTGCTCAAACATTTTAATTCATTTTGCTTCTGAGCAATACTAAGCATATAAATAATTTCACAAAGTAGGTTCTTCAGCAGCGTAGAAATAAAATTGAAATGAAAAATTATCACTCAAAGAAAGCACTGATTCGGTAACTGTATGCAGGGCCAAGCTGTAGCTGATAGGAGAGTGTGTGGGATGAATGCTTGGTGATGGAGGCTTGGAGATCACATTCTTATTGCTCACACCAGTGCCTAAAAAAGAAGCAGCTGATCACATCAGTAGGGAACGCCAGGATGCCGCAATCAGCGCACGTGCAGCAGGTGCCCGAGCCAGCCTCTGTCACCAGCTCCGTTTTTGTAGCAGCTGGAAAATGAGTAACAGCGAAGCTGCGGCTGTGCCTTCAGGGCACCGCTGCCGTCGCCGCTGGGAGGGTACCCGCGTCCCCTGGGTACACAAAAACGGGGAGGGGGGGAGCGTGTGTTCAGACATCAAAGATGAATATAAATAGGAAAGAAGCCAGAGATAAAAAAGACCATAAGGCTGAAACAGTCCACAGAGATATTACATGTTTATAGCAGGGTCTGTGGGAATAATGGGTGTTTATAAATGAGTTCAAGGGGATAATGTGTATTGAAATATGAGTCCGGAGGGAGAGTACGTATTCAAAAACTATCTACTGTATATAGCATAATAATCCCAGTATTTCATAAACTCGTAGGAAAGTATTAAATAAAAATAAATTACAAATGTCTGTGGCTTGATTGCAAATCATTTCAGAGAAAAGGGGAAAAAAAAAAACCCCTTTGCAAAATGTGGAAACCATCTTGTGTTAAACAGCACCAGAAAAAAAAAAATTATAATTGTAAAAAGTAAATGTCAGTTATAGTTATTACAGTGGCCATGTTGTTTCCAATAACAATTTGGCATTTTATTTAGTCTGTAACAATCTACAATTTAAATTTAAAATAAAGATTTTTCTTTTATTTCCCTCTGAAGTTGTGTGCCAAGCACAGCAGAGCAGAATGTAACATCTGTTGATGATTAAAACAAGCTTTCCTATGGGCCCTGAATACAAAGTAAACATGGATTTTATCCATAGTCAACAGCATTTACAAATGTAAAGGGAGGAAGCTACTGAGTTTTTGAAGAATGAGCTGCGAGAGAGGAAATATAAGTATGGGGACGGCAGATGGCGATAATTAGTTCCATATCGTGAAAGGCTTCTATTAAAAAATAAAGAAGACAGAGTCCTGTATTATGCTGCTGTTTTATTAAAGCGCCCTTTATTTGCCATTACTCCCCCCTTGGTTGAGCAGTACCTTTACTTGCTGGCCCGGTCTGAAATGGGTGAGTGCAGCTGGTGCCCGGGGATGCTGGCGGCTGGCAGTCAGCACGGCCGCTCCACACAGATATTTTCCTAGCTTTCCCCCACATAGTGCTATAAATGCTTTGCTGGCAGTAGGCAAAATTTGGGAGGAATTTATTACGTGGACCTATAGGCTAGTAATCTTGCATTTTATTCTGTTTTAATTTAGATTTAGGGCCTAGTGTATCAAAGGGTAAAGGCTACTGTACCTCGGTGGTGCCCCTTGTCTCCAACTTTTGCCCTGTCTAATCATGCGTCGCGTGATTCCCACCTCCGTGTTCAGCTGTCGTCACTAAAGAGCTACTGCGTTTTATCTCTTACCAAGACAAAATGCTTTTTTGTGCTTCTAGTCTGTATGTTGCTTGTATGGGCTATCTGCGTTCGTAACGTTACTCAGTTGCACCGTATTAAAGAACTAATTATTACTGCAGGAACAGTTTCGTTTCTCAGGGCTTCACTCAGCCTGTTTGCCTCATTTTGTCTTGCTTTGATTCCCCCCCCCCCCCCCCCCCCCCCCCCAGTTATACTTAATGTAGAGTACATTAAGTGAATCATCAAGATGAAATTCCGATTTGCTGAGATTTACCTGCTTGCCAGAGAGAGGACAAACCTCCAGCTCCTAGGGCCTGGGCCAGCCCCAAGCTTGCACAAGTTTGACTCTTTTCTCAAATCTGGGCTGTTTTCAGTTTGCAACAAAAGCCATTTTTTTTCTTTTTTTTTTTTTTTCTTTCCCCCTGAAACTATTTTGTAGCGTTCCGGTTCATATGTTATTTTGGAATTCATTTCAGTTTTTAATTGCAATTTCTTCTTTCCTCACTTCCGTCCTCCTTCAATTTTCTTTCCAACTGGAAGCTGTTATAACTGAGCTCTCAGCGCAGGCACCCGTGGAAGCGCCTTTGTAGCCCTACACAAACACACCAAGTGTTAATCTGGCGCTCGCTCTTTTTTTTCCCTCTTTTTTTCTCCTTCCGTCATTTTATAATTATCCAAGGTGGTAACAGCTCTTAAGAGCCTCGTCTGTCACCCTGGAACCAAATGCTTTTCATTGAAAATTAAGGAGAGGCTTCAAAAGTTTAAGTTCTTTCAGCAGTGAAACATAACAGTCCTCCAGTAGAAAGAGTATTTTGATGATGGATCCCATTACACTGAGTAATGTAGGATGTAAGTATGCTTTTGTGGTTAGGAGGAAACATAAAGACTGGAGGCTTGTGCTTGCTTTCACAGACGTGCGAGGCTGGCTGGGAGCGCTGCCTCGCCTGGAGAAGGCACCGTGCGAATTGCAGGGGCTTTGTCGAGGTGTGCAGAGCCCACGCGCACCCCACACGAATCCCACCCGGCAGCAAAGGCGTTGTGTGAGCAGGGCTGCTGGCCCCGCCGTTCTCCCAGGTGTTAATGAAACCGTCTCCTTAAGTGCTGTATCTGGACCGCTGTTAACTATTGCAGGAACAGCAAGAGGGTGCTGAGCAAGGAGGTGGTTATTACTGGATTGAAAAGGAGGCAATTTGTCGTGATGATATAAAAAACATGCATTAAATTTAAAATGCAAAAAGAAAAACTGCATGGAATTCAAAATGACTTTTAAATTGCTGAAAGAATGTACGGGAAGAGTTTCAGGCAAAATAAAACTAGATCAAACCAAAATAAGCATCCAGATCTGCTGAGACATATGTTTTCTGCAGAGTTCCCTAAACTCATAGCTTTAGCTAAGTCTTCAGGTAACAGATATTATACTTAAATGTCCAACTTCAAAGAGAAACGACTGCAGAAGCAGCCTTGCTTTTATTTTTAATTAAAAATTTGAAAGCATTACCTGAGTGGACCCCAAAAAGTTAAAAAGCAAAAGGCAAATAAAATGTTATGTCTTTCAACTTCAAAGACATTAAATCTTAAAATTGCTGGATCCCGTTATCTTGGGGTTTTTGTACATGTTTGTGGGTGGGTGTCCTGCATCAGGCTGGTGCTGACAGGGATGGGTGAAGTGGTGGAGACTGCAGAGGTGTCCATGGCGGAGGGGACTTGTCGGGGACGTGCTGGGGGTGGCGGAGGTTCCTGCCTCATCTGTAGGGCTCATACCAGCTCCTTCGGGAGCCGGATCCCAGCCCTTCCCCTTTAGGACCCATGTAAGAGGAGCGCCCAGTGCCCTCTTGCACTTCGGCAATTAGTCATTAATCGTGCTCCGTGACTGTGTGTGTGGTACCACCATAGCTGTAGCTGGCCAGTTTGCAGCAGTATGGTAGTTAATTTCACAGAAGACCCAGCCCGCCCTGCTTCCTACATCACGCTGTGTAGCATTTCCCTAAAGCAGTTTGTATATGACACTTAAATAATTTACAAATAGACAACTGATGTTTGAGCAGATGCCACGGAAGTGCAGCGGTTTGAATGACTTTATGACCTTGCTGCATCAGAAAACGCTCTGCCTCTTAAAAGAAAAAACACCCCAAACCCACCCAAAACCCAACCTTTGTTGTCTCTTCTCTCCCCTCCTGGAAGGGCAAGGTGAGCGGTGGTACCCAGCACTTGGTGTTTGCAGGGACCTTGGCCTCATCCCAACTTTCACTGTTTTCCAGGCAATAATGGCTTTGGAGGCCCAGAGGAGTATTGGAGCCCTTCCAGCAGATGATTATACTTCATCTGCTGGCCCCATAAGTGAGGCTGCTGGAGAGCTGAGTGCCAGCCCAGACCTCTCCATCATGTTATGGAGTGCTACCAGAAGGCCACCAGACTAGCTCTGTCTTTCCTTTTAAATAAGCAGCTTAATCATTCTCTGCTTGTAATTAAAATTTTGAGTTGGTCACATGTGTTGTAAATCTGCGCATGGAGAACCTATTTAGCTAATAAAAATTAGCCTGAAGTTGTGTTTACCTGAGCAACTGGAAACTAAACTCTCTGGATCTATCAGCTCCGCTCTCCTATGAGCCCCTGTTCCTCAGGAAGCTCATGCAGAAGCTAGCCAAGGGCCAGCCTCAATCTCCTTTAATAAAAGCCATTATTTCAGCTTCTGCGCAATTTGGAGTCCAGCCATAACGTAGGATGGGAACACCTTGTAACACTTACAGATGATCTCCTGCTTTCAGTGGACCGAGGCCAAACTTCCATTTAGCTTTCTTATTTTCTCCACAGAATTGGACATGGTGGCTTGTGAAGCATTTCTGGTCGGAGGGGTAGCAGATGCGATAGCGCTGGCTGTAAGGACTGCCTCCACCAGCACATGCTTACTTTGTGGGGGTGGTTTTCTTACTGCCCTTAGCCATCTTGCCTGGGCTGCAAGAACTGATAAGATAACATGGACCTATGTGCCAACACTGTAATAATACTCAGGTTTGCCTACATTTTGTCATGCGTTTCTGTTGGTGGTGTGACCCAGTACTCCAAGGTCTACTTGAGAAGATCAACTCAAGTGAAGGTGGGGCTTGTTGCCCTCAGACCAACAGGAAGTAGCGTGTTGTGGCAGTGAGGGTCTAGGCGGGACTTGTGCCCTCCTTATAGATGGGCATCTTATTACTTTCTGCTGAGGATTGACGTCAGGTTAAGTAACCTATAGTCGCAAGTCTTGCTTGCTCTGTGTGAGTGTGGATATAATCTTCACACTCTTCCAGTGTTCTGCAATTTCCCCAGTATGTTAACTTTTTTCAGTTCATATTGATAGATTGGTGATCTCTCCTGGCAACTCTTTTACCACTTAGTGGCACAAGGCATCCAGAGGCCATCAAATTTTATATTGTTTAATACTCCCCGTGGATAGAAATAGACTCAGACTAGTTTGTTGTTTTCATCTGATTTGAGTATGCTGTCTCTGTCTTTCCTAACAAAATGTTTATCGATCAGTTCTGCCCTGTCTGTATCCTTATTAATAATATAATAATCTCAACTGAATGATAAACCAGTTCAGTTCTTGGAATTTCTTTTGGTCCTGATATGCCTAACATGCTCCTCCTCACTGTCTTTAGTCTGGCCAGCCCAGACTTTGACATCTGCTGCCTTCTCTGAGTGATCTACAGCTCAAAAGATCTAAAACTGTAGCGATTCCTGCTTCTTTTCCTTCCCTGTAAGATAGATAAAGTTGGTCCGGAGCTCTCATTGGAAAAGGCAGTTTGGAGGTGCTGACAGTCCGTGGCGTCAAGTAGATGGGGAGGCTTGCCCTTGCCCATCTGCAGGGTCTGCTCACAGGACTCTCCAGTCCAAGAGCCCCATCCTCTCCTCAAGGAGTTCAGTAGCCTGGGAAGGGGCATCTCTGAAGGTCTTATGAAAAGGGTAGTAGTCAACAGTTTTTCCCTTTAACCACCTGTTGTAAGACTAAAGTTTATTTCTGAAAAATAGAGATTTCTTGTGGTTGAGCCCAAGTGGTACGTCCGACTGCTAGGAAACAGACCATTCGCTTTCTTCTGCTCTATGTTCAGGCAAAACCTCTGCAGTCTTGTGTTCACTACTTCTGCAGTCGATGCAGAGTCTCCAGAACAAATAATTGCATGACTGCTTGCCAAAATGTTGCCTTACAGCAACTTTAAAATACTCAGATGTCGACAGCTTTTGAGGTTTTGTTGTTTATGTAACTCAGATGGTCTGCATGGTACATTAAAACAGGTATGCAGGCAAGATTTCCCCCTTGCTTGTTTTGGTTTGATTTTTTTAACAGATTGTCAAGATGGCAATCTCCTTTTGGATTTTTTTTTCTTTTACTACAATAAAATGCCCACGTTTGGCTTGCTCTGAAGTTTCCTCTTTGAATGTTTAAAAGAGAAGTGCTTAGAAGATTTATGGATAAGACAATAAAGAGCTATCACAGTCTGATATTGGAGGGTTAAATGTGTTGGCGTCCTTCTGATGCGGACAAAACCCACAGGCACGGCTCAGATGAGGGTGTGCGTACCTCCTGAAAAGTGGCTATCATTTTGAGAAGATTGTTAAGCTTAGCCGCAAATAGAGGACTGTTACATGATCAGATTTCCACCAGCATCTCAAAGTTTCTTGAGTGCTCTTTAGTGGGAAAAAGATGCTGGCATGATAAAACTGAGAGGCTGGTTCAAAGTAGTCCCATAGACGTGGGGTTTGTAGGAAAGGGCTTTGACCTAATCCGAGTCCAACCCCAGTATTTTTGATGGGACTGATACAGAAATCATTAAGTGATTGCAATAGATTTGGCAGGAAGGGAAAAGTAATGTTTCCTGCATGTGTCTTCATAGCATTCAACCAATTCCCAACAGCAACCACGGCAAAAGTGCCAACTCGGTCCTCAGAAGGTGGCCCAGGAGCTGATGATTGTAACTGTGCTTGAGACTGAAAACTGCAGACTCATTAGCAATACAGGTAACAGGATTCTCCAAAGGTTGCTCCCAGCTTTTTACTCATGAAAGGCAGTGGGTGTGAGGGAGGCAGTAGATTCCCTCTGGCAGGTTTGAGTAAAACAGACCTCGTCTTCTCACAGACTTGTGTTTGAAAAGTTAATTCTGGTGGTGCAGGTGGAAGCTCTGCCGACCGAATGGAAAACTCAACAAAAGGCTGAAGACAAGAACAGCAGTAAAGGCAAGATGTTTAATGTTGTGGTGGTGGGTTATTTACAGCCACGTGGCTGGTCCTGAATTAATTCTATGAGTTTCCTGTAGTAACTTCTAATAACTTGAGAGATGAAGTAAACATCATCAGACTAACTTTGGAGAATGATGAGTGGTGAGGGGTTTTACACGGGTATAATACCAGCTTATTTAAGTAGTTAGAAGCAGGAAGGGGAAACCCAAAATTCAGCCTTGAAAAAATACAGATGATAGAGCTGCCTGTGTATGAAAGTTCTAACCCGTCCCAGGTATATTCAACAGGGGAGAACCTGAGTGGTAATGATGCGAAGAGGCATTTCAGGGTAACGACGGACAGAGAGTTAGACACAAGTTTGCAGTGTCATATAGGAAAAATGACTGGTAGAGTTTTGGACTGCCTGCAGTAAACCATCAAGGTAAAGAGCAGGAAAAAAGCAGTGACCCCCCTACTTGACCCATGGCCGCAGCTGGGAAATCGTGTTCCGTCCTGGCACCACGTCAGTGGATTTCTGTTAACAAATTGGAACATGTTCACAGAAAAGCAACAAAGAGAACTGGGGACCTGGAAGAACTGACTTATGAAAAGAGATTAAGAGAGGTAAATTTTTGCAGCTTGGCTAAGCAGTGACTAAGCAGCCACATTGGCAAACAAAGTGCCCACGGCTGCGAGCAATGATGGAAAGATCTGTTATGCAGCGGGATGCCCATCTCACAAACCAAAGGTGAGGGGCTGAATTTAACAAAATACATTTTTAGGCAATAGTAGGGAAAAAAAGCAACAAATAATGAACTCTCTAAGGCTAAGCAAAAGTCTCTCAAAAATGGGAGAAAACTCAGTTACTAGGGAGTTCTAGAGCCGGGTTAGGTGACGGCAGAGTATGTAGTACAGTGAAATGCTCTACGTTGCTGAGATGCCCACAACTGTTTGATGTTCTCACCGTTCCAAATGGCAAATATGCAGAGATTCCTGAGGGCACCTGATGGCACATATATTCTTTGGCACTATATAGATGCAAGCTTAACATTTTCATAATGGGAAATCTGTATGTGGGTATGAATGAAAACTACTTTTGCAGCTCTTGGGACCCTCACATACCTGGTTCAAGCCTTGAATCTCTACTTTAAGATGTTTAGACCATAATTTTGCATCGCAGGCCCAGATGCTGGGTGGCACCACCAACTCGCCTCCAAAATAACTTCCAGAAGTGACACAAATGTGATCGACCTGTTTGGAGAGCGGTGCCCAGGGGAGCGATGCAGGGCAGCTGGGAGAGTGGTCCTGGCTCCCAGGAGGTTTCTGTTTGACTTGACCCGTCACAAGCGATAAGGCTGCAGAAGTAAATACTGCACATCTGGCAGACCGTTCTGGGGCGGCGTTGAGTTGTCTGGTGTAAAATAAAGCCAAATGCTCATAAACTTGCAAGACTGCATTGATAAAACACTAAGATATCGGAATGTATTAACGTGGATTTTGTTCAGCCCTGACCTTGATGCTCGTGGCAGGTAAGTCGCTTTTGGGCATCAGCGCAGCGGGGACGGGGATGCTCGAAGGCACCGCTGCAGCAGCTCACAGGTGACGATAACGTTCATGGTGCAGATCCTGGCGTGGGTCCATGGGGGAACAACTGATCTTTTGCACTGCACTTGGTTAGTCACCCTCCCGTTCACTGTTTTAGGATGGCTGTAAGATAAACAGGCAGGAAAACATCTTCACTGAGTGCCAGCAAACTCCGAACCGATGAGGCGGAGATGATGGTAAAAGTAGTTCCTGCACGTGCGTCATTCCAGGCTGTTAATTAAACATGATATTGCGATATGTAATGAAAGAGTTTCCTTTTTTCCGTAATGGAGAAGCTAGAGGCACGTCAGGACAAGAAACTAACAGCAAGTCTGGCTTAAAAGAGACATTGTATTAGCGCATGGAGTATCAGTGGGGTATGGAGGCTCTAAGCTGCCTTGCTCTTCAGCATCAGGCACTACAGGAGTGGTTTTTATGTTCCTAGCCTTGTTTTGGTGTGTGCAGTGCGGCAAAACCACTTGGTCAGAGTTTAGCTTGTGAAGGGGAGAGAAAAGGGTTATTTGAAATGGAGGTTAAAGCATAGGACTTTTCCACAGTGTGGGCCCTTTACCCATGCCTCGGGGGTGGGTTTCATAAATTACCCAGCAAATCCTAAAGCAGGTGACGGGGGCCACTGGTCACTTAGACAGCAAAAGGAGTTGTTCTGCCAAGTGTCTCTCTAGCCAGTAGCAGCTGAACTGGCTGGCAGCAAACCCAGCCAGGGTTTGCGAGGCTTTCCTGGGCACGTGCTGGTGAGAGGGTCCGTGCCTGGCGCTCGGCACTTCTTGGCTTCGTGGTGGTTTTCCCGTGCCACGCTCGGGTGGCGGCAGGTCTTGCCCGCGGCACTGGACGTGTGTGTCCAGGTGATGCTCAGGGATGGCTCTCATCCCTGTGCCCCAGGCAGGTAAACTGGCCTTGCTTTTGTAAAGTGTGCTTTGTCGGTCGGTGCTCTTATCTATTCCAGTACAGCCTGACATTCCCTCGTGCACAGACGCTGCTTTGTTCAAGTATTCATCCTTTTCCTGAATTATTTATTCATTTGGGTTTTTTCCCCTTAATTTTTCCTTCTGTCTTTCCCCTGCTGGTGTCAGATGAATTCCTGTTTTTCCAGCAGCTCAGCGGGGCAGGGATTAATGCGGCTGGAGTGCGATTGCAGCCGTGTCGGGGAGCTGGAGTGACTTCCTCCAGGAAAAAAAAAAAAAAAAAGAAAAAGTATTCAGCAGTTAGAAATAGTGGGGGAAAAACTCCGGGTACCTCTTGTTCATTTTCACAGCGGACAGGTTCCCAGCACCTCTGTTCCCCTGGGAGATGAAATATAGTGCAAATCTTTAATAGAAGGTAAAATTGAAAGTGCAAATATTAAGTATGAGTTGTATTGAAAGAAATTAGAAATTGCAAGCTATGAACCCAAAATGCATGCAAACTTCAAGCACTTGGCTAAGGTTAACGATGATGAGCTCTGTTCTCACAGTTCTTACTGTTTCAAGTAGCGTGATGTGGGAGAAAGCGTTTCCTTTCCTGTTGTCCTCTGCTAATGGCATGATGAATTCTGATTACATGCTATTGCATCCCTGCAATGTGGAAGGCTGTGGTAACTATTTGGGACATCAGTTTTCCTTCTGCCAACTTTCAGGAGCATTTTATAGGATTAATATTCAATAAAAACCCCTTAACATTAAAAAAATGCTTAGTCCCACAATTGTTATTAAATTCTTTTCCTGTGCCATAATGCGGATGCTTTGATCTAAAGTCCTGCAGTTTCTGGAAGGAGCTTGCGTGATTACGATAATGTGCAGTGCTCTTTCTGCTATTCCTATAGGGAAAATAAACCCCACATTAGTTCCATATTAGTACCTGACTTGGAGAAGTTAAAAAGTGCCAGAAAAAGGTTAACCAGAGTCAAGTACACATGAGAGAGCTGTGATTATTAGTGTTAAGGGAGCCATTTGAAAAAAACATTTCTGCTTTTACAGAAGAATTTATTGGTGTCTTTGCTTCTGGCTGCTTTATGCATTTTAATAAAGCAGTAGCAGCAATAACAGGGTGTGGGAGTTGGTTACGCCTGTGTCGAAAGAAAGAGTTCATCTGTGCAACGTTGCTCGTCCCTGCCCTTAGCCTTCCCCAGCCCAGGGCTGCCCTCCGCTCAGCCTGGCCTACTGATTTGCACCGGAGCTGGGACTGGGAGTTCAGGTAAGAGCCTGTGATCCAGCACTGTCCAGAAGTTGACATTCCTCAGTGCAGACTCAGTTCAGGCTCTCCGACTTGCCAGCACAAGAACGGGATCCATTTGGAGAGCCATTTAAGTGAAGGCAGTAATTGCTTTTGTGTGTTAAAAGTTGCATACAGCCTACAAGCAGCTTTTGCAATTTCCCTGCCAAATGTCTGGGATTATTTTGAAAACGTACTCTATTGAAAACAGTCCCAGCCCGAGATATACCCGCACAATTAGGATAGAACTTGGGTGTCTGCTGAACACAACTGGCCCCAGAGAAACAACTTTGGGTAGAGTAGATGCTAAACACTTATTGTGCGTGGGGAAGGGTGTGTGCTTGCCTGAGGCACCCGCTACTGGTCCCCGCCAGAAATGGATACTGGGACAGATGAACCCAGGGTTTAACCGCATACGGCTGTTCTTACGTGCATTACCTCGATACAAATTTTCATCGCAAAACTCAGTGTTTTTAAAAGACAGATGGAAATGATGCTTCGCTCTGGTTGGCTGTTGGTGGGCAGCTAACATGCACAGACTGTCCACTGGTGATTATCCCTCCTACAGGCGGGTCAGTGATTTCAGTCCTTACGAGACCGCCTGCCACAGGTGACACAGGGAAATTGTGTTTAGTTTGTATGATGGCTTGCTTAAAAGACATATATGAAATGCCGGCAGCCAGAGCAAATATAAATAGCCTGTGGCTTGCACACCATGTATCTGGAGAAGCCTGGACACGTTCGGTACATGTGGAGGCCACATGAACATGCAGGTTTTTTGTATTTACAATGTTAGCTATATTGGTCTGCTCTTACTGCCTTGCGATTGGTTTGAGTTTCCTTTAAGAAGGCGTCTCTCTTGCTAGAGGTTTGCAGCCGTGGATGTCCTGATCTCTAGCTGGCCTTTTTGTGAATTTATAGTTGCCTGCTCTGTGTGGGATGTTTTTCCTCTACCCAGCCCCTTCTTTCTCTCCCTTTTCTTTCCCCCTGCCTGTATCGTTTGCAGGACATCTCAAAGCGTATCTGTGGAAATCATCATTTTTTCACGATGTTTCTGTTTAATAGCAGCTGAGCTCGAGTGGCCTCTGGTAATGATTCTTTGATATTATTTAGCTGGAAAAGTTTTACAATTTTTTAATTTCACCACAAAGACCTGTCATTTATTCATGAAAACCCCTGACATTGGTCATCCTTCACAACTACAAGTTATTACGATTGGGGGGTGCATCCTGAGGGTCAGATGTTGCTCCATGATTTATATTCTCTCTCTTCAAGTGTTTACCTTTCTAGAACTTTTTTTGTGAGTTTTCACGCACTGGTTCCGATCCCAGGATCCTGTTGTCTGTTGCCTGTAACGATGCTTTCTTGGTAGTGGTAATTTTTCACATGTTGTGTGAAGGTCCCGTTCATCATTTTGGGGAGAGTTGGGAAGTATTTTCCTTCACAGGTCCGTAAGCCCATCCACACTCCCACATCTGGAAAGGCTCACGCCGTCTGTCGTGTTAGTGTGCTGGGACAAGACTTCTGATGGAAACGCTTAATTCTCAAAGCGGTGCTGGATAACGATAAATCCTTTGTGAAATGTGGATTTGCATTTAAGATTCTTTCCTGCTCCCATTGTCTGCGGGATGTTTTACTCTGCTTCATTTCCACTGTCCCGAGTCTAAACTCCTAATCCCCTCTTGTGATGCTTCAGCTTGAGCTGATACTCCTTCGTTGCTCCTTCATTTCTGTGTTTTTCAGAGCCCAGTCTCCATCTCAGCCCTCTTCCCTTCCCCTGGCATCCTCGCCAGTTTTCTCATATTCTCCACTACTTCTTTACTTCAGGGCTATCCTGTCTTGTGGTCCCCGATACCCCTCCTCTCGACCCGTCCCTGCTCAGCACCAGGCCAGCTGCCATTGCAGACCCAGTGCCGGAGGGGCTCTCAGCCCCTCCTGACAGAACTGTCATTGGAGCTGAACAGCCATGGGACAAATGCGAAAGGGCACTAGGGGTTTGGTAACTGGGGATTGCATCTGGTCAACCCAATTCCCAGGAGCAACCACGCCACTGACCCGCAGGAGGCAGGAGCTGCGATGCATTTCAAGTTCAGTGATGCTCTGCCACAGTCCCACACTGCCTTGCTTAGCGTTGTCTGCACTGATGCCCTCTAAGATGGGCACACGTTTGCTGGGAGAATGAAATTTTCCAAAAGCGTAGTTATCAATAGTTTGTTCTTAAACAGAGAAGGTAAATCAAGCGGAGGGTTTGCCTTGGGCAGGAGCTGTTCAGTTGTTTCAGGTCTGTGAATGGTGAAGTAGTGAACCCTGAGGCCGGCAGAGGAAAGGAAGAGTGGCTGCTATCCCTCCGGAGGACGAGAGCAATTCAAGACAATTTTGGAAAGTTTGAAAAATGGTCAGAAATTACGGAGTTGAAACTCAGTTGAGACACCTAAACCTCCATACTTATTTGTTTTCCTTTCCTAAATACAAACTGGAGAGAAACCAGCTGGGTAGCGGAACTGCAAACAATTTACAGAGGGAACCACAAATAGATGGTGACTTGACAGTGGGACGGTGTATATATCAGTGTCTCGGTGGTACGGCCTTCTGGGATGTGTTACCTTACAGATGAAGGTATAGTTATTACCTTGCACTGGTCAGGACTTGCAAAGCCTCGCTTACATTTCAGTATCTGGTTGAAGCATCACACTTTGAAAAAAAGATATTGAGTAGTTGGAGGAAAAGCAGAGGGGAGCAGGGAAAACGACAGCCCAGTTCGTCTGGGGGGGTGGCGGAGCCTGGTGAGGTCTCAGCCGGTGCAGAGCTGGAGGGCTTGCGGGGTGGTGTGTGGGCTCTGAACCGGGCGGGGGGGCCCAGGGAAGGGGCTGGGAGAGAGCGAAGCGGTTTGGCCTATCACGGGGCAGGCGCAGGACATTCAGTGTATGAAGGGGATAGGATACACAAAACCTCCTTCTTTCACACCCATTTTGACGGCAGTGCATCATCAGCCTACTGCAGTTTATACCCTTCAGCCAGTCTTTTGTTACTCTCGTTTTCTGACCGTTGCTCCTGCGTATCGACATCTCTGAGGCACCTTTGTGCCGCGGTGCTTGCTGACTCGGGCATTACAAGGCATTCCTTCAAACCTCTGCCTGCCACGTGAACAAACCGACCCCTATTCACAGAAAAGCAGTCCTCAAATCAAAGTGGGAAATAAAATGCAGGGTACTTAATGATGGGCCAGAGGCAGAACTTTTATTTCATGCTTTGTCCCTGCAATTTCCCCCTTTGTTTTACAGGGTATGACTTTACTGAAAGTAGTCAAAGAGAGAAAATAAAGTTTGAAACTTCTGGGAACAAGCCAAGTTTTCCATGCTGAAAATCAATTATTGCCTAATATTTTGAAGCCAAGATCACCGCGCTCTGGCAACAGGCCAGTTCACCCGTGTTCACCTGCTTTGTACTTTATTCACAAGAGTCAAAGATCTCGCAAATAAAACTTTTATTTCTAGAGGAGTTTTGAGTTTCAGGGGAGTGCTGATTCTTATGGCCAGTACCACCGGCAGAGGAAGGTGACTTCTTACCACAGCCTGTATGTTTTTCAGGGTTACTGACAACAAGTAAAATTATTACATGAAATAAAATGATCGCTTTTGGAAAGAAATGCAAGGTAGCATAATTACAGAGTGGGCATTTTTAAGGTTACTTTAGTACGCTGGAGCCGCAAAAGATGGAAGTAATTTATTTCCTCTCAGTAACGCTCCTTTCTGGTCTAGCAATTTATCAGAAATGATAATCCAACAAGCAGTAAGTGTGTATATGCTGGGAGGAGGTAAGGGGAATGGAGGAAGGAGAGAGAGAAGGCATTTAAAATTAGCTTCGAAATATTGTACATCTCATTAAAAATGTAATCATGCATAAAATGAGATCAATGAAAATTTATCTAAAAGTGCAAGGAAAAGGCGTTGTCTGGTGTGATACTGGGTATAATAGTCTGGATTTTAATTTAGTCAGTTTGCAACAAAAAATCCCTCCAGGCTAAATAAAACAGTTTCCCTCCCAGTTATTGTATGGACAGCTAATTTTCTGCACCTTTCCTTCTAATATTCAACCTTATCTCTTGCTGGATAGAGGCTTCAATATACTGCAGAGTTTGTTTTCTTTACATTTTCTAATACTGCAATTTAATTTGCATGATAAATGATGAGAGGTAGAAAGATGATAAAAAGCAGAACATTTCTTTATTAATTTTGTTTAAATTAGTGTAACTTTTCACTGACTGTGCTTTTTACACAGACAGCCTGTGTAGAAATTATTTTAAGACTCCGTTTTGCAGTTAGAAAAAAATGTAATAGTTGACAATAAGCTCCCTGCCTCACGTGCCATTATGCAGGTCCTTATTTTCACACATTTTCTTCCTACCTCACCCTGTGTCTAATGATACTTTTGGACCAGTTTGGTGAAATCGCCATCAACTTCATTCCAGAATCTGTGCTATAGGAATCATTTTAGATGTATTTGAAATATGCGTTGCATAATGCTGAATTTGTTTTCGGCTCTTCAAACCCTGCATAACGTTAGTCTCGCAGCCTTGGACAGAGCACCAGGAAAAAGCCCCCGTAGGGATTTATTGTAAGTGTTCCTGGTTTCTCGCATGGGAATCTGAAAGCATTTGACAGAGCTGGCGGTGGCGTTTCCTGCGCTGCCCTCCCGGCTCCTCCACCGGGCACCAGAGCGGGATGCTGGGCGAGGGCATGCGGCTGGACCCAGCGCTGCCCGGCTCAGCCTTGGCTCCCGGCTGGTGACGGCTCCCAGCTTCTGGGGCATCGCTTCCCAGCACTGGGCGAGAGGCTGGGCTTAGTTGTAGGAATGGCGATGAAGTGCTCAAAGGCATTTAGGTCAAGCTGCTGCATGTTCCTGGAGTTCAGTCCTCCTGAGCTAGGTTTGAGACTCGGCAGTTAGTCGTCCGTGATGAGCTGTGGATGCGGGTATTGCTTCAGTGTTTATCTGTCTGCAAGCAAACTCATTATAGTATCTTAAAACGGTGAATCGCGCATCCTTGACCTCCTTACCTGCACCCTGCTCACAGCTGGGGTTTGTTTCAACAGCACAGAGATTAGATCAACTTTATTCATGGCTGTTAGTTCAAAATACCTGCTTATCACCACGTTTCCTTTTCTTCCTGCTTTCACCCCACAAGTGGGGCGTTTGGGGCACCATAGCCTGCCCCACTGACCCGATAAGAAGATGCCCCTTGTGTTTCAGTAGGCTCAGCCCTTTCCTCTTGCTCAGGGAGGCTCGCAGGAATTGGCTTTAAAGTTATGAGTTTTAGGAGAAGAAATTTATTTGAATTCATGCTAGTAATTGGTTTTATGCTGGTTAATGTTACCAAAGCTAAAGGAAATCTCGGCTGAGTCCCTGCAACTGAGGAGAAACTGGGAGCCTTTGTTTTCATATTTTTTTCCTTTCCTTCAGAGGTTTATGCTAATTAAACACAAAGCAGTTGAAATTTTACAGGTGGAAGAATGTAGTAAGTCTCTGTAAATAGATGTATACGTGCTTGCTAGAATACTTCCAAAGTAAAAATTACGACAAAGGCGTGCTGTGGTGTGCGGCCATACTGATACGGTCCCGAGCGGGGAACGCCTGCCTCCCCCTCGGTTCTACCGGCCACAAACCCACCGCAGCGCCCCGTCCTGCCCTCAGAGAACGTACATTTACATGGTCACAGGTATTGCTATATCAACACTTAAAAGAGAGTTATATATAATATTGGGACTGCTTAACATATTCCACCCTAGCATCTTCGTGATTTTTTTTTCCTGTAAGCCTTAATTCTGTTGGTGTTTTCTGCAGGCATTTGTAAAGAGACAAGAAAAAGCACTGGCAATGGAGATTTGCTATAAATGTCCTTCTTTCCCCACTTTTCTGTCTCCCAAATGACATTTCATTGTGGTAGCGTTGAGTTACAAACTTTTGAAAATTGCCTTTTTCCTTCTGTGCTATAAGAAAAATATAGGGAGCACAACAAAATAATAAATAAAAATTGTAATTCAAGACCGTGCTGCTGCCTCAGCAGCTTGCTGCACTGCAGGCTGTGTTTGAAAACAATCCTCCGTGCGTTTCTTTTTTTAAAGAAAAGGTGAAAAGGAGATTATTTCAGTTTCAGATTCCACAAGTTGGAAAATGCTGAACTAAGTTTTCCTTGAAAACGTATTCTCACCTCCCGGGGCGCCTGCGGTGCGCTGCAGGCTCTCGCTGCGGCGCGGTGAGCTGGGTGGGTCGTGCCCACGTACATCCCCCGCACCGTGCGTCCCGTAGCTGGTGGCCTCGTCGCTTACGCAGAGCGGCGGCACTGACTGCAGCCCCTGACCACACGTGATCTCTAAGTGCTGTGCATCTTTTCTTCTGCATTTCACCCTGCCCACTGCACGCTGGTCCCTCTGCCCCATGCCCTGCCAGACCCTCCCGACCTGGGCGGCTGCATCTCGTGCTGCTTGGAAGCTTCAGTTTTATGAGAAGCTTCTTAGCAAATTCCCTGGCAGCGTCTTCTCAGGTGGCGCTCGGCACAGGCGTCCTGGGCAGGGCCAGAAACCCCGCACAAGCTGCCAGCTGCCTTTTATGTCGCTGACCCACCTCTTCTGGCGCTGCCCTTTTCCCCCCCCTCTGGGTTATCCTTATTCCTCTCTAGTTCCCTGGAAGTCTGACTCCACTAAGATCAATGCTATTAATGGATATATTAAACTGGCGTAATGTGGTAAATTGGGGCTTAATTTCATGTATGTTCTTTATCTCCAGAGATGGCCAAATGCTTTGCAAAAATAATGTATTGATCTACATGTATAATATAACTGTATATATGTTCGGACATCTCCATTAAATAATTTATTTTTATATATGAGGAACTTGCAGTCTTCCATGTTTCATCCCAAAGAGTAATCAGATCAATATATTTCAGGTGAGAAGCAGAAAATGTGATCAAGTTGTATGTATTATGTCAGAGAATGAATTCTGCATTAGTTTTTACTTGTTGCTGCCTGCCAGAGGGGAAGAATTGGCCAGTGGTGTTTGAACTGAAATGAGACAACTGTGTTTGTGCAAAGGAACAGTAAACACGCGAGGGAAGGGCTGCTGGGGCTCCCTGCGAGTCCACTTCCACAGCATATGAGAATTGTGCCGCAGACAGGAAACTGGGGAGGCAATACAACTGAACAAATCACCTCAGTCGTTAGTGGCTTTTCAAGAAAAAAGTGAGGGCCACCAAAGAAGAGCAGAAAGCACCGATGTGCGTTTTCCTTTGCGTAGGTGCTCCATGTGCACCTTCACTCTGAGTGTTCGTACTGTCACATAACCTCAAGCCAGAGATGCAACAGCATCCCCTTGGGACCAGACTTTTCCTTTTTTAAATTTTCTGTTTTTAATTTCTATTACTATATTTCCTTTGCTGCCTTCACCTTTGCTATAAACAGCCAGAGGAGCTCTGGAGCGGTTACTGCGCTTTCCAGGTTTTCAGTCTAGTGATAAATCCAAATCTTTGGAGCCCTCATAGTCTGCGATCCCTCTAACATGGGACTATTTGCGCTATTTCAAGGGAGAGAAACTTCCTGTCAGTTTTCCCAGGACAAATGTGGGGCCTGTTGCTGAAGAGGACATCTGCTCGCTGCTGGCTGGTCATTGCTTAGCTCACTGTTGACTTGCACCTTCTGGAGAGTGTGAGATCTCCCTTCTGCCAGGGATGTATTTCAGAAGGACCTAACTTTGAACTATTTCTTGGGTCAGCCCTTGGATGCTTGTCTATCTGCGTACGGAGTTTCCAGGCAGGAGGGGTGGCTCTTCTCTTTGCCAGGCACTAGGAGGGATCAGAGCCTCAAGGATGCTCCCACTGTGTGGTCTTTTTCCCTGGAAGGAAAAAGCCTACAACTTTGGCCCACCCAAAATTGCCACCCACAACAGTGTCAGAACCCAATTTTAGGCAGATTGTTATCTCTCTTTATTCTGAGAGATATAACCATGTAGATTTTAAAGGATTGGGGGAAAAGAAATAATAGTAAAACTTTGGTCTGCTAAAATATGAAGAGCGAGCCCTTTGTATTTGCTTTCTGTGCGAGTTAACCATCAACCTTTTATCACTTTGTCCTTAAGACAAAAGGCTTAAGGCATGCTGCTTCCATTTTAGAGCAATTCAAGCATGGTCTCCCGAACTGGCCAGTGCACAGTTCATGTAGGAACTTGCTGCCCCGCAGCACCCCCAGGGCCTCTCAGCAGAGCCGCTCTCCAGCAGGGCCCCCCCAGCCTGTGCTGGTGCGGGGGGCTGTTCCTCCCCAGGGGCAGGGCCTGGCACTGGCTCTTGCTGAATTCCCTGAGGTTCCCCTGGTCCCAGCTCTCCAGCCTGGCCAGGGCTCGCTGGGTGCCAGCACGGCCTCTGGTGCATCAGCCGCCCCTCCCAGCTTGGGATCATCAGCAAACTTGCTGAGGGGACGCTCTGTCCCATCGTCCAGGTCACCGATGAACATGTTGAACAGGACTGGCCCCAGCCCAGACCCCTGGGGAACAGCGCTAGGTACAGGCCTCCAGCCAGACTCTGCCCCGTTGGTCACAACCCTCTGAGCTCTGTTGCTGAGCCAGTTCTCCATCCACCTCACTGTCCTCTCATGTAACCCACACTTCCTAAGCTTGTCCGTGAGGACTTATGGGAGACAGTGTCAAAAGCCTTGCTGAAGTCGAGGTAAACAACATCCACTGCTCTCCCTTCATCTACCCAGCCAGTCACACCATCATAAGCGGCTATCAGCTTGGTCAAGCATGGTGAATCCATGTTGAGTACTTCTGATAACCTTCTTGTCCTCTACATGCCAGGAGATGACCTCCAGGATGAACTGCTCCATCTTCTTTCAGGGGATGGAGGTGAGGCTGACTGGCCTGTAGTTCCCCGGGTCCTCCTTCTTGCCCTTTTTGAAGACTGGAGTGACACTGGCTACCCTCCAGTCCTTGGGCACCTCTCCTGTGCTCCATGACCTTTCAAAGGTGATGGATGGTGGCTTGGCAACAGCGTCTGCCAGCTCCCTCAGCACTCATGGGTGCATCCCGTCGGGGATGTCTTCTTCATCTTATGTGCACAGAAGAAAACATGCTTCACTTTGGTCCTTCTGTTTTTCACTAATAACATTACCAGGCTGTTAACTTCCTTAATTTTATTTGTCCATTCAAAGTTGGTGCATTTTTTGACTTGCTGTACTTAAATACGCCAGCCTGTGGGCTGTGATGTGTCAAATAACCTTTTAAAATCCAAACAGATTATGCCCCATGTTTTCTTCCTGTCTGGAGTCTGTGTTACCTCTTTAAAAAATTCCAGCAGATTTGTCAAACAAGATTTACCCTTTATAAGACTCTGCTGGCTACTTTTTATATCAGCTCACGTTTCTCCAGATGTTTTGTGATCTCATCACTTATTAATGTCTCCATGATTCTGTCTTCTGCTGAAGTTACACAGTTATTACTGGTTAATGTGGTTATGAATGCGTGTTGTCTTTCCTCCTTATTAGACTGCATCTGATGACAAGAATCTGCTTAGGATGGGTTTGAAGCTTAATGGAAAGAATCTTTTTTTGGTCTCAAATCTGAGGGATTTAGCAAAACCTCAATTTTCTTAATCTATTACTTCATTACTGTTATTTAATAATATTGTCCAAAAGGAGTTGGGGTATATCTATTAACTCACGAGTGGAAAGCCCTGCCGTGATGATCCCCCACCTTTCCTCTCTGTCCTTGTGTAATAATCTGGCGTGCAAACATCACTTCAGCCCGTGTAGTTACAGACATATTGAATTGGTTTCCTCTTCTAGGCTGACTTGCCTTTTACTCCTACCTTCTGACTCATAAAGCCACTGCCACAGGACTGTGGCTGGCTTGGTGTTTCTTGCAAGGCAGATGAGAAATAAACCTCTCTAGATCACCAAAAGTAAAGAAGCTGCCTTAAAAAAACGCCAGGCGTTGGCTGCCAGCAGTCGATGCTAACTAGGGCACTGACTTGTCTTAGCTCTTTCACGGAGCCATTGGAAATGACAGTGATGTCATTTCGCTTTCCTTCTCCTAAAAAATGTTTAATTTCACTTAATTTCCAGAATACTGTTTAAGAGCATGAACACCGTTTGTGCCCTCCGTGAGCACAGTCAGGAGACTGCATGGTAAACAAATACAGCCAACCGGTTCTCACCCATGAGAAGGTGGCATAATACATCTACTTGATTTCCACCCTTCAAAAGAAATAAAACTTTATGGGGGAGCATGAGAACTTGTTCCAAAGTTGTCCCTGCTTCGGGACTGTTGCAGTGGCTGAGAATGGCGCTGTGACCATGCTGCAAAAATTTATGGGAAAGTCGTAAGCTCCATGAAGCGCATGGAATTTGGATCGGATACAAGTCAGCCTCTCCATTACATGTCTACGGCTCTCTGCATATTTGTGATTATCCTTATGAATAATGTAAGGTACTGCTTTCAGATGGGAGAGACTTCGAGAAGGAGTTAGGGAACATGACTGAGTGCTGATAATGAAATCGGAATAAGAAAAGATAAAGCATTTTGTTGATGGATGGAGAAGTGCAGTCTTGTGTAGAGCCAAACAAATTTCTGAGTAAAGGAGCAAAAAGGTTTTTTTTTTCTTGTGGTCACCGCTTATAGAACAATCTTTTTTTTTTTAATGCAAGTTGCATGGTTGGTGTGGAAGAAGTCAGATTAATGTCATTATGTGGCTTAAAAACAGTAGCTCTTATTTTGAAACACTCATGTCTATGAAAGTGGATTTTTGTCATGGCAGTGGCTCTTGAATCACATGGAGACTGCTGCTGGACTTTGTTCTTTTGAAGTATTTTGTAAAAATTTAACATTTTGATTCCCGGAACAAGAAGAATCCTTCATCCTCCTTTCCAGGGAAATAAATTCTTTCCATATACTCCTCAAATTTCTCCAGCTGGGAAATCCAGCAGGAGGTAAAGATGCTGGAAGCCATTTAAATGCTTCTAATGGGTAAGATGTTTACATTTCATGAGCCTGGATCAGAATGGTCTGTTGTATGGAGGCATTTTGATAAGCTCATCTAGGTCACCTGAGAAAATTGTGCTTAAAATGAATCCATCAGCTTGTTTTCTCTGGGTGGGGCATTGCAGTAGCTGGATGTGGGGCGTTCATCAGGGACGTAATGCATGTCTTCAGAGCAGTTGCTCCTGCATCCTGAGATAAAAAGAATTCTTCAAACAATTAGTATAAAAGGAGAGCACAGTGGGAGGTTTTAATCTTTTCTTTGCCCTATCGGAATATTTTTAAAGGACCTCTGTAAAGAATTGCAGCTAGTATTATATTGCAGTGATGTATGGGATATACAGCTGTAGTCGGTCCTCCTAGTGCTACACAGCTGCTGTATAGCTGTTTGGGCAGAACATAACTGCAGAAGCTCAGGAAACCACCTCAGCAGCCTGGTGAAGCATTTCCATTGATTTTGCTCCTGCGTGTGGTAGGTGCTGGTGATGCTTGGGCACCGGTTACATTTAGCAGTCTCACTCTCCCGTGGTTGGGCAGACTGCCAATCTAATGGCTGAGCTTCTGCTAGAATTTTAATTTGGTGGATACCGAAAATAATTTGGTTCAGGTTAGACTGTGAGATGCCACGCTTTGTCCATGGAGAGCGCCCCTGCTTCTCTGAAGGAAGATAAGGTGTTGCGTAGAATGTTTCTTCATCACCAACCTTCTCTCCTCACTGATGCTGAGAAGGACTTGGCATTTGATTCAAGAACTCCATACCGGCGGTCCAGGCCCTGGGTTGTCTCTCCAGGAGGGCGCGTCAGTGCGGGACAAGACCATTTTGTGCCTCTAGGCTACCGAATCAGCCTGCTTCTCCTGCTGTAGCAATCATGTGGCAAGGGAAGGGGAGGGAGGGGGAAGGTTAACTTCTGGTTCTGATTCATCACTTTTATTGAACTTAAATTCTTTTGTTTTAATGCACACTTGATTGAGCCAGCATTTATTGGTTTGTAGGAAAAAGAGACAGTTGAAGAAAGAACAAATGAATCTAATGTAAATCAAATACTTAACGCTTTTATAGAAACTACAAAGCCTTAAATGTGTATTCTTAATGGTAATTTTACAAAACTCCACTAGGCATCTTCAAATGGAGGTGTGACAGTGATTGTTTCAGTCTGGAGATGGCTTTCCTTTCACATGCTAATCATCTGCTCATGGTGATATTTCTCAGCGTAGTTGCAGTCAGCGAATTGAATAATTTATGGAATGAATTTTGCTGTAAATTTATTGTGTCACAAGCAGGTTGTAATTTCACTAACAGTACACTTAAGTTATTAAGTAAAAAAAAAATAATGTGTTTGATAGGATCGTGCATTTGGAGGTTCTCTTGCTCCCTCCCCAACTAGTTCTCATCTTATATATTTTCAAACAGAGTATTTACCTAATTTTTATTCAGAATCTGATCTGAGAAAGAGAGAGAGAGGACATTAACATAAATGGGTTTGCATTTGCACACTCTTGTTGAATCTGGTAGTCGTAAACAAATTACAGAAGATTTTATATAGACAGAAATAGCATTAAAATGGCAGAGCTCCATTGCAGAGCTGCCTTCGTTCCCTATTTGTTTCTGAGTAATTGTCCTCAGCTTACAAGTGATGAAGTGTTGAAGTTACAGGCAAATCTGCAGAGAGGAGCAGAGCCTCTTGCTTCTTCCCCAGCTTTGGCGTTAAGATAATAGGGAGTCATTGATAGAAAGTTGTTTCTGGCTTGAGAAGAATGGGCAGCGCGGGAAGGAAGAGACACGCGTCCCCTGCGCCCGCCGGCGAGGGCTTGGACCAGCAGCGCTCGGGGGGATGCTTGGCCAAGCATGTATCGTAAAGGGAAGGGCTTGGCTGCCCTCATTTTAGTCTTTCTATACTTCCTTATACCAGAAATGCCCGTATTTCCCATGGGCTGTGCTGGTATTTTCTGTCTTTGCTGACAGCATCTGCACACTTCTCGTGGTGGTGTTTGTTTGGAGGCAAGTTAAACAAGCATGTGGTCTTACATGTCACAGTGCCCTCAGAGTTAAAGCAGAATATAAGGAAATAACACTATATCTAGGATTTTATGTTGGGAATGGGAAGCATTCATCAAAGTCTCTTTTTGTTCCTGCATGCTAGTCATTCCCAGAGACTTTCGTTGTCTTTTTGGTTTTCAGCTTTCCTCCGCGAGCTCTCCTCGGTGTTTTGCCAGAACAGCGAGGAGCTCGAGGCCCTGTGTTTGCACAGTGGTTGCATAGTTTGTTTTACAGCTTCTCAGGTGAAGTCTTGGGCGGTGTTTGCAGGAATAATGTGATTTTTGCTCTTGCGTGGTACTTCTGAGCCTCCGTGGGAGGCCTGGAGACGTTTATTGATGCAACTTCTGGAGAGTTTTTCTACAACCTCAAAATGGCTCTTTTACAATTTTAAAACAGGTGTTGAAACGGTATCTAGTTGCTAGTTGTTAGTCTTAGGACATGGGCATTTTGGGCAAACCCCTGCTTTTATGTTGTTTTGTATGTGCTTATACATGCAGTTTTTTGCAGCACTGTAGCCATTTTAAAAGCCTGGCGGTCCTCTTCAGGTATGTTATTTTGTCCAGCCTCCTCTCTCTTTTCTGCCATCCCTTGGAGATACTGAAATAACTGTGCCATTGCATTGTTCACATCTGGTTTCACATGCAGCGATGGGAGGTGACAACCCAAGTTGGTGGTTACTGAAGGGCCAGGGAGCCCTTGTGCATCCCCACGTTCCCAGCAGGACTTTGCCAGCTGGAAGGTTCATGGAGCTGGCGCTTGTTGTGATACGTAAATATCGTGAAAGGCAGGAGCATTGTGATTGTTTATTTATTTGCTTAAATATGCCAATGTTAATACATATAATTACACAGTATAAACACATTTAATTACTTAAATGAGCTAAATATTTTTGCATCTTTGTCTCAAATTGCAATCAAAAGTTCTCAGTGGGTGGCAGATTTAGAAAATATTTTTTTCCTCTGGTGGATGCCTCTAAACATTTACTCTTTTCTCTCAGGAGTAGAGGTGACATAGGGCACAAAATCCAGAGGACCACAGCTGCACAGTTGAAATAGTATGCAAAAAATACGTTTCCCTGGTGCTCTCAGGTTTTAATGATGATCCTAAACTAGCTGTAGAGCAGGTGAAATGAATGAGCACACTACTCTCCCCAGGGAAGGTGTAGATACCGATAGCGTGCGATGAGCGGGTGCGATATTTTATTTGCACTGGGTAGTGGGCATACTAACACGGAGGAGCAGTGAACTGGTGCTGCCAGCGCCAGGCTGGGGAGCGGGACTCGGCGGCTGTGCTGGGAATGCCGCACGGCCTCTCGTCTTCAGCTTTGACCACGCTTGCGCTGGACTTCGGCTACAAGTAACACAAATAAATCTATCTTAAAGCACTCCTCACAGTGTTAAATACTGGGCCGGTCGATTAAATGACAATGGATGTGTCACAAAAGCGTTTCAGGACTAGGAGTAAAGACTTCATTGAAATCTCCTGTACGGACCTCCGTTTCACTAGGTTGCCTATCTCCGGTTACTTTTTCCTGCTACTGTAAATTGCAGTTAAAATTGAGAAAGCATTTCTACATTTCATTCCTCAGATGAAATTCCTTTTAGAAGCACTGTATTGTAATTATGGTTGTGCGTGTTAAATTTTTAATTTGATTTTCATTTGTCTATTCAATTGATATAATTGATGTGCATCCTTTCTCCCTCAGGATACAGGTTAATAACCTACTAACCTTGGAATGAAGGAATGATAAAAGGATACCACACTAGGGTTTAAGGGACCGTTTATAATATATGTTTTTTAGTGTAGCCTTATTTTTTGTCCTTTGTAGCCTACGGCATTTTGTACTTCCAAAGCCTTGACAGGCATTAAAAACATTAATTATTTTAACTTTAATGAAAAGAACTATTCATACTGGACCTACAAGGAGGCTAATTATATTACCATTTGTGAGTATCTTACAAAACAAAAGAGAAAAATAAGTTTTATAAATAGAATCGATTTCTGTTCATCGTCTGAACAGGTACTTCTTGGTTGCTTTTGGTTTGCACTTGTTCAACCTGCAGAGGGGACTTGCCAAATGAGTAATGCTTAAAATCTACAGAAGCTGATGAAAGTGGGTAAAAGAAATATTTAGATCATGTCAAGGCATTTGCTAATTGTGGAGGATCATGAGATAAAGCTGGAGCAGGATAAAGTGCAAAGGTATCTGGGTTAGGGTAAAGCACTTGCAGATTTATTCTCAATGCCTGTTTTTCTTAAGGGAAAAGGGCCCTTTCGTGAGGTAGTGCATTAAGGATAATCACCCCTACAGATCACAGTCCAAAGTCAAATTTCCTACTTCACCTGGAGCTGGAAGGTCAAGCTGTTTTGCCAACTCCAGACCCAAAGAGACTCAGAGATGTATTAGTATTGGGGTGATGAAAACGCTAGGAAAAGCCCTCCTTTGCTGTGCGTCAGCTTCGGGGCATTCACTGCCATGACCAGCCTCTCCCGGCCCCTGCTCTTTGCCGAAAACCTGCCACTTTGGGACCTCGCGGCTGCCCCTTGTACCCTGGCAGGACACCTCACCTTCCAGATTCCCTTTAGGCCCCTGCTCGCTTGGTGGGGCTTTGGTGGTTAGCTGGGGTGCAGCACTTTATAAAGAGGCGTTTCTTCTGGGACGCCAGCGTGCAAATCTCGCCGGGGTTCACGCTGAACCCTGGCCGGGCCTGAAGTTTATTCTAGCGGAGAGAAACGCTTTCTTCTAGGTTATGAAGCTGGAAATGGAGTGGTTAAATGAGCCAGCAGTAAGTGCAGAATTAGCACATGGCTGAGTCCACTCTCTTCTAGATGATGCTGGAGGTCTCAGAGGAACGGCAGGGCTGGGAGGACCAGGGGAAGAGTACCAGCCCCGGCTGTTTTCTCACCTTCCCTTTTTGCTGAGGGAGTGAGTGCCCTAAAGTGCTTTGTAGTCAAATGTTTCAGCAAAACAAGAAAGCCTAGGTGTTAAGAGGAATATCTGAAACGCTCCCAAAACATTAAATAAACATCCCAAGACATACAAATCTCATGCTTCAGAAAGCAACCAAGCTACCAAATGCTTGGGATGGGATGGAAGATTTGCCTTGGTAAGTTATCCTGTGCTGGTGGGCTCTCCTGAGCCCACCTGGTGGGCTTTCTCTGGAGGACCTGATGCTGAAGGCACGAGGGTGCTGCACAGAGGCTTGCTCCTGTCCTCTGCGGGAACCCCAGGGTCGGCAATTGAGCTCAGCATCCTGCAGCCAAATGGAAACTTTCCGTGGTATTGTGCCTGTTTAATCAACTGGTAGTATCGGATAAACTGCTCCCAAGTCAAATATTAAATGGGCCGGCTTGTCCTGCGTTTTATCACGGTGCACAGTACCTTCCATGTGCAGATGAGGGTTAAAGAGGGTCTGCAAGGAGCAGACATCTGTGTCCGTTGTGCAGTGAAGGGTAGTGAGCACCGGGGACTTTTTCTAAAATGCTTCAGCTGGATATGGAAATGAAAACTATTAAACTAGTAACCCATGACTTTTCAGGGGGCTGATTGGTAACAAATGACAAAATTTTCTGTATCTGGTAGGAAAGTTAGAGGATGGCAGCTTCATATGTTTTGTTGGCCGATTCAGTGGAGAGCTGCTTAAGACCTGAAAATGAGGATTTAGTTGATTAGGTATAACCTTCACGTTTATTAAACTACTCCCAACAACTGAAAAGTGGACCTTGCCTTTGCATGTTGGAAATAGTGAAAACTATTGATGAGAAGCTTGTGCAAGCTTCTTGGAATGCTCCCCTTCCCTGGTCACACTCTGGCCATATCAACAAAGGCCGAATAGCTTTCATTTAGAATTGTTATACTAAAGAGGTATATGTACGATCTTTACAGAAGCTAGCATAACCGGCTCTAATGCCTTTATAAACATGTTCAGTGGTCATGGCATGGTCTTGCGGGGAGAAAATTGAGTTTGCTATGGGAATGTCAACTCTGAATTTCTTGATGTGGGTATGAAGTCTCATTTTTAAGGACAGATGACTAGAAGGACGTAGCTTCCTTAAAAATGAACCTAATGTGTAGTGCAATCTTGGACAGTCTGCATAACGATATGAAAACTGCAGAGCGGGAGCTGGATGGTTCATAAGCCATGAAGAGCTTCAGCAGCATAAACAGTATAAGATGAATGAGCCGCATAGCTGGGGACGCCACTCCAGCACCCAAATTGAATCAGAGACTCTGGGATTTAAAAATAATGTGGCTTTCTGCTGAGGTAAAGCAGACTCTGTTTTGTTCTGCCAGGGCTAGTCTTGGTTGCAGTTTTCCAGCAAAGATTTCAGACAAAAACAACAAATACATAAATCATCGGGAGCATCCATCCTTGCCACAAGGAAGGGACAGATTCATCATCCGTGGGTGGTCTTGTGCGCAAATGCTCGTTAGGCTTCTACCTGCTCGACACGTGCAACGAGAGGACGTGACTTCCTGGGGAGCAGGATGGGAACTGGGTTTGTTCATTTGCTGTTAAACTGCATGTGCGCTGGCTTTTAGATCAGGCTTTTCTCATTCTTTACTGCAAGTTGTACCCAACAGTCAGCAATATCATTGTTTGTCTTTATTATGCTGTTAACTATAGACATGTATGAATCTGCGTGGGCAGAAGCGAACGGTTGGAGGGCTGATGCTGCAGAAAACAAGTGCTGTGCCGAGACTGTTGGGAGTTTTCTTGCTGGTTCATGCTCATCCCTGTCTGTAATGGTTCTTGCATCTTCTAGGGGGAAACCCAAGCACCTCAGAGGACACCGGTGCTGCGTAATCTCTCCCCAAAATGTATATCTTATTTTGCTCTCTGGTAGTTCAAGACTGACATAAACCCTAGGGTACAAAGTTTAATACCCTTTCTAAACTTATTATGATTAATTAGGAAATCTTGCTGGTTTTAATCTCGTTGTGTTTGTGCCTGCAGTGACTTCCTTTGGGACAGTCCAACAGCATGCTTTATGAAAACATGCTTTGTTCTGACCCTCTTCATCTAGAATATCATCAAGTCTAAAAGTACATTATTTTTTGTCTCTACCGTACATCTCCTTCTACTTATTAACATTGATTTTCATTTTCAGTCATGTTGCTGATTCCCCTGCTTTCCTCACTGTCGTCTCCTGTGTTAATTACCCTCAAGCTTTTAACTTTTCTACCAAACATATTAAAGAGCATAAACTTACCTTGTGACAAGGATGACCTGGCCAGGGTGTAATGCAAAACTTTCTAACTATTGGAGTGCTAAAAGATGGGCACAGATTTAGGGATGCTGTGAAATTCCCTGTTTAAAGGTTTTATACAGCAGGTTGTACTCGTTCCTGCTTTAATACAGGGTTTTTTTCCACAGCAAGCTCCCAGAGCCCTTTTAATTTTTGTAATTTCCCTCACAGTGGCTCAAAAGCAGGTGGGATGGTACAAGAGAGGCTCCGTCCCGCCTGGTCTCCCCAGCATAGTGGTGATGAGGTGGGAAGCACTGGGAGGCAGCAGCGACAGGCAGGCTGTGGAAACAAGGATGAGCCGCACATGTCTGACATGACGGAGAAGAGGGAGCACTTGACCTGTTTGAAGCCCCATTGCTTTGCAAACTCACGCTTAATCTGCTTCTTGCTTTAATGCCAACCTTCCTCTGGCCTTTGCTGCTTTGCTCTCTGTCTCGCCCAGCATTCGCACGGTCTGGGCTGGCTTCTGTGTTTTGGATGGCTTTCTAAGGGACATTCCTTGACTAAGTAAAAGTTCTCACTAGCATTAGAGTTTTCTAATGTGATATTCTTAGATCTGCCTTTGGCTTGCTGGCGCCTTTTGTGTGTGCGTGTGTGTACAGTGTGTGTGTGTACAACACACTGCTGAGTTTTGTGCTGGACACGCAGTATATAACCTGTTATACATCAGATGCCTTGTATGTAGGTTTTTGCTTGCTTAGCCTTTTAAAAATCTTTTAGAATAATAAACTATATATTAAAGACCTCATTATACTGTGAAATTAAATTACTACCAAGCAAAACCCCTAAACATCTCCAAGATAATTTCTATATTACTCTTATTTTTGCCTTATGGCAGTCTATTATGATTATTGCTATTTATTGCTACTGGAGATGAGGCAGGAGGTGAGCCCGCTCACAGCCTGGGAGATGGTTCAGATGCTGACCATGTACCATCTGAACGGTTGATGGGCCGTAGGGGGAAGGCAGGGTTGTCTTCAGGTCGCTCCCTTGGGAGGCTCAGGGGCTACGTTTAGCAGTGATGAAGTTTTAAACCAGCAGTTAAATCACAGACTTCTCAAATTTTCAGTCTTGTATCTTCACATTTCTCTTCAAAGATGTTTAACTTATACTGCGTGCCGACATTTGAATTAAGAGGTAAGCCGGCGCTGTATGTATGGCTTATTGCTGTTGGTTGGATTCAACACCATTATTTTAGTTTTCATCCTCTGATTTGGTGTTTATCCCCTGGTCATTTTATTTTTTGCTAATTATGACCTGTGGATTTCAGGCTGGGTACCTTGACATTACTGGATTACTAACCCAACCGCTTGCTTTTTGTGTGCTTGCTGACTGACCCCATAGAGCCTGATTAAAATGCGCCGTTACTGATGCCTGATGCTGTCACCCGCATCCCTCCGGAGGTGACTGGGGTTTACCCAGCTGGCTGATGCAGACAAGCAAAATGTACTGACCAACGGTTTGTGTTGGGGGAAAAGGAAACATCATTTCGCAGCAGTGGCAATCCAGCTGGGAGCTGGGGAAGGAGGGGAGGAGCGCGGCACCACCGGCGGCAGTGGGCGTTTGGGGGGGGGTCCCTCAACACGCTGCTCACCGGAGAGGGACAGAGGCTTCTTGAACAAGCTTCCCATCTTCTTGATGAGTTGCCAACGTTAAGAAATGTATCGCTGGGCCTGTTAATAGAAAATCATTGCATGCAACAGGGGATTTCCCTGGTGGGCTGCAGCAAAGGTTATGGGCACTGGCCCTTCGAGACGCTGGCGGGCTGTATTGGCAAAGCAGAGGATGACCAAACCACACACCTTTTCAATGGATTCAGGACAATTTTGCAGTGTTAGGCAGTTGCACTTTGCCGCCTTCACTTGAAAAAATCTCCCCACGTTGTCAAAGATTAGGCTTTTTTTGTGTGAACATGTGGCTCCAGGGTTGGTGGTTATTCTCAAACTGTCAATAACAACTTCATGTTTTCTTGAGTTAATCTGATTTATTAGTTGGTTGTCGTTGATGACTGACCCCTAAAACCAAGAACCAAGAGGGGCAGCAGCCGGCATGGGGCAGCGCCAGCCCCCCAGCGCCCACCCGCACCCCCGCGCATGGCTTTCCCTCTGTGGTGTGCGTCGTGTCAGTATAACTGGTGCAAAATGGGTACTTCTGACCGTAATGTTCTGAGCAACTTCAGGCTTTATAGATTAAATCTCACATCTTGAAGTGCACCCAAAAGCTGACAGCCAATGCAGCGGAGAAAGCAATAGGAGTTAATAATACATCTGAGTCTCCTGCCACGTCCTGCGGCTTTTTTCTTCAATATTATTCAAAATTTAGGCACCTTTCATATTAATTAAATGGTAACTTTCTGTATCCCACGATCAAACTATCCAATAACGCTTGCTCAGAGCAATCAGAAATGACAAAAATAAAGTACTAATATGATTTTATTATGAATGATTTGATCCCTGGGGTTTCTATCATATTAAACAAAGAAACAAATTAACCAGTGACTGAATTAAGTGGAGGAACTTGCATCATGGAGAAGCAATAGATTTTTTCATAGTTAAGCTGCCAGCTACTTTCATGCTTCAAGTCTAGTTTCCAAGTTTCCCCACGAATTTCCTAGAAATAATCCTGCTGCCATGTATCGATGCACATGTCAACATGTAGCTATCTTTTTTGTCATAGGAAATGTAGTAAAGAAGATCAGAAGAGGAATTTTGAATGCATTAATCTGCATTTCCAAATCTGCTCCTCAGGACAGTACTGGTGGCTTGGGCGGGCTGGTGAGATTCTGTCCTATGGCAGGACTTTGTGGATGGCTCTGGGCAGCACCTCCCAAACCTGGCGTCGCCCGCTTGTGCTTGATGGGGCGCTCTCTTGTCTGTTTACTCTCTTGCTCCCCAGCTTTAAAAATAATTGTCATCTTCTCTATTTCAGCTGTTAATTTTCTGTAGGAGGCCATTGCACAGATAGACTGTCAGACAGAAGAGGTTCAAAACATTTCTCGTATTTAGAAAAGTATTTATTGCAGCAAAGAGAGATACCTGAGAGGTGGAAGCTCTCTGGCACAGCCTTCCTCTGGTGAATGCACGCTGCGGCGCGGGGTGCAGCAGGAGTGACTCTGCTGGAGCTGCTCTGACCGCGAGCCGTCCCCGCACGCTCTGCTCCGATTCCTCCTGGGACAGCTCTGGTCCATCACAGGGACCCCTCTGTGCTACTGCACGCTGTGAAAGAAGTTTGCCGGGATGTGGTCAGTGGCATTTAAAAGCCCCTGTGCCTCTGTAAGTGCTACTGCATAGTATGCTATGTTAAATTGTATATTATAACCGTATATAGGTATATAATATACGTGGCATTAAACTTTGCCCATTAGGGAACAGTCAGGTACAGAATGGGACCTAAATGCTGGGGTAGCAAGGCACTTTTAATTACCATTAAGGAGGCGAGATCATGTGGATTTCTCTCCGAGATGCACTTGTCCTTGCCAGGGTTGAGGTTTAAAGGAGGCCCACATTCTTTACTCTCAGTGCCTATTTTTTTCCTTCCAGTTCATAATTAAGTTTGTCAGGTGGTTCCAGGCTGGGACCATACCAGTGGGCTTTGGAAATGAGGAGGAGTTCAGGTATTTTCCCCCACAAGACTCCGTGTATCCAGTGCACAACTGATCCCGTTTCGGCTCTTCCCCCTATTATTGTGAGCGCAGAAAGTTTCCCCTTCTGGGCGAGCCAGCGCAGCTCTGAAATTGGGACTGAGCAGGAGCATCTCTGAGCACAGCGATGAATTTCCCTGGCTAGGACAAAACCATGTTTTCTGTATCATTTGTCTTAAGGCTTTGTGGTAATCATGTGCTGTTGAGCTTTTGAAACGTACACCTTCCTTAAAACGCTGGCGCGTGACCCCGGGCAGGGCAGAGGCATGCTGTGAGTCCTGCCGGGCTCCCGCGCAGAGCAGGAGCAACCCAGAGCACGCCCGCCTCTGGTGTCGTGAATGTAGATTATTTACTGACAAAATGCCAAGCGTGGGATAAGCGCTTTCCTGGCTGAGACAATATTGATAAAGAATCCAGGAATCTGCAGTGGAACTGGGGCTTTAATTGCATTCCTCCCCCCAAAAGCTTGATTTCACGGTAAGATCAATAATATGTTAAAAACTGAGTACAGTAAAATAAGTGTATAATGTAGTTAAAACCTGTACGCAGCGCGTTGCCGCTTCATTATTTACTTTGTTCTGTCTCATTGGGAGCCGGTGCCGCAGGCCCCCCGGCAGCAGGCTCTCAGCAGTCCTGGCTTGGTAACGGGGACGTGGCAGCCGTGACGCCCTGTGTCCTCACGAGATGCAGCCCAAGTCCTGTTTGTAATTGCCGGTTATTAATTAATGTCTCAGGTTTGGGGCCATAATGGGCAGGTTTGGCACAGGCACAAGCATGGGAAACTCTCGGGTCGGCCGTTTACTCAACCGCTGTGGTTCGTCTGCGTTCAGGATCGGGGCATGGCGTAGGAGCCAAAGCCTTCCCGCTCCGCGTGGAGCTTCCCTCCATCTCGTACCTGCCCGGCCAGAGCGCTGCGGGTCTTCAGTCCTCTTGGCAGCGATGCTCCACATCTGCTGCACCCAAGGGGCGAACGACAGGGAACGTTATGAAGTCCCTCAGCTTTTAATACTGCATCTCATCCTTATATGCCATATCAGATGACTTTGGTCACATATCTCTCCTTCTCAAAAAGATATAACAGGGGGATTAATCAAAACTGGAGGAAGCTAAAGCACGCCCGTTCTGGCCAGCCTCTGGTTTCAGCAGTTTTTAAATAATGGCCAGCCTCATGATCCTCGCTATAAACATCTGGATGAGGATGCTGAAAGAATTAAATTTTGTGCCTGAAAAACGACATATTGAGTAGGAGCTCTGCTTTCATCTCTGTGATCATGTTTTTAGGAGAATACGCGCAGAGTCTCAGTGTTAACATTCTTTAACTGCTCCTCAAATTACTAATGCTTCACGTTGCTTTAATCCATTCTGCTGTAATAGCTTTATTAGATTAAACTCCCTGCTGAGCAAGTGAGGAACAGTGGGATTATCACACTTCCCTTTGAACAGCCAGTAAAGACAAAATAAATGGTTAACAAAATAGAACAAATTCAGTTTGCGGGTGATCTGCAGTTCTCAGCCTCACGGACTGCAGATAGGCTCCGAGCCTCCCTATTATTCCTTGCTTGAAAAATGCCTTTTTAGCAGCCTGAAGAAATTCCTGAGGTAAAAAGGAAGACCTAATGGAATAAAAGTTCCTCTTTCCCCTTTAGATGTGTTGCTAATTGCATCGTGCCGACTGCAGGGACAGTGTGAGGAAAAACGGAAACTTTATTTAAAAAAAAATATTTTTTTAGCCTCACTTCTGATGAAGCCGTAGGTGCTCCGGTAACAGCCGTTACCCAGTGTCTCTGGAGTGGCAACTCCTAATGACTGATTTTTTTTTTTTTTTTTTAGCAAATCTAATTAACTATTTGAAGTATTTCGTCAAGAGGCTCATGGTTACTATACACAAGCAGTGGGTGGCTCTTCTAGCGTCTCTTAAAAACTCAGTTTCTTCTCAGCATTCTTAAAATCCTCGTCTGTTGGAGCAATTTGAATTTTGTTATTAGTGACTGCTGGAAATCATAATTCAATAAAGACTAACTCATTTAAAAATGCTTCATGCTGAGCGTGCATTAGGTAACTTGGGAAACTTAGGAGACACAGAAAAACATATACTAATATTCAGGTCTACACAGGAAATTGGTATGGCACTGAGCAGTTTGAAGGAGGCTTTTTGTATTTTTTTAAGAAGCTGCAGAAAGGTTGGAAGGAATGCAGGTTTTTTCTAGTAAATGTATTCCTTCCCTCTCCCCAGCATTTTTTTCCTAACGCGCTGGCGTCCATCCAAAGGAGTTAAAGCCCCCCAACATACTAGGGTATAGTGAAAATATACATGATAAACATTTCTGTAATAATTTCATAGATAAGTAAGAAATCCGTCATGTTTCTTTTCCGAAACTCCTTGAATGTCCCTTATTACTTGTCTCGAATGAGTTTGAAAGTTTTAAGTACCTCTCCTGCCCCATCTCTCCTATTCCCTTTATGGCAATAATATTACGGTCATGGAATATATGGTCTTGCCATGGGGGAATGGGCCTCCTGCTCAGGTTTTTAAGCCACATCTGCAGCTGCAGCTGGAGCAGGCTTTGAAAAATATCGGTATTATGAAAGGATGTCATTTCTAACAATGAATTCTCCTTCAGAGGACGCCGCGCCATTTCATTCCTGCCCAGTGCTGTCCGGCAGCTGTCTCCTCTGCAGTTCATTTGCTGCTCGAGTTCACCCTAGGAAATACACAGGGGTATTTTTTCCCAATTTCTTTCCCCACAAGTTGTTTCATCTTTAGAATCACAACATTTCCTGCCAACATCAGAGGTTTCCATTCTTGTCTCCTCTCTCCCTTGTTCTTTCTAGCCATTTTCAGACTTATATAGCCCTTCTGTTTCTTACCATCTCTCCCTTTCATCCCCTGGTCCTCTCGCGGTGCCTCCCTCGTTTCAATTCTCCACTTAGCTGGAGTTCAGAAAACAATTGCCGTCTTCCACCTGTTTTTCCTCCTTTGTTGCTCTGTGGTTTGATTTAGCCTCTCTTTGTCTGCTTTCCCCTTCTTGGGTTTGGTTTTTTTTTTTTCCTTTTTTTCCCCTCACCCTCTTTTTAAAATGGGAGAAAATGATCAATATTATTCCCCCCCACCCCTGATAAGATAATGCTGGACTAATGTGGTGGAGATGGTTTTGTTGTCGCTGCAGAGAGGGAGGAGAAGGGGTAAAGGTGCTCTGGGCACGGCAAAGGGCTGCGTGCTGGCAGCCCCCTCCCCGGTCAATAGCTCCGAGTCAGGACGAGCCTCAAGAAATATATGTAATTCGGTGGATGAAAAACTGGGACAAAGGCCTGGGTTCTTTGCCCAGGCAAAACGCCCGTGGAAACAAGTCAGTGTACGTCAGAGCGGAGAGGCCGGTTTTCGGTTGTTTACCTAGGAGATAATTTAGGAAAGCCTGACGCGCAGGAATGCACTTCTGCTCAGCTTTACGCCACGGCTTGGTGGCGTTTTCTAGACTTTCTGCTTTATCCTTGTGATCCGTGGCTTCGTTCGCTTTGCAGCAGAACAGCGTCTCCCCCTCGATTTAAGATCGTTAGCTGTAGAGAATTAGCGGTGCTCCGCTGTAGCTACCCTACTTTGAAACTCGCCCCTAATGGAGCGCTCGGGGGGAACCCCAGCCTGCGTTCCGATTCGGGTGGGTGCTGCATCCACACGGAAAACCATTCCAGGGGAAGTCGGGCTTTTAAAAAAATTCTTTTTTCTTTCTTCCTAATATTGATGATGTGGGAGAAGTAGGTAAAATTTATTGGGGAGAGAGTCAAAACTTCCCCCCATTCTGCCCACCTGTTCGGTGTTTCTGCTGCCTTTCATTTTCTGAAGTGTTACATATGGATTACATATGTCTTTCTGCTGCAGCTCTGCGGCTGAAAAAACCCCAACCACAAGGAAATCAATAAACACCTGTTATTCCCAGATCCGCCGTTACTTGGGCTCAAAAGTGCCTGCAGGCAAAGTTAAAATAAAACCCCCAGTAAGTCTATCTGCCTTCACAGCCTCCTCCTTGCCGGCACGAGGGGGGTTGTTTTATTTTTTATTTATTTCATTTTGTTTCATCTCGGTTTATCCTGGAGCGGACCCTCCACTGCCGCTGTGACCTGGCAGCCCCGGGTTGAAGCTCCCCGCAGACCCCAGCCCCCGCAGCCCCGACCTGCAGCTCTGGCCCCACAGTCCCCGCAGCCCCCGCAGCGCCCGCAGCCCCGTCCCGCAGCCCCCGGCCCCCGCAGCCCGTCCCGCAGCGCTCCCGGGGCGAGGTTGCCCCCCGCCGCTCTCCCGCCACCAGACAGCAAGCGGGGCGCGGCGCGCTGCGGGCACCCGGCGGGCCGAGGGCGGCTCGGGGCGCGGCGCGGCCGCCGGGGTCTGTAAAAACGCGCGAAGGAGCGAGGGGCGCGCCAGGCGTGGCTCCCTTTCTCCAGGAAGGAGCATCCGTGTTGGAAAACTACGTACCAGAAGCGTTTGCTGTTTTCTGTCGGTATTGGCTAAGGCTTAATTGAAGGCCTGAAGTTTTGGGCCTTCAGTGCAAGTATCTTGCTCTTATGTGCGGGTTTGAGACCGGTTTACCTTTGCTAACGCGGAGTTTACACTTAGTGAATGCCTTGGGGCACTTAGGACGCCGCTGTATTTCTTCAGCCCTACAGCAGAGGTTCGGCCAAGGGATGCCCAAAGAGCGTCCGGTTCCTTAATCTCTTACTCTCTATTGACAGAAAAGAGGGGCAAAGGCAAGGCTGGACCTGCAAAGCTCTGCAGGAGCCTGGCTGGTTTTAGCCCAGAAGGAACCAGGCCCATGCAAATTACTTGGCAATTTAATCCTGATGCGTTAGAATAAGCACGGGCCGGGGTGAGGATGCATAATAGTGCTCTGTTGGAGGTGGGTGCTTTGTTCGGCTCTTTAAAAGCCACCATTCTCGCTGAGGAGAGGGGCGCATCCTATCACAATTAAAAAGTGTGGCAAATACTCCTTGGCATGCCAGCAGCTAGGGCCTTTTTGTAGTCCTGGGTATCATCACAGACCTGGAAATAATGGCTGAAGCCAGCGCTATGAAATATAATTTCTTTAAATGTAAGAAAAAAGAAAAACTCAGAAACTTGTTATGGCATTTTAACTAACTTCAAGTGTGCTGGCTGGCTCAGTCGCCCCTTTGATGTTGCAGCCGGGTGACCTGGCCTCCCCCGCCATTCATCACCGACTGGAAATCAAACTCTTCGCTTCTCCGGCTTTACAGTCCTTCCTCTGTTCTGCTAATAAACACAATGTTATTTAAAATAACCATTCAGGAGGCGTTCAAAGGGGATATCCATATATGAATTTTAGTGAGAGTGCAGTTTCTCGCTGCCAAGTCCTAACCTTCAAAATGCAACACAGAAAAAGATAGCATTAATCTAAATACGTGGCACTGGATTCGTGAAGCGAGAGGCTCACAAATCCCTTCTCGCTCGTGGCGAGTCTGCGATCAGAACCTCGCGGGTGCCGTTAATTATTTCATTTCACCTTCATTTTCACAGTGTCAGCCTATGGTGATGGTAACAGCTACATAACCAGCAAGAATCGTGTTTGCTAAAGGAGTAAGATCTGAAAGTGAAGTAGGTGATTCCCTCCCGACGGGCCCTGGATGCTGCTCAGCCAGCGGCTGCGGTGGCAGGCGCTGTTGGAGAGCTGTCCTGGAAGGGAGCGAGCGGTGGCTGTTGTGGACACGGTGTGTGTGTAACACACCTGGACACGGGGGGTGTGTGTGTAACACACCTGGATATGGTGTGTGTGTAACTCACGTGGACACGGTGTGCGTGTGACATGAGTGTGCACCTTGTCTCCTGGCCTCATTCGAGTTGTGAGCTCAGCAGTGTGCTTTAACTGCTTGATTTCATCCATACCCAAGAAACAGGGCTTCTGAGTAACTCGGCACCTTACCCTGCTCCATTTGCACTGTGCTAACAGCAAAGACGCGGTCGTGGCCGTTCCGAAGCGACGCGATGTTTGCCAGCAGCCCCCGCAGCGAGCTGCCCGAGCACCCCCAGCGGGGAGCGGCTGCCAAACCCACTCCAGGATGTCATGAAGGAGAAGGTCAGGAAGACCAGCAGTGTTGCAATTTTAAACGAAGTAAGAAACAGCGGTAGGTGATTGCATCACGCACGGTTGCCTCCGTTGCTCTCTGGGTAGCGTCACCGCTGCAGCCGTCTGCCGTCATTTCCTTACCCCTGGGTTCTGCGTTGTGCTAGTTGTGATGAAGGGGAGCGCTGGCTGGGCCATGGGAGGAGGGCAGAGCAGAGCTGGAGCACCAACACATAAAGTAGCTGTCCCTTTTCCCCCCCGCTCAGCTCCGTCCCAGCCCTGCGGGTGCCCTCGCTCCCGGCGTGGCTCTGCTTGAGCCCATCTCCCCGGCGCTTGGCGAGTTGCTCTGTGCCTGAGGGGCCCCAACGGCACGGGGGTGCGTCCCCCCAGGGACAGAGGGAGCGCCCAGGTATCAGCTGTGGTGGAGCATGCACCAGCCAAGGGAAACCCCTTCACTGAGGTGGCGCCGAGGCTTGATTAGAAGAAAATTAGTAGAGGATTTTGTGTTGTTTTGGACTCTGGCAGAAGTTTGGTCTGTGTTTTCCTGCAGACCCCCTGTTTAGCACTTGCATTTACAGGATTCTGATGTTGTCTGTATCGTGTAGGAACGAATGAAGTGGGCTAGGAGGGACTCCTGGTTGGGTGAGCACAGCTCTGTGTTGTTTTTTTCATAGGCTGTGTATTTTCTCCCCTTAGATCTGGTTCTTTTCATCCTCGCTGCCTCTTTGCCTTTACCTTTTTAAAATGTCTATTGCTGCAAAACACAGCTGAGGCAGATTGCCAGGTCAGCCTTACGGCCCCGCTGCCTGCCGCAGCCCCCCAAAGCCGGGAGCGGCCAGGGCTCCCAGCCGGCAGCGGAGGAAACTCCTGATCAGGGCTTTCCTTTTAAACCTGCCATTGACTAATGTTTTGAAGACTGGATTGGGGCTTTTTTTTTGTATATTATATACATGGCAAGGAGCAGAAGGATGTTATTGCCTGCCATTTAACGCAAATATGCCTTCTTGGGAGGAGGGAAAGCTGATCCGGTTTGTGTGCGTTTCAGGTTTATGTCAGTACAGACTAGCCCAGCTAACAAGAGTTGTTTTAATCTGACCTGTTTTATCTGTTGTGCGTAGAGTAACAGACGTGTAAGTCTAATACAGTAAATCTCTGTATGCATTATGGCAACACCGTGGAAATATTTCTTACCAGTACCAGGAAAAAACCCATTTAATATTCTGATTTCTTGCTGAATATGGAATGGAAAATATGTTGATTTAACTCTAAAAAAATGCAGGGTCGATTTAAGGGGGAAAAAAAAGTAAGTAAGAAAGAAACCCTTTACCATATCTAATTTCATTAGTAAACTGTAAATGGAAAATGATGAAGAGGTAAGATTTCAAAGGGCTGGTAACCCACACATTTTATGTAGCATTAATCATGTGCTCTTAATTTTTCTGCAGCAGAACTCTGCAGCGCTGCATTCCCGCTCCATGATTCACGGGGCAGTGGGCGAGGGTGGGTGGGTGGCGGAGCCCGGCCAGGGACCCCCCCACGGCAGCTCCCGCCGGCCACGCCGCAGGCGACACGGGGGACGCCGCGCAGCCGGCCCCACCTCATGGGACGAGATTTATGGCCACGTGCCGGAGGGTTCGTGCCTCTGCTCCGGCTGATTTGAAACACCGCTTTTCTGCTGGCGGCTCGTGTTTTCTGCTTTACCCTTTCAGAGGCTCTTTCTCTTCCAGGCTGTAAAGAGGGTTAAGAAAGGAATTGTCTCTATTATGGTAATTAAACTCCCAGGAAACAGCCTCATTAGACTAATAAAGAGTAAATAAAGCAGGCGAGAACACACTTTTCTTTCCAGTAGTGGAGGGCAGCAGTTACCTCCCTTCCCGTCGCCCACCCGCCTGCTCCCTGCTCCTTGGCCCCTGCCCCGAGCTCCTGCCTGGCCCCTGCACCCACCAGGGTTCACCCCCTCGTAACTCCCCCAGCGGTTTTCCTCCTGGGCCAAAGTTTTCCGCGCTCAGTTGCAGCTGGTTTTCTTGCCGGCCTCCCGAGAGCAGCCCCTGGCTTGGCGCAGATGCAGTGAAAGGCTGCGGTGCGTGCTTGCCGAACGCACGTAACAAAATCCAAGCGATGGACGCTGGGTTTTGTTTCTCGCAGAAATGACATTTGCAGCACACTTCTGAGCGATATTTCTTCTCCAGCGGTGACCCCAGCCGAGGCAGGGTGCCACGCTGAAAATGCACACGTAGCTCTCCGGCTTTTTCAGAAAGCAGATTATGGAGGGAGAATGAAATTAGCAGTAAAAGTATTAAAATATTGATAGCAATCATTCCATGTCCTGGCTTTACTAATTAATTATTAATTTTACCTTGAAGGTTAGTGTAAGAGATGGACTTTACTTTATCATGCCTTCGCTTAGCAAGATGTTTGACTATATATTTTTAAACATTATCAGGTCTTTAGCAAATAGCTCTCATTTTTTATGGTTAGCAGTTGGGATTTTCTTTGTGTGGCTTCGTAAGTGGGAGACAAGATTATGTTGTGAAGGCCTTGAGGAACCCATCCCTCTGTCATGCATTAGTAATTCCCACTGATCTTTACTGCTTGCTGTCCTTTGCGTGCAATACTTGTTGCTTTTCCAGATTGAAGGCCCTTTGCAGCACGACAGAGAGTAAAGAAATGTCTCACTGCTGTGAGCTCGGCATTGCAAGATGGTTAAAAAGGAGCTGGTTTCGCCGTAAACCCAGGGATGCCGGCAGCTGGAGGGGTGGTGGGCACGTCCCGGGAGCAGAGCTGCCCTCTCCGCTCCGGCCTCAGCTCCCTAGCTCGGGTTTGCATGGAGCAACCGTGCCACTGGGGCCGCTGCGCTGGGTGCCTGCGGTGCCGGGGGTGTGTGGCTGTGTCCAGCCGCGGCCGACGGCTCCCGCCGCTGCAGGCTCTGAGAGTACCGGCTGCGGGCAGGGAAACCGTGTCTGAGCTTGTCTGAGGACGCGTGAGCCTGGGTGTTTTCCGTAAATAAATGCATAAATAACATAATTCAATAAAAAATGTTAGCTCATACATAATTCATAAACAATTTTTAAACTGGGCAAACTTTTGAATTTACCATGAAGAATGTTTTTTTCTATAACGCAACTTTAGTATTGATATAAGGTTCAAATATGGAAACATTTATGTGTCTGTGGCTTCGCTCGTGAGAAATCGTATTGATTTCAGTGAACTATACACACGAGGAAGATCAGGTCTGCATGTGCAGGGCTGGAGCTTTACTTTTGTAAACTTCCCATTTCCTCTCTTGCATCAGAAAGGTTTAAAAGATCTGTTTTACTGTCTTGAGGGTAAATGCCTTTCATTTCTGAAATGGTAAAACCCGCTTCTCACTTGTTTCTCTTAAAGTGGACCTGGTTTTAAATGCGGACAAATGGAAAAAAGCTTCACCAACCTCCCTGGGGGGAGTGAGGTTGCAAACCTCCAACTTTGGAAACAATGATTTTCGTTTTGTCGGTTTTAAAAGGGAATATCGGAAATGGAAAATTTTGCTGTAGCGTTGTGAAAAACAGAACTTACCCAGTCTGGACCCCTTTAAGATAAAATGAAGGAAATTACAGCTTTCTCCTGCACGCTGCTTTCCACTTTTAGCATCTGCAGTGTGCAGGTCCCAGTGGAGCCGCTGATGTGCGTGCTTACGCGCTTTGCCGGCCTAGGACTGTTCTCCTCCGTGTCTCTGTCGTGCGGAGACGTACACCGGTGCACAGGGATGCCAGCGTTCACTTGAGCAAACTCAGGCGTAGCTTTCGGAGCCTTGCTTGCTCAACGGAGTAATAATGCCCTGTGCTGTTTTTTTAATTTTCCTTGGGTGGGGATTATGTTTGTTCACGGAATAAAATGGCAAATTTTGGCTTACGCAGCCCTGTAAGGTACGAGAAGCCCCTGTGCTAGTTTGCTGCTCATCACTGCGAGTTAGGTATCGATACACATAAAAGCTACAAATACACTTTTTATCCCCAGCACTTTTTAAAGATCTTTTAAAGGTCTTTTCCAGCCACTCTGCCAGTATTTTGTCTTAGCGCAACCCACGCACCAAGTACCAACATTACAAGTCCATCAGGGGCTGTTCAGCATAAAGATGCAGGCGCAGCTTCTGACTGCGGAGGCTGCGGGGCGCATGCTGCCGGGGGCGGGGAGGCTGCGTTGGAGGCCACCCCACGCCATCGTCCTCCTCCCGCTCCCTTCCCGTGAGCGTCCCCTGCGGCCACCGCAAGGCCAAGGTGCAACCATAGAGGAACCTGGCCGTGATGCCAGTTTGGTTGTTTTTCAAGAAAATGCTTCCTCTGCGCAGAGTCAGGTCTGAGTTGTACCGATGCGGATGCACATTGACTCAGGCTGGGGCCAAGGAGTTGGCACTGGTATAACAGAAATGTGATTTTAAGAGACTTGCTCCCACTTACTCCCCTCCTCCCCCTGTCAGGGTATCATTTCCAGTAGAAAGACGCCACGTAGCATCCATCTTTGCCCACACAATTGCGGGGTGTCCGTCACAGCGTGATCATACGTGTGCGTATGACACACAAGCAATCAGTTTACGGTATCCAGAAGAAACAGCTAAAGGGAGATCATCTTGCCATATTTTGTGACTATCTTGTGTCATTTCTGTTGTGTAAATTATGGGAATAAATATGGGATTAAAACAAAATATCAGCCCAAACGTAGTCAGCACCAGTTCTGCAGAGACCGGCTGGAGCAGATGCAACACTGCGTCCCCCCCTTCCTACTTATTAGCCTTATCAAAACGTTTCCCCCCAAATAGTCGTATTTTCAGGATAAATTATAAACTGCGACACTTTATGTCTGTGAAGGAGAGGGAGCTTCCTGAGCTCCTCCCTGCGCTGATCCTCCCTCTGTGCCGTGTCTGGGGGCGACGGCGGTCAGAGGGGGTGAGCCGAGCCCTGCGACCACATCAAACCAGCCGAGCTGCCTGCTTGTGAAGAAATGTTTTTATGCCCATCAGGAGCACACAGGGTGTTAGATCCTGTTGTCCCAGGCCTTGTGCAGGCTCTCCTCTGCTTTAAAGGGCAGACTGTAAGGCACTTTCTTGAAGTTTTATTTTAGTATGCCTTCCATGGTTTCTCCCAGTGGCTCTAAAGTGGAGAGATTAACTTCCAGAGGTCCTAGGGCTGGGAGTAGCCCGCCAAAGCCTTGGGTGAAGCAGGCAAACACTGCCTTCTGCTCAGAGATGACCGGTTTGGGACAGGCAGTTTTCGGGAGTCAATCTCTGTAACCCTGGGGCAGGGCTTCCAGCGAGGGGCTCCTGCAGCCCCTCGCCCAGCGGGAGCTGTATGGCTGCGGGAGGATCGCTTTCCCACTCCCCGCCGTTGCATGTGATTTCTCTGAGCTCAGGGGTTTGATGTCAACCCCCTCATCCCTTTCCCCTGCCATGACACACTGGGATTCCTGAGCCTCTTGTGCCTGGAGCCAGGCAAGAGGTCCACCTGCCCCTCGGCAAGATATGTCTTCCACAAAGGCAACTCGGGTAACACCAGTCGTCTGGGATGACAAACGGAGGCTTTTATCTCTTCCGTTACGGCGTTTGCAATGAAAACATTGTAGGCTGTTTTGCTGTAGGTGGAGCAGCAGCGAGATGCAGAGGCCAGGATGGAAAGCGACACCGTCTGAGCAGCCCCTGCTGTGCTCAGCAGCGTGTTTCCTTCCCTTCCCGCCATCCTCATCCTCACGCCTCCCCAGGCGAGGATTTGCAGCGGCTCCTTCCCCAGGAGGTGGCTGCTCCTCCCAGCTCCCAGACCGGCTCCGCGGCCGCTCGCTCTGGGGCCGTGTCCTTCCTTGAGCCTTTACCAAGAGCCTGCCTTGCAGTTAATGCACAACAGTTCAGGCCAACGAAGGGCTTAGGCTCGAGAGAAGATAAGCTGCTCCTGAGCAGGAAAGAGGACAGCAACATGATACTAATGAGAAACACTTTGGGATGGAGGCAGGGGCGAGCTACGGTCTAGAAACCTGCTTCTTGGCATCTTTATGAAAATATCTGTTAGCAGTCACGCAGGGAGGTCATGGCCATATGGAGAGGAAAAATAAAGTGACTGGTGGGTTTGCCTTGTGCGGCTGATGTGTTAAAGGTGGTATTCTCCTTCATTAACAGCACTTAGCGTTGAAGGACACTATAGGGCACTCAGGACGAGTACAGTATTTTTAACAAGTAATTTAGAGCCTGTCTTCACTGCGTGATTAGCTTGAGGTATAACTTGAGAGCTGCTGGTAACCCGACGCTTGTGCTTGTGCATGTCTTTGGCTGGAGCCAAAGGGTGCTTTTACCGGGGGCTGACCTGGCAGCGCCGGTGGGAGGCTGAGGCTGCTGCTGGTGCTAATCACGCCGTGGGGCTGAGCCGGCTCCTCCAAACACGCCTTGCAGCTCAAGGGCTGTTTTACAGCGCTGACGGCTCTCACTCGGAGCAGGCTAACTTGAGAGGAGTTAATTTAAGTGTAGATAGCTTCAGCTGACAGTTAAGTGAGGACAACCCCATAGAGAGCTGAGAAACTGGATGTAACTTGAAAATACACAGAGAAAGTTGGGAGACGGCACATTTCAGTTCTCAGTTAAATCCTTTTCTTTCTTTTTTTTTTTTTTTTGTTGAAAAAAATTCTTTCCACAGTAGCAGACTTGCAGCTGTTAACTAATCCCATAACAAGTGGCATTTAGCTACACATTTTACACATTTTCCAAATTAAATATGCTTGCATGTTGGACTAGTTTCATACCCTGTAATACAAATACTTTCCCTGCTGGGGGAAAAAAAAAAAAAGGAAAAGAAAAATCGTCTCAGGCGTATGAAGAGTGGAGAAAGGGAAGATGGTGTGTGCGTCTGTGCGCGCCGCGGTGCAGCCTGCGTGTAGCTACTGCTGTCCCTGTCAGAGCAGCCTGTGGAGATTCTGCAAGGAGCACAATATTTGTTGGAAGACCTGATGGGTTATCAAGGACTGCTCATGCTTAAATTATTAGTTAAGGCTGTGACATTAAAGAATTGTTACGTGGTCATGCTCTCATGGCTGTGTTTTGCTAGGAGGTGTTTGAAAATTCTCGTCTGTGCTGTCACGTAATCTGTACTTGCCCTTTAGTTTCTTTTTTTTTTTTTTTCCCCTGGTCATTTGAATAATGTTTTGAGATCCTCGATTTAATCTGGGTTCAGTCTAGCAACATTTGGAAACAAGCAATTAACTACACATTTTGTTAGAACTTATGCTGGATCTTTTCTGAGGGTGTTTGAGAGCACCTACCCTACCCCCCGCCCACCTCCTGCACATTTTTAAGAATCCCATTAAAAATTTTTCAGGATCCCCATACAAGCCAAATGCATTGTTTCCATGGAAACAATTAATGGGGAGAGCAATTTATAAGACTGATGTAAAAAAATGAGCACTTCATCAGCCCCCCTGCTGCTCTGATATACAATCTCAAGGAAAAGTCTGTGGTGAGGTTTGCGTAAGCTGTATTCTCAAAACGGGGGGGGGACACGACAAAAAGGAGCCTGCAAGTCCTGTCTGTGGCACCGTGAGCGATGCCTATTGTGCTGCACAGGCATTATTAGCTCTTGGAAAAGACTAGTAAATTCTCATTTCATGACGTCTTTTGAAATGCTTTCCCTTTAGAGAACGGGTTTTTTCCTAATCCCACCCTCTTCTGCAATACACACGTCTGCGTTTGGGGAAAGGAATCATGGCTTGTGATATACAGGGCAGCTGGGTCCCCGCGCGGAACCGGGCCTTTGATTAAAAGGCATTCAGGATGCCTTATATTGCACCGGCTTTCAAAGGTCTCGCAGGCTCCTGGTTACAGACCTGCCTTAAAAGTGGTCTCTTTGTTTTGTGGGTTTTTTTGTTTTTCTTTTTTTCATATGCCCTTATCGGTTTCTCCTGGCTGATGCTTTGCCATGATTTTACCAATACGTACATACAAGCTAAATCAGAATTTGCTATTTAAAGTGGGGAGTGAGCGGTGCACGCCACGTACAGCGAGTGCCATCATTCCGGACAGGTGTCTGAGCAGGACTTGATCTGGAATTTCCTAAGGAGCTTATTTTTGGGAAAAAACCAATACAAATGCCGTCCCGCGCAGCTCTGCTGCAGGACAGGCAGGAACCCTGCGCGTCTGCGCGCTGAAATACGTGGCAGGGATTTTAGAGCCTGCCATAAAACATTACCTTGCAAATGAAAATTCTTCTTATATCTGCTTCTGCGTTCAATGCGCTGCCCGCGCGGCCGGAACGGGACGGCCGGGGGCGGTGGGGTGGGACGGACACAGCTCGGGACTCTGCGGGAGATTCAGCTCGGGTCCAGCAGCACTCCCTGCATCTATCAGCACTGGTGTCTTGTGTAGTAATTAAATGAGTAAAAAAAAAATAAATATAATAACAGAGGAGTTGATTTGCTTCTGGTTTTTCTTCTGAGGGTGTTTCTCCTGGCTGGGCTGGGGGTACTTTTTCCTGCAGAGGGCACTCGCCATCCACGAACCGCCGCCTGGCAGCGCAGGCTGCCTGCATCCCGAGCAGCATCCCCCCTAACAAAACACGACATGTCTGTATAAAAAAAAAATAATTTAAATTATGAAAGCAAATTATTCCCTTGTAGTGCATGAGGGCAGCTGAAGGAGCAGCTGAGGTTTAAGAAGAAGGGAAAAAAAAAAGAAAACCAAACCCCAAACCAGAAACGCGGGGAGCGAGAGGGCCAGGCTGGGGCGGCTGGGGGACGGAGGGTACCGGGGCGCGGGGGTCCGGCATGCTGCCGTAACAGATGGTAATAATAAAAAAGGGTGAAAAAGGAAAGGCTCCGTGGCTGGTTTAAAATTTAATAGCACTGGGGATGAGAGAGGTAAACGCTTTAATTAAACCACCAGCCAAAAAAGCGAAATGCCTGCAACAGAGTGGGGCAAACAGACCGAATTATTGTTAGTCTGTAGCCACGAAAGTATTAACTATCACAGTATTTGAAACCCAGTATTTATCTCCACTGTATTTCTTTCATGCTTATATATGAGAAAGGAATAGACTTACAAAGAGCTCAGCCCAGAGAAATATTGGGATCTCTCCGTGTGAGGCTCTAAAGTACATGTCTGTGATAAATAAATACTCAGCAGCCAAATGATAAAACAGTTTAGGTATTAAGTATTCTGGAGGTTGTGGGGGAAAAAATCTCATTTTACTAACAAGCTCCCATTGAAAATACATTATAGAAATTGTTCGTGGTTATTTTAAGACAGTGTAGCAAATGGTCACGTACTTTCCTATGCCCGTCACTCATCAAAGGTGGGAAAAGAACTTGCAGATGCGTTTCAGTTTTAATAGGACTTGCATTTTATTATTTGGTTTTATTACACCAAAGGAGCGTGTAAACAAAAATACCCATTGACCGTAAAGTCCGCTCTCAAAAATAGAGGTCTGGCTATTACAGAAATCTGTGATCCAAAGAATTTTTACGTTGCTAATGAGAATTGTGAATTTATTTTTAAAGTTTCTTTTGGCTACCTGTTTTATTCTTTCCTTCCTTTTAAATTTGTTTTCCTCTGCAAATTTTTTTCTACTTTTCTTTTAAAATTTTATCATTTTGAAGTGGAACGGAATTCTTTTATTTTACAAGGTATGATTTTCATTTGCCCTACACCCCTGATTAATGTAAAATTACCGATTTGAAGCAAATTCCCCTACATCAGCATATCCACGCCTCGGCTTTATGATGAGGAGGGATGGTAGAAATATTGTTAATAGCAAATTTTGTTTTGGGACATTCCAATCTATTTTTAAACGTGCGGTTTGGGCTCTCTGGGGCCGAGCCAGGTGAAAAAGAAGCAACAACAAAATGGCAGAACAATTACCTAAAGAGGGGCTCATGGAGGAGGGTTGTCGGATTTCTGTAGGGAACTCGGGCAGACGGTAAACTGATATGATCTCCCCCGCTGGAATGGTCCAGCTTGTTTCACAAATACAAATTATGAACACTTCAAAATCCGTAACACAAATCAGGTTGCAGAACTGCACAGTTTCTTTTGAAGGGGCTTGTCAGTTGAAAAGGCTCTTGTAATTTTGTTTTAGTAGGTTTTAACTCTGGATTTGAGGAGATAAAACAACCTGTTCAGAATTATAATGATGTTATTTGGGCTCCTGCGTTTAAATTAACGCAACTCTTTCAGGTATTAACGTCCTGTTTTCGGGTTTGTAACTCAGCCTTAAAAAATTGGCTCAAGTTAAAAACAGGCACAGAATATTTCAATCCCATTGTAGCTTTTTCTTAACAAATTTAAATTGTTTTAACTCATTTTAAATTTAGTTGCAATTTGACAGTAAAATCAAAGCTTGCAGAATTTATCTAGATTTGTATTTTCTTATTTTGAAATCGTTGTGAATTAAGAGGAGCTCGGCTGGTCGTCGTAATTTCATGTTGTTTCTTCCTTCGGCAGTGCAAAAATAAAGGTGAACGAGAAAGTAAAGCGGACTGTTCCCGAGTATACTAATTATTACGGAGCAATTTTTCTGTGAAAAACATATGAATGTTCATCATTTCTGTGCGGATGTGGGATTTCCTGAACGACAGGACAAATAACATCATGTGTCTTTTTTTTGATAGATCTGCTAGAGAATCTTTTCTTTTATAAATTGATTCCCCATATCCAAAATATGTCCTTATTTTTACGTTTCGCCAAATATATTTGGTTTTAGCTTAATGTGTGTTTTATGCGTTTAGCTGTAGGTAAGTACACGATACAGCTGTAATGATTGACTCCTAAATACACTCACAAAGAAAAATAGATGTTGATTCCAAATGCTGGTTCCTCAGTAACACAGAATAAAACCAGATTTTAATCTCGCAGTCCCTCCTTCCAAAACCGATCACCAAAGGCAGCCCAGCAGCAGGAGCTGGGCTCGAGGAGGCGCGGGGCCCCGGGCAGTGGCGCGGGGCCGCCAGCATCCCCGTCCCAGGGTGGCCAGCGAGGGTGGCCTGCGGTGGCGGCTGTCACTTGCCCGTCCCGGGGACCGCCTCTTGGCTTTGACCCGACCCTTCCTATTATCTCCCTTCCAGTTTACATTCCCTCTTGCTATAGATATTCCCATTCATAAAATCTTTTCCTGCTTGCTTACAGTGTGAAGGCAAGTGCTGGTGTGTATCAGAAATAAATAAGATCACGAGCAGAAGCTATTCGTCAAACCCCTTATTTCCTGGAGTTCCTTCCCTGATCCCTGTCGCATGCGTTGCATTATATTGCAAAATCTCGCTTCCCCCCCCCCCCATACTTTCTTCTGTCATTTATTAAAGATCAGAATATTTTCAGCGTGCTCAAATCCCACGTATTCAGACAATCTTGCCCGGCAGGGCTTCACGCTGCGACAGCTTGCCGTTCTGGGCCGAATCCTGTGTATTGTTTTCTACGATGAAATAAGAAAATCCGACTGTTAAAACTCGGCGTGTCCTTTTCTGTCTCGTATCAAGAGCTACCCTAGCTAGCGGCGCAGCTGCGGGGGACGCGGGAAGCTGCCGGCGGTTGCTGTCAAGCGCCCCGTCCCCTCGGTCGCGGCGGGGATGCCAGCTGGGCACGGCGTGGTGGGAACTGCCGGCAAAGCCGGCGCCGGAAAATGGCTCCTTTGGCACCCGGCTTTGCCAGCACGCTGTCACGCATGCTTCTGGCTGCGCCGTGTCAGGAGCGAGGAGAAAATATTGTGACTAGTTTAAAATGGTGGAATGCAACTAGTAATTCCTTGCCCTTGTTTGCTCCATCCTGTTTCAGCAGGGCTTGCCTAGGTTATTTCTGTGTGTTTGTATGGTTTTTTTTTTTTAATTAAAAAAAAAGCTCTTATGCAGTTAATTTTTTTTTTATTCTTGGTTCACATTTCAAATATTTTTGTATATTATTTGCTGATAGTTTCTTTTTCCCCCTCGCTTTCTCTCTCCTCCTTTAACCGACACTTCCCTTTTACCCTGCTCGCTGGATGGGTTGCCTTTTCTTTCCGAGCTGAAGCCATTGCCTCCCTGTGCATCAGGAGGATAGGATTATATGTACTTCTTTCAGACCTGAGGCATTACTATTTCTTCCCCATACTCAGCATCCAATTGTCTGGATCTATCTGGGTCCTAAATCCATCCTGAATTGGTTTCATAGCTGGCAGATTTGTGTGTTCCGTCTTGTTTTGGGACCCGGCTTTCATCTGAATATCTCAAATAATTTTATATTTTTCCAAGTAGAAGTTTTATTACATGCAGACAATCTGTATATGAGTAGCGAAAATGAGAAGATAAAGGGTTGATTGAAAACATGTCAAATGCTAGTTTTTGCCAGGGTGCAACGAAACTGGGTTTTATTGTGAAGGGAGCAGCGACAAACCCTCTTGTTTTAAATGGATGGTCTCGCGTTGCCCTCTGGTAGAGAAATGGTTAAATTATGCACTCGTTGGAGTATGAAGGCAGTTCTTCTTTGCTGACAGATAGTTTGACCAGTGTCAGGTTATCCCGATGCGTTCAGCATACCTTCATTGCATCATAAATAAAACAGACAAATTACTTTTTTTTTCCTAGGGTGGAATAAGCAGGAGGAAGGGGAGGGATAGGGATCGGGGTAGATGGGGGTTCGGGGGTGTGTGTGAAGAATTAGAAGGAAAAGAAAAAAGAGAGAGATCTTTGCAGACACTCTATGAATCTCTGCTTGGCAGCTGAGAACAATGAGAAAAGCAAGCAATTACCTCGAATCCTTCCCCTTATCCAGACATAGGAAATATATTCCTGCCTGAGCCTTTTTTCTCGTCTCTCCCTCCCTCCCTTGCCCTCCCTCTCTCCCTCTCTCCCCCTCTCCCTCTCTCTTTCCCCCTTGTATATCTAATTTAATTCTTCGAGGAAGGCAAGGCAGATGTAACAAAGAAAGGAGGGTCTGTGTCGACGGGCCACTTCCTACCGCAGGTCGAAGCCTTCCCTCATGGCAAACGTCCTTTTCCATTCTCTGCCCTGGCAGACTTCTGCAACCTCTGCAGCAGCGTCCATGAAAAATGAGCAGAAAGGTATTTTATAGCTCCAACTCTTTTACAAATTCCTCCCAAATAAAGTGGTGCGAATACTAAATCACCCTGTCCGGGCGCAGGAAGCCGGTGTGTTCTTTACCTTCCGAAATCCATCCCAGAGGGGCAAACAGAGCCCTTTCTCCAGATTTCCCCCAACTACTGTATTCAATGGCCTCTTTACTAGCGGCTTCCATATTCTCCTGGAATTCCTATAGGATTTAATTTCTCATTCTTGAATCTTTTTTACCCCCTTTTTTCCAAAGCTGCATTTGCAAATATTTCCTTAGGTTGCCGAGCCCGTAACAGGGATGCCCCTGGGTGGTTCCCCTCTGGCTGCCACTGCCTTGTCCCAGTGACTCACCCACGGGAGAAGGGGCACCGACGCGCCCCGGTACCCCGCACCGGCTCACGTGTACGCCATGGTGATAAACGCGGAGGACCTCTGTCCCCTCGTGGGGCCGTGAGACTTCCAGTTGTGAGAACGATAGCTTGCATATAGATATTTTAGCCTTTTAATTGCTGATAAACCTTTAGCTAGCGGATTTATTCCTATTTCCGAGGGAATAAATAACGCAGGCGTGCTTAGTGCTGATGGGATTGTTGCTCTTCTCGTTCAGCCATGGTACATACCCTGATTGCACAGAGCTACCCTGGCTTCGCAGTGTGCTGGACTTGTTTGAGAACAGTGCCCAGAAGCATCCCTGCTAGCGGGGCTCGGCGTGGTTGGCGGGCTCGGTGCCTGGCATGGCCAGCGCTGCGGCTGTCTCGCTCGTCGGGGTCCCCCCGCGGGACCTGCCCCCATGCGCTGCTCCGTGGGGCCTTTTCGGGTGCCTCAGGTGATGCTGCCACGTGAGGCCCCCAGAGCCGTCGCCAATATTTGAAAACTCAGCCCCATGACAGCGCGTCCCGCACGCAGCCCTCCCTGGCCCGGGGCTGTGGGCGACGTGTCCCCGGTCCTCCTGTCGCTGGCCGGTCGGCAGCACAGCCCCCTCGGGGTTACCAGACAGCAGCTGTACTCCTGACAGCTGAAATATTTGCAAAACCCCGAGTGAGTCGAGCCTGCCGTCTGCGCGGGGCTGTGGGCGCGAGCCCCCTGGTCGCCCGCCTTCCCACCCCGCCGATCGGCATCGGGCTTTCAGGGGGACGTCCATAATTTTGCTTGTCCTGTGCTGTCTTGCACAGACCTTTTCCCCGCACTGTTTGCAGCCACCGTAACACCTGCATATTGTGATTTAAAAGTTGACGAATTGTCTGTTTCCATTGCCTTTGCTTTTAGAAGAAAACTGAAACCACTATTAGACTTTTAATAATTTAAGATAAAAACGCCGTTCCCTAAGAATGTTCTCTGGCTGTATTTTTACAGTCGGGGGATAGAAAGGAACATTACAGGAAATTTAAAGGAGGCGTTTGGTATTAAATCTTCACCTCTTCCAGAAGATAACGCAATTCCGTAAATCTGTGCGAGACCTTTGTTTAACCCACCCCCCCGCTATCGCAGGCGAGGTTTTATAGGCGCCTGTCTCACTGCCGTTCACAGGCTGTGTTTTACATAATACCCTTCAGCATCACTGATATTAACCTTGATGGCATTATTATTGCTATTTACAGTTCATATGCTGGTAATGGTAAACCTGAATGGGATTAATAAAATAAATTAAGTGATAGAAATATTAATGCTATTAACAATCAGTAACAATAGTTGACAGCGTAAGAAAAGGAATAACCTGCCATTAACCAAGCAGGGTAGAGTCTCTCTAGCATATGCATAAAGGTATCTGACACTTCATTTTGATAAACCCAAGATTAATTTTCTTTCAAGCAACAACTTTTGCAGGGCCTTCACGCTTCTCTGTTTCAAAACTGGGCTCTCGGCACATTTCCCATGTCACCCTTCCGGTGACCGAGACCCTGGTCTGCTGCGGGCCGGGCTCCGGGCAGCAGCTCTGCGGCGAGGACAGAACCCCCGGGCTCCATCCGATGCTGCTGAACATCACCTGGGTTTGGTCCCAGAGGGATCCTGGGTTTCATGAAGCTGCTGCAACACGTTCTTTGTGCCCTGAGTTTGCTTTTCCGGCAAAAAAATTACACCCTGCTTCTGGGTGCGAATTTACAGCTAGAGGGCTGGCTAGCGATGCACGGCTGTTTCTTTCTGAATGTGGTATTTACATTTTTCAAAAGCGAGATGCATCCAGCTACAGGGTTAATGGGCCCCGGGGCAGAAGCAGTAGCTGTTGAATGTCACTGCGGGTTGATCTGATGCTGCACGGGTGGGCACCGCCAGGGACCTCTCCCCTCCATCCCTGCCACCACGACCCGGCTTGGGAATGGGAGGAGGTGACTTTATTAGGGACTGCGAGAGAAGTGGTGGCTCCTGGGCTTTTTAGGTGGGGTGGCTGTGATTTCGCCAAAGCCCTTCGGACTAGAAATACCAGCCTGTCTTCCTTTTATTTTCATTCCTCACGGGAAGTGTTTCCTAAGCCAAAGCCCAGGTTTATCAGATGCGACCATGTTTCAGCCCCTTTCTGGACTAACGCACCGAGTGCCCTCGTACATCGCTGCTCACGGGTCAGATGCTGAGGCTGCTACGGCGCTTACTTAAGTACACTGGAAAATTCCCCGCCTAATAAGGTGGGCAAAGGTTGGTAAGAAAAAAGCATTGCTAATTTTTTTCCCCTTACAAATGCGTCTTGCCAATCCTTTACAGCTGGCTAAAAGCTAGGATTTCTCACGCTAAGAAAGAAAGTGAGACCATAAATAAACCGGTGCAGGACACCTGGAAAGCATAAAGTGCCCTTCTCAACCTTGCAGGGGAGGAGGAATCGGTGTCTGCCTGGTTGGTACATGGAGGCAGTGTGGGAAAAGGAGCCGGGGCTCAGGGCTGGACCAGCGAGGCGATGCTCGCAATTGTTTTAGTTCATAACAATTTTTCTGCTGAAACATAGCTTTTTAAAGTTATTTATAATAGTGTTTTGCTGAAGTCCAGAATGAAGAGCGCTTACCACTGCTCCAGTAGGGCTGTCTTTAGTCAGAACAGAGGCCGAAACCTATTTCTCAATATAATCCCAAATTTCAACCCCCTCAACCACTTCAGCAGAAAATGGACCAGCTCCAAGAGCCGCTCGGGGCAGGGATTCCCAGGAACCCTGCAGATAAACCGTGTTGTACGGTGTCATGACAGCCTGGTTAGAGTATAGACTGCTCAACTCTTTTCTGTCACATTTCGGATTGTCTTGTGTCTGAATTTCAAATGTGTGGGATTTTGGCTATGGTGAGGAAAAACCTCTTTTAGTAACTGGCGTTCCCTTTGCTTTGTGGTGGGAAGAAAAAGGCTAAACCACCTGAAATACCCCCCAGACAACTCCCCTCAGTAGAAATTGGCTTCCCCTCGATTCTCAAACGCCTATTTTAGACGTGAATGAAGAGGAATAGTGGACTTTGATCTAGGGACATGAAATATCGCCACAAAAGCCCATTGTTTCACAAACAGACCTTATCTCTGATGCACTACTGCCGCTCTCAGAACCTGACGCTCTTTCCAGAGCACATCACACCTGTCCGATTATTATCTACACAGGGTGCAGACAAACAAGTATACATGCTTTTCCTCAGACTTTGGAAAAACTCCACGGCAAGCCCCGGCCCCTGGAGGGGCCCCGCGCTGGCCGTGCCCTTCGCCACGTGCCGCCGGTTCTTGGCTGCAGCGGGAGGTGATAACAGCCCGCGGGGGCGCGGGTCTCCTTCTGCGTGTTAGGGAGCGAGCCCCCGGCATCTGCTACATTCGGTACCTATTTCTCACCAAGACGCCTTTAATACTTCTGCGCGTTGTCTCCATCTTTGCTGCTCCACTGTTGGCTACCAAGGTGTTTCCTCCGTGCTTCGTTCTCCTTCATCCGTCCGATTCCCTCCCCGATGCCAGAGCCCGGGTTGGGTGTCGGCGCTCGGTGCCCGGGCGGGATGGCAGGCTCTCAGGCACCGGCTTCCAGGGCGGGTGGGAGAGGTTGCTCTTGCTCATCCGAAGTGAAGCCCCTGCGGGCCGGAAAGAAAATTCCGCAAAAATGGAAACAGATAAATGATTGTATTTTGCAAATAATGTGCCTATACGTAGCTGGTGTGTTTTAATACCGATTTAAGACCCAAATGTTAACGTGGTCCCGGAATTACCGAGTAGTCTTGAGATATTAAGCAAATTTAACTCTTTAAATTGATACTGGCCTTAATCATCCATTAGCCATTACTTCGCTCCCGTTAGCCTTTGAGGCAATATTATGGTTTATTTTGAGGAAGAATACTATTTTCTGTTTAGTTTGTTCTTGGTGGACTTAAAATGGCTGCACTGTGCTGTAAGATGGAGCCTCACTTCTGTACAGACAGAAATGGAATTAGAAAACGTAAATTGTATTCAAAACAGCGGTTCCTGTTTTATCTCATTGCGCTTTGCCTTGCTCCCGGTACTCCTTTCCTCAGAAGCTGTCGCAGCCCCTTTCGAGAGCATAGAAAATAGTCGTTACAGTGGAGATTTTTTTATCCACTGGTTTAACTTGCATATTTCTGCTTCTCTTGCAGCGAGGCTGTAAGGCTGCTAGTTAAAGTTACAGCATGCTGTTGGTTTTGCTACACGCGTTTACTTGGAAAGCTTATAAAATTGCCTAGGAGAATTCACGCCAGGGTAAGGCCTGTCATAAGATGTGTGAACTTGGGAATAATTTTTTTTAATGTTACAAAAAAATTTCAAAATACAATTTACTTTACTATTTTTAACTTTACATCATTCTGGCTGTGCACATTTCTAAGCACCTTCAATTCCCATTTATTTTAGTGCTCACCATCTCCTAAGAGCAATTCAACATCTGAAAGGTTCGGATCCGAAAGGGGTTTGTAAGAATAATGCCAGACACGTGGGGGAGGGGGTCAAACGATCAAAGAGAGCGAGTTTAATATCGTTGCCTGAGCCTGGTTCGAGGCTCATGTTTTCTAAGCATGGCTTTTTGGTTTGATTTTTGGTGTTTTTTTTTTTTCCTTTTACACTGACTTGAAGTCAGCCCTTTGGCAAGTCACTTAACCCCTAAATCGGTTTTTCCATCTGAAACCAATAACACTGTGGTGATAAGGATTCTGTAAGTACTAATTATTCTTCTTCTATAATTTCACTCCACGTTGGGCTGGCCCTAGGTGTAATTGTTTTTATTAGAGAATAATACTGGAAACAACCATTTATAAACCTCGGTAGATCTGTAGAAACATTTACTTTCAAAGTTTCATGAAGCTTTTTATGATTTCCGCACATATCGTGGTTAACATTTCTAATTAAGCTATCATACATACTGCATATATTATGTAATTATACTAGACGCAGAAGGAGCGACTTAGAAATTACAAGACAAGGACACATACACAACAAAAACTTAATTAAAAATGTGAAAGCCATAAGAGGCAGAGAGAAAAACAAATTTCAGGAAATTAATAGTCTAGATTAAAAATTATCCAGTACCTTAACTCTAATGGGATACCATTTTAATATTCAGCTTTCCATGTCAATATTGGATGTTTAAATCCTGAAATGTGAATTTCCATGCTTTTGTGACTTTGACTCACAATCTTAACGTCCTTTTAATGTACTTTTTGTTGTGTAAATCTGTGTAAGTACCATCAGTCATCAAACTTGACATCTGACGGCGTGATGTAGACCCAGCCTGCATGTATTAGGGCTTTTTGTGTTTGTGCAGTGGAACCTACTTACACAAATTCCATTGAAGGCATAAACCTGTTAAAGGAATACATTTTCTTTATGCTGAAACAATAGACCTGCATCAAAGGAACATCCAGGGAAAGAATAAGTCATTTCAAAAGATAAATTTCTCTTCTGCAAAAAGGCAAAATGTGCCAGGGGTCCGACCCACCGAAGAAACGAAGCTGGTGACTTCTCAGGGCAGCGTGCAAACCGAATTAGAATATAGATGATCATTTTAAAATTAACAAGAATCCAGCCAACACCTTGTGCTTTTAATGTACTGCTGTGGTTTGAGATGCTTTAAAAAATTTAAGGAAAATGTGAACGGGAACATTCCCGGCATCCTTAATGTGATTCTGTTATTCTCACCCCCTGAACTTCGGCACACGGCTAAACCTTAACTTGCACACGCAATTATAACAAGCAAGCAGCCACAAATGATTTTTTAAAATGCATTCAAACTAAAAAAAATGTATCGCCTGTGCCCCGAAATAAACAGTAATGGGACAAGAATAGAGAAAGGGTTTGAGGCCGGTGGGGCCAGCTGAGCCAGCTGTGGGCAGATGTTTTCACCCAGCCCGGGCTCTGGCTGCCCAGGGACGGGGGTTGCTGAGCGGATGGCACTCTGCCTGTTTTTCTCAGCGAGGACTTAGTGCCAGATGCGGCAGCGGCTGAGGGGCTGCGGATGAGCACCAGGTCGGGAGGTGATCCCGGTGCCACCAGCAGGGTAGAGGCGTCTTCCAGCCGCTAACTGAGGGGATGGGGCTGGAGCCTGTTCCCTAAAACCTCCGTCCCACAGCAGCCACAGGCAGCCTTTCGCTCCTCCCAGCCACGGGGAAAGAGGAGCAAGGGAAAGGGACTCAGGAGCAGGCTTTTTCTTCTGGCATGCCAGGTATCTTTTTCCATTTTTTTGTTATTTTGAAGATGAGAAAGGTGATGTCCACACTGACTGTGGCGAGGTCCAAGGGAAAAGCTTTATAGTTTTTTTCTCTCAGCATGTCCTCCAAAACCTTCTCTCCGAGTGTTTAGACGGGGCAGAGGCGAATGGCACAGCACGCATGGGAAAAGGGAGAGCCAATACACACAACCCGGCAACCCTCCCCAGTCCCGCTGGAGGAAGAGAGGCGTCCCGGTGGGCTGCTGGGTTGCGCTTGCTGGCACGGCGCTTGCAGGCATCGCCCAGCTAACGTCTGTGCAGGGAAGTCCCAGATGAAGGTGGACGTGCCAAGTCCACCGCCGTCAGCACCGGGCAGCACATCCCATCGCTAGGCTTCTCCAGGGCTGGGTGTCTGGGTGTCCAGCAGCCTTGCTGGAGGCACACCAGAAGCCTGGCGTTTCCTTGCACAAGAAAAACCTCTTTAGAAATGGGGGTAGGAGTGCAGCTACGACGGACGGTGCCAAGCACGGGATCTGCCCCAAGAGGCAAAGAGCCTTGTTGGTGCTCTGCACCGATGCGAAAGTGGCTGGCCCACGGCTGCGGCGCACGCCAGGAGCCGCACCGCTGTCCCGCTAGCCAATCCATTACCCACTATGGCACATTAAAGGCATTCATATTCGTGTATGAATTTAAAATATATTATTTACCTACCTGACACACTTGAGCTCTAAGTATACTTTTATGGGTACCTGGTCTGTATTTGGCACTCCTAGCTGGAGTTTTGGCCAAATTCCACCCATAAGTAGATTCATTGCTGTCATTTGGATTTGTAGTGGCAGAATTTGCCCATTATTGTGTTATTTTAATTCCCTCAAGAATCTAATGAAAATTAAGTGAAAAAATAAGGCTTTCTGTATTCTATTTTCAGAATGATGGATTGATAGAAGGACAGGCGACTTATACTTGTAGGCTGAAGATTTTATGCATATATACATAACAGATATGGAGACAGAATTTTTCCCTTATGGCAACGGAATGGTTTTGATAGTCTTCATTAAAATAGATTTGAAAATACCATTTGTTTTATGTTTAAACCTTAAATTAAATTTTTCAATAATAAAGTATGCTTATTATAACCCAATTCTATCAATCACTGAAATGAACAGCACATTGGTGGGTTCAAGCAAGTAAATAAATGTGTTATTTTATTGCATGTCAGGAAGGTTTATTGGGTAGAATTCTTCCCTCTGAACTGGTGGGTTAGAGGTTTAAGCATCATATCAAGGATCTGCACTAATGCAGAGTGCTGGTCCTGCCGCTCAGAGCCTCAGGCAGAGGGTGGCAGTTCAGGCAAGGCGTAAAGCCCGTTGCCCTCTTTCCAAGCTGGGGGTGGTGCTGCCTTGGTCCCTTTGGAAAGGTACTGCTCGGAACCTCAGTTAGGGGTACCTCTTCGTAGGGAGGTATTTCGAGATATATGTGACGCGAGGTATTCCGCAAGGATGTTTTTTCGATTTGTTGCTAAAGATTTTCCAGCTCCTGCATTTGTCTGGGGCCATTGTGATAGTTACGCTGATTATTTTAATAAGTGCTTGGAGAGACCTTGAGTAAGAGAACAGTTTTAGATAAAATTCAAAGAGGCTGCGTTCTCTGCTAGGAATAGGCGTGGGAATGGAGAGCATCTTGCTCCTCAGTCAGTCCAGGGTTTCGCACTGCACAGATCTTGCAAATTTTTTTCCTTTGCGCAGTCAAATAACTGCCTGCAGAAGGTGTGTCACTGCTGTAGGACAGGTACCCTTTGGACTGAGCAGATACGGCTGGGTGAACCTTCAGCGTTCCCGAGGTGCATGTAAAAACTTCTAGACGCGTTTGAGTTGGACTGTAAGCCTCCATGTCCCAGGCGCTGCTCCGTCTCCACTAGGATCAAGCAGCTCTAGGAAGGAGGCGCAGCCACTGTTCCGCTCCCGTCGTTCTGTGGGTGAACATCCGTACCAGGCCCGTGTCTCGTTTTCCTTCGCATCTCGGATGTGTACGGAGCACAGAGATCGCCTGGGGACGGCTGCTGCTGCTGGGTGCAGACTGGGATGGGAAACGTCCCTCGGTTGCGTCCTGCGCTCTGACGCTTGCTCTGGCACGTGGAGTTTTGCAGCCCTTTCCCAGCTCGGACCACGCTGCCCGTCCTGGCGGCGCAGGACAGACGGACCCCCACGTAGAGCGGCTCTGTGCCGTGGCAGGCGTTATGCTGTGCTCGCCAGCTAATGGGCAGATGGTGCAGGTCATGGAGCATAACTCTCATTAACTCGTAGCTGAAAGCCTGTGCTCTTGTATTCTGTAATACCATGGCCTGTGAGTGCTCTGTGAAAGGAGACCCAAATAAATCATGTTACAGTAGCCTGGAGAAGAGGTCACAAATCTTTTTGAAGAAGAAAAGAGCCACTTCTGGCCATCGCTGAAACATGAACTTCCACATGTATCCTGTTATAAAAAATGAATTCCATGTTGGGAAACTTATCGACATGTTTGGGCATAGCTCATAGACAGGGAGAGCTACTAACACTCCAACGACACCTTCCAGATGTTCTCCCCTCAACAATTATCCATCTTCTCCAGGCTGGCTCGCTGCCCCACGGACATCCCTGGGCAGGCGGGACGACAGCTGCCGAAGGCCACTGACAGGTTTGGCAGAGGTGGGAATATTCCGGCAGGTTGAATAAATTCAGAGTATTTTGTGTTATCCATCATTACCGTGGCTGAAATGAAAGAGTAGGGACAGAGTTCAGAGCTCGCCTCTTGTTCAAACACGGAGAGGATGTCGTCCCTCCACCCTCTCCTGGGGAAGCAGAATTTCCTGCCCGGGTTTCTGTTCGTCCAGCCCATGCTGACCGCCATGTGGAGGGTGGACCCACGCGCACATCTGTGCGCCAAGGTACGGACAACTCTTAGAGGTGATGGTGTAGCAGATCGTCAACTACCATGAGTGTCATGGAGAGAAAAACGTCCATGACAGGTTGAAGGCTGTTACCAAATTAATGGAAAGCATGAGAAGGTGAGAGGCGCTCCCCACGAGTTATTTTAGCAATGCAGGTCGGTCCCAATGTGCAGCGGTTAATTTAAAATCCCCGTGGTCTCTCAAGGCTGCGAGGCTCCAGCCCGCAGCTTCCAGCCCCCCGCTCTCATCAACACCCGAGGGACTGTCCCATCCGCCAGCCCACCCGGTCACTGCCGCCTTCAGGTACGGAAAGTTGAATAAATATTTTCGCCGGAAAGACAAAGTAGAAGAAAAACGTGTTTCACCCAATGACAGGTGAATCTCTTTGTGAAGACGTTTTGGAGATGAGATGCGAAAAGCAGGGCTTGCACGGGGCTCTCGTTTTACAGAATTTACAAAAGCACAGTGAGCGGCTACAGCAAAGCCCACAGAAGTGATTATCTGGACTATGTGAGCAGTGCTGAGGAAAAGGGGGTTATCAATTCAAACAAGAAATAAGATAATGTCTGGGCTGGGCTGGCAGTTCCTGGCCCTCTCCGCACTTTTTTTGTCCCTTGGGAAATAAAAGAACTGAGAAGAACAGCACTTAGTTTTTAAGAAAAAAATAAAAAACAAAACCAAAAGAAGACAAAATTTAGACTGACTGGAAACCCTCGGAACACGAGTAAGACCTACAGTGCCCAAACCTGAAATTTTTGGGGTGCAAATGTGACACTCTATGGATTACTGTTAATTGTGTTTTGCTGTTTGTGACTTGAGGCTTATGATGTCATTTCATGTTTATCTGTGAATGAACCTGGGTATAACATAATGTGAACATGACAAAGTGTGATGGAATGCCAAAAGCTAAAGAGAAACATATGACTTCTGGGCTGAATACCTGCTCTACCCTAGTATCTAATAAGAAAAAAGCTGGGATGTGGAAACAGGGTGAATAGTAAGAAGAGAAAAAAAATTGGCACGTCTTTTGTTGAAATTCAATCCTCCCCCCCCTACTATGCCCAGAAACCATCTGCAAACTTTTCAATCATTTTTTTTAGGATACAGTGAATTTTATCATAATTTTGTCAACCAAAACCATATGTGCTTTTCCTATTGACAACATAGAATAACAAAATCATATTTGTTCAGACCACAAGGCAGGTAATAAATAACTGTGGACACACTGCTACAACTTAAGGGTTTTTTTTTTTTAAAAAAAAGTATTGAATATTACCAAAAAATTTAATTTGGGAGGTAAAGTAAACTTCTGAAGAGAAAACCATCTGAGAGAAAGCTTGTGGCTCAATAACTTTCCCCTTCCTGTTAGACCAATTCTAGCTCGGTGTCCTGAGGCCATAATAAAATGAAATCTTCCACCGACCGCCCTCGTCCGTGCGCGGACGTGCACGCAAACTGCGGGGATCGGTGCCGGCATGTGCCTGCTGCGCACAGACTCTCCGGCGTTATTGCACTCGGCCGCCTGAGCTCGTGCTGCCCGTCGCTCTGAGAAGTTTGGATCCCTGAGGTGCAAAGAGTAAATGTGAATTGAAGTAATTTAGGACATGCTTCCTCCTAATGCACCAGCCATGAAATATCTTTCCTTACTGATATTAGACAAGGTAATCTTTCAGGTGTGACCAAATATTACCAGAATCATGCAAAAATCTTCCCTCTGGAGCATCAGAGTAGTCCTGGTCTGGATAGGCTCTGGTGATAAGCAACACTTGCTCATTCTTTGGATCTAAAAGTGCGAATGTTGGGAACACAGGTAGCTGCCTAGAGCACTTCAGAGAAGTCAGCCCTTTTCTTCTGTTAAGCTGACGTTGAAAGCTGATGCAGATGGCAGCGGGCTCAGCTTACAGTCACCAAAATCCAAACGGGGACTATGGCACAGATATGGTAATGAGAGTAGTTAACCACTGGAAGAATTTCCAAAGAAGCTGGTGAACTCTGTCTCAGGCTGTCTATAACTTGGAGAGCAACTTTCCTGTCCAGTGCTTTAACGACCCTTTTTACTTAAAGGATGAAAATTATTATAGTGCGGTTACACTGAAGTTTGGGTCAAGAGATTTTTAAAAAACAAAATCTATGAATCCATGTGTAGACAAACATATGGTTTTAATACGATTATATATATTACATTAATAAACATGCAATTGTCATTGTGTTAGCAGTGATAAACAGCCTTAGTTTTTTATAGTAATGCCTCATTAAGGTTGACTTGGGGACTTGGTTGGATCTCCGCCACTTGACTTTGCACGCTTGCTCTTTAGCTGTGCGTTAAAGTGGATGCAGAAAAGCTTGCGCTCCTCAGCAAAGTGCTCTGAGATCTGACGATGAAAAGCTACAGTTCCCCTATTAGAAATGTTATTGCCTTCCCCTTGCGGTATTCATTTTAGTACAGTATTTCCTCGCTTGTCGTCATTAGCCACAGCGTTGGACCCTGCCATATTGTTTTCATTTTTTTTCTACATAACAATGAGATAAACAGAGAGACATAATCCTCGGTCTGAAGAATTTATTATTAAAACGATGCTTATTTATTATAATAATGCCCCAAGACTTCAGCTGGGATGTGGCCTCGGGGCGTTGTGTGCTACGTGATCAAGCTGGAAGACTGCAAGTTTCCCTCAAAACCTTCCCTGTCTAAACAGTACAAAGGAAAAGGAGGGAAGTCATATAATTTTTCAGCAATGATAATGATAGAATAATTAATAGACTTTGCAGTCTTTAAAGCCTTCCTGGTAAGTTCTTGATGATCTTAACAAATAATCAATTAAAGCCTTCTGAGATTAGTGAGCATTATTATCCCTGTTTTATGGATTAGGCGACTGAGGGACAAAGGGATTAAATTCTCAGCCCTGTACCCTCTGCCGGGTCAGCCCCGCTCCTGCCCCAAACCCTCTTCTACTGGTGCCAGCAGGCAACAAGTCACCAGCCCAGGGTCTGAGGCACATTTTAGCATGACACACGGGCGAGAGTCAGAGGGCAGCCACGACGTCTGGAGTCTGCTCTTTTATCCATCAGTAACACCTTCGCCTGTTTCAACCTGATGTCTCGGGACGAATGCAGCCAATCCCAGCTTTGGAGTAATACTGAAAAAGGATATTGAAAGGACAAAGTGGGAGATTACCTACGGTGCTTGGGAACCTTTGCTGCAGCGAGAGACCCACCTAACAGACAAAAAGCATGTGCTTCTCCGGAAAATACCGGTGTAGCTGAAGACTTGGTTAAGAGTCAATGATAATACCATCGCTTCTCCTTTCCTCAGTCAGCGTGCATGGGGTGGGAGTGCTTCGGGGAAATGGCGCTGTACGCGTGGCTTCTCTAAAGCTCGAGATGTACAACCTCCACAAAAATCTCTCTTCCTCCTAATGAACCCATGCCCAGCTCAGCCCACACGCTGGCTGGAGAGATACGTGCTGCTGTCATGCTTAGACCACAAAACCTACAGCAAGTGGGTGTGAAATGTTCCACCAGGATTAGCAATTGTCTTCACCTTTCTTAATTCCTGTGATGTGGTGCAGCTGTGGCAGGAGATCAGCACTTCACTGGGAGCACCTGGGAGGGCCACTTCACCCAGCAGCAGGTGCCCCCGCTGCCTTTCAGCAGCCACTTCTGGGGCCGGTGCCTGCGAGGGGCGGCTGGGCAGGGCAGAGCTGGGCTTCTCTCCCGTCCTGCCCCGGAGCTGCACCCTCGGGGCAACTGCTGAAAGAGGACTGGCGGCAGCAGGAGCTGCCGGAGCACGTGCCTGGGAGGTGAGGAGCCCCTGGAGCACGCGCCTGGGAGGTGAGGAGCCCCTGGACCACGCGCCTGGGAGGTGAGGAGCCCGAAAGCGGGTGTCCCTCTGGCTGCAGGGTGGGCGAGCTGGCCACGCGTTGGGTGGCGACTGTGTTTTCTGAGGTGGGGTGAGAGACGAGAGCCCTGTGTAGCCTGGGTCTTCTCCTGCGGCCAGTGACAGATGCTGGGCATCTCTGCGTGCCGCGGTAGAGTCTGGGACTCTGCGGCAGCCGCTTGGCGGCTGGAGCCGGGGTGTGCTGCCACCCGGCAGAGGGGGCTCGGCTGTGACCAGAGTGCCCCGCTGGGTCCCTCGCCCCAAAGGAGACCTTCTGGTGGTGATGTGCCTCCCTCTCTAAGCTGTGTGCATCCGATTAGAGACACCTCTCGCCTCCTGAGCTGTGGCAAACTACCTTTGGGTCCAGCATTTAACCTTCTGCACAGCTGCTCCAAGGAAGTGAACTTTCTTGTTGAACTTATTACAGTGCAAAAGGGGTTGTTTGACATATACTTCAGTTAGCAAATCAGCGTTTCCAGGAGATGTAGGGGAAACTGTCTGACTTGTGAAAGATGCGTTGGAAATATCCAAAAGTTTTTGGTGCCAAACGTAGCAGAGATGATGTCTCTCCGCTCCCCCTTCCAATAGATGCTCTATTTTCCACCCCTTTGCCTGTTTTATAAAAGATTTTCTTCTGCCTCTTTCTTTATGTGGAAATGAAAGACAATGTTTGCTCTGTTCCAGAGATGTGGTCCATTTTCCTAGTAATACTAGATGTTCAAGACAAAGCACCTGTGCCCCAGGTTTCCTCTTGGGCGCATTGAAAGGGAGAGCGTACGTTCTGTTTTGCAGTGAAAATTACACGATTTTATTTCTGAAGAGATCTCATTAACACCTAATTTCCAGATAAAGGAGCAACTTGTTTTTCCTTCCTTTTTGAACACTGAATGAGGGGTATTTCATAACCGTTTTCTGTAACGTGCTTGAACCTGCGGGATCCAGACTTCTTTCATAACTCACCTCCACCTATCTCTTTGTCTGTGTTGTAAATTCAAGCAGTTGCTACCAGCCTCCTTTTTCCTCTTCAATATTTTAATATTGCATCTAATATTTAACAAGCATAGAAATGATGAAAATGCTACTGAATATGTGACAGAGGACTGCGAATTGAATTTGGGCTGCTAAGAATCCTTGTTTTTAATAGAGATTGGTGGTGGTTTTGCGTCGTGTTGGCTTGTTTTTAAACAAAACCAGAAACCACTCCAACAGTGCTAAAGGAACTTTAAGAGGCTGTATGCTTTGCAGGGCTAGGTGCTAATAAACACAAGAACCCTTTCTCGGTACACTTTGAAGAAAAACTAGATTAGCTTCTTTCACAGCCACCTCAGTTTGGAGGCCAGAGTTTTTAAAAAGCACCTTCCGCCTTCAGAAACCGGCATGCGATTCCATCAGGGCAGCCCCTCCACGTGAGTGTGGGGCGCAGTGCTAACGGGGTGAGGGCCAGGAAGGGAAGCTTAGCTGAAGAAAGTGCTACTTAAAGTAAATGCTAATGATTTAAAATGTTATTCCTCCTGTGCTTTTAGAGAGAAGTGGGGGTTGGGGGTGTAACAACAAAAAAAGGTAATAAAGGCTCCCAGCCTGTACCTCGTCTCCAGTCACTCCCGTGAAATTCCCAAGAGAGCATCCAGGCTCCCCTCTCCCCCCTTAAACATGGTGGACCTGGAACCACTTACAAGAGAGGCTTAATAAGAGGCAAATGTGTTTTATATTTTGTATCTTGTTAAGTGAAAAAAGATGGATTCTCACAAGTAGTCTCCTGGTGCAGATTTGAGTGGTCTATGCATGCAAATGTTGTGATGCTTCGTCTGCTAGCATCCCGTTCCAGTCCCCCTTGGCCACTTAAAATCCCACCCCCCCCGAGCGAGCACAGATGAAATTGCTTCATTTGTACAATGGATCTGCAGATCTAGGAAACTTGTTTCTATCTGATTTGCTGATAATTTACTCCTCATTTGATTCCCCCCCACCCCCCCAAGAAAACAGTGTCTCAGCTCACATCCCTTCCCTAAGGAGGGAGGAGTTGTTTCACTGGGCTGAGAGTATGATTGAAAGCAAACTGAAAAAATTGAAGACCTATACAAAGATGGCACAATGATTAGAGGGCAAGAAAACCCCTTTGCATCTGAAAACTGATAGCAAAATTTTTAATTTAAGTTCCTGACTGCTGAAAAATGTGACTATTGAAAATATACAGTATGTTGTGCGAAGGTGTGTGTCGAACAGCAAGACGTATTCCCCCTCTGATAATGATTTTTATGACCTTTTGGTGCAAGATAGTGCCATGCTTACTGTCTGCTTTCACTATTCAGTGTTGAGGAAACGCATTATATTTGTCTTTGATCCAGAGATCTGGATTGCTAAAACTGATGGCCACAATTAAAGACAGTCCTGTTGAAAACCTGACCTCTGTCTGCTCTCAACTTCATGTAAACTTTTCAATATGGATGTAATTTAGTATTAAATTACCCGTGCTTTATTGCTTTTTAGCACAGCTCTGTCCTGTTGCCTTTTAAAAATATAAAGAGTAACATAAAAGAAAAATGGCAGTGCATCTGCTTAATTATGTAATTATATACTTGTTTTCCTACATTTAGAACCCTTTTTGGATGCGTTGTCTATAGAAAAGCCATGCTACTTGAGAGGGATTATTTCTCTGGGTTCTCGGAGCACATCCAGAGCAAAACGCGTAACTGCAGTTGAGAGTTGCGTTGCTGCCTTGAAGAGCTTGCGCTGAAGTGTGCTCCTGGTTTTTTGGGCAGCCCAAAAAGCTCATGAGGTTTTTTCCCCCAGACCGTAAACGTGACGTCAGCCTGTGATTTTTCACTCTGTGGTCTTGCAGGCTTTCTGTCTGAATAGGGACTAAACTCCTCAGCTTTAGGAGATCACGGAAATCACAGACAATGCGATTAGAAGGGACTAGGAGGCATCAACTGATCTCTCACCAACTCTAAAAAGGGGGAAGAAAACAACCCCAAAGTGGAATTCAGTGGCCAGGAGTCTACAGGGTCCTGTTATCTTGTGCCAGCTGCTATTGTGTCAGTGCTGGTGTCTCCAACCAGCTCCTCCTTCATCCGGCCGGTGAAGGTCGGGGCATGTCGCAGCCGCCCTCGCCGTCGGTCGGGTGCTTCAACCCTTGGCTGTCCCGTCCACACCTCCTCCACCTGCGCCTCCTTAGCAAAACACCCAGCGCTTGATCTGTTGCGCCGTCCTCCAGACACTCGGGGATCCCACACCTGATCCGGAAACGGTAATTTTCTGGCAACCGTGGCCTTCCTGTGTGGTGTAGCATGTTTATTAGCAGACAAGAAAATTACTGTACATTTAAAAAACAGTGCTAAAATTGCTCCCTTCTGCTCACTGCTCCAGGGCTTCTCCAGCCCTCCTCGTTGTCGCTCGGTGTTTCTGGCCCGCCCTTCTCACTTCGCTTTACAGTTGATTTTGCAGTTTGCTTGGTGTGCCAGTACTAACCTGGTTGGGTCTGTCTTCCCCGGCATGAGGAGAACTCTCTGCACACCAGGTCTGTGGGCAGATGACTGCATTGACTGCTGGTTTTGCACCTCTGTATGTTAAAGGATGGCGGGCTGCCTGCTGGTTAGTGCTGCTCACAGGCAAAGCAGTCTCTTTTATTCTTTAGATATGTGCAACATCATCTTTACAGAGCATTGTTATCTGATATGATAAAATGTGCTTATCTGCATTTAATCAAGAGCTCCACTTTTATCTAGTAGACTCTGCTTGAGGCTGTGTGTCAAATGCACCCAACCTGGCCCAAGAAAAGGCAATGGTGGCATCTTCTGGGATGCTACCCCCAAATAAAGGGGGATGCGCCTTCTTGGGAGACCATCCCTGCGAAGGCACGGAGGAGTGACGCAGGGCTGCTGCGGCACAGCGGCCTTTCTGTGAGCAACACCGGCCTGGCCGAGACATCTGTTTTCCTTCAGCCTGTAACACAAGGAGGAGGTTAAACCGAAGGTGGGGTTTGTGCGGTTTGAGCGTATGTGGGAGATGGCGCTGGTCCAGGCGGCGTGGGGGAAGGAGGAGGCTCCTGCTCGGCTGGGAACCCGTGAGCTTTGGGATCGCCAAGGAGCCGGAGTCTGCTGTCAGGACAGTATCTCTCGGGGCTTTTATTATTTCAGAAGTGTTTGTAAGTCTTTAGTGCCTTTTAAGTATAAAATAACTGCTGAGGAAATGCTGTTGCTCAACTCCTTATATCACTATTACTTTGGCCACCTGGGATATACAAGGTAAGGGATGGTCTAGGCAGGTCCCTTGGGTGGAGGCTGCGAACACCAGCAAAAGCTCACGGGGTGAAGAAGCAGTGTTTTCTGAACTGGCAGCGAGACTGGGTCACGGCAGGTCCCAGCCAGCTTCTCCCAGGCCGCCGTGCCTTGTAGACAAAAAGCTAGAAATTGGGGATGGGTCAAACTGAGCCACCTCCCTCCCGGCAGCGGCTCGTGCTCTCCATGGCCGAAGCACAAAGCACTCCGGTCACCGCGTGAAGTGGCGGAGCCGCTTCCCGGTCATTATGTTGTAGCAGGTGGTTGTCCTTGCTCTTATGGTGTGCCCCGTTGCTGCGTAAATTGTAATTTAGATGTTTTAAATGAGATTACAAGTATGTTTTCATGCATAGTTAACGCAGTCTGCGTATACTGCCCAGGGCTCGCGCACCCGCAGCCCCGGAGTCCGGCGTGGCTGGCTCCGGGACGTCTCCCCTTTGCTTCCCTCCCGGGGGAATGGGGTGTTGGGGTGCCAGCGGGGTAATACCTGCTCACCGGGGTGCGGTGTGGAGTGTGCAGCAGGAGCCAGCCCACCCCAGCTACTGACTGCTTTGAAGGCAAAGAAATGAGGAGATACTTTATTTTCAGAAATACTATAGCTGCAGGTTTCCCTCTAGACTCTGACACGTTAAATATACTCTGGAAAGATTTTTCTACCACAACTGTTCAGGTACTAAAGTGAATAAACAAACAGATATCAAAGCGCATCACCCAAGGGAGGTAAATGTGATTTATTAGATACTTAAAATATAAAATTATAAGGTTAAAAATCATTAAAAATGAATCTAACGGGTGCAGTAATAAAAAGAGTTAAAGGTGTTTGCAGCCTAATCTAGTTGTAGCTGTTGCCTTCCCTCTCACACCGCCTTACTTTGATCCTCTTCTCCTTTAAGAACAAATGCAGCTTTACCCAACTAATAATTTATTTATAACTTTTTTTTTGTAAAAATTGCATCCACTGGAAAAAACCCGCGCACTGCATGGAATTTTATTGACTTCCATGCAAAAACACAACTGCAGACCATCAAGAAACTGATGGGAGCATGTTTTATATCTTATCTACCTTTTCTTACGGATTTATTTTTGCAGAGGTTCATTCTGTGGGTTGAGAGCTCTCACAGCACAAGCGAAACCAAGCAAATCAAAATTTACCTAGAGGTGATCCCCCCCACGCGCCCTCCAAGCTGCTGTTCGCATAAGGGTCCGTCAGTGTTTTGTTTGGCCGTGTCACCCCTCTCCCCGCTGCCGCGTATACTCGCTCGTGGCACCTCACCGGCATGCGGCAGGTATAGAGGAGCGTATAACACACGTGGGCAGGTATCGGGAAGCAAGACGCAAGTGTGACAGCTTGAAAATGCAGTTATCTCCCTTACCGAGACCCAGGCAAGGTATGTATTTCCCAGGAGGGTGAAACTATGAATGACCTCAAATGCAAAGGCGCTTCTAAAACTTCCACCTCGCCATTAATGCGCGTTATTCCTCTTCCCAACGTGCGCGTTGGCGCGCGGTGACCGCGGCAGCGACGCTGGCGTTGCTGTAGGACCACGGCAGAGGCTGGCAGCATCCCGCACTGTGCCGGTAGCGTGGGGAAAGCACATAAAGCTAATTAAAAAAAAAAAAAAGCTTCCTTCACACTTTTTCCCAGCTAAAAATGGTGTTGTGAGGAAATGGAATTTTTCACCTAAATATCTGTCTTGATTGAAAATCTTTGACCTTTAACATGAAAAACAAAACTAATTTTTGAAAGCAGATTTTTTTTTTTGCATTTTTGATTAAAGTGAGCCAAACAATTATTTTTGTAAACGGACTGTTTTCTTTTTTTCCACACAAAAAAGGGAGAAAATGCTTTCTGACAACCTTTAATAAAAAGGCAGTTAAGGGGATGTTTTCTCATGTGGATTCCATTTCCTGGGATGCTGAGCCCAGAAGTGCAGAACCTGTGTTGTCTGCGGGCTTTTCATCTGGAGGGTTTGCATGTGTAGCTCTGTAGTGAAGAGGAAAACACGGGAGCGTTCTGAAGAGTAAAATCAACAAACAGCTTAGTGGTCTGAAGGTAAACTCGGCGCACGTGTGAAACTTAATGGGGAGCTAATGGGGCTTTGGAGAGAAAGGAGCGCATAAATTACACATTTAGCATTTTGGGGTTTTGATGGTGGAAGCGTGGTGCTTTGCTCAGCTGTCACCTGGAGAAAAGGCAAGGCTCTGAAATCGTTTGTACAAGGATGTTGGTGCAAAATAACCCTTCCGTGTCCTCGTTGGCGTTCGGAAGAGTAAATATGCGACAGAGCTGCAAGCCTCAGCCTGGAGGGAGCCAGGCCGGGGGCGAGGCGGCGGCGCAGGGAGCTGGGCATCGGGAGGCACCCTGCTGGTGCACCAGGGCTGCTGGGGCGGCCGGTGAGCCCAGCACTCGGGTTTGTCTGGGGCTCGAGCTGGCAGGGGATGCTGAGCACCAAAGCGAGATGCTGTGATGGGGCCGGGATGGCTCTGCAGCCTCCTCCCGTACCGGCTCAGGATGCACTTGCTCTTGTATAGGATATTGCAGCTGAGATGGGGCTGTGGCCTGGGGCATGTCTCCAGGGGGCAACAGGCACCGCAGGGAGTGACCCTTCCCTTCGCTGACTTGGTGCACTGATGGCATTGCAGAGACGTGGGGGTCGGCAGGATTTGTCCTTTGTCCCAGGCGTTAAGGCTGAGCCGTGGCCTCTGCGTCTTCCGCTCAGAGTTGTATTTACAGAAAAAGGGGGCTGCAGAAGGAGAGCTGTTCTTCTGCTCTCCTATATATTTATATAATCTATTGTAATTATATATTTAATAAATGTAATACACAATTTTTTTTGACGGTCTCACAACTGCCAGCTGGCTGCAAGGGGGCTGGAGAAGGGCACACTGCAGGGATGCTGCTGAGCTGCGTGGGGCTGCCTGGCTTAGGAGGGGGCAGCCAGCAATGTGCCGTGGCTTCGTGGCACAGTGTTGCTGGGTGGGACTGAGGCTCCGCGGTGGGATCTGGAACCTGCAGGCTGCTCTGGGCTCAAGGTGTTTGGGGGCTCGCGGTGCACGTGGGGTGAAAGGCGCTGGAGCAAGTGGTGGGATGCGGGGGGGGCAGCAGTGCTGGTGTGCTCATTGCTCCCCCATGCCCTTGGTTTGGGGAGGTTTGCAAAGCAGCTGCCTGACCAGAGGGAATGGGCAGCGATGGGCAAAGAGGAACCTGCTGGCTCGCTTTGTGGGAAGTGTTAAATCAAACCAGTTTCTGAAGATGGGACACACTGAGCTGTGCTGAAAAACCATTCAGCTGTTCCTCGCTCGGCCAGGCAGGGCGATGCTGTGGCTGGCGGCAGGTTTGCGCCTGCCCCGCTGTACGCCGCGGCGCGGCTGGGTGACGGCAGTGCCGTCCCCGGGGAGCCCACAGCCCTACGGGTGACCCTCCTCCAACAGCCAACCCACCACCTCCCAACAGGGAATGGGCACCACGGCCAGGGTGGGCAAGGCGTTGGCCACCAGCGTAGGCTGTTGTCTCCTTTCTCCAGAATTTGGGTGGGGGAAGAGGCAGGAGTAATGTTAAATCCTTGGAAACCAGGAGCGTGAGGGTGCTGCTGCTCCCGGGTGTTGCTGGCACCCAGGCACCGCGTCCGCAGGGCATCACGCGCTGCCCAGCGCCAGGCCTGAGGTGATGGCTGAATGTCAGCGGCTCTGCACGCATGTTCTTCTTTTTTTTTTCCTTTTTATCTGGTGTGTGTGTGCGCTCTCTGGTAGAGAAAAACCATGACTGGGGAGCTGAGAGCATCCCCCTCTTCTCCCTCTAACGCAGGACACAGCATTGGGGTAACAGACCAAACGCTTCAGAAGAGGCAGCAAGAACTGTTGGGTTAGACACGTGAAACTCTCTGTCCTTGTACTATTTTTCCTCTTGATTCCCTATAATTAGAAAGTGAATTAAACCACAACTCATAGGAGGTAACATTTTGACTTTTTGTTAATTTGTTACCACTAACTAATATAATTCTGGATATTTCTTTATATTAGCATAAATGTCTACTTTTTTTTGCGTCGGTCTGTGTTCCTCTGCTTGGCGTGTTCAGTGTCAGGGAGTTCCCAAGTTTAATTTGCCTTTGTGGAAAGAAATTCCCCTTATTGGTTTCAAATGCATCACCTTTTAATTTCATGGAGGATGCCCAGGTACTCATGTTATGAGATAGCCCAGAAGCAGCTGATCTACCCCCTGTAGGTTATTCATTATCTTATATACTGTTGTTAGGGCTCCTCTTATTTATTGGCTACTTAAGGTTAAAAAAAAAAAAAAAAAAAGTCTTTCTATTTCTGGTCATATGAGAGATTTTCCATATCCCTAATCATTCCTGATGGTTTGCTCTGAATCATCTCTAATCATGCAATATTATTTTTGGATAGGATGGCCACTACTATATGTTACAGCAGAGAATGCTTGATTTACATGCGTTACACATTATTTTCCCATATTATCTAGCATCCTAATGTACTGGCTTTTCTAACCACGGTATTTCAGCCTTACCCATCCCGGCATCCCCCTTTGGTAACTTCCCGCCCAGCAAAGCGCAGCAGTACCGTCCCTGCCTGGCCTGTCGCTCCGTCCTGTCGTTTCTGCCTCTCAAGTCTCTGCGCCAGTTTGCTCTTGCGCTGCCGCCAAGCTCGGCTTTGCTGCTCTGCTCCCGCCACACGGTCCCACCCGCTCCGCCCCGCAGCCGCCGGGTCAGAGCTGCCGTCGTCTCCCGATATCCCTCTGTGCCTCCCAGGTGTTTCCTCCCATCGTGGAGCTTTCTCGCTCAGCTACTTGGGCTGCTTCTCCTTTCTTCATTAAGTCTTTTCTAAAAAAAAAAAAAAGCTAGCTCTTCGGTGGGCCGCGCAGGCTCTGATCTGTGCCACTGAGATACTTTCATCATCCTTCAGTGCTGAAGCAGAACTGAAAAATGATAAACTAAGTGTCTGATCCTGCAAACAGTTACACATGCGAGTCAGTGTGTTGACTTCAAAGGACTGCTCACATGAGTAAAGTCATGTATTAAGATATTTTCAGTAATGAAAATTCCTTAGGTGGTGTTTTTGTTAGAATTTTGTGCCTCAATAAATAACCGCTCATTACAATTCGAAGGGTTACTTAGATGCTTTAAATTTCGAGAGATGCCTACCTGTCTCTCCAAATGCTTCTAAATGCTAAATACTGTCAGTCCTGACGCAAGCAGTGAGAGAGCCCACGTCTGCGGTGGGGAGGGGGCTCTGTCCCGGTTAAACAGCAGGGGAAGGACGTGGCTATGTGACGATGAGCAAGCAGCGCAAGTGTATTGATTGTCACCTGTCTTCATTTAAAGTGAGTCACTGCTGATTTTTGGACATCAAAGAAAATGCAAAGATTCTTTTAGGAAGGAAACTGCTACGTCTGGCCCCGGTCAGTCCCAGCTGTGCCAGGAGGATGTACCAGCCCAATGCGGGACCATCGCTCCCGGCATCAGGCAGGGACCTCCTGGTGCTCAGAGCACCTGCCCCGCGCCCCAGTTTGCCCAGCCCGGGACCACAGCTCCCTTCCTGGCACCGGGGATGGTGCCTTGGTCCCGCCGTTCCCTGCAGACAGGCAGCGCTCGGGCAGCCGCGCCTTCCGTGTGTGCACCAGCAACGCGGCTAGGAAGCTGGAGCCGTCGCTACTCGCCTGCGAGCTGAAGCCGTAAAAGGGGGAGGCTTTACGGTGGTGCTTTCCCCCATCCTGCGCTCGGTTTTAGCTGCCCATGGTGTACGGGGCCATCGGCATCAGCGATGGTGCCGAGGGAAGTCAACTGCGTGCACTGATTTCCCTGGAGACCTGCTGGGAGCCCTGGTTAGGATTGCTCTTCGTTCGCATGACTTTCCGTCTTTTCATTGCAACAGGAGCGTGTGGTGCTCTTTATTTGGCCTTCTGTGGGCAGCTGGAAAGGGAAAGGGGTAGGTTTTAAGGCAATACAGGGGTAGGTTGTAAGGCAATACAGAGATAGGTTGAAATTAGTAAATAGGGTGGGCGTTTGTAGTGGGGAATGAGTACGTACCCAAAGAACCAGACTGTCCCCATCTATACGCAAACTGGTTTTGACAATCTTTATTTTTAAGCTGTGCAATTTCTTACAGTGTAGAAAATGCATTTGAAATGTAGATAGCTTTCTAATTTTGTCTATGCCTATGAGGCTCTCAAAGGTGAGGCGAGGGGATGCAGGCGTAAGTCCTGGCGGTTGCTCTCCGCTTGCTCGGAGGCTCCGAGCCTTATTTGACGCAGTAGAAAGTCCACATGGCATTTTCTGATGTCCCTGTACTGGTTGGTATGGATGTTCTTACTTCTTTGGATGAAACATTTTGAGACCAAACTGGTTACCTACAGAACTGAAGCTGAGGAGTAAAGCTTTTTCTGAGACCCATTAATAACTTCTTTTCGCTTTTTTCCTGGAATTTAAAATATTTTCCATCCAGGATTTGAACACAGGGTTTCAGCTGCCTATTAGCTAGCAAACCCCTTGTCTAGCGCGTTGCTGAGTTGGACCTGTCTCTTCCTTCTTAATACTTTAAATGAATTTCAGGAGTTACAGTTTTTCTGTGGTTGTTTTTTTTCTGTTCTGCCATTCCATATTCAGCTCTCACAGCACAACTGGGTGAAACATCTTTGCTCTTAGTTTGCCCTGGGTCAGAAGTTTCTGCTGGGTTTTAAAACTGACTGAAGCTTCGTTACCTTCTTTGCCCGTATACAGGTTTATTTTATTGCCGATCACACACCAAATCATGTGACACCATCAAAGAACCGTTAATTTCTATTTACGGTTTGGGCCCTTTCATAAAGGGACGCTCCGTGGCAGTGCCTTGTACAGCGGTTCCCGCAGATTCACCCCGCGCCAGGTGGTGAAACCGTCGCCATCAGCCCTGGGGCCGCAACGCCCGCTGTCTTATTCTGCCAAACTCAGCCCTTGGAGGGGAGGTGGGTTTTGCTGGGGGTCTGCAGTGCCCCGGAGTCGCTGCCGGCCTTTGGCTCGCTGGGGCGTGGGACGCCAGCACAGCCTTGCTTGGTCCGGGAGCCTGCGGGTGCCCCGTGGGGCGCGGGGGCTGCCCCGTGGGCCGCGTGCGTGGCCGTGACATCTAGCTGGGCAAGGGGATGCTGCTCTGCGCAGCTCCACGCGTGGCATCCCACACGCCTGCGTATTAGCGTCCTCTTCCGACTCTGTGTGATGGTGAAATGAGAGAAGAAAGCTCAAACAGCTGAACTCCCAGTAAAGGCTGTACAGAAAATAAAATCACCTCGGGAGGAAAGGTGTGTTTTGCTTCCTCCGTGCCGGCGTGCTCGTGGGCGGCACGAGCGTGGCCACAGCCCCGCAGGCGGCTCCCCTGGTGGGGCGCAGGGCTCGGGCACCGCGCGCCGCTCCAGCGCCCGCCCTGCGTGGGGGGAGCGGGGGCCTCCCCGCAGCTGCAGCTCGGCACCGGGGAGCCTGCTGGAACTGCGTCCCAAAATTGCCAAACAGAGCAATTTTGTCATTACGCCAACTGCCTACTTTGTACTGAAATTCTTTTTTTGTTGTTGTCGCATTTGTCTGTTTTTTTTAAATAAATGAATATTTCAAATAGGTATAAAGCACAGAATAAAAAAATGCTAGGTTATGTAGTGGAAATTCAGTGTCTATAATGGAAGACAAATTTCCGATTTTTATCAAGAAGCAAAATTTTACTTCATTGGTTTGCGTAATTTTTGGTATGAGTCAAGCAATCGAGGCGAAGACGTCTGTTTGATATTTAGGGAAAGATTTGATGCTTTAATAAGGGAATCCTCTGTCTCCCTCATCCATCATTCGTCATCCTCATCCATCCAAACACCACTGTAAATTTGTCAGAGCCTTTTCCATATTCAGTACTTGTATAAATAATGGCCCTTGTGAACATTAAAAAGGAAACGTGCATTTTCTATTTCTGTTCCACCTCCAGTCGTAGCCGCGGAAATGCTTAGCAGGTTTTTGCTTTCAAAATACCTCTGCTCAGATCATATAATTGCATAAGCAGAAGTGCATTCCAGTGTTGCTGCTTATTGTGGTTGCCACTTGCCAAAAAACCTCGAGTTTGTGAGCTTTTCTATAATATATGAAACAGTCTGTGCTTCATTACTACGCACTTTTATCCTACTTCATCATGTCTTCCTTCTTTTTTCTGCTATCTTAGGGATTATGCAGCTTCTCTGCAATATTCTGAAATTAATCAAACCAAGCAAAACCTCATGCTATATTATCCATCACTGGAGGAGAATGATTTCCACAATCCAGGCAGCTTTACATTGTTTTGTCCAGGGGCTGCAGCAGAATTCCATTAACCAGAATACGCTAGAAATTTGATTTCTCACAAAATGCATTTGTTAAATAATCGCAAACAGCAAATTTTTAGATTTGATACCAAATAGAGCCCTAATCACATTGCTTTTTCTCCGATTTTAATTAGGAAGTGGACAAGCATAATGTCCGCTTCTTTCTGTGAATTTTCACCCACCGAACAGCTGCCGGGTGCTAATGCAGCGAGGCTGAAGCAGCTTTGTTCTGCAATGAGATATGTAAAAACTTAATGGATGCTTACCCAGACTATTTTATATTTTGTCTATTATATAATCAAGCTCTACAAGTAATTTCTGTCAATAAATTAGTAACCATACTGCAGATTGCAAACACTTAGTTTGATTGAAAGTAATAAAGGGAGATTATCCACAGAGTTCGTTGAATGACGGTTCTGACTTGACCCACTGCCCAGGGAGATAAGAATTAATCTTATAAACCCCTCCACACTTCCCGCTCTGATCCGCCGAGCAACGGCGCAGGGTCCCGCCTGCCCCCCTTTGTTCCAGGGCAGCCCTGGCTGGGGAGAGGGACCCGAGTTCGCGCTGGGCTGATCCGGGTCACGCAGATGCTGCAGAGGGTTTCCGAAGGGCGATGCCTTTTCATGGCAGCGGTACCCGGAAGGCACAGGCGGGGCAGCTGGTCCCCAAACAGCGCGGCTGCAAAGGCTGCGCGACGCCTGCCTGGCCCCGTGCAGCACCCCACGAGCGCACGGGAAGCACAAAGGTGAAAGCTGGAGACTGAAGGAGGTACGTGGCTGTTTAACAGACACAAGTACTTACGCCACAGACTTTCTTCCTCTCTTAGAGTAAGTTAAAGTCACGGTACTGGACCGGGCTTGCACGTGGGCATGTCTGCCCCTGCCATTCAGGCTGCACCTGGTAGCTTGGACTAGGTGATCGTTGTAGGTTCTTTCCAACCGAACTATTCTAGAGCCGCTTCTAGACTTCGTTCTATTCCAGCTTGCCAGCTGTAAGGCTTTTCTTCTGTGGAAAAGCCCTAAAAGGGGAAAACAACAACAACAGCTACTACCTGTTTACCACTGGGAACTGACTGGGAGAAGCTGGACAGAGCTTTGGGTACCTCCAGCTGATACAGAGCTGCTACGAAGGGTCAAATAGTTCCTGCACTCCGGAGTGTGTGCGCCGTTCTTCCTTCCCCTCCTTCTGCCCGTGGGTTTCTTATTTGAGCCCTACGCTGCCAAGGACGATTTTTTTTTTCCCAGATATTTTACCATTGTCAAAGGCACTTCCTCCCTCCAAATGGCGTTTTACTGAGTGCTTCCACAATCACTGATGATGATGTAATTAATTTATTTTGTACAGATTTTGCTAACAGCCGTGAGCTGTTTACTTGTAACGACCCTGACTTCTCACCTCCTTGTTGGCATCTTTGGCGTTGAGTGTTATATTAAGTGGGGAAAATGAAAACGCCTTTAAATAACAGAATTGGACCACTCTGGGCATTTGGGGAGGGACGGTGGCTGGGGAGGGATGCTGATCACAAGTGGGGGAGAAGGGGCAGAGTAAAGGCTTGGGGAGTATCTGGAGGGGGACACCGAGCCCAGCCTTGCCCGTAGTTGACTCCCAAGGCCGGGTGAGAGGCGCAGCAGTTTGATTGGGGGGAAGGAAAGGGATAAGAGCTGCTTATGGGTACTCCTTCATTTGTGAAATTGGACGGTCATGCTTTTTTCTATTAGCTTGTCGATACACGTAAATGGGATGCTTATGCTTTGTGTTAAGATGATGCAGACAGAGGCAGTATGGAGGGTAACGGCAGGTAGAAATTGAGCTGTAGTCAGATACGCAACGTAGCTGTCAAACAGATGAGCCGAGAGGGCGTGCTCGCTGTTTTGTGTTTGTTACTTCATTGTGAAATAAAATACCGATGTCTTCAATTCGTGTAGAAACTATCAGACTGCTGCTCCCTTCCCTTCTTCTTTTCCTGATTTTATGACTTCTGCTAAAATTAAGAGATTAGGACAGCATAAATCTGTTATTTAACTGTCTCAACCCTCAGAAAAAATAGTATGCTTCTCTTTATTTCCTGCTTCCCATTAAGGATGTACACTGCTGTGGGAGGACTTCAGCGACTAGTGAATGACAATGCTTCAGAAAACGTGTTTAGCCGCCAATGCAAAGATAAACACGAATAGTGGAACTTTACTGCATTTTCCAGCTGAAGTGGCACCACAGCCTCTTGCCACACCAAAGCGACACCCCACGGACAAATAACCGTCAGCAAAAGTCAGTGCTGTGGGGGCGAGGGCAGGGGTTGGATTTTCTCTTTTTCTTTCCTGTCGCCAAATTTCCCTCTCCGGCTAGATAGCCTGAACTGTGTGACATTATCCATCCTCGCACGCAGACCAGCCGCGCTCGCTCTCCTCATTATACATTCTGCTGGTGATAATACCACTGGGTTAATGCACCAGCTTTCACGTCTGCAGACATCAGTTCACAACCTGATATGCCTACAAGTGAAATGAGGGTGTTGGTGACCTCAAACAGATCCCCGGCGGATATTATTTCATATCAAATCACATGATTATTCATTGATTCGGTGGGTAGTTTTTGCTCGGATACCGTGGAATAAGGTCCAGTTCTGCAGGTTTTGGATGCTCTCGAGTGAATTCAGGCAGACATTGGGCATTTCCCAGCACTCAGAAAGTCATGGAGGAACGTACAGAGTACTTTCTCCTCCCACAGCTGGGTGCAACACTCCCAAATCCTTATCTCCGCACGGCAGATGGACAAAGGCAGATAGAGATGCGTAGCTCCGTGCTGCTCACGTACGGTGCCAGAAAGGGGCATCATCCCGTTGCTGTGAATTTGGAGTGACAATGATAAAGTGCGTTATTGGGTGAACTGGGAGCCATTGTGTGAGGCACATTTGATCGTTTCCCCGTTTCATATAGGCACAGTTCCACGCTTCCCTCCGCATCTTTGCTTATTATATTTATGCTGTGGTGGGATGAGCTTTTTTATTTACTACTTTAAAAAGAAGCAACGAAACCCATCCCAAACCGCAGTTCCTCGACAAGCTGCACTGAGCATCAGGGTCTGAGACTAACATTTGTGACAACACTAGTGTTGGGGGTAATATGATATTCGGATATTATGATGCAAATAACAGGTTTGAATTCTTCCTTAAGACCCTGTGGGTGCATTGCTTTGGGTTAAAAAAATAGAAGAAGGTCAAGCACCATTGAGCTGGCCTCAGAGAGTAAACAATTATTTTAAACGCCATGGTGTACTCACTTCCAACAAGAGAGCTTCTGCTCGCAAGCAGTACAGTAGCACTCAAGTATTTAGGTCTCCTTAAAACTGTTTCTTCCCCCACTTGTGTTAATACAGATATTAAGCCTAATAGTATCTACTTAGCATAAACAAGAAGATAAAAATGATTTCTGTGATTGAAATGTTTATTATTTAGCATTAAGCATCTTCATACTCTCATGTGTTTTGCATTTTAATCCACTCTGTGCTTGGTTTTGGGATTGATAGATTAGTTTTAATCCTCTGTCTAATAGTGGAGTACTGGTGAGATTTATTAAACAGGCAGGGTTTGGTACTTGGATTTAAGAGGACTCACACGCACTGTTCATGCATATTAAATTTGGGAAACCACCAGTTCACTCTATAAAGGGCTGTGATGTCCTTTATCACTGAGTGTTTCTGTTGTGCTTCACTAGCTCAGTAAGCCTTTGTATCTCTGCGATGGAACATTTTTGATTGTTCCTTCCCACTGCATAAATCTAATATTCTAAAGATACATTTTTGACTGTTGGAGTTGTTATTGAAATCCGTTCATTTTATCCTGAGTTTGCGTTGTCCCTCTCCTCCGTGGCTTGGAGGCACCAAAGGCTGGGCGAGGATCCCCCCCGCCTCGAGATGCGAGGGCTCCAGCTGCGGGTGCTGAGTCCAGGGGCACTGGGGCCAAGGCAGATGCTCACAAATCCTTCCCTGCCCCTTCGCGAGCGGTTTATTGACTCAATTTTGTAGCTGCGCGTGCTTGAGGCCGTTGGCGTGGGTGTGTTGTGGTGTGTGCGTAGGTGGGGCTGAAATAGACGTCCCACACGCTCTTCCGCACTAATAGCTTCGACGTGGTTGCCCGGGACTGAACTTGCCGGTGGTGCTTCCACCGCCGTGCTCCCTAGCGCGTGAGTTTGAGGATAACATGTGATGGGCGTGACCGAAATACTGAGGGTGCGCACGGGCTGCGAAGGACAGGCTTACAGAAAAACGCCTACCAGAAGCCTCTTCTGGAGGAGCCTACGTGCTCGGCTGGCTCTGGTCGTTGCCTGCGTCGCGGTGTGGCACCACCTCTCCCTGACGCGTCCTGGCGTCCAAGAGCCGAGCATCTTGGTTTGTGCTCCGCTGGAATCGACTTCCCGCGTTTGCTGTATTTCAGGAAACAAATAACAAGTGCTGTATGGTGATTAGAATGTGAAAATGAGTCCTGTGTGGGTTTTACTGTTACACTGGGAAAAGCAGGAGCTTGATAATAGTTAAAAAAAGCACTGAAAACTTCAAACCCGCCTAAATTACGAATTCGTGCCCTATCGGTGGAAGATGAGTTGACTTAATTTGCGGTTTTACTGGTTAATATACCATTAATGCTGTAATACTGGTAATGCTGTGAGAAATAGGGGAAATTTACTTTTTTGTTAATGTAATTATAGGATTGCTACACAAAAGTTATTAACTGCAGAAGTGAAAACGAGGAAAAATGAGTTTACATTTAACGATAAGTTAAAGAAACCACTGAAAGCTTTTTGCAAGAAGATGCTTTATTATTGTAGGTTTGCTTCTTTAGCTAACCGCTATTTTTGATTTACAAAATAAATATGTAGAGCAGATATTGCAAATACAAGTGGCAGCGGTTGTAATCACCAGCTTAGGAACCCCCGTATTTGATTAGAACACAGATATTAATAAAAAAAAAAATCTTTCTGTATTTTTACTTGGTTATTGGGAACTGATTGGGCCTGTGAGCTAAAGGAGAGTATCAGGTCTGGTAATGGAAGGCAGAGTTTTTTAGAAACTTTCATTGAAAAGAAATGGTGTGATATGCTGGATAATTGACAATACTTTTCTACCTCAGTTAAAGCACATTTTTTATTCCGCATATGACATAAATAGAGATAAAGGGAAATGTTCCCAGCCCTTCCTTTTTGTTTTCTTTTTTCCTAATGCAAGAATCCACGCAGTGACACCGAAAGGTGGCAAATTTAAACAATGGTGTTTTCACGTAATGTGCTTTTAGGCCTCGGAATTCCTTGCCACAAGGTTTTGATGCAACAAGATTGAAAATATTAGATATTTTATTTTATGGCTAACAAGAACATCCATGCTAATGTATATAATTTCAATTAAATAATCAAAATTCTACTGCTCCAGGACATAAGACAATCCCTAACAAATGGTAATGGGGAGGGAACTCCCCTGTGGCCACGTTATTTCATAATTATCAGCTGTGAGGTTTCTTGCCCATTTCAGTGCAAGGATACTGAACAAAATTAACTGTCTGGAGCGCGTGAGAGTAGGAAACCACTTGGTTCATCAGCTTTTTGTGTTCCTCGGGAAAAATACACGTGGGACCCTCATTTTGTGTATGCAAAATTTCAAAACCGTTTGCGGGTATGGCGCTGTCAGCAGGGTAGGAAATCACTTTATATCTCTTTTCCAGATTTCCCTTCATGCACAGAGCTTTGGCAGTTTAACCCAGGCAAACTTAACACAGTTTAATACGTTAAAAGAGAAAAAGAAAGGCTGTTGTGCAAGGAGATGTCCTAAGGTCTCCCGTGTCGGTCCGTGCCGTCCCTTGCAGGCTGTCGGCGGGGCGGTGCAGGAGAGGTGGGGTGCGCGCGTGGGGGCGGCTGGGACCGCAGGGAGGACGTGGAGCTTTGGCCGAGCACGTCTGCGGGGCGCCCCGCAACGCTCTAGGTTTTAGCTGATGATCGACGATTTGAGCAAAATGAGGAAAACCACGAAAAGCCTGTACTTTTTTGATAGCCTTGCTATTCTGAAATAGTTGCATGTATAAGAATAATGTTGGCTTCGGCTTCTGCCTGATGGGAGGTGGCTGCTCAGTTAGAGCTCACAGGGGACTCTCCTTGGTATCATGCTTTCCACAAACCGAGCACTTGAATTTCACAGAGCCCCAGTTGCAAACTACGCTCTCCTCTAAGACACGATAGCCTTAGGTGCTCACTTGTCTCGAGGAAGTCTGGCATATTACAATTTCAAAAGAGCAAAAGCCACGTGTGGGAACGAATCCAGCAAACCTCAAAGAACTCGTCGAAATGCCACATAGACATCACAGCCTGGGTCTCGGTTTCCATCTCTACTTCCGAGGCACTCGTGGCACCATATGGACCAACAGACGGCACATTTTGTTTTATGTTAACAGCCACCTTCGGCTTAAATCAAAGAGGAAACGCAGCGATGTGTCACGCGATTGGCCTCGTGGTCGTGCTGCCGGGCGTTGGGTTTTCTGTCAGCGGCGACCGTGCACCAGCCCTCCCCAGGCCTGCCTGAAGCTGCTTCAGCCTGACTGCCCTCGGCCCTCGAGCTCTCCTTTGGGAACAGCTTGGCAATTAAAAAATCTCTTTGCTTATTTAAGGTGATTTGTTGGTACGTGAGTACATTAGTAGGGAAAAGTATGAATGAAACAGTGCCGTGTCTGGGTATAAACACCGCTTAGCAACAACTAAAACATCAGTGTGTTATCTTATTCTCATGCCAAATCCAAAACACAGCACTATACCCGCCGCTAGGAAGAAAATTAACTCTATCCCAGCTGAAACCAGGACAAACGGGAACTGAAGTGGGAAGGTTGCGCACAGCATTTCTGCAGTCCCAAGCCGCTGGACATGGTGCCCTCTGTGGAGGTGGTGACTTGCGACCGTGGGATCTTGCCGTATTCTCACCTAACTTCGTGTAAGGCGCCAGGGAGTCATCAAAATACAGCAAATCTCTTGTGGCAAAAGAGGCGTAAGAGTAGCTCATAGTCTTACCACCTTCTTTGAAAATACTGCCGGCACCGAAATGTGCATCTACGAGTGAAAAGGAGCAGCTGCAGAAAAGATGAGCTCCGAGCTGCGCGCGGAGGGTGGTTGCTGCTGCCCTGCCTCCGTTAGCTCACGGCTCAGCTTTCCCCGTGGGTCCGAGGTGCTGTTTCCCCAGCCAGCCGTTTCACTGGCGCACCTCTGATCCTGGCTTTAGGAGGTTTCTAGCCTTCTGCTGAGCACAGACGTCAACCTGATGGCTCTCTGGCGAGAAACGCGAAGGCGTCCCCTGCTCAGATGCTGGAGGATTTGGACATAGTGGCCGTGAGTTCTTCTCGGATGAGGACAGGCGTTGCTCGGGTGCCCGTGACAGGAGGGAAGGAGAGCGGAGCAAGCAAGAGCCTACGGCGAACCTGAGTCAGCTCATAGCTGGTGACGAGCTGAAATGATGTGATGAGGATTTATCTTTGAAATCTTTCCCGGGCTTCTGTTGCCGTTAAACGACGTGCACACGCAGGTAGCTGGGTTCCCACCACGTGAGTGGTACCTGCCAGCGGGGACAGCCGTGGTCCCCAACACTTTCTTTTCCAAAGTGCTCCCATATGCAGCGTATTTCGCTGATGTTCCTTGCTGTTTCAAATACGTTACAGACGCAGCTCCAAGGGCAAGTTCCTGCTTAGCACCAACACCGAGATGCCTCTCTGCTCTTCCCCCCCTCCCCCCATGCCTTCAGACATTACTTTTTTCCATTTTGATTATTTACAGAAGCCTCTGTCACGTCAGGCGTCTTCCCTGTTCTGGGACGATGGCCCTCTCCCCTGCGGCCGTTCCCAGTCCTCGCAAACTGGGATGGGTCTTGTTTCAGCACATATATACTGAGCTTTAAATAGCAAACTCCTTGTTTTCTACTTTTTAAGACTACAAAAGTGCTCCTTGAGGCTCGGGTGCTGGCACACGCTGCCAACGTTGCCGCTGTACGCGCTTTCCTTCGCTGGTGAATTTGGCTACTGTAAAGCTTTTGGTGTCCTCAGCTATTTTGATTAATTCACACAAAGCAATACTGAATGATGTCACATGGGTAGAGTAAGAAAACATCAGCTTTTAAAGTAATTTCTGGCTTGCCCCTACTCTTTGCCAGTAGTTCTTGCCATTTGAAGAAAAAAATTTTGTATCCTTTTATGTAAACACATCATGTTAAAAAAGGCAAACTATAAAACGATAAAAACCCTGCAGGGTATTAAAAATACCGGTCTCAATGCATGTGTTCATTCCTTTCACTTTCTTTTTAGATCACTGGTGTTGGTACAAAATGAGCTGAGAGAAGGAGAGAATTCTAATTAGGTTTAAAAAAGAAAAAATATGGCAGTTTATTTTGAGCGCATGTCTGCTTTGCAAAGGCATATCCCATTTCAGATGCAGGCAGAATGAATCATTATTACACATTTATCATCATAAAAATGCTTATTTGGACTTTTTTTTTTTTTTTAAAGAAAAGGGAGAAATTATAAAAAGGGCAAAGCAAAGAGCCATCTCTGAAGGGCAGTTATTGCTTGCCCTTGCTTGGGAAAAAAGGCTTTCTCAATGGGATTACGTCCCCGCTCATAACCTATCAGCCGTCTGATCAGAAATTCATAACGCAGGCCATCCATTTCGAGCTCTGCGAGGGCTGCATGATTGAATTTAAATAGGCAAATGCCAGACTTGAGCTTTGACATTCTCTCTGTCTCTCTCAATCTTCCTCTTTCCCCTGCCCTCCCAATCATAGCGCCTTTCTTCCTCCCTTTCTTCCTCTCTTCCCTCCGCACACCACCATTTCACATGAGGCTTGAGCCAGTGTGATGAGAAGTTATCGGGAAATGGAGGATGGATGTGGGGGGAGAGGGAGAGGAGGGATGCACGGCGAGGGAGAAATATTGAGGGAACTGGACAGCAGAAAATTATAAATTGTTGCTGTCATGCTTTCATTGGGACAGTAAAATCTGTTTTTAAAGCCCCTCACCTTTTTTCCCCTCATTTAAAAAGAGATATTTCAGCATACATTAATAGTCTGTGTCCTCACCCAACCCGTAAGATGTCTGTGAGCACAAAGCTCCTAAGCTATTCTCTTTTTTCTGTTTCTTACATAGCTGATAAGGAGGAAAATGAATTCAAATCTGTGCGCTCTCAGTCATGGCGTTTTAAGGTACCGCAGATGAAAAAGCCGCCTGGTGGCAGGTGCTCGCGGGGTGAGGGTGCCGTCCCACCCGCCCCGAGCCCCCGTGGCAGCCCAGGAGCCGGCGGTGCCGCAGACGGACGCCGGGGTTCGGTGGGGACGGCGCTGGGCGCTATGGCCGCGGGAGGCTGCGGGGTGCCAGCACCCCCCGGGAGGGACTCGCGCGGGTGCCGGGGGGATGCGGGCAGGGGTAACGTCCGGGCTGAGCGGGGTCTTCTGGGCAAGGCAAGAAGCCTGCAGCGAGGTAGCCGTGCGTTTTGTGTTGCCTGATTTTTCTAACGAGCTTTGGCGTGCAACGTGCGCCCGCGTCAGGAAGCGTGCTTGGTGCTCCCTCTGCCCAAACCCCGCTCCCTTACGGAGAGAGCTGATTATTGAGTTAAGGATATTACAATGATATTTTTATTGCTTTCTTCCCCGCTGGGCCTTTTATCCCCTCTTCAGTGTATGGATGCAGTTTCAGCCCAAATCCTTGCTGTAAATTGTGCTTCAAAACAAACAGTTTAAAAGTCTTACTTTGCCCTTCAGAAAGCAGGTAAACACGGCAGAACCTGCACTTTTTATCCAGTGGTGCTTTATTGCCAAGCAAGGTCAGGGAAAAGAAGTACCCGGAGTGCCAGAGAGCGTGTTGTCAGTGTAACAGTTGTTTTTGACTTGATGAGGCTGCTCTGAGGGTATTTTTGAGGTAGCTCTTAGTCTTTCTGTCTGTGTGTGTCGTGTGTCCATCCATTCCCACCCCCCCACCCCCCGATTTTAAGGCCAGAGGGGTCTTGGGCTGTATGTCCTCCCTATCCGTTGAATTTTTCTCAAACAGTGATTTTTCTAGCCCCAAACTAGAGTTTGTCTGAGGCTTCTGATCAAGAAAGGCACTGAATTTGGGATTAAAAATGTTACACGGAGAATCAACCCCTCCTTCCCTAACATTTCCCAGAGATTAATCACCCTCACGATAAGAAACGTGTCCTTGGATTCTCAATGAGTTGTTTGACTTCAGCGTCACCACCAGATCTTTGTCTTCCCAAGGTGAAGGACGCGTTTCTGCATCATCTTTATCATCAGTGCTGGTTTTTCAATTATTACTATTAACTTCAGGATTCTTTAGCTCTTGCCCCACGCTGGGCCCAGCACCAGTGCTGCAGACGCTGGGCCTGTGCTCTTCCAATGGGATCACCTCTCTCTCCACCTCCCTTTGCTTCTCCACCAGCCGCCGCTCCTGGGTTACCCCTCCTCAGCCAGCGCCGGTGTTTGGGAACATCTGTTCTGCAAAAACCCAACCGACTGGCACCGGTATGCACATACCCCTCCCAGCTGCTAAAATAAGCTGAACCCCATGTTAGCTTTCCTAATTTAACCTGAATATTATTACCAACATCTCGCTATACTGTTACTTGCGTCTGCTTTTGAATACTGGCAGAAATCGAGATGAGGTCTCGGTTCTGGACGTGCCCAGAGACCTGCTAAGGGTGGACATCAGCAGTGCTGGTGTCCCGGGAGGCTGCGGGCTTAGGAGAACGTACCTGCTCTTAATTGTTGTTTGGTTTCCCTTCAGCTCATCACTACCGAGCTCTGTAGTGCTTCATAGCTCTTCGGCAAGCTTGTCAAAATCCCTCTTTTGAAATAAGAACTGTGAAGACTTCTGTGTTGTCTGCTTTGTATTTGCTGCTTCACCATCTTCATCTCATTGTGGTCTTACAGAAATCTTGCTAAGATTTCTGTTTTCTGTAACGCTTTAAAAACTGTATATCCCCAACCCTGTAACCTTTTTCCTGCTATCTTTAGCTTTCCTCACCCGGGTTCTGCTGCCCACAGCTTCTGGTTTATTTCACTTGTTACCTATTGCCCTTGTTTCCATTTGTCATCTTGGTTTTCTCTTTTAATTGCTGACTTTATATTGCTAATAAACTGAGCCTTTTAGCTGAAGTTGTCACCTTTCTTCATTGTCTGATCACCTCTTTGGCCATTTAATGTTTCTTGTGTGGTTTTGGTTGATTTCCTCCTAAATCCTTTCTTATGATCAGTTTTCAATGCCTTTTGTAGCTTTAGGAAATCCCACGTACACGTACTTCGGAACCGTGATCTGCGTAAGCAGGTTAAATGTAAGGTGGCTTCAGATTTCCAGATGCGAGTTATTTGGGGCGAAAACCATGTATCCTTTACTTCCAGTGCCTTCAGTAAAAACCCTTCTCCTTTCTGAACGGCCTATCCCCCATGCAGAGTAGAAAAGGAGGGTATAACGTTAGCAAAGGAAACCGCTAATTAGTTAATCTTTTTGGCTGATGGGAGTAGCCTTCTGCGGAACCACAGGGTCTGTTTAACAGAATAAAAGAAAGAGAGGTGATAACTAGCAGGTCTCGGCATGAAGTGACTCTTACAGTATGTTATTACCGTCAGGGAAAAAAAATAAACCGTGTGTGTCCGGGAGTTTGTTTCTTTTCTGAAGGTTGTCAAAATGGAAAAAATAAATGCTGATGGAAAAACTTCCAGTTTGTTACTTTTGATGAAGGTACGTCAAGCCTTTCTTTAAATATAAAGCCAAGTTTGGCTCTTGGTCATCTTTTCTGCTTTTCCCAACAATTTTAATTAGAGAAGATGTTTGTCAAAGGTAAAAACCCCTCATATTTGGTTTACCATTTCAGCTTACATACGCCAATAATTTAACCATGCACCAAGAGAAACAATAAAGCAAATGGGACTTTAGCTGCTTTCGGAACGACGCCGATGGCCGCTAGCGGCACGTTTGCCGAACTAGGTCGTTCGGAGATGCCAGAGGTGCACGTTCCGCGTCCCGACGGCGTACAAATGAACTGCGCTACGGTCGCGGGCTTGTTTCTCTTTGGATTAAGCGAAGCGGGAGCTGTAATGTTTGTATTCCCTGGCCCCTCAACACATTTGTGTGAGAAGTGCCTTGGACAGTCTGGGCACGGAGGAGGAGTATTTTGCATCTTGAGTAACAGGTGTATAATATTTTGAAATTTAAAAATTGTATCTAACAAACCAATTCAGATTAATTATTTCAAAGATAGATATAGACTTTCACATCTGAATTTAACAATGAAATGCCGAAGTAGAAAAATGGGAAGAGAATAATTTTAATTCAAATAACTAAGATTTAAACATTCAAAATCTTATTTGGGAGCGCAGCCGTTGCTGACTCCTGCGGAGGCGCTCTAGCTGACGGTATGGAGTTGAGCAATGGTAACACTGGGATAATTCCTTCCCAGGGGCATTGCAGAGAGTACAGTCGTGCGGTGGGGTCAGAAACGCAAACAGGGTTTATGATCAACTGAGAGAGAGATGAGTTCAGCTCACCTGGCAAAATTAGTAGTTTTGCTGAAAACCAGCTGAGGCTTTTACTTCTGCTGAAAGAAAAACATCTCTTAAGTTTATGGCTAGAATTAGCTTGAGCCAGTTGAGTAGCTCGTCCTCCAAGATCACCACTTCTATATCGGAGCCACGGATGCCGCTTTAGACGTTGCCGTCAGCAGTCAAGGGGGGTGCGTTGCTGGGAACCGGATTTGAGCTGTTTGCAGCTCCCAGTTTTACGGAAGCAGGAGTTCACCAAAGCGCCGCCGAGCTGTGCTAATTCTATTTCAATTTAATGAACATAAAACATTTGCCATTGATAGGGAATTCTTATCCAGCATGCTCTTCGTCTCCCCAGGCATTTTTAAAAAAAATCAAAGATACAGAAAGCAACACAATCTTATTTGATATCAAGTTTAAAGAACCGCATACACGTATGCATTAATTATTTACACAATCATTTTTAAACGGAGTATCTTTTTTATAAGGTCAGTTTTCTTTTGTTACTTTAGTCCATTCAGAAGGTAAAAAAAGCTTGCTAAGATTGAGCTCTGGGATGGGAGTGGATGCTGCAGAAGTAGTTACGCTGTTACCTCCCGTCATCCAGACAGGGGAGCTGAGTTCTAAGTGCTCTGCAGGATTATTACTTACTGCAGTTGTACAGTAAGTTTTTTTAGCCATATTGGAGTTTTTAAGTATATCTAGCTTTGCATTATTTTTGGGAATGTTTTTCTTTGTATACATTAGCATGTCTTTGTATAAAAAAGGACTTTACCATATGCCGTGACTTTCTAGCCTAAATATAAACTATGCAGTAGAATGTATGTGCTGTGTGTATATTTTGTATTTTTCTTTAAGGACACGGTGCCAACACCCTTCTGTATTTACAATTCCAGGAATAATCATCAGTTTGTAGGAACATCTATTTAGTAGTGCATGAGACTTGTCAACTAGCACCTATAAAAGTAAGCTGCTGTTTAAACGGAATGTTTTTTGTGCTTTCTTGTTTAAAGATGGAAGCCCAAGAGTTGCAGATAATGCTTAATTGACTATCTGTTCTTAAAATACCCTTCTTGATTCCCCTTTGCGAGATTTTATGTTTATTCCCTATGTGATAGATATCAAATCGCTGGACGGGCGGAGGGAGGCGGGGGAGCAAGCTCTAGACAGAAAGAAGTAGGTTGAATTGCATGGTTTCGTACTCCAAATGCCGAATAGTGCGATTCTTGCTGGCCGTTGACTGACGTGAATCCAAACGTGGGAGCAGTCTGTGGCTGGTGGCGTTACCCTCCCCGTCGGTGTTTCAGCTGGATGCGGCGGGTTTTTTGGTTGACTTTTATTGTGGTTGTATTTGTTTGGGCCGTGACACCACAAGACACTCTTCTAAGCAACAGTTTTTTCTTATCCCAGTTTTTTTAAGCCACCTCCTATAGAGCCGCTGGCTCCTGCTTTGCCTGGTGCTTCTGGGTGGCAGCGCGAGGCTAAAAGGCAGAGCAGGAGCAGGAGGGCCCAGCTGTGTAGGGTGGTTCAAAACACAGTCGGGGCGCAAACGCAGTCATCCAGATATTTTTACAGTGTTTTATTTCGCTGTATCTTTCAACAGTGTCAGAAGTGGCAAGAATAAAAAGGAAATCCAATCAGAATTACTCTGTACCATTTACAGTGCAGAACCAGACCTAAATCCTTTATGGAAACAGAAGGATAACAGTAATATATAGATTATGGAGAGTGTTTTAGGTCTTAAAGTGATTTTGAAAGAGGAGCACAGATACTCCATCTCTTAATTGTTAAATTGCAATATTGACTATATGATTCTAAAGTTTTTAAGCAACAGCAACAAAAAAACTGATGCAACTATTCTGCATACAACCGACCATTCATGGGGCTTGAGATTTTTTTTTTAATGTTCAGAAGCCAGATTTTCATGCTTACGGCAGCCCAGAGTTATAGGACGATCCTTAGCAAAAATTTGAATATCGTTCATTTTTCCCTAACAACAATGTATTTTAGACTGTGAAATAACCTCCCCTGAAAAGGCCTAAAAAGCAGCAAGTCCCACCACTGAGGTAAATTAAATGTCTTCCTCCATATCACTCCGCTGTAACCAGGGGTGATTTGGTTATTTATTTAACGATCCGTAGGCTTCCTCATGTGCCCTTTGGCTGAAAGCTGGGTCTTGTCCAGGACCGTCTCTGCCTGCACAGAACCGCCGGTTGCTCGTGTAGGAGTCTTGTAAGCAAGGTGATTCTCCCGAACCAGCTTGTGCCGATGCTTAAATACCCCTGAGGCTTCCCGGTTTTCACCTTCCAGAGTTACCTGCCACAGTTTTCCTCTGGGGCAGCTACATTTGGACTCCCCTTCTTTGCAGCTCTCACGTCTAATTCAGTTCTCTGTGGGGCTGAAATCCCAGCTGAGATCTCTACTTTCCTCCTCTTCCATTTTCTACGACGACGGAGCGCCTCTGGCTGCGAGCAAGTGAAGAGGAGGAAGCGTTCCCACGACTGCCAGACCTGGACCGCTGCTGGCGGGTAGTCTTCTGCGTAGATGGTTTTGGCAGCATTCAGATGATTGAAAATGAAGACCTTACATTTCTGTGGCTGCAGCGTAGTCTTGGATATGCCACCACATTCTTATTATCAGCACTTTAAAAGCATTTAGAGACCCCGGCCAAGATCGGTGTATGACTATATAGACACCTGAACTACAATTTTCGTTTACTGAAGTGTGTGCCAAAACTCACGGGGTTGAGAGGAGCTAATTTCACTCCCTGTCCTGCGGAGTTTTAGTTTAAATAGCTACAACAGCTGAGTCCTGGGAGAGGTGAATTACCGCGCTCCTTCTACAGGAGCATTGAGCAACCGTCCGCAGCGCAGGAGGCAGCTGGTGGCACGCCTAGGGCTTGGACCAAGCCCAGCGTCCCCACCACGGCGATGCTGGTCTTCTGTAACAGTTCTGTGCTAAAAATGGAGAACTAACAAAAATCCCAGCTCCCTTCATAACTTTTAATAGGACGCATGCAGAGGCATCATATATTTAGGCATTAGGTTTTGGATGCTAAAAGCTTTGTGAGCTGTTTTTTAATAGCTGAGAATGATACTGCTTAGAAAGTAAAACAGATAAGGCCTGTTCCAAACAAAATAATCTAATATTCCTATTCCCAAAAGAATGCCTTAAAAGGCACCCCTATATTTGTTATGGATATATTAGTTACAGGATTATTTTTTTTAAGAAGTTTTAGCTGTTTGTCGGTCGCTGTTATGTTTGGAGAATGGGAGGAGGGCAGTGCAAGAGAGCTGCAGCAGAACCGTCGCCGAGGTGCGGAGTAGCTCCCCGCGATATGCACCTACAGCAGCTGGGAGGTAGGGAAGCTGGTCCTGCCAGGCCGGGAGACTGCGTTACCACAGCCGCCGCTTCGTGCTTCTCTTGCCCTCTCCTCCTGCCCTTGTCTCCCGGGTGAGGGGTGCTCGTCTCCAGCCTTCGCCTCTCAGCCTCGCCAGATCTTCAGTCTTTTGCTCATTTCATCGTAATGCCCTGTGTTGGTCTCTCGGTCTCTATGGAGGGGCTTTATTTCCATGGGAGTGGAGGAATAGGGCTTCCTACCTGGCAGATCGTTAACCTTTGCCCTCCTCCATCCTTGCCTGGGTGTTGTCATCTGCTTGGGCCACTTACCACCTGAGGTGAACAAGTCAGTCTGGGAGTTCCCTAACCCTTCCTGGCCTTTGTCGTGGCTCGCACCTGCTGCCGTCTCATCCACCAGTGGTTGCCCGTTGAAGATGAAGTCCGTGGGGTGTTCTGTTATGGGCTCACTGCTTCACAGAACCATCGATCACAGAATCGTTCAGGTTGGAAAAGACCTTTAACATCATCAAGTCCAGTCGTTAGCCCAGCGCTGCCAAGCCCACCGCTACGCGGTGTCCCCAGGCACCGCGTGTTTTGGTATGGTCGTTTGCTTGACTGGGATCTGTGGATGGGCACATCCATGGAATTATATACTGCGAAATGAGAACGTGTTTATTGTGAACGTGCTCATAACCCGAGCAGAATTCAGTCGCTGGTGACAACCAGCACCTTCTCACTTTCTCCACCTCCTGTCTGCCCAGTACAAGAGCTCTATGGACAATACAGCCAACAACTCTGGAGTGTGTTAGATATCAGAAAGGCCGGAGAAGCAGATTTTAGATTAATAAAAGGTGATATCCAGAAAAGCCAGAATGGAAGAGAATCCTTTAAGCAGCTTAAAGAAGGGGTACAGAATGAAACGTGAGGCAGGGCAAACACCGCGGTGCTTTATGTGGGAGATTTGGAACTGATACCGTCCAGTTACGCAAGAAATAATTTGGGCTGTTGTTTTTATAATTCTGTGTTGGATGTCAGTTGAAGAGGCTGTTGAGTGTTCCCGTGAGAGCTGCGGGGGATCAGAAACGCGCAAATCAAACTGCTCTTCTCTGGATGCCTAACTTTGCCTGGGCTTATAAGGAGAAATAATACTTTTTATGGGATCAGCTGGTAGAGCTGAAAAAAATCGGCATGCTATTGAGATCAGAGTTTGGCAATCAGTTTTGAAAATTGTATTTTTAAATCCAGTAGAGTGTTGTCACGGTTCTAATACTCTCGTTACTTAAGCTTTACCACCTGAAGGCTGAGCACAAGAGCTGCTTAACACAGTCCTGTGAGGCTCCACACCTTTGATTTTACCCTAAAATGCTCGGATATTCCAACCAAAATAGGAAGCATCACGTTTGTTGCTGTTGTTATTACTTACAGGAGGGGTATGATTAAAAATACATATATGCAAAAACAGTCAAATACATTGTAGGCACGTCCAGCCATATAAGGGAGTGCTTTGATAAAAGTAACTTTATTCTTTGGGCATAGAGGAGTTACGAATATCTGTAAGCTCAGATGCCGACAGGACTAGTTTGGCTGCTTTTGATGATTCACAAAACCAGAATGCCAGAAAGGGAACGACTGGGAGGGGTCCGCGAGGCCTCTGGTTTGCATCTTTGTCCAGGTACCCATTTTAATTCCTTGTTTATATTTGGCGCTATCAAAAGTCTGAATTTCATCTCCCTGTCTTAACTGACAGCTATCCCTTTGCTCTGAAACGATACTTATCTGTAACTTGTTACCATAAATGTGCGTCGATATTTTGTATTTAAACCCACTTTGTGCACTGATGCTCAACATCATTCTTGCTCGTTTTGTGAACAGGATAGAGTAGTAGGAGTTCGAAAAGAAGTTATAAATGCATTTAGGCGTTGGACTGTGATTCCAGTATGATCATTCCATGCACACGTGAAGCATTTTCAGTGACATGATGGTTTTCGACACCTCCTGTGAGAAGCAGCGCTCGACATACCCCTTCCAAAGCTTTGGGTCGCACCCGTGAAACCAGCAGCTCTCTGCCCGGGGGTCCCGCGGCGCGTCAGTGCGCGGCACGCCAGCCGGCCTGCGGCGGAGGCGGCGGCACAGCAAGCGCCGGCGCGGTTCCCGCAGCGCATTCCAGGGCTGACGGCCAAATACCTCAGCCTGGGGCCCCGCCGCCGGTGGAGGTGCTACGGGGTACGCGAGCTGCTCCGTGGCACGCTCCTGTGAGAAACCACCGAGAGCGCGAGCCGAGGGCGACGCCGCGTCCCAACCCGCCCTCCGACCCATCTCCACCGCACGTGCTCCCTTTGCTCCCTCCAGGTGTTTTGTTCTGGGCTGCTCCGGTTCTCATTTCAAATTACACCTGCATTCAGGGCTGCTCTTTGGTCCCTGGATGCGCAGGACCGATGCGATATGCTCTTTCGGCATATGATGGCAGCTACATGTATTCCATCACATTACTATGCATTGATTCCTGCTGTCATCCCGGGTCTTCTCAGCAGCTGACCACATTAACCTTTTAGAAGAATGGGTTGTCTCTGAACATGCAGGAAAAACCAGTTGCCTTGGACAGCTGAAGTATTGCTGTGGCTCTCCTGTTTTCTGAAGAATTCTCTCAGATCCCTCCGGTAGCTGATTTCATGGAATCCCTGATAACACACCACACGAGACCAGCCAGCCCCCTTGGCTCAGTCCCGTCGGAAGCGGCCCTTGGGTCCGCCAGTCCGCCACGGACTGCTAAACTGTATTCTGTATTTACCTGGAGGATTTTATTTATCATTGATCACTATTCACAGGGATGTCTCCAATGTGCAGTCAGCTGCTTTGCTGCAGAAAATTAATAATACTTGAGTCCTAATTATTACAGGCGCTCCCCTGGAAGCAGCGGCAGCAGGGCTCTGCCCCGTGACCCCAGCGTGTGCGACAGGGGCTCTCCAGCCCGTACAAAGACCATTTTTAAAACGCCTGCCCGTGAAAACTGATTCAGAGGTGGCAAAATTGTCTGAGAGAGCAGCTCGGCTCGTTTTCTATAAAATTTGATCTGTCGCGTGCGGATGTACATCCCGGGGCTGGCGGGTGCCCTCGCGGCCTGCCGCTCGGCCGGGGCACCAGCTCCTGGGAGCTGCACCAGCCGCTCGGGTTTTGTTGTGGAAGCCGGCTCGTGCGGGCAGAGGGTGGGTCGTTGGAGGAACGGGGAGCTGAGCTTGTGTTAAAACGCTAGATTTTTACACCCGCTTCTATCTTTGAGTTTTGCCTTTTTCCCAAACTGCTTTAAAAGCTAACGGGAACGCAGAGGTGCAAACCAGCTCCGTACTGGGCGCCCTTTCATGCCGCCCCTGTGAGGATGGACCCACGTTGCAGTGGGTCTTTTTTTGTTTCCATCTTGTAATCCCTGATATCCACCATGTTGGTGGTTGTTATTTATTTATTTTTTTTTAAAGCTCTGCTCAACTCTCATGTAAACGAGAAGCAGAGCTACTGGAAAATGTTTGGGAAAGGGTCTGGTCCCGCAAGGCCTGCCACTGGCCACAGCCTGACCTTCTCCAAGATGTTTCATGCATTTCCTATTTTCTGACCGTTCGCCATGGGGGAAGAAAGATTTTTTTATTTTTCTAAACCGGATTTTATTTTTGAAAACAGTTCAAATAATAAATAACAACCTATTAACCCAGCATGCTTTAATGCTCAGAATCTTAATATAAAGACTACAGAGAGCACAAACATAACATTAAAAAAAGCGTGCACAGTTATTTCTCCTGCCCAGCGCCTCTCCCCCATAGTGCACGCAAGCTGTCTCTTTAATAATGCAAAGGAGCAGTAAATTTCAAGCTGAGGATGGGCAATAACAAGGAGAGTTATTTCCACAATGCCCCAGTGTCAGCCCCTGGCTTAGGAGCACACCTTATTAGTTCTAACAGGCTGGTTAGCATCGGGTCACCTCTGCGGCTCCGCTCCCCAGCAGGGTCACCCGTCTCCAGGCTATATTTGGGGAGAGGGGGAAGGGAGACGATATTTAGAGATTCTCTTATCGCCCAGCGTTTTTAGCACTGTTTATTTTTATTTACCCCCCTCCCACTTTTACGCCTTGCCTTTCTCTTGGCCCCCCTCTCCCACCCAGTATGCCTTTGCAACCTGCATAAATCCCGCGCGGTGGGTAAACCCCTCCCCCGCGAGAGCAAATTAAAGCAGAAACCACGTTACTGGGGGGTTTCATCTGTATTTCTCTTCGGAAGAGAACTAATTCAAATTAATCAGGCTGTGTTTGCGTACGGACAAATAACAGGGTGCATTAGACATTTTTAATGGAAGCGAGCCCAACACGGTTGCACTCCCGATTAAGCACGACGGTGGCGCGGCTGCCCGAAAGCAGCGCCTGTGCGCGCGCGGCGTTAGCGCGCGGGGCAACGCGCGAGCCCGGCCGCTGCTTTTAGGGGCCGCGGAAATCGTGGTTAGGATCGCTCCCTTAGAGCAAGCCAACCGAGGCGTCTTTTAAAATGAGCGTCCGTTTCTTCTTAACCAAAACGTATGAAAAGCTGCGCATTATGGAAATGTACGTGTGGGGTTTTATATGTTCCTGCCTCCCTCACCCCCTCCCCCACCCGCCAGTTCCCATCCAAAAATGAATGCAAAGAAATACTATTAGGCTGTCTGGTTATGTATTTTTTATGAGGCCATACAAGACACTGCCTGACCTCGTGCAGCTCATGTTATAACCACATTGAAGATGCTTTTCATTTGGGTTCTGCTTTTCAGCCTGGATGACCTCTATTAAATAAAAAAAAAAAAGAAAAAAATGGCCTAATATGTGACCCCTGGGACTAGTCGCTTCGAGGATTACATTTAATTCATATGATAATATTGAAATATAATGTTTCTGTGTCTAATGTTTTGGACGGGATTTTTTCTTTCTTCTTTATTTCAGGGACCATTTGAGTCTCGTCAAAGATATTTTTTTCTTTTTTTTTTTTTCCCCCCCAATCTGTTTTGGGGGGAGGACAAGTAACCCGTGCTCGGGTGGTCAGATTCTTAAAAATCACCTCGCTCCCTTTGGGAAGCAGGCGTGAATACAAAAGACGGCTCTTCCCACTGCCTTTGAAGGAGAAGAGGAGAAACAAAGGCAGGGAAATTATTTTTTATAAGAAAGCGTGTCCGCCAAGAGCTCGTCAAAAAAAAGATCCACTCTTTGTTTTGGCGTTTGCTTAACCAGTTGATAAGGAGTGACCTGCTTTCCCCCGCTGCCCGCGCAACCTGGCTGGGGGGGCGCGGGCAGGCCCCCCTTTACCTCCTTCCTCGCCTCCAGCTCCCATTGTCTGCCTCACCACCGCCGCAGCCCCTCCGCTGCCAAATACAAACCCGCCCGCAAACGCCGCTCCCGCGCTCGCTCGTGTCGCCCTGGCATCGGAGCAGCGCGCTCCGTGCCGCTCTCCCCTGTGATGGAGCATCCCGGCGTTTCCGAGAGACACCGCCTATTTCAGGGGTTTATAACTTCTCCATAAAAACGTACTCTGGGATGAAAGAGGACTCGCGGCGGGTCAGCTTAGGAGCAAATTTGCTTTTGCCAATTGCAAAAATAAATTTGCCCCTTCCTTAAATACCCTGCGTGCGGAGAAATGCTCAGCAAAGTGCCTCTCTTTCCCCATCCCCTCGTTAAAAATCATGTGGTGAGGTGTACAGTGGGATGCAGCAATCAGTCAGCAACCTGATCCGAGACCTTGCGCCGGGAAGCAACGAAGCCCTTAATCATTCACGGCAATGATACGTTTGTGAAAAAGCGCCACGCGTACGCACCGCATATTTTCAGCAAACATCTAATGCGAGGTGGTTGAAAAAGCGGACGCGATGCGCGCAGCGATGGCGCGTTTGGTGCAAGGGATTTTCCTCCTCCTCGGAGCCCAGCGGCCGGTTGGCAGCCTGTCCGCGCCACCCCGGCGCGCAGAAGCCGTGTCTCTTTAGAACAACAGGCCGGCGCTGCCGGACACCCCGTCCCGGAACACGGGGCGCCACGTTTGTGACATTTGCACGGGGGATACACATTTCCGACTACTTTGTCCCCTTTTCCCCTACGGTGACGGGAGCTGCGGGAGAGCAAAATCAATCCGCGCCCAGACGCACCCTGAACACCACGAAGGTTGCGATGAAATGGCGCGAGCCGGTACCGCGTGGCTGAGGCTGAGCCTGGCCACCCCGCGGCCGCGCGCGCCCCAGCCCTCCCCGCGTGCCGGGGAGCCACCGGGCACGTTCGCGCTGGACTTCGCACGTTAGCTCAGGGTGCCGCGGCGTTTATTCGCGTCAGAGGCTGGACCGCGACGGGTTTTGGCGAAAACCCTAATTAGCGACGGGTGCGCCGCGTGTATATGCGCGCCGGCGTTCTGCGTGGGATATTAAAATACATATACGCAGACTGGCTTTTGGTTCCCTTTTGTAAGGCATTAAGCTGTGACCCTCCCCTCCTCTCTTCCCTCCCCCTGTAGCCCTAGACTTCCCCGTGCCCTGACTGCGAGCTTAACATGGAGTTGTCTTGTTCATTTTTTTTATAAACCCAGTCACAACACGGAAAGAGGAGGAGGAGGAGGAGGAGGAGGAGGAAGAGCGAGAAGGAGAGAACTAAAAAAAAAAGACCCTGAAGGATGGTTCTCAAAAAAATTCTGGCGGCACCACGGGGGACTCCTCGGAGCGCGGGCGCCAGCCGGGAGGTAAGGGCTCCGCGCCGCCCCCGCTCCCGCGCCTCGCTTTTGGGTTATAAAGCGCCGGTTCCCGGCGGCGCGGGGCGGGCGGGCGCGTGGGTGGGTGCGTGGGTGGGTGGGGAAGACACCGCCGCGCTCCGCCGCTTAAGGCGAGCGGGCGGCGGCGCTGATGTGAATATGCAAATGGGCGGCGGGGCCGCGCCGCCGCGCGTGCACGCGCGCCGCCCGCCCTGCCGCGCGCGCCGGTGCGGGGCTGCGCGCGGGGCCGCTCCCGCCGCTCCCGGTCCCGCCGCGCCCCGCATGTGCCGCGGGCGGAGGTGCGAGGGCCGGAGCGGCCGCGGGGGGGGGGGGGGGGGGGGGGGGTGGCGTCCCGGCGCTGCCCCGCACGGGCGGTGCGTGTCGGGGGCGAGCGGGCCGCGGCTGCCCGTCGCGGTGCGGGCGCGGGTTGCGCCGATCGTGCTTCTCGTCAGTGCGAAATGTCAACCTCCGCGTGCCCCGCGCCGGGCGTGCTGCGGGGGTCCCCCCCGCGCCGGCGGAACTTCGGTTTGACGAGAAAGGCGGCGTGCGGGATTCGGAAAGTCATTAATCGCGGAGCTGCGAGCGGTCGGGTTACGACGGCTTCTGACGCGGTCCCGTGTTCACTGCGAGCGTACGCCGGGGCGGGCGAGAAGACGGGGAAGGCGCTTTTGTTACGGAAGGAAAACCTTTTATTGGAGGGATGTTTTAGAAATTTACAGTCAATGAAATTTAATTTTATCCTTTGCCTTCGCTTTATCCGCGTTTTAATAAAACAGCCGTAAAGAATAAAAGTACCACCGCGATTGCTGAACAAAGCAGGTCTCGGGCGCTCGGTCGCGGCGCTGAATGGGGTTTGAAAATCGTGCCTGCGCTCTGTGATCCCCGCGCGTGCTCCAGGCAGCACCCTCGGCGTGTGCCCAAAGGGGCCGGCCGGGGGAGACCTCGCAGGGGACGCTACGTGCCAATTAGTGGCAAGATGAATATTTCATGTTCAGCAGACGCAAACTTTCTGCTAATTTTTCCCCCCCCTGTGTTTGCCTACCTGGTAACTTGGGCATCCCCGGTAAGGTCTCGCGTTCGTACGCAGTTATTCTGGGGAGAGAGACAATTGCCGGAGCAGCTCAGTGCCGCTGGCGACGCCTGCCAGCCCCCCGACGCGGAAATGACCCCTTGCAAGTCTGCGGAGCATCGCTAACGTTAATTCACCGGGGGGGGGGGGGGAATGGAGGGCAGCTCTATTAGTTTTTCTAGGTATTACCAGGGACTTTAAAATAATATACTAATGGGATAACTGTATTCGCTAGATTAATGAATAAATAGAAACCCCCTAATTCTTGCGAGGGGTGGGGCTGGAGGAAGCGGATGAAAGTGGCTCGCGGTTAACTGAATAAAAATCCTGCGCTGAAATTGCCTGATTGATCATACTGTAGGGCACGAAGAGACAGCGCGGCAGGTGAAAGGAGAGTAGGGAAAAGGCAGGAGCGTCGAGAGAAGTGCAGCGTAACACCCCCAGAGCCACAGGCGGGATAAACCCACCTGCCTGCGGGCCCAGGTGTCCAAAACAGCGTCACCACCTCCCTCGTCTCTCTGCCACCGAAACGCCACGCTCGCCGCCGGTTCCCAGATATCCCAGCCTGTAAACGTTGGCTTGTCAGCTCGTGGTTTGTGTCTCCGAGCGTTCCCGGAGCCAAGCAGGGGCGCAGGCCAGTCCCGAGGGGCGCAGCGGGGGCAGCTCCGGCGCGGGCCTCGTGCTGCGGGGCGCCGCGTCCGGGGCCGCCGTCGATCCTCGGGTGAGGGGAGAGCACCAGCGGCGTCGCACCGCTTGGGACAGACTGACGAGATGGCGGCGTGTGGGCCACCGTTTCGGAGGTGCTGCGGGCGCGTGGGGCCCCGGCCGTCGCCCCCGAGCACCTGCGCCGGGTGCTCCCCGCGCACCTGCAGCACGGGGCGCGCGCGCACGGCTTTCCCCGCGCCTCGCTCCTCTGTGCCAATAAAGAAGAAAGGCAGGGATGAGGATTGTTGCTATTGATCTGCCCAAGGGGATCATTAGGCATCAGTATCAATCTACAAATCAGTGGGCCTGTGTTACTTGCTTGGGCAGTCATTGCCAATTTGTTCCTATTAGATGGCCGAGCCCGGAGGTGTTTGATGAGCAGATTGGGTCTTTATCTCGGCGCTGGAGAGCAGGCAGGCTCGTGGGGAGACGCTGGAGCTTTACAGGATTTATGGTGTTTGTTTGTTTTCTTTTGCTGAAATCCGGCTGCCTTTTTACTGCTCTGTAAAGAATTTTGCATGAGCTGAATGTGTTTCTGCTTTATATATGGTTTTTTTTTCGCATCATCGTATTAAACATATTGAGAGTTAAGGAGAAACTATTTTAAAATAATCCCCTCTCTTTTATTCGGTGTGTTTACCAGCAGCGCTCCCCATAAAAATACATATTCATGCCAGATTCTTTTGTTATCCTTTCCAGGTCAGACCGAACATTAGGAACGCAAACAATTTTTCTTTTGCTATCCCAGCGCCCGTTCCTAGGGATTTATGTAGCTGCTGGTGGCGAGGTGACCGTTCTCGCAGTGTTTCCCTCTGCGATTTAATTAAACAAGCCAAAAATTAAAGCCGGCAGACAATATTTTATTTGAAAGCGTTACTTACCTTTTTGTTCTGAAACGGTAGCCCTGGCTTTTTGTAGGTGCCCGCTGGGTAGCAGCCCCGTTCTGGGGGCGGCCGCGCGGCGTCTCGCAGAACAGGCTGCCTCATCTGCATATTTTCTTGTTTTGTGTTTGTTAGGACTGTGCAAAACGAACGAACAACAAAATTAGGCGCTCGTAAGGGGATGTAAATTCATGGCGAAGGACGGATTGAAGCAGTTCACACGAGTGATCTGATCCGACATCAGTGCCTTGTTATTTAATGCAAACCTTGATTTTCAGCTGTTTGGTCTCGCTGCTGACACAGGAGCATCGTGCAGCTCGAACATCTGTCCAGCCGTTAAAGACCCTATTGATGCTTGGTTATTGGATTTCTAATTTTCAGGTTTTGTCAGGGGGTTTAACAGACTATATGAGTGCTTATAATTTCTAATGAGTTTAATCTGTAATTTGTGCCCATTACCTGCGACTGTCAAATCCCTTTCCCAGTACTCGGTCTGTGAAAATTCAAAATAAAGAAATGCGGGTTTCTAAAGAACCTAAAATATTTGTCATATCTTTTATATACAAATATACGTGCGGCAAACAGAACTATACCTTCTTATTCTGTTTGAAGATCAAGACCGATTCTAATCCTGCGTATCTGCTGCAATCACAATATATTACCCAAAGCCAAGTTTCTTTGAGGACTTTTGGGAGAGATGTCATTATTTCAGTGCAGATAAAATAGCGCATGTTTTAGGACACTGCAAGGCTGATTATTGCTGCCTGATTAGTATTTGATCAAATTCTTTTTTCTTTTTTTTTTCTCGTCCCTGAGACGATTCAGCTCCTCCACATCCAGAGGCGAATTCGCCTCATTCTGTCTGACAAGTGTTTTGTTGTGGAGCAGTCGATCATATCTGTGTAAACACACATCTGCTGGCGACGGGCTCGGAAGCAGAACACTCTTAATTTACCATAAACTTCATATAACTCATTAGCTTTCATCTTGGCGTTGCACGTATAGAAATGAATTTGGAGGGTCCTCAGAGAGGCTTTTTTCTGCGGAGTTTGCTGTACAAATATTTATGGACCTTTTCCTTTGTAGTACAGATTCCAGTGGAACTCGCTATCACGCGATTAACGGCAGATTGCGACTTCAGGACGAGGTTGCCAACAGCTATTGTTTATTTAGTCGCGTGGCATTTTGTGTTGAAATTTGTTTTGCTACTATTTGTAAAAATACACGACCCCCTTGGGAGGAGACATCAGGATTTTTTTTCCTGTACTCTGGTGGGGGGGGGGGGGGGGGGAAATAGGGGGGAAAAAAAGCCTCCCAGAAAAATGAAATGTAGGTATGTTTGTACGTACGAACGTAACTTTATAATCGCGGCATGTTCTGACTCTTTGCAGTGAGGGAGGCTGCTTGTGGCCCATTCAGAAAACACACATATGGAGATTTTATTGTGTTTTTTGTTTTAAAGATAATAATTTGTCTCCGGGTTCCAGTTGTTTACGTTTCTGTCCATATCTCTTTCCTCTCCCCTGTTTTATTTAGTAAGGTTTCATCTGTGAAATTTCTCCGTGAAACAATTGATACATTCTCAGCACGCTGCAGCGAGGGAAAAAAAGCCCTTAGATTAATGGTCAGTGTCTCATACACACAAATTTGTGTTACGATACTACCGAGAAGCTGCGAATTACTGACAAGATCTAGAATAATTCCTAATGCTGTCGAAGGCTTCATTTTCTCCTCCGCATGATGGATGAGGCATAAGAAGTGCTTTCTGAGATCGTTAATGTGCATCATTCTGTTAAGTGTTATTAAAGTCCGTCTGTCTTAGGCAGCAGAAACAATATCTTATCCCTTATTTTGCCTCTCTTTGCTAAACTGTAACTGCAGCCCCTGTCTTTTACTAATGTGGCCTTTTGTTGGTGCTCTTCTTTTAATGGCCAGTTTATACCACGGCATTTAGGTGGGGTTTAGGATTGTATTTTCCCTTTCAGTCAAAATATTGGCTTGCGGCATGGGAAGGAACACCTAATTTCAGGATTATACTCTCTGTAACCTGTAGATAATAACAAAGCCGCGGAGGATCCATACCAAGCGTAATATTTAAGCTTAGAAAATAGGATTGAACTTTTCTTCGGAGGCCGTGCCTGCGAGAAGGAGCCGGTCTGGCAGCGCGGCCCTGCCCGCTCCGGCTGAGCCGAGCAGGCTGCCTTCGCCCCTCGAGAGCCCTGCGCCCTCTCCTCCGCGTCCGGCTCCGGGGAGCGACGCCGGGGGTGTGAAACGGCCCCCGGGAGCGCCCGCGTCCGCGCGTCTTCCGCCGGATTAGTTGTTTAGAAATCTGGGAACTGCTGCTGGAGTGGGAGAGTAAGCGTGGTTGCTGGCTGGGAGGGAGGTTCGCGCAGAGGCAGCGTTACCGGCGACCCAATCTTGTGCTGTTTGGGCAGAAAAAGCTGCCCCGTGCCCCGGTCCCCCGGGCATCGCCCCGCTGGCTGGAGCACTGCCCGCCCTGGCCGGGGGGCAGGCCAGGTACCGATCGCAGATGGATCGTATTAAATCAAAAGTACTTTTAACCAAACAGAAGAATTCACTTTAAAGGTTTTTAACCTTTCTTAAGAGCCAATTTTTCCTTAAGCCCTGTGATAATAAAATACAGTATAATTTATAGGGCGCTCTCCATGGGTATGCATTCCTCTTTTTTTTTTTTTTTTGTTCAGTCAGATAAAACATATCCAACAACTGGGATGATAATCAAGAAAAAACAAAAAGCAACTGATCGTAAAGCCATTTAGAAATGTAACATTCCTTTTAAAAGAGATTCAGACATACTTGGAAAGCCTCACTTATATACTTTTAATAGAATTATAGAAGTGTGATGCACAGCTGGTAAAAGCTCAGTCATCCACAACACAGCTAGTTTTTGAGTATTTAATTTTATATTTGAATAATTCTCCAGATCAGGCTATAATCATGAATGTCATATAAAAAGATTTTTTTCATAAATTACATTATTTCGCAGATGTGCAAATACTTCTGTGAAAAAAATTACATTGATCAGTTTTTAATACCCCCCTGTCTCACCCTTCAGTCAAAAGAAAAAATAGCTTTTTTCCCATCTTTGTCTTCAGAAAGGTGCTAGATTGTAAACATCTGAAGGAAATGAAAGGGGGTTGGCCAGTCCACCCCAAATTCTTTCCAGATTTTCATTCCTTTCACCAGCAGCCTTCTGTTCTTAGAGGAGAGGGAGGAACGGCAGAAGAAAGAGAGAGAAGATGTCTCTGTTTCTTATTAAAATTTAAAGTGAAAAGCAGCACTGCGTTTTGCTAATTTTCCGTCGGCTGATTCGGAAGGCGTTTAGCGGGGAGAAGCGGGGTTCGGCGGCGGGCGTTGGGCAGCCCTTGCAGGCGGTTCGGCTCCGGCTCGGAGGAGAGGGTAGCAGGGCTCAGCCACCCCCGTCCTGGCTTCGCTTTGCTTGCAGAAGAAGAGCTTGCACTAATTGCAAAAACCAGAAATTTATAGAATTGGGTTTGTTTTTCTAATAAAAAAAAAAAAATCGACTCTCGTATCAGGAATAAACTTCGCAGCAGGGCCTGTGCCCTGCCCGTCGGTACCCACGCCCCGACGCCGTTGGGGGACGCCTGAAAGCCACGAGCCCGGCGCGGGACGGGGCGCTGGGTCCCCTCCGCGGGCACCGCCGCGGCCCCCGGGGCTGGCTGGGGAACAGGTGCCTGGCTCCGGCGCCGCCGGGGCGCTTTGCTTCTCATCCGGTCAAAACATTTAATTGAGGCGTAGGTAATTACGCAAAGCCTGTTATTACGTGCAGAATATCCGATTATATTGTATATTGTCGCGAATGGAAAAGTTTGCCCCAACGTTTAATTCCGGGATGACAATTAAGAGAAACGCCGATTTCCAAGCGCTCCCATCCCCAACGCTATTAAGTTACGCTTTTAAGAGAAAGGAAGGCTAAAAATAACTTTACAAAAAGTAAAACAAGGTGTTACACCCTGACTATTTGGTCTTAAATCATAGTTGCCTGCTTGTTTTTCAGGAAATTTAAGTACCAGATGCACTTGGAGAAAGCAATCTAAACATCAGAGTTTATTTTCAATACGCAAGTGGTATAAAAATATGCAAACCCTGATCACAGTGCTATGGAAACTACTCCACAAAAATGTGGAACGAAAGCTGTTACTGTAAGTGTGGTTCATGTATTGTAACAGCTGTGACAGCCTGGTGCGGCCCAACACTTGTCCGATTATAGGAAAATAGTCAAAAGGAAACTTGATTTAAATAAGATTTGTACTAATCTTCCACATTTACAAAATAACCCGGTGACAAACACTGTCCTCCCGCACGGTTCGCCCGGGTTCGGGGTTGGCGTTGGCTCGGGCGATGGACGCGCTTCTCCCCCCTCTCGCCGGATCCAAAAGCATTTTTCAGGGCTTGTGTTACAGTTATTTGCAGATTATTTTAGGTCTGTGCTCTTTTATATCCACTTAGCAACTTGCAAGGAATATTTCGGGAGCAGACCATACTTGACATGCATCCTTTTTGGGGAGCAGGAGGAATGGGTGTGGTGGATTTAAAAGCGATTATATATTTATGACGGATGGTTTTCGGTTTATGCAAGAAAGCCCATATAGACACCAGCGCAGAGACAACCGTTCCAGGAATTTGGACACGTACCGTTAGGCTCTTTCTGTTAATCAGAGGCAAGAAATATAGTGAATTTATTTTTATACGTGACCTGTGGAACAAATATGGCCAACGGATATTAAACATAATAGGTCTTAAAAGGAACAATTATATTTTCTGTTTAACTTTTCTGATTTGTTACAAGTTGTATCGATTTTCAAGGTTTTAAGAATACTGACGATTAAAATCATCCTACTGCATAAATTTTAGCTATTTACTATAGTTTATAAGTATCGTGCAATGACCTTTTTCTGGCTTCATAAAATCAGGGACTTAATATAATTTAGGATCTGAGAGTGTAAGTTCCTCGATTCATTTGTCATTTTATGCTGCAATTTGTTTAGTCTAGATCGAAGTCCTACTCCACGTTTCCTACTCGCCGTATGCGCTTTGTACGTTGGAAGCTAGAAGACCTTTGTGCCGCCTCTCTTTCTTTTCAGCTTGACCAGAAATAGCCATTATAGACTTCTCCATAAAACCCCAGACTTTATAAATAAAGGCTGTTGACTGACTCTGATGGGAGTTCCATGTGCAGAAAGAAAACGGCGTATGGCCCGTATTACTAATTTTTCAGAATTGCAAAGTGTGTTAATATATAAGACGTGTTGAATTAGTGGTAGGTTGTGACTGTATCCCAGGCAACTCCTTTATGAATGTAATTAAATATATAGTTTTAATAGCTTCGGGGGGAATTAAGTTCTGAATTGTTGTGTAAAGAATGTTTATAAATGTATATAGAGATTGTATATATAGCTGAAAGCAGAAGGCTATACAATAATTTATTTTTAAAATTCTTCTGTAGTCAGTATGAGTGATTTCAAATGGGATCCGAGAATCTCCAAGCTGAAGCTCTCATCTTCTAAGGAATTTCGGTTACCTGGAATAAAATGTTGCCTTAGAAATTATTGACGTAATAGTCCCCTTGGGAACCCCATAGCAGTCAAAGTGAAATCCAACAATAAATCCAGGGGCCACCTGGATAACTACCATTAAAGGCTTTTTTTCAGTGGAAAAAAAAAACTCTTTAAAAGCTTAATTCTTCCTAAATGTAAGGTTCAGTGATCGTGTTTCTGTATAACATCCATAGTTAGGTGTTTTACTTTACTTTGTTTAAACAACTTTTCAAAGCATCTTTGACAGCGACAATAAGACCATAAGACCGTGTTTTTTCCTCGACGCCGTCGCTAACGTACCCCTCCGTAACGACCCCTCCGATAGCGAGTCGGCGCCGGTTTCCGAGCGTCGCTAGCCTCGGCAGCACCAAGATCCCAAAAGAGTTGGCAATGGCTGTTGGAACCAAACGGCACGAGAACAGATAAAGAGCTGTGCTTTGCGGTTTTTAAATCGTTATAGATCAAACCTTGCTCACGTGCTAATCCCGCCCAGCGCCCGTGGCACGGAGACCCCCTCCCCATTGGCATCCCTCCCCGGGAAGGGCGTCCGTGTCCCGGCCGCGGCCGACACCCGGGGCAGATCGGTTGCAGCGACTGCATCCGAGCCTTGCTCCGCACGGAGAAACCCTACTGAATTGAATTTTGAGCAGAATTGGGAGGTAGAATGTGCCTGGAAAAAATGAAAAGAGCAAAACTGATAGACTGAACAGCTGGTAGACTTCGGCGCTGGGGGGCTGGTGAAAGGTGCGACCACTTAGGACCGTTATTTTGCTCGCTTGCTGCTGTAAATCAGGATTAATTTCATTGAACTCAGATGTATTGAAATGGGATAAACAAGGTAAGGAGTGGACCCCAAAGCGTGGCATTTCTGGAGAAGTTGTTTAACGACACCTGTAGGTAACCGAGAAGGAACCAGGTGGATCCTGATGGAAGGTCCTTGCGGCCGCCGGCTCAGCTCCGGTGAGGGCGGGCACCGAGTGCCGCCGGGCTCCGGCGCACGTCGAGGTCCTGCGCTCGGAATGCTGTTGCAGAATTACAAAGCAGAGGGTTATGAAAAAGCAATGGGAAGCCCTGCTTTAACCCTAAGCCCGTTGACCTGATCATCAGGGATTATTTACATACGCTTTTTTCCATTAAAAACCCAAAAGGCCTTCGGTGACCATCGTGGTCCCTAGTGTGTGTAAGGAGACCGGCGAAACAGCCCAGCTTTGAAAGGCTGACGTGGAAGTAGCAGAGAATTTCCACGTCCGTGTGACAAACTGCACGTTTTCCAGAGTGTTCCCCTGCTCCGCGGCTCATCCATTACGGGAATGAGATGTGAAAATAGTTTCTTGTTTCTGCGAGATATCAGCAGACCCCACAAGCAGCATTACTTTAAAAACGCTGGAGCTAGTTCGTATAGATTTATTCTGAATGAGTGGATATGTGTGGTCCGGCTCAGTCACAGCAAGCCCCTGTACTTTAAGGGGGGTGTGTGTGTGGTGAAACGAAGGTGCCGGAGTTACACGCCGTGGCGTGGTACCGGGGCTGGGGTGTCGGAAAGGCGGCGATGGGGCGGGCGAGGTTCGCATGGGGCTTTTTTGCTTCAAGCATACCTGAAAACAATTCGAAGCCATTAGTTTACGCGTGCAGTTAGTTTATGCGATTACATGTTTCTAATCATGTTTTTATTCTTTCCTTATTATCTCCTACTTTTCCCCTGACCTTTCGTTCTCTCTCGCGTTAAGTCACGGTGTCGGCTCTGGGGCAGGACGGGTTGCCGTCTGCTCGAGCAGCGCCCGGGCGTCACCAGCCGTTTGCGTTACAACGCAGCCGCGCAGATGTACGTACCTGTATATATGTAGGCAGAAAAACAGCAGATTGCGGTGACTCCGGTCTCTGCAGAAGCCTATTTTGTATCAAAAAGGCACTACTTGGCTTTCAGTTAAAAGTATTAAGGAAGAAACGATCATCTCGCAGACCGGTGGAAATTTGGTCACAATTTAATTCGTTATCAAAATTTTTAAAAGGAAAAAGGGGACAAGAATAAAGTGTGTTATTCTTAATTGTCGTTTATTATTAGTTAACTTTAGCTATCTACTGTGATGTTCACGTCCACGTCCAGCAGAAAGGACCACGTTTATTTATTGAAATATGAATACAAATAGATTCTATTTCAGTGTGTAGTTACATATGGACGTTTTACACATTTCCTGGTGCGGTGGTTGGAAGACAAACCTCTTTGCCAGTGTTCAGGATTTCACTGAATTGACCGTATTCTAAGTTACACTTTATATCAGTTTTGAAGTACTTTTACAGGGGTGCAATACTTACTGCATTTTTTCCTATAGGCTTCAATTTTAAACAGTCTCTATTTTTCATGTATAATGAAAGCGTCGTTTATAATTAACGTTTCAAGCAGTCCAAACCAGTTATTTATACTGGTTTTTATCTTGAAATGAGGTTTGTGATATCTTTTGGTTTTGGTTTATTTACCTTATCGTTCCCTTATCACCCAGAGCCTTTTTTGCAATTGTATTTATTTTGAAATGGCCATTTTCTACTTTTAGTATAATTCTGTTGTTTAGAGAAGAGTTTTTCCGTGCAAGTATATAAAGACCCTGTTTTGATGTTCTCCCCAAAGCAGTTCAATGCAGCGGTGCACGCAACCAGACGTAGGAGCCATCGCTGGTCGTAGGGGAGGTGTTTTGCCTGCAAAGACCCGTGATGAAAACGTGCCCTGATAACAATCCCATTTGCACTGAAAACCCAGGACCCTCATTAAAATCCTGGCTCTGATGAGCTCGCCTGTAGGGACAGAAGCGCATCCTCGGCACTGCCTGAGCTTAAAGCGTTTGGCTTTCGCCGCCCCGGTAGCGCAGCCGTCACGGGACGGTGCAGCTCATCCAGGGCAGCGAAGATTCCCAGATCTTCTGTTCCCATGTTCGGGGATGGGAACACGCAGGCGTCGTCCGCGTCCCTTAGAGCGAGCAGTGAAAGTTTGGCATCGTGGATGTAGGTTGAAACTATTTCAGGAGCAGTTTTTATTGATAGGCCACCGCTTTTCTTTAAGTTTGTGTGTGTTTTTGAGGAGGAAGCAGGTCTGCTGCACGAGAAACGCAGCCATTGAGTATGGGGTGTGACGGGGCCACATGCCGACTCTGGGATAACACAAAATACTGTGTAGGGTAATTAAAGCAGAAGCCAGTTTCTGTTCCATCGCCGGCTCGCTGCCTTCCACCTCCCCCTGCCATGCAAAGCAAAGCCTCTTGTAGCCGCTTGACCTGCTTTTACCTGCTCGGCTGTGCTGGTAACAAGGGACCATCAGCGCTGCAGACACAGGTGGAGCAGCCCAGGGAGCCCACCTCCAGCCCGGCCTAACCCACCTCCAGCCCAGCCTAGCCCACCCCTAGTCCAGGGAGCCCACTGTGGGGAGGTCCTCACATGCCCTCTCTTGCCTGCACCCCTCTCCTCCTACCCTGGCTGCGGTGGCTCTGCCCTGAGCCCCGTCTGGCTGGAGGACGTGGGGCAGCGGCAGGTGGAAAGGTGAGCTCAGCTGAGGCCGCGGGGGGTGGCGGTGGTGTCCCTGGTGCACATCGCCAGGGCAGACTGGCTCTCGGTCTGGGGGTGGCCTCAGCTGCTCGTCCCGCGGACCCGCAGCCTTGTGGCCGGGCAATGGGAGGGGTGGGCTGAGCCCAGGTGGGTTGCTGATGCCAGGTTTGGGAGAGGGTCCTTTCCCATCTTTAAAATAACCATAGATGGGTTTTTCTCGCCTTGTTATTCTCGGTCTTGTCCGCTGTGGCCATGCGTGCTCGGGAGATGTCGTGCCTCGTGAGCGTGAAGTGCTCAGCGTGGCGAGGGCTGGGGTGGGCTGGACAGGGGCCTAACCCCCGGGACGAGGAGCGCTGCGGGGGTTTAGGAGCTGGAGAGCCGCCCGGTGTCACGGGCCGTGGGTCGGAGCACCTCGGGGTGGCACGGGAGAGCCCGGGGGCTGCCCTGTGGGGGCGGCTCCTTTGGGTGCAGGACCTTGGCTTTGCCTTTGGGATCCCTGGGGGAGGCGACGCGTCATCTGCTCAGTCCCGGTCCCCATCCTGCCTGACCCCTGGTCCCCATCCCGCCGAGCCCCCGGCCCCCATCCCGCCCAGTGTCCAGCGCACACGGTCCCCATCCCACCCAGCCCCCAGCCCCATCCCTCCCGACCCCGGGGCGGCCGGCGGCCGCTCGGTGCTCCCCCCCGCGGGGGTCCGTCCCTGGCTCCGGCCGGGGGGGCGCCAGAAGGAGCCCGTACTTCAGGGCCAGCCCCCCCCTTGCCGGGACGGGCCCCCCGCGCCGCCGGCGCTGCCCCCCTCCCCCGGCAGGTGGCACTGCCGCCCGCCGCAGCGCCCCGCCGCCGCCGCCTCACCGAGCACCGCGCGGTGGCTGTAAATAAGGGTCCCGCGGCCGGCTCCGAGCTCGCAACTGCGGCCGGGGCCGGGCTCTGCGCCCGCTTCCCCCTCGCGCCCGGGCGCAGCTGAGCCTGAGCCTGAGCCCGAGCCTGAGCCTGAGCCTGAGCCCGAGCCTGAGCCCGAGCCCGAGCCTGAGCCTGAGCCTGAGCCTGAGCCCGAGCCCGAGCCTGAGCCTGAGCCTGAGCCCGAGCCCGAGCCCGAGCCCGAGCCCGAGCCCGAGCCCGAGCCCGAGCCTGAGCCCGAGCCTGAGCCCGAGCCTGAGCCTGAGCCCGAGCCCGAGCCTGAGCCCGAGCCTGAGCCCGAGCCCGAGCCTGAGCCCGAGCCCGAGCCTGAGCCTGAGCCTGAGCCTGAGCCCGAGCCGGGGCGCAGCCTGAGCCTGAGCCTGAGCCCGAGCCTGAGCCTGAGCCCGAGCCCGAGCCCGAGCCCGAGCCCGAGCCCGAGCCCGAGCCCGAGCCCGAGCCCGAGCCTGAGCCCGAGCCTGAGCCTGAGCCCGAGCCTGAGCCCGAGCCCGAGCCTGAGCCCGAGCCTGAGCCCGAGCCCGAGCCTGAGCCCGAGCCCGAGCCTGAGCCTGAGCCTGAGCCTGAGCCCGAGCCGGGGCGCAGCCTGAGCCTGAGCCTGAGCCTGAGCCTGAGCCTGAGCCCGAGCCCGAGCCCGAGCCCGAGCCCGAGCCCGAGCCCGAGCCCGAGCCCGAGCCCGAGCCCGAGCCCGAGCCCGAGCCCGAGCCCGAGCCCGAGCCCGAGCCCGAGCCCGAGCCCGAGCCCGAGCCCGAGCCTGAGCCTGAGCCTGAGCCTGAGCCCGAGCCTGAGCCCGAGCCGGGGCGCAGCCTGAGCCTGAGCCTGAGCCCGAGCCTGAGCCCGAGCCGGGGCGCAGCCTGAGCCTGAGCCTGAGCCTGAGCCCGAGCCGGGGCGCAGCCTGAGCCCGAGCCTGAGCCGGGCCGGCCCCGCGGGCCGAAGGGCTGCCGCTCCCCGCGTTGCCACCTTGGCAGCGCGGTCACAATTCAGACTGTTTTGGAGGTTTCCGCGTTCAAAAGTTGTTTTTCGTGACAACGTCCCTAAAACCTCAGGTGTATTTCTGTTAGGACGGCCTTCCTCGAGGGTGGTTAGGAAACCGAGTGAATTTCTACCCAAAAGGTAGAGGCGGTCGCCAAATAATTTTAATATAATATAATTTTTAATATAATATTAATTTTAAATGCGTAATAGTCACACAATCCCTTTTCTTTAAGATGTGAGATCAGAGGAGAGAAAGGCAGACGTTCGTGCGCGTGGTGCACCGGGTTTCTGTCGGGGGGCGGTGGGTATTCCCGCATTTATATTTCTGCCTCAAATATTTGTGTTTGTTTTTCCTGGGCTTTGTTAATACCTAAGGGAACCATTAATGCAGCCGAAATAACACGAGATCTGATGTTCTCATGGTATTTTAGTATTTCAATTCCTCGATGGAAATACCATGAGAACGCCAGATCTCGCGTTATTTTGGCCCCATAAATAGCTCCCTTGGGAATTTTTAAAAAGCCCATAAAATACATAAACACAAATATGGAGATATTCAGGTTCCCGCAGAACTTGCATGCGCAGCCTTCCTTCTGTTGGAGACATCAGTCAGCAGCTTTCCTTACCTTCCAGCTGATCTGTCTTTGTCACTGAACGCAACTACTCTCTCTCTCAAAACTGATGGTAGGAAACTGGCCCCGTGTAGGTAGTTGTGATTATGGAGAATAAAATCCTGGATTACTCATACAGGCAGAATATTTTGCCTAATCTGCTCTTTTCTAATACGACTGTTTCTTTTTTTATAAACATTATATTTTTTTTTTTTTAATTTTTGGTTTTACTACAATTTTCATTGTCTATTTGGTTGTATCTAGTTAATTACCTAATCAAGCAAATGGTTTCTTTGGCTCTTAGCTAGGACAAGATAACATCCCAGGATCGGGATTAAGTTTTCATCTATATCAACTGGCTTAAAAATACTGAACTTGATTCCTTTTGAATTAACTGAGTCTTATTTTATTTTTTTTTTTTTTTCAATATCACCTATCACCATAGTAACCACTAGCTGTCAGTTCAGTTTCTGACATTTTTCTCATTTGGTAAGATTTCAGAATTGCCATCCTCCCTGCCAACATGTCATGAACGAGAAAAAAAAAAATTGCATGAAAAATCTAATGGGTGTCTGGTCTGATTGTCCTCACTCGTGGCAGGAAAGACAAAAACTGATGAATTGTGAAATGTATTCAGAGGGATTCAAGAAAAGCAAGTGTCTCGGACCCCCTCCTCACCAACACCTCCTCGTTTTCATCTTGTTATGCTTGATGCACCATACATGCTTGCCCTGACACTTGGGTTTGTAGAAATTTAAGATTAACAGTTTTTACATTCACCTCGCTGATCTCCGGTTTTTAAAGTCATCATTAAAAATAAAGTTAGCGGAGCCTGTATTTAGCACTATTTCCCACTCATTGATGAGATTTTAGCACCTTCAAATTTGCAACAAAACACTTCCGATGCCTGGAGTCAACAGACAATTCTGTACATTTCCACATTTTTGTTCTCTGCTTCCATATTTTATGTACATTAGAAAGAAACCATTAAGCAGGCCGGCAAGCACTAAAGAGAAAAGCAAATTCCGGGTGGCTCCCCGGGCTGGTGTTATATTCACGTTGGAAAAGGACAGTAAACAGGAAAACTGTGCTTCCTTTTTTTTTTTCTTTTTTTCCTATTTCTCCTATTGGCGTAGCTGAAGAAAAAAATGTAAATTTAAGAAAAAACGGGATTGCGTTCAGCAAGCGCTGCGCGTGCCTCCCGAAGGGAGAAAATATCGGAAGGAAACCTGATTGCCAGTGCTGCAGAAAGGGAAAGTACTCGTTTACTTCTGGGGAAGCAAACAGAAGTACAGCAAGAGCGTATGGCTTTGTGACATGTTCCTTTGCAGGGGTCTTCCCCGCGACACGCACACGCGTGTAACCGGCGTGTCGTGCTTCCGTAGGTGCAGAACAGACACCCCCGTCTGCCTCTATACATGCACAAAGAGACAGTGCCCTCCATGTGTGTTCAGAGGTTTTGTTTTGGGCTATATCAATCTATTTTTTTTTTCCCCCTGCCTGTCTACGAATTCAGGCTCAGCAGCAGGAACTCATTTCAGAAACATAAAACTGATTTGATAAGCAGCTGCAGCGCTCGGGTCCCTTTTGCTAACGGGTGGACAACCCCACCGCTGCCAGGGCTCGCTCCGGACCGTTTGTGGTTCAAATTTCACATACTGGGGCTACGGCGTTTCAAAAACCATGCAAACCCAAATGAAAATAATTGAAACAATGCTAGGACATGCAAACCATTTGGGAACATTTGGGGGAATTTTTATTTGTAAGTATATACGCTCAGTACTCCTGCGTCTATATGTAATAGGAATAAAGAGGCAGAGGATGTAGCTCTTTCGGGGAGAAATACATATTCATATTTAAAATCCAGGGCTGCGCATTTGTAAATGTCTTTCCTCTCTGAAATTGTAGATTAAGCTTTGCAAACGGCGCGGTTTGGGTTTTTAAAGACATGGCTAAGAAACGGTGTCAAAACAGCGTGGTGTGGTGTGGGGGAGCAGGCTGCGCCTCCTGCGCGGCCGAGGGGAGAGGGATGGAGGGATGCGCGTTGCTATAAAAGCACACGGGAACGGTTGCGGGGGTGCAGGGCGTAGCTAAATAACACGGATTTCTTAGTCTAAGTGGGTTTTTTTAAATTAAGCATTTCAGATAGAGGTAATGTTTAAATGCTTGCTCGATTTTTAGAGTGAAAAAACAGGGTCTTTAGAAAGAACTTGAAAATGATCAAATTTTACTGCCTGTTTCAGACGTGTATTTTGCAGCTGTAATTTCTAAATAGTTCTATAAACGTGGCTCATGAAATAAATACGCTGGGAAAGTGTAACTCTTTTAATGATAAATAATATTGTTGTATATAATATTTGAAAATAAATGGTGTAAACAAAATGCACCTTAACGCCTTTATGGTTTATAAGATTTATAACAATAATCAGCAAACCACTGTAACATTGTTTGCACCTTGTGTGCCCTAAAGCCATTGGATCACTCAGTTAATTGTATAAATTCCACGCGCTATGGAAAATCATGATGTATCATTTATATTCAGCTATGTCAGGTATATAAATATTAAAATATATTGGCCAAAAATGGCTGATTATCCCTCAAACGTTTCATGATAAATCTTATCTTTTTATGGTGGTGGTAGCGTTGAGGGTGGGGACGGGGGGGGGACGGACTAAATATTTCATGTTATTTGGAAATACTCTTTAAACAACCTAGATATATTATTAATGTTTTACAACTGCTTCAAAAATCCTGAAGCTTGGTTCAGGTTTATAGGATAAAGTGGTTCAGTACCTGAAGAAAAAGTGATTTTTATATGCAAACCACACAAACGGTAGGGATTATGCTATTTATTCAGCCTGTAACATGTACAGTTCAGAGAGGCTTCACGCTGACGCCCTGTGTAAAATAAAGGTGATGTTCCCTAACGCTGCCATCGACAGTCAGCACCTTGGTGCACCGATACTGAAAATATTCAAGTGCACTTAAGCAGGGTTTTATTAGTCACCTATAGTCTTATTTGGTAAATGTACTGCTGTCCCCAGTCGCAGTGTATTTTTATATAGGTACAGCTGCGGTATTTATGGCGCAGGCTTTTGACTAAAAATATTTTTCAAATATTAGATGTGTGCGTATCTCTGCGTGTTCGCCACGCAGCACCCGACCTAGAGACGTGGCTGGGGAAGGAATCTGTACGGCGGCGCGAAGAAAATATTGTTATACATATTTATTGATACTAATGCATGTGCTTTAATGAATAAATAAATACAGAGTTGGACGGTGTCGCAAATGTGTTTGGCAACTAGCCGTATCCAGTGAGGAGGGAGGAAATGTCAGAACAGGGTCTTGTAAATACATGTGGCTGGAAAGAATAAAATAAAAATGATGACTAGCACTGACAAGCAGATTTGGGGTGTATGATATACTTTGTTCATTCGATTCTTAGAACTCAGTCGGGGTTAAATTGGAATCCAGACATCAAAGAATTCTTCCACCAGACCCAAATTTTGCCCGTATAATTTTTTTTCTTACAGTTGTCATAATTTTAGCTAATTTCACAGTGCAAAATTTTTTGCTGTTTGAAGTATTTTCCTAAATATACACATAATATAGCGGTGGGATATATTCTTTATATATAATGTTGTGTTTCCCTGATATTCGCAGATCGGCAGCTACAAAGCCACAGCATCCTCTGTGGATGTGAGAAACCTTTAGGTTTGATGGTGTCTGTCTATATGCACCCTCGTACGAGCCGTATAGGAGCATAATCCTTAAATTCTAAGGGCGGGGAAGGCCAAAGGCTTTAAATAGCAATGCCCTTATTTCTCTTTTCTTTTTTTTTTTTTTTTTTTTGCCCCCGACTGTTGTGTCTGAAACTGCTGGAAGCATGTGGTGCTGCATATTTGGTGGGTTTGCAGATTTCTGCACGATTTTTATCTGAAGGTCAGGGCTGTGGAAATACATCAGGTTGCGATTTGGGATGTTTGCCATTTGCCATTTAGCCTCGCTCCTTCTTATCAGATCGCTGTGGAACACGGGCCTAATAAAACAGGGAGCTGTTACGAAAAGAAGAAATAAATATTGTTCTAGTTTTTATGGAGTCTCTTTACTATTACACAGCGGGCGATTTTAAATATATTTATTTAAGTTCGCCTTTTTGCTTTGGAATTGTTGAACTAGGTAGAAGAAATTAATGGTGGCTCTTTATAATTTCACCCGCTATTTGCATGCATTAATTTTTTTAAATGAAAAAATTATTTCCTTTTCCATATGGGGGGGGGGAAGGAAAAAGTTGCAGGCAGGCGGTGCCGGGAAGGAGGAATGGCTAACGGAGGCTTCCTCTGCAACCTTCATCAGTTTGAAAGCAAAACGTCTCGCCTGCGGTGCTTTTCTTCTGCCCGTGCGTGCTGCCGGGGCTCCAGGTGCCCGCTCGCCACCGAGCACGCGTCCCTCCTGCCCCGGCACGGGGTTCGGTGCCACGGCTGCCCCGGCACGGCCGGTGGTTCGGGAAGCGCCCGGTGCCGAACGCGGGGCAGCTGAGCGGGACGTGGTTCCCGTGCTGCTGCCCGGAGCGGGCGGCCCGAGCGGGTGCCTGGGCCGCCGCCGTCGCTGCTTTGTCATTTTTACACTCTTCTCAAGACCAAAATTACTAACCCCGGCGACCTGATTTTAATTTTCAAGTGCAGGATCAGGCCTGTCTATGTGTCTTACAGAAGAGGGCAGGTTTCTGCCCACCAGGTCGGGGAATGAGCATCCCTCCAGGCCCTCTCTGGGCAGCTGGAGGAGAGGAGCCCCCGGCAGACCAGCCGCCCGGGGCCACACATTTGGCCCTCGGCCCTGGGTTTTCAGGGGGGTCCCCGTGGACGTGACCCACCTTACTTTCCGTCGCTGGATTTACTTGCGAGTGGCGTTTAAACCCAACGCTTTTGAAATACCCTTGGCCTGGAGGTAGGGGTGGGCGGGGGCGCTTGGCCCCGGGGCCGGGGCTGCATCCCAGCAGGATGCTCCTGCATCGGCGGCACCGCGTGGTCCAGCTCAGGGCGCAGGCTCTGGCCGGAGGCGCTGGGCGCCAGCAGTATCGCGCCCCCGGCCGGGCTCCCAGCGTTTTTGGGGAAACCATTTTCCCGGTGTCCGCACGGGGATAGCTCAGGTAGTTTTGGAAGTGTTTGTCACTCCCAGGCAGTTATTAACGGTTCCATTTGCACAAAGCCGTCCCAGCTGTGGTCTCGGCACAAACCGCTTTGCTTATGATTGCCTCATGGCGAAAGCCCGTCCGACACAAGGAGTTTATTTTTCCCCTGAATTGGCGGGGGGGGTGGCTGGGGGGGGGAGGGAGAGGATTGAAAGGGCACCGCAATCCTTATGAAAACATCATTTTGTTATTTTAATATTTTTTAGAGGAAAGCATTTTACTCCTGCGTTGATACCTTTTTGTATTTTATTATTTTGTTGCTAATTTACTTAACCATTAGCAAATTAAGGTGGATTACTGCTTGGATGCATTAAAAGCACCAAGGAGTTGCGGTCCTTGTGGCTATTTCGGGCAATGTCATAAGCACACTCTTTTTTTTATTGTCCTCCCAGGGAGCAGAATTTGAACTTAATATTCCATGAAATAAGCCATTGTAATCACGTTGGGTTAATAGAAGAAGTAAAATTGCCTCTCCTCTCACAAGACATTAGAGCAAGGCTGCATTATTAAAGTTTTCTTGCGGACAGGCGGTTTAAAATATATCCTCAGTGGCTGACGCAAGTCTTTTCAGTGGGGATGACAGCTTTTCAGATCTTAATAGGCTGTTCATTTCTGGCCTACGAGTTTTCAGCATTTCTTCTTTTCAAGCCAGGCTGTGACATGATGGCTAAAAACTGACATAAAGAAGTGCCATGTACTGTGAAAACCTTTATTCACTAAGTGGCTCCATGTAAATTGGTGTCAATAAGCAAACAATTAGAACTTTAAAAAAATTGTTGGTTTAAATCTCTTTTCCCCTTAATCATTTGACCTAAAAATCTCTCCTTTATTTTTCCCTTCTTTGGAAGTGGTGCATATAAAACAGTGACAAAGTGTTTAGCAAGTTAAAGTGGAACAGATCTTCGTTATAAATCGGTAAACGGTATTTAGCCAAGGTGAGTTTGTCATAGGGTTTTTTCCTTTTGAAATGAGATTTACAGTGAGCTGAATCCCAGGTAAATAATAATGGAGAAAGAAGGGGCTGTTTTTTCTGCCCTTTTCTCCTTCCCCCTCGCCTCCCCCCCCCCCCCCCCCCCCCAAAATTGCCTCATCCACGGTTTTGGAGACGCGGCCTCCAAGCAGCAATAATAGCCTGCTGATTCTGTGAGCTTGGCTAATTTCAAGAAATTTGGTATTGTTGTTCATGCTTTCTGGAGATTGTTTACTTGAATTATTTGCAGAAAAGACTTTTTTCTGTGTCATTAGATGAAGAAACAGAGTAACGCTTAATGCTTCCCCCACTATTGCTTTGCACAGAAAAAAAAAAGAGAATTCAGCAGAGCTTTTTGTCTCTCTGTTTTAATTTATGATTTCTCCTTTTCTTTTTATAACTCTGCTCCGTTCCTCATTCATTCCTCTTTGTGCATCTTGCCTTCATCCGAGCCAGGCGGTGAGCAGCCCGCTCTGATGGCTCCGCGGGCTGGCTGCAGGCGGTGCTTTGTTGGCAGCAGCTCCCGGAGCTGTGTCGCTCGCTCACCGGGCCGGGGGACACTTCGGAGCCTCCTGCGTTCCCAGGCTGCTCCCGCACTCAGGGTTTCTGCGTTCCCCGGGGGTGTAACCTCCCGCACTGTGCGGCACGCTGTACGTACACAGGCTTGTGCTTCGGGTGCGACGGTGGCCACTGGAAAACAAATCAGTCACCGTGGCACGCGCGCTGGCTTCACCTCACTTCTTGCAATATTTCCGCGGGGTTTTAGGCATTCCCTGGCCTAACAGGGAATAAAGGTAAACTGCAGGAATAGGGAAACCCGTCACCATTCCCTCTGAGGCGGAGTAGGCGAGCGTGCAAGGCGACGGCGTGCCGGCGCACCGTGGCTGGCGCGGAGCTTGCAGAGCGTGCTGGGGGTCACGGCGCTGGCCGGGAGGGTCTGGGCACGGCCCCTGCCACTATGGGGGGCGTGTGCCTGCCCGAAAGCCTGGCAAGGCAGGGCCGGGTGGAGGTGCGGGGACACCTGAGCGAGCGGTGGCTCCAGCCCAGAGCCCTTCTGCCTCCCCGGGTCCCTCTGCGCAGCGGGACGGGCTGGGGGCAGCGAGCCTGGGCGACCCGTCTTCCCTCCCCTTCCACACTTCCATGTCTTCGTCTCCTGCGCCCGGGTCTGCTCCGAAGCCGCTTACCCCACCTACAATGGATTTGTCTTGTGAAACTTGTTGCAATTAGTTTTAGCTTAACGTGGAAACGCCACCGAGTAAGAATGAGTCGATGTACCCTGGTGCACAAAATAGCAGAGGTAAAATACTAAGGCTGTGCAATATGTTTAGTATAATGAGCCTGGCATGACATGTTATTTTACCTGAGTGTTTTTTTCATGATCTCATTTTAAAATAATCTTTTCAAATGCCAAAAAGCACTACCTAAATACAGTTACAAAAAATGCTAAATGCACCTCCTCAAAGTGTACTGCTTCCAATGACAAGAAAAATGATGCAACGCCAGTTTGAAAGAGGAAGACGTGCAGCTACAGAGTTTGCAGGGTATTTGCTTCCCGTGCCTTTGAAACGATCTTTACTTTTTAGCAATAAGGATAACAATTATTTTTGGTAGTAATACTGTTTCTGTAACGGATTAATATATTGGTGTAATTTTAAAAAGTAAGACCGCGTTCATGATTTGTAGCAGGTATGAATTTTACTCCAAGAAAATCGTATGTCGGTGAGTGCAAAAATCACGGGAAAGGATAAAACGTGGGTTCCAAAGACAGAGCATATGGGAGACGCAAAACAGAGCGATGTTGTTGGTGGTAGCGGTGTTTAGCACTTCTCTAGCACCTGCCCCTTGAGGATCTCCCAGAGTTCTCATCTCACCCTCCCCTACCTTTAGGATTCAGACTATTTTCCCCCTTGTGTAAGTGGGGCACTGAGGGAAAGTGATTTGCGCAGGGCTGCGCGGGGACTCGGAGGATGGGGGCGATTACAGCCTTCAGTTCAGCTAACGGTGAGGACCCACAGGTCGTGCTGATGGAGGAGTCTGTATTAAAGCTCTTAACTTGATAATCGACCGGTCTAAGTCCACTTCAGGTTACCTGTGTGCTTGGAAAAGCTTTTTTTGTGTCGTCGGACTTCAGCCGCTTATGTGTAGCATGGGGAGACGGGCAGTGGTCCCCCGCGGGCAGCCGGGGCGCGCCCCTGCTCCCCAGCAGCGATGCCAAACCGTTGTTTCCAGCGGCCGTCCTTTCACTGGTAACATTTCTGTATGATTAGAGTATTGGTGGCTGATATTTGTCTCCTAACTAAAGGATCCGTTAGGGGCTCCAGAAGTAATTTCTCCAAGGCCAGGGCAGATGTGAACATTTGAAGGTGCTTGGGCACTGCAGCAGGGAGAAACCAGGAAAGCTGCAGCTCCTGGGAAGGAATGTTTACAAAGGAAAAGAAAATGGCTGATTATTGCCTTTGATTTATAAAAATGCTGTGACAGAATTATATAACAACTTTATAAACTTGGAAAGCGTGCGAACGCGGGGGAACGTGGCAGCTGGCTCCGAAGGCCTGCAAGTGCGAACCGGGATGTGTTATTTTATATCGCTTGCGATGATCACCGTGAAAACTAGATTCAAAAGCTGTTTAATTCCAAGCTTTCATTCAGGTTTGCCTGGGAGACAATAGAGGCCGAACATCAAACAGGCTCCAGTTCTCTTCAGAATCTATATTTTTTTCTTATAAACAAAGATACAAGTGAGATCCACCTATAAAGACTCTAATGGGCCCGTGAGATTGGTTCCGTTAGACGTGAGATCTCGTATGCTTCGTCTGATCCTTCAGTGCTAGAAACATGTCTTGCAGTCTCAACTCATTTCCTTTACAGATAATGAATTTTAGAACTAGATTTAACTTCTTTTTTCTCAAAGTTTGCAGTAAAAGGACTAGAACAATATAAATACAATTAAAATAAATCAAAGGTATGATGAAAGCTTTCATGTTTATGTGAGCTAAAGCAGCAAGCGTTTTTTAAATTTTCCAGAAACAATTTAAATTTATTTAGGCATAACAGGACTGGTTAGGACATATTGCTTACACTGAAAGCGTAACTCAAAAAATTGTATCGATGATTTCTGACAATTTTCTGTAATTTGATAATTACACGACATTTGGCAATTTAAAAAATTATTGCTGTTGTTCCTTTTAAAGCAATGGACGAGAAGCCATCGATACAGCCCTCAAAGGGTGGCTATCCTGGCTCGAGATCTGTGTGTATATATCTTGTAATATTTTTCAGTAATCAAGGCGATGTCTTTAAATAAAAGCGAAAAGTTATGTGACCTTGACTGTCAGACTCAATTTAGACTCTGCTGCAACACTTCGCTTTTTATTTTTTAAATTAGCTGTTGCCATCTTTTACAATTTGTTTATAGGCAGAAAGAGCCACACAAAATATAAAGTATCAGTGAGAAGTTTCAAGCTGTTGCTTTATCCACAAATATAGTCATTTTTAATAACCTTAACAGCTTTTGTTTTGTTTTGTTTTTCCTTTAATCTCTCTTCTTAGGTCGTGCCTTGATTCATTCTCATTAGTTTTCTTCTCAAAGAATCAGTTCCTCTTTTGAAAAATGTTGGGGTTGCGGTTCCCGCTCTGGCTCCTTTTCTCTCGTTCTGGACTTTTGTGAGGCGCATCGTTAGAAGATGTGTAAGGTAATAGTCACTCTTAGGCTGCACTTACTAAACCATTTTGTTTCCCAGCTGTTTTTCCACAAGTGAGAAGAAGGAAAAAAGGTCGAGCCGGGATTTGTCCTGGGCGCGCCCTGGCGCGAGGGAGCCCAGCGCAGCCGGTCCGTTGCCCCAGTCCAGCCGGTGGCGCGGTGCTGCAGAGGCACTGGGGTGACACCACCTCTCTCTCCAGTGCTCCGTTCTGGGCTGAATTTTTCTCCCCTGGGCATTTGCACAGGTGTTGACTCTTTCCTTCCTTTGACTTTGCTGCCAATGGCCGTGCGATTTTCCAGTTCTTTATGGCTGAAAGTAGGTCACCTGCGTTGCCAGAGACGCCGATAAGCCCATCTTCTAACTGATTTTTATTTTTCATAAGATACATTTTGAAGCATATGTAAAATAGGACTGAAAATAGTATTCCAAATGTCAGCAGCCCTGTAGCATCTTGGCGGAGCTGCTCTGTTTCACTGTTTGGAACAGATAAAGTCATTCTACTCAATGAAAACCAAGTAAAAGCCAACATGAATTGGAGCAAAACTGTGAAATATTTTGTAGCACGTTGCCTGGCACACGGGACGGCTGCTTGCTGCTTTTGAAGATGGAATAGAAAAAGGAAAGGTTGAGATTTTTATTAACGTAAAATACAAGGACTGTTTTGATCTAAATATAATTTAAAAATTAGGGAAGAGGAGAATCTTACGGCAAAACACAAACACCTGACCACATCGTACTTTTCTGACTAATTTTTGAACATGAGAATTTGCTCAATATTGTAAAATCAGGTCGTGATTGAAGGGGGGGCAACGGTGTGGGCAACACCCCACGGAGCTGCTGCGTAACGAATGAGACGGACATATATCATTTTGTCCTTTTCTCTTTACTTTCACAGCTTTGCATGCATTTGCAAATGAACTGTTGCATTAAAATACTTACTGTAAGTATTTTAGGCGCTATAGAGTCAATTGTGTTCTTCCACATAACTCTTCTGCTACCAAAAATTATAATTAGGTCATTTGAGTTGGTTTTATTTTTGTGCTTCTGATAAGGACAAAACCGTTATAGTCTACTTGAGTAAAAAGAGCAAATTAACACATATTATACATCTTTAAAAGCTTTAACCTAGGCTTTTGGCGTGAGAGGCAATGGGCTACCGATTATTTTGTGGCGCTGCTACAGCGCCAGAGTTTGCTGACTTACTCTGCAGTACTGTTTGGAGGCAGAGTTGTTTTCTCCTGAAAAAGGAGCTTTTTTAAATGCAAAGTACGTGGCCAGGCCTGGAGAGGCGCCTGCTGTTTTCATTGCGCCATCTGAAATACCACATCTGGAATAAAAAATGACGGTGAAACACGTAAGACCAGAATATCTTATTTCTGTTTAAGGCTTCTAGTGTCTTTGGCGTGGCGTTTGCCGCTTTCCTCCTCTTTTTCCCTAACTTCCAGTCGTATAGCCCTAATACGATTAGGCAAGGCAGGTGTGCCTTGGACTTGCAGCCGTTTGGCCAGTACGGCATGAAAGAGGACGCAGCGGTTTGTAATGCAAGGGGACAGACGCTGTTGGGCTACCTTGTCCTCTTCTGAGCATATTCTATCCCTGCATTATTGTATCAAACATCAGTTTTAATACAATACCACAGGAAACTAAGGGCCCTATTCAGAGATTACATGCACCCCATGGAAGGGTGCTTTTCATGTATTGGAAGCCTGATTTAAAAAAACAGCCCTACGTGACTCTTCCACATACTGTAACTTGCACAAAACGGGGAGTTCTTGAGGTTTCCTGTATTAGTCCCTGCTCCTTTGACACGCCTGGCACAAGCCCGACAGGATCTCATTGTGGCATTTTTATTAAGAAAAAGGATGCTGATTCTTTTTTCTCTGTCAGCTGCTGAAATAAGAAGGTTTTAAGAACAAAGGAAAAACTTGTGCCAAGGAGAGACACAAGAGGATTATCGTTCCCTAAAGAAGGGGGACGTCCCGCACACCAAAAGACTTGGTGTCCTAATGAGCCGACGGATTTTTCCAAGGCTGGTAAATATATTTAGGGAGAAGTACATTTGGGTGCCATCTCTGCTCATTTATTCTTCAAACTGTAATGCTGCACATTTTGGGTTTCAGTATATTGCATTTTAAAACTAATGATGCATTCATTCTCAGAGCAAATCTTATTTCTAAGCCCTAATTTAATAGAATTAAACTCTAAGCTGAATTGGTTTTATGAGATAAAACTCTGAAGTTGATAACTGCATTTAGGAATAGTTCAGGTATTGAGTTTCTAATTTGCTTCCCGAGCATGGAAATCCCTCAGATAGTCAATATTGACGACCTGTAATTGGTAAGAGAGGGTCTTGCTGAGTTTTCTCTCCTGTGCTGGAGCGATACTCCGTGCACGGCAGCGGTGCTGTGGCTGCCGGGCTGAGCCCTGCCCGGCCGAGCAGGGCTCCAGCGGCCCCAGGTCCGGCGCAGGCTGGAGCCGCTGCCTGCTCCTGGCCCCCCCACCACCAGCACACGCTGGGCCATTAACAGTTCCTTTGCCTCCAAGGAAAAAGCTGATTTCGGCTTTGCCTGGGGTTCGGCTCAGGTGCAGAGCCGTCGCTTCGTGCTGCCTGCTCCACGTGCAGCCGTTCGGTAAATGTGTTTTTGTGGTGACCGTGTCTTGTGCGGGTTGAGAAGGAGAAGCTTTAAAACAAACAGGAGCTGCCTAAGGCAAAGTGCTGAGCTTACAGCAGGCAGAGACCGTTCCTGGGAAGCAAAGGGTTTAAGTGAGGAGCAGCTTTTCTGAACAAACACACGCCGAGCGATGGTGCTGTAATTCCGGGATATTAAGCCAATTCTAGCATCATCACTTTCCAGCCTGGAACCCCGTGGTTTTGCATGTGCTGCCTGTGAATCATCCTGTGCAAATCCCGAGGATGCCCCCGGCCAGTCGCAAGGCAGCGCAGCCACACTTTCGCCTGAAACGGTGGTGGGTATTTTGGGGCTTGTGCTGCCATTTTCCCCAAGAAGTCTCTTCATGAGCAGATAAGGCTTGAGATAGATCATCTCAATAGGATCTAACTTTGCTATTGAGGTGTAAACCAGGTTTTAATCCCGCTCCTTGGAAGCCCATGGCTGCTCTCACCAGAGACGCCAGCCGGAGAGGGGAGCTGGTGCTACTGCTGCGTTGTGGCGCTTCCAGATTTTGCTCTGGGTTTCAGAAGTGCTTGATTTAGCTGTTTTACTACAAGACTGGTTGGGGTTTTGAGGGCTCAGTTCTACTAAACTTGAAGAATAGATTCCTAAAACACCTGGATTTAGCAACTTTACCAGTGTTTATTTGCAAATACAGTGTAAACGTCTCCCAGGGAAATAACCAAATACTTAATTTGGAGCTACCTGAAGCTTTGGTGAATGAGCGGGTGTGCACACGGAAATCTCCGTGGGTTTCAATTTGATGGAGTTTGTTATTCCGATAGGACGACGTTGCTCTCAAACCCTTCTGTCTGAGAGACCCACTCTCCAGCATTTTGTGATGGAAAGTATGGTGTGATTGTCAGCCAGGATCAAAATCTCCGTATCAGTGGGAGCGCAGCCCCCGAAAAGCACTCGGGGAACCCTCGGGATAAGAGCTGCTGCATTCCTGCCCTTTATCTGGGTGGTTACTTCTATCTCCATGAGTGTTACAGGCTGTTGGTTACTGTTTAGTTCAGTACCATTTAATCTGGTATTGTTACTCTTCATCTTTTTTTCTTACGTGGGAAGCTGAGAAGTTATTTTTAACCCATAGCAGAAGCTGCTGCTGACTGCTGCCCTGGAAAGGTGCCCGTCCGTCACAAACTGAGTTTTGCTACTGATGGGTGGGGTTTATTTGATTTTGTTTTCATTCATTTTACATAATTTTACTTTCCCACCTGAAGAAATCACGGTTAGTATTCTCCTGAAGAGTTTGTGCATGTCTCCATATACGTGTCTCCTGGGGCAATTTTATTATACTTCATTAGCTTTTTGAGATGTGAATGGTGGGTGGTTCTGCATCGAAATTGGTTATCAAGCCTGTCAGGTTCCAAAAATAAATAAAAGCAGAGAGTTGCGCTATTTAAAAGAAGAAGGTGGGGAGAGAAAACAACCCATTTTTTATTGTAGTTGCTTAATGAAAAAGTTTGGTTTTTACCCTAACATCTAATGATTTAAAGCATCAGGAAGAGGTTTGCCAGATAGTTTGTCTTCCTCATTAGGCTAATGGGATTTTTACTGTAGGTGTTTTCAAACCTGCTCCTGTTGCTCCAGGTGTCTTCCCTGCATTTACAGCCTCCTGCATAGTACTAAACTATGGAAAATACAGAACAGTTGATGTCGCCATATTGTGTCAGGGCTGTAACCTCGCAGGGTGCGATGACGCAAGGTCAGTTCCCGGGCTCTGGTGATCGGCAGTGGGCTGGTGATGGTAGCGATGCTCTGTGCCCGACAGACAGCCGTGGGGGGTCCGTGGGCTAAGTCTTATACCCGTGTCATTGTTTTTGGCCAAAAACCTGGGGTCAGATGTGTTGGTGGCCCTGATCGGTGTTAGCAGGCAAGAGGTTCTGTAAAATGGGTGTCCTTCTTACATCTCCTGGGACTTTTATATAAGACGTTCCATGGATTGAGTTCTACTGGTAGTAATTTTGTGAAACGACTGATTTTGGTAACTGCATAAAATGGATGGAAACCACAGGGCAAGGCTATGCCAAGTCCCTGTAGATGGCTCTTGGACACTCTTGACTAAGACAGGCATACACAGAGAGGTGTAGGCATACACGTATACATACGACTGCCAGCCATCTCGTGCTTAATTCCAGATTGCATGATGTGGCGGTCAGGCCCTGGCACGGGCTGCCCCGAGAGGTGGGGGAGTCACCGTCCCTGGGGGGGTTCAAACACCGTGCAGACGTGGCACCTGGGGCCATGGTTTAGGAGGCCTGGGGGTGTTGGGTTGGGGGTTGGACTTGATGATCCTCGAGGTCTTCTCCAACCTTAATGATTCTGTGATTCTATGGTTCAGTGTCACAGAGTGGTATCACAGCGTGGCGTCACAGGGCTGGTACTTACCTTGGCACTAGAGGTGGGGGGCCTGCGGACCCACTGTGTTCATTAACACCCACCCGTTGTGGAGGGCAGGTCTGGGGGTGCTGGTACCTGCCCGGCGGCGGTGCCTGTCCCCGGTGCCGGGCTCCGCGTGGCGCGGCAGAGGTGAGCCGTGCCAGGGCGGGGAGGCTGCCCAGGGCGGGGAAGCGCGCCCATCCTTGGTTCTCCGGCCAAAGTTTTGCGCTGCAGCATTTACATCTGGGCAGTGGTCACCCGCTGCAGGCTCTGCTTTTGAGTCCTCGTGGCTGTGATTCAACCGAGCACCCGTAATGCAAGGTTTCGCTGTGGTTCTTAGCAGCGATACAAGTTGTTTCGTGAAACGCCTGAAAATTTTAGTCATTTTGTGAAATAACTGGTTTCATAATACGACTGTAACATGTACACTGCGCCGGCAGTTGCTCTTTTCTCCTGCAGCCGAGGCCGCTTCTCGCCTGCATTCTCACAGATTAAAGTTTCTTCTCCCTACAAATGTTATGAAGTCTGCTGTTTAGCTATAAACAGTTGCAAATGATAAACAAATCAATATTTGTTAATGTTATGATGCACTCGCATCTATCAGATACGCATGGAATGATTTATAGAGTACAGCATTTCAGGGCTGACCCTTGCAGGTCTCAGAAAGCACTTAAAAAATAAATTTACCCTGGCCTCTCTCACCCCATTTCAAAAAGGGTGACAAAGATGAAGTAATTTATAAGTCACACTTTTATTAATGCTTTTAACTTTCATATACTTGGCTTTCTTGCCCTCTGAGCAGCTAAGTGCAGCTCTTGGTCGAATGGTAACCTTCGGTGCTTTGAGGGGGGTTTTGTACAAATGATCAACTCATAAATAGGTGCTGTGCTCCGCATTATCCTGCCATAAATTCACAGGACCTTTCAAGTACATCAAGAAAAAGCAACTTGAACTAGGCGTTTTGCGCTTGAGTTTACAGACTAATGCAGTACTAATGAGCAGCTGGGCAAAGGGTTTCCAGAGCATGTCTAATGCTTTATGTTGTGATACCGCGCTTACTCCCGGCTGGAAGAGCCCCGCAAGGCAGGAGGGAGGTGGACGTGGCAGTCCGTGTGGGTGACTTCCCCGCCGCGTCTCACGCACGGCGTTTGTTGCTAGCTTGTAAGCCATGGGGAGTATAGGGAACATTAACTAGGTTAGAGTGCATGAACCAATTATTACAAATTATCACCCCTCTGATTATAGGTAGTGTTGGGAAAAATAGATGTAGATGGGAACAGTGTACACATAAACTTCAAAATATTTTTCACCGTGAGTTCTTGCTGCTCGCCGTAGCCCTGACGACAGCGCTGCTGGGACACCCAGTCGGCATTTGCGTGACTTACCAACACCTCCAGAGCCTTTTCTATACAATAACCACACGTTTGAGGAAGAGTTGTGTGGTGCTGCTCATTTGAACAAAAATCCCCTGTTCAAAACAGCCTCTGCAGCCCTGAGCCGATAACATTAATGAACATGAATTGTTCAGATTCAGCTCTTCGTGATTAATACTAAATTCAAGCAAACCCGGGAGCACGTCTGCCTGTAAGGGAGAGCTCACCCCATGAAAGCGGTAAGGTCTGCGTAAGCACACATGTGCCTTCTGCCTTCTCGGTGAGCCCTTGAATGTCGGGCCACGGGCACAACCTGAAACGCAGGGAATTCCCCTTAAACACAAGAAAAATCTTTTTCACTGTGAGGGCGGTCAGCCCCTGGCACAGGTTGCCCAGAGAGATTGCGGCCTCTCCGTGCCTGGAGATGTTCAGCTGGACGTGGTCGCGACCCGCGGCTCTGGGTGACCCTGCTCGAGCAGGGGGGTAGGACTAGATGATCTGCAGACGTGCCTTCCAACCTCAGTGCTGTGATTCTGCAATTAATCCTTTGCAGTGAGTTTTCTGTGGGTTGATTTATTCCAGGGAGAAAAATCTAGCTATTTCCAACTGGAAGCGTCATTAGGACTCGTACAGACTTGAGGAGGAAGAATGCTTTCTTCAGCTGCAGCTGAGTGATGCGGTGAGCAGCCTGCTCTCTGATGGACCTGCTGAGAGTTGGCCATTGATGCAAGATGTCTAATTATGGACGATGAGGAAAGATAAAAGCGGTAAAGGCAAGAATAGCTAGCTATTTTTCAGGAAGTAAAGAAGAATCATGCTTTGAGTTTCTCTGGTGAACTTCTGATGTTTGAGCCCAACGCATGTTAGATTTTGCACTCCTGGGACGTAGGGATTCCTCTGCTCTAATTTCTGCTTCTCCTAGGAGGTCTTTCCTAGCAAAGGCCTGCTTCTGGGGTGAGGACAGGAGCCTAGACCTAGCTCCTCTGCCGGCCGGCTGGCTGACGATACAAGCATCAGCTGCTGGAGCACAACCAGTCGATGGGATCAGCATTACCAAATCACACACAGGAGTAGGGCATCAGGCAATTTGTCAGAGGTGTCTTATGGGTAGGAGGGAGTGAATATATGTAAGGGTAGAGCAGTTAAGCCTGCTTAGCACAAATGGTACTGGTGCTGCGGGGAGAAGGAGCTGCTCTGGTAGGAGCAAGGTATGTTTGGGTTTCCACCTACGGTTACTTGGTTAAGCTTCTCTGCAGTTGTAGGAATTGAAGGATAACTTCAGTTCCGTTCTAATGAAGCGACCTTGTGCAATGTAAGTCACTTTAGCAGTAAAGATTTTGCTGAAGGTTTCTGTTCTCAGCCTGACTGTCTCTGGGACCTGTGGTCTGTGGTGTTGGAAGTGGTGCTTTACAAGCCGTCGGTGTCTTCAGGAAGCTTTGCTAGTTTGTGCGATGGACCCGATGGCAGCTGTGACTCGAGAGTTCTTGAGCCTTATACTAGAAAGAGCATATCTGGGCAAATACTTGATGCAAAGTCCCCACAAAACTACTATTTTGTTGCCTCCTCCCCACCATGTAAGCAGGAAGCTTGTTTTTTTCCTAGTGGTGTTTTCACTGTTGCTCTCAGAAATGGAACTTGTGTGCTCAGGTGCCGCTTGCACCTGGTGGCTACAAAAACCTGCCTGGAACCAGCTTCTAACTTGGGCAGCTCCTGCCTGGGCGGCTGGGTATTATGTTTTTGGGTATATGATGTAATGAAAATACACTTTATTTTTACTTGAAAGAAACTTGTCTTTGCACATAAGACTTTCATTATTAGTACAGTGAAAGCTATTTTGGATTTTTGACTTGATTGCAGAGAAACTGTTGCTTCAGAAGGCTAGAATTTTTTTAAAAGAAAATCTCACATGAAAAGCTGCATGAACTTCAACTAATTTAAAAAAAATGTACATAGAACCTTGTGTAATAAAATATTTGAAGCCTAGGCAAAGCAGCCTGGGTAGGAACTATTTGAATGCATTGATTACTTTTTTTCTGAATCAGATCCATCTGTCAATTACCCTGGAAGAAGTGGGGAGAAAAAAAAAAGCTTTTATTTCAGTATAAATATGTAATGCAGTGCATGGGAAAAGCAAATTCCCTGTATTCAAACCATATGCATAGTCTGAACACGGGCACTGTCTACTCTGTTATTAATGAATATTGTTAAGTCTGAAATCACTTTGGAGTCGCCTCTGACTGTGGTATCTGGTGGCCAGAAGGGTTGTCGCAGGCAGCAGGTGGTTTTTTGGTTGTTTTTTTTTTTTTTAACATAAATGGCTTTTCATAATCACTGTTTCTCATGTGTTACATTTTAAAAAAATATATAGTCAAAGGAGAGATGAATTTGCATGGGATTTTGTGATTTACTGAGACTTTGTGCAATTATAGCACTTGATTTTTCTTTTCTGAGTAGTTAATGACAGCAACAGGGGTATAACAGGCTGGTGGGAAACTATTTTGTCTTCCTAATGAGAAGATGACAGAGAAGAAATCAATGAACCAGAGCCCAGAAGTTTCTTGATGCTCCTGTCCTGCTTTTTCTCCTCCACGCACCAGGGTCCCTGTGTTTTTCTCAGTGGGGGTTTGGTTTACAGCAGCGTACGATTTGCATCTTTGCTGCACGTGGCTGTACGAGGTCTGTACCCTGCAAACGTTGTTGTGTTCGGTGGAAGAACCGGGGTCTTGGCTGCGGGGGCTCGGTCCCGCTGAGGCTCGCGGGAGGTTTGCTCGCTCGGCTCCGCAGTGTGAGATGTGCTGAGCCCGGTCTCTGGGGCGCCTGCCCTGCCACGGAGCACGGAGCCGGTGCTGGGCTGGCTCCAAGGAGCGTTGAAGATGCTGCGTGCTCTGATGCGTGGCGCGTCGGTGGGGCAGCTTCAGGCTCCTGACTACGAGAAGGTACTTGAACATAAGTGACAATCTGCAGGTGACCATCTAAAGGACCTTTTCCGGGTTTTTGGTCTGTTATTCTTATACCTTCCCCAAAAAATCCAACCAGCACTGAAATGGAGCAATGACCCTCAAATCTAAATTTCTCCTGATCCATCTGTTCCAGTCAGTGTGTATCAATACATACCAATACAAGCCTTTGTACTTTAGAGCCACCTATTCTAGGAGATCTCAGTCAGTGTAATTCTGCTGTTAATAATTTAAATGATGAAGTAGACTCGGTGAGAACAATAACCGTGAAACAGACGGAACTGTGTGCAGTGTAGGGCATAAATCCGTGAAAACTCGAGGCTCTGCTGTTGAGCATCCGAGTGGATTAGCAGCTACCGGCGAGAGCCTGCCCTGGGTGGAGGCACGTGCCGCCACCAGGCAGGCGGAGGAGCTCCACAGATTGAAAACTTTGATCTCTCCTCTTCATTCTGGGGAAAAACCAATGACAAAACCAGGAACAAAGTAAACTCAGTAATACTAGAAATGAAGCTGTGTGTTTTTCTTCTGTTCCTCGTTCGTTCAGTTCTGTTTTGAATCTGCTATTTTGAGAAAATTCTCCCTTAAAGATGCTTTTTGCGTTCACGCGTAGGTGTCTTTCCGTTCAGTTTTGCATTCCGTGGAGCACAGGGGTGGGGGGTGTCCTTCAGCTCACGCAAACCGACACGCTCAAGTCAAGTTGGTACGATCTCCAGTGTCTGAATTAGAAAAGTTTGACTGAAGCCTGGCCAGAGCCAGGAACTCCTGAACTCAGTTCTACAACTCTGTGTATTTCCCTGTGTAACTCCTATAAAACATGCTTAATCTTTCCGTGTGCCTCAGCTGGCCTCTCCTAATAACACTGACCTGCTTCATGTATGTTTGATGAAGGGGCAAAATAGATTGCTAGTTATTTAGCACAACAGGAGGATGTTGGGGCCAGAATTAAGAGGCACCAGGCAGTAAGAGAAAAAAAAAGGGATCCTTTAATTGCCTCCGTATGAGTGTTGAGAGATGAATAACAGACCCGGAGAGCTGTGAATTCTCATTAATGGGCATAACTGGTACCTGGGTGGTGTGATGGAATGGGAACGGACTGCTACTCCGTGGGGCAGGACCAAGTGGACAAGGAGACTCGGTCAGAGCTGATGGTATGGAAGTGCGATCCCAAGGGCTGGAAATGGGCGCTGCTGTTGCAGGTGTCGTGGCTTTGGCGACAAGGTGATGCGAGGGAGTGGGACGCAAACCCTGCCGTGCGCGTGGCCCGGAGCAGCCCCATCTCTGCAGAGCTGGGTGGGTGTAACGCCCCCCGCGGCGGCTGCTGTCCCGCCCCGCGCCACGCTGCCCGGCCGGGGTCACCCACCCCATCCCGGCGGGCCTGCGCGCCGCCTCCGCAGCACCGTGCTCCCCGGTGGGGAGGCCTGTGTCCGTCAGAACCCTTTAGCACCTAAGTCAGCCGATGGGTTGTAGTAATAATAAAAAACCTATTTAAAGAGTGTATTGTCACTGAAATAAGCAGCGACGTCTTGTATGTTTTCCAAAGATTATTTTTATACTCAGTGCTCTTATTTCCATTCACCTTTTAAAGACAGATGCACAGCAGTTTCTTTAGGTGTCCTCTATATTTGGTATTAAAAGATGATGAATAGGAGCTCTTGATTTCCCTGCCCACCCCTGCCCTGCTTTTTGTGTCCAGGCATGTACTTGTAGTCTTTAAAAGCCTACTTACATCAGTTTTCTTTACTCATTTTTGTGCACTTTTATTCCTTTTCTGTAGATTCTTCCTGCAAAATCCTTTTCCACAGAGTAGCCAAAACTGAGGCAATTATTTACCAAAAAAAGCGCCTGTTAAGGTGGTTTCTAGAAGGATATTCCCAACACATTTTGTAACAGCCTTGGTAGAATCCACTGTTTTGTTGCCGTTTTCAGCAGGACTGTGCGCTGAGCGGGTGTTTCTCGTTGATGGTGCTGTCTCGCTCGGGATTCCTTAGCTCGTCTCCCAAACAGAAGTGCCGCAGCTTGCCAGGCCTAAGCTGATAGAAACCGCCTCTTCCCGCGCACGCCATGTCCTGCCAAACCTCACGTTCTCCCCTGTTTTGCTGCCCTGTGGCTGGGCTCTCCTGCCTGGTGTCGGGTCATGTCTCCCACCATCTCGCTGTCTCCCTCGGGTGGGTTTTGAAGCCTGGCAGAGCCTCCGCAGCCTCCACCTTTGCAGGGCTGGCCGTGGCTGAGCACGGCTGTCCCGTAATCGCCCTGGAGCGGCCGGAGCAGCGGTTCACCTGGGCATCAGCACGGGGAGCGCGGACACTTCCCTGAGCTGCTCTTGTTCCCGGCTCTGACACCAAATCAGTGTGCGGGAGAAGGGAAGAAAACCAGTATTTAAATGGACGGGGGGAGGCAGGAGTGGAGATGGACAGCAAGAGTAGAGGATCTGGCAAGGGCTGAGGAGGCAGTGCTGGAGCCAGAGGGTGCGAAGGTCAGGAGGGCGCTGGGGGGAGGAAATACACAAGTGAGGGATGAGAAATGGTGGGGGGGAAGAGGCAGATGTGGGTGCTGTTCTGGCTTTGGAGAAGAATGCTCATCACAAAGCAAACCAGCACCCCATGGAAGGCAACAGATTTCACACGCAGGAAAACGTCGCCCGGCTGCGGTGTGCAGAGCTGTGAGGCTGGCGCCCTGCTCTCCTCCCTGGGGGGCGGGAGCCCTCCGCGTGCCTGCCGCGCTGCTGCTGCGGCTCAGACACCTTCTGTACAATGTGCGACCAGGAGATGTTTGGGCTGATGCACGCTGCCGTGTCTGTGGGAGCACCATGGCTCGCTCATCCACAGAACAATAAACGTTAGCTAAAAAAATACCCTTTTCCAATGTAATTTCTCTACTATTGTGTTTCCCGGCTCCCAAAGTAGGTGCTGAATCATTCCTTTGGCTTTACCGGGTGTCAAGGGCTCTCCCTCATCAGAGAGGTATTTGCTTTTTCAGATTAAATTAGCTCACATCAGGCTTGCAAACCCCTCTTCCTTAGCTTCTCCTGTCTCTCGTACAAAGAGCGGCGGGCAGCAAACCTGCAGGACGTTGCTTCGGTGCAAAGGTAGCCAGTGCTGCTCCTAGCGCTTGGCTTTCTGACGGGGATTTGCGGGGGCTGTGCTTGGTTTGCAGCTGAAGCACAAGCAGAACTTCAGAAAACAAAAATTTAGGAAGTCTGGGTTTTGGTCCCTGGTGTGACCTTTGGCCGCCGGTGTCACACCTTCCTCACGTTTAGTTCCCCTGACGTTAGCATCGCAGGAGGACCAGAAATGGTCTTAGGCTGCTACTTGCCCTCCTCTCCTGTAAGTCCAGGCTCTTACCTAGGCATGCTGCCACTGTCTCTCTCGTGCGTGGTGCTTCTCAGGGGACTCGTATGTGGTCATGACTTGGCCAACAGACTCAACACCAAGTTAATCTCCTTTAGGGTAGCACTGCACTTCTTAAATCAGGGTTATAACAAATACTTTGTATTAAATACAAATGTGCTGCGCACTGCGTTATTAAATGTTGAGACTCTTATTGCAGATTTTCTTGGCGTATTACAGTTGTGCTGTCTTTTAGGTCCCTTAAATGGGAAGGGACAGGGTCTGTCTTTCTGTCTGGCCCTTCTGTTGTGCTGCCGTGGCTTGTACGCGGCTCGGTCTCTGCTGTGCCCCCTCCTGTGATTCTACAGGGTGTCTTTAAAACAACAACAACAAAAAGAACACCCAAAACGTCATCATTTCAAAGGGAGGATTAAAACAAATATCTCAAACTTCAGAAACTAGGGAGCAAATAGAGAACCCTAAAGTGGGTGTTTTGGGGGGAATATCATGCTTTCTGAGCACCCAAGTCATGGATTTGCATGCCTAGAACTGGATCTCTGTGCCTGGCAATTCCTGGGAGTGGGTGCTGTCATTAGCTGCCACAGATGAGGTTGTCAAGTCTGGTTTAAATTAAGCTGGGGCAGATGGAGAGTTGAGCTGAATTCCTCTGTGCGGCTCCGTGCTCCCCTATTCCTGCATCGCAGCAGCCTCGTGTAACACCGACTCTACAGAAACACGCTTTATTAATAATGAGATCATGATTATTACAGAATGAGAGGTGAGGTGGGATTTGCAAATTGCTTAAAATTATTGCACTTAATTATAGCTAGACCTGTTAAGCAGCTAAGAAAGGCTCCCTTCCCGTGCCCTGCTGATGTTGTTAGCTGGCTTTGTCGGGGTCCCTGTTGCTCTGTCCCACCCACCACCGTCAGCGGAGCCCCCCAGCAGCACTGCCCGCCGGAGCGAAGTTTTGTGGGACTCTGCGGACGCGTCCCAGAGACGGCGCTGCCCCGGCGTCCTTGCGGAGCGATGGGATCTGGCCGTGACATTTCATTATGCTGATTTTAACTGGCGTGAGTAAAACTTGTGGACAGGCTCTGGTCTTGTGAGGGGGAGGAAAGAGTTGAAAAAGCAAACCATAAATTAAAATAATAACAGTATGGGCCAACAAACAGCACACACATGTACAACAAAGAGTCACCCTAATAAATACATTCACTTTGATTTACAGTGTTGTGATAATCTATACCGTCATCCTCTCAGTAGTTGGGAGGTTTTTTGTGTGGTGATGAAGGACAAAATCAATGTTGGGTCTTTTCATTCTTTTAATAAGAAGAAAATAATTCCCCCTCTGTGTTCTGCCAGTCTTGGGACTTGGCTTCAAAACCCATATAAATCTGTAAAAATGTAATACTGCCTTAGGATCTTCTTCCTCCTGGAGGAGTGTTTGTGTCTGAGCTTTGGCTCATAAACCTGGCTGCTCCAGCCCACCTTCCCCTTCCCTTTTGCTAATTCGGGCAGCAATTGCCCCTGGTGCTGCCCTCGCCCGCGCTGGGAAGGCGGTGAGCGGGTGCTGGGGAGGGGGTGGCCCTGCGAAAAAGGCAGGGCGACCTCTTCGATAAATAGCCGATGGAGGGTGAGAAGCACAAATGTTTGTATCTCTCTGGTGTAATAGTAACGGTACTGACACACACAAAATGCCGAGGGACTGTCGTTTGTCGGGGTCTGGCGGCGCTCCGCGAGCAAAGCGGCAGTGGGATGCGCCCACCTCCGCGGCGAGGGGCCGCGGCTGACCCTAGGGGAAAGACTTGGAGCGAAACGTGGGCATGGCTGGCAGAGATGCTACCGTGTCCCTCGTCCCTCTCCTGCCACAACAGCGGCTTTCCTCCTTGGGTTATGCCTTGCCTCCCCGAAGGAGCCCGTGCGGGCTGGGGAAGCCCGGTGAGGGACCTCGTGGCTTGGAGGGCAATTCCAGCTGAAACTTCCCAACCTGCAGCAGCACCTGGCGCCAGCCCGACGCAGGCAGGGGAAGGGCTCGGCTCCCGTGGTCTCCTCGGGAGAGACAACCCGGGTGGAAATGAGGCAGGGCTGGCAGATCGGGGGTTTTATTTAATTCTGTGCTTTTGTATTAAACAGCAGGGAATATAAAAATGCTTTTATAGATTTGATTCTCTGGGTGAAGTTGTAAATATCCCACCTAAAATTCTGCTGAAGAATAGAATAAGCTTCCTTTGGAGCCATAAGAGAAAGTTACTCATTCCTAATACGTTGGGTTTTGTTTCCGTCCTATTACATGTACTCTTGGCAATATATTTAGAAAACACGGTGTTTCAACTGATAAAAATGTAGATAAAATTAGTCCATTTTATTTACTTGTAATGTTGTTTTAGTATCAACATCACGTGATATTTCTGTAAAGAAATTGTAGCAATCTTAGAAATGCTTTCCCAGATATAAATCAACCACCTTAAAATTCCTCTTTCGCCTGCCCTCAACCAAGGATATGTAGAAAAGTTAAACATATAAACTATTTTCTTCTCTCTGTGGAATTAGCTGATGAGTAATTTAATAGATATTGCTTTGTGGTACATTATTGTGAAATATATTTCATTATCTTTAAGTGCATTAGCTGATATTTTAGATTCTCTGAAAATGAGAGCGTGTGGCTCCATGAACCGGCTTGCTGCATAGTGTGGGCATGTAGTTACTGAGCTGATGCACTTGCTGCTGCTGGGGCTGGGTGAGCAAACGACGTACCTGGTGTGCATATAGCACAGCCCTGAAATAGCGTTTTCTATGCACAAACTTAAAAGCTTCTATTATTTCCAGACAGAATTATCGGTGTAAACCTAATAAATAATTTCTTTGTAGTATATCTTTTTACGTGGGGGGGGGAAAAGGAATTTTTTTGTGCCAAACATGGGTGTGTGCACTGTGTTACTGTGCAGCAAAGGCTCAGAAATGCTTTTGTTTCTGAGGGAGCTGCATGCATTGCATGGGTACATGCTGGGGGGGGAATATTTCACATCCGAACTTCCAGAAGCAGGAGGGCAGAGTGGGGAAGGGTGGGCTCCATCCCCGCAGCCTCTGCCTGACGCAGCCCGGGAAACCCGGGTGGGCTGGGGAGATGCTGGACCACCTGGGGGCTGGGGCCGGGCAGCGGGCACCCCCAGGCACCCCCAGGCACCCACACCGCGTGGGGCCGGGCAGAGGGATTCCCCTCACGGGGAGTACAACTGTGCTTTTGCACTTAAAAGAGCCTTTCTGTCCAGCCCTGAAGCATCCCTGCCCTCGCTGAGCGCACACTCCTGGTCCAGGACCCATTTTTCCATGTTTGGTGAAAGCTCTGTGCTTTTTAAATCGCTTTCCTGCGGCCTTTAACCTGAAAAGATTACATTTTGGAGAACTACAGAGGACAAGCCCGCTGTCAGAGCAGAAAATCAAATTTTTTGATGTGATGTTGTTGCATTAAAAGGGCCAATCTTGTGTCATGTAACACGTGAATAATGGGACTAGCATGTGATGTCAAAAATTTCCAACTGCCTCATAAATAAATGCAGTCCCACCCCTCCCCCCGAAAGGTCACCCCGCTTGAACCCGGGCTCGCATCCCAAATTACCAGTGTGCTCAGAGTCAAGGTTAAAGGTACAGTATCCCCTTTCAAAAGGCACATGTCAGTGTCTGTGCTGGGAATGATAAATAACGCTTGAAACAGGCTATCAATTTCCAAGGGCCCTGCCCCCCTTTTCTGCTGCGCCGAACTTTGCCGACGGTCTGGTCCCGGGGAGGGGAGCGACGCTGCGCTGTGGCTCTGCGGCGGGCGAGGGCTGGCCGCGGTTCCGGCGCTGCCGGCTCTTGCTCCGGCCGCAGGCAGCCCGGCCCCGCGGACCCCAGCGGGGGCTCTCGCAGCATCCGCTGGGTCGCGGGCTAGGGAAGGCTGCAAATGTCACTGCCCTTAACGCAGCGAAGCCATTTAGCGAGCTAATTTCACCCGTTTAAGTGCGCAAAGCTTTATGCGCACACAGGTCGTTAAGGTTGCAAAATCAAGCAACAAACCAAAAAATTTTGGAAGCGCCGGTGTTTGCGTGACCGACCCCACCTCGCCCCCCCCCGGGTAAATGTGCCTGACCTGGCCTTAAATCGCATCGGGCTCATTTTAGAGGGCTCGTGGCTGATTTGGGCACGGGGGACAGAGCGTGCAGGTGACATCCCTTGTCCCCTCTTACCTCCCCTGCTCCTAGCACCGGTACTGACCGCGCGGCAGCCGAGCAGCGCGCTGCCTGCGCGCTTCGTCCTTTCTTCCTCAATTCACTGCGCGTCTGTGGAGGTGCACCGGCACCGAGTAAGCGCTTGGGAAAACACCCTCAAAATTTCCTTGTGAAATACTGTGGTGCTCGTATGGCTTAAAGCCAAAATAAATCACTGTTAACCCCTTTTTACACGCAGGCAACAAAGTCGCTGTGGTTAAGGTCACGTATATTAAGTAACGTATCCGAATTTGGTTTAAATGAGGCTGTGTCTATAACCAACAGATAATTTCATTATTCAGCACCAACCCATAGTGTGCTCTGCTGTGCTCGCTAAATGAGGTCAGGCTCCTGTAGAATGATAGCAAATTAGCATATAATTCAAGCATATGTAACAATGCATATGCAACAGGGGGACAAATTAAGGTTGAATAGGTAAATTTAATGATAGTATTTTCTAGCTTTTTTGCAACTTAACATTTTATACATAGCTTTTTTTTTTATAAAAGAGCCACACGTGGTCCTCGGAAGGCAGCCACCAAAGGCAGCGGTTTCTGTGGAGCACATGTGGACCCCAGGTAGCCTGAGAGAGTCGTTCACTCAACCGGCTTGGCCGAACGGCTTCCAGCAGCTGGGAGGCCGGAGGAGGCTCTACGCTTGTTTGCTGCACCCACAGCTTAAACAATTGCCAGATACCTCCTTTGTTTTCCAGGTTTACTCCAAATTTTGAGTTTTATTATTTCAATCTTTGGTGATCTGAGTGACTGGGGGGGTCCGTGGTCCTTCCTGCGAAGGAGGGCGGCGGCAGGAGGCAGGCATCGCCCGGCATGGCATCCCTGTGCCCTTGGAGGCAGGTGCTTGAGCGAGCCATCACGGCTCCCTGTAGAGCTGGTGGAGAACGATAAACCCTTTCAGAGACCAGCGAGGACAGGTCGGGGAGCTGCCTGCTCCTCTCCGGAGAGCCGTTTGTCTGGCCTTGGCTGCCCTCTGCCATGTCGCTCTCGCCTCAGCGACGGCGAAGGGAGCACGTGCTGATTAGGTCAGACTTACCGACGAGTTAGACGTCCCAGCGGGGGAAACGAATCCCGCCCTAGAGCTCCCCTAAGGCCTGCGACTGCCTGCACCCCTCTGTCCCCACAAACTGACCAGGTCTTTGGGGGAGATGGGTGGGTGACCTCTACCCTGAGAAACGAGACCTCTCCTGATGCTGCTAGTGCTTAACCAAGGGAGGGATGGAGCTGGTGCCGCTGGACTGACAGGGGTCATCGTCCATTATTCAATATTAACCTGCAGCTGTGATGGAGCTTTCCTGTGTTTAGATGATGAGTCAATGATTATAGAGTGTCTGCATGGTATCTCTTGGCACGTATTTTCATGTGTACGTACTCGAGGTTATCAGCCTGGCAGCCGCATCAGACCAGAACGCCCCAAAGTCAAGAACGTTGCCCTGATGGCAAGGGATGTATGAGGACCTTTCGAAAGAACCTTAAAAGGTTAATACATTCTATAGTATTTTGTGACTTTGAAAGCTTTCTGGTTTTTTAGAAACGTTTATTTTAAGAAGGTTTTTTCCATCTCTGGCTCTCTGCTAATGAAATGCTGACTGCTGTGTTTGCGGTGGGTTGCTTTCATGAGCTGTAAGGGCAATAATTCTCAAAACGTGAACCCTTTCCCCTGCCCAAGCAATGTCTTGTCCTCTCTTTTTTTTTTGAGAGCTGTTTTAATTATATTTAGGCTAATAGTAGATAAACTAGATGGACACATAAACCCTGGACTGGGTTTTTATGGAATTAGGTCTGTAAAAGAGGCTGGAAATCGTCGTAGCTCTCGGTGCCGCTGATGGGGAGGGTGGCGTTGGCTCCGTCTGCGTATGCGCTGGCTTGTCCACTCCCATCTCCTCCGGAGAGGGGCCGACGGCGCTGCGGTGTGCCAGAAGCCCGTGCCCTGGGAACGCGCCCGCTGACCTGCTCTGTGTAACAGCCGTCAACCCCAAACCCTACCGAAGCAGCTACATCTGTTTTGGCTTTGTTCGCAAGGCAGAGGGGAGGGAGGTGCACTCTGTGGTCAAGGGCCAAACTACATGTCATATTTCATTACCTTCATTAGCTACTACAGAAGGCTGTGTTAAAAGGAAGAAGGTTGTGGTTAACTCTTCAGCTGCCAGCTTTTTTTAAAAATTCAGTTTTAGTTCCACTTTCTGCTCTTCTCAGCGTGTCTTTACCTTGGTTTTTAGCTTATCACAGCCATAAGTCACGTTTGTGCCCAGGGTTTTGCCCCCTTAGTGTAAAAGAGGCAGCAAGCTGCGCTTCATTCCCAGCGAGCTGCTCGGGCGATGGCTGAACCATCTGGAAGCAGTTATGGGAGCAGTAGTGTAAACCCAAAAGGGAAAGTGTATTTAGCATTAATAAAACTCTCCTTTTTATTTTGTCCACGGTTGTCTCTTCCTTTTCCACCTCACATTATTCTGTTGATTTAATATTGCTGATTTCTTTTGGGGGAGGTAAGGGTGAAAGGGCGATTTGTGATCGTGGTAAGGTTGGTGCGAATTTGGCTCCTGGTTAAAGATGCAGTTTCTTATATGAGCGGGTATCGTGGAAAAGAACAAAAAACTCCCTATGCATCAATTACACAAAATACAGTATAGAGATGTTTTATAAGATATTACTTAATGCATCTGATATCGTCATCAGTCAGTTGGCTTCAAAGAGTGTTTAAATACATTAGTCCAGGCAGACCTGTGATGACGAGTGTGTCTTATTGCACCATACTATGCATTTTGCTAACAAGAATGCCCTCTGATTTAGTCAGGTTTTAAACACGGCGCTACCAGCGTCGCTCACGGGTGCTGCCGGAACGTGTGACCGCTTCCAGAAGGAAGCAGGACGTGCCACAGAGAGCCAGTTTCACTGGGAGCCACGTGGCGGGTTGGGATGGGCGGGAAAATCGGGTCCTCTCATCTCCCAGACTGCTGGAGGTTGGAGATGCCCTTGGCCGCGGCCGGTGCTGCTTTGCTCCTGCCTTCGGCGTTGGTGTGTCAGCCTTGCCTTAAGAGGCAGGAACTGGAACAGAGGTGCCGCCTGGCCGCATTTAGCGTCCCAGCTGACAGATTCACTGTAGGCTTTCATAGCACAGGCCTTTTGGAGGTGAGGAAATAGGATTTTTGGCCTTTTTAAATGTCTTCTCTAAGCATGTAGCAACTCTGCAAGTAAGTCCGATGGTTTCAGAGCCCAGGAATCAGGCGCTACGTGTATTATCTGTTCCACATCCGAAAACACGTTTAGGAGGCAAACCGAGAAACCTTAAACTGAAAATTATGTCCATTTAGAAAAAGTTAAGAATGGATTAACAGCTGCAGATGTTTCTTCATTGATATTTCTGTGTTACAGATTTGACAGTAGGAACAAAACCAAATTGCATATTAATAAAAAGTATTGAGCAAGACACTGTAAAACTGATACCATTTCCCTTCAGCCTGTAAATCTCCTTTTCACAGGCAAGTATCTATTTATTATTTGTTCTAGCATTTTAACACAGATATGTTGAGACGTAATCTGTGCTGAGGCAAGATAGCGTAGCAGGATTAAGATTTAGCTCTTTATCTGACGGCAACAACAGCACATACAGTATTTTCACTCTTATTCTTAAAATCCCAAAAGACTACGCTCTGAAATTACTCAATTTTTTTAAAGAGCATGTGTGAGGGGCATATTTCTTAGCAGCTCTGCCTGTTATGTCAAGCAGGCAGTGCTTTTTCTCAAAATTTAATGAAAATTTTGATTTGGAATGAGATTTGTACCTGGCTATGTTTTGGCTGGCACAGATGGCTGCTACTTCAAAATTGTAAACCTTCAGTAATAGGTGCTTTTTAATGGGAATACCTACACAGCCGTAGCTGTAGTAGTGTGAATGCAGTGTGATTAAAAAATGAGGCAGAACGGCAAAATACTGCTTTTAATTTATCATTTAGTGGTAGAAAAAGGCTTGTTTACTTCTTCTTTTTCATCTTCTGCGCTCTAAGACTTTCAGCCATTATTTTGAAATGTATTTTATAATAAAACCTCAGTGGTTATGTTGCCTAGGGCTTTAGTGTCCATTTTCAAGAAAGGAAGTATTTTTAAGCTTAAAAAAATATTCTGTTGACTGATTACATTTCAGCATTTTAGTTGGGTGCTGCTCCCTTGAAATATACTTACAGCAGAGGTTTAAAAATAATTCTTTGTGATCGTATGAATCAGATGTCAGTAACTGCTGTATGTTATATGTGCAATATAATTTTTATTCTATTTCAAGCAATTAGTTTAATTTTACAAGCTCGGTGTGTGTTATCTACGCTTATTTTTAAAGATGAATCTGTTCATTCCCATAAATTCAGTTGCAAGCATGTGTATGATGTACGTGTCCAGCTAACACGTCTTATCAGAGCTGCCCTTTGGTCACTGGCAACTGACGTGAGGTGACAGGCGATGTCTCCCCAGCTCCTGGTGCTCCCCGAGGCTGTCCCCTGCAGACCCCCTGGGCAGGAGCATCTGCCCTGCTCCTGCCTGGAGAGCATCCTCTGGGGCTGCCCGATGCGTAGAGCCGATGGCCCCTTCTCCCCAGCAAGGCTTTTTTAGCAGTAGGAGTTGCAGCTCGTTTGTTGGCACCGTGGGAAGCGCAGAGCCGGGTGTGCTGGGCCTTCTCCTGCCTCTGTGGTCCTCGCCCTGGCAAGGCCCTCCTAAAGAGGGGGAGGGAGATGGGCCTGGCAGGCAGGAGTTGCTGGAGTCAAACCCAATCTTGTCACGTGCAATAATTTTCCTTTGACATGTGTGCTGCAACCTCTGATGCAGCCCGGGATAAAGCGTTGTCCTTCTTAAGAGACTCCTGGATGACACTTACCCAACTACATTATGCCCAGACTCTGCGCTGTGTGGTGGTCATGAAACCACGCTAGCCCCTCGCCGAGAAGGCTTTGTTCTTGGTCCTGCAGCTAATGTGTTAACTGGGGGCCGTGTTAATCCCGAGATGAACACTTGCAGAAAGGCAGGGATTGCCAGGAGAAGCCTCTCAGGCTCTGGCTCTTGCAGTTAGACCTCAAATTAATTCTCCATGTCAAGAGCATTTGGCCTTAGACGCAATAGAGACAGTCACATTTCATTGCAAAGTCAGCTTTCAAAGCCTGTTTGCCCAGGTGCTCATTCAGTTGTCCTTGGTAGAACCACCTTGGGCAACCCTGTACAGTGCAACACAGAAATACTCTTGCACGCTTGCGCGGCGGGTTCCTCCGAGCCTGGAGGCCTGATCTCTGCCACTGCTGCCTGACCCTCTGCCCGCGGGTGCTTCCAGTAGGCAACCCTTGGCAGGGAGCGCGTGCCGTGTTGAGGCGAAAAAGGAAACAGGAGTACGCGGAAGGGTCAATGGGCACGTGCAAGGATGCGTCCAGAAGACGAGCGAGGAGTAGATCCCTCCTCTGTCAGTCCAGTTCCCCCTAAAAACTCCGTTAAACTACAACCCCTCATACATATCAATGTGGAAATACCTAAAACGTATTCCTCTCAATCCCCGGGGATGAACAAATACCTGCACAAGTGCTAAATGAGATCTACTGCAAACAGACACAGTGATACAGACACGTTACAGAAAGAAAAGCTAATGAACGCATTTCATAAGCACAGATTACTTTTTCAAGGTTACATCTGGTGAGCACGCCCAAAGTGGGGATGTTCTGACGTGAGGAAGGCTGTTAATTATCATGTGCTACAGGCAGTTAATGCCTGGAATTATTTTCACAAGGTTTGCTTGATTTTTCTGGGCATCTAAACAGAAGATTGAGGGGGAAGTGAGGAACGAGATGTGACTTCCCAGCTGTGAGAAGGCGTAGGAGGTGGAATGTGGATGAATGGACTTTGGGCCTGCAGAGGTAAGGGGAAGGCATTTGCTTTGGTCCACCGAGGAGGTGGACCGCGACCACCGGGCAGGCACGGTGCTGCAGCCAGGCCGTGGTTGTGTGTTGGGTGAGTTGCTTGGTGACCTCGGCAAGACCTTGGCCCCATGGGCTCAGAGGGAGCACAGGCGGGGTGAGTCCTTGAGCATGCTTCTCTCTCAACAAAGTACCTGAGAAATGCTTGACAGTCTTCAGATTTGCAGTGTCTTGGTTCTGAGTGAGATGTCTAAAATCAGTTGTTGTTTTGAAAACGGGGATTTAATTTCATCGTTGGCCAATTCATTTTTCCCATGCAGCAGAATGATGATGTTCACTGAGCTTCGTAAAACGGCTTAAAAGCCTAGATAAAGAAAGCCTGTACATGTGGAGTATTATTACTGCTGTGGCATGGTCACCTCATTTCCACAGGTGTTCAGAGACTATTAGAAGTATCTGCTAAGTTTATGTGTAAGTGCAAGTAAAATGGCTGAGGAAACAAAGCACTTAAGACCGGTACACGCTGCAGTACCCCTCTGACCTCAAGTCTCTCTTCACAATCTTCCCAAGACTGGAGTTCAGGGACGGGGGAGATGATGAGTGTGGTACCTTGGCAGGATCACGCAGGGCTGGAGGAATGATATATCGGGGCTAATGTAATTTGTGAGCGAGGGACATTGTTCAAGTGCTGTATGAAAGTGCTTACTTCCTGCCTCTAACTAGAGCTATCAGTATATCACTTTCAAAATGAGCAGTTTAAATTAAAAGCTAAACTAAAAGAACCCTGGCTGCATCTGGGACTTGTCAGAAGCCTCATTCAGATATGCCGTTGTCACATTTTCCAAGAGCCTGAAGATGCAGAAGATAATTATCCCATCCCATAGACAAGTCTATTTGTTCCTTACACCAGTTGCTTCTATGGCTGTGCAATTTGAGTCTATCTCTCTTTTTTCCCTCCTCATTTGAAGGGTAAAACAGACTCATCAGGCTGCTGCTCTCCTTAAATTTCCTGTTTGATATGCTGCAAACGTAAACGCTTTGTAAAGTTAAGTTTGTCCGGATTCCCCTAGTCCCAGATCACCTTAGAAATCGGCAGGCTACGTGTTTCCTTATGCCTCTTCAACAAGCCTGTGATGGCCTTTAAGGAGAATTCACCCCATCCGGTGAGGACGAATCGAATCGGCAGCCAGCCCGAGTGCTGGCGACCGGTGTGCGTGTAGAAGTCCCTTGGCCCCGCACCAGAGGCGAGCGCAGTTCAGGGGCATCCCATGTCCCAGCCAGCTGGTGGGTCGCCAATAAACCTCGATGCTGGGCTGTGGCCCTGGCCGCCTCCCTGCTCCCATCTCACTTGACAGACGTGGCAAATGTCAAGTTTGGTCCCACCATAGACAGTCCATGGGACAGATGCCGTTCAGTTTTGGTTCTGTTCTAGCTTGTGCTCGGGAGGACGGGCTACGTTATGTCTCTTGGGGACCACTGGGCTGTCCACATGTGCTTCGGGGGAAGCTCACCCTGTGTCACGCAGCACCACCAACAGCACCCTCACACCCAGAACGTTGGTCTGCAGGTACGAAGGTCGTGGTGTCTCGGCTGGGTCCTTAATTCTGATCATGGCATACCTCATGGCACTGTGAAAATAGATGTTCTTCCCTGTTCCACGTGCTGCCTTCCCTCTTCTCTGCCACCCCTAGTTTGGGGTTGTGTTTGGACTTGTGTCAGCACCAACCCATTGCAAAGGTCTTACTGAAGAGTAAACTGTTGTGCGGTGACCTGATGCACAGCGATAAAAATGGATTTCCCCAAAATTCGTGAATTTTTTTTTCCAATGTTCTGTTTACCTGGGTTAAAGCCTTTGTAGTGAAGAGTCTGTTTTCTCAGTGTCAGGTTAGAGAGGTGGCTTCTTTGTGTCAAAAATCTTGACACTCACAAATAAGAAATACTCTGCAGAGAAACAAAAAATCACACATAATGAGCATGTGAGCTGATGCAAATTTTTTTCTCTGATGGAGAATTTGCTTTTGGAGTAGACAGTCAGGTCCCAGCATCCCATGTCCCCCGCAGAGAGTGGTGAGATACCATTAAGAACACCTGGCTAACGTGAATTATAGCAGTTGCGATGGCTGATGCGAGGGAAGGGTGCGAGGCAGAGGGCTGACTGCCCACCCCAACACTGGCTGCTGCTCCGCCGCAAACTGGCACGTCTGACTTGCTGGGTCACCTCTGGTCTACATGAGCAGCTCTACTGGCAGCTTGTGCTGGCCTAGCGGTCTGTGCCCCGGGTGCCGAACCGGCTTTAGGAAGGCTGGGGTGGGGGGGTGGTGGGTTCAGGCTTTGCTTTCCTGCTCTGCCCCGTCCAGCTCCCAACAACTCGTTTCGTACAGAGTCCCAGGCGCTGCCTGGTGCACCCGGGCAGGACGGTCGGTAGCAGCGGTCGCTGGTATCTGGGCAAAGGCTCTGGGGGACATGTCTCCTCTGCCCACGGCCCGGGACATCAGCGTAGAGCCCGCTGTTGCACGCACTCTCACGGGGAGGCTGCGAAGGAACTGACGGGGACAGGGTGCCTGGTCGCTTACCCAGCTGCAGCCCCCGGATAGGATGACAATAATCTTTACATTTGGATAAAGGAAAATTGGAGATGCCCGTTTGTACCGGTGAAGAAGAAAATATAAATTTCAGAAGTGGTGGGAAGGAGAGGGAAGGGATTGCCTTTCTTTGCATTAATATAAGATGAAGATTAATTCTACTAGCAGGATTCTGTCGTCTTGTCAGAATTCAGTGACTTTCCATTTTGGATCAGTGCGGTGCTAGAATGTAAATCCGATCGCCTTGTGTCTTTCAAAATAAAATCAAAAAGCCTTACTGATTGCTTATATGGGCAGCTAGCACACCTTAAGAAGTAAGAAGGGTTCAGACAGGAATATAATAAGGCCCGGGAAAGTGGCAGCATGAAAGGGATGACCTTTATTTGCAATCATAGCTGAGATTTACAGTTTATTACTGATAGCTTTTATAAAGAGCCATTCAGTTCAGAGGTGAGAGGTTTGTCATCTGGAAATGCAATTAACTTTAGCCTTATCCCAATCCCCCTGGTCTTAGTGTGAGAACAGCACTTCAGCAATATCATGATTTTTTCCCTCTAATTTCTTTTTCCCTACATTTTTGTGTCTTATGTCCCTTATTCTTTGGCATAAATGCAGGTGCATGTGTTTTGCCTCTATTATTTCATTATTATTAGATGCACCTTTGAATTTTTTATTAGATCCAACTTGATTTTTGAATGAGAAGATTTCAAAGAAGAGTGACATTTAAACCTGCAAAGAACTAAGATAACTCATGGAATGAAACTGTACTATATATGTCAAATATTAATTACAGAGATGGAGAATATAAAGGGTGGGGGGGAGAAGAAACAGTTGCTTTTTAAATAGTAATGATTATTGCCTTTCCACACATAAAGCCCATATACCGACACCCATCCCTGCACGATTTAGCCTTGATGTTTGGTTATATACACTTATACATCAGCCAGATGCGGGTACGCCATACGTGCCCACATATATGCACACCGAGGAATACGGCATGGACAAATGAAAGTAGTTTTGGCATCCCTGCTGTGTGCGTACAAGAAATCCCTAAAGGTCTATTTTTGTTTCACAGGTTCGCTTTTATGGCCCTCTCCTGTCTGTTAAGTCAGGCCTGTAGGAATTTAAGAGCCAGACACAAAAGCAAGAATTTAGTGCGCTCGGCCAGTTGGTTTAGGTTATTTGACATACAGCCCAGTATATTTTCCGCAGTAGGCTCTGCCAGACAGATCAGAGGAGCGAGCACCTGAGCCGGAGGCGTTAACCTGGCGGGGTGGGGTCCCTCCCGCGGCCGGGGGCCGCTCGCCCACCGCCCCGGCCCCCCTGCACCCCGCGCTCCCGCGTCACGGGGCGCTGGCCGACGGGACTTGGGAAATTCCTGCAGGCTCTGCTTACTCCCGGGTAAACTAGAGCAGAATAATTACTGCCACCGTGGTTTTCATCCCCGTTTTATTGTGGCTATTATTTTCATCAGTGTTAGAGGTTAATATCCCTATTTTTCTCCTCTGCTGCCTGAACACAATAGGGGCTTAGCACAGAGTCAACCCAGGTAGCCGAGGCAGCGACACCATCTCCAGTGAGTCCAGATTAATGCGTCTCTAATGAGGGTCCCCAGCCTGGGGTAGGAATGGCCCTGGCTGCAGCTCGTCCCGGTGGCACGTGGAGCTGGGGCCGCTGCCCAGCACAGCTTGTTTTGTCTCGGTATTAAAGCAAAAGATTGACTATAGCGTGGAACCAGGTGGGTGCGGGGTGTGGGCGACGCCGGGCTGGGGGGGTCTTGCGCGAAAGCTATTCCTTTATACTGCATCTCGACTCATCCCATCTAGCCGGGGTGTTTGCGAGGCTCCTATCCCAGCGGTACCCAAGTGTCTAATAGAGTGGAGAAAAAGGCAGCCTGGTTTCAGTGTCCCTAAAAACACCTTTCTGTGGTGCAAACAAGTGTTAATGTGAAAGAGGAGATTGCCTCAAACAACATGCTTTCCAACTGGAAAAGTAAACACTGCCCTTTGCTGCAGAAAGCTTTTGTTCTAAGGTGCTCTTTATCTTAATGATATTCCAGTCCAAAAAGCCGCCTTCCTGGCTCTTGACAGCAATAAAGAAACCTCAGTTGTACTTACAAATTTTTATTCCCCCCCAAGATCCAGACCTGGGTAAGGGTGTCCTTGGTAGGAAAGCTTACCATTTTTATTTGCTGCCTTTGGTTCCCCCCCACCCTTTTTTGTTCTAAGCCAAGTGCTTTTACCTTAAAACTCCTGATTACACAGGAAGGGTAGTCCTGCTTGCAGTGCAATTATTTATGTTGTTTGGAGGCAGAAGATCGGATTTTCCTGACCTGAGAAAGGGAACCAGTCTGTAAATCCTGAGGTAAATCTGTCCCGCTCCCAGGGAAAGGGAGCAGCAGGAGACGCCGTACGTGCGGCAGGACAGAGCATCGGTTTGAAATAACCGCGTTGGGTGTTTCCTTGTGTAATGGAGATGGAATAAGCTAAAATGTAAATAGATGATAGACTTCTGGTTTGTTGTTAATATCCTAGACAAACTGTTCGGTCCTGATTTTTATTTGCTTTCCTGTTCTGAGTATCAGGGGTGAAAAGAAATGAGTTCACAGATCGTCAAGTAGCTGGCTCGGGGTTTGATCTATAAGGTGAAGAATGATTTCGGCAGCAGTTTGCCTTGCAGCAGCCAGGTACCTTTTAAAAAGTCCATGGGAATAAAACAAAATAAAAATAAAGGTAGGAGACGCTGAAAGGCATAGGGGAAGCTTGTGCTCTGCCTTTGGGCTTACTGGGCGTGGGCTGCTCCTGAACCCGCCGCCACAGTGGTGGGAGCCAGGTCCGGGCTCGGGGAGCTGCCGGACCCTCGGCACCGGGGGTGTGGGACAGAGGGGCCAGATCCTGGGCAATTCTGTAACCGAAAGTCCTGTTGGGTGCGGTGAGCTCTGGCTTCCGCCAGCTGCTGCGGAGGGACGGAGGTGCCGTGGGGCCGGGCTCCTGCAGCCCGTGCGTCTCGGCAGCGTCGCCGGCACCGTGATGCCCACGCTCAGCGCCGCTGCCCAGCAGCGTGGCCCTTGGGGCAACCCCCTGCGTCTTCATGCCTGCTACCGCTTGTTAACGAGGTGCCCTGCAAGGATGTCACCAAACGTTCCCTTCCCTTATTAACCCGTAGAGATACAATGGGGTGCTCTGTGCTAATATATATTTAAAATAGATATAGGTAAAAAGAAAAGAAAGACCTTAGTAACTGGTAAACATGCCATTACAATGGTGGATCCTAAATCAATGCTAATAAATAAAACAGGAAAAAATAATCTGATATGGTCTTGGTTGGTAGAGAACAGATGATTAAGGCTAGTAGGGTACCAATCTTGAGTATTGTCTATGGTTGGACTAGATGATCATTGTAGGTCCCTTCCAACTGAAGAGAAGTCAGTATGAGACCTATAATTAATGGTTTAGAATTTTCATTAAGGGCCTAGAAAAAGGTACAAAATCAAATGTGACTAATTGAAGGTAACCTCCATCAGAAGCAGCAAGTGCTGGTGGGACAGAAGCCAACTTAAGGAACCTGCAGAAATTCGAAATATGTACCCTTGGGTGTCAAAATGATATTCAGCCCAAAGGAATGCAGCCTTGCACCCAGACAGATGGAAAAGTGGCACAGATCTGAATTAGAGACTCAGTCAGGAAAAAAAAAATCTGTCGTGGAATTCAATCAAAAAGTCACATTGCAATAAAAACGTCAGTCTTTTTCATATGTGACTATGCCCTGGGATTACATTTATAGTCCGGAGGTTCAATCGTATCATCTGCTCAGCTCGTGCACCCGTGCCTAGAGCGCCGTGCTTCTGCCTGATGCGTTTTGGAGAGGATGGGGGGGATTCCCGAGTAGGAGCCGGTGTCCCCCTCCCTGCGTGAGGGCCCTGGGAAGCGCTGAGCTTTCCTTGGGGAGAGGGGAGAGGGAAGAGGGGTCCCTTCTGAGCAACCCATGAGCAACACAACCTTTCCTTCTGTTAGCAGTAATTTTATAAAACTGCCAGTGGCTTTCATGCAGTGGTAATAGCAAAACCAAACCGAAAACCTGAAAGAGTTCCTAAAACGTGGGGAGGCCGCGAGGTCGGTCACACCGCAGCCGCTCGCTTCCCTTCCCGCGGCGCTCCCGGCCCCGCGGTGTGGGGCTGCCCGCGGAGCTGCGGCGTCCGGGGCAGGGATCCCGCCTCCGGCTTCCAAAACTCCCCAAACTCTTTGGTGATGCCCCTTTTGGCTGTTTTTGTGTTGGTCTTTTTTTCTTTCTCTCCCTCTCCAGCGGCTGCAGACTGAGGGCACGTTTACTCCCGTAATAAGTTAGCAATTCTGCTTCTAGCTTTCTCCTGGCAGATCACGGGTCTGCATCCGTGTCTTCCTTAGGGGTGTGAAGGATTAACTATGCCGAGGTGTCGGGTACCTCGCCTGGTGCTACCTCCGCCGCCTGCGCAGCCCGTAGCTCGCCGTGCGCCTCCCTCTCCTCGGTGGAGAAGCCGCAAAGCTTCTGTTACTGCTTCGTGTATGTCATACCCGAGGATTCAGCAGTTTTCGTTGCTCTAAGTCTTCGAGGCGGGGATATTGATACAGCTAATTATTTTTAGATCGAAAGGCATATGGGGCAGAATGGCCAAAGGAAGCTTGCTTTGAGCTGTTAGGAAGCCTCCGAGCAAGCACTATGGGAAGGTCCGTGGCGAAGGGAGCTGCGCTGTTCTCTGTTCGGTTTTATTTTCATTTTGGCAGAGAAAGTAAATTTTGGTGCCGAACGTGGGCCCCTCTCCTCCCTCGGCGCAAATGGGAGCGGGTGGAGCTGCCGCCTGGCGAGAGGGGCTACGTTCGCTTCGAAAGGCAGCGTTCACAAGACAATAACCTTATAGAGCAGCATCTATTTTACCTTACTCATTTGCAGTGAACATAAATGGGTTCATGTGAAACATGGATAATAACCAAGATGTGGTAGGAAATTAATTAGAATTTATTTATAATTACACACCTAACTCGAACCTATTAGTTACACTATCTGTTTTTAATTGCTTTCATTTTGTGAATTTCTTCAGACTTTACAAAATGACAGCATTTAATTTAAGCATTCTGTGAAGTTTATACCTAGAAACACGTGTTAAATCCAAATGGGGTAATTTTTTTTGCAACTGGGAAATTGTTTTGAAACGTTTTGAAGAATTAAGCACTCTGTGCTTTAGCTACTTCTAGACTGAAGCCCTGGGATAGAACTTAAGGTATATGCAAAATCCTGAAAAAAAAGGAAAATATAGGCATCGCTATCTCTCTCTGCCTCTCTCCTTATTTTTTGTTTTTATTTTGTGTGTGCAAAGAGTAAGGTTTTGGATGAGGGGCTGTATAGACACAGTTTCCAAGAACTTTTATACTGCAGAAGTTTATTTTGTTCCAAATGTTAACAAAGCCGTGAAACCAGAAGAAAATGCTTTAAAAATTTTGCATTGAATTTTGTTTAGGTTTTCACTTCTTAAAATGTAATATTAAATATACGGTAGAAGCTCTAGGAAAAAAGAGACTGTAAGTATTTTGTTCCAAACCCGACCGTTAGCAGACGGGGATTATACGGCAGTTCAGCGCTGTTAAACCCATTTTTTTGCAAGCTTTGTTTTACAAATGAATCTTAGGCGAAATCTTCAAAATTTGCAAAGCGTTTGAATTTCCATCAATCCCCAGCCTTCTGTGGGAAAGTTATTTCTCTGTTTCTAGAATGTGTGTTATTTCTAACTTAGGAAACAGGCTTAAAAATGATTTGGAAGGGAGGGAAACCATTTCCAGGCGTTAGAAGTTCAACGAGGCTTCTTTGGGGGACAACCATCAGCAAGCTGCGAAGGCTGGGGCTGTGCCGCCGTGGGTTTCCTTGCAGGCTGCTTGCTGTGGGGTGGGGGATGCAGCTGAGCCCGCCGTGCTCATCCCCTGCCCCAGCCTTCTCCCGTGTCCCTGTCCACCTTTGCTAGCGTGACGCGGGCTGAGGGCGCGCCAGCTTTTCCCTTTCTGCGTGCTGTGCCGCTTCATTCAGCGAACACCGCTCCGTTTGTAAAGGCTTTCTCCACACGGACACGGAGCTCCTCGCTTTCGCACCAGCGGCTCCGCCTCGTGCTCTCGCAGTTGACGTACGACTGACTGCTTCAGGATTGCACTACCTGTATCTTTACAGGATGCGACCTGTGCCCGTGACACGGTTTGTTTTTATTTCATAAGTAAAACCTCAGTCCGGTGATTTCCTGAAATGGAAACGCTCCAGGGGCCGGCTCTGGGAGGGTGCTGCGGGGGCTCTGCGGAGCTCCGAGAGGGTGTGGGTGCCGGAGACCCGAAACCCCGGGGACTGTGCCGCCGGTGCGTACCCTGGTGCTGGCGGGTGTCGGTGGAAGCTGGTGTGCCCCGACTGATTTAATTATGCACAGAATGGGTTTAGCCTCTTAGTCGTAGTCAAGCTTGGAATAACCTTGACCGACTTGGCAGCGACGCTGGGACACCCGGGTCTGGGTTTGCAGACAAGAGAGACAGAATTACTGTTTAATCTGTTTCAGGTGTATGATTTTGATGGTGAAAGAAGCTTCTGCACTACAAAACCTGAGTGATAGAGGAATGAATCAAGGCTTGGTTTATGCTGGTTGATGGTATCTTCTGCTCTGACGTCTCTGGTTTTACACATAGCGTTTCACAAGGAACTGGTGTGTGTAAAAATGTTTGGACTTTGAGAGACGTTCAGAACTAAATGAACGATATTTCCTATCGCTTCATGGAGTATAATGGACCCGGAGGTCAACAATCGCTGCAGATCATTCTCTACTTCTATTTTGTCTCAAGAAATTCTTTTCCAGTCTCTGTGTTGGTCACATTTGTTACGTAATTGCAAGAGAAATGACTACTTCATAGATCTGCATGAAAGCAATTTCTCTGTGTCAGATAGTTTAGACTTTGAGATTATATATAGGTGCGAAGAATGATGAATAGGATGCAACAAGGTGTAAAATGGTCGATAAAGTTAGCGGAGGACTTGCTGACATCGCTGGGTTTGATTTGAATCTCTCCTCTATCCTGTTCATTTTTTTTGTTAAAAGGAAAATTTGGCTTCACAGGCATCTTTAAGAACTGGGACTACGGCCGCCTTGCTTTTTAATGTCACGTAATGTAGGCTTCCTTACTGATGTTATTGTGCAGTCGCAAACCTTGGTATCGCCCGCTACATCTTCGCCTGACGGGATCCCTCGTGTGGCAAGGCCCACTTCTGCTCTCCTGTGCGGAAAAGCCTTTCTTGCCTCTTGGATGTGCTCATTCCCCCGAGGAGCACCTTTTTCTTCCTTTACTGTCTTCGTTCTCTCTGACGGGAAATACTTTGCAATTCAGGATAAGTTTTCACTTTCAAGCAAGGAACTAAGGAGAAAAACACCTTTGGTTTTTTACTGGGCTGAGTGATTTGGTGCTGCTGTGCGGAGCAACACACGATGTTTGGCCGCTGTTCTTCTTGCTGGGGGAATAGAAACATTAGAGCTGGTTATATGATGATGCTACATTATTAAAATTTTTCCTTGTAGATCTGCTCACACTGATAATTTCTAGGTGTTCTTTAAAAGCCGAATAGAAATAGCAAAATATTACTCATACGTTAGTCTTTCCTGAAAAATAGTCTGGTCCCCTACCTGCTTATTGATATAATTAAAACAGGATTAGTTGGGTGGATTATGGTGTGTTCTGCAGTCATTAGGGACTTTTCTCTCTTGCGACCACCCCATCCCTGACTTTTACTGTATTATGAACTGGCTCATACCAGCGAGGTTTGGCTACATTTTGTTCTTAAGCCTTTTCTCCGGTTTCTGATTTGCACACGAGTGTGTGATGGTTGTTGTGTCTTATCAGACCTGAGCGTGAGTATAAATCCTTCAGATTCCCGATTCCGATAGTAATGCCAGCCCAAGGTGCAGCAGGGGACTGACCGATGACGTGTGGTTTAGGGCAGTGAAGGGGTAATACCAGCATATAGCGTCTGTGCTCTTGGGCTTTGTCTTGGCCTTCTGGGCAGACCGAAGGAGGGCCTCCATGGACCGCGGCCCTCGCTCGGGCACGCAGCAACCAACCCCCCCGGGATGTTCCCCGGTGAGATGCTGTGCAGCCATTTTCAGACCAGTGGGACCATTAGTGAAAAGTCCCGTCTGGAGGGAGAGCCTGATTTAGAGCAGGTGACCGCTCAGACCTTAGTGTCGTCCCTCAGCGGCACCTCCTACCTGCCCCAGCGGGAGCGCGCCGCACAACGCGGGGCTGTTCCCGAGGCCGCGCAGTGCCTGGGCAGGGCCGAGTGCTCCTGCATCTGTCACGTCTGCAACATCGAGGGTCCGGAGGAAACCTTCTCTCACCTGTGAAGAATAAACAACTGAATAGCTCTGTCAAATACCTGTATTCACAAGGTTAGCCAGATTTTTTTTTTGGGGGTGTGTATGCAATATTAGTTACGCAAAAATACTTTTATGTTCCAGGGCCAAAAGATTTAGAGATGATTATTTACTCGTATGGTAACGGTGCTAAAGATACTCGGCAACTACACTAAATAGGAAGATCAGTTATATCAATCACAACAATACCCACGAATATATCACGTTTGCCACCAAAGTGAATTTTATATGAACCTATCAGCAGAACCCAAACCAGCAATCTTTTAAATGTTCGGTTTAAAAAGTATGTAAAATGCAGTATATATCATGTTAGAAATGTTAAAAAAATGAAGCCTTATAGTGAGACACAGCTTCTGGCTAGGGCCTAGGACGAGTGTCCAGCACATACAATGCTCTGTTGGTTTTTAAAGGAATTTAAGCACGGGGTCTGAACGCTCCCTGGCAGAGTTAGCCTGTCGGGCGGCGACAACGTACTCGCGGCGACATCGTGTTACTCGGCTGGTTTCCTCTCAGACTTTCCTTGGACAAAACTGCACAGAAGAGTCTCTGAAAAGGGGTTCCTGTGTTCTGACACCGTAAAAATAGTTTAATATCAGCTCATCAACAGGACATTATGCTGTCTGTGTGACACAGAGCCCGACAGAATAGACAGGAATATTGCGTGCGCGGGATGGGCGACACGCTTCCCTCTCTGGTGCACGGCCATATTTAGTATGATTAAAACGAGCAGGGGGAAGAATTGTAGGTAATTCTAAGGAGCAATTTAAAAGCTGAATTCTGTTGAGCCTGCATCTTCTCCACTAGAGAAATATTTGTAGTAAAATCATAACTAGGGGGTTCCCCTCTCTTTCACTGTTAAATGAGAGAATAACTTATGAATCTGACAGTCCTACCCCTCGATAATGCTACGGCTAACATAATGTTCAGCCGAGTAACTCTACACTCCTAAAGTTTACTAGTGTGTAACAGCAGCAGCAGGGCTGGTACGACGGAATGCCACGCATAGTCCCTTTGGAGGTAGGGTGTCCTATGAGAAATCCCCAACAAGACAATGTTGGGACTCCTCGTGCAGGTGCCTCACCCCTGGAGTCCAGGGCTGCGTGCGTGGAAGACCCCTCAAACAGGGGTCAACTCCTAAATAGATGATCCTCATGGGGGAAAAAATAGTAGGTGATAACATCTTCTCATCCCGGCAAAGTTGCTGGTTTTGGCAAGCAACGTCTCCTTCCCCGCAGGAGAGGCCCTAGCGAGAGCGGGGAGCTCTGCACGCGTGGGCCGGCAGTCGGCATTGCACGGCAGCCCCCGCAGCCCCCCGTGCCGCGGAGCTGCACCCCTCGCTCCGCAGCCCCCCGCCGCTGTCCAGCAGCGAGCGGGCAGGACCCCTCTGCGCCGGTCCCCGGCCGGCGAGGGTGAAACCTGCCGAACGTCGAGGTCTCCCCAAAGCATATTTTACAGCCAGGAAGGTCCGCGATGAGCCATAATAGCCCACGCCGCTTATGGCAGTAAGAGGGGTGGTCAGTATGGCTTATTTGGACACGGAACGACTGTGCTGCTCATTTCTGAGAGGTTGTCAAGAAAAATTGAAGGCTTTAAGTGTATGACCTTTTGCAGGAATTACTTCAACAATAGCTTATTCGACTGTGTCAACTACAGTTGCAGTTATAACAATGAATTTCACTTTGAGAATGCAAATTGAGTTCCTAATTGTGAGATTTAATCCAGGGTGTGCTGGGCAGTAATCTCTTAAGAGTTTTGTTCTTGCTAAAGCTTTTTAGATTCCTGCTAGAGTCAAATATACTGTTCCAAAGTTGAAAATATTATGTACATGGGGAGGAAAAAAAAAGAAGAAAAATGGTTATGCTTAGTGAAAACAATGTTGGCATGGAAAGAAAAAGGCTCCAAGCTTTGCTAGACAGTGAAGCCTTAGCTATACAGGTCCAGATTTTCATGGGACTTTCATAAGTGCACCTAGAGAATGTACTCGCCTGCGTGCCAAAATGTTATGACTGCAGATGCAAATTAGGAAATTGCTTATGCATGTCCCTTTGATTGTAAACATAATCAGTCTGCGGGCGTGCTCACACCTGCACCTACAAAGAAGGATTTTAATAAATATTAAGATAAATTCTGGAGTGTTTTCTGCCTTTTTCATATTGGTTCTGAAAAAATACCCCTAAGCCCCAACAACTCATCTCTCTGCAAGCGCCAGAAAGTTCTACGTGTGTATCAGGACAAGAAAGTTACAAATAATGTAAGTTAGAAAGAAAAAAGCAAGCCTGAGAAAATGTGAAGGGACTCGGGAGACGTCCTGTGTGAGTGGTGAGCACCATGTCGTCTTTTAATTGCTGGAGAACTAGTTTTGGAAAAATTTCTGAACAAAGGACTAAATATATTTGGGTCCTGCAGCCGTCGTTGTGGGCTTTGCCAGATGCATTGTAACGCCTACGTCTGTTGAGCAAAAATATCTGAACCCGGTCTTAAACATCGCTTTATATGAAACTGTACAATTAAATGTGTATTACCTGTGAGGGTAAGGATTTAGTGAAATTTCTTTGCATTTTTTTTTTTTTCACAAATCCAGTATATGATTGCTTTTGACTTATCAAGAGGCTTATTTGGATAATGACTGCAAATTTGGAACTACTTTTGTACGTCAGAAGACATCACAGAATTCCAGTGCTATGCCCTTTGGGTTAACACACAACTAGAGTCTTTTACAGATTAATGAACCCTGTCTTACAAAGATTAATTTATGAAATATTTCTTGTCTGTTTATATGAAGTCACACTAGCAATGCCTGCTTCAGAAGAGTACGCATATGGGAAGCTAAATTTAAAAGTGAAACGCCAAGGAAAATTAACTTCCTGTGACACCAGGTCATAATTTCAGTAATGACAGTGCATCCTGCAGGAATGGGAAACGTTCAGACGTGCAGCATCCTCTGCTGCTGCGAGACCTTAGATAATGAGCGGGAGGGATTAAACCATTTCCACGTCTACCACATTTACTTCATGTATAGAAAACACGAAGCTGAAAGCATCTTCTGGGAAGAGCTGGAGAGCGAGTAGAATACATGGTAAATAGGATCGGGTTGAACGTACTGTTGACCTAATAAGTGTTTACTGCCACAGAGAAGGACCTTACCGCGGCCCTGGCTGCCTGGGCAAAGAGGTTGCTATCATACAAACCTGGGCAAAGGGGGCGAAAGGCAAGAGAAAAAAACCCCAAACCCCATAATTTCTTGATTTCCAAATCCGAGACCAGACCCCCAGCATGTCCTAGGCTGTTTTCGTATGGGTCCTCCAGGGTTTGCTTCCTTTCCTGGTCTGGTACGCGGTGGTGCAGCCAGGGCAGAATGGAAGAATTTGTTGTAGTTGTTAAAGCCCACAAGCCATTTAAAAGATAAATGTTTACCAAGAAAGTATCAGGAGCAAAGAACTCCCCGTTTCAGGGCAGAGTCACTCTGGCTTTGATTTCACCACAAACTGCATGCTGTAAAGCAAGAAAATGTAATTTCAATTAATATTCTAATGAAGTCCTGTTTTGGAATATTGGGACCACCGACTAAATCTGATACCGCTGGGCGGACAGCTGGGGCTTTTGACTTGAAGATGGCTTTTACGTGAACTGTGCCCCGTTTTCCAGTAAACTAGTGTTGTCACAGAAAACCCCAGTTCTTTTTTAGTGCTTGTTTCTATAAGTTCAGGGACAGTTAAAATAAGTTATTTTCATGAGAAAACAATTCTACTGTTAAATCTGGCAGCAGGTTTCATTGATGATCTTTATGCGTGACATTGATTTATCAATTTCTGCTTTTTAAGTGAGAAGTCTGGGCGCCGAGGAAGCACGGGAGGGTTTGCGTGTTCTTCGGAGAAGCTGAGAGCTGCTGTTATCTGTTTATCAGCGTTGGGTTTTTCGCAGAAGCCTGTTGCAACTCCTTTGCTGCTTCATGGTTTGGTCCCGGCAGCTGGGACGGGCGCTTCCGAGAGCCCTGCGCTGGACCATTGCCCCCCAGTTGCTGAAGCCGTGCGGGGCTGGGGCTGGGAGGCCAGCGGCGGGGACGAGCCGCTCGTCCCCAGTGCCCGCGTGGGAGCCGCCGGGCTCCTGCGGGGGTGTCTCTCGACGGCAGCCGCGGGGAGGCGAGGCGAGGGGAGCGCACTGGGTAGCGAACTGGTAAATAACGGGGCAGGCACCGAAGGAAGCGCCCTCTGAGCAGAATGGAAAAACCATCCTGAGCGCGTCCTGCCGGCCCGCGCGCCTCTGCTGGGGAGGCAAACGGAGCAGTGGTGCTCTGCTTTTCCGCTCAGCCTCTCCCGGCTCTGCGCGCAGCAGGATTCGGTTTCACTGAATAAATCTTAGGGCCGTTTCATGAAAATTAGACTGTCTGTGGGATGAAATGCAAGCATCTGGCAGATGGCTTGTAAAACAAAATCTTGGGAACCACCTGGATTTTAGGGATCTGAGTTACCTGAGCCGAGAGGAGCTTTTTTGGCACCGCTGACCTATGTGAGCTTTGCTTTGGAAACTTTGCACGAAACCAGTTTTACAGATGTTGGTGTTTCTGTGAAATACTGCGTGTTCCCCAGATGCAGGCCATAGTGACACCCCTGGTGACTGCCCCGTGAAACAGAAGGCTCACATCTAGCTTGAGGATTTATGAGGCTCTCGTAGTTGGTCCGGCTGGCTGTCCTTTCCGGGACAGCGTTGGCAGCAGGGGCTCCGAGGGAAGGCGTGGAGGGGCTGCTTCAAAGGGCAGCTGTCGGTCCTTCTGCGTCCCTGCTCCCAGGATGACCGCAAGGACAGGTGCAGTTTCTGGGTTACGAATTGGTTCACGCTGCTCTCCTGAGGAGTGGTTCCGTTCTCACCCTCCCCTTGTTCTGGAACCCTGTATGAGTTCCCGAGGTCTGTATTCCCTTCTTATTGATTGAACATTATTACATTGCGATTGTGAATTGAGGCCGCGGCGACCAAGAACAAGCTTCTAAACAGTGTTTGTCATCAACAAAGTAAAGCACAAGTAATTCCAAATAATGATCTTGGACTTTGAACGCTGGCACTGGAAGTAAATGAGGAACTCTTAAATTGTGCTGTAGAGGCATCCGCTTTGTATCTCGTCTTTCTCCGTAGAACTAGACCAGTCTTGACCAGGTAGGATGAACCCTATGTGAGTTTGCATGTGAAGGTCGTGAAGGTCTTCCTCACCAGGCTGTAAGGAAGGTCAGACTCTGCCCAGTAGATTAAGTCGACTTTTGCAAATCACTGTGGAATCTCCTGCTTTAACTTCATTTTGGTGATTGCTTTTTACCTGACAGATCCTTTCTTGCTCTTCTTCTGTGTAGCTTGTCACTTGTTATTTCAGAAACTTTACTTCAGGAATTTGGAGTGTCTTGTTATACTTTGCACATCATCGGTTTATGTGTATGAGCTGCAGTAAAGTGCAGTGATTGCTTAAAAACACTATAGTTACTTAAAAGAGATGACTTTGATTGTGTGTTTTTTGTTCCCATCGCAATAACACTTTGCAGGTGATTATTAAATTAGAGATTTTCTTTGTTTTTCTAACAAAAAAACCCAACCTTTTTCATGTCAGTGCCAATTATGAGTAGTAATTTTTCACGTTTTACAAAAGAATTTTCTGTCCTGCCTCCACGCCCCCCCAAATAAAGAAGGGCTTTGACACTCTATGACAAGGAGGTGGGGGGTAGGGTTTTTTATTATTATTTTTTGCAAACACAGTGCTTTTGACTTTTCTTTAAAAAAATCTGTTGACTCTATTGAAATGTGACAGGGCAATATTTAACCTGAATAGAGGCATGTTGACTCCTCTTATTAAAACTGACAGTTAAGGACATTTCTCTCTTTATTCCTTCTGATACACGCAGACAAGTCTTCACTGCTAACTAGTATACAAAATCAAAAACAAAAAAATACAGAGTGAGGAGATGAGTACCTTATAAACAATATATGAATGACAATTGCAAGTTTAATCTAGCAAAGAAACCTTTTTTTATCCTTTAAGAAAATTAAAGCCCTTTCAAATTAGCTTGATATATGAAGACAGCCTGACATCATTAATTTTCAAGTATTCATTCTTCTTCCCTTGCTCCCTATCGCGCACAGATGTGCGATGCTCCAGGTGCTCTGGATAGGTCCACAGCGACACCTATAGCGAGAGGTGGATTTTGCCTTGGCTGAGGTGCTGGAGGGGTAGGTTGGCTCATGGGTGCGAGACCTGCTTTTCCTCTTCCCTGGGGACTTACTTGGGGCATTTTGCTTTGGGTTTGGTTTTCTTCTCTCGTCAAGAAGAAAGACGACCTGGTGCTACTGGTGGCAAGCTGCTCCTCTCCCTTTTGAGTTGGTTCGCAGTGGGAAGTTGGACCATGGTCCCTGTGGCAGCCTGACCTGCCGCGAGGCTTTTCTGAGAACTTGATGTTCTTTCTGACTTGTCGTACCAAGGCTGAAAAGGCCAAGTTGCTCAGTTTTTTCCTGGTTACTTTCTGAAGCGATTGCGTGTAACTCTCTAACCACGGACTGGCTTCGCCTGCCCGTTGCCTGCGCTTTGCCGCTGCGGAGGTTGGTGGTTCCCGGGCAGCAGCAGCACTCGCTGCTCTCCATCCCGTGGCTGTCCCCAGCGTTTCCCATCAGAGCAGCGAAATACCTAGTGGAGGAGTCCTCTTACTCCATTGTCTTTGTGGAAGCATAAGCTGCGTATTTCCACAAGCTTTCCTGCACGATTTCCGTTGTGCAGTGGCAGAGTACGTAGAGGGGAGTCCATGTAGCACAAAAATCAGCTGTTTGTCCGTGGGTAGCGATGAGGCGGGCACTGTCATTGTCGCTGGACGAGAAGAAAAGGATTTAAATATAAATGAACAGCAACGGAAGACAGCAGGTCAGGCTTTGTATGGTTCCTTTGACTAAGATGGCCATATCACAGCAACAATAGCGGCCCTACTACTGTGGGGGCTGTGGGGCCTGGAAGCCCCTTTATTCTGGCTGACGTAGCACATTCAGGACCAAGAGAAAGAGCTGCACTGGGGGAGCTGAGAGTGGAAATCGTAAAATACCTGTGATCTTCCTGTTACATGGTGCGGCTGGTAACTCTGCCTACGTGGTCTCGCAAAATATTTGTTATTTCTGGAAAAGGAATCCGTTTCAAAGTAGCATTAAATAGAAATTTACACCCGCTGATGCCAGGGGTTTGAACATCAGACACCCAAGCAACAGGAGACAGCCTGTTCTTAACCTCATCCTGTCTGTTTGAAGAGCAGGAGTGAAACCTAGCAGGAGATGAAGCAGCAGTTATGATGGCTAGACCAACACTGTGAAGCCTTCTCTTGGCATCAGGTGGTTAATTTAAGAGGGAAAAGTCAGATGTATATTTTGGACTTGTCTCGGATGAGATTAGGAGAATCTATAATGCCCAAAGGCAGACGGTTCAGACTTCACAAGAAGCGGACTGATATACTGTGTGTCGTGTGGGTTCCATGGAGGAATTTGGGGTCTGTAAACATTTTTACATAGGTTTGAGAGAAGGATAATCCGGCTATCAGCTGTATTGTTTAGAAAATTCTGGACGGGCAGTCAGGCTGTAGCAGAAGAAAGGACTGACAGAAGAAACAGGCACCCGAAACTGTGGATTACAGAATTCATGGTGTTGAACATCCTGAAAGCCCAACTGAACTTAAGGTGCAAAATTTAACATCTTTTCTAGTGGGAGTTGCAGCTCAGAATTAAGCTGCTAGTGAAATTTTTTTGATTAATCTTGGTCCCAAAACTTGTGTGCGCATCCAAGACGCAAGATCAAAATCTATATGGAAAATATATGGTCTAATGCCTTAATGTGTGTGTGGTTAATAGCTGTGTTTCTACAGATAATTAAAGGATCAAGGACTCTGTATGGGCAGAAAATGTCTGTACGTTTAGACACAGGGACAAATGGAAACGGGCAGGTGATCAGTGCGCAAGAGATGGGGAGGCGATGTGCGTCTGATAAAGCAGAGGCAGTAATTTTATACCAAATCAAGCTTCGTGCACTGTTACTGTTGTTTTGTTGTTTCTGCTCTCAAGACACCCACAGGCTCTATTTCATAAGCCTGGCTTTAACTTTGATATGCCAGCCTCCTTTGATTTGTGTCGAGGCTGTAAACTTTGTCTCACCCAGGATCTGCTGCCTGCTCCCAGAGCCCTGGCTCCGTCTCGGCAATGATCACCCTGCCCCTGCTCCGGCAGCCTTGCTCCTCTCAGATCTGCTGCAAATACGTTCAACGAGGCTATTTCACGGCTCTGACTACGTCACAGCTCAGTTCAAGGCCCTTTGCTGGCTCCACTGCATCCAACAAAATCTGTTTTTATTTCAGTCCCCTTGGAGTTTTGCCAAAGCTTCCTTCTCCATCATGGCCTTGTTTGGACGCCTTCCCTCGTTCTCATCCTCTCCAATTACTTGCTTTTCTGATGAGTATTTTTGCGCTTTCTCCCATACTGTTGCTAAAGAGTGAGAAGAGCACTCGAAGTCCCCAAAGCCCCTCCCCTCCCTTCTTTCCCATCTCCTAAAAAGCCACCTCTGCCTACTAAAGCCTGCAGCTTGGCAATGGCAGCGCAAACGGCGAGCTGCGAGCAGCGCGGCCCGTCTGCTGGGAGTTGTTCAGGTCCAGTTACGGCCGGTCCGTGCTCTCCCCTGTCACCTGTCCAGCCCCACTCGCTAATTTTATCCACTTCTACAGCTTGACATTTAACTTGTTAGTTCTTTAAGGCAGTTGCTGTCGTTTCTTCTGTTGATACAGAACTTGAAGATGATGCCACAATATAAATACAAGATAATGATAAACACGATAAGCTTGGGTAGTAAGTGTTTGAGATGAACAGAATTCACTCTGTAGTTCTGAAAAATGCTTCTGACCTTGCCAGCAGAGGTCAACCTGTATAGATTGCGAGTTTGGGGGTTTTAAACTGTTTTTACTTGGAGTCTTTGCATAACCAGGTCTTTGGTCCTATCCATTGTTAGGCAAAGCGAATGCGTGAATCGCTATGGATTTTTTAGCCAAAAAACCATGGTGCTGAAGAGCACTTCCTTTCATTTTTAAGTGTGCTGAAGCAGTGGCTATCATGGGATCTCACATAATGGGAGCAAATGAAGCAGGGAGCCTTACCTGGTGCATGTGCTGAAGGGAAGGGCTCTCTCTGCTATAGCTGCACTAAAATAGATGTTTAAAAATATAACAAGAAAATGCAACTTAAGTACAGTAAACCAGTGTAAGCGTAGGCACGGAAAGTTAAAGGCAAGTATGGTACTGCGTTTTCTAGCCTCTGAAAAGCAGCAGCATATATACACGTGACGGTAACAGCGAAACCTACACCCCTGTATCAGGGAGAGCCCAGCCCTTTCCCAAGGGCACAACTGCAAATCAGTGGAGATGTTAGACTGGATTTCTTTTTTTTTTGGGGTGGGAATTACTACTTTACCATGTGAAGACACCGACAGCACTTGCCTCCTTGCTATTTATCTGGCTTTTTGAAAAACCAAGTTTCCAATAATGAATAGCAAAGGGAAATCGCAGAGTTAAATGGGAGTGCTGGCTGCCGTCACACAGGCTTCCTGAAGAAAGGTACTGGAAAACTCATAAAGTGTTAAACTATGCACAAAATTCACTAAACGGAGAGCGAGCCCTTGGAAAGCGAGAGCACAGAAGATGGTCGCTTCAGGAATGACAGTGTACCGCAAATGAGTGGTTCTCACTGAAATGAAAGCGTTTCATTCCAGGGTTTCAGATTCGTTGGCACTTGGAGGTGCAGCATTGATGAGTCATCATCAAGAAGACACGTGCTGTCCTTTTAGAGCAACAACCTCTTCAGTCGTGCTGCACGTGAAGGGAGAAGTGTAGAAAGTACGGTGGAATTTTCCTCTTTGCGCCCCTCAAACATGGCTGCTGTAAGTTTAGGTGCGAGGGGAGACTGGAGAAGCGCACGGAAAGAGAAATCCATCAGAGATATTAAACACCAACGTACCCCTTCTGCTCGGGGGGGCCCTGGGCAACAAGCCGTTGGGGCCTGGGAGGGTGTCTGAGGGAAGTATCGCTATACGCCTGCTCTGTTTTCACACTCCTCCCTGGGTACCTGCCTTTGACTGTTGGATACTGAACATGGGACTAAGGGGACATTTGGTTGGACCCAGCCCAGCCATTTGTATGTTCTCTTCTTATTTGCTACAGTAATTTAGAGAGAGCAGAGAAATACAGCGTCAGCAGTATTTGTCTTATGTACCGGAACGATCACAGGACAGATCTGGTCATGTTGCGAAGCTTATGCGACGATGCCTTTTCTCGTGCTCTGCCCTAAACCCCCAGGCTTTAGGGTGCCCCGTCAGAGTGAAGCTGGCAGATCAGGGTGTTCTCAGTGCAGCGCACGGATAGTCCCATGATAAGAAATCACATTGAATTCACCTATCAAAATATTCATTTTGGTCTTTTCAAGTATTATCAGAGGATCCTCGTAACGATGAGGGCAGTAGGCAGTTAAGGAGCTGATTTTCACTTGCTGCTTGTCTCCATTCAGTCTTGCAGTTGAAGTGAGGTTTAGTTTAGAACTGGACCTTAATTTAAATATTTAAAGCTGTTAAAAATACATCTTTATTCTTCAAAAGAAGTAAACTTTTATTACACTTCTATTGTTGTAAATTTGATTGGCCAGATGTGTTTTAGGCTTGCTATGTTTTCCTTCAAAAATTCTGTTTGTAGATTTTGACTGGGGTCTGTTTTGGTGAACGAGGAAGCTGTCAAAGGGGGAAAAAAATTTTTTTTTTTTACACCTTAACTTTTGCAGATGTTGTAAGCTCTACGATTTCCAAATTTTTTGGCATATCTTCATTTTGGTGAAATAAGATTTCCTGAGGCATGACAAACTCCATCCTGGAGATATTTAAATACGGGATATAGAAAGTAGCGCCAAGGATGAGGGGACACGTTACAGTCGCTTCTGAAAGCGACACTTGTATTTACGCCTCAGAAGAGATGCAGCACGTTCCCGAACTGCGGGACCCGAACGCAAGCACAGCGTGCCCCGCTGACGTGACGCTGCCAAGGCATGATGCTCCCAGGTCGTCCTGATGTGCTGCCTGTGTTTCTGCCAGTTGTCGTCCGCCAGGCGCTTCCCCGGGCACCTTCGCTGGTGCCTGGAACTGCAGCACCTGGCTTCACCCGGCTGTGACGCTGGGTGAGCTTTTTGTCTCTGCCTACTTGGAGAGGGAAGGGTGAATCAACAAACCGGGAAGCGTAGTTAACGCGCTCCGTTGCGCGGGAGCCCAGCACTCTGTGGGGTTTTGTTGCAGGTGGAGAGCAGCTAAAGGGGTTGGGGTGCGGGGATGAAGGGCGGGAGGCGGCGTGTTCTAGGCTGAACATCTGCCTTTCGGGAAAGCTCATCCGCAGCTGTAGGCCAGTCCATGGAGGAGAGGGTCCAGGTCACAGCTACGGGTGGGCTCTGGTCCCACCTCCTCCTGCCCAGTCTCTAGGCAAGTGATACACAAGTAAAGGCAAAACATCCTATTTGGAAGCGAATTAGGAATGCGTGGCAATGTAGTGCTAGTGGCGTTAGAACACAGAATTTTAACAGTTAATACCCCATGGGGATTAAGGACAGGCACTGACAGTGATGCCCTACTGCTGTCCATGTTTTTGCCCACTCATGTGAGTCACTTAATCTCCATAAATCTTACTGAAGGAATGTTCCATCTTGAATTTAGAGTTGAGTTTCTTTGTGCAGCTTCTTGTTAGTTTACATGAAAAATGTGGTAGGCTATAGTGGGCGGCAGGCAGGTGAGGGACAGTGGGTACCGACTGTGAACACGGACGCCGGAGTGGGTGCTTGACTGAAATTCAGACCAAAAAATTTATCAGAGAAGAATTTGTCTTTAAAAATCTATTAATTTAAGCCTTTCTCTGTTTCAAGAATAACGCTATATGATGGTTGTGGGTGTAACTGCCGGCTGGGAATTGTTAGCACTAGCCATAAATCGCCATGCACACGGATTCAAGAACTAAGTGTTCCTAAGCCCTTATACTGTCCTTTCCATAGAATCATTAAGGTTGGAGAAGACCTCTAGGATCAAGTCCAACCCCCAACCCAACACCCCCAGGCCTCCCAAACCATGTCCCCAAGTGCCACGTCTGCACGGTGTTTGAACCCCCCCAGGGACGGTGACTCCCCCACCTCTCTGGGCAGCCTGTGCCAGGGCCTGACCGCTCTTCCGTAAAGAACTTTTTTCTAACATCCAATCTAACTTTGGTTTCTTCTTCTGGTTAAGAAGCGGTGTGGGAGAGGTGATGTTTGTGACCATAGGAAATTACATGAAAGCATTCTGATTCTTAAACGAAAGTCGGTCTTCATTGGATGAGGCAACTAGTCTATATTCAAATACCTAATGAGTAATGTACACGTCTATTCTTTGTTTTACTTTGTAAGCCGCGATGCTTCTCCCCTGAATTAGGATATTCTATATACATTCCGTTTTGAGTCATGTTAAAACGAATTAACTTTAGTAACACCACATCGTACCAGGAATGGCTATCTTAGCTTGTCACTGTTTGGGGTCCTCGGGTCAACCTCTTTAATTAAGTCTTGTAATGTTAAGAGTGAATTCAATACCCATCCTACCCTATCAGAGCTAACACTCTTTCCTGCACTGCTTTTATCAGCATGCCCAATTTTCCACCTGGAATTTGTTTTAACGAAGCCCAAATCCTATTCTGTCAAACGCTGGAGGCTGTATGGAACATTCTGCCCGTTACTCTGTTATCCACACTATGAAACTTGGGACAAACAAGCTGTAAGCTGCATTTTGATGTCAGGTTAAGCTATTATGGTACAAATTGTGTTTAATATATTTTTAAATACTTTCTTTAATATTTTATAGGGTTTTTTTCCTATTGAATTAGCAGTAAAACAGCAGTGCTTCATATTTCAGATCTTTTTCCACCTTTCGGAGGCCTGCGTTCCACATGATCTGGTTACCAGCTGGACAGCCAGGGGCTGAACACAAAGAAAGCACAGCAGACTTCATTTCTACCCTAGTGTTGAAGCCAGAGTGTGTTTTTCCACAAATAACCTACTTTCTTATATACTCCCTTCCTATTTTAATTCCATCCAAAAACCAGAGATGTTTCTTTTCTCCAACGTTAGCTCCGTGGACCACCAAACCCAAGCAAATTCAATAAGTGGATTTTTATCTGAGAGCAGGGTGCATCACTCGCCCTTTGTGCACGTTTAAATATCCATTTACGTTCCACTTCTGTTTAACTTTTCTGAGATGAGCAGCTCTCTTCAGGTGAGAACCGTGGCATGATGCTGTCAGATGTTAACACCAACAGTGGGACTCACATTCCTGACAAACCCAAGGAGCGTGGAGGGACATGCAGGAAACTCATTCTGCTGCCTCTTTTAAAACAAACAAAAAAGGAGAGGGGAAAAAAAAAAACAAACCAAAAACCGTGGGTGATCCCAGCAAATACGGTGTGGTCAGGGCAAATATAACCCCGGGAAACCGGAGGGGATGTGCTCCGTGGCGCTGCCTCCGAGGGGTGCGGGGGCTGGTGCAGGACCTCCCGCGGCTCAGTGCCGGGACGTGCACCCTGGTGCTTCGGGAGCTGTCTGCTTTAGGGCGCTTTCTTCGGCTACAAGGGTGGGTCTAACCAGACAACTGCAAGAACTTCATCAAAACGTGCCTCAGCCAGTTTTGCTTGAGCTTTGCCGGGCTGCAGCGAGCTGTATTTGAGAGATTCACACCGGTTTCGGTGTGTCTCTAGCAGAAGTTTGCAGCGGTGCAGATAGATCACCTCCGGTGAGAGCCGTGTCGATTCTCTTGCATAAGCGCGTCCTTGGATTAGAACTGAACGTTTTTCCTCCTTTTTTCCCCTTTTCTTCCTTTTCCTCCTTTTTTCCCCGCAGTCCAGGTGTTGTTTGCCTTGTAAAGGTTAATGGGGCACTTGCTGATTTCCACAGACCCCGTGCTATTTTCAGTGGACACTGGTTAAAACTGATTAGAGCTCAGTAAACTATGCGTATTTGATGTGAAGTAATACAACGGTGCACACTTACTATTATCTGTATTGATGTGGAATTGCTAAAAATTGGTAAATAGCTGTTTTGTCACTAAAGTCAACACACTTGACCCTGTTTGCACATGGGGAGAATCTCTGAGTAAGAAGCCGCCGTTTCTGTAGTTGTTTTTCAGAGTGAAGCCACGCTTAATGTTATCAGCGTTTTCCAAACCTGGCAGCGGGGTGGTTTGTGCGTTTTACACATACGGAATGAAAATCCGTTTGTTCCAAAATGTAAACATCGGGGTGTCAAATGCTTGAACTGGTCTGGCTCCAGCACATACTCCTTTTGTGATCATGGTTAATTTAATATAGTTTAAAATTAAAAAGTTAAATGAAAGTTATTTTTCTGCAGGCTGTTTTCCAAATTTTCCCAGTCCTAATGTTTTTACTGTACTTGTTCTATTAAACAGCAGCCACATGTGTGTCTGTGTGCTTTGTGCATACATCTGTTCTGGGTGTGTGTGCATGTGTCTAAACATATGTATGAATTAAGTGGAGGGCAATATTGGCTAAATGAGAGAGACATAAGGTAGCCACCTGCTCTGACACAACGCTTAGTGCGTACGTACCAAAGAGAAGAGATTTAAAAACAATTAAAATCTCAAATGTACTTGTTAGAGCAAAAGAACAAACTAAACTAATTTAAACTAATTTTTCCCTTAGGATGGTAATTCACGGACAGAATTACCCTGCTATTGAAACTGGCCCATTGTTTGCACAGCAGAGCGCGTTAGATAAATAGCAGTAAGAGCCGTTCTCTACATTTAATAAAGTAGCTAAAATTTCTTGATATGCTTGATCCATATTACAAAGCTTATTTTTTGCTTTCTCGTGAGGAACGAGGGATGTCTTTCAATTTTTTTTTTTCTACAGCCACTTCAGGCGTACCAACAGCTCGTGTACTGCCTGAAGCGGGCCGGGTCCCAGGCAGCAGCAGGGATCTAGAGGCAGCGGAGGACCGGAGGGCGAGCGCGCAGCGCCTCCAGGCCTGTGCCACGCCTGCCGCTGCCCCTGCGCTGTCCCCAGTGTCTGACTTCCTTCCCTTTGAAAATATTCCCAGGAAAGGTGCTGCCTGTTTACTGCAAGCAGCAACGTTATCTGATGCTAGCGGATGCATACCTAGAAGGACCTGGCTGGTTGCTTTATGTATAATTTTTTAAAAAATATATAGCTTTTTATGTAAATATATCTGATGAGGAACAGATCAGAAATATTTGCAAAACACTGAAGTCTATCAGTGCAATGACTGTGGGTCCAAAGACAAAAAAAAAAGAGTGAGCACCACGGTGCCGAGCCTCTGCCACTTAGCCCTTCGCCCCTCCTGAGCCTGGGGACTTCCAAAACCTTGCATGGGGAAATTGCCGTGGAGCCATTTGAGGTGAGCACAGTAACTAGCTCTGTGCTAATTCTCCTTGTGGACAAGCTCTCCGGGCAGGGAGATCTCCCCTCTGTGGTAACCCAGTTACCCAGTGTGGTGAGATCTGCTTAATGCCCTGGGGATGCCGGGGGCACTGGGGCAGCGGGTCCCGGGCGCTGGGCGTCTGCACCGAGCGTGCGGCGCGTGGGCTTCCTGCTGTCCCAGGACGTGCCGCTGTGCTTAGACGCAATGCGGCCAGCTATGGGATGGACCGAGAAGTGGATTAAGGAAGGATTTAGAGACCTGAGACCTGATCTTGGAGGGAACCCACCCCCCAATTCATCCTGGTCTGGTGTCGGCAGTGGGGGGACGGGCAGGGGTCCGAGCGCGCTGGGAGGGCAGGCGGTGTTTGTCGGCCACGTGGCAGTTGGAGGAGCCTGGGGGTTGTCGAAAGTACTTTAGCTGGACTGGATCTGGCTACGTTTAGTCTTAATCCACCACTCGGTAGAGTATCCACTTTACTTCTAAACCTCTTATTTTGCTGGCCTGCATCACATCCTTGTAATTGCTTGGACATGGGACTGGTTATCGTGGTTTCACTACGCCCCGACTAAAAGAAATCCTCTGATGTATTGCTGCAGCTGCCTTGCTGTTTTTCTCACAATTTGCCTGGCCTAATTGCAGTGAATGGCCGGCTTCAACGTTAATATCTAGATCTACTTGAGAGTCCAGAGGGACAAGGCAGATGAGCTTTAAACGCTGGATGTTTGCAAGTGCTTGTGTGAAAGGGTCAAAAAGACGAGTCGCGTATCCTTTAGTGCCAACGCTCCTGAAGTAGGGGTACGATGATGTAAACTTTATCCCAACAAGTGTCCTTTCAGAAAGCGCCACTTGGAAACAAACTCCACAGATTCCTTGCTCCGTACCAAGAGCGAACTTGCTGCTTTTCATTAAGCTGTTTGATTGCTATCAAGCTCCTTGTGTCAGTGCCAAAGGCAGCCAGGGCTTTGTACAACGTGCTGGGTAATTGTGCAGTTTCTGTGGTCCGCTTTTGGAACAATGTCTCATAAAAATCTTAAGCAGCTATCACTTTTCATGGCTAATGAACTGAGGATCTGGGAATTAGATCCAGAGCCAATTCTTGGATTAAACCTTCTGAGCCCAAAACAAGGCTGTCTTCAGGAATAAAAAACAACCCAGGGCTGCTGGAATAGGGTACTACAGACTGTGACCTTCAAGATGTGAGATAAGTGACCAACATGAAGGGTGCAGCAAAAACTAATCAAGGAGGAGGGATGAATACCAAAGGACTTGTCTGAGAGTCAGTAATGCAACTGAGGGGCGGGGGGGGATTGTTTGTTTTTAGATGTGATTTCTAAAAGGCTTTTTTTTTAGTTTCAGAAATATTTGAAGTAAGTGTCCCTCAACATTCACATGCTGATCAGGGACAGAATGAGTTTAGTGGCCTCAGCCTGCCCCTGGCGAACAGGGAGTGGGAGAAAAACCCCAAACGGTTCCGCGCACAAAGGAGCGCAGTGCACGGGGTAATCGCGGTGGCGGGTGGGTGGTCTGTATTCAGAGGGAGGTTTAAAGGCAGATTTCATCCTGCAGACCAGTAATATTTAATAATTGCATCACAAAACCCACAATCTCCTCAACACCCAAAAAGCCAAAGAAAATACCTGGGTAAAGTATAGATTTCAACGCTTCCAGGAAAATGAGAACGTGGAGAACAACTGGAAGAGTTGTAAATAGCGGTTTTAACAGGAAAATTCCAGAATGTGTTCAAAGTAAATTAGCTACTGCTATGACTCCTCGCACTCCCTCCTCCCTTTCCTTCCTCCCCTCCCCAGCCCGCTTTTATTTGCTTTGAATTTCCCTTCCGCTCTCTTAGTTGACAGCATTTGCACTTATTTCTGTTAGGGAACATGGCCATTCTTTTTTATGGCAAGGTGAAAATAATTTTATTTTCATCACTTTTCCCCTGCTCCCGTGATGGATTTACTTGAAAAAAAATAATGACGGGCTTCACAAACTGGCCTGACAGTTGTGATGCAGAGAGTGAGCTGGCTGAGCAGGGACAGTGAGGCATCTCTGTACCTATTATGGCAAAAATCGATAATGCTTTCTGTAAATTGCTCCTCCCAAAGGAGATGAACAAATGCAGGAGACAAGGGAAGCCATCATTCTGTATGAAAGCCCCTGCACGTTTGGACCAGTGCAATTATCAGGAAGGGCTTTTTTTCCCTTTTCTTTTCTCTTTTTGGGTGGGGTGGAGAGGAAAGTGAGAAAGAGTGGGATGCAAGAAAGAAAATCCTTGTTTTTCAAGAAATGTTAATTCAAGGTAGGATTCTGTGAATTGTCCAAATATGTTGCTGTTGGGAGTCAAGGAAGGAATTAGGATAATCTTCGGAAGTACTCGTACTCTTTGGATGGCTTTGTGTTCCAATTATACATTCAGACTTGCCTGTTTCGGTTTTTTTTTCTGACAGACAGCAGTTCTCTCATCATCTAGAACCAGGAGGCTCTGTTAATCCTCATGCATGTTCTGTTACCCTGGGTGGAAATTCCAGAGAGTACCAAGGACAGATTTTTCCCGTTATGGAGTCATATATATTATATATCAAATGGTATGAAAGGGAATCTGAGTAGAGGAGCATGTGACACCTTGACTGTTGCTCATACTGATGGGTAAAGTCATCATTTGCTTAGTAAATAAGGAATAACAGGGAACGTGAGAGTCATAAACAGTCAGCAGAGGTACAGAGCTTGAATGGAAGGGATGGCGAGGGAGTAAAAGGGTGAGTAAGGTGGTTCCCAAGTGAGTGCTTGCTCTTCCTCTGAGGTATGTCAGATGACCACTAGTAGGGCCTGTGGCACGTTTGCCTTCATCACAAGGGCACTCCCTTTGTGAATATCTTTAAGAAAAGAAGACAAAAGCTGCCATTATTTGGAATGGATATGGATACAATATATGTTGGGAATGAGGAGCTTCATTACTGGGCATTACCTTGTCACTGCTTTCATGTGAGGCCTGTGGCAAGTCCTGCAATTGCACCAAGTCTCAGCTCTCCCATTGCAGAAGTGAGATTAGTAACAACGCTGTTCTTTGTTACGGTCTTCACTGTCTTCAGACAAAAGGATAGTTGAATGCTTAGTATGTTATTGATAGCGCTTCCTCTGTCCAGCAGAGAGACCATTTGTTTTTGTGAAGACGTGGTGCTACCGCTTCCTGCCTACGCACTGAAAGAGAAGCATGAAGCACAGCTCCTCGGCAATGTGATGATAGAAAGATTTGACAATGGGCTGTTCTATCACCTTTCTCTCAGCCTGGCATTTCTGTTTCAGTGACAAAAACAGCAAAAATACCATAGATGAATGAGAAGTATGTTAGAGTTGTTGTTCCTTATCATAGTTGGAAGATAGACAAGAGATACTGCAGGCAGGTACTCAGATTTAGAGTGCCCTGAAGTTCAGAAAGACATGTTTGGAAAGGGCATTCAGCAAGTTAAAAAAGAATGAAACAAAACCGCCATGGCAGGTGAGAGTTCAGCATCTATCACCTTGAATTGAATCAGAAGTGAAAGGAGAGGCGCTGGTGGGAGGCACTCAGCCCTTCAGAATCTGTCTCCGAGCTGTTGTCCCAGGAACACGGTTAAATGCTTAGGGGTGTATTGCCAGATGTGGGGAGACAGCACCAGCAAGGCTTGGGAGAACACAGTAGAGCTCTCGCTGCATGGTGTACGTTGAACTAGTGGCGTAATGTTGGATGAGTTAAGCTGTTTTTCCGGTGCTAGAGATGTATGTTGAGTGAAGATGGATAAATAACAGGAAGAAAGGCCATGATGGAAAAGAAAAGGTATTCAAGAGAGGTATTATTTATTCACATGGATTTCCTAAATTTTGTTTTCTAACACTGTAATTCTTGCCTCTTGATCGGTTTCAGTTTCTTTGGCAAGTGTTTTGTTCATGAATTCTAAGTCTCTTTTTGGAGTGCTAATAGTTGCTTCAGAGTTTGAGGAGAATGTGTGAATGAAAGCATATATTGTAATTCCAGCAAGCCATTTTGCTCGAGCTATTTCATGGTTTGTTAAAAACACAACAGCTGTTTACAGTTCTCGTACATCTTCTGCACCATGCAGGCATTTTTTTGATGAGTGCCTTTTTGTCCTATGACAAGCACATAAGGACTGATGAACTTATGTCATGTTCTCAGAACCTGAGAAACAGCTTGAGTTTCTTTTTTCTAATACCTCTGGAATGGAACCCTCTTTTGCTGGTTAGGAGATGAGCGTCGGATCAAGTTTCTGCTTTGGCAGTGAGAAGCCGTCAGGAAAATGCCCAAGTGTGTTTCACAGTGGAAGCCTTTCGTTAGGAAGTGGTGTGTTTCGTTGTTCCCACTGCGGTTAGGTTGAGAAACTGTGATGGAGCAGGAAGGGAGGATGTTCCTCACACCAGTGTTCTGTCTCCCTCTCATGGAAGGGAAGAACCTAGCGTTGCCGTTTGTGAGCACAGGAACAGAACAGGCAAAAATGATTTGCTAAAATCAATAATTTTCATGTTGTCTTAATGCATCTAAAATATTTAAAGGAAATATGTTTAAAAGCTCTTATTATGGTTTACATATACTGAAAGTTTTAAATAATGAATTTGACAAATGCTTCTGAAAAATAAGGGCGGTTCTCATAACCAGGAGCCAAGTCTGGGAACCCAGCATGCTATAGGTCAGGAAAGGGCAGCTGGAAAGGTAACATCCATCAAACCTATGCCAGCGGCTGCGTATTGGTGATCTGCTTCCGCTAGCAGTAGTTATTCTTCTGAAGGGAAAGCCTTCTAAACAAGGCTGTGAATTGGTTTTCATGCTCACATTGACAGATTGGGAAAGCAGTTTGTTCTACCAAATTTAACAATGATATATCATTATCACAACTTTGGGGGAAATCTATAAAATCAATAAGTTTGTAGCCTGAACAGGATTTGTATCGCTTGCTTGCTGTGCTGGTGTCAAAGCGTGAGCATATGGATTGAGTCACAGCCTGAGATCAATGGAATTTGTGGACAGTAAGCTCAATAACAAGCCCTTCTGAAAAGAAATAGATGTAAAAAGCAAATTTACTAGAGTATAAAAAAAAAAGCTAATATCTTTTCCGCGCCTGGCTGTAAAGTGCTGTTTGGCTGCCGTTGGCTGCTGGTACTTTGAAAGCTGTCTAGGGTATGTGCTTGCAATGCTGAGTGCTGCTGCTGCTCTCCAGTTCCATGCGTTGCATGTACAGTTGGATGCTTCTGTTTGTAGGGCTTGTATTAGGAAACTAGCCAAGAATAGGAGGAGGGGGGAAAAAAATAGCCCTTTATATTGTAAACTGAATAAAGAATAAAAACAGTCAGTGTGTCTGCTGGGGAAAGACCATGGTGGCTTTATTTACTTTGTACTGGCAGGGCTTGCTAATGGAGAAAAATAAAAAGGCATAATTAAATAGTTTAATGAATTCGCAGCTCTTTTGTTTGAGTGGGGCTGGGAATGCATGTTCCAGAGGGCCTCACAAAGAGCTCGGCTGGTAGTGAGTTAAAAGTAGGAAATCAGTCCTTTGAAGGCATTTTTATACTTCATTATCCCAGCATGTAAAATGACTTGTACTAAACGATTGAGGATTTTTTTTTCACTCTCTCTCTCTTTCCCTCTTCTTTTCTAAACAAAGGAGAGCATCAGGGCGGCAGGAGCATAATTCCCCTCAGTGTCCTAGAGCCAATAGATCAGCTTGTCAGCGAATTGGTGGGCCTGTACTTATGTTTCAGTAAAATATAGGGCTCTGGGAAACTGTAGTGAACAACGAAACCACAAGCCAACCACCACAGAAACACACACACTCTAAGAGATCCTGGGGGAACAGGGATGATAAGACCTCCCTTTTCACCTCAATACTTTGCAGTAGGCATATATTCACTTTTAAAGGTTTGTGTGTGTGTGCAGTCAAATGAGTAATGTTACATTCCCCCCTTCCCTCCCTCCCCCCCCCCCGGGGGTTTTATTTCTTTGTTGTTATGGATTAGTAAAGCTGGATCAGCCAAGGTGTGTTTCCTTCCTCACAGTATGCCAAGTGAGAGTACGGAGGATTTTAATGAAAGTAGTAGTATCACTGATATTCCTCAGCTAGCGTGCACACTTGGGTGATCCTAGAGGTGAAAGCACGGCCATCCTGCAAAGGGCCAGCGCAGGTACAGGAGGTGCCGTGCCAGGCTGGACTCGCTTGGCTGTACGTCCGCATCCCTGATGTTCCAGCATGGGCCCTCTAACACACATCAGTCTTTGGCCGTGCCTTTTCAGGGGTTGGTCTGGAGCCTGCACGCAGTTCAGGCAGCGGAGCCCAACCGTCACCTGCAGCATCCCGGAGAGCCCAGACGGGTAAATGCTCTGCCTCGCGCCACCCTGCCAGTGGAAATGAGCCTTGAGCGGCTGCTCCCCGTTGTTGCGCTGGCATTCGCCTTAATGGTGTGATCATACGGCACTGTAGGGAGACCACAAAGTCTCGGACCTTCCTGGGCTGTTCCTAATGAATTAATCTCATTAAAAGAGAGGGTATGGTGCAGTGCTGAGTAAGAATATGGGTATTTCCTGTTAAACAAGATGGCAGCATGAAACCAATCTGAACTGGATTTGAGGACGCTAAACACAACACACTCTGTATCATTTAGCATAGTCATTTTGACATTATTTGCTGTCAGATGATAGATTTATCTTTTTAGTAGCCACTGTGGCTTTTCTGTACAGACATTACAAGGAGAACATTCCATGCAGTGGAAGGGAAGACCCGGCAGAAGAAGAAATATCCTTATATCCAGATGAAGGTTTTGCCCCTGTGCCATCCTTGGGCTTTGATTTCACCTGGCTGCTGGAGCTGGTCACGTCCTGCGTGCGTGTGAGAGCCAGCTGCAAACAGCGGGGAGCTTCCCGCCAGGACCTCATCTGGCCCAGGGACTGGTATTTACAAAGCATTCCCTGGTTTTTACAGCTTGACTTTGCTTATAAACAACACTAACTGTTTGTTTCTTGTTAAAATTTACCTCATAAACAAATTTTACTGTGTGAGTTCGAGGCAATAATTGTTTAATCCTGACTTTCTCATACCTATAATACAGTGACTGTAAAGCTGCGGTCGGCGCTTTATGGAGGTTTTCTGTAGCTCTCCTCAGTGAGCGCAGCGCCGCGTGTGCCGCTGGCGGGGACGTCGGCTGCCCCCTGCGCGTGGGGACGCGTTAGCCTCTCGGCCGAGGAGCCGGCTGTCAGGAAGCAGACCAACTGCATCGCTTTGCTCTCACAGAATTAAAATAAAGAAAACCTCAGAGGAAGCCAACCGGTCCAAAATAAAAGCCACCTCCTATTTCTGAAGTTTAACTTTTTTCCGGATGCAACACTAAAGCTATACACTTATTTACAACCAATGGCAGTCTCTGTCGTCCTTCTTGCTGAGTAGCAGGGAAATGCCGTGGAAGTGACTGCTCATATTGATTAGCGAGACAAGGGAGAGTTAGAGACCCTCAGCACTGCCACTTACAGTGGGCAGGAAACCCAAATTGACCAGTAATAAAGTGTTTGAGGTTGTACAAGGCGGCTCCTGGGGAAACTGCCTTTTCAGAGTGGGGATGCTAAGGGTGGAAAGCTGTCAATTATCCTTGTTTGATGAGGACTAAGTAAACGTGCTCTTAAAGTGGCCTATTAAATGTGAGAGAAAATGTGCTGGGGCTGGGTTCCCTCTGCAAAAGTATTTTTGCAAAGTTGGAAGGATGGATGTTCTCGGACCCCTGAATAAAGGAGCACTACCGTCAGCACCGTATGCAAGCCTTTGCTTGATTTTTTTTATTTTCTGTCTTTCATTGTGGCCCCTAGTTAGAGGCAGGAGAAAAGTGAAAATATTGTTAGTCCCCCCATGCTCTAATAGTGTAAGAAACTGAATTCTTGCTGCAATATATGCTACTGTGCTTCCAGAATGAGTACATCAAAGGAACACAGTTACTCGGGGCATCATAGGCTAAAGGGTAGTGAGTTGGAGTCCAGTGTGCAATTAAAAGCTAAGAATAATCAGTGGCAGCGAATATCTCAGACACCTAATGTGGCAATTATTGGGAATTATTCAGACCTGAAATCTGAATAATTATATAAATGGAATCTTTTTGTGATGTGCAAACTATCCTAGCGCAGAGGATGGGCGCAAGGCATGAGAAACCACCTTGCAGATTGCTGAGAATGAGTATAAAATATAGCAGAAGCATGTTGTGATAAAATCAGAGGCGCCAAATCATAAAACGAGAAGCGGCTAGCAAGATGTATCAAAATAGCAAAAATAATGATACTAAGAACAATAGCAGGATGAGGAAAATAAAGAAAAGTGTAGGATCACCATTCAGCGGAGAGCAAAAGATAATTTTGAGACAGCCAAATGTTTTTGTATCCTTCTCTATTAAAGGTCGTCTATAGGAGAGCAGCTATCATAATTGATGCTATTGCCAAATGGATAAGATCTTAGTCCTGAATAGAGAAGAGACGGGTTAAAGTGTATAAGATAGCTGCTGCCAGAGCTGTGGTTTTCAGGACTCATTAAAGGAACACGTAGAGCCGAAATAAACTCGGAACGAGCAGTGGCTATTTTTGAAGATGTGTGCAGGGAAGGTGAAATATTGGAAGGCAGTGTATTGTCCTTAGTATAAACAGGAATTTAGACAGGAGTTATAGGCCGATCAGCTAAACTCCTGTTTCTGCAGAAATTCTGGAAAAAATAAACTACTTGCAAGCGCTTCGAAGATGACAAGGAAATGAATAACAAACAGCCTGTGCAGATTTGTCAGAAAAAATATTGTCTAACCAAGACAACTTCTGCGACAGCGTAACAGGTGTGGACAGAGAAGGAGCGGTAGGTGTTGCATATCTTGAATTTAGGGAGGTTTTTGACACCGCCTCACTTGACTTCTGTATTTATAAGCAAGCGAAGGAAATACAGTTTAAATGAGCGTAGGTGTAGAACTGGTTGAGGATTCCCATTTAGGGCGTACTTTTCAATATCAAAATGGAAGGAGGTATAAAGTGAGGTTTGGCAGGGGTCTGCCCTGACCCTGGGTCATAGCAGTGTTTGCTTTAATGAGCTGAATCACAAAGTAGGAAATATATTTACTGAGCTTTCAGACCACAGAAAACAGTTGCTGAGTACATTCAATGATAGGAGCACAATTCAAAATAATCTGACAGGCGGGGCTGATGGCTTGGCAAAAAACCAGAATTAAATTCTGTGGGGACACCTACAAGATCTTATGGAAAGTTTGTGATGTGCACAAAAACTGTAACGTGTTCGCTACCAGTAGTTTCTTAGCCAACTGCCCTGCTGAGCTTGTCAAGCCTTCTGTCAGCCTTCTGCTTTGAGAACAGAAATTATTTTAAAGTGTATAAAACTACAAATGAATAGTAATAATGTGATTTGGTGAAAAAGAAGGAATAATTGCCAAAAGCATAAATAAGAAAATTTATTTGCGTAAGTTTGCCTTGTAAAGAACTCAAGTCTAGAGACTTTGCAGTGTTTTGCTAACGCTGTCCTCTGTGCAGACGTGCCTTCAGCAAAAGCAAAACGGAGTTTCAGAAGTCGTTGCTAACTAGTAACTGTGTTGTGGTACCCCGGCCTGGACGCTGTGCACACGCGAGGCTAACTGCGTCAAGCAGAAACAGCAACAAAGTTGTGTCAGAAACACAGTCGGTGTTTTTTTCCCTCTTATTTCAATAGCTCTTTAAAAATATAATTTCTAAAGTAAACGTGACGTATGTGTAATGTAAATGTAATACTTGTGTAAACTCGGTTTTTCACTTCTGACTGGGGCAAAGCTCTTATTCAGGTTAATCAAGGCTTGACTTGTAACAGAAGCACTCTCAACAGCTCTAATACCTGTTCAGTTGGTCCTCCTTGTTCCCCGTTCTAACAGGGGCACGAGTGTGTGGTTTCACCTGCACTGTAAAAGGAAGTAAAAAAGCTTGTTCGTTAGTGATGTCCGTTGTTGCACATTCACGTTATTTTCTGACCTTCAGCTCTTCCTCAGAGGTTCCCCCCCACCCCCGTAGAGCTCTGAGGTCAGTCGGGAGGATCTGATGCCGTTCAAACAACAAAGCCCTGCAAAATCTTCCTGCCGAACACTGGCTCCAGGCTTACCTCCAGGCAAAGTCGTCTTGTAGGTTCCGGAGCAGAATGGCATTTGATGAGAGAGTAGAGTGAAGCTGCCAAGATAACCACCAAAACATGTCCTGTCTTCAGCAGTGTCTGGGATGGACCCACGAGAGGCAGGACGCCAGCAGGGAGGAGCTGTTACTCTTTCTTGGTGTGCGTCACGTCTTAGGTGTACTTCTAGCAAAGTTTTTTGGTGTGTGTAGCTTTCCCTTGTGCGTGGAAAATAGCAAATGCTCTCAGAGGTATTCTACAACTGCATTTTCTCTTCTGACTAAATCCCCAAGGCGATGAAATTCAGGTTGTCCAAATGCCCCGACCTTTGCCACCGGTGCGGTGGAGAGATTTTTGTTGGAAGTGGAAATGTACATTTATTGCTCCGCTCTGTCCTTTTTGGCGCTGTACATTCCCCATCACAGTAACACATTCCGATTTGCTAATAACAGGATTCCTTGAAAATTGTGTGAGCTTTGTGCTTTATTGGATCCTCAAGTAAGGAAATCATCTACCGGTGATCTTTTTCGGTCTACCTGTGCTCATCTAGTCTGGTTTTGTTTGTTCATCTGAAAGTATAGCCTAGCATCTTCCATGAATCCCTCGAGATCCTTAAATCTTTCTGTTGCATGAAGCAATTCAGTTAGACGGAGGCAGTCAATGACGCTTCCTTACTTACTAATTTGTTACCGGCAAAATTCCATCTCTCTTTTTTATTATGTTTGTGGTACTATGGACTTTCCCTTTTTTCCTCTTCACTGCCCCCCAAAAGCTCGCTTCAGCAATATGAAGCGAACCATGCTCCGAGTGCTATTAAGTAGTATTCCTTATTACAAAAAAGAACAGGGCTTCTTTTAATGAATGCTTTAATGCTGCCAGTTCATGCCACTGTCCAGGGAGCCCCTTCCCTTTTGTTCGTAATGAGGAACACCTCATTTGCACTGTCCCTAGATTTTTGGAAGGACAGGAAAAAAAACTTCAATTTATTACATCTTAAATGAACTTCTCCCAAAGCAAAACCGAAGAGGGTAGTAAACTGGTGCCTCTGCACTATATAGTTTGATTTTTATTGAGCTGTATAGTGATGTTCTGCCTCACCTAAGAAGGGTGAGCATGGGCTATAATTACCTCTTGTGAACCCCATTTTCTGATAACCTCACTGGCCTCTACCTCTTCAGGATGTTGAATCTGTCAGTTATGGTGTTTTATTTGTTCTTACTGATGGAGCTGTATATGGTTGGAAGCAATGAAGCTCATTTCGATATCTCATTTACTTGAAAAAGTGGGGCATGCTCCCTGAATTTGAAACAGAAAAAACCATTCCGGTTGTTCTGTGAATTTTATTCTACTGTACTTGAGAAAGTCTGTCTGTTAATTCTCTTTCCTTATGTTCATCCTAACCTCCTTTTGCTCCATCTGTACTATCAGTTCCCTCCTTTGGCAGATATTCTTGCATACTGTAAGAGTTAACTAAAAAGAAAACAGGTTTTAATTGATGAAATCCCAGTTTTAGAAAAAAGGGCTTTAAGGTCAAAGTCTTTCTTTGTAAAGTGAATAGAGACAGGCAATAATAGCTGTGTTCTTGGTACGAGATTAAATTCACTGTCTCTTGTGCAAGATGAATTGACATAATGGTGTTATTCCTTGCTTTTCTGACTTAAGAAAAAATGTACTAATCCTTAAGGTTTTAATATTATTTAAGTTCTCCTTTACAGGAATGTTTTGGATAAACATAAGTGTCTTTGGTGTGATAAATTTAAAATAAAATTTGAGGTGTAAGAAGAAGGTTTTCTGAAGGGTTGTGTTGTTTTGTTTTTAGTTTTTTTTTTTCTTTTGACCTTGGCTTACAAATACTTCCTTGCATTCAGAAACGTGGAGCCGCCTAAAACGTATTCTTCAGCTGGATAGTAGCAATCTAGACCTTTCTGTCTAACTCATGGCAAAAAGCAGAAATCAGTAATAAATGGTCTGGTGTCTTCCTGGGTTTGCTGTGTGAGGGTGTTTTCTCTGTAGTTCAAAGGTTATAGAAATTACAGTTGACAAATTCCAGCTACAAGACTTCTAGTATTTTGCATAAAGCCTGAAAACCTTTTTATTTATTTCCTTTTCTGCAAGACTCAAATAAGAGGCTTTTACACACCAAGTCAAGGTTTTTTTAGACTTAAACTTCAGAATATTTTCAATATCTGCAACATTATCTTTTGAATAATAATTACCTCTTATATTAAATTATAAGACAGCAGGATTCAGGATTAGATCTCTGCATATTATTCTAGTGAAGGAAATTATGACAGGGGTCATTTTTTAGAATTATGTAGGAGGGTAAAAGGTCCCAGGCAGCATTAGAAGGGAAGGCGTTTATAATTAAATTGTAATTTAGGCTTATGATTTATAGTTTTCTCAATGAAAAATTTGGTGCTGTAGAGAGATCCTAGGAGGAACTTTAGTGAGATACAACTTAATGAAATAATAAAAAGAAAAATTATTCTGGAATAGACTGTATTATAGTGGAACCCGTTAGCACACTACAGTGTAGCTAATGTTCTGTCAGTGTTTCCCTTATAAACTGTGTTTTCCAGGGCTTTATATCCAGGCAGTAAAATTTTGTTTTAGGCTGAAACATGGCATGTAAGGTTTCAGATCAAGAGAATTTTTGCTATATATATATATATTATTAAATCATTTAGCTCATTAAAACTTATGGAAGTATTCTAAAACACGTGTTGTCAGTTCGAGACAAAGACCGCGGCTTCTCTTTTTATTGTTATTATTCACAGGTTGCAGGAAAACTGTAAGCCTTGTTCATCTTCGTAATTTGTGAACTCATTAAAGTATGTATGGTAGAAATCTACTCTGAAATAGCACCCACTTATATAGAAACAGTTCATTTCTATCTAATGTGCAGAGTGGTTTTGAGTTTCTTACGATTATTCTGTAGAGCAGACAGACACTGGAATTAGAGGAGCACTTTTATAGTTATTTTTATTAATTAATATAGGCTAAACTCCTCCCTACCACGATGAACAACTATTCTACTGGCAGGAAAACATTAATAGAGAAAGGTTAAATGACTTGCCAAAGGCAATTGAGGTAGTCAGTGACTGATCTGACAACAGAAGCCATCTCTGGCAGTAAAACTCTGAAGTAGTTTATACACATGGTTAACAGCTCATAGGTGCTTTAAAGCGAGTTTTCAGTTTAGGAAGAATTAATTTTAATTAAAAATTACTTTAAGAAAGGGATGTATGTTCAGACATTGCCTTTAAACACGGCTTGCTTGTGCAAATTCCGCAGCTGTTCCTACAGATTGCTTATTCACTGGCCTGAGTTATAAAAAAAACCCCCAAACTCCTCGAATTTTTGCAATTACTTGAATTTTGTATAGTCATAGAAAGTCAATATGCAAGTTGAGTGTGCGGGTTTTAAAATCACCACCTGGATTTTACTACACTCAGATTAAGGCACTGCATCAAGCCTTCTGATACTTAATTTTTTTTTTGTAGTAACTTTGAATGCAAATAAGAACCTGATTAACATAAATGTGCTTAAGCACCCTCTGAAATACTTAAAGCTATTGAAATTGTGTCTAAGAAAAACATGATGTTTTCCACACCACAGAAAGATAGGAAGGAGTATACAACTTAAAAATACATTGTGTGGAACTTAAATACATGGAGACTTAGACCAACATCACTATACAAAAGGATAAGAGGAATTAATAAAGGTAACCCTCTTCCACTGGAAAGGAAAATAACAATAAATAAAAAGAAGAAATAATATATTTGCATCTTTTCCATGTTATCCAGCTGAAATAATTCAACTTCAGCCATGTTCGACTAGCATGGCTCAAGCTGCAGATGCAAATTTGTAAACTGAAGTTATAATCATTAAACATCTGAGGTTACGTGGCAAACGTTGCCTTGGAAGTTGGAGAGAGATACTGAATTAGTGAAATTCTCTTGCCTTCCCTCAAACAGGCAACTCACTACACGTATCAGATCTCACTACACGTATCAGAACAGACTGTGCAATGGAAAAGGTGTGTTAAGTTTGTTAGTTTGGTGGAAACAAAAAAGCTGAGGAGGGTGAATAGAAGGCAGTGCTGGAGGTAGGAAGCAACTACTTTTCTAAAGATTGGTACTATTTGTATTTTAAACATTAACTTAAGAATTATCCAAATATCTGTTTGTTTAGCACAGCGCAGATTCTTCCCGAAATATTCAAATTTAATGAGAAAATAATAAGCTTTTTAAAGACTGTGTGTTTACATAATGAGTATTTATGAATGTTAACAAATAATACGTATCTTGGAAAAAAGGTATCTTCTTAATAGCACAAATTATTCTCTGGCTTCTGTGTAAATAACAGACAGTTTAGAACTTATCTAAATAGAGGAGTTACGTCATGGGCCCTAGCATTTTCAGAGGAACTATTCATAGTTTATTGTGTCAAATTAAAGAAAAACGAGGTTAGCTTTTTCTTTTCCTTTTGCTAAGCTAACCTGAAAAAGAAAAGGTAAAGACTGATACCTGAAAGAGGAGATATTTCACCTTAAACAAAGAAGAAAACAACAAGGGATATTTACAGAAAAAGATTTTTTTCCTGGTAATTTTCTGAACCTTGCTTGCAGTAACTGTTGATTATGGAAACACTTGTCTGAAATCTAGGCTTTCTTCTCTGTAACTCCTTTCCCTCTCCTTGATCCAGCAGAGAAATCACAAGTGCCTGTGTTTGACTTATCCTTTTGTTTGGCAAGACGCTGTGATCGTATACCTCATTTAGCATCTTAACATCGTTCTTGGATGAAGAAGCAGCAGCCTTTGTTTAGAAAGAAAGTCTCTTTGATAATTAGAAGTAGTGAGGGATGTAACAAAACCCCAAGAAAATGTGTTACAAAGTGTGAATGCATCTTTTATTTGAGCAGAGTGCCATTGCCCACGTGGTAAAATCCCCAGGCGAGGCTGTGACTGGCGGGCCACCAAGCTTTGCCCCACCTCCCCTCACTGAGAGTGTGGTGTGGTGGTGGGCCGTGGCCCCGTGGCAGGCCATGGGTCTGTGGCGGGCTCTGGCCCCCGTGGCAGGCTGTGGGTCTGTGATGGTCCGTGGCCCCTGTGGCAGGCTCTGGCCCCCATGACAGGCCATGGGCCTGTGGCAGGCTGTGGGTCTGTGATGGGCCATGGCCCCCATGACAGGCCATGGGCCTGTGGCAGGCTGTGGGTCTGTGATGGGCCATGGCCCCCATGACAGGCCATGGGCCTGTGGCAGGCTGTGGGTCTGTGACAGGCTCTGGCCCCCATGGCAGGCCATGGGTCTGTGATAGGCCACGGACCATCAGTGTCCTGCCCTGAGCGCCTCAGCCAGAAACTGATGCTGTTTGTGATTGTTTTGGCTCCCTTCACTTGCACCAGCAAATGAGGCCGTTTTGGTGCCAGCTTTACTGTCCCTGTTTTCCAGCGCCACCCAGCCATGACATTACTTAAAGGTGCGTGTGTGGGTCTCTGCGCCCTTGGGCCTGGGCCCGTCCCCGGTGCAGAGCCCCGGGAGGAAGGCTGGGCAGGCTGGGGGGGACACGGGCTGCAGGGGGGCAGTCGCGGGGTGGCGGGAGACAGACGGCTCCTGGGGGCTTTGGGGGTGGCTGCGTTAGGGCACGTACCCCAGCCTGCCCCTGCCCGCCTCAGGGACAACTCGATTAATATCGGAGTCAAAAGCATTTGCATCCAGTCTGTTCACAGAGAAAGTCATAGGGGTGATTCAGTTTTATAAAAAAGGAGTTTACTGCTGCAGAGGGCTCCTGCTACGTGACTGGTGGAAGTTGAAATTAATATAGTTCACAGGAAAAGGAGTGTGGACTCCAGGAGTAAAGCAGATAAATGCCTCTTTAAAAAAATAGGATTTTTTCTGCCTCTGCAAGAAAGTGCTGACGTGGTGCTGGTCAAGTCACTTAACGGTCACGCAGGCCCTGCTAACTGCGCCCACTCGCGCTCTGGGTGCTCAGCTTTGATGAGTGGCGTTCGGTTTGCAGAAGTGGTGAAAAAATCACAGCCACAATGGGAACCAGTGAAAACCATTCCATTCCAGGAATGTATTAAATGCTATGAAATGCCGTGTACTGTAAAAAAAAAAATAAATTAAAAAATCAAAAATAAGGTGTCTTAAAGTGGATGCCCACAATTAATAGACACATTTGACCTTAATCTGTCTTCCTGGACAAGTTTAATTATGGCAATTTCTTAACTTCAGCTTGAGCTTTTGCTTTAGAAATGTTAGTGTTCTTTTAATGTGTGTGGGGTTTTTTTTGTATTTAATATTACTGTGTTTTCTAAGGAAAAGCAAAAATCTCCATCTGCAAAAATTTACTGGAGTGGAATAACCCAAGACTTTGGAGATGCTTAAGATTAATTTATTTTTCTAAATAAATTATTGTTTCTGAGATGAGCTCAAATTTGGGGTGAGAAGGAAGAAATTAAAAATACTGTTTCAAGGGCTAAATTTAAAGGGAATCTTCTTCAGAATGGTATTGTTCCCTTTGTGATCACAGCCTGTCCTGTCAGGAATCTTTCAGTGTAAAATATCAGGTATGATCTGATGATTGAAAACTGATGATGTACGTGTTGGTTTACGCTAACTTGGGTCCTAGCATTTTTTAAGCCTTTATTGTCTTTTATACCTTAAACGAAGATGTAAAGGTTGTAATATCTCTGTGTAATTTGAGATATAAATATTTGAAAATAGAAAATGTGCTAAAACAGTCATATGTATGTATTAGTATTAATCTTAATATGTATTATTATTCGTACTAGTAAGTTAGAAAAAAAAGAAACTTCATTAGTTACTTTCCTTGGTCAAACTCTACCTGCCTTATGTATCTAACTTACTGCTCTTGGTGCCTAGTTTGATGGCAGCAGGTTTCTTTTCTGTGCCTCAGTCATGCCAGTAGCATTGTGAAGGAGTTTTATTCTGCCCCTGAAGAGCTCCAGACACTGTAAACTGCAAAATTGTACAGAACTAATGACTGATAGGAAGAAAGGCTTTAGGTCAACTGTGGTTGTCTTAGTTGATGCTAGGAAGAAATGCTTGATGTACTGTTGCTGTCCTCCTTTGAAAACAAAAGGCAGGTGCTAGATTTCCAGAGGAGTTAACATTAAGAAGTCCACTTGTGGTATAAAAATGCATTTCTGATTTTGGGGAAGTTTGGGGGGCAAGGTTTGTGAGGAGGTGTTCTCTCTCTTATATTACATATGCAATTTTACTATGCTTTACTCTTTTTCTGTTTATAAGAAATAGGCTGAAAATGTGAAATTTTAGACACAAGCAGCAATTTTACATCTGTTTTTCATAAATTTTATATCTTTTGCTCACATGAAATAATTTCAAGTTTGCTATTAAAAAGTGAAAGAAACCCCCAGCGCCTTAGCTTGAAAGCAGGCATGAGACCTGTTGATGGTGTAGAAAAACTCCTTGGTTGTATATATATAAAAAAAATCTGTTTTCTTCTTTCTTTCTATAGGGCTAGTTTTGTGAGCAGGATTCTAACAGAGCAGGAGAACTCGTTGCTTGAGTGCACTTACTTTAGTTCCACATCTTATCCAACTCTAGGAACTTGAACTTGTCATTATCAGACACAGAAGGTCAATGCATTAGCCATGGTACTAGCTCTTTCATGTGGCCTTTCTGAAGAGGAAAAAACCAGCTTTTAATCTTAGCTTTTATAAAATACTGTGTGTACTGGGATACATCCTAACTTGTCATTTTCTCGTCTGTTTTAGTGCTGGGGGATAGCTGGAGATGCTTTTTGATGCCACACAGATACACATGTCTGCAAAAGGCCTAATCTGAAGTGAATCTTCTATAAATAATAAACAACAAATAGGTTCCTTTTAGTTATATTAGCCCCAAAATAGGTCATGTACATTTGTTTTAAATGCAAACTTAACAATAAAGTAAATTCCCTAGGTGGAGAATTTGATGTGTTTGTGCAAATTTTCTGGACACAGTACTAAAAAAGCCAACACCTATATTTTACCATTTAAAATATTTATACATTGTCTCTTAAAGTCCTGGGTTTGAAATACTGTTTATAATAAACACCCTACTAGAGAACTAATAGTCACAGCATAAACACTTGCCGTTGGTTACTTTAAAATGAAGTAATCTTTATTAACTTTTTTTGTAGAGAAACTTGTTTTCCATTGTTGCCAGAAAAGTTGTCACTTTTCTCAGTTTCCTGCCTCCAAATAATCGTATTTTTCAATATCTGTGATATTTTGTGGCGTCATCTTATTTAAGTCAAAACAAACTGGCGTTGTTATCCACCTGGCTAGACATATGTGCAAGATGCACCTCTAGCTCAGAATTGCTTTCTAGTAGATCATACCTCGTTCTCAGACTTAAGCTGTTCACTGTGCAAATGTATTAACAGTAAAACAGTAGCCTAGACTAAACTGGTATGTTTGGTATGTCAGTACTACATAAAAGGAGGAATTCACTAAAAAGGCGGAGAAATGGGATGTGCATTTAGATTCTCTTATTTACGTATTTTCTGTCAGATTGCAGCCTTACACCTCAGGGGAGCAGGCTTTTTTGGCTCATGGTCCCCGGGGTCTTGTGGTTCCATGGGTGGCTTCTCAGGAAAGGCAATTAAGGAAAGCAAGCCTTGTGTCGGTAGGCTTTCACTCTCCAGGCTGTGTGCCTCCGCTGGAAATATTAATATGGTTTTCAAATAAAAACAGAGGCTGAAAAGACTGCCTAGGCATTCCTTTTAATGCTTCCCCTGAATATAAGAACTAATATGTTAAATTCTGTGGGTAACTACAATATAAAGGAAGGCATATGTGAGAAATAGGTAATTTATTGTGGTTGTTTGGAATTAAAATGGCTATGACACCTATTGTAATTTTCATACTATTTCTGCCTACTATAATGGTGTTTGGATTTTAATTGGAGTCTTTAAGTGCTACTATAATACAAATAATACATATAGGATGTCTCAAAGTAGTGTTAGACAAAGGTAAAACGCTAAAAATTCTAGTGCCATATTTTCCAGCTTGTGTTCTTCTGTGGAGCTAGCTAGAATCTTAAGTTCTGTGTGTCACCTATTGTAATATACATAATTTCTTCGTCCCTATTCATTTTCATCCCTGAGATGCATTGTAAAAGTGTAAATCCATCACTAGATAATTTTCAGTTCCATTATTTACAAAAATGAATAGTTAAGCAAGTCATTGTTATTAGTGGGATGCTATTGTTGTTTCACAGAGATAGGGCCTGCCAAGGTCTTGAATGATGTACACTTGAATGTTCTTTCAAGATACTTGTACCTGTTTCATTTGGGAGGAGTTTCACTCATGTAAAATCAAACAGAAACAATTTTAGTAGCCTCTGAAAAGAGAAGAAGGGAAAATGGATATTAATGAACTGTTTAATATTCTGCTATGGGAGAGATGCAGTGATTTTGCTGTTGACACTTTTGCATGGAATTAAAGAGATCTGGTGGTTGTTTTACTCGTCTGTCTTTGTTCCTGAAAGACTTTTCAGTGTCATCAGATTTGGTTTTGTAACCTAAGAGATATTTTACAGACGTGCAGACAAGAAAAAAACCCGCTTCTTTCTCATGAAATTCATTGGTATTCAGAACATTGTCCCTTGATGAATTAGAAATTTTGGCTAAAGCTTTAATGAGATTTTTATTTCCTGAACTTATGCTGGAAAATGTGTAGGCTCCAAGATTCACAATTCTGAATAAGGTTTTTTCTCAAGAATATTTCTGGCTCATTGTTTATTACTCAATATTTTATTGATTTGTGAGTTGAGAAGTTCACGAGGAAGGTGGAACAGTTTAGAGCTATAGATCTTTTCTGCGTGGTCTGCACTGACATGCTTGCTTGCTACATTCAGGTAAGCATTCGCAATTCAAGGTTATGCAGACAACACTGTGGCAAAAATAATATCAGTAGCTGCAAAATTCTTGTTGTAGATGCACCGCTATATCTGATGTCTGCTGGCTTATTAATTCCTATTTGCTAACACCAAATCCTGTTTGCACCTGCCCACATGCGAACACCTGCAGCGAAGCAGTGTCGGCGGGAGAAGGGCAAGGCAGGCATAAACAGCCCCGGGTCGCACACTTTGCGAATTGTTGATATCGTGGCGTTCTTTGGGTGTACTCATTTTGCAAAGCCTAATAGCATTGGTAGGAGAGCCTTTACCTCTTTGTTGTAGGAGAACCTGTGGAGTCTTTAACAGAGGAATCCATAGAAATAGTTGTCTCCTTTCTTCTCACTCTTATCTGTTTTAATTATGCAGTATTAGTCAGTACATGTAAGTTCCCTTTAAGTTTTCAGCTAATGACACTGTAATGTCAGCGGCTTGTATCCGAGCCTGGTATTTTCAAGAAACTGTGCTGTGAATGTAGACAAGCAGATTTACATACTTGCTGCATAAATGGAACTAGATAACCATTTGTATTTATTTCATGTTTAGTAAAATCTTTCATCACATGGCTGGTTGTTTCATTGCACGTGGACAAGTAATTTGGGAAGTTTTCCACAAGCTGTCGTTGAACAGTCTCAGATTTTATAACCTTTCCTGTGTTCCCATACTACGCTGCTCACAAAAATTCTCATAACTCAAAAACCTTTGATTCACATGACTTACCACATTTTGATAACTTACATGTGTTCCGGCATGTTAAAAATAATAGGAATACTCAAGCTATCATTGTAGCTTGTCCTTTAATTTGCTTAAAGTCAAAGTTTTACAGGGTCACAGTGCTTACAGAAATATTTTGGTGTTGACGGAAAAGAAGGGTGTATCAGTATATGAGCTTAGCAGTTACTGAGAATTTTTGAAAGAACAATTCTGTAGAAGTAAGACATTTTTTTGCTGTAGAGCCAGCAAATGGATAATGAACTCGGGTCAGTGTTATGTAGCTTTGTATTTAACTATGAGTGTTAACAGTATGGGGAATGATCTAGTAGTTTTCCCCTAAGAAATTATCTAATCTTTAATCTAAGAAATTATTTCTGAAGATATTTTCCACATCATTACAGTGATATGGCTGTCGATGTGGAGAAAAGTTCTTGATCGATATTCATTTTAATATGCATTAATGAGTGGAAAATGGAATAGGGGTTCATGCTCTTGAAGGTATCCTCTCTTCAGTTACACGGCCAGAGGGGGGCAGTGCTTGGGGCACTGGTGGTGGCAGCGGGTACTGTGGGGTGTGGTGCTAAGCCGTGCTGAAGTCAGGTGTTCCCACGTTTATCCTCCATCACATTCTGTTGTTTTTCTAATCCAGGTGTGTCTTGATCAAATATCACTGTCCTAGATTTTCTGTTTCTCTCTTGATTCATGCCCTTGCTTCCTGGATCCTCTACCTAGCTCCGATGCGACCACCCCTTGACTCTCCGGTGTCACCTTCCATATTTCAGGTTTTTTCCTGTCTCCTTTTCCCTCTACCGCTTTTGGGGGTTAGATTCTCACTTATGCTGCATGTCCGTAATCTATTTAGACTCCTCTTTGTCCCGTTGGACTTTGGTTTGTTTGTATTTTCAGACTCCTCCTGTTGTGTGCAGCTCCCTGCTCCATTTTTGTGTTGGTGCCTGACCGGTGGAAACAAGTGGCCGCTTTCTCCTTCCATATTTTTCTGTCCTTCAGTTTAGGAAACATCAGAGAATAAAAACAATGTTTTTTACAGCTAAGGTCAGAGGAGTGGGGAAAGTCTAGGCATCTAGCCCAGCGCAGAGAGCTCCTCACTCTGGCGCAGTGTGCTGTTATGGCAGCTGTAAATGATGTCACTTTTCACCGTTAGAAATAATCTCAGATATTAATTGAGATTGTAACCTAATATAGTGCAGTGTTTGGAGATGACAAGATACGTTTGGGCTGTTTAAAACTGCAGCACCTCTTTTAGACCATCTTATCTCGCAAACCCTGCAATCTGTTCTCAACTTTTTAAAAAGGAAATATAATGTATTTGATTACTGCTAGGAGCTTCTTTTCCTCTGTAAAGTCTTTTCCAGAGACAAGAAATTTAATGACTGGATGTTTCAATTCTTATTAATATCTGTATATTTAAATTTTTGAGCTCAGAAATCTGAGGAATCTGTAAAAACTGTCCACGTACCCCTATTCTGTCTATTTGACAAGGGCAATTTTAAGATGTGACAGATGTTTGAAAGGTAAAACACATTTTTGGTGATTAGTTTTGCCCTGATTGGCAGATTTTAAAAATAAAATTAAAATATTGTTTTGACACACAAAAGGAAGAGAGTCATAAAATCCATATTTAGTGCCTCTTCCATGTGGTTTATAATGATTGACTCTTGGGCCTTATCTCTGAAAATATTAACTGGTGCTTTCGTCAAAGGTGTTCTTCCATCTGCAGCTTTTGTTACAATCTGGTTCACGATTTTCAGTCTCTGTATCCATGGATTAAGGAGTAGAAAGAAGGGGGTCTGTCTGCTTGGTAGCTTTCCATTGCTTTTTCCATGCAGAAACATAGATTACAGAAGTAACTTGGGCTGATTTGGCTTTTATATGGGGGCAGGAACACAAGGCGTTCGGAGACCAGCACTCCGTAAGGCCATGCCCGCAGCGTCTTTTGGGCATAAACTCAAAACTGGGGTGAGCACAAACCCACCTCGTGCTCACAGACCAGTCTGAGGTGAGTTTGGCTTTGGCCATATGAAAGCGGGGGAAACCTGAGTCTGCAAGGCTGAAGTCAGCCTTCTGGCAAGCGGGGGACCAGGCTGTGCAGAGGGGCCCAGGAGGTGACGGGAGGTTAACACCGCGTGCGTACGATACTAGTGCTGTCCAAATGTTCTGGTATTGTACGTGTGCGAGGTGCCAGTATTAGCACGATCCCAGTGTTACACTGGCGTGGAACATAACTAGTACTGTTGCAGCCTCTCTTGTAATACCTCTACTTTTAGATTAGAAAGGAAGACCATAGGGCATTTTTTGTTGTTGTTGTTAGTCAATCAGACATGAAAAAAATCTGTGTTCACATCCAACTTCTGCTAAATTTGTGTTTTTCATTTATTTGTGCTAGCTACTTTCTGGATTTATCCTGAACGAGAAGTGGAATTACTGAATTAACGCCCAGGAAGCGAGTATCCTGTGTTACATACCGCAGCCCAGACGTCCTTCATATATGGTGAGAAAACCTTTTCCTTTGTGTTTCCAAGCTGCGTTCCACATGCAAGTATTTAGTATTATTTAAATGAGTTTTATGTGAAAGTCGTCCATTTTTCAGCTTTGTCTAATGCAGTCTGGAGGTGTACGAACTGCAGCCACAGTGTGAGTTTAAGCCTTTAGCACGTAGGCTAGTGAATGATGTATTTTCAGAACATAGCTCTACGTTTGAGCATTTGAAGACCATACCAACACTAATAACTTGAGCAACAATGGTAGTCTTGTTTCCGGGGCAGTTGCAGCAGTAAGTGATCTAGTGATCTGCCTGTGTTAATGGCCACAGAATATGTAGGAGATCTGTCTGGGTATGCATTTTTTGCAGGCAGAAGCTTTGTTCCAGACTCTTACACTCTCCTGGGAGAGTAATTTTTGAAAATATGATATAAATGCAAATCTCTGTTTAAAAATATTGAAACAACTGTGTGCATTAGCTGGGTGCTTGCTATGGTATATTGTTTCCGGAGAAAGTTTGCTGATGATGTAGACAGTGTAATTTCTTTTTTTTTATTCAGATACAATCTGCAATATTTGTATATGAGAAGATAAAAATTTCTTATTCTTCGTTATCTAGTACTAAGTGTGCTTTGCTTCTCTGTCATCAGTGCTATGGTGGTCTGCCTGCGCAGTTGAATTTTGGCCAAAATAACTTGGAGTTGGGGGCGGGAAAGAAGGCTTCTCTTCACTTTGTGCTATTAGTATAGACAGGTTTGTAGGATCACTGCAGCAAGTTTTAAATGATGGATGAAATGAAACATTCCTGTCTGACACAGAAAGCGAGTACAGCCATTGCCGTCTATGAAATCACAGCTGTGAGAGGCTATTTGTTCTAATACTATTTCGGACATGCTAACTTTTAATTTTTTAAAAAACTTTTATGCTGTTATGTGAGAGACATCGGTCTTTCACGGAAACAAAAATTTGTTTGAAAAATCTTTTAAGTTGCAGCATCAATAAATATCTGAAGGAAGTTTTCTAGGTTTTGCACATTTTTGTCTGACCTAAGCAGCATGACATTACAGTATGACATATGGATACGATGGGGGTGGTGAGAACGCTTTGAACTTTCCTGAAGTGAAAATTTTAAAAGCTGAATCACAGGGTTCAAGATCAGGAGTCCAGTGAAGCAGTTGGAGAGACATAGTGGTTTTAGGAGCTGGTGCGGAGGTAAGAGTGATACCCGGCGGGGACTCAGGAGTTCATGTTTCGTGCGGTGCGTCATGTATTCGCATGGCTGATACAGGGCAGGAACTCTTGGGCACTGGTAGAGACAGAACCATCTTTTTCAGTTTTCCTTCTTAGTCACCCAGACTTTTTTCCTGCACTTAATAACATATGGCTCCTGTGGGGAAAAACGAGATTATTTCAGTCAAAGCAGACATACAAGTATGCGAAGGAACATTGTCCTGGTCAGTTAAACATTTGTATTTCCTAGGATCTGAGTTTGATCTGCCTCTGTCATTCTGAAAATGTGGGTTTGAAGTTTTATTTAAGGAATGTGTGCATGACACAAATGTAAATATATAGAATTATGTGTATCTAGTGTAAGAACACAGTGTAAGAAATATGTCTAGATAAGAGGGCATTGTGGCTAATAAAAGTACTTAGTATATTCAGAAAAGCTTGGAGTTACTTAGCTTGAAGAAATGTTTTCTCCTGACTTCCTAGAGACAAAAAAGCAAATGTTGCCTAGGCTTTTTCTTCTGAAAACGTTAGCTGCTTCTTTTTAAAATATACATTACCCTTACCTCCCAGCTACATCTCCTTACACTTCGTTATAGGCTTATGGTTACAGTAGAAACTAGATATTAATTAACTATTTTAAATCTAAATTTTAAAAATTCCAATAAAATTATTTAAAACCATGAGAAATTATGATCTTGTGGTGTCAGTTAGTTTCAGGGTCTTTTCTCTAGTGGCCTTACTGCCCTGCTGCTAAGTCTGTTCTCATCTCTCCTATTCAATATTTCAGATAATTGTGAAAGTGCATGAAAAACCTGCTATGTTCCTCTCTTTCACAAACCTTACCTATGGCAGAAAATCTAAGCAATTGGCTCTGATAGGATATCCATGTCGTACACATATCAAATGCAGTTGTTTTCTTAAAGGAGGAAACAAAACCAAACCTCATGATGAATAACGTTTCGTCGGATGAAAACACCCCCCACCCCCCATCTTGAAAATCTCAACGATGCAAAGAGGTTTCTGTATCATTTATGATTCATAAGTGGATCAGTGTTATTAAAATCCACAGGAGCCCTTTGTTCATTTAGTCAGTCAAAGAGCTGCCCATCAGTCACTGCTCTGTGCACGAGCATCATTCTGCAGGTTTTGACTGTTTTTTCAATAACTCCTTGGTGCAAAAAAAAATCAACTAATTATGCCACTAAAGTACAAAGACTATTAATTCCAGAAGATTTTTGCATCTTATTTTTATAGTCGCATGAAAAGTGATCTCTCAAGCCCAGGAAGCAAGTTACAGTACCCTTTCTCACAGAGTAATTGCAATGTATGTCTCCAAACCTCTCATCATATAATTTTGTTGTGTTTTTAAATTGGTAGTGGTCGGGTTTTTTTTATGTTAATATTTTATGTTAATATTTTTACATTGTGCTATCAGGTTTCTTAGAAAGGAGAAAATAGTGTCTGAAGAAATAGAAAGCACTTTCATAAATCTTGCTTCATTATTTATCTTAAATGTGTTTTAGTATTTTCACGTTGTGCGTCTGTTCCCTAAAAACACACACTTCCCAAGAGCCTTGCTGTTCGGCTATGCTCATGCAAGCAACCGTTGAAGTGGTTAGAAAGAAAACACATTGTAAGAAGGGGACAGCATATAGATGGCTTTTAAAGCCAGCATCTAATTTGTTTGTTTTCATGACAGTCTGTACCACCCTTTCCTTAGTTTCTCAGCATTGTTTCCTTCATTCAGTATTGGGGATGTCAGAATTGCCTGACGGATCCATCTGGTCGGATTTCCCATCTCCTCTGCCCTGCTGTGAAAGCAGGAGTGAAAAACTCCTGTTCTGTGTCTGTGAGGAACAAAAAACCCAAATTCACTGATGGTGGATTGTACTTTCATGTTACCAGTGCTTTTTATGCCCCCCTCCCTCCAGGTGTCCCAAACCAGGATCCCAGTCTGCCCTTCTGGGATTTCGTTCTGCTCTGTCGCACGCAGCCGGACTCGCCGCGGCAGTCCCCGCGCGTGCGAGCCCGTGCTCTGGCCGTTCAGGTCTGCCACTGGGCTGAGGCTCAGGGTCAGAAGCCTTTGTAGGTGCTGTAGAACAGCCCGCTGCGGTAAGGTAGCCTGCGGTCGCTGTGTCAGCGGGGTGTTCAGAGAGCTGGCCGCCGGCCCCCTGCTACGTGGCGAATACCGCTGCAGGGGCGGCTGGTGTGACTGTTCACCAGGAACCAGCTTTTGCAAGGCGAAGTCACTGCACATTTGGCTGTGGTCACCCAGGTCACGCGTACCTGCCGTCTGGCGGCGGCATAGCCGACAGCCTGGCAGCGGATCCTTGGTGAGGGCTCCTTTGAGGTGTCTGCTCAGCTCGGAGCGAGTGGTCACCGGGAAGTGGCCACCGCACGTAGCTTAGTAACGGGGAGCAAGAACTGGCCTGCTCAGTGCTTCCGGCATCTTCAGTCTCTGCAGCTCTTCCCCTTCTTCCTCTGTTGCAGTGGTTACAACTCTTCCACTCTTAGAATGCTTTTCTCCTCGGACCTGCCTTTTCCCGCACTCCTTTGGTCATTGCTGGAAAAGAGCTCTTGTGCCCCGACTGCCTGTAGATAGCCCGTTGCACGATGGCCACGACGGGCGGCTGTCGGCCTCTGCAGTCACCTTTCGGCTTCTCTGTAAAGCTGGCGCTGTTTATGCAGTCAGGAAACACCAGAGCGTCGGATGGAGGTGGTGTTTGTCCTCCTCTTGTTCTCTTTTCTTCGGTCAAATTCTGAATTTCTCTGTATCTTGGTCTTATGCTTTGTTTTAAAATGTTCTGAAAACTGTAGGGGGCAATTACTCTTTTTTTAAAGTTGTTAAAACTTTTCAAGTATTTGTTAGTGTACTAAAGCATGGTTTGCTCTTGTGAGGAAACTGTTCTTCATTCCAGATTATAACTGGTTTTGGCCTTGAAAGTTGAAAACGAAGGTGTTACCTTTATGTTGATTTAGTGTAGGTAACATTTTTTAATGTGCTATTACAAATATTAATTAGACTTTGCTTTACTGGAAATTGATGATTTTGGAATGCATATGCTGTGGAAAAAAGAAATAAGGGGTAAAATAATAGCTGCATGGCAATTATGAAGTAGAATGTGCTAAAATAAGAAGCAATAGCATGACTAAAACAGATAATCAGCCTTTTTTTTTACTAAAATTGTTTGACACAAACAAAGCTTCTGCTAGGTTCCTGCAAAGCATTTAATACTGAATCCTGAACTGAATCCTGAATCAAATTTGGGTGTGGATACTTGTGTGACTTAAATTTCTAGCATGAAAAAAGTACTGCTTATAAAGGAAAAGGTTTTATTCTCTGGGATAGCCAGTAGATTGCTTGATCTTACTGTCATTTGGCTGAGCTTCTTAGGAGGTGCTTCAGAGCTGCTTATGGCAAAACCCAAATCCTTACATTTGTTTTCAATGAAACAGAAGAATAAAAGTAGTCTGCTACTTCATTTCTGCTTTATTTGAAATTGGCAAAATTTTGGAAATTAAAAAAATTTGCTAGTGAAATCATCTAGACTTACAAATTGAAGAACTGGAGTGTTGGAAAGTCAGGAAGTGTGTTCTAAGTCAAAGGTGGAAATGCTGTCTGGAAATTGCCTCCTGAGCAGAAGGAAAGAACCTGCAGGTGCGGGCTGTCAACATACTTGCAAAAGAAACCCTTTCCGAAAGACCCTGCCTGCACACGCACCCCTGCCAAAGAGAGAATGGGAAACTTCTCAGCACAGATGCGTTACAAATTGTAGTAATCAAGTGGAGCTAAATCACCAGTAGTCTCATAACTGAGAAGAGAAGAACTAGCAGAGTGATAGGATGGGCTTAGGGACAGCTCAGGCTGGTTCAACACCTTTCCAGTACCAAAAGGGTTAATGTGCTTTACCTTAGGTGGACGTGTCCATGCTGCATAGAGCTGTATGCGCTCCTACGGACCGATTTTCTTTGATAAAAGAAGGAATACTGCGGCAACATGGAGGAAAGAATTAAAGAGAGGAAACAATGGAAAAAGGAATAAAATGATCTTTTTTCAAAGACTGACTGTCCCAGAAACATTCAGTTTCTTCCTTTAATACTGAAAAAATATTATTAGTAAAAAGTGCTGCAAACCTATCCTTTCTTGAGTCCCGTAGAGCAACTGGTAGAATGACACCCTGGAAAGTATTTATTTCAAAAGTAGAAGATTATCTGTAAGAAGGGTAATGCAAATGAAAGGGGTTTTGTGTGCTGAGAATGAATTTATCAGGCTGGGTGGAAGTTACCTGTTCCTCAAAGATCAGCCTTTTTTTATACTTCCTGTGTGTAACTCTTCTGTAAAAACATACACGCACTGCTGAAACTGGGCCGAAGGCCTGATGCTGAGAGATGCTGTTAGAGTGAAAGTTGGGGACATTAAATAGGAAGAACTGGATGACTTTGAAGAAGTCATGAAAAAAAGGTGAAACCTAATAGATTCTACTAAGACTAGCTTTTGTGGTTAGCTGAAAGTATAGCGTGTGCTGGCTGCTGACAATACGACCGTGCCACCAACATGAGGCATTAGTGAAAAAGCCAAGTGCAACCCTAGGACATGTGAAGGAAAAAGAAATTCCCGAGAGGTTACCAAAATACTAGTGCCGTTGTAATAGCAGCTTGCAAGAGCTCATATATTTACAGAGGGAAAATGTAGCGATGTGAGATCAGGACCATCTTTTCGTTGGGGAATAGCGCACCGGGGTTCTCTGCATCGAATCGTTACTCAGGGCTGTAACAATTAGCGTTGAGTCAAGACTTTGTTTTTCGTTAACAAGGCAAGTAGGGTAGGTCATTTCTCCTAATGATGCTCTCTGAGTGTGTTCGATATAAATGATTTGGTAATCTGACAAATAGGAAGCGTAATGTGAAGTGTAAGATTACTTTTTTTTTCCTCATGAAACGTGCTAGAGATACTATGATGCAGGTGGCAGGTGGAAGAAGAAAACAGTTCTTGAACTCTTTGCTAAATTGATATATTAATCGGAATGACTTTTCCAAAAAAAGAGTCCCATTTTGCTTGGACTCTATCTTTCCTATTTTCCTTTTTCAGAAATAGAAGATTAGGAGGTGTCTGCGCCAATGTGATAAAATGTTCCCGCGAAATTGTGCTGTATTTTCGCCTTGAGTTGCTGGCGAAATGAAGTTGTTTGCTTTCAGCGCTGCTTTGTTTTTGACCCCTTTTTGTGAATTCTCTGAGGAAAGAAACATATTCCCATCTTTTATAGTAATCAAATTTATCTGGCATCTCTCAGCCTCTTGCATTACTTATGCTACAGTTGGCCAGCCTTGGGAAGGCTTTAGCGGGTTTATTTATTTATTGTTCTAAAGTGAGGGTTTTTGACTTGAAGTCCCCGTATGATCCTAGGGGATTTTAAGAGAAAAACTGAAAGTGCTTTCTGCCATGCCATTGTTTTGATATATTTTCTGTGAAACTATTAAAAAAAACCCCACATCACCCAAAACCTAAACAAAACCCCCATGTGTCTGCACTCCTGGAGAAGCGTTCAGCTGTGGAGAGAAGAGCGAGCTTCAATATCTTAGTTGGAAAGGTCCTCACTTTGGTGTGAAGAAGGTCAGTGAGGCTGATGTCACTGCATTTAATTCAGTGAGAATTTTAGTTTCATAATTGTCCGTACGTGCTAATGAAATTTCTTAGACATGCCTAATAGCTTTTAATGTCTCCATGTTTCGTAAATTGTGTCACAACCTGTAAATACGGGCTATCCGGGGCTGTTGCTGTGAGAGTAGCAACACCCTTACATCTTACTGAAGGGAGGGGATATGGCAATTACATTTGGCGGAACCAGGCAGCTTTTGTGGTTCATGTATTCAGTATTTTGCTCTAAAGCCTTGTGAAAAATAGGACTTGTACGTTCATGAAACATATATGAAAATTCAGCATAAACAAAACTGGCCCTCGTCCTGTTGGTTGATGGCATTTGTGGGAAGCAAACTGCATTTTTTAAGAATGCTCTACAGTGAGGCATAGATGGTAAATATATAAATATATACTATTAGATGCATGATCAGCAAGCCGTCTTTTTTCTCTCCCTGTCTCAGTCAAACCGCACTTGATGCAAACCAGCCTGGAACAAATGACTTAAGAAAATTTCAGACTTCTTACAGGCTCAGAGTTTACAACTGGCTAGTATTTTGTTAACGCATTTTGCTTTTTGAAATGTCTTTGAAAACAAGGACACAAATACCTTTCTAGCTGCGTTTATTTTCAGTAAGCGAAGTGAGTTTGAGCCTCAAGATTTGAATGTCTAAAACAGAAGCACTGAAGGTGCCCTGCAGCATACAGCAGAGATTAAATGAAATCAAAGCACTAATATAGAGATGGGGAGTTTTCTGTTAGAAGGTAAGACATTGGTTTTACAGCGGTGCACTTGCAGCTTGAGTCTGCTCAAAACAGCCAGTGGGGAAACAGGCAGAAGGGAATTGACAGTGTGACAGCGGGAAGAGCTGTGCACGCTGCAGAAACTGGGCTTTCTTGGCTGCTGCTTGCCATAGAGGTTCCACAGAGGGTGCGAGATATGCTAGTTAGATATTGTAATTAGTCCAGAAGAGTGCAGCTTGTTCAGTAATTTAATGATGTTGTAAATATTATTTATAGAAATATAAACAAAGCATGCATCCCATTTCAAATATTTTGTGTCTTTTCCAAGGGACTTTCCTAAGGTACTGCTTTTGCACACTATACAATAAACAGGGCATTTTCAGTCATGGCAGCTTTGATCTTAATGTTCACTAGATTTAAAAACAAACACAGCTTCTATAAGAAGTCTCAAACGTTTAACTCATCTTGGGAATATTTTTGAAGATGTACCCCACAGTGTTGACTCTTACAGTCTTGGGCAAAAAAGGGAGCAACCTTTTTTATAAAACCCAAGGATCACTTAGGAAACATGTTGCAATAATAGCAAGTTGAAAAGGAAACTGAAGACATGAAACTAAAATTTAAGACCGACTGTCAATCAGAAAGTCAGCCTGAAGAATACCACTAGTGGTCTGAGAACAGGGCATCAATATTAGTCTTCCGCTTCAGCCCAGTGTAGTATCACCTTAAATTTTTTCGTGGTTTAAATTAGGTTCTCCAGGCTATTCTTTAAATTAGGTTTAGGCAGAAGGAAATTAGCAAAAGGCAAAGAAAAGCAAAGAAAGGTAGTGCTACATAAAAATAACATTTTTGTTGAATACACTTTGTCTGTCCTTCTCTGACAGCCCATTTCTTTTAGCGGAATGCCTATTGACCACATTCAACTTTGTCACAGCTTCTTTTGTAACTTCTGTTGCTGTTTGTTCATCGATTTATTTCTGTATTTGAAAAAATGAAATGCTGATTATAAGGGAAATAAAGCTGTATGGGAGTATCATCAATTATTTTGCTTTCAAATACGATTTATTTGACTAACAACCTTAAAAGCTTTGACTGATTTAATTTTATTTTATGCTCATGAAAGCCACAGAAGGCTGACCTAGCCATCTTCCTCATCTTCTGCTCTGTAAGTCCCAGATGGTATTCCTCCTCCAATTTGTTGATCCTATGAAATTTTTCGTAGAGGAGCAAACAGCGATAGTAAGAAAATGTTCGTATCACATTAGATGTACATACTGGTGTAGAGGAGTTCTTATTGCAGGAGAAAAATAAAATCCTTGTCACCTAAACTGCTAATTATGTTTGATAAATGTATGGTATATATTTAATGCAAAGAGAATTTAGGAAATAATACACCTTGTGTAATTACAGCGACCGAGCTACTTCCATCAATCTAATTTTTCTGATTCAGGTTCATTTGCATTGCATTATTTTTATTAAATGAGCTTTCAGTGGAAGCCCTGCTCTCTGTCAAGAAGAAGAGTCAAACACTGAAATATTTCAACATGCATAAATCCAGTTTGCACATCACGTGCATCAGGCATGGCTGCTCCGTCGCAAGAGGAGAGCGTACACATCCATAATGGACATGCAAGCATGCACGAACACGGCCACTTCACTTAGGTATTAAATGTAGCAGCTGAAAAAATGTGCCTGTATTTAGTAAATGTACGTAACTTCCCCTTATCCTTGGTTGTCTCTACGTGTACACGGGGTTGATTGGAACCACGACAGTCTTCTAATGCCATCCTCGGTGAGTGGAGGACTTTGGTAGAGTGGAGTAGGTTCTGAAACCCCCTTCCACTGGGAAGCTGGTTAGAGTTCCTAGAGTTCCTAGACAGCATGTTCTAAGGAAAACTGGGCTTCCTCTTGTAACACTAGTCTGGAATGGCCTTGGTTGTCCTTCCAATCCTGGTCATATACTCTTCTAATATTTTCCAAGTGGGAATCAAATCATGTTGTACCGGTTACCGTGTGTTCATAAAATAATTCGCCGATTCAACAGAGTAGGCTCTTGCCTCCCCCTTATAAAGTGAAATAAGTGTGTGATTGGCACAGGCGGGGAGGGAGAAGGAAGGGGCTCTTACAGGCGTGCATAAGTTTCTGTATCAGAAATGGAATTGTGTACATTTCTACCCATTAACGCAACTTGTCCAACCTCACCCACATGTTACCCTTCTGACAGTTTTACTCTAAACAAGAAGATCGGATCGTTCTGCTCCCCCTTCCCTTTTGACACAAAACTGCTGCCGCTGATCCAAAACAAGATACTTGTGATCTTAATTAGTGTCCCAGAAATGGAGCAACTGAGTAAAGATAACTATCGTATCTTTCTCTTGCCGTTCTTTTTCTGTCCTTTCCATCTCTGCACTGCGTTCGTGCTGTCACTGTTTTTCACCACGATGCAGTATTGGAAATCTTCTATCTGATGTTTAGTGAAAAATAGCCTCTCTTCCCTAATCCTCCTTTCCTCCCACCCTATTTCCAAGCTTCAAATTAAAAAAATAAAATAAAATTTGGAAACATATTTCTAGTGACGATACTGCTAACTGTTACAGGGTATGCAATCAGAATCGTTACTGAAGATGAATATAAATTTAGATTAGTGTATATTCAGTTTTATTTAATAATTTTCTATGGCTATGGTTAATTTTCCATTTGTTGCTCTAGAACAGACTTGCTCTTAAAAATAGAATGTTGATATTACATTAATAATTTAATGGATGAGAGCTGAAATAATTCAGATAGAGCAAACAATGTATTTTCAAATATGAATCCTTTTCTGTAGTATCCAGAATTGTTCTCTGCTGTCAGCGTGTGTGCGGGTGTTGAGCCACACTAGAGTGTCGTGCAGCGTCTCATCGGGTTTTTTCTTTGAAAGGAGGTATTTTCCAGGCACCTGCCTTTTGTATTTTACATAAGTGTGAATTTAGGATCGCTTCTAAATGTTTGCAATCATAATATTTGTAATATGTTAATCCATTAATTGCATTAGGAAGTGTTCTTTTATAAATAACCGCGATGTTTTTGTAAATGTCTGTAAGAGCCGCTGACATTCGCTGCTTGCTCTTGATAAGGCGTTTGTGAATAGCGGTGAGTGGGCACGGGGAGTTACTGGGGAAGGGAGAGCTTGTCTCATAGCGGTCGTCTCCTCACAGCCATTCTTTTATCTCTGGTATCTCCCTTCCAGAGTTCGTGAGCACGTAAACTTTGGAAACAGGAAAAAATGTGTCTTTTGTTGTAGCTGTAGTACACGCAGAGAGAAGGAATGCTGGAAGAGGGAAAGTAAAGACATGTTTTGGTTCTTGGAGACCTGCTTCCTGGTAACCGCTAAAACCACGCTCTGCATATGATTTGTTGTTCAACTTGTCTTCCCAAAGGCAGAAACTTCTAAGCTACAGATTCTTCAAAAACCACCTAGTTGTCTTTGTATCATAGCAAATCTGGTTGATAAGCCAGCTCCTCATAAAAGAACACGTAATAAAACAGCCACTGGTAGGAGAAGCAAAGACTGTACGGTGGTTCAGTTTGCCATCACAAAGTTTTGTTGCATAGTACAGGTGTTCAAGTGGGAGAGGGAAACCAGGGTGGAACAGGAGCCAAAAATCCAGAGAGCAAAAAGAACTTGGTAAGGAGGGAGAGCACAAAGCAGCAGTATTTGGGAAATGGGTGTCCAGAGAGCACAAAGCTGGAGGCCAGTGAAGAACCCAAAGCAACCCTTTGAAAGAGGGGAGGATGTCTGATTCCCTAATGTTTGTCTAGGTGCACAGGAAACTGTTTTGAATATTCCTGCATTTAAACAAAATTAAAAGAAATACTAATACCGTATGTCGCTGAAAGACCAACAGTAAGCTGTGGGCTTGGGCCCTCCTACAGTGGAACGCAGGTCTAAGATGAAAGGCAAAGAGGCTGGGTGTAGGGGAGGGCTGTGGGTCGTGGCAGTGTTGCTCTCCTTTCAACTACATCAGTTCATCTCTGTATCTGGAAATAACATTTTCTGAGGGTTGCACGTAGTTATATCTGCCATATCAGTGTAATAGGTTAACATCCTGCTTTACCCTGAATCAAAGAAACGTTGATCATATAGCAGTTTTGTGACTTTCCCTTGTCTCAGAATCAGTGGCACTTCTCTTGGTTACGTTGGGTGGAACTCTCCTAAAGCAGCAATCTTGGTACTGCAGGTTCTCCTGTACTGTTTCTGACAACAGACTCGGCAGTCCCGGGCACGAGCGTTAACGGCTGCTAAAGGATTGGACAGCATTGGAGAAATTGTTATGAAGCAGCTGTCATCTGTCCTTCGGAAACACGTAAGAAAATAAAGATAAAATTTGGAGTTTTGATTTGCCAGTTGACTTTTGTTGCTGTCCAAGCAACTCTATAAGTAAAATAAAGTAAATCTCGTTAACTGCAAGTTCTTACTACTCTCCCGATGAAACACTCTTCCCACACATGACCCTTTTGCAACGAAGTGCAACAGACAAAAGTAAAACAGTTTATTTTTTCAGAATAGTTCTACTCAGTTGCAGCTTAGTTCAAGTTTGGAGAGTTTCCTTGGAAAGGACGCTGACTGCAGCTTTGATTACCTCCACATAAGCGGAGGATATTCCACATAACTTCATTTAGTATAATGCTTAATGGTAATAGATAAAGGCTTTTTTTCCCTTAAAAAAACTGCAATTCATTAAGTCCAATTCATTGGCAAGAAGGCTGTGAACTGATTGTAAACTGTTAAGTCTTAGGACTAGTTAAAAATAAATCATGCTGTGTACCAAGTGTATTAATTCTGTGGAAAACAAAAAAATAGAGTAAATAATTTCCATTAGTTTAGTGGAAATAATGAGATAATGGTACAGTTTCTCTGGTGTGTAATCATTGCATGTTTTATTTGTAGAATAGGACACTGTAAAGCACTACCTGTGGTTACTAATAGTGTAAACACTCATGTTTGTTAAAGTTTTTTCAGATCTAAATCGTCACTGGTAATTGTGCTTCCCTTGCAAGAGACGTCTGATTTTTAAAATTTATTTTTAAAGCTTAAACCAGTAATTTGCAGCTGAAGATAAAATGTGGAAACTAACTCCTTATCTTGGTCAGATGGTCTGTATTTGAGTATATGGCCTATACCTGAACTTCTCAGATTTCGTGGTAACGAGCAACAACTTTGCTAACGTACATATTTGGTCATAAAATTACTACGGTTCAACTTGGCAGCCTAACATATTCTCTCGGGGTAATTAGAGTGCAAGTATTTCCGTCCCCTACTGCGCCAAACCAAGGCGGAGCAGCCTGCCGGCTTGTCTTTGGCAGTGGGCTACCCCAGACACTCCACAAGAACATGGAGGAAACTCTATGAAGTGCCACTAATGGATGATTTCACTGGTTATAGATTTGAAGGCAGAAGGGAGTGCCAAATCATCTCATCTGACATCCTGTAGAACACACACTGTTAAAATTAGCCTAGTTAATTCTGTATTAAGCCTACAAAGTTGTGTTTAAATAGAGTATATGTTGCACTGTTTCAACTTGTCTTGATATTTCAAGGCAGGAGGAATCTGTCACTTCCTTACTATTCAGTCAGACATTAAAATATATACCTTTTAGTCTGAATTTCTCAGCTTCAGCCTCTGGATGTTGGTCCTTGTTCTGGATTTTTTGAGGAGACAGAGCCTTTTACTGTCCAATACTTTCTGTACATGGAAGTACATTTATACCTTTCTATTTTCTTTTTGATAAGTTAAATGTGATTTGGGTCTTACTTCTTTCAGTGTAAGTTTTTCCTTCAGTTTTCCAATAGGCATCCAGCATCAAAAGCCAGAATTGTGTGCACTATTCCTGTATTGGTCTCATCAGCACCATGTACAGGCATGAAATCTCTCTCCTTTTCAGTGTTCCAGCAAATACCTTTAGGGGATTTTTTACCAGTACATTACACAGAAGTCGCCTTCTGAATTGTTTTGTCTTTATAGCTCTGAAATACTCTGTCTTTTTATTCCTAGGTGTAATTATTTTGTATTGGGATATTTAAAAATCTGTAATACTTGAATCGGTCCTGTTTAGGGGATAGTAGTGGCTCATACCGTGCTGGATGAGATGGTTGCTTCCTCTCAGCTTTTACCGTTCACCAGCTTTTGTGCCACCCACGAGTGTTACCAGCAGTCCTTCACGGACGCTGGAAAGCTGGTCCTTACTGGCTCCCAACCAGAAATAACCCACGTGGTGGTTACTCAGACCAGTACTTTTTTAGACTTGCCGGTCAGCTAGTTCTGGAGAGATTGTACCCATGGCTTATTGGCAGGTTATTGTGCACGTTTGTTAATTTGTATTTTCAAGGTACTAAAAAAGGAGGTAGAACTTCTATCTTTTCCGTTGCTACCAACCAAACTTGTTATCTCATCAGAAATGATATCTGGGTGGTTGTTGTCTCCCAGGAACTTGGAATTTTGCTGGTCTTCGCTGTATCATTGTACCATGATGGAAGACATTATCTCCATTAATTCTTTGATGGCCTCATGTTTGCCATTAAGGAATATTTGGATCTGAACTAATTTTTCTGTTTGCCTTTGTGACAGTTGTCAGATTTTCAAAAAGAGGCTTTATCAGTTGTGTGACAGAGACTTTACTATGTCAGTGGCTCTGAAGTCGCGCAACAAAAAGTATAAAGGGAATGTTTTTGTTGCCCAAAGTGTCCAATTCTGTACGCTGTGAGAAACGCTGTAAATTAGTGGCCTGTTCCAAAATTCTCTGGTTAAGTTGAATTTTAAAATATGTGATAGGGAAAGCTGACTCGTATGTTTGAAAAGGTGTCCAGTGCAGCAGGATCACATTTGCTTCTATTTTTTTATAAAAACAAACTAGTAAATATCCTTGTGTTGTTGTTTTGGCAGACTCTGACACTGAAGCTATCTATCTCTCGTAATTGTTTAATAACATCTTCCAGATAACTTAGCGTCTTTGATTCTGGTGCAAAGCTAACTACCTGCTTAACAAAAGAAAATGTTTTGCAACTTTAGAAAAAATCCTTGGAAAGTAAAGAAAAGACTAAGTGAGCTTTTTTGACGACCTCCAGAGAAAGGCTTGGGAAAAATAAATCCCTTTCTCAAGTTTGGGTGCATGTTTAAAGTATGATCTAGCAATTTTATTGAGTTAGTTGAATTTTATTTTTAATCGGTTCAATTTTATTGAACTACTTGAAGTTTTCAACTAGGTGGTATTTCTGCTATTTACCACAGGAGATGGAAGTTTGAATTATGTGTTATTAAGCTTCCACTTAAATGAGCTTATCGAGCAATTAACAAGTGTGTTAGTAGGTGATTTAACAAATGAATTAATCACTGTTATCTGCTGGTATAGAGTCAAGAAGGCCTAAAGGCACCTCTCTGATTTGTGCTGGTGCACATTGCTAATGTGTATGTCTCTGTGATTATTTAATAAACTTCTTTGATCAACTCCCTTATAAAATAATTTAATATTGGAATTTTGAGAAAGTATTTTTAATAGATTATCCTGTTTGTTTAATTGGGCTAGAAATTCTATATTTGGCAAAAATTGCAGCCTATTTCAATAAAAATTTTCAGGCTAATCAACTGTAGTTTTCACTAAGAAAATATTGTTATTTATAACCTTGAATACACGATGCTTTTAAAAAATATATTAATCAGTAATTCAGATAAATTAAAATTCTAAATGCAATGAAATTGCATCTCTGTGAATGTAATTGATAATGCCTTATAAATTAAAAGCCTTTATAACAATTTTCATATCTGACATAACAGTTTAACAACTGTATACTAGCAAACTTTATTTTATATATAAAAAAAATTAACTGAAAATCCCTCTGAACTGTGGTGTTGGATTGGTACAGGGCATGAAATAATTTTTCCATCTTACCCCACCGTTCTCCGAAGGTCAGACTTTAAATTGGGCTGTTACTGTCTTGCTGCAGAGTTTCCAAGCTACGTTAATTTTTGGTCTGCCATTGATGGATGGAGCAGTTTGAATTCTGACATGCAGCAGCCTGACTGGAATGACCTGCAGAGGCAGATGTCAGCCTGTTATTTCATGCCCGTTTGTCAGAAAGAAAAAACAGCTTTTTTTTTTTTTAAGCAGTTCTTCTTTTATACATACGGAGAGCACTTGTAGGTGGCTGTGCTCTCTGATATACAGACATATATACAATCCTATAAAAAATAATATGTATTTATAATTTGTGGAAAACCTGGTTAGGTCTTTTGAGAATTTGTCGGTGACCAATATGGAGAATGTGCATATTCTTATATTTTCTGTACTGCAAACAAGTGTACAAGCATAATCTTGAGCATTTATATTCTTTCATAAAAATGTATTATTCTGCTCACAGATAATCTGAGAAAATTAACATCGCTCTTTTTAAGAGCAAAAAGAGGTGGTATCTGCTAATTTACAGTTGCAAAAGAATTTCCTTTGGGATCCTATTTTTGCGGTTTCGTAGTATATCAGAAATATTTTATGCCTTTTTCTCTGAGGGTGAAGCGTACGCTCACTGGGTGCACGAGAGTATTCCATTCATGTTGGAGCAAAACTTCCATCCAGAAATGAACACGGGGAGGGATTCTTTTCATTAAAATACAGAAATCAATTTAAAGGACTGATGCAGGCAGAAAGAGCTGAACTATTACACTTGAGACTTGGCTTGTACAGAGTCTTGAGTGCGAAGAAATGTATTTGGTTGATATGGGTGAAAAATGGAAATACTGGAAGGACTGGCACTCACTGTAACGTTCCCGGTTTCGTCTGAGCAGGTCTTAGCGAAGCCTTAGAGTGACTGTCCCGCCTCCGTGCCTCCGCGGCGCGCGCTGGCTGGTCCTGACCGCAATGAGCAGTGAGCCAGCGGGGTCAGAGGCACTGTCCTTTAGGCTTTGCCAGTGACCTTGCCATAAAATTGAGAGAAATGGAGTGCGCACATTCTGGGGTGAAACTGTGACCTTAATGGAGTAAATAGAAGTTTTGCGTTGCTTTTGATGGGATCAAAATTTTATCCTGAGACCTTTTCTTTGCTTGATTGTTCCCCAATTAGGATCACTTTCCTTAATAAACTATAATTTCTCAATGTTAATTTTAGAACTAATTCTTTGTTTCTAAAATTCACAGACAATATACAAAATACATCTAGCTAGGAAAAAAAACATAACTCACATTCATGGTCTAATTGGAAGCATGTAAGTGTTAACGCATTAATCATAAAGGTATGAAACAGTTGTGCAAATTTTCAGTTAAAAAAATTCATATTGTATAAGTAATGATGGGTGCAGGTCCGTTTTTATGACAAACCCAAATAATTTTTAAAGCCATGTTTTATCATTAATATGCATTTTAATATAGTGGATAATGTGAAGTCAGGCCTTTGTTTAAATAAATGAATAAAAGAAAAACCAGAGGTTGTGATTGTGAGATGTAGGACTACAGCCAGGAAAGCATCCAAAAAAACATCTGAAAAAGCCTTAGTGGTTAGGGTGGATTAATAGTTGAACAGGAGAATCCAGTCTTATGCTTTTGCCAAGGGAGCAAATGTAATCCACGGTTATATGATATGAAGAGGGTAACATCCAGGGAAACAGGAAGGTAGGAAAAGAGAAGGAGCCTTATCTGTGGATAATATAAATAAATACAAGATGGATGTTTCCAGCAGCATGTGTAGTCGTCTGCTAAAACAGAGTAGCTAGAGATCTTGTGGGTTCCCTGTCACTGAAAGCCTCTAATCTCTGGGAATTTTAAGGCTTTTCCCCCATAACTGTAATAGCTGAAGTAGAAATGTGGGCTTGATGCAGAGATTATTACAAGTTTCTTTGTCCATAATTATGTGGAAGACAATATTATAATAGTTGACTCTCTTTCCTAGAAGCTAGCAGTCTTTAATTTCTCGTGTCTTTTAAAAGGAAAGCAGTAAATACAGAAAAAAACTGCTGGTGAAGCACTGGGGTAGTGCAGGTAGAAAGCCCCCCCCCCCCCCAAAAAAAATAAAAAATAAAAAACCTGCTAATTTCTAGAGATGTTAATAACAGCAGGGTGGTAGTTGCACTGCCTGGTAAGTGCCCAGTATCTCCCTTAGGAAATAGTATGTAGTCGCTTATTGTAGAAGTGGTGCTGAAAAATATCCAGATGACTTATTTAAAAAACAAAAAAAAGTATTGATGTGATTTTTCTGTGCCTGGTGGGAGAAACCTTCTCCCCCTCGTCCGTGTACGTCAGGATGCTTCGAAGATCTCGTTCGGACCGTGGAGTTGATAGCCTCTTCTTCCAAAGGCAGTGCTATTCTGCTGGGGCATTTTGCCACTCAAATGCTGAGAGGTTGCTTGGATTCCCGCACAGGAGGTAGCGCAGCGCGATGACAAGCAGTTTGGCTTATTGCCGAACACTTCGCCGTTGGTGAATTCCGTAACAGTTTACAACGGAGCGCCAGCCCCGGCCTTGCTGGCTTGCTTTTTCCCAAAACTGCTTTGCGTGCTCCTACCAGCACTAATCCGTTCTCCATTTGGATCCACAGGCTAAAGGATGAAATCAGCTCTGCAGATGCAGCGTTTAGCAGCCTTGAAACCTTTCCCTGTCTCCTTGTGCCAAGAACATCAGAAAATTTTACTTGCTTAGTCCCTCTCGTGGTGTGGCTGCTTCTCCTCCACGAGGACCTAGTGCCTCTCGTCCTACTAACAATTATTTCTGAAGATCTTATCTCGGTTTATATAACTTCTGTTGAAAGAAACTTTGGCGGAGTTCAGCAGGCGAGTACTGGCAGTTAGCTGCTTTCCTGTGATGTCGGAAAACAATTATTCCTTTTAGAGTTAAGCTGCTCCCGAACTGGGAAAAGTACTCAAAGTTTCTTCAAGAAACGATTCGTGAATCTGAAGCAAAAATTGCACAGGTTACTTTGTTGCTGTAATTCCTATGGAGCAGGGTGTTTAAAAATAATTTTAAATGGGATTTAAAAACAAGAATTCTGTAGATGAGTGTTTGATGTGCAAGCTCTAGGCAGCCTGGTGTAGCCCAGTGCTTTTTAGCGTTGTCATTTGAAAGACACTTGTCACTGGGCTTGCACTATGTAGCTGAAACAGGGTTGGCTCTGGTTTTCTACTGTTTTTCCATTTACATGTAATTATCCCAAGCTGATGCTGAATGCTGCAGCCTATTTGTTTACAAGATTTGCCTCAAAATGTTGCAGATTATCAGGACAGGGTTGTCATTTCCCCATTTCAGAAGTCATTAATGGAGACATGTAAAGCCCCTCTCCTAAGTTCTTCCTCCCTTCTCCACTGAACGTGCTCGGACACAAACCTTCTCCCTTTAACAACCTCCTTGTAGAGTGATCTGTTAAATTAATTGCTTGGATGTTAAAAGACTAACAAAGGTTTGGTGACATCTCTCTTCTGTCGGTATTTGGAATGACAGAAGGAAAGCAGGCAGTTAAAATTCTCTCTTTATGAGGTTATTACCATAACCAGATGTTGAGGTTTTCCAAACATACTCTATGGTTTGTCTTTGCTCTCTGGCTGAATACAGAAGCCAATTACTTTTTACAGTATGTTTCTTAGTGCAAAACCAGAAACTAGATATGACTATGCTACTTGAAATGCCAGTTATATTGGTAGAAAAAATCATGGGGGGTGTGGGGGTGTGTGTAGGGAGGGTTGGTAGCCTTCTGTTAGCAGACAGACAGACAAATGTTCTTCATTTGAAATAAGCTCCTGCGTCCTTGTTCCCATATTTGTCACCATATTTGTCATATCAGTGCCAGGTCTAGTAAGAAAAAGGAAGAGCTTTGCATCCTGAAGGGTAGCCAAGACCTGGGAATGAATGAAGGCAGTACTGGCCAGGAGTAAGCGCCAATGCATTAAGAGGGAGGAAAATGAATAGTGGACACCTAACATCCTTTAGCCTTATGCCACGTGGAAGTCGCCAGCGGAAGCCAGAGGGGTGATCACCCAGATCAGTAGTTAGAGCGAATCATGTACATCTGTGTGAGTACAACTTTAAGGACCGTGTGTGTATATATATCTGTCTTATGAGTCTTCTGCTGATTAGCTGGTGCAATGCAACGACTGGAATAAGCTGCTGGTCTGTTCTCAGTGACTCTTCCCTCACCCCATCCGTAGCCTCTGCCCTTGGTCCTTTCTTTCCACATTGTCCTCCTAGATGTCGCTTTCAACAAGGGGTACGTCAGTTATTTTTTCACCAACAATTAACAACTCTCTCTGCTAAAGACCTGGTAGCACCAGGGCCATTTGGATAGTGGGTGTGGAAGGCTTCGATGGCACCTTCTTCTTTATACATGAAAAGGAAGCAATTTTTTTTCTCTATTCAGGAAGAGAGTGGTAGCACGGGATTTTTAAATGATCTACAGAATGGCTTAGGCATCATTTTGGTACATGCCGGGCAGCCAGGTTTGATCCCATGCACCTGAGCAAAGCACCTCTGTTCCCTACACAGTTGGAAGGAGAGATGGGTATCTTATAATACAGCTTACCATTGCCAGTGTGCTGCGAGGTAAAGGCTGTGCCTGAAATCCTGGCCAGAGTTATTTCCCTGCATATACAGGCTAAGTGCCCCTAGAAAAATGCAGCTCTACTCACACCTCTGGACATGAGTGCTGGGCTCACTATTTCAGAACATCAGTGCCAAACTTTTAAAGACAGCCTAGAGTTTAGAAGATTTTCCCAGAAGGCTGCAGACCTGGTTTTATTGGTGGTTTGTTTGGGGTTTTTTTGGGGGGGAGGGCATTGTTTGCTTGTTTTTTAATGTTTCCTCACCCCGAAGAGATTTAGACTTATCAGTAGGGCAGTATCCTAACCCCGGAGTTAGAGGTAAGCAGCCTCGTGTGTGTCAGCGAGGAGTTGTTCTGACTCCAGAGGGAAATGTTAAATATCTCACCTGTAGTCACTTGCTCAAAGGCTGGAATACAGTCTCCAGCAGCTTGTATTTTAGGAGATTGCTAGTGAACTCTTGCAGAGCATGATGAAAGGACTTTCTGTAAGCATGTTAGAACTGCGCCTAGCTTTGGTTTACAATGTGGATGCTAACAGATTTTAACTCACTGTAGTCCTAAGGTGATCAGTGCTCTCGGCATAGGTTATGTCAAATGCTCCTACGTGTCTGCCTGTTATCTTTCCTCATCCTTCCCGTCCCTGTCTCTTCTCTGTCCGTGCAAGGCGAGGAAGGACACGTTTTTCCTATATCTGCTTGTGAATTTTTTTCGGTGATGATGACAACATGATAGTGCAACCAGCGTCCCTACTTTTTTTCCCAGTGTGACACACTATTTCTTTCCACAGTCAATCATTATATAAGCCCGTTGCTGCTGATAAATAAATAATAAAAACCAGTATCAAGGACGTGGCAAACTGGGATGACAATATCTTTGTTAAATTTTCTTGATACAAAACTTCCTGATAAGCTTCTCATTTGGCTGACGTAGCATGGCAAGTTTAGAGCCACGCTGAAGAGCTTATATTGCCACAAGATTATGGTACCCTCGTCCATTTGGTTGAGCGTGCGCTGGCCTGGGCTAACTACTGACACCGAGACACCTGGCAGCAGCACAGTTTCTCACCGTGGTGCCGCTGGCAAGTGCCAGCTTTAGGAGTGAGATCTCAGAGTAGGGAGCACACAGTAGTGCGCTGGATGAAGTTGTTGCGGTGTCTGCTGTGGAGCTGTGCAATCCTGTGCTTCCACGAGACCGTTCCAGAGGAGTCTCTTGCTTCTGCCAGTCATTGTTTTTAGTTTGACCATCTTCTTCATTAAGATGCATTTTGTGCATAATTTTACAGGGTTTGATTCACTTCACTATCTACTTTTTATGTCACCAGTGTGAAGAGAAGATTAGATTTCTCACCTTGCGATCCAAGCAGTGGGAAGATGCCTGAATAAGGTATCTTCATTAATTAAGTGGCCCACCATGATGATAGTGTTTTAAGTGATGGCCTGGTTGGTCCCACTAAATTAGCAATGACATATGTAAACCCATTAATTCCTGAGAATTCTTCATAGGCAATGCCTGTTTAGGATCCACAAACATCTAGATAAAAGCTTAGGTGTTGATTATATTATTGATTAAATAGTTTATTACTTTATTGATTGTATAATGTTGATTCGTATATTAGAAATTAAATAGGAATTGGAGCCTTATCGACAAGTTCATATAAGCAACCATCAGCCTTGATGAACCTTGGGTCGCTTCAACATTCAAACCACAAAGCAGTGACATTTCTAAGAGTTGATTCAATGTAGAACTACAGGCTGTTCCACATTCCCATGATTTAGGACGCGAAATGTTCTTGGCCTTTGAAAGATGGAGTTTAAGCTTTAGGACCCAGAAATTCAACTTTATAACAAAGATGAACTCTGAAAAATACCAGGCAGCGTTTGGAGGAGAACAGAAACTAACTCCTGAATCTGAGACTGGTGGAATGGTGAGGAATTAATTATTCAGGTGTCATCCATTACTAAAAGTATTCTTTCAACAAGACCCGAGAATTGTCTTCCAGTGGAAATTGTACAATTACCTATGGAGTAAATGGTCTAGTATACATTCATATGTCAAAATGCGCTTCAAGATGTATGTCAGCACTTTTGTGCAGAAGAGGGAAATAAATCAGAGGCATGCCTGAACTATTCTCCCTGTGCTGGCACTTCTGAAGTCCCATTTCGTCTGCTGCAGTTACTTTGAAGTCTGTGAAAAACTGTTAGGGCTTTCTTCTCCTTTTGTTAGGGCTTTCTTCTCCTTTTTTCTACTTCTGTTATTTAACGTTTTAAATGAAGTAATCAAATGCAAATATTTTCCCTTGAAAATATTTTCGTTTTTTTTCAAAATCAATTTTCGTAACATTTTTGTGTGAAAATGAATGCCATTCATTCTTGCATAAGACTTAGCTGTTGAAATACTCGGTGAATAATAACTGTTCAAAGTTTTAAAATGTTACTTCTCTTAATTGCATTTTCATGTGAGTGCTTTAAGCTCTGTTCCAGGCCATAACACGAGAAGTTGCTGGGCTTCAAGTGACTGGGTTTTTGTGTATGATCTTACTAGAGTCCCAGAGTGTCTTAGCTGGGGGTGAGTATTTCAAGCAGAGATTGATATTTCCGTATCTTTTTTTGTGAGAGGATGAGGATCTGCTGGGTTATGGCAAGACTTGGGCGTTACAAGGTCCGGTTGCTGTCTGTAACATTTTTGCAGTACTTAGCTTCTACATTGTTTAAAATTTGGAAACGGAGAGTTTCGACATGCTGATTCCAGAGTCACGGGCTATCGCCTGGCTGAGCAGGGTTCGAGATCCAGATGCCGCGCTCAGTACGGTGTAGGTAGCGTGGCTAAACTGTTACGGCCATCTGAAAGATATATACGAAGCTTTAGGTTCAGCGTATGGCCCCTGTGCGTGGTGCGCTATGCCAACGAGGAACAGGGACGATTTTTAAACACCAGTTGAGGGCTGACAGAATTTTGCAAGTGCTGGGACACTGACTAAAAGCCGCAGAGCGGCTGTGGATGGTCGTGACTGGTGGCTGTGGGACTAGGGCGCGGGGGAGGCGCGCTGTTCGCTGGGTGCTCAGCCGCCTCATGCAGGATCGCGGCACGATGCGCAGCGATGGAATAGCAGCAGTGACGCAAGCTCCAGAATCTGTCCCGCTCACCCAGGTCGTTACCTTTGGGCTTCAAAAGTACATGGTAGGGAACTTGCCTGACCGTAAGGCGATATTCTTTGTGAATTTTTCTGCATCTCTTTGCAAAACCTCTGCCAGGATGAGGAACTGTTGACATCTGGTGACAAAATCCAGTTGTGGGATTTCACGCTGCAGCCTGGCGCTACTAGAATGAAAGCGTTCGACGTAGATCACGAGGGAAACCACCTCAGCTGGGCGACCAGCAACACGTGCCCGTTGCCAGTGCTGGCACGAGAGAGTGTACTCCAGATTCCCACAAAGCTGGGTTGTACTGGTCCTCAGGGAGCTTCGACTGGACTCACAAATCACTGCTGCTCCTTGCTTCTGTTTTCAGCGGACTCTTGACTGTGTGAAGACCAGGGTCTCCTGTAGGTTCGGGTTTCTGCAGGCCTGTGTAGGAGTAGCCTGGTGCATAGCTTCATTCCTGACTGGCTGCAGTTGCTGTCTGACATCATCTGACATCATCCAGCAAAATTCTAGAAAACTAGTGCTAGAGCACCATGGGTATTTGGATGTTGTGTGGCTCGGTTTTTTCTTTTGGAGCAAACGACTCACACCATTCAGCTCCAGTTTCTCAAAGAAACAGTATGATTTCCTTTTTCTTGCCTCCCCCTTGCCTCCCCCAGATGGATTTAAATAACAGCAAGGCTCCTATTTAAAATGATAACATCCAGGAAATTAAAAGTTAAGCCCTTCACTGTCCCTAACTCTGCGTCTCTGCTCTCCCCTTCTCAGCAGTGGTGTAAATGAAGGATGAAGCCTCAGCCTGAACTTCCAATTTCCTGGCTGCCGTCAGTTTGTATCACAATGCCAGCATTATACAATTTTCATTTCTGGAAAGGATTCATACACAATATATTATAGAAAACTAGAGAATAGCCGGCGGCAGAAATTAAATATTCTGCAAAGGTTCATATTAACCTAAATTACCTCAGTGTTTTGTTGAATAAGTGACAAAATTTAGATTCTAAAGTATTATTAGCAAAACGCTCATCATTTGCAAAGGAATTACTTAAAATTATAGCTTATAATTTCTTCTATCTTGATAGCTTTGCCTTTTAGTAGTTAAGGAGTTGCATCACCACGACATGTCCCCCTTTCAGTCTCCTTGCAGAACGGACCTGACTTAGGCTGACTTTTGCAGCGCTTGCCTGGCCCGAACGGCGCAGGGGAAGGGCAGAAGAGAGACTCCGCGTGCCAGGAAGGACGTTAGTGCTGGAGACGGGCTCAGGCTAGTTGTCAAAGAGAGAGGCTGGAGTAGCAGAGAAAATTAGCAGGTGAAAGGCATAAAAGTGCAGGCTACATTTAGGACTAATTAATCTGTTGCTGCAATGATGTAATTAAAATGTTTTATGAAAGCTTACAAAATACTTAAATTCCACTTTCTGGCTCGATGAAGGTTGTTGGCCAACATAGCCTTGGTAGGGCTAATTTACGCTTTGGCCGTGCGCACCTTGTTGCCTGTTATAGTCTACAAAATCTCTCCTCTATTGCTGTTTCACAGATTCTCCCAATCTGCAGGAGAAAAATGACAGGTTTTTTTATTGTTTTAAATTCATCTTATTATGTGCATCTTTCAGTAAGAAGTGATAGATGGGCTATCTTTTTTTTATATCAATTCATATTTTTTTTCTGATTTTTACCTTTACTGAGTTAGTATCTTCCCCGTCTGCTCAGTGGTCAGGCTTGTGGCAGGTGCATCTTTCTTTATTGCTTTGAAAAATGGGGTGCCTTTATTCTTATTAAACTCAAAATATCTTAAATGAATTTCAGATTTATATGTGGAAGTCGCACTATTTGTAGAATGAATCATAAATGCCAGTAATGCAATTTTAAAGAGACGTTTTCTCATATAAGAAGAAAAATCCTCGAATCTGGGTATCTAGCTTACCTGCTCTGCCCGAAGTGCCAGTAATATCTTTCTGTCTCCTGTTTGTTGTTTTAGCAGTACAAAGGTAGGCAGGAAAGGAGAAGAGAAAACTCTTAAGATATTTTTCTGGCTGTTTACGTATTTGTGGGTGTTCTGTGCTCGTATAGGTGTCCGAGCAGCCGGGGTACTTACGAACAAACGCGCGGATAAACACAACTAACGTTACAGTCAGGGACAGCAAATGGGAGAGAAAGATTTCAATATATATTGATTTTTCATGACACTGATTTTTCTTTGGTGGGACGTGTGCTATCTGTAAGGTACAGGTAACAGAACCACGTCTGTGTGTATTTGGTAACGACACCAGTAGCCATGGCTATTCATTCTAATGGTATTTTAATGGTATTTTTATGGTATTTTTACTGACTACAAACGGCTCTTGTGAGGGGTAACTTTGTGACCTTTTTTGTGTTCTTTTTAATGTTGAGAAAAAGCTGCAGTTTATGGGTTGGGGGGGGATTGTTGGGGTTTTTTCTTGGCTTTTTATAGCTTTCTGTGGCTATAAATCTGTTCTTTCAGATTATATTCACAGGTTTTACTCCAGAATTTGAACCCCTTTTCAGTTATTGTATAGTAATCCCACTGGAAAAAAACAGTCTAAGCAATTCACAGCCTAATTTCTCCTGTCCCTTCAAACACTGACACGTCCTACCTTATCCTTTCTATTGCTTTTTTCAGCATTTGCCAAAATTTAGGATCAAACACCGTTCTGTTTAGTTAGGAAAAGTTTCAAGTCAATCTATGTTTCAGAAGGTGGCAAATAAGATTCAAGCATTACCAAGTAGCTGGGGACATCATTGGTATTCTTTCATTTTCTATCAAACCCTCAGTTCAAAAGTTAAATATCCATTTATTATTTTAACCTCCCTTGGAATAATTCGTATGTAACTTTAGATATTATTTCTGTATAGAGCCCAACTGTTGAGATCCAGAACAAGGAAATAAGTTAATTTACAACAGAAAAAAAAAGGTTTGTGAAGATCCAACTAAGAAAAAACACTAAAGCGAACATGAACATTTCTTCACTGTTTGCTAAAATAATAGATGATATACGTACTTGTGGAGAGCACGGGGTGTCGGCTGAGGGGGTGCGGTTCTGCCTCCGCTGGTGGCCGGCCGTGTTACCTTGGGCAAATAATTTTACCACCTTCTACACTAATGTCCTTTGTGAAGCATTTCATCATCTGCTTTCGAAAAAAAAAGCTGTTTCGAGGTTATGTTTGAATGTGGGGAGCGACACGGTCCGGCTCTCCCCTGAGCACGTGGCCGTTACCGAGCCAATCGTGACGCCGTGCTTTCTCCCCCGCTCTTGCTCAGAAATGTGACCTTTCAGAACCCCTTGTATTTCCAATGAACGTGAATTGTGCCAAACCTATACAAAGTGATAAAATGCTGAGTCTATTTCAGAGGGTATTATTATTTTTAATTACTGGCAGCACGCTTTCCCCAAAACAGCCTGTTCAATAGAAAATTCCTTAGCAGAGCGTGACAAACCACTCAGGCCTCACCCCGCGAAGGGGAGAAAACGTAGGTGGCTTTTTAAAGTCAGCCTTTCTTTAAAACCTTTGGAAAGACGGCAGAGAAACTCCAGGACAAAGAAGTGAGAGGTGACTCTGTAACCCTGAGCCCATTGCATCTTTGTACTCCTTTGAGGTTAAAAATCGCCAGGCGTGCCCTGGACAGAAGTCCTACTCCAACAAGGTGCTGAATGTCTCTGGTGAGCGCCTGAGTGCGTTACTCCGCGGGCGATGCAGGTGTCCCAGCTGGTAGGATCAGGCCCCAGCGATGCTGAGGGTTTGGCAATTAACAGTGTGGTCTTTTGCAGCCCCCTCTCAATGTAACGGCCTACATACAGATTGACTGATACAAGTGAGGTTTCCTGAAAAATTCTCTCTTCTGCAAATGTACATCCAGCGTAACATCTCAGAGCGTGTAGGCTGGTGCTCCAGAGACGTGAAAGTAGGAGCAGAAAGAGCGAATGTGCGGCGCGTTGGTGTTAAGACATGGCAATTTCGTAAGAAAACCTGAGGCGCATTTATAGCGAGATGTCTTACTGTCCCTGGCTCCAAATTGGATCAGGTTTTCCCCGAGTAGTGGTGACACGTACGTGCACGTGCGGGATCGGACTGTAGTGTCTGCAGATAACGCATTCTTTATTGTGGACTGTTTATCTTAATCTTATATAATATGATGGAGATTCTGTAGTTCTGGTTTTAATATCAATTCATACTTTTCCTGGGTTTCCTTTCCCCCGCTGTGCGGTGTTCGAGCTCGTGGCAGCTGCATTTTTCCTTTTTTATGTTTTCCTCTCTTTTTTTCTTCCTTCCCGATTTTCTCACTGCCCTGGAAAAAAAAAAATGCAGGCCTTTATCGTATTAAGCCTGCACAGGGAAATTTCGGTTCGTAGCTGGAAGTAGCCCTCGCTGCCTGAAGAAGTAGAGGGTTTTTCCTGTTTTTTCTTTCTCTGAATCTTACCTACATGAGTCACGCACAAGTGTTGTTTAAAATTTATAGAAACTACATTATAATTGATAACGATACTTTAGCAGCATCCAGCACCATCCTGTGTGGTGCAGAGTGAACCACTGTAGGAGTTGAGCTAAAAGTATTGCGTTTAACACTTGGAGAAAATGAAATTTTTGTACTTGATTTGCTCATGGTCATATGGTTGCAACTAAACACAATTTGAGCTGTCACTTCACTGCAGAGAAAAATATGCAATTTTGGAATATTTTAAATGAGCTTGATATTAGATTCTATAACTCAGAATGACACAGGAAATAGTGTTTGCAACATGATTGGTTCATTACTATTTGGTAATTGCAGTCCATCATTTTAAAGGGGAAACTAAAACACAAACAAATGATCTCGGCATTCAGCAGCCTCTGTTTCGGAGTCGTCATTTTGGGGATGGTTTTAGAAGATACAAGTTGTGTATGTTTGGAAGCTTATATTTTTCCCTCCCCTTTATCATTTCAGGAGAGCGATTTTCATCATAAACTAACATGTCAGCCAAAGCATCTACATTTTAAAAAAATATTATTTCACAATTTTCCACATGCACATTTGATGTAAACCCTGGAGGTGTATTCCCTGAGTACCTATTACCTCCATTTTAGGGAAATTACATTAAATTATTAGTGACAAATTTACTTGTCTGCCAATGTGTTTTTCTTGAATTTTACTACAACATCAATACTTGGCTGTTTTATATGGGCCCTCATTTACCTGTCTTTGAAGGCAGTCACCCCTCTGGGAGCTTTGCCTGTCACTAACATGCACTAGGAAGAGTCTTTAAGTTTAACATTCGCTGTTTTGAATTAGGGAAAAAAATATGTTGCACTTTAAAAATATAATATGCTTTTCCGACAAGTCATTTTGATATCTGCAGTCTGTTTTTTAGCGAGCAGACCCAGTTACAGGGTTTGTCAACAGAAAGGTGTTCGCCGGGAGCTGACACCCAAGAAGAGGGACTTAAACATCCGTTGTCTCACACATCTTGGTTTTGGGAAATTATCAGATTTTACTTGTATTTGTGTCTATTTAAGAATCCTTTCCTGCCTGATGCCAAAATAAAAGCAGATGGAAATAAAAGTCAGGCTGAGAGCTAAAGTCAGCTGCAGGACTTCAAATCTCAACTACAGTTGCATAAGGAAATACAGCTATGAGGCATATGGAAAAAAAAATACTGGCCTTAGAGCAGTCACAGCGTGTCTGGGAGCGAGGTTTACTTGCCTGCCTTTTTTTAATCTTTAAAGTCTTTGTCTTCAAATGCAATTAGTGTTAATTCCAAATAAGTGAGTGTTTCTGGATTCACTATGCTGTGGTAATACTTGTTTAAGTCCACAAGAAATATTCTGCTTTCTGAAACCAAAGCCTTTGCAGTTCAAGTTCCTCCTGTTGAGTACAGGAATGCAGGGTTTCGTTTTCAGGAAGGGGCTCTTGGTGCTTTAGTCTGCTGGCTTGACCGACGCACTACCAGCAGCGCACCGCCTCGTTGTGGTCTGCTCACCGCTGCAGAACAAGCGAGGTTCTGCTGGCTCAGCGCTGGGCAAAGGTTTCTGGGGAATACTCTGGTGCTGCAGCAAATACTACTGGCTATAGAATAGGGCAGTATCGTGTTCCCTAAAATATTGGTCGCCAGTATTGGAGGTGTCTGCATTTCAGTGGACACGAGGGGATGTCACCACTCCCCATCACTACCTCAAAATTTTAGAAGCTCTAATTAATGGATGACTAGAAACATATGTGGGGATCCGCATGGACCGAGCTCTATGAGCGCAATCATTATCATATTATTGCTCTGGGAGAGATTCTTTGCTAGTAAACTGGTACAAACAGCTCCGCTGAAGCCAGTGAAGCAACAGTGCCGTACAGTAGCTAATAATTTGCCCTGTGGCTTTATTTATTTGTGTATTGTTCACTGCCTGGTGGACCAGATTCTGTTATAGCCCTTTGGACGTTATACACTGTAAACAAGGAAGGATCATGTTGATAGTAATAAATTCTATGTCAGGCTTCCAGCAGTTAGGATGTCTGGTGCTGGAGCGTAATGTTCTGGGAGCTGGTGTGTCCAGAAGACTTGAGGAGGTGAAAATCGATTATGAAGGTTGCTAATGTCGAGCAGATTAGAATGCTTTAATCAAATTCCTCTCAATTTAGCAAAGCAGTTGATTAAAATCAGCTTTTAAATGGGACTTCAGTTACCTCAAGATAACTTGTGCCCTAAAAAGAGAAAGGGAGGATCTCTGAATATCAAGATTGTGGAAGGAAGATGATGGTAGAAACGTCAGTAGAACCAGAGTCTTTATGTTTAAGTGGCTAGATTATCCCACCAGTGTTGTGCTGTTGGCTTTGATTGGGTTGATAGCCCCAAACCCAAGGGTTACGTTCGGGACTGGAGCCCTGCTGTACTTTGTACTGAGCATCTTCATGCATGCCCAGATATACTAAAAGCAAGCAACATCTGCTCCAAGGAGCTTGTAATTTAACCGGCTTTCTTCCTGTGTGTGTGTTCATGTGCAACTGCAAAAGGGACCTGGATCCCAGTTTGTGTTTTGGTGAGACACGAGCAAAGAGGAGCAAAGGTGAGACCAGCCAAGGACAGGGAACGGTGCCATGATTGCTTGAGGGAGCAATCTCATTCTTTGCTGCTTTAGTGCTAGAGCAATTCTGTTCCGATAGTGAATACAACACACTAACATGAATTATATAAAATTCTTAATATTTTTCAGTTTCTCCTAACTATTGCTAAACTAAATTTTTGTTGCTCAGAGTATTATTTCCGGGACTCTGCTTTGCCTGTTTGGCACCGGGAGTGCTGTAGATCCATGAGAATTCCACTGGGTGAGCGTTACTTTTCCTTATATTATACCCAAATCTTGAACCAGCAGCAAAATAGAATGTATACTTAAGATGTACCTCATAATTAATTTCAATTTATTCCCTCACTGAATCCAAATGATTATATAAATCAATGCAATTTTAAACTGATTAACCTCAAACCCTCTTAATTAGAAAATAGGGGCTTCAGAGTTCACCTGCAGTATGTGAAATGCCTTTACATTATTTACCCTGACTTTTTATCCTAGGACTGAAAATAGAAGATGCTTATTATTGCCATTAAATATAATTTGATGAAGAAATTATATCCTTCCAGGGCTTTCCTCTTCCTTTCTTAGACGTTGCTGTGCCAAAATGCCTGTAATGCCAGCGCGATATATTTTGGCCTAAAAAGAAAGTGAGCGAGCTATGGGGACCTTGCTGCTTCTTGCAGAGGCTTGGCTTTTTCAACATGCATTGAGTTTTAGAAGCGTGTTGCTCTTTTTTTTGAGAGACTGGTAGAGATTTTGGATAGATCACTTAAAAATGTTTCTGGAAAGGTCTGTGATGAGCTCCTTGCTCCTCAGTGAGACTGCCTTGGAAAGCAGCTCCTCGTTTCTCCTCTGTTCACAGTATCTCCTGCCTATGTGCGCATGCAGAGTAACTTCCCAGTCCAAGGAAGCTCTAAGCAGGCACCAACCAACACAGCGCCAACAGTTACAGTTTTCCTTTGCTTATTGCAAAACCTGCTTAGAGAGAGCGAGACAAAGGGGGCAGCCTCTCTGCCCTTTGTTTTGTTTTATGCATTGTTTTGTTTATGCATTGGGGGTGCGGGGGGGGAGTCGTCGCGTTCCCATCAATCGAAGCTCTCAGTACGTGTAAATTGGCAAATTAAGGCTTTTTGTATGTTAACTTTCAGTAAAACACGTCAGTGTCTTTAAGAGAAATATTTCATTGATGCGTTTCCTTATTTTGAGCAGACGGCTGTTGAAGGGGTCAGTGTGTTGGCACAATCTGATTTTGGTGGATCAGAAACCTCATACCACGCCTCTCCCGTCTGCTGCTCTGCCCCGCACGCCTCGTGGGCCGGATTGCTTCTCAGATCTGCATTTACATATCAATTAAATAAGGGTGAGAATGGGGAATGTGTACGTCACAGATAGGTTATGAAAACACAGTTAGATAGATTACTTTGTAATTTGCGTAAGGAACTCGTTGGTTAACAGGGTGACCGGTGTGATAAAACGTGTGCTTCAGATGTCTGCGTGTGGCAAAGCGCTGAGATGATACTTGCGTTTAATTATAAGCCTAAGTGCCGCTGATGCCAGCAACTAATTGAACTGGGATCAAATTTACCTGTGGCGTAACAGTGCCTCACATAAGGGAAACATTTTAAAACACAAGCGAGCCAGTTGTGAATGGCGAGGCTTTAGAACAATCACCTCGGGTGACGTCTGGAGATCTTGCTGGGAATTGTTCCTTTTCTCATTCAGAAAACCTACAGCCGGTATGCTGCGGTGTCGCCGTCTGACGATAGGTAGCTCAACAAAGATCCAGCGAGCCATGCCTGTGCAGATGGTGTGACTTTGTTCAGTTTGCCACATATTTTAAAGAAATATATTTAAGTAGTTGTACACTAAAGGACTTCATTTTTAGCATATAGCTGCAAATGCAGACCGTAGCTTTATTAAAATGTTTTCCTGCATGTGCCCTCCATTTTAAATGTGTGCGAGAAACATGGGTGCTAGTTATTTTTCCTAAGCTATTTCCACTAAGCAAATACAAATCGCTTAGCGGAGTATATGAAGTATTGCTCAACAGTCCTGTTAATACGTTAAGGATTATTTTTATCTCAGGTTGGAGAACAAACAGCATAATTAGGTCTGTTTGTTCTAAACCTTAGCGCTTGCTTCTTCTAAACTTCACCCCTGTCTCTCTGTCTTGTTCTTATTGTTATTATGGCTTGAAATATGAAATAATTCACATTGCTTAGCACCGCTCTCTGTCCCTTCTGTTCTCATCTCGGGCATTCTCTCTGCGTATACACGCACGTGTGTGTGCATATGACATGTATGCATAAGTCATGTTGTGGTTAACAAGAGATTTACATAGATACGGGTTCTTGCATACGTGTGCGCGTGTGTAGAAACGTGCAAGTATGCAGGAAGAACCGAGGTGTGCTGCAGCACTCCCAGTCCGTGTCTTTACGTTGGTGTTCCCCGCACCTGCTTTTGCTATATATATATCATCCTGTTTATCACGAGCACAGGTTTCAGCTGTACAGTTTATCTGTAGTTAAATGCCTGTTTCCTTGGCAGTCTGTCTTACAAATTGCAGTTAATGTTATTACCCTTTTGCACAACGTGAGGAACGTGTCCACAATGGAAAAGGGTTCTGCAGTTTTGAGCAGGGAGAAAACTTTCTGCCTTTATTCCTGTGCACCTAATCTCTTGTTTTAGCTCAAGATGGAGGGTTTATGATTAATACAGTTGATGCAGAAAATGGCCGATTGCTTGGTTTCTTTTAAATGTATCATGCTCAGTGCACACGGTCTCTGAGCATCAGTTAGAGGGAAGTGACAGCGGACTTGACCTTTCTCTCCAAATCATGTGGGGGGGTGGGGGAAGAATTAGCATGATACAACAGCATTTCAACTTGTTTTAACTGATAACTTTCATATTTAGAGATTCTAATATGTTCTGGAGATATAAAACCAGTTTCTAGCAAATGTGGTCACGTGTTATTTTAAATGGGATTTAAAAATTTAGCCTCTATCTGCATAATAAGGTGCCTTTAAGATATTTTACTGACGTGGCTAATGCTCCTAAAAGGTCAATACAAATATTTAGCTTCTACTTTTACTTCTGCTGTTTCACAGATTGGACCCGTTTTTAATTTAGAGTCATCTCGCTGAATATTTTAAGGACTATTTAGACGGCTTGTGAGAAGGCATGAACAATAGGTCCTGTACGTAGGAAGGTGTTCGTTATAAAAGGGCTTAAATTTGCTTTAGTGTAACTGGAAACCAAATAAATGGTTCTGGAAAGTACACTAGGAGATTTAGCAGTTTTTTTCTGTAGTCACCAATTAGTGCCATTAGAAAGTCTAATATGCACAGCGTGGACCGGCAGCAGCTGTGATTGATACAAAGCTCAGCCAATCGCGCCGGTCCCGTGTCAGCTCTCATTAGCCGGTGATCAATTACCAGGATTTTAGACCAATTTGAATGAAAAGTAAAAACACATTGTTACCACAAATTTCATCAAGTGAATATGCTGTATAAGGAAATAGATCAGCTATGACCTCTCTGACATTTTCAAAATGTTTAAAAGCTGAAGTTAATGCTTTGTGATGTCCTTTCATCTTCAGTTGACAACAGAGAGACCTGGAGTGGTGACAGGCCTTGTCAAGTGGCTCTGTCTTATCAAAAACAATACCCTCCAGATCTTTCAAGCCAAATATTCTAATCTAAGATAATTGCATTTAAAATTTCGTGTAGCTTTTATGCCTTTCTCCGAACTGGTTTTGTATTAAGTAACAAACCTTTTCACTCAACGCTTTTTTTCACTTTAAAAGATGTAACGGTTACTAAAAACACGCAAGTGGCCATGGTGAGTGGGGCGGAGGAAGGAGAGCCCGGGGGTGGCTGCCGGGGCGCGGATCGGCTGCGGCTCGGCTCGGCTGACTCTCGGTTCTCGTGCAGCACCATAGGTACGGTCTTGTGGATTTTACAATTGCCTGTGGTTCCCTACACCAACTTAGCACACCCCACCCTCCGCCATCGCAGCCGCCTCTTGTCCTCTGATTACTCGTCTTCCCATTTCGGCTGAGTAGTCTGCAAAAGTCCCTTTTTTGGGTGTAGAGTGGAGAGAGAGCTGTGAGAGAGTGCCCCTCCGTTTCAGAGGGGTAGTTTTTAACACTGGTGCACTGGAACAGCCATTTCAGCGTGCAAAATTAAACAGAACGGACTTAACATGATTTTTAATTCTTTTTTTAAAATCTATTTTTCTCATTGTTAGGTTTCTTTTACCCAAGGGCAGTTACAGAAATTAACACCTTTAGCTCTTTAACCGGGGAATTTTTTGTTTCACAAAAGAATGAGCTGGTTAATGCAGGCGACAGATACCCATCGTGGCTGCTGCTGTTAGTATTTCCAGCTGTGTGCCGAGCCTGCTGCAGCAGCTTCTGCGGCTCCGGGCCCCGGCACCCTCTCGGCCCTCCCTGCTGCGGCGTTGTCCCAGGCGCCCCGCGCCGATGGCCCTGCCTCTGCCCGCTCAGTCCAGCGCTCCCCCGGTGTGTTGGATTATTTAATGTTTTCAAAACCACAAAGCTCGTTTCAATAGAATAAATTAAAAAGACTGGGGAAAAAATTGTTTCCCTATCCTGGCAGCTTTTTCTTAGTGATTTTCTCTTCATATCTTTCAAATCAAAATATAAACCAGATCAAAGACGGGAAGTAGTAGAAGTTGTCGTCTGTACTACAGAAGTCTACCATAGGACAATCTGAATGAAGGAGGCTCTGGTATGTGAGGTGTTAATGACCGGGTAGTTTACTCAGGACCGTTTATTTTCTTAGCAGATATTCTCCTTAGATTAATTCTTTTCTCATCCTTTTGGTGATCACTCTAGTTTTTTCAGGTGTGCATTCACATGCCATGTCAGTAACCTCTCACATGGATTTTTGCTGTGTCAGTAAACATTTCTGAAAATAAGATTTTCAGGTGTGAATTATTTATACCATATGATAAGCAAGTAGAATATTGAAATTCAATACTAGTTCGTCAGATTTTTTTGCTTGATTTCTCTGTGTCTTCTACTCTAACCAGGCTTTTGTTGGAAAGAGTACTTTATTCTTTTCTGACATGCTACTGAAGGTATTATGCAAACGTAAGGTGTTGTTCATTATAATCTGTTGGAAATGGAGGCAGCAGAAAGCTGAATTTCATTGTATAACTTGATCTAAGAGAAGATTTTAATGGAAAACAGCAGTCAGCTGAAGGTGTCGGGACTGATTGCAAAAGCTGATTTTATTATGATACTAATATTAGGCGACCCACATTCTCTCCACGCTGACGTAGCACAGTCCTGTGAAATGAATAAGCAGCCTTGCTTACACAAGGTGAGTAAACATGGGCTCCGCTTACGAGAGCTGGGCCTAGACCCAAATATACTCCAATACATTGGTTCTCGCAGAACCTCGCTTGTCAAGAATAATCATCTCGGAGGGGAAAAGAGCTGATATGTGTTACAGGAAAGTTCAGCGGCTTCTCCCTCTATCAGCTGAACCTCTTGAATCCGCAGAGGTCAACATCAGGCGGAGAATGGGTGTCTCCTGAGCTGTTTCTGAGCGTGCTTAGGAGTAAGTCACAACTAGCACGAGAACTCAGAAGAAAGTTGCGCAACCCTTTCCAGGTTTTGCTATGATCAGTGTGCTCTGCGTTATGTTAAGGGAAAGAAAGGTCATTATTAGAAAATTATTCATTCTTTTGGACAGTTTCAGTTGTTAGGGCAACTCTAATTTATACGGATTATTTCACCTTCCCAACGTTTCCTTACGTCAGCTGACTTGAATGTTAACGGGAATATGGTGGTTGGGTTCAGGCATATGGAAATGCGGGTTATACTGTTACTTGGTTTTCACAAGCCTATCTGAAGACAGAAATTGAGACATTTCAATTACTATATTTAGAAATGTATCAGCACTGTTTACCTTTAATAAAATGTAAACATGCTCTTTGATTTTTACATGTTTTTAAATACCTCCTTTTATCAATGAATATGTATATATACGCACTGCATGTGTATCTATAACATACATATATAAATACTGTGTATCTGGAAATTCCAGGAAGGGTGGACGTTCTGGCGTACTGCTTTCTCTTCTCAGAATGGAAAACTATGAAATGACTTTTACATATTCACGAAGTTGATGAAATAAATGGATCCTTGTAAGGAGCGTGCAGAAGCTGAGCCCGAGCTGATCCGTGTCCGCGCCTCAATTCCATCTTTTATCTTTTATGTGTTTTTACTAAGGGAAGTTGAGCCAAGAGCCAAACTGTTTTCCCTCCCTCCCTTGCTCGCCTCTCCCCGAAGTAACTTCAGGTATTAGGGCAATCGAAAGGTTTTCTATTTTCTTATGCATACCATGTCATTCATCCGAGGGAAGCTGATGTCCCTGGGAGGCCCAACAGCACACACTTTCAGACTTTAAAAATGGTAACTGGGTTGGGGTTTTTTTTTGCCCTTCAAGCTGTAGGGATTCTAAATTATTTAGACTTGCTGTTTAGGGTTTAATATAAATAAGTCTAGTCTAATGTGTTTCTCATTGCCTAGCACTTTGATACCGACTATGCGAGGTGTGAACTTGGACTAGAGAGGAATTTTCTGTTAAATGAAACCTCCAGAGCTTACGCCATGGCTGAAAACCTCTTCACTCTAAGCCTTGAAATATGCTGATTTCCTGTGTGTCCCCCCTTCCACCCTCCATTATTCCTTAATAAGCCATTGGATGGTGGAAGAGCTTCTCCTACAAAAATGAGTACTGACATAAGTACCTCAAAAATATATTTATTTCAGAACTGTTAAGAGTTCTAACAAGTATGTATCAAGCAGTCTGATGTTTTTACTTGGAGAACTCTTTAATAAAACTATTTCTTTAACAAAGGACTGCTTAGGCTAGTTGCACAACGAATGCAGGGTTGTAGAACAGTGGGAACAGTAATTCAGTGTCAACAGGTTTATCCTCCTATGAGGTATTCTTGCTAGAAGGCTGAAGGTACCGAGATTTTGTTTTTTTCCAGTGGATGAACAGAAAAATGCTACCAATAATTTAATTTTTAGGAAATTTTTGCATTTTGAGGGCAGGGAAGAGAAAGACATGCATGTGTATGTATTTAATGCTTTTTTCCCATAGTTGGGGTTCATGCATGGAGGCAGACACATATATGTATACACTCCTTAAATAATGAAATTGTTTTCATGAATGAATCATTTCCCAAGCGAAACTGAATGTTTATTTCTACCCTTAAAATCAGATATTATATCAAATCCACTAAGTTAATCTTATTGAAATACATTTAATTAATAACTGCAATTAGAATGCTGCAAAGCTCAGCAGTGTTTACTCAAATCAGTTAGCAAAAGAGGGCACCTCTTTTCCGGCAGATTTCAGCTTTCATTATTGGTGGGTAAAGGAGTTTAATTTATCTGGAGTAGTGTAAACCTTTTTGAAAGAGGTGCCCCATTCCACAGAAGACTCATTCTCCACATGCTCTAAATACTGTACATATTTACCAAATTTAAATACATATTTACATACGTAAGATTGACCCAATTGAATGGAATGACTCCCTCGATACCTTTTACAGTCTATTAGGTAAATAAGCATCTCGGAAAGGGGCTCGCTTCTCTTTGCTCAGCAGACAGTAATGTAGATAGGATTAGAGTTTTGGGTCTTTGTGTGGCCGTTGGCTTGACAGCTTACTGGAGAAAATACTTATTTTTCTCCACTCAGATATAGACATGGATACACGAAACAATAGAACAAAACTTGTTTCAGGGGCAGTAGGTACGGCGGGGAGCGGACCCGAGCGGAAGGTGAGGCAGGCAGCACTCCTGCGTGGTGAGAGCCGTGCCGTGCCGTTCACGGTGCTGCCTTGCCTGAAGCACCTTAACGTGGCATCCTCCCCCATTTCTTCCTCCCCCCGCTGTAGGAATCTGTCCTTCCTGAGACTGTTACTAAATGCTGAGATATAATCCCTGACTGTTGAAGGAGATGTTTTATTTAATGCATTTTGTCTTAATTAATCCTTTATAGGCTTCTCGCTCGCTTTGTACTAAGGGATGAGATGCAAACAGAGGAGAGCTTCGGTTTAGCTCCATGGAGGGCCACAGGCTGGACAGGAACACTGCTGAAAGCAGTGCCAAGTGGCGATTCCTTCGCTGCAGCTGCCTTTATGTCTCTCTTCATAGAGAGCAGTTCCAGCACACAGTAACCCATATTGCTTAAAGTTCCAGAAAATCCTGCCGGCTAGGATGTGCCAGGTGCCTCCGGGCTGAGAGCCAGAGCAGCCAGCGCCTCGTTTTCATGCTGCTTTCAGCTCGGCCTTGGGTTGCATAGAAGTTGATATCGGGGATCTGTCCTTTTGCCTTCCTCAGTATAGGTTGATAGAGGTTTCTAGAGCAAAACAACCCACTTTCTGCTCATTTCTGCCTATAAACACCGGGGGGGGGTTGGGGGGGGGGGGGGGGCTGGCTGTTGTTGTAGAATGAGGACAATGAACTGTTTGTTTGCAATTTTTGGTTAGCTTATTTTGTGTTAGAAAAATCAGTGTGAAGGATTTTGCTGATCTCTCTAAAACTGGCCTGAGAACAGTTCTGGGTATGTTCAAAGCCTATATCAAAAGCAGGAAAGATAAGCTGCAGAAGGACTCACGCAGACAAATGTAAAGAGCACCCAAACATTTTGAAAGCCTCTCTCTGAGCGCAACGGCAATGTGTGTGTTGGTGTGCACCGGAGACATCCAAATAACACATCCAAAGGAAGAACTCCAGTCACGAATCCGGAACAGTGTTTTTCTGTATACTGTACATTAGAACAGCGAATGTTTTGGATGCTCCTGCCATTGCCACACAAATGGTGTTGATAACCCTATGTCTGAGATGGCAAAGTTGAATCCATGGTAGAACTGCCCATGTTAATTAAAGCTTAAAATAACCCTCTGATAAATAACCATCTCTGAATTTAAGCATCATCAATGTGCTGAAGAGCCTTGACCTCTGACACCACCATGTGCTGTCCAACAAACAGAATCCCGGCCAGCGCCATGAGATTCCACTGACCTAGCTCAGGGCAGACACGGCAAAATCCAGGAGGCCAAGAGTAAAAACTAGTTTCAGGAATTAAAAACCCACTCCAAATGATCAGTGAAAGTAGTCACCCGTTGCCCTCTTTAAAGCATTTTACAAGGAAGTTGTGAAAATTCTTCATAAATGTTTAAATTTAGATACAGACTTTTATCATCATTACTAAAATGCAGAAGGCAGCAAGAAATAGGGTAAGTAATTTGCCCAATACTGTGAAAAAAATGAGGAAAAGAGAACACTCAGAAGTAAGATTTTAAACTGCTTTTAACTACTGTCTAATATAAGCCTTCATAATAATCTTCATCTCTAGGTCTTAGAGCAGGGGAGTTAAGTATTATAAAACTCAAGTTTGTTGATGGGAGAATCAAGGCACGGCAAGAAGTTTGTCGTTCAGCTCTCGCTGGGTGTAGCTGGGGCAGAGAGCTGGGCAGCACTTCAGGTGATGTCTCTTGGCTCCCATGCCCAAAATCGGATGGACCTTGTACCTTCTTAGCGAGCCTCAAAAATATGGGTAGGGATAGCCAGGATATTCTGATGTCTGTGTGATGAGCCCAGGCTTCTCAGTAGCTGTGGGGGCGGTGGGTGATGGAGGTCCGGCAGACGGTCCCTCCGCAGCGTTACGTGCTTGGCTGACCTGGACGAGGCTTTGTTCTTCGCATGTGCCGCCCCCCCCGCGTTACGGGACAGGTTACTGCGACAGGGGTTTTGGACTCGCTGTAACATGCCTGTCCTTCAGTATTTGTCACGGACCACCATAAGCACGACCACCATGCATGTAGTTAAAAACATCATACTTCTCCACACCGAAACTTGTTTTTGACCGCTTGGACTACCGGCAATCCAAAGACCACACCGAGAGCCCCGCGGAGCGGGTAACTAATCGGTGTAAAGAGGTGAGCTGCGAGGTAGGCCATACCCTCTTCTCGGGTTCCCACATTCAGCACCGCGCTCTGGTGGTAAAGCGTGACTGCACTTGCATGGAAGGGACAAGACCCCGCCACGGCGTATCCTACTGACCGGCTTTCGGCCTGAAGGCCTCAGGAGAGCCCTCTCAGTCCCGTCTGTCAGTGATGGAATCATCAGCATCTTGTGACAAAGGTGTCACAGGCACCTCGTATACTATGAAATCTTTAAACCTTATATTTAATGAAGAGTTTACTGCAGTAGAGAAAAGGCTCATTTATACACGGGGTGGGGGTGGGGGTTTATTATTTGGGGGGCATTATTTTACTGCAGTTATTTGTTTTCAAATTTTAGTCATGGCAGCAGTAGTATTTAGCTTGTTTCTTATTTACTTTGAACAACAAATTATTTTTTGTAGCTGTAACTGAAAAGGTAATGTTGAGAACTAGGAATTAATTTTGGGTATCGATTCTTTCTGTCAAAGATGACCATACAATAGAGAAATCAAACGTTAACCTCCAAGCAGGGGTGTGAGCGCTCCTAGACACCCTGTGCTGATAATCCATCTGCTGTTCTGTGCGGAGTCTCTTGCTTTTGGAGATTAGAATCAGAAATCTGCAAATTCTACTACGAAGGCAGAGTGCCTCTGAACTGTAAATATACATACTGTGTGACACACTGACAGGGACTGCTCGGCTTACTTTATTCCGGGCCAATTCATCACCTACTGATTTACAGAGCTGTTCTAGTTTTATCTTACTGATTTGCAAATTCTAGTGACCAATTACATTTCGAACATCAGTTATTTTTATTATGTAATTTGTTTTACTGGAGCATATAGAAAAACCAAGCCCTACTTCAGAGAGCTTACAGTCTGGTTTTAGATATATGGCGAGGATCATAAAGAGAAAAATGAGCTAGCCCGTATAGCAGTGACAGTTACTTGGTCTTGGCATGTGCCTATCTTGCTGTTCTATTTAAGCTCTTTAATTCTGGTGGGGGAAAGAAAAAAAACCACTTCTTTTAGACAGTGAGACAAAAATTAATTTCCAGAAGAATTTCTGATACTAAACCCATGATGGATGTCACTGGGAGTAAAGATGAAGTGAAATGCTGATTGTAGAAGCGGGATGAAGTGAGAGATGCAAGGAGTGGAGGCATGCGCTGTGGGGAGATGTACGAGGACAAGCGTAGAGGACACGGTGACAGCTCCGGTAGCCGTGGCACAAGGCAAGGCAACAGAAACATTGGCCGTAGGTAAAAGCGCGAGGCGACACGTCTTCTGACGAGGGGAAGACGGGCAGTGCGTCAGCGTAACGCCTTTGCGCCCAAATGCAAGGCGGCGTGGCAGATCTGGTGACCTGCAGGATCAGGAGAAAACAGAGTAGCTGGAGAGGTCCAAAGCCAGTGATGGTTTTGGTGGCTGAGGTGGGAGACAGGCTGTTGAACGATGGGGCAGGAAAGATCAGGAGCTGATGTGGTTCAGAGACGTCACGATGAGAGGCTTTTCTGGTGCCCTGTCGGTCGTTCCGTTCTTCGGGAGCAGCTCTGGGAATGAAAAAATGGGGAGAGTTTGATATTAGGGGCACACTTGGCACTGAAATGTGACGTAAAAAGCTTTTCCTCCTGGGAATGCATTTCACCAGCAGAGGTTTCAGGCTTCCTTAATTTCTGTTACTTACTACATTGAAATACTAGTGGCAAAAGTGTTAGAAGATAGAACTTCTGTTTGTGAGGTAATAGTTCCATTACTATCCAGGGCACTTGGTACATTTATCCATGATTTATTGTTAAAGTTCGTCTTTCTGTTGTATTTTAAAGCTTACAAATAGCCTCATCCCATCGCACTGCCTCACAGAGCAGTTCAGGTTGGGTCGCAGGATTACTGGAGGAATGCTGCTGAGGGGAAAAAAGATCTTTGGACGTATCTAAGAATAATTCCCCCAGTGTGCATCTTCACAAACAGTTATGGATTAGATGCTAGATTAATATTTAAGGTGGAACTGAAACAGTAACGCTTTCAGGGAGAGCTGTTAATTTCACCATGGCAATTTGCTAATGGGCGTCCTTGTTTAGCGCGTGGGCAGCACTGGCCCAGGAGCGGCAGCGCAGGCGTCTCGGCGGCGGCGGCCCTACAGCTTCGCACCTGTTCAAATGCAGGACACACTGGCTGCATGGATAATATTTATTCAAGTGCTTTTTAAAAGACATGGAGCAATGCGCACTTTTTTGTCTTCAATTTATCACCCTCAGTCTGATAGCAGAAGGGAATGTAAGTGAAATCCGAAGAGAAGAATGATAAAAGGAAAACATAGACAATATTCCAGGCAATTTATAAGCTGTTTCAAAGTAACCCTGTGCACGGTAATGCACCGTGTCCAGAGCTTTTCCAGTGACCCGAACAGTTTTGTAGGTGGGAGCATGTTGTGGACAGCAGCAGATTAAATAATTCGTTTTTCTGTCCCTGCGTCAGGTTTTCTGTGCATCAGTAGGTTTATCTGTTCTTTGTCCAAATAAAAGTGAGGCAGTAATGTGGGAATGGAGTTCATAATGTTGATCAGTGCTTTTTCCTTTATCAGCTGCAATTTGGTAAATTAAAGGAGAAGAAAGAAATGTCTCCGGTGTTGCATGGAAATTTTCAGCCTGTTTTGGTTAGTTACTTACCTTTCCTCGGCAGCATAGAGATTTTGAAAATATTTTGTCATTTTCCTATTCAGATGCCTGACCGAACACAAACCTGTAGAGGGTAAATTAGGGCGTAGGGAAAGCACGTTCATCTCACGCTTGCCTACCAACAACTGAACGTAGGGTCACGGTGTCTCCTCTGACAAGTCACGTCAGCCACGCACCGTGTAAAGCAGGGCAGGGAATCCCAGCCGGACCCTGCCTTGGGGCCCGCAGCGACCTTCAGCCTGAGAATCAGCCAGTGTAGCCGCCGGGGCCGGGAATGGGAGGTATCCCACAGTGTATTTGTTCTTTCTTAACAAATAAAAGGGATGCTGATTCCACCCTAGAATTTCTCTGTAGTAACTTGAGCAGTTTGCAATTTTTCCAGGTGGAGTATAGGGGTAAACTGGAAATAATACAGTTTTGTAGCAACGAGGTCATTTATACGTTCTGTCAGCAGTCCCAACGTAGCACGCGCTGTTCCAGTTGCTACGATGGAGCATGCGGCTCTGATTCTTTTTCCTTTTATGTGTCAGAATGACGTGTCTGCTGAAAAGGTCAACCCAGCGTAAAAATGATACAAGCGGTCACAATTTTCAAGGCTTGGATAATTTTAGGATCCCACACACTTCAGCACTGTACTTAGCGTTTGGAGTCAGGACGTGAAACTGTCTCAAAATGGACTGAGCCACCTTCTTTGCTGGTTTGTGAAGTACAAAAATACAATGGAATCACAGTAGTCTGGGAAAGCAAATAGGATTTCATATATTGTTTTATGATGATGAGTAGTAGCAATAATGCAGGTTAAAGAGGAGATGCTTTAATGCAGGTTTTTACGCCGAACACGTTAGGTAGGTGTGATAATTTTTGTCTCTCCGTTGTAAGACACACGTCTGGAAATAGATAAGTTCTCCTTCAACGCCCAGTTATTTGTCTGGTCTTTTCTATGCAAATAAGAGTAAGATTAGGAAAAGATTAGTGATGATTTCTTGAAATATGTTTTTTTCAGGTGGCATTATCTGTATCTCTTTCCTCAGCGTCACTATTACTACTACTACTACTATTATAGTAGTCTGGAAGAGGGCATCCTGCTAAAATATATTCTGGTACAGCCAGGCACTGGTGGTTGTTCCAGCGAAATTCCATCAGCATGGGTTCTACAAAATGGCTTTTTGACAATTCCTCTGGGTGTATCATTCCTTCCTAAGCTGCCTCAAAACACAGGCAATGTAAAAATTGTGAGTTGTTAAATGGACGCTCTTAAACTTCTTGAAAACTTTCTTGTGGAAGGAAGAGCACATATTAATTGCATAATCATTAATCTAAAGCCTGCCTACCCAGAGTACATCTCGCGGGATGACGAATTTGAACACAGAAGCAAAAGTCAGAGCATCATAATGTAAAATATATTCTCTTTCTGTCCCTTGTGTACCTCTAGACTGCAGATGCAAAAGTACGTAAATATGATAAAAGCACTATAACGCGAAAGGAAACCTCCATTGGTTTTTTGCGGCAAGTAATTTCCTTGTACGTTTTTGGAGTATGCGCTGGAGCTGTTTGTCCTGGAAAGGTATGACATGGTCTGTGACAGAAAGTACTTTCAGTGGAGCTGCATTAGCAGAGGGTAAATGGGTGTGAGCGGGTGCAGCACGTCCAGCATCCCCCTCTGCCTAGAAATGTAAAAATATCTCGCTCAAGAAAGATCTGGCTTTTTAGTGATCAGGTGTCATGGAGACCAGCACTCCAGATGTATTCTTTTTTTTCTCAGACATACAGCCTTTCCACTCCTGTCGCAGACACATGCAGAGTAGGTGCATACCATGCGTCGTTATCACGTACACCCGAGGTCAAAGAATGCACTCAGCTGCATACAGGCCCCGTGTACGCGTATATATGATTATATATATTAGGCATTAACAAGTTATGACTGTTTTAATGAGTGCACTTTAAAAGAATCAATGAAATTTTAGCTTTGGAGTGAACGTATGAAAAATACTTTCTCGTAAGGCAGAGTTTAAAGCTGCATCGAATGAACTCCGAAGAGTCACCTGGAGACGTGAGACGCGGCAGGCGTCTGTGCGGTACGCATGGCACCCCCTCCACGCTGTGAGAATTTCTGCCGTGCGCGGAATACACTGAATGCTGGGATTGTATTTGAAGAATATTTAAAGGAAAAAGCTGAATTCGCGACTCGTTTCTAGGAATACAAAGCAGGGCAGAAGGTCTTAGTGGTTTGGACTCCTCAGTAATTTTTTGCTGTCTACATTCTTATAATGTAATTTATTGTGAATGTTATACGGAAGGACTATAACCAAAACAACTCAACTGTCTGGAGACATGCATGTTAAAAACCAGAAAATGAGAAGGATGTTGCCTGGGTCACTGACCATTTAACAGCCCTTGAGCAGGATGTGAGAATGCTGCTTATGGCAGGGGCTTCAGTTTCTTTTTTTCACTCCTTTGTAATAATTTTTTATCCAAATACTTGTAGTGAATGAAACCTGCTGCGGTAAGAGTCACATTATCTATTCTTGACCAGTCTTCAGGTCCTTTGATTGTCCTAATGTCTACTGTGCTGAGGGGTAAATATTTGACCACTCTGCTAGCCATTGCTTCGCAGCCTCCGAGTGACCCTGCATTAATTAGTTGGGAATTTCGGGGCTTTGAATCTGATTGAATCAAAATATTGTTTTTACAAGTTGATGAAGGCTTGATTGATGTGGGTTCTGCTGATTCTTTAAAGGATTAAATTGTATGTACAGATTACAGAGTCCTGCCTGTCACTGCTTAAATGGGGATTGTTTTTTAACAACGCCAAGAGAAAACAGTGTTTTTCTTTAAAACAGAGAAAGAAAGAAAGAAGGCCCGTGGTTTCCCAAGGCCTTGCTCTCTCTGTCTTTGTGGGTGGTGTATTTCATTCAATCTAAAACTATTCTTTTCAGGCTAGGTTCGTGCTTTCCTTCTCCTCCAGCTCTGCTGTCCTATGTCTCGGCCGTAGGAAGCAGGGCAGCCGGGTTCCAGTTCAGAGATGATGGCGATCACAACGCAGGACCGTCTGCCTGCTAGCCCATAGATTCTCCTGGACAATAGCAATAACATCTATCAAGCCTCTTAGGCCTTCCTTTTTAGAAGAGGAAAGGACCTCAGGGGACTGAATAAATACACTAAAGAGGATAAAGGAAGATGTAGTGGCAATCACATGCCAATAGTTTGACAGAAAAAAAGCTCTTTAACTGTACTGTTTAAGGAGGGGGAAATCCAAAGAGTAGCTATTCCTTATCAAGAAGGACACTGTGGGCAGCGTGTTCCGTTCTGCGCATATGGGATATATGGGGGGTTTATCCTAGGGATTTATAAAACTATAATCTAATTTTACTGTAAACCTGTTATGCTGAAAAATGGCTTGTTCCTGTGGACTCTGTGCTGTGTAATGAATCAGCCCCAATAAACACAGAAACAGTAAAACGAAAGTAATTTGGTGTGGGCCCTGCTGAGGGATGTGTAGCAGAATCGCTCTAAATTGCTGTTTAAAATGCATGCGATCATTTGCAGAATTACTGCCCTTGGATTTACTGTGGCCACGGAGTCTCTTTGGGAGCATGAGATATGGCTGGGGCTGCCCTCCCTTCACCTGGGCCAGGGGTGATCTCCTGCTCGCACAAGGGCACGGAGGAGAGAGGGGCTACGCGTGTTTTTAAAAGCCATCGAGGGAAGAGAGAGGGTAATATAAAAGCAAGTACATCATCATAATTGCCTGACATTTCACCCAAAACACATCAAACACCAAGAGCTAGTGATTCTGAAATGAAAAGGGGGAAGGAAACTTTCCTCAACTAATATCCTGAGAAAGAAGTTTCCAGAGATGATCTGAGATAAAACCCATATCAAGCGACAGATAATTTCTGCACCTCCTCCAGTCTGACTGGAAGGGACCCCATCCGCTTCCAGGTTTAGTCTTTCCTAAATGTCATTGTGTAAAATCTGTGTCAAACGCTGTATAACAAGAAACCTTCCTGCTTCCTCATCGCTGTTAGTAAATTAATAGTATACCTCACTTTCCTGCTTTACTTGCTGGAAGAACATTTGTGGAAAGAAAACTCATATAGCTGTGAATAAAAATTGAAGTGTAGATGATCTGCTAAGCTTAGTCAGACAAAAGATTGTTTCCTGGTGTTAGAGGGGGGAAAGGTAAGGCAGAAATAAGAGGGAGAAGGAAGTAGTCTGATTTACTTTTCAAGGAAATGAAAAACAATTGTGTTTTGAACATAGGGTGAAGCCTTTTTATGGACACCGTCTTCCTATAACTTCTTCACGGAGCAAATTGTCACACCGTTATCTTAGCGTGTCTTATTTCTTGAGAACATGCTGTAAAGCTTTTTTTGTTTATTTTCACATGCTTCTACAAAAAATAGATGGGTATCAAATGAACAGACTTGCTTTTTAAATTTTATTTTCTTTTAGAGCTCTGCCTGTGAAAGTGCTGCTTAATATTATTTCTGGTAGCGTACTTGGGCTAGTTAACCTTGTGGATGGAATTGTACCTTCCTACTACTCTTCAAATCCCCAAACCTAAGTTATCCTGAGCCTGGATTCAGCTTGGCAGTCAACTGCTCCCATCAGAAGTTTTCCTTAAATGACCTGAGAGGCCGCCAGCCGCAGCCCGTGCAGCCTCCACCCGGCTTCCCTCCGCGCCATGGCCATGGCAGGAGCGTGCCGGTGGTGCCCGGAGCCCCTTGGCGGGCGCCTCCTTGGCCAGGCCGTTGCGTGGTCGTGGTCCCAGCGAAAGCTGAAATCCTGCACGAACTGTCTTGGTTACACCATAGAATCATAGAATTGTTAAGGTTGGAAAAGACCCTTAAGATTGAGTCCAACCGCTCACCCATCACTGCCAAGGCCACCACTAAACCATATCCTCAAGCACCACGTCTACCCTTCTTTTAAATACCTCCAGGGATGGAGACGCCACCACCTCCCTGGGCAGCCTGTGCCAATGTTTGACAGCCCTTTTGGTGAAGAAGTTTTTTCTAATGTCCAACCTCAATTTCCCCTGGTGCAGCTTGAGGCCATTTCCTCTCGTCCTATCGCTTGTTACTAGGGAGAAGGTAGGGGTGCTCCTCCTGGGCGGGGATCTTCGTCTGATCTGGGTGTTTTTGTGAGGGATCCGCGTATGACAGGTGCTTGTGCTCGCGCTGCCGGCTCCAGGGTGTTCCGTGAACAGCCCCGTCTGGAAAATGATTGGGCGTCATCTTTGTGGGAGTGTTATTGTGGGTTTGGTTCAGGGCTTTGGCTCCCTGAATGCGGTAAGTAGAGGCGTCACACCTGGCCCCGTGACGTCACGTAGCCGGAAAATGCAGTCATGGATTTGAGGACGGCTTAAGGAAAGGCTTGTCATATAAGGCAGTGATGTGAAATAAGCCAGCTTGGAGAGTCTCCGCCCAGTAAAACCTTCCATGGGACTGAGTTTCTAATACCGACGGTAAAATGAAGTTCTCGGGGTTTGTAACTTTTCCGTTACAATCACAGATATCGGTCAGTTTACTTCCAACCCGTCAAAGGGATAACGAATTACAATAGCTGCATTTGGCAGAAAGCTAGTTTAAAGGAGGCACCGAGGAACGTATCCAGCCCCAGGAGTAACGCGCGCACCAACACCTGCTTCCCCCGCACGCGTCGGGCGGCTCGGCCGGGTTGCGCAGCAGGGCACGAAGCGGGGGGCCGTTCCCCCCGCCGGCCCCCGCACCCTGCCCCCCCCCGCTGGCAGCTCCTGCACTTGGGGCTCCGCACACGCTCGGGGTGTTCGCAGCATTAAACCGTACCGGGTGGAGTTATTCCGGGAACAAAACAAAACTGTACTGAAAAACACCGGTGTGCTTTTGATTTGTATTTTCTTCCTCTGCCTTTAATCCTGTTAGGAGCCTGCATGTTTTTTTTCCGGTGCCGTGCAGCTCACCAGCCGGTTGCAGGATCCTGAATGGGAAAAATATGTAGAAACCTTCTTCCATTTTAGCCTTCAGATCTTTTTCTTGCCAGCCAGAAAGCCGTACAGAGGGTCTGCAAGCTGCTGCAGTGTCTGCTGTCTTTTAACCTAAATTACTGAATTCACAACAACAAAACAGCCGCAGCAAACGGTGCAACAGTGCACAATTATGATAGTCCTGTCCAGACGCCCCTGCCTTTTTGATGAGGGATAATTAGCGATCGAGAAGGAAAGCTTTAATATATCTTTTCTCACCCGTGTGCTTTTTCAAACTTCCCTCGTGTAGGTGTTCTTACGTAAGTGTCATTTTGAAAGGGCTCCTCCAAACCCGGAGCTTCTGCTCCTGGCTGAGGCGCGTTCGCCGTCACTGACCACTTGGCTGCATCTCATCAGGAAGCAATGCTTGTGTTCATCTTGCTTCCCGGAGCTCAGGCAGCCCCAGCCCCTGCCTTCCGAGTTCCTTTTTTTTTTTTTGAGGATTACATGCAACGTTTGGAAAATATTTTTGTTTTGTTTTGCACTTAAATTTGTACAAGAACGATAATGATTGTATTTAATGACTTAATGTATTGCCGCTTACAATTTTCGTTAAGTAATTTGCCATGCAAAAATGAGCACCGAGTGATTTTTGTCTAGTTTTTATAATCCTGTATTTATTTCAGTAGATTTTCTTAATGCATGTATGTGTTCAGATATGTGTAACAAACAGTTCTGAAAGATAGCAACGGACTTCAGTAACAAATAGAAGAGCAGTTCCTATTCAGCTAAAAACTGCCCACAGCTAAATTCAGGGAAACCTATCTGCAGCTAAACTGGAAAGTGCAGGAATGGGTTTAATCATTTAACCTCTGGATTACAAGCCAGGGCATTTAAAAATCTGTAGCATGGGCTTTGCTTACTGCTTCTGCGGATCACATCTCCGTACTGCAAAAAACCCTCCCGGAAACTCGTGTTCCCCTCTCTAATGGTACTTTAGATTTCCCTTTTTGTCAGGCTCAACCTCAGGAAAGAAAGGGGGAAGAACATTTACAATTGTTTAAAATTGTCAGTGACATTTAATTTCTGTCAACAATTTCTTAATTATTGCTTTAAAAGGGAAGCTTCAACGTGTCAGTCTAAACAGTGATACAAAAGGCTTTTCAAGAAATCACAAATTAAGCTGCTAACGTTTACCATTTTCAGATACTACTGATTAGATTAGAGATAATTATTTCTCATAATTTCGCTACTGAAAAAGCTGTATGTCTAGTCATATCAGAACATCTAAACGAAATTACGGAGAAACAATTTCTGAGGGCGCCGTTCGCACTTGGGTTTGAAAGGGAGCGTGAGAAGGTTCTAATTTTGTGCAATATTTACTGAATTAAAATCTCTTCGAAATGTGAACTCTTCAGTCTAACCTGGCTTTCCTGTGGCAAAACACAGTCTTTCGGGATATTTTGCATCTTTGTTTCTTGGAACAAAAATGAAATAACGAACGTGCTGTGTGGACATACATTTACAAGCTATTCTCGAGAACGTCTCCTGAAGTTCAAAATGGAACGAAGTCTGACTAACAGTCCCACCTGCCAGACTCCTCCTCTTACCGCCAGCAACAGAAAAGCAAATAGTCTTTACAGAGAGAAATACGCCGTCCAAAAGAAAGGCTGGGTCGGGGCTGGCGTTTTAAAACGGAAAATTAGTTGATCTTATTTGTCATGTTTTAAATAGTTCAAATGAGGTATTTTAACACCATTAGAAAGAATTCACCTGATTGTATCAATCCTAAAACATGTCGTGCCTCCGCAGCAGAAGCCTTTGACTTTGGTCAGGAACTCAGGGCTATTATCAAAATTAGAAATGTCATTTTCTCCATTATTTTAATGGAGAGTTACCTTTGGAAGAATAAGCCCGTTTTGACATGATATAAATGTTTTAAAATAAAAAAAGCATTGAGGGAATCACAGAAACATTTTAATCTTAATTATTCATAAATAGCTACCTCAAGTCCATTTTAACAAAATGTCAGTTGACCAAGAAACATGCTTATTTTGCATGAGAAAAAAGAACATTTGGGCTGTAAAAGGATGCTTGATCAATGTATATTTAACTTAAAATGAAACTTGCAAATCAGGAACAACCCTCTATCATGAAAGTGCATTATCGGTGCAGTGCTTGCTCCTGAAAATTCAGCAATGTTATGAAATTTTTAACTCTTTGGCTAGCTTAACTGGAAAAGAAACGGCAGAAGACTAGCTCTAATTCTCAAGACTTAGCAGGAATTTTTTTATAAATTAATCTTAAACATTTGGAGGAGCTTGATCTGAAGGGACAAAAGCTTCAGAAATGTTGTAAAGTTTTGAAACGTGGCTAATTTTCTTTTAAATATCTGAGAAGCTTTGTGTTATTTTTCCCAACCCTACCCTTGAGAAATGAACTCCCAAATGTGTGCTTTAATATACTGTGCGCTTTGCAGGTAAACGTTTTCTTTCTATAAAGACATCTAGAAGCAGACATGCTATTTGGTTTCTAAATACATTTCACTGCAATTGATTGTTTTGTTCTTTTTAACTATGCAGATTAAAGTAATAAAAAAGGACTTTTTGGAGTTACGGGAAGAATTAATTGTTCCTTTCAGCTCCTCTAGAACCTATAATTCCTGTGTTCATGCTGTCCTGCATGGTTGCTTGTGTGTTTGTATATACAGGTTTCATTGGCAGACCTAATTTCAGAATACATAATGCATGATTTTGAAACCAATTTGTTATTGTAATAAAATATTTTTAGGAATGCATGGTGGTACTTGAGAGGAGAATGTTAAATTATACATGTATTGTGGCCGAGTGCATTCATTTAGCTCAGTGTGCAGGTGAATCTCCCCATGACCTTGGCACTTGCAGGGTAGCATAGAATAACAATCAAATCTAGGATTGGAAATCCTACCATTTCCAAATATTAACAACTTCTTTCAAAGGAAATGCTGATTTCAGCATTTATGTTAATGGAAACATCAGTATATCTTTCAGGGAACTTAAAAAAAAAAAAAAAAGCCATGATCTTAATAGGATTAAAAGCCATGCTTTTTATTTCCAAAATGCTAATTTGTTTTCTGCATTCTGTTTTCATATCGGGTCTTGTTACACTGGGATCTAGAGGACACTGAAAGCTGCCAGAAATGCGTCGGTAATGATAGGAAAGCTACATAAAAGGTTTCTTTCTGAAAGAAATTCTATATTCCTTGCAAGCCTGTTTTCCCCATCTCTGTTAGTTGGTTAGAGAAACTAAATGCAGTGATTCCGAGGAGAAGCAAGGGGAGAGCGTTCCGCTTTGCATTGCCGCTTTGTGTATCTCTGCATTTATTCCTTTCACATTAAGGGACGAATGTTAGTCATTAGAGGTGCATTAATTGAAATAGCCTGTGACCCATATTAGTGAGATGAACTGATTTGGCCAGCGAAGTTTGGCTGTGAAATTTAGAGTAGCCCGAGGCACCTGACATTCTGTAATCTGCTTATCTTGCAGGCTTTCACAAGCGGCTCTCCCATCGTCATTCATGCTGAACAGTGGGGTGTAGAGAGGAGGCCAGAACAGAGATAATAATTTACCATGTAATTTGTTTTGAGATTCCTTTGATAGATTTCAAAACCGAAGCATCCTGCAAGAGAACAGGGCCTTTAAAACCTTTAAGCCAAGCCAATTCTGTGCTTGGTGGTGGTTATGTAGTGTGCTCAGCGGGAAGCTACCTTAACGAATGGACACCCAAGGCACCGGCCGTTCTCAATGGGGACCCTCTATTTATTTAATGGCTTTTAAACGTTGCTTCTATGCCTTTTCCTCCTACAATGACTCTCATACCCGATGCTGTAAATTTGGGGAGAACAGAGTACAGTTCAGTGCAGGTTGATGAAAACCATTTGCAGCAGTCAGGAGGGGCAGGTAATTTTCTGGACAGATTTGGTTTGTAAATGAGGTGTTCCATTTGGGGCGCTGGGGCAGCCGCGCACCTGGCGAGCAGGTGTGCTGGTGCACGCCAGCTTGCTTTAATTCCCTACTAGTTAGGGGATATTTCTTCAGCCCACAAACTTTTGTTTTAATGCCTTCATGGAGGCATAAAACATAACAAAAATTCAGGGATTTTATATTCCAAACTTCAAAACTTTCATCCAAAGGGGAAAAGGATCAAAAGGAGAAGGTGGTGCGTTTCATGTTCTCTTGCGGTTTTAATACTTGTTAACTGACCTATAAACCGAGTTTTCCAAGTAAAGAAACGGAGGGGAATTTTATTACAGAAAAATCTACTGCGAATCATCCCCAGCTGCTTTTAGAGATAGGAGAGGCTATTTTCACTCTTGCTTTCAAGGGTGGTATATGCAATCTCTGCACCTTTCTTTTGTTTCCGTGCTCACGTTGTGCACCCGTAGCCACGTTGCTTTTTTTTGTTTACCGCATTTCTGAATGTTTTTTTCTCATATAGAGCAGCTGCTTTGGGCTTTCCATTTCAGCCAAAGGAGAGAGAATCACATAAAATCAACGGTCGCCTTTGCTTATTTGGTTTGGTGCAGTCTACTTAATATCACCTTGATGCTTGTAATTACCTTGCACGTCCTTGGATCGATCCAAAAGGACTTTTTAAAAGCTGGCTCTAAGTTCGGCACAGGTGACCTCCGAGCCCGTTGCTGCGTTAATCGTAGGGCTGTGCCTGGAAGTGGAAGCAGAGGCGCTGGGAAACTGCTAGATCTGTATGACTGGGATAAAAATTGTTAGAGTTTGGGAAGTGCCCCTTAGGATGATAAAAATGATGAACACGTTCAGTGACAAAATACCTCGCGAGAGTGGGGCTGGAACCTTTTAGGCTGAGTTGAAGTTTCTGAGGTCGGTGCGTTGCTGTGCGTTCGGTACGATGACCCCTGCAAAGGAACCCTGGCAGGGGCCTCTGGGCACCACCGTAATGCAGATAATAATAAATTGTAATAATGGGCAAACCATGCTGCATTTAAAATGCACGGCCTTTTGTTGAGGACTTAAAATGGTTTTAGGGGAATGCTGGCTCTGTCGGTTTTATAGCGGCAGCCAAAGCAGTTTGTAAAAAAGCTGTAACACTGAGAGAACTTAAGCATTTGAGAGCCGCTGTTTTGTTTTGAGTCGAGACGCACGATAGCAGAAATAGTGTGGGCAACAGAATTAAATAACTAAAATTTACCCATCGGTCTCCTGTGTAATTGCGGAAGCCAGCACGAGAAGCGCAGGGATATAGGGTCCATCCCTGTGGGACCTGGTGCTGGCTGACGGAAGGAATGTCAGCTAAAAGGCTTTTAAGATTTCAAAGTCAATTCAAAATCAGATTAAAATCAGAAAGAAGGCAACAAAACCAAACCTGTAAGATTTCTTACAGCTCCCAAAGAACGAAGAGGCCTCTTTACGGCAGGGGAGTGCCCTGGCGGGGGTGGGAGGCGTTCAGGGCAGCACCCGCACGTGGCAGCATGTCTGACAGGCGCCCTTAGCGCTCCCGCCTGATGCGGTTCCTAGTGGTTGTTCTTCAGCACATTCCTGTTCCCAGCACACCTTCACTTCAAACAGCGATCATACAGCAGCAAGAATTGCTCAAAAAAAAAAAAAAATAAAAAAAAGAATTGCTTTTTAGATCACCTATAATTTTTCAGAAGGAAAAAAAAAAATCCTAATTTTGCACATAAGGGATTTTACTGACTATTGCAAAATGGGGGCTGGTTTTGGGTGCTTTGCTTTTTTCCAAGCCCCTTTATCTGAGGTGCCGTTAGCGGCTGGTGCGGGGTAGAGCCGCGGGACCGAGGCCGGCTGCGGTCCCAGGAGGGCTGCGGGGCGGCGAGGGGTGGTGTGCGGGCACGGGGCAGCGCCAGGCCCATGGGGGTACCGGGGTGTCTGCGTGCCGCCGCGGTCCCGCCACGCTGCCCCGGCAGCGCGGCCTCTCCGGTGCGCGCGAGGGTGCCCTGTCTTCTGCTTTCCCAAAAGCTTGGCTTCTGTGAGCAAATGCTTCCCGTGTGGTTCGAGCTGCCCACACGGGAATGGATCTCCGCCTCTGAGGTTCACAAGCGGGTCTCTTCTCTACTTGGCTTAGTAAAGGTAGAAAAGGCTTATCTTGGGAAACAGACAAACGGCTTTTCCCGTGGCGGAGCGCGGCGGCCGCTCAGGCTCGTGCGCTCTGCAGTTTCATCTGTACCATTAGTAAAAAGAGTACGAGTTGCAGCTTATGTAGCAACATTTCAGGATAATTATCTCAATTAAGCACTGTTCTTATTAAATAAGTCTCATTTTATAGGAGGTACTGCACGCTACTGTGTAACAGAAATGCTCCAGACCCGTAAATTATGTCACTGGCTTTTAAAAATCAGCTGCGTGGTACACAGAACATCAGGGAGGTCGTCGTTATTTGCAGGAAGGATTTTCTGCTTATCTTTCTGTAATGGTGCACTAGCTTTGCTACGGGGCGGATTCTGAAGTATCACTTAACATCAATCCATTTCCTTAAGATTGTTGATAACGTGGTTTGTATTTCACAACTAATAAATAGGCCAGATTTCTTAGCAAGGTTTAAAAAAATAAAGCCGACCCCCCCACCCCCACCCACCACCCCCCAGTTCTTGTAGCACCTGCATTTTTTTCCCTGAAGTCCTTACTTTGGCGTTCTGCAGAGCCCTGGGGTTTGGAACAGCAGTGCTTTCTCATTCTGCTCGACGTTGCGATGGGACTGACTGGGGTTTTCTTCATTCCTTCCCACTCACCTGTTTTTATGCTTGATGCGGTAGGTACCACCAGACGCGAGGCCATGCTTGCAGTTTACACGGGTTGGTCCCCAGCCAGACTGGGGCACCAAGGGAAGTATTCAGAAGCAAACTGCTCAGGCTGAGACATTTTTAAGTTGTATGAATGTCTCTCAGGTCTCCAAAACCACGTAGAGGGATAGACGCTATCTAAGTCTCTACTACTGATTTGACTAACACTTAGTTTTACAGGAACATATTTTGTGGAGGTGCTCATAGGTGGGTTCCCTTAGATGTTCAAAAATAACTGGGAGGTTGGACAGAAATTTAACTTCTCAAGTTTAACAGTTCCTCAGTTCTTCCTCAGTTATGTGGGACTTTGGTCTTACACAGAGCACACAGAGTATTCTCTTTTCATTTTTCAAAAGAGAAGTATAAATATGTTTCAGGGTATAGAAGACGTGTCGAGAACTGTAGCTGCCATTCAGTAATACAGGTAATGGGGAAAACGACCAACTCCGACATACTGAGGATAAAAAGGAGGGAAAAGGTAGTGAAATATGGAAGCTTTCTTAGCCAAATGCCCTGCCCAAGTACGTGAGCAAGACCTTGGAGATGGGTGAATTGTAATTCAGACGCCGTGCGGTCGAACAAAGCAGGTCGGCGCCCGCGGAAGACCCGCTCGGGTGGGCCGCCGGCCCGGACGCGCTGCGGGGAAGGGAGGTGCCCGACGCCCCCGAGCAGGGCCCAGGCACCCCGCTGTGCGTCCCGGGGGAGCGCAGCCGCAGCCTGCATTTCTCACCGCTCGTGGATTTGCTGCATGGAAGTTTTATTTTCCTTCTTTAGAGAAAAAAGCAGAGGAGTGCTGTAAGAGCACCCAAGGTTCACAGCGACTGCTTGCTGTGGGCTGTGAAATCGCTGCTGTTATCTTACGACGACAGACAAACTCAAAACCAAATAGGTTTTTTCCTTGAGATGAAAAGTAAAATGTAACAAGCACATTTAATTTCTCCTCTTATAGCCGGCTTTTAATAAAAAGGCACCCTGCGACGGGAACAGATAATGTTTGTCTTATAAAATGTAACAGCTAGTTCCCATTTTAAACACAGATCTGCTGGCTGGACTTTGTTGTGGGCTGAGAACTGACAAGTTTGCAGATGCTACAGCTTGTTACCTAATCAGAGCCAGATGCTGTTCCTAGGCGACTTTCTCACTGTCACCACATCCCTTACCGCAGCGAGGGGACAGCCAGAATTCACGACAGACCCTTCTGTGCCCGGTTGTCTGGCCATATTTTTTGTTATCTTGATTCTCTGTTTGTTTTTAATTTAAGGGGGTTTGCACTGGCCAGAGATACAGAGGAGTGAATGGGAGAGGTAATCTGAAAGAAGCTGATGTCCACTGGACATCTGTTTAAATTCAACAGTCAGACACAGAAAGAAGCCTGTGTGCCTTTAGTTTGTTCTCGGGAAATGGCCTGCAGCAAAATAAGAGTATTTGATTTGAGAATTCATTAGATAATTCTGTACATTATACTTCAAATAATACATAGGCCTGAGAGAATGTTTTAAGTAAAATTAAACATTTCAGTGTGGCTGCAGCTGTTGTCAGGCTATTCCAGCGCGGGAGCACAGGGAGATTTTTCGCCCCCTCTGAACTGCAAATCGAGTTCAATATTCTGTTTGCGGTTTTAAAAAAGGTAGCAGAGGGTTTGGATTCTAGGAAGTAAAGGGCTATTTGCTTGAGATCATTATCTGATTCAGCACCTTTTGTAGCAGGCTCTCCTTTCTCCCACCACGCAAAATGCTCTGGACTAGATGCTGTTATTAGCAGTACTGTAGCTCTGTGTATTTAATTGACTTGCTCCCATCTGCTATGGAAATGGGAAGTTCGCAGCTCTCGTCATACAGCTACGTGCATTGTGGTGTGCGTTTCTTGGATTAAATACCGTGTGACAAGAAAAGGGGCTTGCCTCCCCATGCCAAATGATGCCAGAAGTGCCATGTAGCGTGCACGGCTATGGAGATGTTTATTTTCAGAGCTGCTTTCACATATGAAAACATGCTAAACCGCGGCTATGTGCAATGTTCGGGAGTAGGAGTTGCTCCTGTTTACAGAGGGATCTGCTTTCTTTCTTTCTCTCTTGAAGAAACCTGTTATGCAGTGGGTAATAAAACTAAAAATAAAGATCAGAGCCAATGGAAATGCTGTAACGTTTCTCGGCAGAAGCATTAGAAGCTGCCCATAAACCATGAGGCATTCAAAAATTTGCACCCTATTACTGTGCCCTCCAGCCCCTCTGGAATCTCTTTTCTCGAACAGGTTTTTTTCATTCCTGACACCTCTGCATTTGTAGGTTGTGCTTCTGATCCCCAGTTCCCTGACACCCCGCTTGTCCTCCACTGGTGGCTGCGGGGGATCGGTGCTTGGTCCTTCGCTGCTGCCCCTTCTCGAGGGAGAGCTTGAACCATAAACTCCCTCCTTCCCCTGGAGCCACGAGAGCGGCTGCGACATGCGGTGGTTAATGAGCAGTTTGGGAGAAGCCTTGGCCTAAGCTGTATGGCTGAAAGGAGTGGTGGACTCTGATTTATCTTACAGTGAGGTCATATTTATAACATTAAGTTGTGCTTTCCCAGAGTGCGCACCTCCTTGTGTTCTGGTGCTTGGGATTTCAGCTGGTTTGTTTGTGTGTGCCCCCCCCCCACCATCTTTTTGTGCTGCTCTCTTTCCTAGAAAGCTATTTCATTTCCAGGATTTATTTTCCCTTTGACATCTCAAATAGCTGGTGTTTTTCTATGTAAATCTGGCTACTAGATTTACAAAAGTCTCTAAGCCAGAATCCATTGTGAATCAGATTCTGCTTCTTTCACCCGCCGCTGTTGTTCAGCCAGTGACTGCTTTTTGCAAGAGGCTCTACTTTTAAACAAACCTCATCTCTGGAGACGGCTGGCAGAAGGACTGAGGAAGGTTTGCAAACTCATCCTCCCAAAACAAACCCCCCTCCCCCCGAAGGGTTAAATTAAGTCACCTCCTGGAGCTGTGCCCTCCCCTCCCAGCACCCTCAGCCCCCCAGCTCCCCAAGGGCAGAGGTTTTCTCTGGAGAACAATAAGCCATCTTCTCTTCTTTTGGTGCCTGTCCAGTGTGGAAAGAGAAAGATGAGGTCAAAGTGGCAGGCTGTACAGCTTTCTTTTGAGCCAAACAGATGGTGAAGGTTAAGTGACAGCTCTGTGACTGCCTCTTTTGAAGTAATTGGAGATAATTTGTATTTTGAATCAGAACTTGACCACTGTCAGAAGGGAAGAAGGTTAATATGTAAACGATTTTACATTAGCCCCTGTTTCTTGGGATTTTTGCTCCCTCCCACCCCCCCTTGGATTCTTGTTTCTATAATCCTTGCTCCAGGCTATTGGTAAGATTGTCTTTGAGCTCGGTGTGACTCGTCCTAGGCTGCAGTTGTTATGAAAGCCAACAGCAGCTTATTAAGGCCAGGGATAATCTCTGCTACTGATGCGTTGTTGCTTTTCCTGCAGTCCAGTTAAGGCTATGCATTGGAAAGAAGATCTGGAAATGCAGTCTCGAACTGGAGAGGTTAGCAAAGAAACACACAAGCTGTATTCCTGTTTCTGCAGTGGAGCCCTATTCTGCAGATTATTTTGTGTGGTTAAGAAGCTCCCCCTCAACTTCTGTCATGATCAACAATGCTAATTTGATTTTGGCTTCCTCCTGTCCCTTGTGATTCCTTTTTGGCCTTGAGCAGACTGCTGTTTATTCACTTAAGTTATAGCACGTAGTGTGTGTTGTACGTGCTGGTGCTTTCCTGGTGGTAGGGCACAATAATTCTGAAAGATTTCTAGAGCCTGATTTCAAAGCAGTGAAGAGTAGCTGGCAAGTTGCTTCTCAGCAATTCCTGTTGATATAACAGTGTGATAACCCCTCCCAGCGATTCCGCTCTGGCCCTGTGTCCTGTCGTAAGCATGGTGTGCGAGAGCACGTGGCCATCAGCTGCGATTGCTTTACCCCGTCTTTTTTTTTGTTTTGTTTTGTAAAATGTGGGAACTGGAAAGACCTCGTAGGGAAAGAACCCGTGACGTCATCTTCGTCCTAACTGGCGTCCCGAGGCCTTCACGCGCGTAAGGAAAACGGGCAACAGTTTCACACTTTTTTTGAATGCTGCAGCTTGGACTTCTGTATTTCTCAGGTGATGAATTTTCATTTTTGGTGTAGCAGTCGGTAGCCGGAGAGGCCCCTGCATGTGCTGCCCGGCAGATAACTTGTACCTTTCCGTGGATGAGGTTAGCAGACTAATTATTTTGTCCTGGCCCCGAAAGATTTTTTGCACGCTGAAGTGAGAGACGCTGGTGGAGAGGGAACCCGAGCAGAGAGCCGGTGGTATTCTTGTGCATTTAAGTGCTGTTTCCACAGAAGCGCAGAAGGCAATATTGTGTTTTGTTCATATACATCAGGTTTATTATGAAACACATTTTTTCACTAACTTGAAGAAGAAAAAGGAGATATTGGCTTGTTATTTCTGCCTTTTTCTTAACCAGGCAAAGTAAAGAAATGGTTGCAAAACCTTTAGAAGCATTCAGGTACCTCGGTGACTTTCATCAGATGTTCTCTGTACAAGAAAAAGAAAAAAAAAAATCGTTCTATCTTTTTATTTTTACTTTGCTTTAATCTTATTTGATGATGTCTCAACAGGCTGGGACATGCTTTCTTGGATGGCAATTTCACTGCACCATATGTGTCTCTCACAAGATAGCAGAGTGAAATGAGTCTTGGCAGGAAGAGAACTAAACACATCGACAAAGAAAAGAAAAAATTTATTTACTTAACTCCCTGTTGCCTGCATACATTTTTCCCTGGGACTGCATCTGGTACAATGATTCAAAGTTGGTTTCTTATAAATGTCTGCCTGAAGCACAGTCCCACATTGAATCGCCTTTTCTAGCCATCCGCAGTGTGTCCGTCTGTTTTTCTTGTAATCCTGATTTAAATGTTGCTGTACCTAGATGGTGACCAAGCTAAGGAGGAAGAAAATCTGGTTTTACCTAAGCGTGTCTGTGGCTCGTGGGCTCAGGGAGAGAGCTGGTCCTCATTCAGCTGCAAGAAGGGCTCTGTCATTCTTGGGGAAAAAGAAATAAAAATCATTTAACAACATGAAATTCTTGACCTAGCAGGGCGTTCTTCCGGTGAGCTCCAGGCCTGGCATTTAAACGCTGTGGTGAATATAAGAGGTATTAGGCCGGGCTCTGAGCCCCACCAGGCTCCCTGTCAACGGAGGGGAGATCACAGGTATTTATCTTGATTGCTAAAAGATTCTAGTTCTGTGTGATAAGTTTGGAAAATTTACATTTGATATATTTCAAAGTAAGGATATTGAATATCGCTGGGCTGAAACAGTGGAAGGTATGTTTGAATGCTAAAATCAATCAACCAAGCAAAATATACTGTATTTGAACACGCTTGTAAGATAAATGTCACTCTGCTGCTCGGGCTGCGGTGACCACTCTCCCGGGTGGCCAGTCTGTTATCCCGAGTACGAGAGTGTTTGGTGCCCGGCTTGTAGCCACGGCTGCTTCGTTGCAAAACTGACTTCCCCGCTCAGCAAAAAAAGGGTTAACCAGCCATGTTTTTTCCAACAGGAATTGTAGAAGTCCATTTACGACTCCATGTTCCAAAGGCTTCCGCAGCTGCGTTGGCTTGTGTTTACATTAGCTCTCAGGGACAACTTCAGAACCCTTGGTAAAATATGTATTTGTACAGTTGGATATTTAGGAAGAAAATCAATAGAGGTTTTGCAGTGACCTTGCTGGTTAGCATGAAAGTGTCTGGCAAAAATGATAACAGATGACCATGCAGGTGATTGGCAGAAGGTGAAATAAAAAAGGAAACAAACAAGTTCAGTATGTTTAATGAAATTTACAATTAAAAGACACTGGAGTGATTACATACAATTTTAGACACTGTGAAAAAATAGGAAAGGGAAAAAAACCGCTTTGAGGTACCAGAAGCTTACAAAAGTTCCAGTTCCAGAGACTCACATGCGACGCCAATATGCAGTTTGTAGGTACGCAGGACCGGTGCACAGAGCAGAGCTGGTCAGAGTGTTTTACGAGTGCTGAGCTGCACTGCGCTGTGCTGTGAGCTCCCCCCTGGACCTGAACGGGGTGGTGGGAGGTTGGGAAGCTTTGCCCCTTAGCCATCACCAAATGTCTTATCCTTTAAGGTTTATTTCTTATGCGTCCTGCTTCTGGACATGACAGGTAGCTTTTCAGCATGTAAGGAAGGGTTTTCCTCTGCAAGATGCATAATAGGTAGCCATAAAAACAGTGATAGCGTTGATGCAACTTTTAGGATTTTATTATGTATTTAAAAACATTTTTCCTTTGCACTCCTAAATGAAGTCATTAGAGATTTTTTTAATTCCTGCTTTTTTCACAGTATCTCTTTTTCCAAGGTTGTAGATATTTTATAATATATAAAATGGCTATCAAAGGGAGACCTAAGTGATCGTTGTAATATCATTTCTGTGTAGATTCAAAGGTGAAAGTTCAAGTCAAGTTAAATTTGCGAATTTCATCTTCATTACTTTGTTGTAGGTATAATGGAGATCGTTTCGGGCTAGTGTTTAGTCAAATACAAAATCAGGTTTTGACTCTGCAGCATTTCAGACCCTTTGAGGCAGATACCCGTGGTCACTAAGCTCTGAAAGCACGTAAATATTGCGGTTTGCGTCACGCTGCAGGTATGGGCTCCGCTCCGAAACCGAGGCCCTGATGTGCCCAGTGCTGGGCGGGCAATGGCAACACAGTCACTTTTCCAGAGACCTCAGTGTCTGCGTAATCTGTGTGTGCCCACAAAGGGACGATTCTGCCCCAGACGTTTTCCTCATTACACAAAATTCCTGTATAAAAGTCATGATTGGCAATCAGTGCTGGGTTCAGACTTTTTTCTGCAGTTTCTCCGGATGTCTCTGCTAATCAGGTCCTCCGTAAGCTCTGTAAGACTTTGCACGGGGCAGCATCTGCGATATTGGACCAGGGGGAAGAACAGGGCCCTGCTTGGTGCTATAAGCTGTCCAGAAGGCAATAATTTTGTGCACTGCGACACCTTTTTGTGCCTGTGGATGACAGGCAGGTCAAGAACTACTTCATGAAGAAGGCAATGTGAATAATGCGTAGTCAGAAATTTTCACAAAAGCTCTGGGGAAACTTTGTGAACCAAAGGGTAAGGTGACTGGCTGCGAGTCGGCCGTTGAGGAGCTTTTGTGTTTCTCATTTTGAGAGGCAGTGTTCTGCTCCTACTAAATGAAAATATTTATATAAAATATACATACCTTGTGTTACTGAATATTCGATGTTGAAATTGATCTGTGCTGCTATCCCTGTGCCGTCGCTTGAAATGGAAATGCAGAGAGAAAAGATGTGAGAGAAGCGGAGCACAAAGAGGAGCTATAGGTGAGGCTCCAAGCAACGATGCTGGCTCCCCTTTGACACTGGGATTCTGCATCCACAGGCCCAGGGAAAAACACGGTGTTCCAGCTGTGATAAACAAGAGCTGTTATATTTAATTGGTGGAAAAGGCTTTCCACAAAAATAGGACTTTTTTTTTTTTTTTTTACTCTGCTTTGTCTTTTCACCTTCTGATATACTAAATTATTACTTATCTAGAGTCTGTGTGCCCTCGTGCCCTGAGAGCATGCACTCGTGGAGAATACCGGACAATTTATATTCTCTTAAAGTAACAGGTCCTACAGAGAAAAGAATAGCTGGCATTCTCTTTAATTTTATATCTTATTTTAATCATAATTAAAATTAAAAAACACAACAACAAACCAAAACAAGAAATAGAAATATTGCCACCTGTGTTCCTAAGAGGGCAGCTTTCAGACTGTAGGTGTGAGAGGGGCTCAGTCTGAACCAACGCAGAAAGCATTTAGCAAATACCATCACATGGGTGGCAGGAAAAAATCCTTTTGTTTTCGGATTCATGCGAACGCAACATTAACTAAGGTAGTAAGAAATGTGCCACAAAACTATTGTGTCTTTTTAAATGGCTTTTAAAAAATATCTTTAGATTTGAGCACGTTAAACAGATTAGAAAATGCATTAGTGACAAAAATAATGTTTCTTTTGTTAAAAGCTTTTAAGGTTTGACTGAAAATACAAATAATATCTGAATAATCTGGATTATGCTTATATATTCTTTAACCGTGTTGCTTTTTGTTGATTATTAGGTTAAAATAAAATCTCAGTGGCTTTAATGTTTTTTGTTGATAAAATACTTAATATTAAAAGATAGGTGATATTTTAAATTAATTTTAGACAAATTCTTTAGCTATTGTAAAATTGCTGTATATATGAGTATATGTGTATGTGTAAACATATATACGCTCATATATTATATAGAAACCCCTGAATTTTCAGGATGAAGTTTCTTTCCAGTAGAGCTTTTTAATGACCTGTCAGTTTTCTAGTTGTGCGGACTGTTTAAAATTCTATATCATTTTTTGTTTTAACGCAATATCAGTTCATTCTCTAGAGGAAAAGAGATAAGGTGTTAAAATTGGGATAAAAGCTTCCAAATGCTGGAAAATTTGCTCTGTCAAACCCAAAGCCCTTTTTAGTGGCAGGAAGTTCAGAAAGTAAATACTAGTAAGCTCATATGTAACGAAAAATTTTAAATATAATTTCTTAAAATAATATAAAAGTAATTATCAACACTTTCTCTGAAAACAGCTAAGGTTGAATTTCCTATTAATTTTTTATTTTTGGTTGATGAATACAGAATTGGTACTTTGAATACTTTGAAACGTGTTTTTTTTTCCACCAAGAATTGTTCTCCAGATGGAGAAAGGCAGGTGATTTTGCTATTTTCCCTTTTTGATTATTTTATTTTTTAAGAAAGTGGCATGAAATAAACCACTCTTAGAAAATGACTTCAAAGCGTTGTAACCAAAGTGTAGTTAATTACACAAATTCCCTTCTTTCTAGAGTAATAACAATTTTTTTCTCATGGAAGGAGGTTAAGAAATGGGTTCCAAAATGTCCAGCTGGTAGAAAAGACACTTGGAAGAAAGAAATTAAAGCAAAATCTGAAAACTACAGAATGCCCTTTTGCCATACTCGGTGTGGGTTGTCGGCTGAGGTATTTTTGGGATAACATTCCTGCTGTTGGTCATCCTCTGAGGGCGGTCAGGGCGGCTCTAGTTTCCTGTGCCTGTGGTAGGCAGGGGCAGCTTCCCGCCCCGGGCCCAGGAGAGCTGCCTGTGTGGGCAGGCCGCGGGCAGGCGGTGAGCAGGCCATGGGCAGGCAGCGGGCAGGCCACGGGCAGGCCATGGGCAGGCCGCGGGCAGGCCATGACCAGGCAGCGGGCAGGCAGTGAGCAGGCCATGGGCAGGCCGCGGGCAGGCAGTGGGCAGGCCACGGGCAGGCCATGGGCAGGCCATGGGCAGGCAGCGGGCAGGCAGCGGGCAGGCAGCGGGCAGGCAGTGAGCAGGCCATGGGCAGGCCGCGGGCAGGCAGTGGGCAGGCCATGGGCAGGCAGCGGGCAGGCAGTGGGCAGGCCGTGGGCAGGCCGCGGGCAGGCCGTGGGCAGGCCGCGGGCAGGCGGTGAGCAGGCCATGGGCAGGCCGCGGGCAGGCAGTGGGCAGGCCACGGGCAGGCCATGGGCAGGCAGCGGGCAGGCCATGGGCAGGCTGCGGGCAGGCAGTGAGCAGGCCATGGGCAGGCCGCGGGCAGGCAGTGGGCAGGCCACGGGCAGGCCATGGGCAGGCAGCGGGCAGGCAGTGGGCAGGCCATGACCAGGCAGCGGGCAGGTGGTGAGCAGGCCATGGGCAGGCAGCGGGCAGGCCGCGAGCAGGCAGCGGGCAGGCCGCGAGCAGGCAGCGGGCAGGCCACGAGCAGGCAGCGGGCAGGCCATGGGCAGGCAGCGGGCAGTGGGCAGGTCATGAACAGGCCATGAGCAGGCCAGGGAGCGCTGTCAGCACAGGCGAGCTGGAGAGCAGTGTCCGGCCTGTCCTGTCAAGTTTATTGTCCACTCCATCAAAGGGCCTAATGGTCAGCAGAGAGGCTAAACGTGTCCCTGGTGACCTGACATTAACAGAGTGGACTTGTTTAAGCGTTACCCGGGGTGTCTCCGGCTGATGGGGACGCCAATACCCGTTTCCCTCAATGAGCAGTCATTCGGATCATGACTCAATACAGCTTCCCCTGACATGGCCCAGCCCCGAAGGGCTCCTGGGGGAGCTGCCCTCACCTCCGCCACCAGCCGGGAAGGGCTGATCAATGCCCGCTGACAACAGGCGAAACGAGGGGCCCCCCCACACCCCCCCACGCCTGCCTGCCCTGGGAATGATAAAGATAAATGGTTTTACCCCAACAGAGAGTCTGAGGCTGAACCAGGGTCCAGAGACGAGCCTAATTGGGCATCTGGAGAGCCCTAGGATGCCGCTCCTTGCCTACTGTGCTCCCGAAAAGTCAGGTTTATGGGGCAAACGCAGAGTGAGATTAATCCAGATTAAATGATTTGGAACTACTTACATGGCGGCGCTTTTTTCTCTCTGGCTACGCTACTGTGTGTAGAAGCATCTGTTAATATAAATGGGGTTTTGTTGTTCTTGGGAATAATGGAATTCGTACAGGCACTGCTGGACTGCAAAGCTGAACAGCAAGGAAGTCCCAACATTTAAAAGAACATTTGAAATAGTGAAAATAGGTTGCTGAAAATGTTGTGGTTTGAATTTGTAAATAATGTAAAGTTTCTCCAAATTGTAATTTCTAACAATGAAAGAAAATTCATTTCATTAGTGGTAACAAAATAGGAATACGTGACATCCTAAAATTAGATCAATAACGAAAAGTACAAAAAACGCACAACTGGAGCTGTAGCTAGTTCCTGCACAGTGATTTTCATACTCATCTTAAATATATAATTTCTTTGCTGAATGATTTTAAAGTGTTTTCTGTTGGAAAATAAGCAGATATTTTCTGCATATGAAATTGTTACTTGAAAATATGATTTTTTTCTTAATCGAACCAAACTTGCTGCACATGAACATTTTAGGGAAAATAATTTTGGATTAAAATAGATTTATCTTGTTTTATTTTTAAATGCTTTTTAAAAAACAATTTCTTCAAATATTTTCTAGAAAAACCACGAAAACACTTTTAAACATAAGAAAAGCAAAAGGCATTTGACTAGGCTTGTTCCTACTGTATTGGCAGATAGCAGGGGAGTTTCTGAGTCTGTCCTTTTTCCAAGGCAAGCTGAAGATAGAAATTGCAAGGGAAAATGAGCCAAATAATATGATTTTTGATAGGTGTTTGTAGTTTGTCAAAGCTTTTTGTCATTCAGATGACTAATTTGTATAAAGAAGTCTGAAAACACTTTGTATTAACATAATTATTTACATAAAATGTCGTTATTTTTCTGCTTTCATTAACAATTTTTTTGTTTATGGTTTCGAATACACTGTAGTAAATACTTTGTGCATATGTATATGTTTCTGAGTGTTGTCTCGAAAATGTTTGATAGTATCGGTTTCCTAAAGATTATGTTTATAAAATGCACATAGTTGTGTGAATTATTTATAACAAACGAATGAAAAAGACATCCTGCTTTATATAACACTAACAACAGATTCACTTTTTCTTTGGCAACACAAATATTTATTATATTCTTGTACTTAAAAAAGGCTAAGCCTCTAAAGTGTCAAAAGTCAAGCTTAACAAATTTAAAAGCAATGAAATGAAAACCGAGTTAGGCACAAAGGAGCTTTTCTGAATTTACTGAAAGGCAGTCGCACGAGCTGAAGAGGACAAGATCTGTGCCTCCAGTATCCTGTTTATTAGGTCTAATGATCATCTTCAAAGGAATATCGCTGTTACGCGGCATTTAGGGTTTTAAAGGAGTTCTATAAATGCTCGTCCGTTAGTGTTTTCAGCCAGGAAGCATATGTAGTATTTAGCTGCAAAAAATAATCTGGCAGTCTGTATTCTGTGTACACAGTAATACAGCATAAATATTCCGTTCAGGCACGGGTATACAGAGTGTTTGTGCGAGGGGGTATTTGTGGGGGAAAAAAACCCAAATCTGAGAAAGGCACATTCAGCACAGGAAGATTCAGTACCAGATCGCTATTATTTTAAAAATGCACTTTTCCGTCTTCGCAAGCTCGTCCGTTTATGTGTTGCTGTGCACAATTTACAGACAGGTGGTGTTTGTATTTTGAAAAGCCTTATTGCAAATTATTTACCCTGCCCGAGAAGCGGTAGGACCTCGACGAGCACATGCCCGCACGGCCCCTGCCCGTTCCAGAGTGGGTTTGGAAATAGCCGGGCTGGGAATCTCTGGTGTCTGTGGACGGCAGTGGAAATTCAGGACAGAGTGCAGAACTGCCAGACGGCAGTTAGAGAGCAGGGGAGGTGATTCCCTTTTCTAAGGTGTAAAATTAGCTTTTGCGAGCATTTTGGAGCCAACTGGTCGTTTGTAAGCTACAAAATTAAGGTCACGTTTTTAAAAATTAAAACTATATTTCAAATTAACCAGCTGTGTTTTCCTTAAGTTTTACAGAAGGAAAACACGTTTCACGGTTTCAATTGTGGTCGCAAAACCTACAGCAAATCTGAAGAATCCCAGTTTAGAAAAGGTGCTCTTCATTTTGGGAGTGCTGGAGAAATAAATCCTGGGAAAGCAATGCATTAAGAGAAAAGGAGTAAAAAGGAAAATAGGAGTTCTGTATAAAAGAAGCAACCTAGAATCACAATCTGAGTGAGTCGTGTAGTATCTTTTTCCAAATGAAATTTCACTTTCTTGGAAAAATGAGTTCTGTGCAAAAAAAGACCTTTAATTCCAGATGCAGACCCAATATACCAGGGAGGGGAAAGGCTGGGAGGCCAGGGCCGCGTGGCAAATAACCTGCTAAAGAGGCAGCGCGGCCACTGCGCAGGAAACGTCTCTCTTAACAACATAGTTAGAGCCTGTTTTGACAATGCTAATGTTCCAAACAGAAAATAAGCCCTTTTTTGGCCAAACGCTGTGCTTTGGAGAAGTTAGGTGTGTGTTCTGATAAAGGCGAGCTGCATTCCGCCTCGGGTGCTGACAATGGGGCTGGGGCAGGGGGTGGGCTGGAGGGGCCGGAGATGACAGGCACGGAGAGGGACACACAATGGGATGACCGTGACTTTGAACAAATAAATAAAACATGCGAATCTCATTCTGTGCTCTCCCTCACCCCCGCCCCCACCCTCCCGTCCAACTGTGATTACATTTGCCGTGGTCATTTCCCAAATGTCTGCCTGATAAAAAGCACCCATCGCCCCTCTCACACCGGCGCTTGCAGCGAGGGCCCTTCCTGTGGCTAGCAATCTGCAGCCCTGCCAATCACCCGCGCTTGCACAGACATGCATGCCGTTTTCATTAGCAGGAATGCTTCACGTTTGATTGTGGCCCCAAAAAAATAATCTGTAACTCCGACTCGGCCCACTTAATAAACAACCGCTCCCCCTCGCCTCTGCCTGCGCGGCTGGAATGGGGCTTCCCGCGTCCCCCCCGCCCCGCTCCCCTGCAAACCCGAGTGTGCGGGCAGAAAGAATACATTTTAATAAGCCTGGGAAGGAGAAAAATGAGTTTGCTCTACAGTTCTGTTCTTTAGGAACAGAAAAAGGTGAGCATGTTGCAGGGCAGGGAGGGGAAATTTAATATTGAGAGAGATAATGGCAACTATGTTAATATCCGGAATTTTCAATGTACCATAAGTACATTTTGTTTTTCCTTTTAGCACGATTTATAATTAAAGATTTTAATCTGGCTTCACATTGAGTTAATAAGCCCTTTGATTGATTAGGATTCATAAAATTGCCATTTCCCGCTGATGCTTTGTGTTTCTGGGGATGTTCTTTTGAAAAGCTGGGTTAAGGTGAATAGGAAGCAGCCATTGTTTAGGCTGAGCTGTGCCAATTCTGGGAACTCGGGACCGCTTTATTCAGAGTTTGTCCCCAGCAATATCTTGTTGTTCAGCCAAATTAATGCAGATAGAATCTGCTGAGCTATATTTTAGCAGTTTTTAGGAAAAACTTTTTTTTTTTTAATTTCAGCAGGTGTTGCACACAATTACTGCCTTTCTTTACTGACCTGTTCTCGATGAAAGAATTTGGGATTAGAAGCAGAACACTAACTGCTGTTTTGAACAAAAAAGGCAAAGTATTAGAAAACAAATATATCTGAATACAGCAGAACCCTGATATCTGGGCTCCCACGTGTCTTTTAAAATTCAGTTTAGAGTTCTGTGCCCTGCCGGTGTCACCTCCTTTGTTATTAGGGGCCAGCGTTGCAGCAGTCCCCTCGTAAAGGCACTTGTTATACAAGTAGATGGCATAAAAGGAAGAGACCGTTTCGCCGCTCTTTGATCACATTCTACTTATTTAAATTTTTTTTCGAGTAAATTCTGATAAATTCTAAAGTCTGACTGGAAAAATGAGAGAGAAGGCTCGTGATTTTTAAGCATCTCATCGAGTGGAGGCGGGCTGCTTTCTCCAACTAGATCGTGTGTTCGTGCATGCGTGTGTGTGTGTGTTAGAGGGAAAAAAAAAAAAATCTTTTTTCTTTATTTTTAGCCAGGGTAAAAGTGACCCTCTTTAGCCCCAGAGGGGCCTCACTGTGTGGATTGAATCAGAGCAAATTCCCTTTGTGTTTCCTGCTCCGAGGGGACACGCTATTGTTGAGTGCGGGGCCTCTTGTAACACGGAGCAGCGCAGGACCGTGAGCAAATCCTTCCCAGATAATGCACAAGTTGTTTCACAATCGATCCGCGCTCCCCTCCCCCAGCATTCACCCCAATTTACTTGGCACAACTATCATTTCCTGGCCCTTTTATTACCATTCAGACGTCCTACAAATGCAAACATTTGGGACAGAAGAAAGGGGCTGGGTGAGGCGAGGGCAGGTTTGGGAGCCCGGGAGCGCGCTGCTGTCGAGCTGCTTGGCTTCCGAGCGAGAGAGCAGATGCCTGGCTAGGGTAAGCGGCGAGCTTTATATGTCAGCACTTCCAGGGGGCTTAATTGGCTTAATTTTTTTTATGTAAGTACCTGTTTCCTATTTCTGCTTTACACAAAAATATTTTTAATATATTTTTAATCTTGGCTCGTTAATTTTCCAGCAGCCTCTGAGATGATTTTGCTTCCAGATATCTTGTGCCGGCACAGGCTGACAGCGATGAAAAGATGAAAACCTGGCAATAACACAGGGTTTTGCTTACAAATTGACAAAAACGTCCCTGCCAATCCCCAGTAATTTCCTGCATCTCCATAACTGACCTCATGCATTCAGCACCGTCAGCGCTGATTGGCGGGGTTATAATGTGAACGATGAAGAACATTTATCCCAAGAAAGAAAAACAAACAAACCAACCCACCACAAAAATAATTTGCCTCCCTAATTAATAATTTTATACCGCTCAGCATACGAGTTTGCGTAATGACGGAGTGAATATCCATTTAAAGCCAACTCCGTCTTTCCCGAGGCAGGTCACAGGCAGTGACGAGCAGGAGGATGATTCCCGGTGCAGCGTTTTACATCGGCTGGAGGTACCTCGGAGTGAATGTCAGCTCCTGCCTACCCTAGTGCCGGCCGATCGATGCGTCATTAGGCCGAATTGTCTTTTGCTCATGCAACCTTGAAAACAGTCCCTTTAATTACCTGTGAGGAAGTCGGGGACCCTTCTCCCCCCCTCCCGCCTCTCCCTCGGGGCTTTCCTCCCCCTGCCCCGGCTGGGGGGAGCGGGCGGGTGGTCGGGGGTCACTCGCGGCCCTTCGCCGCCAGCCAGCGCCTGGCTGCCGATGGAGAGGCGGGAGGGAGGGCGCCCGGGGGCGGGGGGAAGAAATATGGGACCCCGAGGTGAGAGGGCAGGGTTCAAGTCCAGACTACAGATCTATTGAAGAGGTTTCAGACAGCCAGGCCTCCACTTGACTTTCCCATCAGCCAGCCCCTGATTCCTCAGCTGCTTCCTCCGCGCCGCCGCGGCTGACGGCTCCCGCGCGGTGCTAATTACCCGCGCGCCGCAACGGAGCGGCCGGGGGCTGGCCGTGCCCGAGGAGGGTCCCGCGTCCCCTCGCGCAAAAACGCGGAGATCTGGGGCAGAGGCGGGAGGGGAAGGAGCCGAGAGGGGCAGTGGCCGGCGCGCCCCCCTCAGACCTTGTGCTTCGGGAGGGGAGGCGGTATGTAACCGTGGGCCCTGCACGCAGAGCAAGGAAGGTGCATAAATAATCTTATTTGTTACGCATTATTAAAAATTCAGAAAGATTTTAAATTCAAGTGATGATCTGATCATCCTGAGGGATAGGTTTATATTTAATAGCCAGGTGTTTTACCTATTCATTTATGATGGAAAATATTATAGTGAAGTAATAAACCTTAGCACAGAAATGTTAATCATATATCTGTGGTCTACAAACCCCTTGAAATCATGGACCCCTTCTGCTGTCCCAAGCTGTCTTTATTGGTAACCTCATGATTTAAGATTATTTAGGTTTTGGGACTATGCCCGCAGACCTCGGGGCACAGTTGTTAATAATGGAAAGCTTATTTGTCTGCATTATTTTCTCCTCCTGCATTTCTTGTCTGGTCCGCTGTTAAGTTTTTATAATATCACGTGCTATTTCTTTGTTTCCCATTTTAGAAGAACGCAGAACAAAATAATGAAAACCGTGGAGGCTATTGCAAATCTGATGTAAAAGGGCGGCAGAATTGCAGATAAATGAAAAGTTGTAGAGGGGGTTCTTGGGTGACTTTAAAAATGCACATTGTATTTTCATTTTAATACAAAGGGGGGGGTTTGGCTGCTCTGCGATGCTGAAAAATGAGATGTCTTCCAGCGCTCATCTCCCTCCTCAGCTACGAACCGTCTCCTTCCAGTCTTTGCATACAAACCTCACCAGATTCAGGCGGTGGCAACAGACAGGTGTCTAGCCATCCTCCTCTGCTATTCAGGAATGAGCGAACTTATTAGAGGTGTCTCCCCGCAGCCTCGCTCCCAGTTCGCAGAGTAAGACACCACGCCGCCGCCCACACGCTGCCGCAGGGCTGTGCAAACTCCAGCGAAACCTGCCCTGAGCTGCGCCGGAGCGCAGCACCTTCCGCTCCAGTGAGGAGCCCTGAACATCAGACCTCGCTAAATCCCATCATTTGGAAGTGATCAGTGGAGCCGTGTTCTGTATTCACGGCGAGGGCTTTATCTCACCGAGAGAGCTGTGATGTCACCACATTAAGCTAAAATAACCACTGAACATGAGAAGAAGAGGGATGGGGTGGGGGGAGGTTTGGAGCAGGGGGAGAGGGAGAGAGAGGGAAAGAGGAGGCACATTACAAGTCCTGCATGTGGATCACACAGCCAGATTGTGAGCAATCCCTGCGCTCAAAGTATCTTCTTAACAGAAAAGGGAGAGGGAGAGAGAGGGAGCCAGAAGCCAGCCTTCAGTCCCTACCACGAGAGCTCTCGTGCATACACTCGGCCAGGGTGTCAGAGGGCGTGAGTGCATTTTTCATTTCTTAGCCTTTGTGTGGTCTGCCAGACAAATAGGGTTCTGTCTGTATTTACATGTATTTGACTAACTGTGCTGTGTATTTTTTTATCCTGTATGCGAGCAGGCATTAACACATAAACTCACACGCACTTAAATAGATGTAACGTAAATACTCCTCTAATACACGGGGGACACATTAAAAATAGCATGAGAGTCAGCTTTTCACATGAACTGTGATATTTCCACCCTTCCTAAACGTACAGGCACTGGATGTTACTGGGAGGGAAGGACTGGAACGGGGCGGGGAGGAATGTTTCTTTTCTGGCATCGCTAATTCACGTTGGCCTTCGCTTCGTGTCACGCCAGAGGATAGTGCTTGTGATGATGATGGTGCTGAAAAGCCACCGTTCAAACAGCGATCCCACCTTCGCTTGCAGAGGTTTGCGGAGAATGCATCTGCAGATCTTCGGTATACAGGCACCTGATAAATTAATCCCAGCCAATTCTGATGCGTTCAGACACAGAAACGTCGCGTGTGTGCGTGGAATTGCCCCGTGCGTGTGCGGGCTCTGCCTGTTTGCAGCGTGTGTTGCGACTGTACAGCAAGCGTGTGGTCTCTGCGTCGCGCCTGCGGATCCGTAGGTGCGCCCACACGTAGTACGCACGTTACTCGGTAGATGTAGATCTTCAAAATAGCGCAAACTGCTCTGCCTTCGCCAGAACCCATCCTAGATCCAAGCTGATCCCAGTGATTGAGGAGAGGAATTACAAAAGAACAGGACTAGGTCTGACAGCAGTGTTTCAGCAGGACAGAGGCAGTGCTAACGCAGAAGAGCTTGCGCTGCAGCCTTACCTAAGGGTTGGGTGGCAGAGAGGGAGAAATTCAGTATCCTTGGAAATGTGGCCTCCCTGAGGATGGTAGAAATTGTCCCAGAAAATAAAGCAACGAGGAAAGTCTTTGATTAGGAGAAAGAACAAGAGGCAAGAAGAGTCGCCCAGGCGTCCCCCAGCAGCCTGCCAAGGGCAAAAGGATGTCTGTCCTGCGGTTACCAGAGGTCTGTCCGGCTGCGTGAGACTGATCCCCGTGAGAGAGGTCTCTTTCCTACCCCCTCGTTATTTGCACAGGCGCCTACCTAAACCAAATGCGATTTAACCCCAGTTCTTCCCTCTGCATTTCCAGGGTGGTGCAATTTATCGATGTGAAGAGGAGTCTTCCTAGGAAGGGCCAAAACCGCAGCGCCTTCAGAATAGGGAAGTATCAAGCGGCATTACCAGCGCCGAGTAATGGAAGCCCATCTCGCAGGAAGGGTTTAGGGCTAATGTGGCACTCGTACGTGATGCGCATTTTCACTGGGACAGCAGCCATAGAGATACAGGGCTGGAGAACGAGGTGATGGGAAAGTTTTCGTTTTTCAGGGTAAACCAAAATTATTTAAAAGGCAAATTCCTAGTGGTCGCTCTCGGGGAAGAGAAAAACACCATCCTGAAGGGCCGGAGCGTGCCTTCGTTCCTGCCAACATTGCGGTTACCTGTTAAATCAGTAAAGGCTGCCCTGCCCGGTGGGTGACGTGTATTTTGGCTGTTGTCCGTGCGTGCAAGGGGATCTCGGGTGCCATGTGGTGAGTGTGCGTGCGTGCAGGGGTGCGTGCAGGGGTGTGTGCAGGCGTGCGTGTGTGCAGGGGTGCGTGCGTGTAGGGGTGCGTGTGTGCAGGCATGCGTGTAGGGGTGCAGGGGTGCATGCGTGCAGGTGTGTGTGCAGGGGGGTGTGTGTGCAGGGGTGCATGTGTGCAGGGGTGCCTGCAGGGGTGCGTGTGTGCAGGGGTGCGTGCAGGCGTGCGTGTGTGCAGGGGTGCAGGCGTGCGTGTAGGGGTGCGTGCGTGCAGGTGTGCCTGCAGGGGTGCGTGCGCGCAGGGGTGCGTGTAGGGGTGCGTGCGTGCAGGCGTGCGTGTAGGGGTGCAGGGGTGCATGCGTGCAGGTGTGTGTGCAGTGCTGCGTGTGTGCAGGGGTGCATGCGTGCAGGCATGCGTGTAGGGGTGCATGCGTGCAGGTGTGCCTGCAGGGGTGCGTGCGCGCAGGGGTGCGTGCGTGCAGGTGTGCGTGTAGGGGTGCAGGCGTGCATGTAGGGGTGCAGGGGTGCGTGTGTGCAGGCGTGCGTGCAGGGGAGTGTGCGTGCAGGGGTGTAGGTACGTGTGCAGGGGTGCATGCAGGGTTGCGTGGGTGCAGGGGTGCGCGCTCACCTCTGCGTGAGGCAGCTGCTGTGCGGGAGGTGTAACCCACGTGCTGGAGCTGCTGTGCTGGAGAAGCCCAGCCACGAGCCGGAGCTGCCGGGCTCCAGTGGTGAAGGGCTGGTGTTTGTGCGCCCTTTGTGCAGCACGTGCTCTGCTTTCACGGCGGAGCAGGGGTCATGAGTGGGGTTTGGCGGTCACCAGGGGTGCTCAGAGGTGGCTCGCTCGGCCAAGTCCCGTGCCGTTAGTAGCCACGTCATTTTTTTTTGCGTGCATTAACTGCTGAAGTGACTTTCGAAAGATTTAGCGTAAGGAAGCAGAAAAGCCCAGCCTGTTTACGTGGTGCGTCTCGCTCCTCATGGCAGTGCCTCTGTCTCCCTTTACTGTGCAGCATCAAACAAGGTCAGTGATTCTGCTTCTGCCGCTGCCGCCTTTTATTGCCCGTGTTATCGAGGACACCTGCAAAAGCTCCCGCTTTTGATATCGTGACCTATGGCGTTGCTCGCGTGCTGCCTTGTGGTTTAGAGTTTTAAAGAAACAGAGAGGGGAAGGGGGAGAGAGCGTTTGCCTTAGGTGATGAACAGCAGTGTAGAGCCAGAGGCTGCAGGAGTGGGAGAAGGGGGAGAGCGGGACACGCTCACAGCTTTTAGTTTTGTAATAAAATGGGTTTATCGGTAGTTATTATTTATTCCTGCTATAGATTCTATAGAATTACTATGCATGTTCAATGATATTTTTATTTGTTTATCCCTACATAGTGGTAATTGCTTATAGCTAAAATAGACCTTTTAACCGAGCGCTGCCCGTGCGTCCCCGGCACAGGTGGTGACCATGTACGTGTTTCTGGAGACAGGTGCTCCGCTTTGCTGTTATGCAGCCTTGCCACGCGTACTCATATTCAGCTCTTTGGACATGTTTCCCTCCCCCCCCGGCCCCTGTGTACATGCTTATGTGCGCGTGTTTATCTCTCCTGGTAATACGCTGTCTCAGTGATGTTCGCCTACAATAATATTGGCTGGTTTTCACCTTTGTTCCTCCTCTTGTTTCAGAGGTGCCCTAAGAACCGAGCTCCCGTCTCCCCTCCCACGTCCTCCAGTGTCCTGCGCCTTCCTAAAATGACAGGGCTGTTAGCCTGCTTTTGCGCGGGTAGCCTGGCTGCAGATGCTGGCGTTGTGCTGCGTAATCGTGCCGTGGCCGGGGCAGCTGGTCTGGGCCGAGGGTAAATTTGTTCTGATTTTTGCAGGTGATGTGGGAAACTAGAGAGGCTCTCGCTGAACTGTGGTGCGTATGGATTGACAGCACGGGTGTTATGATGAGGCAACCTGGAAAGTACTCCCTCTAGCCTGCAGGCAGCCTAGGCTCGTATCGGTGAGGAGGATTAGCATGGAAGGATACAAGTGTAATGGTGCCACGGAATTCTTTGTTGGTGAGAACATGCTACTGGGGCTGTTGGAACCTCCTCCCCACTTCCAACAAACCTTCCTTTTGTGCTAAATTTTTTAATTTCTTGTTAATGTTTTATTCAGAAGGAAGAAGAAAATCAGTCTGAATTTTGTTGCTAGAAAATAAGTTGAACCTTTGGTTTGGATTAAAAAATGAATTATTTCTGAGTCTAGTTAACATTCCAGCCGCTAGTATTTGGCTGTTTGGCTAAATTCTGTCTTACAGGTTTTGGTGCTTTTCTGTATAAGCGTCCAACAGACATTCCGGGGGAATTTTAAAATTGTCCTGGAGTCGCTGATGGTAGATTATAAGAAGCACGTAATGGACAAAAAGTTTGCAGCTAGGGCAAAGAGCTCTGCTTTTTTTCTGCTGTCCATTTTAGTCTGTGTAGTGAGAATAAAGTAAAGCTAATTAGTGTAATTAAGCCCGTGACACGCTAAAGCAGCTGCTGCTCAGGTTTAACTTTTACTCTTCTTTATGATGACTTTTTGTCATAATGTATTGGCAATAGAAATGGGGGTTCTGAAAAAAAACCAAACTAGCAAGGCAGAACACAGAGGGTTAATGAGGCTGGTTAATTGCTGGTGATGAGTTCAGGGCACGCTCACCTGTGTCTGTAGCTGCGAGGGCTGGCTGCTCTCCCACACCAGGCAGAGCTTCCAGCTCGGCTGCAAGAACCTGCCAGAACGACGAGTGGAGGCAGGAAGGTGCCTCTGCCTGGGGAATGGCGTGAGTACTCTGCTGGCTGAAGGTCTTGGCGTGTGGGGCAGCCGCTCCAGCCTGGAGCGTGTAGGTGGGTGCCGGCGGGCTCCGACTCCCAGCAGCACCTGGACCGTGCCAGCCGCGTGCTGTCTGCGGCCCCGGGCTCTGCTGGGAGGTAGAGGAGTGGTTTGCATCACCAAAAGCGTGGCCGTGACTGACAAGGTGCTGTCTGGTAAGCATTGCAAGGTAAAATACAGGAAGGTGTGGTGGTTTCTAGTCCTTCACCTGGGCAGTTGGAATGCACCACGTATTGTGGGCTGCACGAACAGTTGGATATCAAGGACGCTTGAATGTAATTTTGCAAAACTGTTGAGGTGACTTCATTGAGGTTGTTTGAAGCTGTGAGTGCTGAGAATCTTGGAAAATTAGGTCTTTCTTGCTCCGGCGGATCCTGAGTATGTTGCCTTCATTTAAAGTACTTTCATACTAACTCGTAAGCATCAGATGGACCCGTTAGCAGCACCCGAGTCTGGTGAAAATTAAGCAGTTGTCCCTCTTTACGTTTGAACAGATAAACCAAACATAGTTTGATGTGCTGTAGTCTCGAGTGAGCAGGCTGATTTCCAGTTTTTTGTGGAGAAAGCTGAGACTGAGGGTGGTGTCCAAAGATATTTTCTCCAAATAATAAGTACAGATAGTCCTGAGCTGCATCTTTGCTGACAGTGCATCTCTCTTGGTTTAATAGCATCAAATCAGTTCAGCATGGCACAGCAGGCTTGATATCCCCAGACCAATCGAGACCGGTGTGTACAGTGCTGTGTGCCGTGGGTGCATTAATCAGAGGGTGGATTACTGCTTTGGAAAGCCTGACCTTCTCGCGGGTCCTCGGGAGCCCAGTTATTGCTCACAAACAAGGGAGGCAGAGGCGGGAGCACTGTAAACATGCAAAAGTACAAGTGCATGGTTGGGGAGCAATGAAACCCCGTGAAATGGTAGATGGGAAAGGAGCTGGCAGGACACACCACCAGGGAAGCAAAATGGCAGAAATTCATCTAGTTTGCTCTGAGAATAAGCAGGATTATAAAATGTGGTGAGTAACTGAAGAAAAGGTATTGGGAGGATTGCAGGCTGTGTGGGTAGCTGTACTATTTACAGCGTTTCCTCGGAGGGGCATCATGGTAGAGTGGTTAGGTCACAGCTGCAGCCGTCAGAGGGGCCTTTATTTCTTAAACATAAAGTTTATATAGCTGGTTAGCTGTGTGGCCTTAATTTATCGTTGTTAGCATTGTTTGTTATTTGCTTATCCTTGCAAGTCACTTAATCTTCAGCCAGCTATTTCTCTTTCTATGATATGGCATAATATTTGTCTGTCTTTATGGAACGCCTAAAAACCTGAGAGAGGTGTGATAAATGTTCAAAATGGTTTTATTTCCTTTATTATGGAAAACGTATAAGTGTCAAGAAGTGAGGTTGCATAGCACATTCTTCTTGCGTTGCGGACGGCACGCCTCTTCACCACACCCGGCAGGGGCTCTCCTGCGCTCTGGTACTTGCAACTGGAAGGGGACGTAAGCATCCAACAGCCGAGCGTTCAGAAAGAGCTTGGTACCGCAGATGGAGAAAGTCTTGGGTCTTTCCATGGCCAGCTGTTGGCTTGTGCACACACACACACACGTGCTCAGACTGGCTCCCGCTCCCGCCTGGTCTGGCGCTCCCAAACCACGCGGTCCTACAGGTGACGCACCTGGAAACGGCCTGCCGAGGGGCCCCCTCCAGCTGGCAGAGGCGTGCTGCGTAGCGGCTTACCGCGCGCCTGGTGCTGGGGCGGGTCCTCGCGTGCCCGCTGCTTGACGGCAGCGTACTGCTAACGAAGGGCCGTGATGTAATTAGCCATTGCTCCTGAATTTCCCTGACCCTTTCTGGGAGGAGTCCTGAAAGGCGCAGCTGGCCCAAGCTTGAGGTGTGCGCTCAGGCAGGGCTCGGCCATCTCTGCAGCCTCCCCTGGGCCTCCGCGTGCGATCGCCCGTCACGGCAGGAGATGCTGCGCGCGGCTCTGCCGCTGGCGCCAAGACGTGGGGCAGCAGGAAGCTCTGGGTTGCCCCAGCCGAGCTGGTAGGAGCGATGCCGAGGTCGCTGTTAATGCTGAACCTCACGGATGCGGAAAAGTACCATTGAGCTGAATTGTTTGAAGGGATTCTTATTGTATTTGGTTGCTGTGCCTCAAAGCCACGTCTGCGCGTGTGCTCACCATTCAGAACGCTCTAAAAACACGTATCGAGCCCGTCAGCGTTTGCTGGAATGGCATCACCTGGTCGTTCCCTCTGTACCCCCTCAGAGAGGCAATGGCAAGGAGAGGTGGGCGGATTTCACCTGCTGCTGACCTGAGCAGTGTTTTGTGACCCTGAATCTCATCTCTAGCACCGTTAGCAGCAGCCTGGTTTCAGGGTTTGGGGCTGGGTTTGGCTGTCTTTGCTATTTAAAGGCGATAGTCCGTTCTGCTGGCTCATTGCAAGGAGCCTCCTCTGATTGATCAAAGTGTCTGAAAATCAACTAAGTTTCATGGATGGGGTTTTTTTTTATTTTTTTCTCTTTGTGGAGAGGCAAGAGACGTGGTCAGGAACGCCTGGCACCTAGGGCACAAGAGTGGCTTTTAGTTTTTAGGAAAAAATTCAATTTGCAAAACTGTAATGAAGGAATTTTTTATTTTATTTTAATTATTTTGGGCAGGATTAGATTGCTGAAGGTTTCGATGATGGGCCAGTGTCTGTTCTAGTATTTGCTCCAGTTCTCTCTAGGTGTCTGGCACAAGCCTGACAGCCTTGGGACTGGGTTTGGGTTTCATTGCTTGGTTTTTTTTTTTTTAATTTGCTCTTGAGATGCACAATTAGTTGGGAATAGTCATCTCTTGTGCTTCCAAGTGGTATAAGTCAATGAATTATGGCAAGGAGGAAGAAAAGCATAAAACAAAGACTCAAGGGAAACTTTGGTGCAAGAGCCGAAGTCATTTAAACCAGGAAAGATGCATCTTTTGTGTATTCTGCCCGTGAATTTCTGTAATGAAGCAGCAGTTCACTGTTAAGGGGAAGGAGCAGGATGGTGATTTGGGGTTTGGGGAGGTGCGGCAGCCATCGAGGTTCAAGTTTGGCCCCTCCTTGCCAAGCACCGTTTATTTTTCAGCGCTTCTGTCTAATTAATATAAGGCCTGCTCAGGCACAGCCGCCCTCATTGGACATGTCACTCGTTAATCATGCGACCCTCCTAGCCTTGGGTAATGACCTTGAAAGAATATATCAGCCCATGATGGCGGGAGTGAGGAATTAAATTGTTTCTCTGAGTGCTTATGGTCATTGCTGACAATTTATATGACACAGCTGCCCCAAGCTGTCCGTGCCGGCCATTGTGCCGCAATCATTTTCCCCGCCGGCAAGGGGTGGCTGCCCGTGCTGCCCGCGCTGCCGCCCGTCCTGGGCTGGCTTGGGGTCGTTCCTTTGTGCGAGGAGGAGGGCTGTGCAACCCGGGAATCCTGATTAAGGGTACTGAGACCGAAAACCCCGGGAGGGCTTTGGGGAAGCCTTTCCCTCCGGGCGCGTGTGCCGTTGCTGTAATGTTGGGAACGACATTTGATAGTCGCGAATATTTTCGAGGCTGAAGGAGGGTCCCCAAGTCGAGAATCGAGGCCCCTTTCAGGAGGGACATTCGTAAGGTTTGGAATCTGCAGAATTGGTAGGACAGTTTGAATAGGGATGATATTTCGATAGGATTGAGATGTAAACGTTTCAAATAACAGTAAGCATTTATGTATGCAGAATTAGGCGGGTCCTTTAATTATCATAAGAACCCATCTGATGTTTTGTGTGCACTGATGGAAAATCAAGAAGTAAATTTTAAGATATGTTCCTGTAAACGTTTATGGGTTAATATCTGTGGGTTTATATTTTTGTATTTTCCTAAACGTTAAATGTACTTAGGAAGGTATTTATTATTTGCAGATAATGAGCAAATGGCTTTCTTAGCTGTTATATACTGGTATCTGCTTTTAGACTGATGAAATAATTTGTTACAGTTATTCAATCATATTATTTATAGAAAACATGTAGCTGAGGATCTAAACATCAGATTGTTCTGCTATTGCCATATGGACTGCTTTTATCTAAATATAAACAGTTGATAATTATCACTAGAACTATTGGCTAAAATCACAAAATAGGCCCAGAACAAATAACAATCTCATTCTTCATTAACATTTTAAAAATGAAATAGATGTACATGTTTATGCCTTCAGTAAATTTGGCTCTGTTTTTACAGAACTGTAAATGAACCAGAACATTTGTTTTGTATAATCTATAAAATATTTTATATGCATATTTGTACTTGAGCTCTCAATCTGCCGTATTCCGAGAACGCTCCGATGAGATGACGGAGGCTGCGCGCGGCCGCCTGTGCCGCGTGGCGTGAGCGTGCGCGCGTGCGACGGGGCTCGGGCCCTGCGCCCGCCCTGCCCTGCGGCGTCTCTCCCCGCGCGGGCGGCAGGGCTCCCCCGGCCGCCAAACGGCGGCTCCCATCGCTGCAGTCGTTCTCCTCGCTTTCAGCCGCGTGGGTTTAGTTTACTTTACGGAACATATTTTCCTTTTTTTTTTTTAACATGCAGTACCAAGGGGACAGGCAAGGCTGTAACAGCTGCTTGTTAAATGCTACTCTTGTCAGACCACCCTTTTTTTTACTTTTTTTAATTGCCGCCGTATCCAAAAACATCGGTAGAGTCAAGATGCGCAGTTTTCCTGCTAAGCAGCTGATTTGTACTGCTGCGTTAGACTTACCCAAATGTTTCATCATTCGATTTAATTGTCATTTGGGCTGCTTTTCTAGACACCGCGTATAGCGCTCTGTAAGGAGCTGTTACAAAGCGCGTTTATTAATGTATTAATTGCTTCCATCTCAAACTGCTTTAAAACGCTTGGCTTTTTCTTTGGGTCTAGTGACTTAATTACTCCTTTATTTTTCAGGTTGTTCCAATATCTCTTCTCTAGCACCTCAATATGTTGATAGGTCACAGCAAAGGATGTGCAGTTGTCACCTCAGTGTTCTGCGTCTTTTGAATACTTTAGGGAAGATTATACAAGTCAGCAGCAGCTGCATAAAACTTGCCTGTAAAATAAAGACAAAACTGGGCAATAAAGCAAAAGCGGACGTGCTGGCTGGAAGAAAATACTCCCTTTGTAGGGTTTTCTCCTTTTTAATATGTGGTTAAAGCAGAGAAGATGGGGTTTAGATACCCTTTTTAGTTATGCCGATGGTTTGGTGCATGGAAAGGGACAGATTAATCTGTGGTGTTACTCCCATTTCTGAGTTTAAACTTAGAGTTCAAAAAAGGATAGATGTTTTATATCAGTATTATAATTATTATTGACACAGTTTTGGTTTGGTTGCACTTTTCCCTTTCCAAAAGCTTAAGAGCTTCCTGCGGATCTCCCGCCTCAGACCCATCCCAGGTGGGACCCGGGCGCCGGAGGCGGACAGGGCTGCAGACGTGCAGACACGGATGTTTATTGCGCGTTATGATACGATACACCCCATAATAATACGGTCAACGTTCTCTTTCCAGGTCAGCAGTGTTTGTTCTCCATCGCGTTAGATACCTGAATATTGTCTTTTAGCGCGAGAACGTTGTGTCCGTACCCAGCAGTCGGGGGCTGTAGCACGCTTACGGCAAGGCAGAGACCTGCAGGCTGCATATACAGCATTTTCAAACAACGACTACTGCCCGATGTACAGATCGACACCTCAGCCAGGCTTCCTCTGAGCACTAATTCTAGTCTGAAGGTGAAGGCGAAGTTGGTGGGAATGGCTTTAATTTCCCGCGGGAGGCGCGCGGCCTGACGCGGTGCCGCGGCGAGGTGGGGTCCGCGCCTGTGGCCGGCACTGCTGGGGCTGGCGCTGGGCGACAGACCGATCCCTTCCGCCTGCCTTCGGGGGGTGCTGCCCCGGCGGGGAGAGGGTGCTTTGGCTCCCTGTGGAGGAGAGCCCTGAACACCCCCTCGGCTCGGGCACCCAGCACGACGCTACCATTCCTTATTCAAATTCCTTTTTTAATCAGCTGAAGGGAGAGCGAGCACGCTGCAGCCCCCGTTCCCCATGCTGCGCTCGCCACGGTGACGTCAGCCTTCTCGTGTGGCAAGGATATTTTAAATTTGTTTATCTCGATGATATCGGGTGCTTTGGTTGCCGGCATTCTACATTAGCATGGCAGAGCAGAAAATATGTACATATATATTTATATTTAGCATTTTTTTCTGGTATGTTCAGCTGAAAAGGCTTGGCTTGATTAATATTTTCCGCTGTCCGGTAACCATGGCAATGGGGTCAGCAGATATAATACTTAATTTAATCTTCCAACTGCCTCAGTGTGCATCACCAGTGTCCCGAATAATAGAAAGCCTTTTGCTTCTCTCTCCCTTCCTTCCTCCCTCCCTCTTTCTCCCTCTCGCTCTCTTGCTTCATATATTATTATCTTTGCCAGTGGCTCCCTCATATGACCCAAAAGGAATAAACGGAGGGTTGGGTTGTGGTCTTGTTTTTTTTCTTTTTTTGATGTATGTGGCTTAAAAAAAAAAAAAATAAATTCAGAGCCACCCTGCCCAGGCAGGCAGACTCCCCAACCGCCTGCCAGGTCGTCCCCCCTCCCCACCGCGCTCCGCAGCCAATCTGCGCCGCGCGACGGGGACGTGGGAAGACTCGGAGCGCTTGGTGCGGCACCGGCGCGGCTGAGAGATGCTCTCCAGCCACATGCGCCCCAGCGGATTTTCCTCCCGCCGCAAACCCCAGGCGATTGGCCAGCGGGGCTGGACGGCCTGTTTTGCTCTCCAGGTGGGTTAAGTGCATTGCTTTGTCTTTGTTTGGCCCAGTTTCCCTGTTTTAGTTATTTAATTTTGCACTTTTGGCTTGATTTTTTTTTTTTAATCATAGCTGCCTTTTTTCACAACAAATACCTTAACTTTTGGGTTGGTTTGGGAGAAGATGACCTGTACACATGCTCCCAGACAGATTTAGTCATAATATTACAAAAAAAAAAAAATAAAAAAATTAAAGAGGCATTTTCTTGCTCAAAGACTGTCTTGAATCATCCTGTGACTAGTGGGACTGACCTGGTGCAGGTCAGGCTGGTGCTCTCCTCTCCCCAACTGCCCCAGCGTCCACGTCTCTAGTGAAGAGAGAGGAACGTTATCAGGGATTAGAAAGACATCATACTAGAGATGGAAAGGACATCAGGAGGAAGAAGTCCTTGAAATCTCCATTAACACAATTCTTCCTGTTTGTTTGGGTTTTTTTTTGTTTGTCAGTTTACATTTTACCCATCCCTGAATTTAATCAAAGAATACTTATGGGTTTTTTTCACCCCCTCATTTCTAATGAGGTATTTAGGAGACAGAATTATTTTGACCACAGAATGGGTACATGAGTGAATTTTTCTTTTCCCAAATCTGGGAGAATGAGTTTGTGTGTTTGTTCATTGCCTCCAGTGCCGTTTCTTCAGGCAGAAGGACAGAGACGGGCTGTCAAGGTCATCAAGAGCAGAGTTTCTGCCCTGATCTTGCTCACTGCTGTTTGTCAAAGCATGTCAGGCGCCTGGTTTTGGCTCAGTTCTTGCCCAGGTGTTTGTTGAGTGATGGCTGGAAGGGCTAAACTTCTGAAGGAACTGAAGTTCATCCCATCAGCCCAGATCTGAGCCAGTGATTTGTCAAAATATTTGGTCCCAGGCAATAAATACTGTGAGGACATTAAATTCCTCCCCGTTTCTGAAGCACGCCCGTCACTTTTCTTTAAGCACAGGATCATGACCATGGTAAGAGCACAGTGCTGTAAACAGACCAAACCTGTCGGTAGCAAACCCCAAGAATTTCACTAAGAAATGGCCCAAACTGATTCAGTTGCCTATGTACTTTAAAAAAAAAATTGATCAGTCCTCTCTCATGTTTGTCTGAAGTACTAAACTATTCTGCTGGGTAGCACCTTTCCTTTAACATTTGGTTAAACAATGTTTGATTGTTCCTCTTCAGGATAATCTTCAGTCACTTAATCCCTTGAAATCAATCCTGCCCGTGGTTTTGAAGGGAGAGGTGGCCTGAATTAGGAAAACCGATACATCCTTCTGCAAGAGGGAGCGGGGAGGCGGGATGGTGTGCGGCACCCGTAAGGCCAGCGTCCCCCGGGGACTGGGGGAGTCCGGCTCTCGGGGACGGCCCCCGAGGTCCCACGGGCAGGCGGCGTGGCTGGGCACACTAACGTGGGTTTGGTCGCGTGTGTTCCCGAGGGCGTGCGTTTGGATTGCAGCCGCGAGCGAAGAGTTAAAATTGCGTGCGTCTGTGCTGGGGACTACATGCGCTTTCAAGAGTTCAGACCAGAAAACTTGGGAAGCGTTCAGAGCCACACACCGGGAGCGTGATATTTGCAGATGCTTCTTTTGGTTCAGGAGCAAAACAGCTTTTCCGTCCCGTGGCTGCGTGTCCTGGAGGTCGGCGTGACCCCAGCGCTGGCAAGGGTCCTCTGCACAGCTCGCCCCTTTGGGCGGGGAGAGGCAGCGGGGCTTTCTCGGACCCGCAGAGCCTTTAAGTTAGTTCAGCCTTTTGTAATGGGGGACTCTAGGCTTGATTGAATAAATGCATTTTAATTTTTGCAGTAACTACATCTGTATTTCCTTTGTTCCAGAATATCCCATCTATCCCACTTTTGCTTCCAACTTTTGGGTTTTTTAAGCTGCATACGTGTCGTTAGCAGAAGTAGAGATGTCTGCAGAGTCTTCATGAAGATGACTCTTGAGATGGGCCTTTAGATTTGATTTCACATATTTTGAATATTGTAGCTCAATGATTTTTCTTTTAATATATATTTAAAGTGTCTCATAAAGTAGCTTTTTGTCCCATAAATCTACTTCCTAACGTGCCATAAACCTAACTCGGATAAAAAATTAAAATTTGAAATTTTTTATTTTAGAATGTCTCTAAAACAAATTAATATTTTTTTATTCCAAAAGACCTCAATCTTAATGTTATTTCTCAGGGACATCAGTAACAGAGAGAAAATACCGCATATGTTGGTGATACAGACTTTCTCTCTTTACTGGTCCAAAATTCAGCTGTCGGCCACCGTGACGGAGGCTTGAGTGCTGAATCTCACCGGCGCGAAGCTCGCTCTGCCAGCCTTGCACCCTAAACAGGCTTGCACGTGAAGTGTGCTGTGCCACACGTCCGTGTATCTGATCATGTGGACACCACTATCGCACACACTGCAAGTGTATAAACATAAGAGCTCTCGCTGTCATTCATATTTATGCCACAGCATTAAAATATTACATGCACTAATCTCTGAAAATACAGGAGGAAAACGTGGAAAATAAATGAGGGTTCTTTCAGATTTACAGGATTCCTGCCAATCATTTCCTATTTGATCTAAAAACAACAACAAAAATGAATATAAAAATAAAAAACTAACCCCAAAAGCAATAACAAACATAATGCATACTACATGTTACCATGCCTGCAAAAAACTACTGGTAGTTTAAAAAATGTATTTACCATAAATAAATACAGCCTTCTCTTGAACAAACATCTCTTTCCATCTCTCCCCTTTCTCTCCCGACATCCTTGTAGCGTAGTCTCAAGTCTGACTTGCTCTCCCGCAAATCAACGGGAGTTTCAAACAAAACAAGGTCAGCGAGCTGTTCGTGGAAGAGCCTTTCTCTCGTAGGTGCTCGCGAGGTGCGAAGCCCACCCGCCCGCGGGCTTGCCCTGCCCCGCGGTGCTGTCGGGCCGGCGCTCGGCCTGCCGGTCCTGACCAAGTTTGAGAGCAACAGCAAAAATTTATTGGAAGGTGGCACTTACAAGGTTCTTATGATACGCATACCGAAGCTTTAAAATTAAAAATTCAAATTATAAACATGTCTTTCTATTTAAGGAAAGTTATTTGAATAAATAATTGTTCTAGCCTTCCTTTTCCCCATAAAACAACTTATTCTTCTGCCTGTAATTGTTGGGCGGGATCTGTTAGTAAAAGAAAATGAAATTGCAGTTTGAAAATCCCTTGAACAATGCTGCTAAAACCCTCTTTGCCTTCTGTGGAAGAACTGAGGTTGTAGAGATTTGATGGATTTGGAAATGTTTCCCGTGCTGCAGTTTGGTGACTCAAGGTTGGGGTTTTTTTATGCTGCTTTTTATTGTTCATTTGAAATCATCAAGTCTTAGATGGTACGAATAAGGGTCTGAAAAAGCATCTTCATTCCTGGCAGCAGCTTGAAAACTTGCAGTGCCTGAGCCTGTTGCAGTGCTCGAGCAGGGGAGGGATCGGCGTGCTCCGGCTGCGGGCGCGCGCCTCCTTCCGAAGGGCTGCGTGCCCTGGGACGGCGGTGCTGGGAGCTACGGGGCTGGAGGAGAGCTGGCCCGAAGGGCTTGTGCTCGGCTCTTTTGCTTTGCAAAGCCACGGGTTGAAGGAGGCCTTGGGACATCATTTATTCCATATTTTTGGCTGAGATAGGGTCTGTTGTAGCAAAGCCAGCTCTCGGTATACATCTAGCGCTTTTTTATAATAAACCGCAACAATTTTTGCAAAGTTGAAGTTTGCTGACAGGTCACAGATTTTACACTTCAGGTGCTATATCTAAGTGACTTAAAGTGTAAATCGACGCGTAGCTGGTGTGGCAGTAGTGGATTTTTCACTCTGAAGCAGAGCGCAGAAGCAGTGACGTGCCCGAGGGCACGGAGCGAGTCCATGGGGTCCATCTTTTCCCTGGGCAGAGCCAGGGTCGAAAGCTGAGCCACGCTTTGTGGACGCTTCACCATTGCAAAGAGGTCAGGATGCAACAGATCTTCCCCAGGAAATGCCGTGCCGAGGGATGCTCCCTCTCTGTGACCCTAGCAAACTTGGGATAATAATCCCAAATAATGGGATAATCCCCATGATCACTGATGATCTCTGAAATTCTTGTTTGTGCTGGAGGCAGACAACGCAGTAGTAGCACCTCCACTTTTGTGGAGATTGTCATTCCGGTTCTCGGATGTATTTTTACAGGGCAGGATTGTGGTCCTAAATCAAACTAACAGACCATGCTGTAACCCGTGCTCCTGTGCATTGCCCACGTGGGTTTTCAGCTTGTGATTCCTCTCCTGTTTGCTTATTCCTCTGCTCCCCCTCACCCCCTCTCCTCATCTGTGCATTCCACGGGGCACCACTGTATCGCTGCCCACACGTGCTGTCTGTGGGGCTGAAGTGACAAACCAGGGGCGGTCTCGCCTCCCCCCAGCTTCCAGTGTAGGTCCTTTATTCCGTTGGCATCTCCTTCCCAGCCACAGGCGTGTTTTGACGCCGCTCGCTTTCCCACGGGCATAGCGCACACGTGTACGTGTGGTCACAATCCACAGGTAAACTTTATTCATCCCTCAGCATGAATTTGGTAGAGTGAATTACTCGTATTAGCTAACTTCAGGTCTTTCAGCTGTGTTCCCTTATTTACGTACTTTCTACCCAAAGGCAGCCCAGAAAGGCCCTCGGAGGGGCCTGGGTTGGCGGAGTTTGGGCGTTGCAGACTCACGCTGTGCTCCCCTCTGCGGGCAGCAACAAGTACCCAGCTATAGCGGGTAATAAGGTCAGCAACGGGATGAAACGTCTAAAGGAATGGTGCTTTTATTTTCGGGTTGGCGTGTGGATGGAGGCTGTGAGCGTAGACCCCTTGTTCCAGCTTGGCTGTCGTTCCAGCGCGGCGCTTTGCCTTGGCGTTTACAGGTTGAGGGAGCCGCATAAACGAGCGACGTGTGCTCGCTGCCTGGTGGTCTGCAAATCCCCAGCTAACGTGTAGCATCGTGTTTGGGAATTTTCCAAAAGTTTTAGGCTAAATGCTTGCGGAGATGGTGATGTATAATTACAAAGCGACCAGTTAACAAATGATGGCAAACCTAGGAAAGAGCACAATCTCGCAGCGTACTTAGAGAAACAGTATTCAGAAAATGTTTAATCCATTGCAAATTGCATCTTTACTTACAAATACCTTCTGCCTCCGTTTGCATCCCCGCCGCTCGGGATCCTTTCCTAGAGGGTGACCCATTCCTGAATACCACGTCAGAGTAGATATTCCCTGCCTTTTGCATTCTGGTTCGTTAAACCTTTGGCAGTTTTCATGCTCAGGGATGGGAATTAACTCCATCGTTTTCTGAAGAGTACCCGCTACAGGGGCTCGGCCGTTCTGCCAGCTGAGGAGAAGAGGCCGGTGAGGGGTCCCGGCCAGGCCCTACAGGCATGCCCCTCGGCCCTGGCCGCAGGAGTTGGGCTCTCGTGTGACTACTTTACTACGAAGCTTCTGCTTGCTGTATAGCAGAAGCTAAATATCGTGTACATTCACCAAAATCTCCAGAGAAGAGGTGTATTCATGTATTCTGGCTCGGGGCGGGCGCACTGAATTCGGTGAGGGCTGTCAGTTAAGCCAATGGCCGACATTCCTGTTGACTTCCCGCACGGTCTCGGCTGCAGCCCGGGTATGTTGTAACAGGGTAAGGAAATGGAGTCGGCCAGCCTGACGTGTGTGGGTGTCCTGCACAGTCCAGCACCTGTAAGAGCTAACCTGCCCGCTTTTTCTCCCAGGGAATGCAAGACAACTTTTTTCTCCGAGTTATTTTATTTCTATACGCTGCTAATTCTGTTACAATCCTAAAAACCCCAGAGCTCCGCATAGACAAATGCATCTTCGTCACTCAGAGGAGTTTAATTTTAGAAGGAAGACAGCACATCTCCTCCTCATACGGGATTTTCTGGACACCAAGGGCTGCGTCATGCTTTCTCCACAGTGCGGTAGGCATGCGTGGGATCTCACGAGAGATTACACGTGTAAAGAGGTTCTACGCTGAATACAACGGGCCTATGGTATGTTTGTTTGCTGTTCAGTGGCGCTCCAAGGCCTTACTGGGATCAGCCCATTTTGCTGTGCACTTCACAAACAAAGATAATTCTTGCTCTGAAAAGCTTATGTTCTATTTGGGACTAAAAAGGAAAATATAAAAGAAGGAAAAGCTGTTATTGGAAAGGAGGAGTTTAATTCGATCGTGTACATTGCTTATAGTTATCCTCTATTATTTGTGTTTTGAACCAGCAACTTTTGCTTAACAGCAGCCACTTCCTGCTTTTTTTCCTTAATTGTCATTTTCTTTCATATAACATCCTTTACATTTTTCTAATTTTTATTTACACTTTACCCGAATGTGTGGGGTTTTGGTTTTGTTGGTCATTTTGTTGACCTTTTTTCTTTTTTTCTAATTTGTGGCTTGTGTCCCCCATTTGGAGCCCAGGGAGTAAGGGAATGCAGGAAGGAAGGACCAGGATTGTTCCTTAAAAGAAAACAACAAAAAAAAATTTTTTAAAAATTAACGAATGCAACGGAGTTGCCGCCAAGTCAGGCTGGGCGGCGGGGGTCCGAAGGCGCGGTGGCAGAAGGGAGCTGGGAACAGGGCGCGTGTGCCTGGGCGATGCCCGTCCGCCAGCTCCTCTGGGCTGCGTGTCTCTGTGAAGGATGGTCCTTTTAAAAGCAGCACTTCTTTTGTATCTGCGCGTTTCTTTTTGCAGCCACATCTCCATTAACTGAGAGAACCCTTGGAGGCAGCCCCTCCATCCTTCAGGCATTTGCTTTACGTAAACCAGCTAGCAAACCGCTCTGTTAGTATTGATGTAGACATTACCACAAATCGCCACTTAGGGACCTGAAAGAATTGACTAACTGGTTTCAGATCCAATACACATAACTTGATCAGACGCAAACTTTAAGTACACTTGCAGGCGTGCCAACTGCACCGACTGGGAAGTGACTCTTCTGCCGGCTATTTAAAGAGGCCCTGAGGGGAAACCATGAAAAAATAAAGATCTGGGGTTAAGACTTTTGCTGTAGTGGTTTTAAGATGAAGAGTTAGTCTGAGCATGAAAAATTAAAATGCTCCTGTTCTATGTGAGACTTGGCTTATAATTATTTTTTCCTACAAATTTGATAGACCTCACCGATTCAGGTTTCACAGCCACCACAATGGCGGTAGGTTCCTGAAGCTGTTGTTCTGACCCTTATTTCTGTTCAAAGGCCTGGCTGCTCTCCTGGCGTTTGCAGCACTTTAAAGTGACCGTGTACGCTGCCAGCCTGCAGCAGCTGGGAGAACCCCCCATCGGACTGTGTCTGTCGCACCAAGGTGCGTGTCCCCCTCCCCAGCAGAAAAATGTGGAACGTTAATGGGTACCAACGCAACGAGAACACGTTCGGTGGTGGGGTTTTGATCTTCCTGTTGTAGGGGACAATCTGCGATTTGGAAAGTCTGTGTGTGTCATGTTGACGTGGTATTAGACTGCTTTAGGTACAAATTCAGTACTTCTTCATTACTTCAGTATTTACAGCTGCCCGAAACGGGTGGTCATCAGGGTTGTACAAGCCTCTTCAGGGCAGTTTGGATGTGTATAAAGAAATTAAGGATTCTTAAAGTAAGATTTATACAGAAGTAGTTAATTCAATGTGAAATGTGTCTTTAAAATCACCAACTAATCCCTTAGGCACTTAATTTCCTGCCAGAAAAATTCTTAAGGTGCCTAAAGTATTGCTTTTGGTATTAAAACTGTATCAATTGTTAGTGCCAAGTAAATCAGTATCCGTGTCACAAAACCCAGGTCAGGGTCCACAACAGAGCTGCTCCCTGTTTTTGCACTCCAAAAGCTCCTGGTGTCTCCCCCCGCCATAAGTTGTGGATCGCCCAGTGCGCCGACCGAGCGGGTGCTGTCCCCTTATCCAGATTTGGGAGTGGGGGTGCTGGGGCGCAGCGGGGGTGCTGGGCGCAGCGGGGGTGCTGGGCGCAGCGGGGGTGCTGCTCTCGGCGGGCTGGAGCCCCACCGGAGATGCTTCCTCCTGCCTGCCACAGGCATGCCTCCTCTCCTAGAAGAGCGCTTGAAAACCTGGCTGGAGGCTGCTTTTGGGCAGAAAAGTCGGTTAGGAGATAAGCCTGGGCGTTAAGAGAGTTGGATTTTCTTCTGGGCCGCAGAGGCTCTATTGTGTATCTAAAAATTAAACTATTATTTAAAAGAGGGCAGTATTCTCAGCTCTTCCTTTCATTCATTTCAAGAGGTGCATGCCTCGACTCAGATGTATATTTTTTAAAAAATTAAAAAATGTGTAGTTCTGGGAAGTGCTCACTTTTATGGCAGGCAAAGGCCATTTGCAGCCTCGGGTCAGGTTCGGGTCCCCCGACTGCCTTTGTGGTCTTCGTGTCTGTGCGCGTCACACAGGGTGCACTTCTCCGCTATGAAGTGCCGTTTTCTAAAATTCAAATAAATGTTGAAAATAGTGGTGTTTGCTTCCCTTTATGCTTTGTTTTGTCCTTTGAATCAGTATCTAGAAATGAGAGTAATTCATTGCTTTGGTCCATCTATCCGAGGCCGGCTGTGGGGTGAGGGCTTCCTTTGCCGGCCATCCTGCTTCATCTGTTTTTTTCTCCTGTATTTTTGCCATTGTAGTCAAACACTTTTTTTCCTTCCTGTCTCTGCTTCTGTTTGTTCCGTCCTCTGGACTGTAAATCAGAAACGTAGTTAGTTCTTTTCTCTCTGTAATTGCTGTCCTCTTCTAAATCCTGATATTAGCAAAAAGCTGGGTAAAATTTAAAACAGGAGCCTGGCCTAGAATTAGCACCTGGGAAGCAGCGGTACTGCGCTTTCGTAGGCTGCGCTCGTCAGCCCCGGTCATGGCACCTTGCTTTAGTTTTTGTACTGAACCAAAAAGAACCCAAGGAAGTTATTTTGTCTAATTCCGGAGAGGTAATCACCAAGTTTACAGGAAGAAATACAAAAGCAAATGAGGCCACTTCCTAATTTTCATGGTCAGTGTGATATTTTTATTTTTCCAAAAACCTTGAGCTTTGCAGGGGATGGATGTGCAGCGTTCCCTGAACCCGACCGACGCGGCACATAGGTCTGACCTCATTGCCGTGTCACTGGGTGTTACAAGCTCACCTGTTACCTCAGATCATGGAGACGGCGAGCTCTGTTCTTTGGGGGAGTTAAAGACAGAAGCATTTAATGTTTTTGGCATTGACTTGTAGCATCACAGTGGAGAGCTCCGCTCAAAAAGTTGGCAGTTGTGAATTTTTTAGCAGATCATAACAATCAAGCAGTATTCTGCATGCTGGAATTGAGAAATATGGGATGATCAAAGAAGGTGGGAAGAGTGAAAGACATTCAAATCATTAGTGGAAAATGTAGCCTCTTGTGCAGCAAAGTTGGGTGATTCATAGAACAAATCTGTGTTTAGCTGCGTGAATCAAAGTTTGGGAGAAAAAAACTTAGCTGGCGCTCTGCGTCCTGTTTTGTCCTATGCAAATAAGTGTACTAGCGAAGTCGGGTGGCTGTTCTTTCTTCTTCCTAATCCTGACTCGCACAGCTAACAGCAGCGTAGAGCAGGGCCAGCTTTGTGTATCTGAATACGATGTCTGCTCGTGAGGCTTCTGCTTGGGGAATTTGCAACGGAGGTTGCTGTCCCATATTTAGTATTCCCCAGAACTTAATACTGCTATGGGAAGGCCAGGAGGGTCCAGCAGGGTGCCGAGGACTGTTTTCTTATTACTAAACAGGGAGATGTTAACAACACAATGTAGGAATAAAAAAAAGAAAGAAAAGCAAAGCAAAGACGGCCGCCTGCTCTATTCTTCTTGGTGTTATTATTTGTGACAAAGCCTTTGGTCCATTTTTCTTCATAATTTGCAGGACTCCTAATGGGAACAGCACCTCCCAATTACCATGGTTGCCAAAGGCTAATTTGGTTACCCTCAGGATCCACAATAGAGAAACTGTGTCGGCCCTTTGTAGATATTTGCATACTATACATACCGGGAATGTAAAACAGCTGCCTGGGCCCTATTCCACTATCATGGCAATTATGGGTCATTAGCTTTTTCTTTTTTTCCCCCCCTTTCTCCCTCTTCTTTCCTTGTTCTCATCTTCAAAACTCTGCCAGGCAGCAGAAGCAGCTGATGTTTTTGCAGGGAGCAGCAGCACGACGGGAGGAACTGCCTTGTCTTAATCAAGGGTTGGGGGCTGACAAACGGCCGCCCGGGCGGCGTGAGCGCCGTCCTCTTTTATTCCGCTCTTCTTTATTCCCTCTTTATTTACGCTCTTTCTTCTCACTTTTGCTTCCTTGGCATCCTCCCCAGAAGCATTGGCGTGCCCGCTGGTGCCCGATGCCGCATGTGCCGGTGCCCGCGTGCGCTCTGTGCCAGTGCCCGATGCCGCGTGCGCTCTGTGCCGGTGCCCGCGTGCGCTCTGTGCCGGTGCCCGCGTGCGCTCTGTGCCGGTGCCCGCGTGCGCTCAGTGCCGGTGCCCGCGTGCGCTCTGTGCCGGTGCCCGCGTGCGCTCTGTGCCGGTGCCCGATGCCGCGTGTCCCGGTGCCCGCGTGCGCTCAGTGCCGGTGCCCAATGCCGCGTGTGCCGGTGCCCGCGTGCGCTCTGTGCCGGTGCCCGATGCCGCGTGTCCCGGTGCCCGCGTGCGCTCAGTGCCGGTGCCCAATGCCGCGTGTGCCGGTGCCCGCGTGCGCTCTGTGCCGGTGCCCAATGCCGCGTGTGCCGGTGCCCGCGTGCGCTCTGTGCCGGTGCCCGATGCCGCGTGCGCTCTGTGCCGGTGCCCGATGCCGCGTGTGCCGGTGCCCGTGTGCGCTGTGCGCCGGTGCCCGATGCCGCGTGTGCCGGTGCCCGCGTGCGCTCAGTGCCGGTGCCCAATGCCGCGTGTGCCGGTGCCCGCGTGCGCTCTGTGCCGGTGCCCGATGCCGCGTGTGCCGGTGCCCGTGTGCGCTCTGTGCCGGTGCCCGATGCCGCGTGTGCCGGTGCCCGATGCCGCGTGTGCCGGTGCCCGTGTGCGCTCTGTGCCGGTGCCCGATGCCGCGTGCGCTCAGTGCCGGTGCCCAATGCCGCGTGTGCCGGTGCCCGTGTGCGCTGTGCGCCGGTGCCCGATGCCGCGTGTGCCGGTGCCCGCGTGCGCTCTGTGCCGGTGCCCGATGCCGCGTGCGCCGGTGCCCGCGTGTGCTCTGTGCCAGTGCCCGATGCCGCGTGTGCCGGTGCCCGTGTGCGCTCTGTGCCGGTGCCCGATGCCGCGTGTGCCGGTGCCCGCGTGCGCTCTGTGCCGGTGCCCGATGCCGCGTGTGCCGGTGCCCGTGTGCGCTCTGTGCCGGTGCCTGCGTGCGCTCTGTGCCGGTGCCCAATGCCGCGTGTGCCGGTGCCCGCGTGCGCTCTGTGCCGGTGCCCGATGCCGCGTGTGCCGGTGCCTGCGTGCGCTCTGTGCCGGTGCCCGCGTGCGCTCTGTGCCGGTGCCCGCGTGCGCTCTGTGCCGGTGCCCGATGCCGCGTGTGCCGGTGCCCGTGTGCGCTCTGTGCCGGTGCCCGATGCCGTGTGCGCCGGTGCCCGCGTGCGCTCTGTGCCGGTGCCCGTGTGCGCTCTGTGCCGGTGCCTGCGTGCGCTCTGTGCCGGTGCCCGCGTGCGCTCTGTGCCGGTGCCCGCGTGCGCTCTGTGCCGGTGCCCGATGCCGCGTGTGCCGGTGCCCGTGTGCGCTCTGTGCCGGTGCCTGATGCCGCGTGTGCCGGTGCCCGATGCCGCGTGTGCCGGTGCCTGCGTGCGCTCTGTGCCGGTGCCCGCGTGCGCTCTGTGCCGGTGCCCGATGCCGCGTGTGCCGGTGCCCGCGTGCGCTCTGTGCCGGTGCCCGATGCCGCGTGTGCCGGTGCCCGCGTGCGCTCTGTGCCGGTGCCCGCGTGCGCTCTGTGCCGGTGCCCGATGCCGCGTGTGCCGGTGCCCGCGTGCGCTCTGTGCCGGTGCCCGCGTGCGCTCTGTGCCGGTGCCCGATGCCGCGTGCGCCGGTGCCCGCGTGCACTCTGTGCTTTCTGCTGTGAAGGCCGCAGCGGGCGACTCCCGCGACAGCAGCAGCAGCGGCACCGGTCGGGAGCAGAAGCGTGTGCCTCCCCGTGCCCATTATGTTCCCGTCAGACACCCCCTGTCAACACCACGCTCCTCGGGGGAAACCTCCCAATACTTCTGAAACTTTTGCGGGCTCCCAGGGGCCCAGAAATTAAAGGAGGGGGACAAAAGGGAACTCCATCTTAATTCGTTTGGTATTCAATTTGTTAAATGGCCAGAGGCTTTTAATAGTTTATCTCCCTTTTGTTCTGAGCAACATTTACAGTCTCTGTGTAGTTTACAAGGGAGTGATGGTTTTGCATATACATTAATTTTTTTATGAACTGCTAATTTTATTGACAATAAGGATAGATTGAAAGACCCAAAGCTTTTGTGTTGTTTTGTTAAAGCAAATAAGTAAAGCACAAATGTAAATTACATCTCCAGGTTCACATTAGAGGTTTGCAAATAATACTGAGCTAATGGTTATTGCTAAAGAAAATAGCACTGGGATCAATATTCTATACAGTAGAACGCAATACCTCTCTCTCTTTTAATCACCTCATTGCAGAAATGGCATTGAAATTTGAAATCTCATTTTCTCCATTTGTACAAATTGAACATAAATCATTGTGAGTGAGGGGAGGTTTCGGGCAACTTCACTCTTTGTGGGATTGCATTACTAATTAGTGCTGGAGGGAAACGGGGATATAGACAGGGCTCAACCGGACTCCGCAACTGCACGCAGATGGGTCTGTAAATAAAGAACCGGGGGGAAATAAAGGGTGGTTTTCATCCTTTCCTGCATCGGGGACTTCTGAGCAAAGAAAGCACTTGTCATATTTGTTTCTTCCCGCCATTACAAATGGATAAATAATTAAGAACCAAATGCTGACATCGCTTTTGTCGGTGTCGAGAGTGTACCTGGTGCTGTACAAAACAGAGCCAGTCTCTAGCTGCTTCCCAAGGAGCTTGCTTTAAGGGTGAGTCTTGCTATGCTTAAAGTGAAGTGTCGTATCCCACGTTGTGCTTGCACTGGAGGGGAAGGGGGGAGCGCTGTCGTTGCAGCGCAGCGTGCGGGATTGAGGGCTGGTCTCAAAATAGTGTCGTTCCTGCTGGTCAGGAGAAAGACCAAACCTAGTCTCTGCTCTTCCGCTGTCTCTGATTTGCTTAAATGATGTTTATGAGGGAAAAAACGACAGAAAAATCTTTGCTGCCGATAACTTTAAAACCTTTTTCCTGTGGGGTAAGTGATCTTTTCTGAAACGTGGCTGGCAGCATGCGTCGTGCGTGTGCTCCCTTAGCAGCTCGGCTTATCCAGAATGATCCAGGACATCAAAAACATGCAGATAAAGGTGGTAGCTATTGGGTGAGTGATACAGGCTGAGAGATAGAACAGACTTGGATTAAAAGGTTTAGATAAGCAGGGTTTTATTTGTCTGTGTGGAGAGGATATTACTGTGAGTATTATGGAAGGAGGAGTCTGAGTGCCTGGGAAAGGTTCACGCAGAGTGGGTGGGTTCCAAGCATCACCCCCATGGTTAAAGACTATTTTAAATTATTCACTATCAGTCCCAGAGATTTATCACTACACCTATATTTTTCCATCATTTTCCTGCTTTCTAAACCACTACAATAGGAGATAAATAGGTAACTTTATGGGAGAAACTGTTATTAAGGCTCATTATATAAATTTGTTCTCGCCGATTTCAATAGCTGAAAGTGAAGAAAATAAATAAAATACCCTTGAAAGTGAAGAACAAACACTGAGCTGGCAGAGCTTGTAGCAGAGAAGAAATAAATAATTTTAGAAAGTTGGGGGCAGAAATCTCAGACTCAAACCAAGGGGTGGTTCAGGTCTAGACTATCCGAGAGGATGAAAAAGAGATCAAAATTATTACAAATGTTGATTTCACATATAGTCAGGATGCCGTTTAAAATGCGTACTTAGTCTTAAGGAGAATAAATGACGGAGCAGTTTGCGCATCCGTGGCTCGGTGCGCGCGGCCAAGCTCCGGAGGGGGACCAGCGCGCGCCGCCCGCCGGGCCGCGTCCAGCCTCGCCCTCCTCGCCCGGGACAGCCTCGGCGCTGTCTGTAGCCGGAGGGTTGCTCCCAGGTCACGTCTTGTGACACACAAACCGTCCTACAAGTGGCAGGGGTCTTTGGAAGGTGGAGTATAACGCGAAGCACGGACCAGCCTCTCTGCTTCTGCGTTAACAGATGCCTGTCAATGAATCCCCGGCGTTGTGGAGCCGCTTACTGCCCCGCTTTCCTTAGCGGCTTGCTCAGGCGTATATTTGCACCTAGCAGAGTATACCGTATCATTTGTTCTGCCATTTCACCCATGTAGCACATACCACGAGGTACTTGAAGATACTAAGAGAGTGAAATGTCAGTAATATGTATAGTCAGCACGTCCAGCCATGTGTTTCATGAATGCCGTTTGCCTCTGTCATGCTTGGTACATCTAGGGAAATATGAAAATATATACATGTAAAGATTTTAAGCAAAAGTCTATTTTTCCTTATGGGAAAACAGACTCGAGGGTAAGGAGGAAAAGAAATCTGGGGTAAAAATAATCCTGCTAAATGTCTTCCTTCGAAACGGATGGACTCGGAGTTCAGGAGGCTGACTGTCGGTGCTGGAGCAGTGGGAAAATGAGCTATTTAACAAGTAATTATGCAGAGGCACTTATTTACTTACTATGTGATTTACTGGGAGCGTTGCAGTTTTGCACATAGCACAGCTCATTTTGAAAATACAAAAATAATTTGGAAGTTACATAATTTGCTGATACATTAGCACCCACAGAATCTCTCTAATTTCCCAAGGATCAATTGTGGGCAAAAGACTCGTTAAACTGATCTCTCGAGATTGGAAGAACTGGTTTGCTCAAGACCACTGCGGAGAAAATCACACAAAGGGGATTTACTTAAAACTCTGCTCTTCCCAAAGCCTCAGGTCTTTGGGGGCTGTTACCTGCCGACTGCTGGCAGGAGGGGCCAGGTCACCCCGCCTGTACGAGGCGGGGAGTCCTCAGCGAAGCGAGGCAGGAGGGTCGTGCTCTAAGAGTTGGTGGTTTTCCTCCTGCACTTATCATCTCGTGCTCTACAATATAAACGTTTGTAAGTTAAATAAATTCATAAATAAGTGCATGTATAAACAATTGATAACTACAGGCTACGTACATAGATACATAGCACTAACGTTTGCACGCCTGGTGTAGATGATGCACAGGTATCTCCTGATTCTGCAGCGTGGTTGAAACGGCATTGTGAATTATCTGCTCCTCATATTGATGGGGTATTTCTGGAGCATAAAGAGAATAATTAAAGTGTCACTTTTTTTAGTTGCATTCCTTATGAAGATCTGCTCAATATTTTAGAAGTTGTATTTAGCTTCGCTGGTGCCAGTAGAGAGAATTCATTTTACGAGAAGACTAGAAGAATAGCTACTATATTTTCTAAAGAGGCTCCCAAGGCATGCAGGCTCCAGGAATCCCGGCTAACACGTGCCTCGAATGCTGCATGCCTTCTGTAGAGACAAGAGTCGTATAGATGAAGAGCACTAACTCATTGTATAAGAGTATAAGGGTTGATACACCGATTTATTTCGGCGTGCTGTCTAATGACAGCCGTCTGTCATGCCCATGAGAGAAATCTTCAAGCTCTCGTAGCTCTGCAGGGCAACAGCACGACTGCTGTGGAATAACCGCAGTGCCCCCCGCAAGCTTCGGGCCAACGGCAGGCGCTCAGCGGGACCGTGCAGACTCTGAGCCTGAGGTTCCCGGAAAGTGTTTGACCACGTTACGTGTCCTGGTGTCACAGTGTGCCCACGAGGGCCATCGCTGGGCTCCTGAGGGTGTCGCAGATGTGGCGTGTCCCTCCTCCTGCCCAGACGCACGAGCTGAGTAGAGCACGTGTGCCACAGAGCGGGACCTCTTGCCAAGACGTTTCAGAGCCAGGCATCCTGAAAAAGCAGAGTCTTTCTCTGGAACAGTCACAGCAAGTGATGCTCTGGATAAACAGAACATCTCCTCAGAGTCTCAGAGTCTGTGCCTCACCACTTTGAGGCCAAAAAGGGGGGCACGCACAGGAAGAACAGACCGAAGGTGGGCGAAGACACTCGCCTTGTGGGAAAGACGCTCATGCGAGGTTATGCGTGTAGCAGTACTTGGGCGTAAGATACAAATATACCTTTAAGCCACGTCAGTTCCCTGATCCAGCGCAGAGTGCAGCTGACAAGAGTGCTGCGGGGAAGCAGGAAGGGCAATGCGTTCTGCAGCACGGGAGCAAACACGGGGAACGCGTGGCCTGCCGTGCTCCGGAGCACTTGGTGTTCTGAGGCCACCTACCAGGAGATGTGCTTGGTCGGCCCGTAATCCAGATCGCCTCCTTGCCCCAAAAGAACTTCACGTGTGTGGTGAAAGAGGCATTTACAAACCTACGGAGCCCTGAAGGAGAGAATTATTGTATGAGTAATAATAAGCACTTAAATAGCACTTGACAACTTGATTGATACAAACATTAACAGATTAACTCCTACAGGACCTTGTGATGGATATGTGTTTCCCTGTCTTGCATTTGGAGAAACTGAGGTGTAGAGGTAGATTAATTTACTTGCCGACCCGCAGTGTGTTGCCGGCAAAGGCAGAATTAGAATTATAGACTTCTTAATGACCAATTAGTGAAATTATAAAGCAAAAGAGCAGTGTCCAATAGCAACCCCTAGGATCAGTATGAGAGGACACTGTATAACCTCAAGATCTCATTTCTAGGTAGTAATTTCAGTCAAGAGGTCATAATTGTGTATAGAAATTAAGATTATTTTTATCGTGTACTGTCTTGCATTTATCCAGTCCTCTATTTCATGTGTTCAGATTCTGACCGTACAGATATTTATCTGTATTTATATGCATGCATATACGGTTTTAGCAGTACAGCCATAAAATATAGCCATCTATAAACTAACTCGGAAATATGACTCTCTCTACTTATTGGCACTGCACTTTTTGGTATGTACATTAAATATGCGTCTATTTTACTACCTGGAGAACACAAAATGAGTGAAATCCAGCTATTTGCCTATTACTCTTTTGACTGAAAAATTGTATATGTTTATAGTTTAGATAGATACACAGTTCATGCTAGGATGCAATAGAGTAAGGGTGTTATTGATGAGTCTGAGATGACGGCAATACTTATGAGTAGTGAAGCTCTGCATGACTTATGCGGCTCATCCCAGGCTAATGCCAATAAATTGTTTGTGTCACACCGAGTCTCGCTGTATTTTGTGCGTGCTACATATTTTACAGACAAACTATTTCAGAAAGATGTTAGGGACTTTTTAAGAAATTATTTGTACCATTTTTCATGGCAGACTGCCAGCTTCCAGCGCCCTGACTCTGCACGAGCAGAGAAAAAGTGTGCAGATACGATTTTAGAAGCCTTTACTTACACCAAGTATTATTTTTGTATATAATAATGGTAAGATTTTAAGTCCATGTGTATCTTAAACTTCCTAGGCAGAGTGCTTTACTCAGTGGCAAGCTGTAATATCTCAGAATTCCTGTTCTGTTTTTAATGAGTCGCAAAAATATGCGGTCACCAATGCCTCCTCCCCGGTGACTGCCCGCCGTCTCTGCCACGCCTCAAAACTGTGCTTTGGACCAGAAATTTTACATCTGAAGAAAAACTGCCCTGACTAATTGATTAAAAAAATGTCTTCCTGCTTCAAACACAAACGCCAGCTCTTCGCAGAGCGGAGGTTTGGGATGTTTGAAGTAAACTGGACAGAGAAAGACGAGGGTGCAGGGCGTGCTTTCCGCAGAGCATGACCACCCGCAGGCCAAAGCCCTCCCCTGGCAGTAAGTGGTACTCGGGACGTGGTCAGCGGCACAGAAAGATTCCTCTTAGGGGTCAGCAGCTTCGGAGAGAGGAGTTATATGTTAGTTGATAAGAGAAAACGCTAAATTTCTGGGATACTGGTCCTGCTTTTAGACTGCATAGTTTCGAAATGGCCGACAGGCGGGTGCATGAAAAGGTATTTTTGATGTGACTTGCTGTTACAGCCCGCAGGAGCCTTGCCCAGCTGAATGGGTGCAGCCGAATTTTGAAAGATCTGTCTTTGCTTCCCTTTTCAGCGTCCAGCCCGCATTGTGTTGGGCCGGTCAGCCAGATGCCCCGTACTCCCGGGCTCACGCGGGGTTACAGGCGCTTGGTGCTTCTCCAAACCAGCCTCGGGGCATTCGAAGCTGACTTCCCCAGCACGGTGGTAGTCAAAGACAGGCTTTAGAAGGGGGCTTTGAATAATGAGGAATTTTAGAAACTTATTCATTAATTATGGTTATTTTCAAATAACTAGAAACAATAATTTCTGATAATGTTCTTAAATAGACATGTTTTCTAAAAGTTTTTATCTGAATATAAATAGCTCACAAGAAACAGACACCAATATGGTATTGATGTTCTGGCCCCGGTCATGAAAGACCTGAAAAACGAGATGCCACTGCCCTGGTGTGCAGAATATCTCGGTCACCCTAACCACTGACTTATAAAAACAAAACCCCCATAGACTACCTGTATCCTTGGAACGTGTTTTCATATGAGCACAGAGATGATGCATAAAAGCAAGAAAACAGAAGAGCAGTAGAGCTTCTCTGTGTTTTGTGGAATAATTTGGGCTTTTTAAAGTCAAACAACTCCAGGCCGCAGGTCCCCAGGAATAAGGGGGTCCACAGTGGCAAGTGCTTCTGCTGCGTTAGTGGGACTTCTTCAATTCTCAGGGAACCGCATTAAAATTTAGTTGGCAGAACAGGAGCGTGGCGGAACTCCCGCAATGAATGCGAAGGAGGCGGCACTCCTCCTCACGCGGGTCTGTATCTTGCTGCGGGACAGGAGATCCCGGGCTCCGTTCTGCTCCCCGCGTTGCGGTGCCTCGCGGGTGGGTGCTGGGTCGCCTGGCGCGCGGGCTGCGGCCGCCGCTTCCCACCCGCTACCAGCGACTCCTGTCCGACTTTGGCGTGGGGAGGGGGAGATGCCTTTCAAACACTGCAGATTATTAAATTGTAATTAAAAAAAAAAAAAGAATTTCACAACAATAACAGGTAGTGACGTAAGACAAGAAATATAATAAAGGCCTTAAAGCCTTCTTCCCATTGCCTCAGCTAGTAATTGAGCGAGACTGAGCAGGAAGAAAATATATTGCTTTAAACCCTCTCTCCTGATCCTTCCAGGGAGGCGGTCTCAGCATTTTAATCTCTCTCTCCCAAGCAAAACGGGGGTGAGCACGAGCCGTGCCGCCGCTCCGCAAGTGCGCCGAGCCCCCGTCCCCGGGCAGCAGAGCCGCGCTGGAGGGCGGCTGCTTTGGGTGCTCCTGAAATAAAGTTCAGAGACACAAAGGAGAGGGGGGAGAGGGAGCCACGGCCGGGGCCAAGCCCGGGTTAGCCTCTGGTCCCCCTCGGTGTGCTCATGCCAAAGCACAGCTGTGACATTAGCGGGCAGGCATTTGAAGCATAATAATAATTCTGCAGATCAAAGCAGCTCTTCTTCAGACAATTACAGTAAAATTGAAGCTCTCCTCCAAAAGAAACGCGTGCCCTTGTTGTGGTTTTCCTTTTTTGCCCTCCTTTTCTTTCTTTCTTCCCCCCCCCCCCCCCCCCTTTTTTTTTTTTATTTTATCCTTTATGAGCAAATTGCTTTTTCAGGGCTATAGAAAGAGCCGATTGGAAGCTGAAATCCTCCCTCTCTGCCCAGGGGTGGGATTCCCAGGGTTAGACATGTAACATCTGAAGGGTGATTTTTTTTTAAATTGATATCCAAGAATAAAAGAGAGAATAGTAGGAGAAGCTGATCAGGAATGAATAAAGTCTCCTTTTAAGCTGAAATAACCTTCCCCCCCCCTCCCCAATTTTCCCTCCAGAAAAGCCGGACTGTAATTGCTTGCAATCACTCGGCACAAATTGTCTGCGCGTATTTGCTTTTTAATTTTGTATAATCTGGTCCATTTCGCTCTCTCTGCCTTTGAGCTTAACCTCTCTCTTTCTCTCCCTCCTTTTCTCTCTTGCATGCCTTCCCTTTCTCTCTTGCTTTAATTCTTCGATGCTGCTAAAAAATTATTACTAATTCAACAATGATATTTGATGGCTTTTACTAAGGAAAGGCACTTAGGAAAAAAAAGAGACTGAGTGGACATGTGCTGCAACTGGTGAGATTTCATTGTTATCTTTGAAGTGTTTGTTTATTTGTATATTTATTTCATTTCTGTTTCCTTAAGATGCAGAAAGCTGTTTTAACACCTATGTAGGATGTCTTCCCCTGCTCCCCAACTGAGCCGAGAGCAGGAATGCTGCCTGCCCCGTCTGGGGATGATACCCACTAGCTGAGCGGGGTGACGGCGTCACGTCAGATACTGAATGTGCCTGAATTTCTCTGCGTATGCCTTGGCTGGCCCTTTTTATCGGGGAGCCCCGGGGTTTCAGCCACAATTAACATTTCTTCCGGGTGAACTTGGTGCTTAGTAAACAATATTTCTGGGATTCGGTGGTTTGAATTTAAGGTTCTCTTTCAGATTTTGCATTAAGATTTTCTTCACGCAGGTGCCTGTGGAAGCCCATCTCTCAGGGTTTAGCCCAATATTTGAGTAGAAGCCTAGTTGATGTTCTGGAAAAAAATCTTATGTGTTAGAAAATGGTAACAGAGGTCCTGGGAATGAGAAAGTGCAGAGATAACATCTGTCAGAATAGTTTCGCATCATTAATACTTCATTTAAAGATGAATCCGTATAGCTTCAGTGGCATATCAGCACTAGGTAAGAGATCAAAGGGATGAAGACCTCTACCATGTCGCAATCTTCTAATTTCATTTTTTGAGCAACTGAGTGACTTTGTCCACTTAGGCAGCACTTTCTCCAGCCTGGAGGCCGCCGCGTTGTCCTGGTCTATCGCCGCCCCCCTTGAGCCCGCCGGCCCAGCGTACAGAGCAGCCCCGTGCTCCCCTGGGTCGTGAGCCCGTCTCCACCTGACAGTCACCTCTTCCCCTTGCTGCCGCTGCTCCGGCTTCCCGAAGTGCAGCGCGCGCTCCGCCTTCGCCGCCGTGGTCCTGTTGTCTGGCGGTGCCCGAGAACTCCAGACGTTTTACTGGGATTTCTGTGGGCGATAAGCTATAACGTGTTCTTCTGGAATCCCTGGTTTGGTGTCAGTTACTGTAGTTTGGGGATTTTCCCTGCCGTGTTGTTTGGGGGTTGGGGTTTTTGGTTTTTGGTGTGGGGTTGTTGGGTTTTTTTTTGTTATTTTTTTCATTCTGTCAATGAAAAATGTTGAAAAACCACAAAAATGCTACATAAGTCTTATCCATTAATATAGTATTATGTATTTCCTTGTAATTTTGGGGTTTTTCCTTTCTGTCCTCAGAAGGAATCCATTCCCCCCACTCAGATTTTGGTGGCAGTTTGTATGTTACCTTTTTTGGTTCCATTATTACTAAGAATGGTCTGAACTGTTTTACCTGGAAGGGAGCAATAAGGGTTTGTTTTGTTTTTAAAGGGCTTCTGATGAATAGTTCTAATCATCAGCAGAGGTGTTTGTATGACCAAGTCCCCTGGTCTTACAGAGCAACTTTGGAAGGAGACCCACGTGCTGCCACTGTGTTGCAGGAGGGTGCAGGTACCAGGACCCGTCAGAAATCACCTTCCTGTTGCTATTCTACCAAGAGGTCTTACTTTCCAAGATAAGAATTGACCTTCCCATTAGGAGTCAACCTGTAGTGGGATGCCACAGTAAGCTCAGCCTCTGATTTCTCTTGAGATTTCTCCCACGGCCAAATAACTTATTTTTTTACTCGTAATGTCTTTAAAGAAAAAAAAGAAAAAGTCCACAGCTCCCTAAAGAAACCTGAAAAGTGTCTGGATTCCATTCTTCAAGCTGTAGAAGGACCAAGGAGACAGGCAGGCACTGGCCTTCAATTTAAATAAGTAAATTAAAAAAGGAAAGAAAAGACAACCTTACCCTAAAAACAAATAGCTGCTGATTCCCAGCAAACAAACCTGTAGGAGAAAACACTGCGATTTAAGAAGGAAAATTCCACGTATATTTTTCTTGGTGCATTTTAGGTTTGTTTGTAACAGATTTATAATGCTTGTATTATTCAGCTTTTCATTTGAAATTCTAATGAGGCTTTTGAATGGACTGGTGCAGGCTAGGAAGTAAAGAGCATAAAATAGTTCCATTGACTTATGATTTTCTGCTGACTTTTTCATTGTCATCCCATATCTTCATTCTCTGTCACCAGACCGTTCCGGGAATGTCCTCAGTTGCCTGTTTGATAGCGTGTTGGTATATAGGAAACTGTATGAATTGCAGATGACTTGATAATTTATTCAGATGTGGTCTGTCATCTTTAGGTAATAGGAAAGACGGCTTTAAATACACGTTGTGAGTGGCTTTGAGATTTTATACAAGTTTTCTCCTGACTTTCTTCCTAGACCATGAAGAAGCATATTTTTCCTCTGACTCGTGGTGTCTGCCTTAATGGCAGAGCCTTGTTCTGGAGGGTTTCAATTTTAGCCAGAACTGGCTTAAAAGATAAGAATGCCTGATCAAAGCAACGCCTTGTATGTGTTTTGTGTCAACAGAGAACGCAACGACTTCTGTTGAAACCCATTAAGAAGTTTGTGGCAGTTGAATTTTTTTGGAGACTAACCTTATGCTTTTACATAAGATCTTAGCGGGAAGAATAGCATCTCGTTGGGCTGCAGCCTCTGTGAGACCAGAGACCCACAGTTTTAGTTGGTTAATGGTAGAGGCATTGTGCTCAGTTCAAGCTGACTCTCATCCAGCTGCCGTGTGAGGTTTGGTAGCTGCGAACGTTTGGACCTTTGTGCTCCCCCGAGCTGTCTCTTCACAATAGATATTTCAGGGTCTTTCAACCAGTTAGGAAAGTTCATTATATTTTTAATACAATGTAAAAAAATTAAAATAATGATTTGATATACAGGCATTGATGAAAGATGTATTTTTAAAATAGTAAATTAAAATCTCATTAATATTTCAGTGAGAATATTTTGTGCTTATCTGTTTCATCTCTATTTTTGACCTATGGCTTGGAGTTCACAGCATGAAGGAGATGGTGAAATCTGTTCACCATAAAATGTTAATTATAAGTAAATTACAGCACAAACGTTCAATCAGCCACATTAATTCTACATAAAGTGAATTATTGTAGCAGAAAATTTTAAAATGTGACTGAATTTTATAATCTGCATCCTCCATTTTCTACCTTTCCTCTTATTGCTGTGCTGTTCTTCTCCAGCATGGCTGAGCTCTTTGTGCACTGATGGTAAGTGCTTTCTACTTAGATTATGTCGAAAATGGTAGAGCACAATTTGATCCATTTGTTTGCAGCCTACTAAATGTCTCTTAAATACAGAAGATTTTCTTTGCCCAATGAGAAAGTGCAGGATCGTTTGAAGGGTTTGAAGTGCAGGAGCTGCGGTGGGAAGCGTGAGCCGTGCGGGTCCTGGTCAGGACCCTGGGAAGGTGCCGCGCTTTAACCCCAGCCAGCATCTGAGCCCCACGCAGCCGCTCGCTCGCTCCCCTCCCGTGGGATGGGGGGAGAACTGGAAGGGCAAAATTGAGAAAACTCAATTTTGGGTTGAGATAAAGGCAGTTTAATGGGATGCCGGCCGTGCTGGCGGCGGTACTCTGGCAGCCTGTCCACCGTGTGACCTGGTGCTTGAATTATCGTAGTGTTACGTGCATTTCCAGAACAATGCGTTCGGTTTTAATCCTGTATTTATTTTCACAAGCGAAAGGCACAGCTGAATCCCCGCGTTCTTAGAAAATTTAGATGGAGGTCTTGCGGGCCTCCTGAGCCCTGAGGAAAAAGGCTTCATTTTAATACCAAACCGGTATATAATGTAGCTTCCCTTGTAAATCCAAACGCTGCACCGCATTATAAAAGAATTTCTGCCAAGATGCAGGTTGCAAGGGATGCTTAATGTGTTCTCTAGGGATCGTTGTGGTGACGGACCCGAGAGACCGTCGGGACTCTTGGTCTCACCAGCGATGCCAAAAAAAGTCTTGCTTAAATAGTTTTGTCGTGGTGTTTCAGGTAAAAGGTCCACATAGTGAAAAATAACATGTTTTACCTTTTACCTACAACTTTGTGGAGATTCTGGGAAAGCAAGAAAGAAAAGTGAATGTTTATTGTGCAGGTGCTCCAGGTTTAGAGACTCTGGGTATTGCTCTAATCCTGTTCTCTTTATTGAAGTGTTTCCTGAGTCAGTAAGTTCGGTGTCGTTCCAAGTTACCATCTTGACTCTAAAATCCTGCAACGTGTTGCCTGTTACGTTGGGTTTGATTAGACTGTTTCTTAAACCCTTGTACAATGACAGCTAGACAATTTTTTTGGTACTGAAACGGTGACATGGTACATTTCTGCTGTTCTCCTTACTTTGGAGAACAGCTCTCGAGCTCAAGTCCAAAGAAAAACTCTGAAGTGCCTTGTGTGGCACAGCTCAAAAATAGATACCGGCGGCAGAGAACCGCCGCCTCCTCCAACAAGTTTATAGCAGGCTTTTGTTCATTAGAAGATTGCTGTTTGCCACTCTGAAGTGGTTCATGGACTAAGGACTTCCTAGTCATTGGGTAACAAATCTGCTCAGATGGGTGCATAAAGCTGAATAATTTTGTGTCCCGAGTGATCTGTCCTGAGACAACTGCTCATTGCTGCCAAGGTTCTCTGTTTTGATAACCTGGAGCAATTTCTCCATGATGTAAGTCAAACATCGATTTTTCCATCTCAATGAAACAAAAAACCACCCCTGCAAGCTGGTCCGTAAACCCTGTAAATGGCTGCGGGGTGTCTCGGTGCTTTCTTAATCTGGCTGCACTGTGTCATCTGAGCTCTGCTCTTGCCGTTGGTAGGAGCGCTGCTTTGTGCCTTGCTGTGAGCAGACGTTGGCTTTTCCTACACGGACTGGCCCTTCCAAGTAGGGGAACCTGGGGACTTGTGTTCTCTTTCTAACCGGTTCACTGAAATCCATGAATACGCTTTCCAAAAGCCATAGAACTGTGTGACAATTTAAAATGTTCTAATTGTCATAAAAAACGGTCAAAAAGTGGGAATCCTGATGCGTGTATGAAAGGAAGGCCGGTTCCTCTGTAAAAGTAAGCGTGTGTTCCTCGAAGGAAAGGGAGCAGAAATTTCCAATTTGCTAATAGCAGGTCTGCTAATCTGGGAGCCTGTGCCGGAGCCGGTGATCCCATGGCACAGCGAGATAACCTTCAGGATTAAAATGTGCAGGAGGGAACCGTCGGAAAGCTGATCCCCTGAGATGGGAAGGAGTGGGTCGGGGCAAACTGAACCTCACAGCCACGGCATCAGCTGCCCGAGCAAGCAGATGCCTTACAGGTTTTGTAACTCATGCTTTGATTTGTCCTGTCAGTGCTCACGGCCCGTGCTGCCAGGGCGGTGCCACACGAGTTCTTGCAGATGCCACCCCGTGTCTCTAAGCTGTCGTGCCTCCACATATCTGAATCATCTACCACCAGCGTGAGATGTGGGCTCCGGAAAATGCGTGTGTGAGTCACGGAGATTGAGCTGCTAAATGCAGTTTTTCGAGAGAACTCTCTCAACGTTCACTGGGAAATGAAGGCCTCTCTCTGGTGGTACGGTTTGATGGGAAAGCTGAATGAAGTACAGAAACCTAAAGAAAATAATTTGTGAGAACAGAATTATTGTCAGAAACTTTATTTGCGTATATGTACAAAACACGTAACGCTGTCGCTATGGCACGGGCGTTTCTGACGGGTGTGACTGACAGCCGCGGTACCCACTTGGCCGCTACCTGGCTACCAGCACCCGGGGCAGACCGTGCGCCTCCAGGTGTGTTGGGAGGTTCTGCGCCCTCCGCCGTTTGAAGCGGTGTGCTCCCGACGGGGTGCGCGCCCTCGCTTACCTGCCGGCGCCTGTTCCCCTAGGCTGGGTGGGCGTGAGAAGCTGCTTTCTCGTACAGATGCAATGTGATCCAAGGGCTCAGGATGACTCCGTAGCCAGGCAGGTCAATGTATGTTTGTGTAGGTGAGCTCTGCCGACTAGCTATACTGTACAAATAGCATCTGCTGCACGGACTTACTTTACAAAAAGGCGCACAGCTCGCGGCGATTAGGCGATAATAGGTGCGCGTATGTGAGCGATGCTCGAGAGACGTGGAAAGCACAACCGTTCGAACAGGTGTGGTTAAAGATAGGGTGGGGAAAAAAAATTATCACGGGGACCTGCGAGATCACACATGCATCGAACCTGAGCTAGAAGACCTACGTGAAGTATCTGAGATGTGCTCAACGTTTAGTCATTTAGAGGCACTATGTTATGAGGAGACCAAGCTCAAAGACAAAGACTTCTAGTTGCATTCACCTTCTGTGGTTTTTGTCAAGGCACGGCGTAGTTAAATGATTTTTATTTAATAATTTTCATTTGAAATCAAGGGTTTTGTTAGGTTTCAATCAGCTGCCTTCATCAGCTAATAACAAACATGTATTTGTCTCTTCTTTCCTATTCTCATGGTCACTGCAGCTAGTTGCTGCTGGGATAGATTACGCGCCACGCATAAAGATGGATTTCATGATGACCGAAAGGTACCTGGGCAAGGTGTAATCCTAAAGACAGATTCATCAGGGCGTTAAAAGAACGAGATGTGATCAGTAAAGCCCCTCAAAATGGAAAAGCAGAGGGGAGAAAAAGTGTGAGGCACGATGGCTGCTGAGAGCCCTTGTTTTCCAGTAAGCGGCATGATTGGCAGCAGAAATAAACACTAGCGGGAAGCTTGTGTATCAGCCTAATTGTATAATTGCAGGTTGCTTTCTGCCTGGTTTGATGTGCAGATTGTAGTAATGTGTAGTGTCTCTTTGGTAATTTGCTATTAGATCCAACACTAGGAAGTAGTTCCGTTGCTTCCTGTACGAAGACCTGATGTTGGCGTCCGCTTCTCTGCAGTCACTGGCAGCGTAACCCGTGCCTGCCTTCTAGGACTCTTCGGGGTATTTTTGCTTATGTGGTGTTCAAAGTTTTCTCAGCAAATTTCAGAAGGTGAGTTGCGTGTAAAGGTCAAAATGTGGTAACTCATTACACGGTGTTGTAAAAGTCGCTGCCGAGAGCAATGTTTAGTTATTCCCTCTGAACTTGTACAAAATATTATTTTATATATATTGTAATCAGTACACTGAAAGCACGGTCTGCCTGAACTTCTGCACTGGCTCTCCTCGGAGCTCCCAGTGGGTCACTGAACAGGAGTGGAAGGATGGTGTTCAATGAAACTCATACAGGGAAAAATCCTGAGGGTGGGAAAAATGTCAGATACTATCTTTGAGGATGGATGTAGAACAAAGCTGCAGAGGGAGGAAGCTCCTTCTTACTGAGCGAGTAGGAGGAGCCTCAAGCCCTATATGGTCAAATGTCCATCTAACTGTTACACTTTGCTAATAACTGGTCAGTGTCTAATGTTCTTACTTCTGTTCTGATAAATCAGCCCTTGTTCCCATGCAAATATCCCCACCCCTGTTCCTCCACCATAAATCGATCTCTGGCTGACGATGCTATAATTCCAAACCAGCAGTTCCTAAGCTGTATCTCGGAGCGCTAAGGCCTGTTACTGGATGGCAGAGATTTACTTTTCTGATTGCTTGAAGGATCTTCCCAACTGTTTTGCTTCCTACCTGCCAGTCGCTTCTTGTATGACTGTGTTTGCATCCTTTTCTGTCGTCGTCTTTGTTGTGGTTGGCAAACCACTTATATAAAAAAATGTAAAGCCAAAGGCATCACACGTTAGTTGCTGTGATGTGCAGAAACACAGTTCTTGACAAATTCTCCTAAAAACATCCTTTGGCAGTTTACTGTAAATAGATATTGCCAGGTCGTGAGCTTTTCCATTCGGGTGAATGTATCCTTCTGCCTCAGTGTACTTGTACCGTATCATTCAGGGTATAGTTTCAGCAACGGTAGCTAAACCGTTTTTGGGAAGGTTGCAGAAGTTTTTGATATGCTCTGGGATGCGTGACCTGCTGAGCTTCCGAGGGAGGAGGATTCGTCCCGTGCAGCTCGGCCATGCCACGCCTCGCCGAGTTTCACCCCAGCAGGCGGGCATGGCACGCGTTCACCTCGTCCCCGCGGCAGTAGCATAGGCAGATGGAGCACATCATCAATTTCTTGGGGGGAAAAAGAATCAGTCTATAAACAGCTCCCTACCCCAGGAAGGGGAAGAAGGTAGGAGCTACGCAGGGCACCTGCAAGTCACGCTGCTTAGTGAACGTCTAGAAAGCACTCGGCTGCCTCGCTGGTGGACAGAGTTTGATTTAAATGGAGTCGAATAGAAGAGGATGTGTTTTGCACGCAGTTGAACAGGACCAGGAATTAAATATAAGCTTCTGCATGCTTGTATTGCAAAGGCGTATGGCATAATGTTGTAGATAGCGGCCATTCTTTAGGATCTGATAAAGCACTGCAAACTGCCGTGGGTATTTTTCAGCCGTTCTGTAGGAATCAATGCTGAATTATAATCTTTTTTTCAGAACTGACCAGACAAGTTAAAGTTCCAGATCCTTTCTTTCAAATTTTATCCATATTTACATTAATTTTGCCAAAATGTTAGAAACTTACTGTATATTGTTCGTGTATGGATTATAGTCTAATCTAGCCATAGTATTGTCTGATAAATAACTGTAAATGAACAGGTATCTAAGGGGGGGAAAATCATGCTCTGAGCTCTTTACTTGGGAATGCAAGAAAATGAAAAGCCTCCTTTCCCTGTATTTCATGAACTACGTGGGAAAAATAACAGCTGCATCATTATTTTTGCCCTCATGTGTGCAACAGTGTTGATATGCTGATGATATGATTCAGTTTTTGATTTCTTGTGTTGAAAATTCTTAGTGGACCAGCAGGTAGACAGAAATGTGATGCATGCGATGTTTTCCTCTGTGTAGACAGCTGATCTCTGTTGAGCATGGGTCTCGATAGAGCTGCAGAGGTTTGGGGAAGCACTGGTGAGGTGTCCTGCTCTTGATGCAACGCCTCGCCTGTCGTGTGAACTGGTGCATAAATAACGCAGACACCTGTGTGAGTCGGGGCTTTCTTCCTCCCCCGGCGGTGCCTCGACATAACCTCGGTGCATTTCTGTCCTGCCTCGCTCAGACGCTGATTGCATCCCCAAAACTTAACCTCTGAACTCCCAGGGGCTGCGCTCAAGCCAAAGATCACTGAGCTTTTAAAGATCAAGAGGATGTCAGTGAGGAGGATGGCTCGCATTCAGACCTACGATAAGCTTTAGACGCTCATTAGTCCTAACTGAATGCCTGAAAATAACGTGCAGCGTTTCAGCTTAGTCAACAGCAGTGAAAGACATTTATTGCCTTCGGATTACCTTGAAATGTCTCCTGCTTGCTGGGGCTAGCAGGTGGTATTATCCGGAGGGAAAAACCCTCTGTCTGATGTTCCCCTGAGGATGGCTGTGTCCTCGCTTCTGCAAATACAAACCGTTCTTGGCAAGCGGAAGTTTAATTAAGAGCCTCCCTGAAACTAGCCAGGCTGGGCATTAGTAGCTGCGAGGGGCCCTCGCGCGTTTTGGGAAAGGTGCTGGGAAAACAAGCTTGATTTCTGGGAAATGCCATCAGACTGCTGTCTCGCTCTGCACAGCCTCGCGCGCGCCTCTTTTTAATACAGTTGCGCTTTGTCTACCTGGAATATGCAAATAGTATTCAAATTGGAGCTCAGCGTTCAGACTGTCAGCACATACCCCACAGCTTCCCTCTAGCAAGTGACTAATGGGAACATGTGTTCTTTCTATTTTTATAAAGCTGGGGGAATAAGGGGAAGGAGGGCCTGAGCTGCCAGGATTAAAGCGTAGCCTCTCTTTCCCGAGGTCTCTTCCCGCCGGCAGAGCCCGCCAGCAGAAGCGCAGCAGGACGGCTGCCAGCCCGGGCGGGGGCCGCTCGCCTGAGCCAGGCCTATTCGGGGCACGGCGTTGCATCGGCAAACGGCCGCCGCCGCCCTGGCGCGAGGATGCGCCCAGAGCCCGCTCCTCCGCGGGCTGCCCGCTGCTGCGGGTGTTACGAGCCGCGCGGTGCAGAGCCCGGACTTTTTCAGTACTACAGGCCATCTTATTTCTTTTTTTCCCCAGTCCACTTTATTCACAATTATACACATCGCTATATTTGTTAATGTTCCTATGGCAACAGCTTTAACTGCTTACATAGAAATGTAATGTCAGGAAACTATTTAATGCTTCTCTGGATGACTTAATGTGATTTAGCCCTGTGGTGCAAGGAGGAATCAGCACCATCTAGTACTGGGTGCTGGCTCCCAGCCCGTGCTCTGGATGGAACCGGTCTGGCCTTGCATCTTGGGCCTGCCACCGCTTCGGAGTGTTTGCTCGTGTCTCTTAACCTGCATCCCTCTCAGAGCAGGACATTGCCTTCTATTGATTCGGAAAGTTGTTCAGCAATAAAAATTAAAATAATAGCATGCGATTAACACACATCTGCCATTCCCAGAGGACTATAAACCAAATGCTGAAGGCTCAGATATTGCTGAACTCGGACAACTGAAACTCCTGATCTCTCTAGGGCTCCTCCAGTCACATATAACGGGTACTCGAGGTAGGGACAACGTGTCCCGCAGAAAAGGAATAGTCAGCGTGGAAGTCGCGGTCTGCTCGGCTGGTCCGCCTCTCAGGGCGGCTGGCAGCAGGGCTGCGGGCACAGCCACGCTGCTGAGGAGCCCTTGCAGGAAGGGGGCACAGCAGCTGCGGCAGCTCGCCTACGTCTGTCCTGTGCAGCGAGCAGGGTTTGCGTCCTACGGAAAAATAATGTCTTGAGAAAACAAGAGTTGGTATCTTAATGCATATGCAACAAGGAGACTTCATTTCTTGCTTTATATATGAATAATCTTTTAATAAATATTTTTCTCTGTGAGTTGTTGTAGCTTTTAAGAAACATAAACAAAAAAAATTAAAAATTGGAGGAATTTCTTAATGCATATTCTAACAGACATAGCAGGAGCCTTTCACGTCACAGCCTAAACTGCTTCTGCTTGCACTAATGGAAGACACGGCAGAGGTCGTTAATGATCACCCACTTTACGGACTAGCCACTAGAGAAGAATAAGACATATTGTTCTGCTGGATCTCTCTGTGTTTTCTGACAGTAAAAGAAGGCTTAAGTCTTGGGAATTTGGGTTGGCCAAGAATTTTTTGGGAGAGAGACAGTTCAGGACTCTGGCTCGTTCAGGAGGACCGAGTCCGGCTCCCCTCTCATCCCGGCTGGCCTGGATGGTTTAGGGGAATTTCGGTTTTCCAAAGGATAGCTGACGGTACTCTGAAGAATGATGTTTTAGATATAAAGAACCAATTTATCTGCAGTATTGGACTCTTGTCGTCACGATCTCCCCTCCCCCTGTAATAATGTAATTCTGCCTGTCATTACACTCTAATTAAAACTGGCAAGCACATCATCCAAGAAGATCAGTTTTAAATAGAGGAAACAAACTTTGTGTATTAGATGAAAAATGCACAGAGTCAGCAGAGGTCGAAGGGCGAGTGGGGTACTCGGCACAGTGTCCGAGGGGAAGATTTGCCTTCACAGGCTGCAGCTCAGTGGGCAGCGGTGGTACCTTGTTACTGACTTCATTATCTCTTTACATGACTCAAGCAAATCCAGATCTTGCTCTGATACTGAGTGAGTCAGAATCAGAGGATCAGAATCCGTATTTTCCAAATACGGCATCTCTGGAAGGCCGTCACCTGGAGCTGCTCCGGGTCCGCGTTTTAATGGGGAGTTACACAGCCACGCGGCTCACAGGGCTGTGTTTTAAACACTCATTTTAGGTGTTTGCTTTCAAGTATCAGTGCTTCCAAAGGGGGATGCTCTCCCCATCTCTCCCTGAGATACAGATCTCCAAGTCCTAGGAAACGTGTTGTTTTTCTCACCCTCCCCTTCTGTTCCTCTGCTGACACTTGCAGCTTCGCTGTCCCTGCGGAAGGACAGAAGCTCGCCGGCCTCGTTTGCCAGCTCGAAGCACGACCGAGGTGTTCCCTTCTGCTTTTAATAAGATTGTCAGCACTCCTTTCTGCTCTGAATGAGTAGAGGAGTGTGATTTAAGCAGCCAGAATAGGAAGCTCACTCTTCTTAATTAGCACTAATGCAGTGAAGGTTGTTTTCTGGCCCTGGCAGAGGGGAATGGTAATTAATATGGCAGGGAGACAGCAGAGAGACAGACGGAGAGTTCAAGGCCAGCATGTGTGCCTCCGACCCCGGGTCAGTGGCGGGGGGGCGGCGGGCTGAGGCAGTACATGTCCGTGGGCCACAGGAGACAAAGCCCGTCCCCACGGATGGGCGAAGCCCTGGCAGTGTCCCTCGCTCCCTGCCCAGCTCTGCACCTCCAGCGATGGCTGTCCTTCCCCTGCCTTAGCGCGAGCAGCCTTTCCGACCCCCAGGTTAGGTGCTTTTGTGTTCTAGTGAGCAACAGTCATTGCACTTCGTGGCACGGCCCCAGGGTTGATTCTCTCTTGGCATGTCTCGGCCGCTGCTGGCGCCCGTCAGGTCATGTCAGCAAAGCCAAGACCAGAGAACGGTGCTTCCACCCTCCCATCGAGAAGTTCACAGTCTGCTCTGGGTGCCACGCAGCACCCTGCAGAAGGTGCCACAGGCAGACCGAGGGCGAGCAGAATCTCTGGTCGCGTTGGCCAGTGCCCCAAATACATGAGTGCTTGTACGTTATCCTGGCACCGCGTTTAGCTGTAGCTCAATGTATAAGCAGAATTAAGAGAGTATCCGAGGTAAGTGAGGTGCAAGCAAGGACATGTTATTTGCAGGTGGAGTTACAACAGAGAGAAGGTGGTAACACAAAGAAATCACTCTAACAGTTGCGTTTGTATCCCCTTCGTGACTGCTTCGGTGGTCCTGTGCTTTGGTGTTTGTTCAGGACAGGCTGAAGCTCTGTCTTGGTGTAATAACGTTTCGCATAGAATATTTATTCCTCAACAATTTTTTTTGGCATGTTATGTACCCACACGCTTCTAACGTGTATCCAAAGGCAAGCATTCACAGCAAGTTTGTGTGCGTTAGTCACGGGAAGAGGTTAGCAGGGACGACCCCCGGCGTGCGGGTTCAGAGCAGAGGCTGCACTACGACGAATGGAAGCAGCCAGGCTGCAGGCAGAGCCGTGTGATTTTCATGCGCTTGCTCTTACCCCCCCCAACACAGGTTGCCCGGGACTGACGGGCACCGCAGCAACAGCCGGCTGGTCCTTGCTGCCCACGTCCATTCAGAAGGCGTGAAGTGGGTACCTGACGTTACACTCAGGAGAGATGTAGGAGGTTTGCTTAATCTGAAGTTTGTGGTTCTGATGGAAAGTAGGAACCGAATGATGCCCAGTAAAGGGGGTCTCGGGTCATACAGTTTGTAAAGACATTGAGAATTGTCATTTTAGCTGGGAGAGAAGTCAACCAAACCCCTAAAATGAGATTTCCCTGGGTCCCCGGAAGCTAGATAAACCAGATAAATGTAAGCGCTACAGGATTTACTCCTTAAATGTTCTAATAAAAACGGTTTAGCTGAGGAATTGACTTCCTCAATTAAATGGCCTACAAATCACCTTTTGAAAAGCCAGACGGTATTTAAAATGTTGAAGAAGCAGCGGCAAGTGGAGTGGACAAGGCTGTTATGCACCTGGGGCACTACTCCTGAAAAGCAACTTAGCAAACTCTTGCAGGGAAACGTGATCCTAGACAATGCGCTCTTCAACACTTACTGGCTGGAGGAAGCTCCCTCGGTCACCCCAAAAAGGAAGCCCAGGCCCTGGGTGGTTTTTAGGATCTGCCACCAAAGCGGGACCGAGGAGGTGATGCTGCCCTGGTCCGTTAGGCGAAGCGCTGCAGGCTGGCGCCGGGAGCTCCTCCTCCCCCGCGCCTTCACGCCTCTTTCTCTTCCCCCGTGGCGTTAACCCTGAATGAATAAAGCAAATGTTTACATTTCAAATAAGAGCAACCTGTGTAAGTGTTCGCCTTGGATGGAAGCACTGTTCTTTCCAAAGTGAGTAGCAAATGCTTCTTTCCAACAAGAAAAAACAAGCACTAGCTCACATGTGTCGCCTCTGGTTTGGGTTCAGTTGTTGGTTCGGGGGGGGATTTTTTTTTTCTTTCTTCTGGATTTAGGGTATTCTCCTCATAGACTGCAGGGGATTTGTTTGCCTCTTTCCTGCTTGCCTGTTCTGGGGCTGAAGTTTTGCTCAGTAGATGAGAACATGCATGCGAGCGTTCTTCCATCAGGGACCAGATGCTGGCAGGAGGCGTCTCGCTGCTTGTGCCCGGCCCCCCCCCCGCACTCGAAGGGCTGCAGTAATGTAAGAAATGCTCTTGCAGTTTGGCTGTTACTGTCCATCAAGGACTGCGCAGAGACCAGGAGACTCGTGTCACCTCAGACTGAGGTTGAAGTAAGGTCAGAAAGGTGAAAAAGCAATATTTTATCCATTAAGAAACCCAAGGCTTTTGGATTTGTGCCAGAGAAGCAAATGCTAAATCATCATATCCCAACTGGGGGATTTATGGCAGAGTTACAAAGATGGTAATTTATTTAAGCTCTTGCGTTTAGGATTTTTTTCCCTGTTGATTCTTATTAGCGTGGAACGTTTTACACTTTCTAACGGGTATCGCGGTGAAAGAGGGAGCATTTGCAAAGACGCGTTATTCAGAATACACACGTTGTTTAAACTAGCTGCTCCCCAGGCTTTCAGAAATGTAAACGTTTAAAGATAGAGGCAGCATCTTACTTTTTTTTAATCATAGATACCCATGAAAACTGTCAATATCTTATGTTTGTAAATACAAGTAGCAGCCTTAAATCGCTTTTAAACTAAAGCAGGTCAAAACACCAAATTGCTGTACCGAACTGCCCTTAGGAACAGGTCCCACCGTGGTAACGAGAGCGATGCTTTCCAGCATCGTTGGGGTTCTGCCCTTGCATGCTGGGTGGAAGCTGCTCTCCGCTCCGTTCGCTCTTCCACTGTTACCACAGATACCCTTTTTTTAAATGAAAAATGTTTACATTACTGTTTCATTAGCTAAATTAATGGTATGTGTATGTGCCGGCTTGTTCTGAACGGTTTGCTATGACGCGTTTGTGTCAGAATGATGCTTATAAGCAAAACGGCAATGTAGAAAGACAGTGGAGCTGAGCAGAACGTTACACTGGCTGAGGCAAATCTGGGCTTTTATTGATGGTTTCGGTTACCTTCTGTTGTCCAAAAGTAATAAAAACTAAGCACCGACCGCAGGTGAGAGCGGTGAGCGCAGGCAGACGCTGACCCGCGCTGTGCGTGCTGGGTGCCGGGCAGGAGCCCGGGGAGCGCTGCTGGCGGCTGTGGCACCCTCTGCCCGTGCCTCATCCTGGCGGTGTTTGCCATGCAAGGCGAGGGCAGGACGAGGGTTTCGGCATGTTGGTTTGGTGGGGTTTTTTAACGCCCCCATTTTCCAGACATGACTTGTTTGAAATCCCACTTTGGTACTTGCTTGTTCTTCTAAGTTATTTGCAGGAGACGGTAGGAGCGCAGCTGAACAGTCGTACCGTGGGACTGAAAATCTGAAGGGAGTGGTACTCCTCCCAGGTTACCACTGATTCTCGGATGCCTTTGGCAACTCACTCGGGGTGCTGTTCCAGCAGCGCTCGTGCCCAGGCATTACGTGACATCGCCCGCTCGTGTCACGGACTTGGGTGAAATCCCACCCTGCGTGGGAGTGCCAGCAGTCCCAGGACCTGCTCGTAGAGCGGTCCCACCTCGGGAAAGCGTGCATGTTCGGGAAGGCACTTACATATGTGCTTACCTTTGGACCGATCAAGAAGGCTTCAGTATATGTGCAAAGTTCAGCACGCGCTTAAACGTTTGTTCGGCTGCTCTCCTGCACTGGGTAAGCGTTAGGGCAGAAGCGCGATGAATTACTCCGCGTGCACGTCTCGCCAACGTAACTTGCAAACAGGCTAAGTGAGAGTATAAATAGATTTGAACGGGAAGATTATGTGCTGACCTACGACCACGGGTTATGTTTGTAAAAAGCAGAAACCCAAATTTAAAATAGACTTTTCCCACAGTTTAGCAAATTACTTCATGTGAAGTAGCTTGCAGCGAGGATGCCAAGTGCTTCTCCTTGCTTCAGGCAGCCTCCTCGTAGCCGATAGCTGGGCTCATTGCTCCAGGATTGCAAGCACCATGTACTGGTAAAAGAAGGATTTTGAGGAGTGACAATCTAACATGACAGTTAGTGGCAGCCGAGAAGATCTCCGATGTAGACTGAGCCTACACAACAGATTGATGCCTTGTATATGAACTCCTGCTGGCGAGGCGTTCGGGTTTTGTGTGCAAATTTAATCCAGTGTTTAACATTCCTCCTTGCAGAAAATTCAAGATGTTAGTTGTTACCGTGAGCTAACACTGGTTTTAGTTAGTGTTTCAAGCTGAATTAGTACATAAGTAGTACTTCAGTCATACTGTGCAAGCATCTGATTTTGGGAGAATTATTACAGAATTAGTCTTTATTCAGGTCTTTGTGTGTAAGACAGCAATATGTCCTTCCCTTATTTGCGCACACGCGCTTGGGATCGTTGCTCCTGCTGCCCTCGCTCGGAAGCTGCCCAGGAGGTTAGTGCCCGTCCTTCGCCGGACCTGGCCTGAACCCCGCCGTAAACGCGCTGTTCCCCGCAGCTGGAGCCGGCACTCGCTTTAGTGTCCGTTCCCTGCAAGAGTCCTGCTGCAGGATCGTTTCCTCTTTGCTTATTGTTGGAGGTAATCATCAAAAATAGAGGCTCATGTTCCTCCTCTGTCTGTTCCAGCCCGGCAGTTTAATGCAGCAGTGCCTACAGGGGCTTGAAAAGAGCAGCCCCCCCCCCCCCTTTTTTTTTTCTTTTTTCTTTTTTTTTTTTTTGGCCGAGGCCAAATTCCTTCACCCAGGCAGAAAGATCGTCTGCGCTTACTGGCTTTTACTTTTCAAGAGAGCATTTTCCATCCGTCCGTTGCTCTCCTGCGGAGCGAGTCTCCCACTCCATTCAGAGGAGAAGGGTGCATTTTGCGCATCTGCCTTTTGTTTTGCCTAAGCCTCTGGGACTCATAGAAGGGGGAGGAATTGATAAAAGCAAAGCATTTTGCCATAAAAAGGAACTAAGAGGGCAATGGAAGGCCATTTGTGTAATTCCCCAGGCTGTGTCTCTTTGAAAGTGAAGGTCTGGCAGAGTCTGCATAACCCGCTGACTTTGGATCTTCCTTTATACTTTACCATGTGCAATATGTTCTTGTGTATGAATTAAAGATTAAAGGCAACTTAACCTGTATTTTTCTTTTCTTGCAACGTTCTTTGGTAGTGAAATGGTGGAGCGGCATTTCTGATCAAAAAAGAGGGGTGTGTGAGCATGTAGGGAAAACACCCGACAGTTTACACACCTCCCGGATCAGAGCTACCATCTCGCCGTGTCTGTACAATGGGAAAGGCCTTGCAGGCCTGAAATAATCATTAGCATTTATACAGGGCTCTTCTTCTCGTGGCTCCAGCGCCGGTTTATGATGGTCAGTGGTTCCCACGCGGGGAGATCGGTGCCCGGCAGAGCGCGCGGCTGCGCTGGGGAAGCGTGCTGCGGAGCGGTGCAGCTCTGACCTGTCGTGGGACGGATCAGGTGTACTTTGCACCTAAATACGTAGTCACGTTTTGCGTTGGAGAGCAGCGCTTGGGCATGGCTGCCCACCTCCTGTCACCGGGACAGGTGGGGAATCAAGGTAGAGGCACCCGCTTGGGGTGCGGTGAGAAGTGCCCCCGGTTCTGCTACAGCTGCAGATCGCGTGGAGTCAGCACGTCATTAAGGTGAAAATTGCTTCACGGTGGAAGAATTTGTTCTGGAAGCTCCTGCGATCCCTTTCCATTGGCTGTAGAGTGGGTACAGGAATGGTGAAACTTCTTTTTTGTTTGTTTATTTTGAATCTAGCCAAGAGCAATAAGAGGAGGCGGAGGCAGAGTGAGGTAAAGGTAGGTTGAAAGTTGAAATTATTTAGGTCGTTTGGCCATTGAGGCTTGTTTGTGTGAGTCAGAAGCCGGGTGCAGTAGAACAGCGTAAACGGAGCAGGCGGGCAGCGTTGCCTGCTGGCCGTCGCCACGGCGGGTGGAACGGCGCGTCTTCGTGAGGTAGAATAGCTCAAGAAGAGCCGTAGAGTACGCGGAAAGAGACACTCCTGTCTGGCATGGGGCGTGGCTGAGGCCAAACCTTGCCTTGGAGCCCGGCAGCAGACGGCAGCGCGGGGGTCCCACACCCGAAGTTTGCCAAGCGAGACATCACAACACCACGCGGTTTGGAGGATCCTCCCACGGCGGCTCGCGCAGCGCCGCGGCCCCTTGGAGCATCGAGTTCAGTCCTGGGCGCCGCAGTACTGAAAGGTATTGACAGACCAGGAGGAGATTAGAGAAGAGCAACAAAAAGGATTAGGGGGCTGAGGGGATTGATTTATGAGAAAAGATTAAAAGAGCTAAATATGTGTAGCTTGGCAAAGAGATGAGTACGAGAAGGCTTGATAACAGTCTACAAACGTTTGAAGATCTAAATGTGAAGGGGTTGATCCTGCCGATTTCACTTTCATAATGTCCCTGCAAAATCAATAGGCATTGGGTATAACGGTCGCAAGACTGAACCCCAACACCGAACTAAAATTGGTTATGATTATATATATACTTATACATATATAGGGAAGCACGTGAAGTAATTTGAATATCAGCAAGAAATTTCTAACGCTGATACAGTTAAATTTTAGAGTTCTCCTAAAACGGAAGGTATAAAATCCTTCAGCCTGGATGTTTACTCTGAAAAACATACTGGACCGTGAGGGAGAGAGTGATGCATGATGGCAGAGGGACAGCAGGGGTTTCCTCCACCAGGTTCTTCTTTCTTTAGCTGCTCTGATTCTGCAGGTCAGAATCACATGAACCCAGAGCAGAAACGTACTGCCAGGCTTCCTCTGCGGGTTGTCTCTTTTGGGGTGCGAGGGTTGGAAGGCTGGTTGGGTTGGGTTTGGTTGGTTTTGGGGGTTTTTTGGTTGGTTTTTTTTTTTGTTTGTGTTTTTGTTGGTGGTGTGTTTGGGTTTTTGTTTTTTTTTTTTTAAATACATGCTGATAGGTGGTTGTAATGTTGGTAATGCAGTACTGGATAAAAACCCCAAGTTTCTGCCAGAGATTATTGGATGTTTGAGCAACAGGATTAGTTTTACTTACTGTACTTTTGAACTTTGGCCTGGCTTCTGTTTCCAGATTTGGAAAATGAATGCTTGACCATAACACCTCTAGAGCAGGTAGATTTTTTTAAATTTTTTTTTTTTAAGATTTTATTTACTTGGTGCTATTCCCAGCTGTCACCCTGAAATTAATATTCCAAACTGGGGCAGCTTCCAAGCTACCACTCAACCTTCTTTTAGCTAGGAGAAAGAATTATGTTCCTTCTGTGTGTTCAACAGGTCCAGCTATTTCCCTTCGTTTCAAAAAGACTCCAACTAAACATAAATCTGTCTCCATCTGTGACAGCCCACAGTCATCTGTTTACCAAAATAAACTTTAAGCATATATTGAAAAATAATTTCTATTGAAATATGCATCCCTATGGCATTCAAGCTTGGTATTTAATGCCTTTTTTATGGTTAATAATGCATCAAAAGCATTTCTAGTCTTGAGCTGTCATTACATCACATACATGATGTGCCGGATGCGTTTAATTGACTAAAAAACTTGGAGTCAGTTTTTATTTTAAAAAATACTAATATATGATTACCAAGTCCTACTTCTCCTGATCTGTGTCTTTTAGCAAATTGGCTGCTAGTACAGAGCAGTCCGTTGACAACACTTACGGAAAGCTTAGCTCGGAGTAGATGAAGAGAGGTCATACACAAGCAGTAAAAGCTCTTTGTTAGGAGCATTTTCCTGCTTCTTTTTCAGTTTAGCAATACAAAAGCAAGTTAATTCAGGAAAATATTATTATACCTGGCACATGCTTAAATTAGACTCTAGGACTGAGAGCAGAGTAGATGGTTCTGCCCCATGGGCACTTTTTGCTCCCACAGACAAGAGTTACAAGGTGTGTTGTTGCCAGGGCCTCTGCATTTACAGACACGTCTGCATACTGAGGGGGGTGAATGTCACTCGTATTGATTTCAGTTTGTGCAGGTTGGGGCCATTTATCCATGGGCTCGTATTATAATCTAATGTATGGGTACTGGGAAGTTTTTCCTCGGGGAAAAAACCAAAACGCATGTGAAAGATCCTGCCGAAGTCAAAATCTTCCCATATGGATGTGACGTTGTGAACCAATAAATGAACAATAAGGTAGCACAGAGTTCTCCAGCCAGGCTGACCTCAGACAACGTTTGGGGCTGGCAGCAGACCCTGCGGTGCCTGTAGGACTTGCCGGGTGCAGAGGTCCATGTTGTTCATGCCTTGTGCAAACGCAGAGGTAGCCTTGAATCGTGCCCTGAGAGAAAATTTGAAAAAGCTACATCAAGGCAGAGGTAAATGCTGTTATCTACATACTTGTTCACAAGTTCTCAGAACTTTGGGACTACGTGCTCAACCTGCCTATATTTAGACCCCAATATTTTCTTTGGCCCGGCTGTGAACAGTTGACTACATCCTGCTAAGTACCTCTGGAGAAGTACAGATATGTTTCCTTCATGCAATTTTGTGCCTTATTTTAGTTCTCTTCTTAACGTTGTTGGCTCTGTTCTGCTGTTTCAGAACATGAAAGTCGCTGCTCCCCTTCCCTCTTACATAATTTGTTTGGGTCCCACATTCTCACCCCTTCAGCTCTCAGAAGGCTAATTGCCGAAGACCCGAGTGCCAGCGCTGTCCCTCCTAGACAGTCTTGTAACTTTTAATGGGAGAGAATTCTCCTCTCCAGCTTTTAAACTATACTCCATATCTTTTTGCTTCATCTCTTCCCTCGAATGCCTTGCTTCTAACTTGCCAGTATATTTTCCTTTAGCTGCTCAGCCTTTGAGTATCTTTAGCTGGTTTTTTTTCCTTTTTTACTTTTGTCTTTTAAGTTTCTGCTAAGCCTTTTAAAACACTTTTTGATTGAATGGTAATGCTTGAAATCCTGTGATTATATTCCAGTGGAGGCACATGAAGGATGTTGAAAGACTCGGATTTTAGAAGGACTGAGATAGCGATACGCATAAGGAGGATGTGAACAATGTTTTGGAGAGGTGACTTGGTCTTATTTGTAGGAATCACTTCGTTAATGCGGGTTAAACTGAGTGCTCTGGGGATGTCTCTGTTCCCTTCTCTCGTATAACGTGGCCTGTGACTGAGGCAGGTATGTTGTATTCCCCTGACGCTCTTCCCGCTGTCACTTCTCCCACCGGGCAGTGCAAATGCCCTTCACTGCACACTCAGATCATCCATGCAGACTTGAACATTTGTTTCTTCTGGGTAACTCTGTTAGATGGATGGTGTGGCACTTCTTAGCTATGTTTCTAAACTCTGTGTTCCAGGTTTAGCTCAAGATTAAAGACTGCTAGATGTTTTTTAAATACTCAGATTTTAAATGACCAAAAACTGGGGCAATTCACTCAGCCTACCTTCTCTCTTTCTTTTGGTTTTCCCTACTCCTCCTTTACCTGCCCGTCTTGGTCCCAGCAGGGACCTAGTTTCCTGGTAAACATTCCTTATCTCTTGCAGAAGGTAGTTTTATGTTGCCCGTCGTCTTCAGTCGTCCTTTACTCTGGGGCTCTGACGTTGTCCTCCCGTGGTGTATCGTCCTGTCTCGGCTGCACAGCGCTGGTGTGGGCGCCGCAGCGATTGCTCCCGCAGCGGCAGGGACGGCCCTGCCCACGAAGGGTGGGCCTGCGAGCGGGCGGCGGGTGTTTCCCCACGCACGACAGACGCCTGTACCGTGCCGCAGCGCTTCAGCTCGTACACGCGCTCACACGCGTGCTCGCTGGCACGTGCTCCGTGCTTCCCACGCGCCCCCATGCCTGTGTGTTGTAACACTGGCCTCACGTTAATGTTTCCAGGTCAGCTGTGGCAGGGTACTGTGAAGAGCCAGTCACTTAATGAACCCCTCTGGGACCTACCTCAGTTACTAACAATTTCTCTCCAACTCATCAGGCAGGGAATCGCAGCCCTTGCTGTTTCACTCCATCACTTTCTTCCACTGCCTTTTCCGCCCGAGCCGCCTGCTCGCTCCGCACAAACAAACCAATTATCGATGAAGATACAAATTGGGTCCTTTTTTCCTTGAAAGCTCTCTCAGCCTTGCACTTACCCCAAGTTTCACAGACAGGCATCAACCTGCATTTCTCTCTGCCCCTTCTCGCTCTGTCTCTGTCTTGCACAGGCCGAATTCCGTACTTGCTATTAAGCGTACACCTTCGTACCCAGACCTGGTGCCGGCTTGCACAAAAATATCAGTATCCGCGTGCACGTGCTTGTGTGCATGTGCTTTTATAAAAGAGAGCTGGGGTCATCCATTAGTTTGAGAATGTCTTTGTTTCGGTTGCAAGTCACCTTTACCTGCGTGTGTATCAGAAAAATATACTCCACAAAGTAATCTGTTCGTCTCCAGTTTACGTAAGCAAGGTCTTCATATACCAGAGGTCATACAATGAAATTAATACCACAGAACACACCTGTTTTATATGTGGTATGTGCAAGAAAGCGTGTTTTCTGAGGATTCATGTGTGTCTCTGTCTTAAAAAAAATGGGTGTTCTTGTAACACGAAACATTTCACCCGGGCTGTGAGACGAGAGCTGTGATCAGCTGGAGTCTTTGTCCAATTCTGGAACCACGCCCTAATGTTTGGATCTATATTTTTTTTGTGTGGAAATTTGGCATCATGTATATTTGATGTAAGGAAGGAAAACCGATCAAATCTTCCCGAAGTGCATCTGTAGCTGAGCTTCCCTTTGCATCGCACCGGCCGCCTCAGTGCGTTGCAGCTTGTCCGTACACCTAAATAAATTAATCAACCCCTTGGCACCTTTATCAAAATGCGTTTTGGAGTCTGTGAAATCAGCTTGGGAAGCATTAGACGGCGGGAAGTGGGAGGTTACTTGTAGCAAACCAGTAACCTTCTCAGAACAAAAAGCTAAAAGAAAGGGCTTTAAAATTTGCAGTGTTTTGTCCAGGTATCGAACGTTTGAGAGGAATGTTCTTCCAGGCCTGACCTTGGAGCACGTGCTTGAAGTGCTCCTCTGGCGCTGGCGTCTCTCATCCCCTCGCTCCCCGGCGCTGCGCTCCAGCCCGAGGCTTCTCACCCCCTTCAGAAAGAGATTATTCCTACACTGCGGCAACCTGTGTTTTCTGAGACCGCGACCGTTCCTTTGAGACAAGATTCGTTTAGCCTACCGTGCTGGTTCATCCCTCGCTTCCACCGCTGACCATAGGGCTTCTCTGCGAGGACCTTATTGATTCACCCAGCAGCTCCCATTGCTGGCGGGTGAAGGTTAAGCTTGTGCTGCTGGAAGTGACTCTTGGCGGGTGGCATCGTTACCCCCAACGAGACCAACAGCCAAGACAGCCTTCGTTTCTCACCCCGTACAACTCAGATTTAAAAGGGCTCCAAGGAGATGAGACGCACTCCGCGGAATCCTTCCCAACTCCTTTTATAAGTAATGAAATAATTACACGATGCTGGACACCTGAGCATTCTGCACTACCTCCTTCAAATCGTTGTCAGAACAGATCTCAGAAACTCGATAGGGGGAAGATAATCAGTAAACACGTTTTTTTCTCCAAGGGTGTAAATTAAGTAGGAATGATGGAGCAAGGCGTGCTGATAAGACTAAATCTAGACATAGAAGAAATAGTAGAATTAATTAAGGCAGAAATGTAACTAGCAGTAAGTAGAGTTAACGAGGGTCCCTGCGGGGAGCAATTCAAGCCAAACTAGCGGTAGCTGAGTTCTGGACCTCTGATGAAAAGGAGACGACCGCATATGCACATGTTGTGAAGCAGGCTGTTGCGGAGACTCAATTTTTTAGGTACTCTAAATTACTTTTGTTTGACACAACGTCGTGGAGAGAACATTTCTGGTTATTTTTATTCTCTTGCAGTGCAGAGGACATAGTGCAGGTGGTAACTGATGTATAGCCATTTGGTAAGAAAAAGCCTCCAGAAATTGAGTGCAGTGAAGTCTAACTTTGAAAAGAGAACTACAGGAAAATGAATTTTAAATTATTTTTTTTTAAGAAAGCGTCCAGAAGGTTGAAATGTTTTGAGTGGAATGGTGGCAATTTAAATACACCATATCGGAGTCTTAGAGTGAAAAGCCCATATTGGAAAAACCTGAATGTTAATATAGCTGAGTAAAGGGCATTGGTTTAAAAAAACAAAAAAAAGAGAGAGAGACAGTTGTATTTAAAGAAAAAGCATAAGCTTTGGCAATTAAATATAAAATCATAAGCCAAAAAAAAAAATTACAGGAAGAAATTGCTGAAAACATAGAAGGTGACGCTAGATACTTGCTCAAATACATCAGCGTTGTGAAGGTTGCCAGCAGGTCTGAAGGGGTGGCAGATGACTGAATTATAAAAGGAGCCGTTATCAAAATTAAAGCGGTGGCGGAGAAGCTGGCTGTGATCTCTGCACCGGTGTGTGTTGTGGAAGAGCTTTGAGAGGTTACCGCGTTAGAAGCTTTTCTTTTTAGCGGGAATAGGTATGAAAAACTGTCTCAAATTAAAATGTCAAGAGAAGGTTTTAAAACAAATCAATAAAAACAACTGCAACAAATTGTCAGCACAAGATGCCAAGAGTTAATGAACTCAAATTCAAAATAGCCAAATTACTGTATTGTGTAACCTGTAGTTTAAATTGGCCCAGCACTGGAGGAATTGATTGCGATTACGGTTCTTTAAAAGGGCTCTAGGGTGATGTAAAGAATTTCAGAGTAGTAAACTTTATTTCTGGTGTGGAAAAATAGGGATATCGCAAATGGAATTTGCAGGCGCACGAACTAGTTCGGCGTGATGGAGAAGAATCAGCGCAGCTTTCGCAAATGGAAGTTAATCATCACACACCTCTTGCGCTGCTTTAAAGAAATCGATAAACTCACAGGTGTGAAGCGGTTGGATGACAGAACGTGTTCGATTCCCCCAAAAGTTTTGACCCCCCAAAAAAAACCTTTCGGGGAACACTCCAAGGGAAGCTGTGCTGGCAGAGGGCAAGTGGGCTGCGATTGCCAGCTAACGCTCATCTTCCCAGTGGAGCGAGGTTTTGCGTGGAGCCCCCCCGCCGCGCTGCGCAGCACGTTCAGGAGTGTTCTGCAGCGGAGCGGGTGCTGAAGTCGCAGCGTCCGATGAGATAAGTGACACTGAAAGTAGAGCTTGGCTTGGAGACTAGCAAAAGGCTGACATGGTGAAACAGCGGGGGGAAATTAGGTGTCTGTAACTGTGAACAAATGCACGCGAGTGGGGGGAAAAAACCTAGCTACGTATCTGAAATACTGGGTTTTTTCCAATAATATTTAAGAAGAAAGAGATTTTGAAAACAGAGCCAAATTTCTTAAATCATCCACTTACCTAATGTTGATCAAAAAAAGTAAACAGGACATTAGGAGCTATCAGGGCAGACAGACAAACCGGCACAGAGATACTCTCACCCAGCGTGTAAGCGCAGGGTGGCCACATCTCTGTTGCTCCGTCAGGTTCTTGTTACCCGTTTCAACAAAGATACGGTAGAATTTTTAAAACTACAGTGCAGGCCAATAAACTCGGGAATTTGAGAGCTCTTTCAGTCTTCGGATGTGAATTGTTTTGTGCTGATAAATTCACAGCTTGATAAAGTATTCGCTGCGGATTAGGAATCCATAACCTTCAGGTTGCTGGGAGCTAGATGCTTATTACCAAAAAAAGGGATTACCCAGTGTTTCTTTTGTTCTTACGATTATTTTCCTGAGCATCTACTGGCTGCCTTCGGCGAGGCTCCTGAGCTAGGCGGGCCTTTGGTCTAGCCTAATATGGCTGCTGTTCTGCACTTACGTTGCGACGCTCAAGGCAGCCCTGCACCGAGGCAGGAGGACTTCTGGTTTTCTTCTCCCTTTTGCAGACGCGGTCTGTTGCTGCGCGAGGTATGGCAGGTACCAGCCCAATATCCTGCAACACGCACTTCAGAAACCTCCTTCAGAAATGGCTGCCTAGATAAGAGTCATTCTATCAGTAGTGAAATTCCTATTTTAATGTAATTTTACAGACCCTGATTCACTGTCCCTCAACTGCAGCTTGTTATTTCTGGCATTAGAGGGTAAAAAAAAAATAGCTTCTGGGCATGTGACACTATTCACGGGCCTTTAATGTCAGAAATAATGATCATGTTAAATTGGAGCTCATTACGACGAAATGAGACCTCATTGAGCCCTCTTTTTGGGGGGTTGTTTAATGATTTTCCTTTTTCTCTCTTTTTTTTTCCTTCTAAGTAGCTCTGAATTGGTACACTGGGGGAGAAGCTGGGAGGTTTGGTGGTAAATTTAAATCGCAAGAAATGTATACCTTTAAAATATATTTTTTTAAAAAAGGGCTTGATTTTTCTACTGTTCTCCCCAAGTACTCTGTTCCTTTGTTACATTTTCAGTTATAGAAATTTCTTGCACTTCTTAAGGCCGCTAATAATGGTTATATCTAAGGCAGCTACGAAGCATATTTGGGACTTTATTTCAAGCACTAGTTTTCTCATAATGAACACGAGGATCTCATTTTCCAGTCTTTTTCCTAATCACATTCAAAAGCACTGAGGCTACCTTCTGCGACAGACCTGCAAGAGAGCAGCTTCGCAGTGCGTGTGAAGCGCGTGTATGAACCAGGCGAGTGCCCGCACATCCCGTCCCTTCTCGGGGCCCGCTATGCCGCCATAGGTTGCAGATCTCGTGCCTGTCTGGGCTTCTGGTGTGGTCGTGTGTCCAGCCCTCCACGGGCAGAGCTCTGCTGATGCCCTTCTGGGCAGAGCTGTCCAGCATCAAACTGTCAGCAATGCGCTGCTGCTATCAAGTTTTATTAATAAGGTAAATATCTTCAGGGGAAAAGAGTGTTGTTGTTCTCCTCCCTTCTCCTAGATGTATCTTAATTTTATGGCATTCTGCCCATTTTCCTTCCTTTCTCAAATCACTTGACAGTTATGTTTTGTTCCTCGTGAACGCGCTCGTTGCACTTGTGTGCTCTGGGAACATCTCCGTGGTTCTGTGTCGCTCTGCGTCTACCCGTGTTTCATCCCCTCCTCTCGGTTGCTGAGGTCTGTTTATCTGTTACTTGATTTCCTTCATGTTTTCACTGCGTTCTGCGTGGTATTTTCACCGTGCTTTGTCCTACGTCTTCAGTGAGCTCTGATGCGCTGAATAAGCCGCAATGTGTTTACCTTTAAGCCTGCTGCTTTTGGCTGTTGTCATGCCCTGAGTTTGATTTCTCATAAAACACATACCAAATCTTCAGAAGCTGGAAGAAATGTGATGAATTAAGAGTGACTTTTATTGCTTGATCATGTTTTCCTTCTCTAGCCCCCTTTCTTGCAAGATGCGTTGCAGTGCCATAAGCTCCCGAGAACTGTCATGTTTGCTCATTAAACCTCACACAGCTTAATTTGCTGTGTAAGTAATACCATTTGAGGTGGGGCGGGATGCTACTGGGTCAGAAGGAAAACTCCGGCTTGCGTCAGTATCTCTGTTCTCTGTCCGGTGCTGCACACCTCGGACGTTAGCACGGGTTCTGTTACACCCATTGTTTTCCTGATGAACCTACTTGGCGTCTGACGGTCTTCTCCTGTTGGTGCCCTCTCCAGCCCTTGTGGACTTGCTGTTTCTCAGTCTAGATGTGCCGCAAGAGCAGGAGAGGCTGTAGTGCAGAGGGGAAGTTGTTTCGGAGACAGGAGCGCGTTCATCGCCCTGTCCGCTGCCAGCAAGCCCTGCGGGGGCGGATGAAGGAGGTGAGACTGAGGCGTAAAGCAGTGAACTCCAGGATTTTTTGTTCCTTGAAGATCTGCAACTTTCTCACATTTAAAGGGACTGTGATGAAAGTCGTCCTTCTCTGCCTTTGTTTCGTGCTCTCCAGACACATTACTTTGAGCAGCCAGGGCTGGGGGGAGCTCTCAGAGACTGGGGAGCCCTGGAGTTGCTGGCTTGAGCTGGGGAAGCCGCACAACCCCATCTCGGGCGCCGAGGGAAGGCTGGGGTGACGTCTGCTCCTGCCGGTGCCGGGGCTACCGGCTGCGACTATGCTGGTGGGCTCGGACACGCGGAGGAAGGTGTAGCCAGGCAGCTCATCAGAAGTGGCCAAGGGAAAGGGAGCTGCAGGGCTGTTTTCATTAATAGTTCCTCCCTTTCTGCCCCTGAGCAGCTGGATCCGTGCCCCTGAGCAGGACTCTTCTTTGCACTTGGTGTCACGTGAATGGGATAAAAACGATCTCTGCATAAGGGGTTTTCTTGTAAAGTCCAAGATAAGCGTTCCAGAAATTAAGAGGTGATGCGCACAGAAATTGTGGTGATACTGGATGGTGTGGTCAGCTGTGGTCTCCGTACGCAACCAGCGTAACTGCAGCCAACATGGAAAAGGAGAGCTTTAATAAACAATTGTGAAATAGTGTGTCCATTTTATGAATTATTAGAGAAGCCCCAATTATAAAAGCAGCGCAGGAGAAAACTTGAAGACACTTTAAGAAAATTGTAATGGAAGCTGATAGAAAGAAAAGTACAAAGGCGGAATCAGCCTCTAGATACCAAAAGAGAAGTAGCAGAGAAGAGATCATAAGGAGCTATAAAGGAGGGAGATAAATATATTATGTATGCGCTAGAAAAGGAAGCACCTGTAGACGGTTGCAGTGTCACAGCGATAAACTTGGAAGATTATCCCAGCTCTCAGAGGAATATGAAGATGTTAAGACGAGAGAAAGGACGTTTCCATTTTGTATGTGACAAACAACTGTGTGTCTAGACAAGTATTTTAGAAATGAAGATGTTTAGTAAAAGATTTTTAGAGATGTTGTGGAGAAAGAAAGCCAAATGTAGACAAGAATCTGAGAAAAGCTGGAGTAACCGATGACGTCTGAGATAGGGACCTCAGTGTTAAAGTATTTGAGAAAGCTGGTAGTGAAAGAGACTTTGCAGGGAAGATTAGGACCTCTGCTCTAGCGAAGTGGAGTTCTTGATGACAAGATATTGGATGCCATTTTGAATTATACCTTTAGACAGAGGGATAGACCTTTGAATCGTCAACACAGGGGTAACTGAGGTTTTATTTGGGGTTGAGAATACCCATTTCCTCCTGTCCAGTAACAGATATATAGATAAATATATATATATATGTATGAGGTGCAGTGGGTTTTCTTGCAAGGAATTTTGGATCTTGGAGAAAAGAAAAACTGACCACATTCCAGCATTTGGGTGCTTTGGCAGAGAAAGCCCCAATAGACAAGCTTTCCTCAGTGCTGAAGCTGAACAGGGAGACACTGGGGACCGTGCTGTGCGGGGGACGTATGCCAGTTGCATAATCTGCCTCAGAAGATGAAACTCAACAACGTTGCAGTTAATATTTTGAGGAAATAATTGGACTTCCAGCTCTCAGCATGGCTATTGATTGTTTATAGAAATAAACTTAACCATTGTGTGCAGCACAAAGAGCTCTCCTCTGCAGCGTTTGGTTAAAATCGTGACAATTCCTCTTCTAACCCTAACGTGCCTAAGGTTTCACTCGATGTTTGGTCACAGGGAAAGGATGGAGAAGCTCGCCTTCCCGCCCAGTACAAAGATCTTGGGGAGCCAAGTGGCAGTTTGTTGTGTGAGTTTCTGATAGAGAATCTCATGTTAAGGCTGATCCTGCAGACTAACAACTAAAAGCTGTAGATACATGTCTGTCTGTCTGTCTCTCTCCACATGCTCTAAAATGATTCAGAAACAGGCACGTTTAGGAAAGATGACGACCCGTTATTGCTCTGCTTTGCCTGTGCGTTACCAGTGACACAGTGACTATTATTCAGCTCTGGGAAAACAACATTTGAATTCTGTTAAGCATATTCCAGTGTAAAGAAAAATCCTGAAGATAATTATTTGTATCCAAATTATTTTCCATTCTTTAGCAGACGTTTTCAGACTTCAAATGTGTTGTTTTCTCCAAGTGCTGCATAATAAATTAATTGTTTAATTAGTAATAGATGTGTCACTCCTGGGAGCAAATCTCTTACTTTGAACAAGTAAACCAGACACCCCTTTCATGTTTAATATGTTGGGTTTAAGACTTTTACCTCTTTTTAAATACATGTACTTTCATAGATCAGATAATACCTTAAACTATTGTCAGCGATTATGTGAGATCTCACAACACAGAATGGAGCAAACTACAGACATTTCTTGACTTTAATCAGCAATAAAAGCAGGAAGAAATTAGAATTTACTTCCCATCAGTAGATCTCCTGCACACGTTCCATCTACTCTAGGTATTGAAGTGGTCCTCATTACCATAGATGTGAAAATCTCACAGCTCTGAAAATCTTTGTAATGTAACCTCGCATGAAAACACATTCATGTTGCGGAAGGGAATCAAGGCACAGAGAGACTAACAGAGCAGGAAAACTTCTGACCCAAGACCCTGGCCTTTTAGTGGGAAACACTTCTTCTTGAGTCTCAGGGGAAAAAAAAAAAAAAAAAAAAAAGGAAGAGTTTTGGTAACCACCAGTTCCTTCAGCTGTATTGTGTAGGAGGTGCCGAAACGGACCACTAGCACTTGGAAAGGAAACGCGGCGGTAGCTACCCCAAGGCTCCTGCTAATCCCTGTAGAGAAGCAGTGCTTCTCTCACATGCACTTGGCCTTTCATTTCATTTTGGTGTGTTTGGTTTGAGTTTTCTGCAGATGGTGCCTTGCTAGCACAAAGGGACCCTGGGTCTGTTGTTCGCCAGCACTGCTGAAATCAAATAATGCGCGATAGTAACCGTATACATCAGATTGTGGTGTTCTTGTCAAAGCATTCAGCTCCTTTATCTATGGGGATTTTTTATGAACAAGGTTTAATTTTTAAAATATTTCTATATTCAACTATTTAGCAGTTTAACTCTTCATAATTGCAAAGTCTTCAGCATACGTAACTAGTGATTCTAGTGAATCATTTCAGACAGTATTGGCATGATGTTAAATTTATGCCTCGCTTCTGCCTTGCCAATAGCAATTGCCAGTTTCATCAGAACCTTTCGTCCTTTTCCCATGGGATGTGGTCCTGGAGACAAGGCGGGTTGAGGAGAGCTATGTTGGTTTTAGGGATTGCCTCCACCTAGGCGGGAGACCCAGGAGGATCACAGAGATACTAGCCAAGCATGCAAGTGTAGGCTTAGGAAAGCCAAAGCCCACCTGGAAGTGAACCTGGTGAGGGGAGCGAAGGGCAACCAAAAGGGTTTGTACCGGTACCTCAGCAGCCAATGGAAGACTAGAGACAACGTGGGCCTGCTGTTGAACGTGCCTGCGCGTATTGGAGAACGTAAGCCTGTGCACGTAGGAGCACCGGTAAATATCTGAAACTTGAAACGTATTTTGGGTTATGGGGAACATTGAACTCAAGGGAAGGTTGTTGCAAGAGCCATTAAAGTGGTAACTTGCAGCGTCAGAGGTTTGGCACGGCTGAGTATCGACTGAAGGGCAGGTTTTGTTAGATGGCAATTTTTAATAAATGTGTTGGTTAAAAAGAGGAGGGGAGAGAATAAGGAAAATCGGCAGATTCTGAGGAGCACCTCAGAATTTCTCAAATGTAAAGGAATGCAGCAGAGTCCTGCCTCCCTGTCGCGCTGTCAGCTTCGTACTGATGGTCGGTAGCGCTCGGTGCCAAGACCAGAGTGGCATCCCTTCTTCCCCCAGCTCTACGAGGACACTTGACTGCGGTGGGGTTTTGCAGGAGGTACACTTAACTACTGCAAGGAACCGCAAGAGCTAAAATTCCATTTAACCAAAGCCCCCCAGCTGACTTCTCATGAAACATCCACTTCAGTTGGTGTTTCCCTGGCCTGGATGCTAACAGGTGACTGGGGCGCGAAAGCTCTTTGTTCCACCCCTGTCCCCAGCCCGCTCAACCCTCTCCCCTCAGCTTTTGTTATCTATCCAAATTGTGAGCCAAGAAGATAGATGTATGCAAAGCACTTTCACAGAATCCAAGCTGGAACAGCTGTCAGAGATGCAGTCCCACTTAGTTGGTCTTCATAAAATGCATGCAGCATTTTTAAGAGTCTGGATAAAGGGTAAAGGCAAACTGTGCCCATTTAGCAGAAGGCAGCGTGTGACAGCTGACAAAGTGACAGTGGGCCCCTGAACAGCCCGTGTCACTCTTCAGCAGGAGGCCCTGAAATGCCCATTTTAATTTAAATGTTATTTTCAAATAAAATTGCCACTTTGGGATAATTGCTTCTTACTGTGTAACTTTGAGAACACCGTACTGAGCAAAGTGGGTGCAGCTTTCTTTATTGTTGTTCTTATTTGTTATTGTGCAGCACCATATGTGTCTGCAGCCCTGTGCAATAGGTGGTCCCCAGAACTGCCTGCTGCACAAATCAGCCTTTTGTTCTGGGAGCTGTTGTTTTAAAAAACAAAACAAACCCCCCAACCTCCGTGCAAGGTAAGGAACTGGAGTCGGGGTGATTTCAGTCATATACATTGGTTTGGGTTGTTGTTTTTTTTTGTTTGCGCAGTTTTCTGGTAACCGCGTCTACAGTGATGGGCACCTTATAAACAAATATTTTTCTTTGTGCAGAATGACTTATGCGTCTTTTAATCTGAAAGGTCCACTAACTACTCCCTCTCTTTCCCTTTTCTTTCTGGCCTCCTGGAGCCTCCTGGTATGGCCTGAAACAAAAATGCCAAGCCCATTTTCTAGCAGTTTTGCAAATGCAATCAGCATGTTTACAAATTCTGTTTATTTAAATTCTTCCCTTCATATAGAGAAAAGAGTGTTAAGTCCTTAAGTGCCTGGCTGTGGTTGCGATGGGTTTGTGGTTTTTTTTTTTTGTTGTGTTTGGGTTTTGGATACCCTGAGGCTTGGTGTGTCTCGGGATGTCCTAGCAATGGAGTAAAGAGGTCGGAAGAACAGCAGCGAGAGCCTCTATCTAATTCACACCTTGGCACCAGCACGCTGGGGCTGACACGTCCAATTTACTGTGGCACTGTTTGACAGGTGTCAGGACTCGACAGTCGCACAGGAGTACACACGACCGCAGAATCAGAAAGAGAGAGGGGATGATTGAACATTCTGCAAATGAGACACCCAGGGAAAGAAAAACACACGCGCGCACGCACGCACACACAAAACAATTCAATAGAAAATCTAGGCTAATTAACGCCTGCTGTTGCCTGATGCGTGGCATGGCCCCTCAAGGACTCTTTGCCATTCGAGAGTTGAAAACATGTCAGGAGGCTCCTCTTTTTTCTTGCATGAAGAATATTATGACATTTTAGTGCTAAAAAAAGTTCTGATAACTTTCTCAGTTTTCCTAGCAAGTTGTGAAACTTCTTGAAGTGTAGGCTTACCAGCTCCATTCCTTGCTTCCCAGTCTTGCATCTAATCAGGTCACCTTTTACCTGGCAGGATACACCTCCTGAAATCTAACCTCCTCCTCCGTGTATGTCTGTACACTTGTCTTTCGGTGGACCTGCGGAACAGCGTGTCTGCGTACCGCGCCTGATGGCGGAAGCGATCGTTTCAAGCTGGCCATTCGCCCCCGTCGGCTCTGTTGGTGTCACACGCCGACTTTTGAGGGACTGGCCGGTAGCCAGACGCCACGGCCGTTGCCCTCTCCAGCCAGAGAGGCAAAGGCTGCAGAAATTCGGGCAGCTCTCCTTGCCCGGTGCTGGGTTCGACCTTCCTCACTGCATGCGGGAGCGTATGCCGGGAAAAGCACCGTTTGCAGCCGGTGAAAATTGCTGGAGAAGAGCAGGTGTGTTTCCACAGTTCTCCTAAAATTCTGGCGGCGCTGGGGAAGGAGCAATTCCTGAGTACGTGTTGATAAAGCACCTAACAACGTGAGCTGTAGCCCTGGCTGCCGAGTCCTCTGGAGAGGCTTGTAATGCATCTGATAACCGTTACCGTGGCGGCTGCTGCAGTGAGTAATGGCGAGGAGCACACGCAGGCTGTGCGAGCCACTTGGGATCTGCCAGCCACCCTCTAATGAGGTTTGCATTAATGTCACAAAAGGAAGATTCCTAGACCTTATCTTTGCCCGGGACGTGAGAAATGCAACTCGATCCTTGCTCTCCATCCTGTGACCTTCCTGTCGTGGCTGCTTCTGCAGCGCGGATAGGTGGCTGCGCAGCGAGCTTCGTGCGTTACTTTGGGACTGAATTTTAGAGTGGGTTAGCAGTGGGAGACTGCGATATTTGCAATTTGTCTGAAGTGGGAGGATCCCATCATTTGGGGAAACAGCTCTGTACAATGCTGCAAATCAACAGGACATAGTCTTGTCCTGCTGAGAAAGTCAGCAGAGCCAAAACTGAATTTAAAGAAAGCCTTTATTATTATTATTATTCATGTCAGGGCTCCATTGGGAAAATCTTTATCTGCATTAAAACGTACATAAGAAGAGGAAAGAAGAAAAGGCCAAGAAGAGTTTGTGCTACAAAGCGTCTCTTTGAGCTCCGCTCCGTTCCTCTGTAAAGTTCGTTGCCAGGCTCTTTGCAGGGAGAGAATTTGGGTTCAAGGTTGAGCTGGAGACATTTCCTGGTGGAATGTATATCCCCTGATCGCACCTTTAGGAGATTATCCCGTCATTAAATATTTGTAGGATAACAGGAGAAGCCTAATTTAGTTTTTGTTTCTTTTTCTCTGTGGTTTAATCACAGATGAAAGAGACTAATAGCACTACAGAGCTTTCTGGTGATCAAAGGCCAATCAATCCTCTTTGTGGAGTAATTAACTATTTGCTAAACTTGCAGAATTGATTTCCATTTAGGGCTAAGAGAGAGGGTTTTAAATGAAGACCGATTTACCAGGCGTGAGGAGGGAATCTCAGCACTGATGCCAGGAGATACTCAGAGTGATGAATTGGAGCCTGCTAATTGGAGGATGAAAAATACAGCTGGAATCTGGCCCCATTTGCTCCTACTTTGGGGAAAGACAGGAAAAGGGAAATAAGGCTGAGAATCTGACAGATGGCTTTCTGTGACTGCAGCGGGGAGGGCAGAGTACAGTTAAAGCAGCATCTGACTGACTGGAGGAAACGCAGATGTAGCCAGCACAAAATTGTATTGCAGTGAATCCGTCACTCAGGTAGACGCTCCGTCTAGGAACGATTGCTGTCTGCTCGCCTGCAACTTCGGGCCGGCGAGCTCCGAAGCAGCTTGCATCTGCACTAATTCTCCCAATACAAAATAAATCAGGCAGCTTTGTCTGGGTGGAGCTTTAGTTTGCCAAGAAATTTTTAGCACCATGGATGAAATAGGGGCTTTGTGAAAAGCTGAGGGTGTATTAACATTGTTTTGGCACTCTTCGGTGGAGATACGAGGGGTGGGCTCTGTGTAAGTGCTGCAGCCCTGGAAGGGCAATCAGGATGTTAGGCCGTACTTGAAAACGTCGAAACGGGGAACTGAGTCGATCAGATAGACTGTTTACAGATATGTGATGCTTTCTATGAGCAGAGGGACTAAAAAGGCTAGAATTCATCATCTGTGATAACAAATGTGATGGGGAAATGCAGTAGCAGCTTGTAAATTGTGAGCGGCACAGGAAAGATGATGAGGGAATGAGTACAAGAAGTAAGAGGTATTTGCCAAGTGGGGAAAGTTTAAAACAAAGGGAAGTCGGTACCTTTTCTCAGAGCACATAATTAACGCATGGAATTTATTGCAGAGGATATTGTTGAGGACAAAAGAATAAATGAGTTCAGAATGGATTAGACAAATTCATGGAGAGGAGGTTCATTGGTGGGTAAGGAATGCAGCAGCCCGAATGAGATATCTATCTGGGGAAGGCCCCGAGCAGCCGCCTGCCGTGCCGCGTGGCACTGCCCGTGTTTTCTGGCCGCGGCCGCAGAGAGGACCCTGGCTTTGAGCTGGAGCCAGCGTAGCGGTTCTTCATCCCCATCCAGCGGTGTGCGGAGTGCTGCATTCCCAGGGCTGGAGGTCAGCAACACTGGAACGTCCTGTGCTCATCGCTTCTGTTCAGCGGCGATCATAAAGCAACTTCATCGTCTTTATGTCTGCACCTAGATGAGTACTTGTACTACAAATGCATCCTCGTTGTCACAACTGCTGTGAATTGACCTACAGTGCTGGTGGTTTCCCCAGTGTGGGAAACTTTTAGGTAGTCGGGACAAAACTCAGCTGGACAAAGCTGCGAGAGATGCAATGACATCTAGAACAAGCATAGTGGGGCTGCGCTTTTTGGCTGAGGGTGATACCTCTGCTTCTATAGAGATCTGACACTGCTGTGATGAAACAGGGAAGGGGAGAATCTCATTAGAGTACTCAGTGCTTCTTCACATCGTCATTATTGGCAAGGTCTGTAGGAGAAGGCCCAGTATTATGGCATGGGCTTTTTTTTGTGCATATCTCGGAACCACAGACCTTCTGGTGTTCCCTCCTGGCTTTCAGAGTCTGTCCAAACTTTCACTGAGAAAGAGAAGAATAGAAATTAGGGGAAACACTGTAAAACTGATCTTGCTCTCTCCTGTTGGTATACAAATCTGATATTATTTTATCATGGAAAAATCTGGCTCTTCTGCACCAACTGATTTCCCTAGATGTGATTTGATTCATGTCAGCAGTTCCAGGAAAGGCACTATAGGAACTTCGTTAAGGAATTAACCTGTATATTAAAGTGCCTGGAAATGAGTCCTCTGTTAGCTTGGAAGCGCAGGCTGCTCTCAGCCGCGCCGTAACGCCGCCTGAGCCGGGCAGCGTGCCGCGCCGTGCCGCGTCTCTGCCCCGAGGAGCCGGCGGCCGCCCCGGGCGGGAGCGGTGCTTCGGGGACGGTCGGGGCGGGCTGGCAGCCGAGGTGGCCGCGGCTGCTGGAGGGGGTGGCCTGCGGGCGGCGGGGCCGGGCTGCGTTGCGCAGGAGCGAAAACCGGGGAAGTCTTATTGTGGTGCGGCGCTGGTGTCGAGGTGATTGTATTTGCTTGTTACAAATTGAATTCGCCTATTAGAGAGCTATGACTTGATTTTTTTCATTAGCACACAAAGCTTGAAGGGAAAGTTTCTTCTGAGGTCCCTCCAGACCTCTTTAAACAGGGATATAATGATTCTCTGTTGAGAAAGAGCAAAAGAAATTCCACTGCTGTTTAAACAATTAAAAGCGAAGCTGTACTTGGCGGAGAGGCTGAGGCAGCGGCGGTAACCTCTCCTCTCGGCTGACCAGCAGCTTTTAAATGCAGGGGCTGCTGTGAACTGACTCACTGCAGGATAATTACGTTAGGGACCCATACGGCCTGCTGAAAATCAATTCTGTTGGACCAGCGTGTTTGTTCGGAAATCCACTCAGCCAATTCAGGAGTACATTAGGCTGCAGGCCCCGCACGCTGACCTCCCCAGGATTGGGGTTGACACTTGAACGAAGGCGTTTGTCCAGTTAAAGGACAGTGCTACCAGCAGACTCTTATCTCCCCTAAATTGGATTACTCAGATCTGCTTGTTCTCTTTAAAGATAGCTACTTCAGGTTTTTTTCCCCTCTCTTTCTGTCTGTCTGAGACAGTTACCTAGCGATTACTGTTTAACATGCCCTTCTTAGCTATTCCCGGACAGTTAACATTTCATATCGCCCCTAGAGCATCCTCTCTTAGCTGGAGCCAGCTGATACCGGGGAGCCGTTTCTCCCAGCAGCAGCCGCTTCCTACTGCGTTACGCAGCAAAACTCGTATGTCAGCGAAACGGGGCCTGCGTGCGGGGGTGCGAGGCTGGCTAAGCCCCAGCGCCGGGGGCGGTGGGGAGGGGCCGCGGCGCGGGGGCTGGGTTTGTGCCGCCCCGGGGCGAGGGCCCGCAGCGCGGGACGGGCGCCCTGGGCAGAGCTGTCGCCCCGCGGGGCCCAACAAAGCCGTGGGGCCGGCCGGCCGTCGGGGGCTCGCGCTGCCGCGTAGGGAAGGCGAGGCCAGTTTGGCCGCTGGTTTGAGCTGGGCCTCGGGCGCTGTCTGCGGGCGTGGGGCTCCATCCGCCCCTGGGAGCAGCCTCGCCACCTCAGCAGCCAGCCTTGCAGGTGGATTAGACGCGCCTGAGCTAGTTCCTTCGCCATTATCTTGAGCGTTAGAGATTGCTAATAGCTGCTCTAAACCCACTTCGCCTTTGCCATGGATGATGATAATGGAAGACTTATCTTAAAGTGTCCAACCCATAATGTATAAAGAAAATCCCTGCTTTCTTGAACAGCTTTACATAGGAAACTTTCATTTTGTATTTTTAAATCCAGGCACAGCTGTTGGCAGACTACTGCAATGGCTACCCCCAAAAATCCCTGCGTGAAACCTTTTATCATCTAGTTCTGTCTTCTGTTGCAGAAGGTAGTTGTAGATGCACATCAAACTGAAATGTTTTCTTGTTTTTCACCTGAAAGTGTGGAGGGAAAAATAGAAAATAAGGCTGAGGCAAAAATAATTTGTGTGAATCCTTGGACAGTTGCCTTCCTCTTAGCTGAAAATACACATACACACATATCTCTGCTCTGTAGATGATCCATACGTAAATTTTTTTGTTATGGCTTGTAAAGACTCAAGGCTTCTTTTGCTTTCTTTATCTCCAAATAATGCTGCTTGTCCTTGTTTTAAGCAGAATACTGTCTAAATATAAGAAAAAGTTCTCTTGAAAGAAGAATTTTTGCGTGCATTGTGTAAGTTATGTATGAGAAGACAAGAGAAGGAGGAGAAGAGACGGGGCATGAGAAGGGGGTGGGTGCGTGTGTTGCGTCAGTACGTTTTCCAAGTAAGCGAAGACCTGGGACAGTATTATTCTAGTGGGAAGGGAGCAGTGGAATGGATATATGGGTAACGTATGACTGGTGATAGCACCGTTACAGGAGGGAAGTCTATTTGAATGACTGTGTGGAGGAACTGCGATGAAAACGTACTGGACATCACAATTCAGTTTAACTTTTTTGTACTGATAAAATGTTTCCAAAAGAGTTTGATAATATCTTTGCTTGTGAAAGATACACTGAAATATCAAAAAAATTCAAGTCGTCTATGTGTATGCAGAATCCCTGTTGCAAGCTCCTGTGGGAGTCAAAGTTCTTGTTTAGCATACAAAGGCTTATGAGTTTTATAGTGTTCAGACTCTTAATCTACAAAGCGTAATTTAATCCTCTTTTAGCTAGCTGCACCACAAAGCCCCAGCTGTAAATATATCGTATGGTGACTGCGGATGCGGCTTCTGCTTCTCTCACCTACCCTTGGTAAATATTTCTGCAAAACAGACGTAATTAACTGGCGTAACTGATAAGTAACGAGCAAGATTTGCAGAACGAAAGGTTGTAACGCAGCAGAAGACCTTAAACATAACCGATAGCTCTGAGTTTCTGCTCAGCTGCCTGCCGATATCAATGATCTTCTGTTTTCCTGAGTCCCAGCGCTTTAGCCTCTATTCTTCAGGGATGTGAAAGGACGGGAAGGCTAAGTAGTCCTCCAGACTACCTTTACAAATGTCACCAGTTAGGAGATGGAATCAAAGTGAATGTGAGTTAATTTATGCTGCATAAAGGACCACATCTGCATAACGCCCAGCGCACCAGTCACCTGCAGATACCAGCACGTGTCTGCGCTGCATCGCTATGGCCGTGTCAGCCGTGTAAGGGGCAGCCACCAGGAAAAGGAAAAGCGAAGAGCTTTGCTCTCCTCCCTGGTGTGCGTGAGCCTCAGGAACTGTCTTGTCTTCTCTGAGGCAAAGAACTTGCAGGCAGAAAAGATTTCTGAAAGGGATGCTGTCCCTCCTGCGTGGTGTCACGGCTGCTCTTGGCATCAGCGCCAAGGGTCTCTTGGTGGCACGGCTGGGTATTTCTCAGGTCATTCTGCTGAAAGCTCGTCCTAAAGCCTGCCGTTTCCAGCACCTCAAGGTGCCAAGGCATGGTTGTGCGGCGTCTGGGTTAAATGCCAAAGCAAGTTTCAGGTTTGTACTGGTACCTCCGGGTCATGCAGTGATCATATTTGACCTCCGTAGGAAAGATTTGTTGTCTACTGTATTAAAATGAACAACATGCTTGACTAAAGGATGGTCTTTTTTCCATTTTTTTGTAACACTATTGCCATGGTAATGGCAGTTTTTCATAGCACTAAGCCAGATGCAATTAGAATAAATCAATAGTTCCTAAAATAACTCTTCCCAGTCACAAAGTAGAAACTTCCATTCAACAGGTCTAAATTGCCTTTCTTGGATGAGTGTGGTGGCTGAAGTGGACTGAAATCGGAGTCCAAACTGGAGCTAGCATTTACCTTTAGAAATGAAACTAGAGGTATCGGCCTCTGTGCTGGAGAACACGCAGCTGTACGCGTAATTGGCAATTTTCATGACAGAAGGGAAGTCTGCTACCAGATCTCTGCTATTGTACACGGGCAGATTTCTGCTGAAATCAATAGACCTCTACCCCTGGAAGCTGCTGAAGTAGGTTATTGTGCCTGGGGTGCTGGAGGTAGACTTGAGGTGAGACTAAGTTTCCGATTGTGTATACTGTCACGCATGCGTCGTTTTTCTTCCCCCCCTTTTGTCATCTCCGAGCAGAAAGACAGCTCAAGTGACTCCAGTTTCACTGTTCTCCTTGATGGACACACCTCATCAAGACTTCAGAAGGGGGAAGAGAAAGCAATGGTTAAAGAAAAAATAAAAATAGAAAAGTTGCATTTTTTTTCAAAATTGTTTCAAGGAGGGTGTACCCATCCTTGGGGAAGAGAGGATTTGTGGCAGGAAGAGGGAGACTCAAACGACAACTTTGATGCGTGAATATTTCGATGAGAACTTGATCTACAGAAGCTGCTGTCATGGGTGCATAACGTAATGTCTTTGTCTGCTGTCCTTGATTTACCTCCCTCCTCTCTCTCGATTTTACAGCTGTGGCCCACTGTGACCCTGACTCTGTGGTTGCTCTGGCCTCGTGAAAAATAAGCTATTCCTCCCAAGATAGTTACGCTCCTCTCTTCCTGTATGCCATGCAGCAAGAGCTCAGTGCAGCTCTTCTAATGACATCCTCAATACTAGCAAAAGATGAATAATAAAAACTGCTGCCATTGGTCCCAGAAGGGCCTTCTAAGGAGGTTTGTTTCGGAATAATGAGTATGGAAATTCTGCATCCGTAATGAACTGCAAGCAGTCTTCCAACTCACTCGTGCCGAAAATTCACACTTGCCTTTCCCATAACTTGTCACTTTTCTTTTATTATTATTGTTCAATATGTAAACAAGGCCAAGAAACTCTTTGTTCCTTTGTGCCTACTTACATTTGTCCATTAATCCCAGTCTCCCCCCACCCCCAAGCACGCAGGATTACACAAAGCAAAAGTCATTAATTTTTATCTCTGACTATCTGTAGGCTTTTTAATGTGGCCTGGCTTGCTTATGCACCACCAATTACATGTCATAAGTGCTTGTAGATGCTGAAGCAGTATCGTAGGCTGATGAATCACTGCCTTCTCCTCTGATTAGTATGCAAGGGGCCGTGCTCTTCTTTGAGCAGCTGGCATGCCAATGAGGATCTGGCTCTGCTGGTCAAGGCATCTGGACATGAATTCAATATGGATTGCTTTAATTAAATGGCTAAGCACACAAGGAGCTAAGAAACAACTCCATCATTGAGTGAAACTTGAAAATAAAGTCGACGTGAGAGCATAGGTAGGAGGAAGTGTTTAAACACCTGTTGTCTCACTGGCGAACCTTCAGGTTCCTTTTCCATTAATGAAGTTCTTGCAAGTGGCTGAAGTTCCTTCCTGATTTATCCTTCAGATAATTCTTATTTCTAAAATTAGATTTATCAGTAAAAGTTTGGGAATCGGTGAACTTGATTCCAGTTCTCTGCTTTTTATAGGGATTGATTATTTTTTTTAAATAGTAAGAATATTGCAATTTGTAGAAGTAACTGTTTTAAAGGTGGGATCGGGGAGGTGTGAGCTGAACCACTGGAAAGTGGAAAGCAGCAAATCACATGTGGAGCAGGAGAAGATGAGAGAAGGAAAGCATTGCAAAAGACCCCCTGTGCCCGCTTTGAAAGTCTATGAATTGCACCAGTTGAAAAAAATCCTGTAGGTATATTTTCTACAGTCAGGTATCAGTCTTTACAAAATGGAAATATGAAGCCTATTCTTTGCTTTTAGATTTTTCCGGTCAGACACAGCCTTAATTTCTGCTCTACACCTTTCTGTATTGGATACCAAATTGCAGGTCTGATTGAAGCATTGCGTCGTGCTGAAAAATTCTAAGGTTCGGTTGAACTGTTTAGTTTATCGACTAAATAGTATTATGGGCAAAATCGGGACCTCATCTCCGCTCTGCGAAGTTAGCTTCCCGGGCTCCTACCACGTCAGCACCTTATCACCTGTGTTCCTGCAAAGTCATATCGACTCACGCAAAATATTCTATTTACTTTACCTTAAAATGACAGATTCCCTTTGTTGTTTGGAAAACCTCCTACACACGGCGAGCGTGCAGGTGTGGCTGTGCAAATGTGCAGACGCACCTGAAAGGCTCTCTGTCCCGCCTCGGGCTTGCCGGCTGCCGCCATCCTCTCTCCCGCTGGCTGCCCCGCGCCTGCCTGCCTCGGCGATGGGCAGGGAACCTCCTCTCCGTGCGGGAGGAGCGTGCGCAGCGTTAATGCTCTGCGCTTACCGAGCAGAGGCAAACTTCACTGATACAGGTATGTGCAGAGCGAAGGGAAACAGCAAATGAACTATGAGGGATTGTTCTTTGATGCCTTTTGGTTGGGAAACCGTGAGGTTTAGCCCAAGCCTACCTCTGGGGTTTTCACGTGCTTAATGATTTCATGCACTTCGTAGTTATTTTGGTCCTCAGGAGGAAACACGAGTGTAGCTGTCATGATGGCTTGATAGACACCAGAAGGGTTTTTCCTCTTTTCTTCCACGTGCAGTTTACCGTCCTTACGAGGCAGTTATCGTTCGGTGCATTTCGGGGAGTGGGACAGAGCTATTGTTTCATCAGTAACAGAGATGAAAGGCACCATCCTCTGCGGCGACGCCTGCTCAGGCTGCGGGGCCTTCCCACCCTCCGCGCTGGGAGCGCTCAGCACGGCCTCCACGGCCGTCTATGGAGCACTGACCAGCGTCGCGGTAAGGCTGTAGCGAGCCTTATTGCCAGCCTTGTTCTGCGAGGCAGAGCCCGGCGACAGGCGGCTCGAGGGCGAGGGATGCCGGAGCTGCCCAGAAGTCACCCCCCAATTTTAGAGATCTTGAGAAGGTAGGAAAGGGCTGCAGACAAATGAAGGGCAACATGCTGAGACCGTAGCTGCGACAAGAACAGGGAAAATGAATGCTGCTTCGTGTTATGGGCTTCATGCCATTATGGGTTTTGTTTAACTACTCGGTGATAAAAGTAAACGTTAGCAGGTTGTGCTTGGTGCCTCCAAATTGCTGGTGCTCCAAACCACTGCGTTATCTAGCCATGGTTTTAAGCAAAAAATTTGTACTGAAGTTGGTGAGCAAGAAAGGTACCAGGCTACTGCCTTCTCTAGAAAGTAATAAAAGGAAGCTGGCAACATTAAAATAGACTCTGTAGTAAAGGTATTTTTTCTCATGTTTTATATTTCTAAGAGACTTTCTCATGTCTGTTGTGTAACGTACATGCTCATAAACCAAGGAGATTCATCCTGTCCTTCATCTAAATGAGGGACGATGGGATGATGAGTTCCCCAGCAGTATCACAATTTTCTGTGCTATCAGGAGGAGGTCTTTAAATCTGTTAAAATTAAAAGAATTGCAGAAAACACACCAATAACATTGCAATGAGGATATATTTTTGCAATCTTGGGTGTTCATTCTGCCTAAATAGATGTTGCACAATTTACCATTTGCTAGCTGTTTAGGATTTTAATGTAAATGACAAACTACATGATTGCGTCTCACCGCTGTAGCAGCTATTTCTTAAGTTTTATTTTTAACACAATTAGTTTTGTGTTAAAATAGGTTCTCCAGGGACTTCCCCCGCCTTTCCCCTCTTATTTTTTGCCAGTGCTCGCTGGAGGTCACTTCCTAAAGAGTTCGGTGCCCTCTGGAGCATGTTACTGATGTATGGAAAGTATCCTTTAGCTTATAAAGGCAGATTTTATATCAAAGCGAAATGCGGTTTATCATCTGTGTAGCTGTCATTCATCTCAGATACAGATCTAAAACTCTGTTTATCCCCCTCACTTTTCCACTGCCCACCAAAACTCCCGTCCTCAGCTTTGTTCTGCTCTTCCTTCCTGCCGTACACCAGTATCTGTCCCAGCTCCCGCTGCAGAGAGGCTTGTGCAGCAGACAGGATACTATACTTAGTGCAACCCAGTTTACTCTCATCATTTTAATAGTGGACCTAAGGTATGTTGCCATGTGAACAAGTCATCATGTCACCATGGCAACCAGCCGGATTGCAGCACCGCTCCGAGGAGTGGACTTTTTTTTTCCCCTTTTTTTCTAGTCAGTGCTTTTTCTTTTGTTAAATTTGCTGAAGGGCTCACAATAGGAGGATTCAGGCTGCTTTATCAAGCAGCTTTTCATTTAAACCTGTAAGTTGTTGTATAAACAGAAAGGCCAGCATGCCACTAGATTCACTTTCAAGGCAGACTTGATGAGGGCTTTGAACCAGGACCCCAGTGTGTTTTGCAGCTTGATCAGAACAGAGACGATTACATGTCTTGGCACCTTTCAGACTCTTCTCCACACTTCTCCTCTGCTGCCCGCAGTAGGGATCCCAGACACTCAGACTCGCATTGGGTGACCTGCGGATAGCCCTTTGCTTCTGCTTTGAGCCTTTTTTGCTTTTGGAGGTCTCGGTAGGCCAAAATTAGACACACTGAGAGGTTCGGCTTTATTTTTTATTTTTTTTTTCCTCCTCCTCCATCCCACGTAACATAGGCAGCTTCCAACACCAAGCAGTGGGGGCAGAGGAGGAACGTGAAAAGACAAATGATTCAAGCACTCAGACACCAGAGCAGCGAGAGCCATGCGTGTGCATCGGTACGTGGAGGGATGGTAACAGAACTCGTAGTACTTTTAAGACGACCGTGGAAAAATATGCAAATAAAATACAGCTATTAAGCCTGAACTGTAAAACATTATTTTATACATTTAATTCCAGTAATGCAACTCTTTTCCCTGAAACTGTGTGAGAAGGTATAGGCTGGGATAGTGGAGATCATTCACAGCCACTTTACAGGTACAGGTTTTTATATCCGCAGTTTATATAGGCACGTGCTGCTGGCGCGGTATAAAGAGCTCTTAAGAGCAGAGCGTCTTCTATAGAATTTCCGGAGCTAAGTAGCAGCCTGCAGGATGGCTGCAGAGATTTTGATCTGCTGCAATTACAATTGCGTAACCTCAGTGGACCCTTCGGCCAGTACGGGTCTGTTTCCAGTACGGCCCTCTCCTGCTTGATTCATTCGCGTGGCAGCAAGCGAGTAATATCAGAAATCAAGCAGGAGAAAGGACTAACCCAGGAATGCACGAGGAAGAGAACCGCTGAGCCAGGAACCAGCGCTGGTGGCTAGTCTTGATGTGCCAGCGCAAGCCAGAGGTCAGCCGTCTCGTGCGGGGGGATTTTTTTCACTCTGTGGATGAAGAAGAGGGAGAAGGAAGGCGTAGGTGTTGCCTGGATGGTGGTGTGGTCCTCTCGGGATCACAAACAGAAATGCAGCGACGTGCAGCTTTGGACGCAGAGGATTACACAGTTATGACACGATTATCGCTTCAGTGCTGGCCTATAACGCATCAGCAGCAGCCACACAGAAGTCGTAGCACCATCCTTCCGTGTCTGCAGGGACGTTGCTGCGTTTGTGGCGTCCGCAACCGGGCAGGGCACGCTCTCGGTCCAGCGCTCGTACGGCTCGCGCGCTCAGCAGCCACGCTTACCAGCCCTCTTTAGGCGAGCGGGCATTGATAGATGTACAGCGCAGGGTGGGCTCGTGCTCCTCTAGTACTCATACTCATTTAGGCAGGCAATTGGTAAGGTGAATCACCCTCCATAGGCAGCAGGGATCATTTCTTCTTTGTGCATAAAATTACAGCAAACAAGCCTCAAATAACACAGGACACTTTCATAATTGATTTATGCGAGGACTCTGAAAGTTCTATTACCTTTTGTTTAGCTCAGGGGGCCTGACTCTGTGCAATCCATTGCTGAAACTAATTACAAGATATAATTAAACTGTGACACGAAGATATTATACCGTTAGTTTACTAATGACACCGCGAAGCTGTACCACCAGCACAGGACAGTGATTATGCTTCATTCATTATTTATCCGTTTGCTAAATGAGACGCTGACATTTTCAAAAATTACTTTGAGGTTTCTTAATTGTCGGCAGCAGGATGGACTAGAAGGAGCTCTCCTTCCTCTTAGTTACTTATCTAAACCTCAGATGTATTATTAGCAAAAAATAAATAATAAATAAAATACAACACTCAGCCTTTCTGGCCATTGTTCTGTCTGAGCCTGGGAAGTCGCTTCTGAGCACTGATGTCGAGTGATGAATAAGAAGCGTCTCCAGGTAAAAGGTCTCCTGTAGCATTTTGTGCCGTAACCCGGGTAAGCTGGGGTACTTTGTACGAGGGTAACGCCAGGTTCTGAGTGCTTCGGTGCCAGCTGGGGAAGGCTGCCCCACTTCTTCCTCCAGGCAGCTTAAGGAATCTATTTGCATCTTTGTTGCTGTAATAACTTTTCGGACTTTATCGATCAGTAAAAGATTTGTCCATTAGTATTACTGAAATAGAATTATTTACCTTAAAAAAGCCCCATTCCACAGAAGTACTCTAATTGGCACAAAGTAGACCAGGCGCTACCCGTGGGTTGGCGATTTGTGTGGGTGCCCTCTCTTCCCTCCGTTTTGGTGTCGAACCGTTCGCGTGCAGTCCGGTAAAGCTCAGCGCTGCGGTGCGAAGCCGACCAACCGGCCAAGGAAGCCTAGCTCCTGCTCTGAAGGTTCACCAGCTGCTAAAGCAAGCCTCACCCTGAGGCCAGAGGTGAAACATGCGTTATCTTTGTCCTTACTCTTAAGAGAGGATTGCTGCGGACAGGGTTTGTTTACAACCACCACGTCTCTGTGTAGCAACCTTGTTTTCCTGCCCTCTGATTAATGTAGGAGTTTGGCTTATCGTACTCTCAAAAAAACCCCAAAACATTTACCAGCTTCGTTATGGCAAATCGTGGTGGTCCCTGTTAATCCATAGCAGCTTCTCTCTTTCCCTAACTCTGCCTCTCCACCGCTCCCTGTTCCTTGGATTCGGAGAGCCTAGAAGGTACGGTTGGCCCTCTGTGGCCGCTAACCTCTCGGTAACCTCCCCAGCAGTGCAGCCTGCTTGTTTTCATCAGAGGCACCACTGGACAGCTTAAGACAAGGTTTAATTTCTTCTGAGTGTAATGGCATCCGGCATCTATAATTATGCTATTTTCTCTCCTGTGCTGATTAAATACGATTTACCCGGAGAACTAAATGATGAATATTTGAGTGGAGTGTGTTGAACCAATAGCTGGTAAAATAGTCACAATAAATAAACTTGTAAGAGGGGAAGGAAGAGGGACGTACGAGGGAGGGAACATTAGCAGGTGCAAGAAAAAAGAAAGCGAGATTAACACTGAAGGCAGGAGAACATTTCTAGTGCTTTGTCTAAAGAAAAAGCCACAAGTCCCAGGTTTAGATTTTGCCCGCTGTCTTCCAGAAAGAAGGATTTTTCAGTCTTTTTACCCCCTTTAAATTAGTTTAGGAATTGCTCTGATTTGATTATGTATGAGAGTGAGTAACTTCCGTATGTTGCCTATTTTAACCCCGAAAGTTAAATGGGCGGTGGGAGGCGAGGCCTGTGCCCTCTCCAGCAGACGGTGGTGTTGCGGGGCCGGCTCTCCCCTGAACCAGGAGCTGGTTCAGGGCTGGCAGCTGTGCACCCTCTTGACGCTGGCCGGTGGGCGAGAGGGTGCCACGTCTGCGTGACAGCAGCATTTCTCTGTTTTATACCAGTCCTCAGTCTCTGTTGAGAGAGATTGAGACGGATAGTGGGGTTGCAGGTCAGCTCTTTGCTTTTTCTAAACTGGAATCAAACAGCAGTTCAGAAACAAATGAGTTTGAAGGAAACGGTTTCCCAGAGCCTTATTTACCCAATAAGCAGTAAATGTTTAACGATCTCTAAGTGTGCTTCAGAGGAACCCTGTGATTACAATTGTTTAAAGAAAATGGTAGGAAAGAGATTAAGAAGACATTAGATGAGTACCTGGTGCTTCATGGACTCCAAAAAGCACCCAGAAGGTGCAAAGCTGCTTATTTTGCTGAAGTGGCACTTACTGCAGCACATTCACCTCCTAGATCTAGGTGACGGATAAATGCCGGCTTGCTCCAGAAAAGCTCCCACGTAGTTCTGGTAACTGCTGACAGCCCGATCTTCCCACAGATGATGGTGTCCTCGTTTCCAATTAGATTTAGGCCATTCTGGTGGGGTCCAAGAGCCGAGACAGGGATACTGAGACTGCCAGCCCGAGCCTGAGAGTCCTCGGCATCAGCCGAGGTTTCTCCCTCTGCAGAAGTTACTTCAAGGACTAACCGAGAGGGGCTCAAAGAGTTTGTTTAAATACAGAACACAGAGCCCCACACAGAGCCTGAGCCTTTGAGATGAGGAATGTGGGCTCCTTATACAGTGGTTTTGAAATGTCGCTGAGCACGTGTGGAAGGGCAGAGTGACTTTTTTAGCTCTTTGTATAATTCTCCTCTCAGCACATTCTTGTGTGTATTTTTAAGCTAGGTATTATGCTCCACTGTATAATAACACGCACACACACACACACACAAAGTATTCCTTAAATAGCTGCAAAAAATGGGAAATAAATCAGCAATAATGTTTCCAAAACATAACCTTTTTTGAGTGTGACTGTGCATATTTCTTCTCTTTGCCCTCCTTCCCTTGAGGTTGTGTACCTCCTACACGCTGCGTATACCTTTTCCACCCTTTTTTTTTCCATTATCTACTTTCTCCTGAAGATCTTCTTGATTTGGAGCATATTTTTCCTTTCAGAATTTAAGTTGTTCTTATTCCTGCAGTCCTGTACCTCAGGAGGAGTTAGGCTTTGCTATGAGCCTCTTGGTCCCAAGTCCCAGGGAGCGGGAAAATTAGTGAGGATGCAGATGACTGCAAATTGATCGAGACCTTACAACCAGTTTGCTATTAGATTAACATGGCCCATCCTTTCAATCTAGGATGCCAGGATACTAGATGCTTAGGTGTAATTGATTCTGCCTGTGGGTAGAAGGATCAATTTAGTGACTTTCTGAGGTCCTTTCCAGCCCTGTTTTCTATTATTCTAATCACAGAAATTCTAATCATAGATTTCTGGGATCTGTAAGTGAGCCAGATGCGGATATAGCGTGAAAAGTATTAGTCAAACACCTCTTTCCCAAATAAAAACTTGGGAGACCTGGGAGAAATCGAGTCCATCTTGGCTTACATATTTCTTTGAATTAAAAAACAAAATGCAATTTCGTAATTCCCAGTCTTAGCATCGACCACCGTATGAGAAAATCTAGACTCTTACCTAAGTGTGAATGGAAGAGAATTGTACGGCTACATCAGATCTGGCAATCGAGGGTCTGGCTTGAGCAAACGCTGCTTGCGTGTTCCTGCCATGGGTCCCTCAGCCAGTTGTGCTCAGTGCCTCTGATATTTCTCCTGGGTTTTTATTACCATTGTAGGAATAGCATGCTTTAGCATTTTTTTCTAGCTCTCTCCTCCCTCTCTACCCCCGCAGTGAACTGCAAGGCTCTAAATATAGGTCACCCCAGGCAATTAGGGAAGAGTTGCTGTTTTTGAAAGATATTCAGCAGGCAGGAAGCCCAGTTTCCAAATGAGTTATCAGGTGATATGATGTTTGGCCTCAGCCAGAGTGATTGACAGGGGGCCCGCATGTTCACAGATACATTATTTAAACATGGTGAGATATAAGAGATCTTCTGCACTAATTACTTCGAAGGCTGTATTAATCACAAGACACTTTAATACTCAATCAATACTTGCATTTGTCAATGACCTTGTAAATCTCCTCCACTTTAACTCTGCTGTGAGGCAAAAGCAGTTGCTCGACATCTTTGGGGAACAAAAGATCTGGGGTGGCTTGTTTCGTACAACTGTTGCTCAGTAATATATATCTAGCAAAATCTCGATACCAGTGTTTAAAGTTCCGTTGCAAAGGTGGCAACAGGAAGAGGAGAGGCGTCGAGGCAAACGGGTAGCTGTATTCTAACTACAGCGTCATCATTTTTGATGTGAATCGGGAAGCAGATGTGCTGAAGGGGACATTTCGTGTGGCGTCGATAAATTCTGACTTCACTTGCAGACTGGCCAGTGGTGACTTAACGGTGGAATAGTGATGCCTTTAACATACTATATGTGTGCTGGTTTTGCCTGGGATAGAGTTTATTTTCTTCACCATAGCTAGAATGGAGCTGTGTTTTGGGTTTGCGCTGGAAACAGTGTTGATAATCCAGGGATGGTTTCGTCCCTGCTGAGTAGGGCTTGCACAGAGCCAAGGCCTTTCCTGCCCCTCACCCCACCCCACCAGCGAGGGGGTTGGGGGGCACACGGGCAGGACAGTGACCCCCACTGCCCCCAGGGCTGTCCCACACCACACGGCCTCATGCCCAGCACACGGAGCTGGGGGAGGAGGAGGAAGGGGGGACGCTGGCAGGGATGGCGTTTGCCTTCCCCAGGCACCGTTGGGCGTGATGGAGCCCTGCTGCCCTGGGGATGGCTGAGCCCCGCTGCCCGTGGGGAGGAGGGGATGGGTTCCTTGGCTTGCTCTGCCTGTGCGCACGGCTTTTGCGTTCCCTGTTAGACTGTCTTTGTCTCACGCCACGAGTTTTCTCGCTTTTACTCTTCTGATTGTCTCCCCCGTCCCACCAGCGGGAGGGCGAGCGAGCGGCTGCGTGGGGCTGAGCTGCCGGCTGGGGTTAAACCACGACAGTGTTATAACTGGCATGTGCGTATTAATGTGAAGATACTGGTGTGCTCGTCCTAATACTGTCTAGGTATAAGGGATGCGAAACTTTGTAATTTCATCAGAGTAAAGGAGGAAAGAAAAATAATGTCTTCAAATTAAGAGAAGATTGCACTGCAGCCCAGGCAGCATTCAGAAGTGGAACAGAGTTGTTTTTACGTAAGGCACTGAGCTAGAAGAGGGAAAGTGAGAGGAAAAAAATTGTGCGCTGTGAACTCCTGTCCGCTTGGAACTGTTTATCTGTCTGTAGAGTTTTTCCAGCTGTTATACTGTTGTTTGAGCAGATATTTCTCATATTCCCAACTGAATTGTACAACTAATAATATTTTACCTGCCTGGGTTTTTTTAAGTATTTTGTAGTCCTAAGGGTAGTTTACTCGATTGCTTATGTGTGGTAACCAGAAAGCGAAGCAGGGATTCCTCAGACGGGTCGCAGAACCGCCGAGGCTGGAGGGCACCTCTGGAGACTGCCTCATCCAGCCCATAAGTCCATATCTGCCTTGCGCTGGGGAGCCCAGAACTGGACCCAGTGCCCCAGATGTGGCCTCACCAGTGCTGAGGGGACGGATTATCTCCCTCCACCCTCCAATGTTCCTCTTAATGCCGCCTGGGATGCTGCTCATGGCCAGCCTGGGGCCCACCAGGAAGGCCGGGTCCTTCTCTGCAGCTCAGACCCTGGCGCGTACTGGTGCCTGGCCTCGCTCCTCCCCGGGTGCCGCACTGGGCTTTCCCCTTTGCTAAATTTCAGGATCCCTGTTGGCCCCGCTGAGGTCCCTCTGGATGGCAGCACAACCCTCTGCTGCGTGGGCTGCTGCTCGTGGTTTTGCGTCACCCGCCGCGGCGTGCCGAAGGCGCGCTCTGGCTGTGCCTGTCCAGCTCGTCGGTGAAGCTCCTCGCCGCCGCTGGCCCCGCGCTGACCCCAGGGGCGCGCTGCACGCTCTTGCTCGCAAGCCAAAGGAACGTTACTGGATTCTTACGCCAACTGCAAATTCTTTTTTCGTGGGATTCCTGTTGGTAATTGTTGCAGCGTTCTTCCTTTCGCGCTCTAACCTTGGTATCAGATCTGCGGTGCAAGAGTCGCAAATTTTTAGGCCATTTCATTAGTCTTTCTATATGACCTTTTCATCTGTAGCGAGAAGGGATTTTTCATTAGAAAACCCCTTCCTTTGCTGGGGTCAGTACTTTATTTCCCCGTCTGTGGCACGGCCGTTTGGGATGGCACACATGCCCATGTCCCCGTGTCTTCCGGTTCTACGTGAGTTGTGCTCTTTATAGCAATTTTATCTTTACGCTCCTTTCTGTGGAATCCTCCTGCACAAGTCTTATCTGCAGCGTACAAAAATTGCCTTCTTCCTATTCCAAATTGCCCCTGCCTGTAGTCACTGCTGTCATCTCTGAAGCTGCTCAGCTGCAGAGAGAGGTGAGTTTAGTGCTTTCCCTCTGCTCTCAGGCCATTTTTCCTATGCTTCTTTTTTATTATTTTATTTTATTTGTGGTCCCTGTCATTCTGCCGGGGCAAAGGGGTAAAGAGATTTGACACTAAGTGCGGGGAAACGCTGTATCTGGAATCTATCTTCCAGACGGCAAAAGAATAAAAATTCATGGCAGGACAGCCGCTGCTGACACGTTCCCAAAGACATATTGCAGGTAGCATTATTTATTGTGGCACGGAGTTCATAGAAGTGCTACCTCAAAGCACCCTGAGAGATCCTAAAAAGCCCATCTCCCATCAGGTACGGCAGATTTATGGCGGCTGCCGGCGGAGGGGGTCAGGCAGCGCAGCGCAGGAGGCAGCTCCTCCCGGGAAGCCTGGCTGCTCTCCGAACGGATGCGGCGCGGGGCGATTGGCTCGGAGGAGGGCTTGAGCCTGTAATGTTGACCATAAAATTGCAGTGACACGCTGCCTTAGATAAGGAGCGCTGGAGGGAGGGGACAGGGTGGTTTCTGGGAGCAGAAGCACTGGGGGCGAGCACACGCGCTCATATTTTAGGTTAATGCGGGAGAGGGAGCGGTGGGGGTGGGGACGGGGACAGATTGATGGTCTCACGAGGGAGCGATGCGCTCCTGCGCTGGAGGCTGATCTCAGCCCACAGCAACGCGCCACGGCTGAGGCCGGCCGAGCTGACCTCCCCCCGTCCAAGGCGGGGAAGGACGAGGCTGTCCCGCTCGCGGCCCTGGGCAGGTGGCTAACGGGCTCGCCAGCGGCCACGTTAAAATACCGCGGCCCCACCATGCCGCCCCGCTAGCCAGCCTAAGGCCGAAGGCCTGCAGGGTCAGGGTGGGCTGACAGCACAGCTTCTGCCACAGATTCTGGGGCAAAAGAGCAGGTTCCTGTGAATCAGCCTCCCACTGGGTGGACAAGCTGCAGGCACGTGCGTTTGGCTGTACGGATCTGGCACTACGCAAGGCAACCACCCGCTTCATGGGTCACGTTTGCAGTCTCAGGCAGGGCAGGCATGTTCCTGACCCATTGCCACCACGTCCACTGTTACGTCCTTTTGGCAAGTAATTGGTTCAAATACAAAATTGCTAGATTTTCCTAAAACGGAGCAAGTTCTGAAGCTCTGAGCTGAAGTTCAGAGCTCATGCTCCAGCAGTCCTGCATGACCGGGCCACAGGGTACAGGCATGTTCTAGGGCAGGGATTTAAACTTCAGTTATGGTAACTAAATTTTAGCATCTGGTGGACCAAAGACCGTTCTGAAACGCGGGGAGAAGTTCTGTGAGCGTCTTTGGCAGTATGCGCTTTCACATCATCTTTAGTTTTAGTTGTTGGACATCAGGAGATATGAATATGACTAGTTGGGGGAAATGAAATAATAGAAGTGTTCAGGTAATAAACGGGGCATATATTCAGGAAGATATGTATAAGACAGCATCTTGCTAGACTTATATTGTGCTGTAACTGCTCAGCTGATCTATTGAGAAGTATTGACAACTTTCCCCCCCCAGTGTAAATTCACTTGCGAAAAATCAGAAAGCTAAATACAAAAGAAATACTCCCTTATAGAGGCTTGTGGCTGAAAATTACCTTGAGGCATTTTTCTGCATATTACTTGAATATTCTGCTCTTATACACCTCTGTTGTCTCATTGCTCTTCTCTCACCGTGGGTGAAATTTGGATTGTAAAGAGTTCATCTGCTTTCACAGAATGACACTGCAAGTCCCACGGACGGTCAGTGATGCTTCCTGGGCAGTGAAGCAAACTGTGACTCTGTGACTGTGGGCTCAAGGAGCGAGTTGGAGAGCAGTTATTCACTGAGAAGAAACCTTATGCTTGGCTGTAAACTCCAGAAACCTTGGAAACTTCAGAGGTCTTTAAAGACCTCTCTCAAACTATGCAAATTCATTACCAGTGCCTCATTAAGCCTCGAAGGCTTTCTGAACATTGCTTCCCCCTTCCTCTCCTCTGTAGTGCCTATTTTCTCACCTGTGACAATTTAAAGACAAAGAAAAATTCATGTCTGCAGCTTTCAGAGTCCCAACGCAGCAACCAAATCAAAAGCGAGAGCAATAGGGAGCAACAAGTCCTCAACTCATAAAACCACAGAAAATTATATGATGTTAGCTAAGCTAAAAATGAGCTTGCTCTTTGAGGGCTGGTCCTAACCCTGCCTCTACCCATCAAAAATAGATGCTTCTTGCTGCATTCCCAGATCAAAGAGGATTTGGATTTCTTAAGACAGAGGTACTTGTTAGCAGTGACACAGGACCTGCATCTCTTGTCATCAGAGGTTTGTGGGGCCTCTTTGGCGATGGTATGAGCCAAACAGTTTTCCATGTCTTCTCCCTCTCCTTTCACACTGTGACAAACCTTGTTCGCAGATAAAGGATTCCGCTCCTTGCCTTTGCACCTCGCCCATGCCTCCTGCCTTTCCTGGTGTCTGTCGCTGACGGGGTGCCTCCCTTTCAAGCTCCAGAGCCAAAATATGTCACCCAGCTGCATCAGAGGCCTGGAAGACGCTGGCGGCCGTGCCGCGCTCAGCGTGACGGTGTGGACGCGGTGTGGACCGGGTGGTCCCTCGCCCGCCGCCTCTCAGCACCTCCCCGGTGTGGCACAGCGGACGCGCGAGGCCAGCTCCTGCCGGTGCAGGAGGGGAGGACGCTACCAGTGCATGTTTCCAGTGCCTGCTTTTCTTCCAGGCCAGCTGGAGGTTATCAGGGCCAGAGGCTGCTTTCCAGCTTCATAAACCTCTTGCGCTATTCGGAGTCATGATTCTCCTATTCAACCGTCTGTGCTTTTCCTTGGGACGGCTAATCCCTCAGCGTGACTAGTGGAAGCTGCAGTATTGATTTCTGTCTCTCTCTAAACCTCAGTTGTGTTCAACGCTTGTTAGACATCTGAAGGAATATCCATTGGGCTCCGGGGGCAGTCGGGGAGCGGAGCGCAGTCAGCTGTGCCGGGAGACGTTCGCCTCGGGTTTGGGGGCAAGCCAACGGGAAGGACTAGGAGGCATCAGGAAGGGGGCAGGTGAGATCTCTAACACCTAGTAAAACTCTTGGAAGATTTAGAGTAGCACGACACTGCCAGATCACTCTAATCACGGGTAAAGTAGCAATTTTATGTCTTTGGCTCAGAGGATTTGATGGTCCATCTGAGGACACACCAGGGTCCTCTGAGAAAGGAGACTATGTCTGGTGCAGCGGATGATCTCTCACGCTCTACACGTGTGAACATGCAGGTGAAGGGGGACCGAGTGTTGTGGGCCTTTTCTTCCATTTACCACCTGTTTGTCACCGTAAGTCGCAAGAAGCCTCTGAATTCAAGGGCCCCTGTTGGTAGGACACACTTGGCTCTTTGGAAACGCTTTGGGGCTGGATCAGTCGGATTTCCAGGCTTCGGCGTCTGTCGCCCCGCCCGCCGTCGCACTCCACCACGTACCCTGTCCCCGTCCTGACCGTGGCTCTGAAGGGCTCCTTTATGCGGAGGGAGCGTTGGGTGATTAGGGAAGGTTATGCGGCCACTGGAACTGAAGCTCAGAGCCTGGATGAGGGGGCTGAAAGAGGCAAAAAGAAGGATTTAGCATATTTTTAATTAAAATAACAAGCTGGGAGCTGTCACTACATAGATTCCTTTGTATCCTGAGTTCCTTTCCCGCTTTTCATCTTTGACTTTTTAGATGAGACACTCTCAGAGTAGGGATCACATTTTCTTCTGATCTGGAAAATGCCTGGCATGCTTTGAGGGCTAGTATTGTCTATGTAATAATGAAAAAAAGCGGAATTGCAGTGTTGTTGCTGTCTTACGTGAGATATTTAGCACTTAAAATAATTGCACCTAGCACTTATATTATACTTTTGGTTGTTCACAAATTAATCCTCCTACCACTTCTGAGATCAAAATTGGAATGTCCGTCTTGTGAATTAGGAGCAGAGACATGGAGACGTTGACTTTTTCATCCAAAGAAACGGAAGGAATTGGTGGAGCTGCTGTATTACAGTGCACTGCCTAAACACAAACCTCATCACTACTGTAAGAAAGTAGTGAATTAAGAAAAACGGTTAATGTGTCACGTACTTTAGTTATGTTCAATTAGAAATTAGTGGATTAAGTCAGTTTTTGCACTATTAAACATGCAGAGGCTGGTCTACGGTGAACTTATCAGTCAAAATGATGATGATTGTATCACATGGTTCAAAAATTGCTCTAACAGTGACAGAACCCTCGAAAAAATAAAAAGATTTTTTTAAGTGAAGCTTGATCCTCCATCCATGTAATTTAGCATAAAACCTGGAAAAGAAGCAAAGTAAACTGAAGTAATTGCAAAATACAAATTTTAATAGATCTAATGCTCTGGAGGATCCCTGTCAGGGGAGCTGAATTTGAATTTGTTTGTACAGATGAGTCTGAATGGCACGTGAGCGCTGCTACCGGGCTGTCCCACAGGCTCTGTCTTTGTGAGAGGTACTTGCTGTTACAGTACGGAGCGGTAAGAGCTGATGTGTCGATGAGCCTGAGGAAGGCTTCCTCAGTAGTAACCTTCTACTCGCTCATTTTCCCTTTTTTCCCCTCTATTAACAGTCTTGTGTTTTGCGCGTTATTGGCTTGCCTCGCTCCTCAGCTCAGCCGTTACGTATATGGGCTGTTCTGTTTGGGAACTTTTCCTTGTCTCCGAAGAGCGCAGCGTGCCGTGGCCTCCAGGCTCGGCGGGCCAGGTGGGAGAGTCTGTGGCTCCGACCTTTGCCATGACTTTAGATTTTTCCCTATTTGTTACACCCGTACACGAGGTAACTCCTGAGTTGTTCTGGAAATTGCACTCGTGGATAACGCTATTTCCCTGCCCTGATTTCACCTTTCTGGAGCACCACGCCGGGGCTCCATAGGGCCCCTCATTTTCTCCTTGCGGTTTCACTTGGGCCAGACTCAGCCATACGTGTTAGTGAGTGCTACTCTATCAAAGACGCTGCATCTGTTTATATGCCTCATCTTGGCCTCCAGGTTTTATCTTTGCCAAATTCATCAGGGTGGGAATCAAAATATCTGCTATGTTTACAGTTGGTGGAAAAAACCTCAATGCCCGGCCAAACAAGGTTCAGCAAACATGATTTAGTTTTTCATGTCATTTTTCTTTCTTTAAACTACTTACGACTACTTGCAAATTCGGTAATCCGTTTTCATGTTCCCTGGACACAGTTCACAGGGTTTTTGACACCCGGACGTGTACTGCGCACCCGTGTGAGCACCGCCAATGTATGTTTCTGATCGCAGCGCTCTTCGGCATTATATTCTATAGCAGGTGGCTTGGCCAGACTATCCTGGCTTTTCTTTCCTGAAGCTTTCAGATATTAATAGCTTTGCCGCTAAATATCTTCATACCTCTGACTAGAGATTTTTTTCTGTTTTAATATTTGTCTAGCACTAACAATCGCCGGGTGTTGCCTTTAATTGTAACATCTGCTCCAGCGGTGGAGGAATAAAAATAGTCTCAGCCATATGCATAGGTCAAAGGGTTGGCTACTTTCTCCTCTAAACTGAGTCCAGGCAACTTATTTCTCCAGAGCTGTTGGTCTAAGCCAGCACTTTTATGCCGGAGATGAAAGGTGAGTGCCAGGCTGCTGGGCTGCCTGGTCTCTCCGTCTCCTTTCCCCATTAGCAACTGGGACTGGAGCACGCAAGTGTAACGGGCTGAGCATGCCTTTGCAGCACCACCTAAAATCACAGGTTTGATTTGCTCGCTTTGATGGTGTGTTCACAGCCATCTTGCCACGACTCTGATCTTCTCTAGCCGCGTGGCCCTTTAAATGCCCCGTTTCAAATAGGAAGGAGAAAGCGATCTGGTGGAGCTCTTCCCATCCTTAGGATCTGCGCTCTTATTAAGGCTTTCCCTTGCTTATATCTATTACTTTCTTCCTTTCTGAAGGAGTCAGCTTGATTCAGTACTTTTGGGACTCGGTGACATTAGTGTATCTGTTTTATGTAACACGGAGTCATTATTAACAGAATCCTAGATCATAAAAAAAGGTATAACGAGAGACAAGGAGGGTTTTTCCCCTTGAAGATAATAGCAGTCGTGCCGGAGAGGAGGAGGGCAGGGGTCAGGGAGCCGCCGCCTGATTGGGCGCTCAGGTGCCGCATTGACATTTCTGCGGTTTCATCAGAAAGTCTAAATAATCCATGTGAAAACTGAGGGTTATTTACAGAAGATATATACGCGCTGCATGAGCCTGCGAGATACCGAAGACATAATCTTGGCTCTTGGTGCCTGCTTTTGTAGCGCGATACCCCTGCTGCTGCTGCTGCTGCTGACGTACGGACATAGCCAGTCCCTCAGCCAATTCACGCGGCTGTGCGGGGGGCTGAAGGCACGGGTGGAAAAACCACAAGAACTGGAGGATATGAAAATGAGAGCAATAAATGACTTCAAAGGGAAGGAGGGAGAAAGAGGCAGGTAGCCAGCGTTAGTTAGTTTAGCGCTGCTCCAGGAACAAGCGAGGGGGAAGGTGAGGTAACCTTATCTTAAGATATGCATGTGCTGCAGGCTTCCTCTGGGAGGAGTTTACGGTCTTTTTATTGCGGCGCTGCGTCCCTCTGCCACCCCACCCTCCGTCCCGACTCTGAGTCATTCCCTGACAAAATCTTTCTATTTTCTGTGTCTCGAGCGTGCGCAGCCCCTAAGCCAGGAGAAGAGATTGGAGCAGAGATTCCCCTTTGCAGAGGGCTCTAACCCAGAGACCTTGCAATGAGAGGGAGCTAAAGTAGCAATGGAGGCTTTGATAGTCTTTTCGTGCTGTCCCCGAGTGCCGGCGTTGGGATCGTCCAGTACTTCTGCTGGCTTCCTTCCGGCCAACCTTCTGCGCCAGAGAAATTACCAGTCAGTCCATGTATTCCTGACTGGCGTTTAATATTTTTTTCTATCTTGAATTTTTAAACTGTTACTTACTTAGAGGTAGCTGAAATGCCTAATGTGCGTTTTAGATCTCTGTTTTAATATTTTTGCATTTGTTAGGGTATTGTTTTGGTTTATATAAATTGACATGTGAGTATCTGGGGAGGGGGAGGACTTGGGATGTTTTCTTTAAGGTTTTATTAAAGAATCACACACTCTTATGATCACATAAAAGAAATAGCAATTATACTGTGCACAGCATGACAGCTCCTTTTCACCCCTGTTTCAGCAACACATTTACCGATCCATTGTAACGCGCAACGCGAGGTGGCTCGTGGGCTCCAGCGCAGCCCCAGCAGCGACGGCTCCTCCTCCTGGGCCGAGCCCAGCACCCAGCTGGTGTGACCCGGGCGGACGCGAGGAAGGAGCCTGCGCCGCCAGGCGCGCGCTCAGGGCCTGCTGGGGTAACATCTCCGCCCAGGGCTCCTGCAAGGGCATGTGAGATTTGTCCTAGCACGCCATGGACCCGCTCTTGAGAGTTCAAACTAGTGTGGGGCCAAAATCCTGAGACATTCCCTGTCTTGAAAGCCCTCAGACTTGACGAGCCGCTCAGAGAGCGGGCGCTCGTAGGCAGGTTCTCAAGTTGGTTGCTCTATTAGGGGCCCCAAACCCACGAACATCCTGCTGTCTTGGTGTAGCCAGGGAGACTGAATTTTACTATTAATTTTAAATAAATATTAAATAAAATAAAGCTTTCTTAAAGCTACTTTAGTTATGTGTCTGTTCCACTGAATGTTTGTCGGCTGAAGTCTTCTGACTTTTGTCCTCTTCCGTACACTTAAGAGTTCCCTTTTATATCTGTTTTCTTCATTCTGTTCCTGAAAAGAACGTAGTCACGAGCACAGGAGCTCCCCGGCATCACGGGACCGTGTCGGGAAGGCTGGTATCAGGACACACGTTGTCAGGAAACCCCCTTCCTTGCTGGTTCCTGACATTTTACTGCTGGCTGAGATCTCAGAGTGGTGCCTGTTCTTCCTCCCTTCCCTCTCAGCAGTCTTCCTTGCAAGGGAAAGTGTAATGAGTTAATCTTCAGGACACGTGCAGAAACCAGATTTATGACGAAGGAAGAAGGGAGAGCCGTTTCCACGCAGTTTAACTTCCCATAGGAGCCGTAACAAAATGGCTTTGGAGCTCAGTGGCCGGGCCGGGGCATCAGCCCGGCGTCCGGAGGTGCCGCCCTCCGGCTTTGGGCGCAGAAATGGCTGCGGGTATCTGCCAGGTTAACACTACTGTCATGGCCGTGAGCTGAGCCTCCTACATCTCAGACTTGACACAGTTTTGTATAGATTATTACAATTAATGTAGTTCATGTTTTCATTTGTATTGTGGTTTCTAACACTTAATGCTTTTCGCCACAGCCGTGAGCATTAGGAATGTTTTTTCGACTGAGGGCTGAGCTTCTTGCGTTATTAGGTGAGTCTGCAAGCAGGAGCTGTAAGGAAGCCACCAAGTAGCACGAGACAAAACCTCTTCAACGCGCTCCTGAGTTGCCAACACTAGATCTGGGTAACTTGGTGGAAAGCCCAAGTTTGAAAGCCAAGCTTTAGGCCTCAAACCGAACGCTTAGCTGAGTTCGCAAAAGAACGAGCTGACTCTGAAGCAAAGCGCGTTCAGAGCCATTTGACAATTTAGTTATAAACCCTCCTTTCAATTTGCTTTGAGATTAAACTTGGCCACAAGGTCACAGCCTAGGGGAAAATTTTGGAACAATTTTCAAAGCAGCTAATTTGGACATTTTTCAACTATTTAAATGCAAATACAAATGAATAAATAATTTATGCATTGCTTTAACGGAAAAATATTTTAGTTTAAGAATACACAAATTGTCCCACAATTAGTATGGCTTGTCTACAGAGCAGCTGGCAGTTTGGAAAAGCAAGTTATAAACCTGGGAAAGGGGCCACTTAGCACTCTGTACCTTCTCAGTTGTGTTTACCTTCATATCTGTTGCTTTGACTGGGCTGTTACAGAGTGAATGAAACTGTGACAGTACAATAATACGCACTTTAAAAAAAATTATAGAACATATTACAAAGTTATTTAAAAATCGTTATTACACCGTAATAAAGTTAAATGATATGTTTATGTAAGGCTTTAATTCCTGAAGAATTCCAAGCTGCGGAGCCAGATCCATCAGCAGGCTAACGTGACAGCGTGATGTTAACTTCAAGAGCCGCGGGCGTGTTTATACCAGCCGGGGCCTTGGCAAAAGGCGTGCCGCGTTACAGCTCCGCCGCCGCGGCGTACCCGTCTGCGAAAGCCCTCAGGCGACGGTCTGAGGGAAGGGAGAGCCGTGTGCGGCCACCGCGGGGCCGGCGGGGCAGCGCCGGGATCCCGGCGCAGCGGGGACGACGCCGGGCGCCTGCGCGCGTCGCCAGCGCTGGGGTTCAGTTCTTCCTCACACGAGCGTTGTGAGTTCGGGTACGCATCGTACTCGTGCATAAAATGCCTACGGCCGGGCGCGATTCTATTCCCGCAACGTAACGCGAAGGGAAAGTTCTCCACAAAACGTGCGTGGAAAGCAGAGCGCCTCTCCCTGCGTAACTGTGGGTACAGGGTCTCAGCTCGTACACGGAAATGGTTTATTTTCAGAAAAACAGTTTTAAGAAGTTTGCAAAGCTACATTAAATGGACAGAAGGTTGAACGAGAGTGAAGATATTTTAGAAAAATTAGAAAAGTGAAAATGTTGTCTCTGTTTTGTTTAAAAAGTTTTTTTTTCAGAAACAGAATTTTAAAAAAACCCACGGCCCGTAGTCTGAAATGAAAGATTTTGCTTGCATCAAACAAAATAGTCTTATAAAACCAAAAACTTTTTTTTTTTACTTTTCTTTCAGAATAGGAATGTTTCCATTTAATATGAAACTCTTCTTTCAGGCTCCAGGTTTTATGGCCAGTCGTCAAGCCAGAACGCAGCAGTCGGTTTACCTCCCTGCGCCCACACGTGGTGAGGTTGAACAAACCCTCACAAGGGTCAGCGTGACCCAGCGCTGGGGCGAGCCTCCTGCCCTCTGTCCCGTCGTACCGCTCCCTGGACGCCGTCACCGCTGGCGCTCGCGCTGGTCGGTGCTGCAGCAGGTTGGGCCCCTTTTCCTTCAGCTGCCAACGGCCACAGCGCGGCCACCGGCCCTTGCGGCCGCGCTGCGGTGAAGTACCTCCCCTGTCCTCGTCTCGTCACGCTCGTTACCTCCTGCAGCATCCCTGTCCCAGCCCTGATCTGGAGCTGAGAGTAAATAGGTTGTTGTGGGGTTTTTTGCACTGTTATTGTACTTGCATACGTAAGAAAACAAAAAAAGAAGCAGTGCTGGTGACGTGCTCGCTTTCTGTGGTGCCGACAGGCGTGCGGAGGGCGTCAGCGCCCCGTGAGATGCGTTACCCTGGCAAGGAGCACCAGCTCCTCCTGCCACGGGCATCCCATCGAGCGGGGGAAAGTCCCTTTGCGCCCTGGCCCGCGCCCCTCGCGCTGGGGGCGACGGGGTAATGTCACTGCGGGCTTGCTCAGCACAGCTTGAGGTGGGCTGCGGCGTGCTTTGCCGGACGGGGGGCACGGGCTCTCCCGCAGTACCTGCTGCTCCTCCTCCGCCAGCCCACGGCACTGGTCGTGCAGCCGGCGCTCCGGCGGGTCACCCACAGCTGTCCCAGCGCACGGGAAGGAAAACGTAGGCTAACTGATTTAAACCAGCAGTGCCAGAATCCTAACAAGATCATTTAACTTTTAAGGGGGTTGGGAAAACGTTTTTTCATGCATTTTCATTGATTTTCAATATTGTACAAAACCTAGCCATGTAAAGCAATAACACGGAAAAAGATACAATCATTGAAAAACAATTACAGATCAAATGCCCCGTTCTGGAAGTCGAATGCACGCCCAGCCCTCCCTCTCTAGCTCAGGCCCTGTTAGCTAGGCGCGCTAAGGGATAAAAAACAGGATTTAAAACTTAATAACTAGATGTCCCGCTGCAGTGCTGTACCGGTGGCTTCCCTCCTGAGGTGCCAGCAGCATCTCTTTCCCATGGCAGTCCGTCGCCGTCTGCCAGTCCATCCTCTTTCCAAGCCATCAGAGTATTGTCAGGAAGCGGAGCAGGACGCGACCCAGCGTCCCCCCGATAAGGGACAGCCGTTTGTGGGAGGACTCGTGCAAGCAGAGCAGCATCCTTGTACCTGGCTGCACACCGGTGTGCCTCAGCCTGTATGCGGAGGGTCCGTGTCCCCTTCGCAGTCCCTCACAAAGCAATCCCAGCACTAGATAAAATGACTTCATTTTCTGAGCGGAGCGAGGCTGTGCACTTAAATCGATGGCATTTCTACGTCTGCGTCGGTTACGTGGGGACACGGGTCCCTGGATGTGCCTGCCTACATAAGCGGTGGAGTATAAACAGCAAAACAAAACAAAAACACCTCTAGGATTACTGAAATGTTATTGTTGTTTTACCAATTGCATAATACAGCTCATCTTTCGTTATGAATTAGTGTAAATAGGAATTAACCTACAATTAAGAAAATAAGTTAAACTGCATTTTGTGAAGCATTATTCTGTCTTTTTTGAGCTGTCTGCTCTCGCGCTGCTAATCTGACAAACGCAGTAATTCACGACATCTTCCACGTGATCCGTGCGAATTACCGAGGTTTTACCTTAGCCCGCAGGCGCGGGCGGCAGCGCCGCTGGGTGCTGCAGGCAGGCCTCGGTTGGGAGAGCTACGTGCCCTTCGCAAGCCAGGCTGCCGAGCCCCTGTCAGATGTTGGCCGTCAGCAGGCGCGTGGGAGTTGCCACCCAAAAATGTGAGAAACGTCACTGCCTTAACGGACAGGGTTTGGGGGCGGCATTTTGGCCTTCGTCACGGCATCCCCGGCTCATACGAGGAGCGATGGTCAGATGATGGTTGAAATCAAGAAGGCAGCAAGGAGCGTGTTTTCCTTGCCCGGCGTGGCTGGGGCTGCAGGGGGACGTGCAGCCCCTGCAGCACCCAGGCACGGGGCTGAGCAGGTCGCTGGAGGACCCCCCTCCCGCTGCTGCTGCTTTGCACGGGGAGAAGAGGCTCTGCTGGGAGCCGCCCGTGTACATGAGTGCCGCTGGATAGCACAGTCCATCAGACACAGGGTGTTCATGGAAGCAGATATATTTTCCTCCGTTTTCATCTCAGGTTTTCAGAACGACATTGCATGTGGTCAGACAAGTGCCGCCTGGGCATAGCCCTGCCCGGAGAATATCGGCTTTGGTCATAGCGCCCAGAGACACGGAGCGGGGTGGGACAGCGGGTGCAGCGTTCAGTTGCGCGCCTTGTCCTGGCTCGTTTGCAGCGCGGGGCGGGAGGGGATGCGCCCCCCGCTCCCCTCCTGCTCTGCAGCACTGACGCAGCTCTGCGTTTTCAGCGTCTCGGAGGCAGTGGATTTTTCTAGATTTGCCAGCTAGCCGTGACAGAGCAGGCAGTGCGGCGCCAATCCCTTGCTGAGCATTCACACGCTCGCACCCGTGCTTTAGGCCAAACCGCGTGGCCTCTGCACCCTCCGGTGCCTCTGCGGGAATTTCTGACAAAAAAGGAGAGTCCTTGAGCCCTCCTTTTTGAAACAAAAGCTTACTGAAAGGGTAGGCATGCCCCTGTCTCAGCGGCAGCCGGCTGTAATTCTTGGCAGGGTGTGACATGCCCATCCTCCTGAATTAGTGCAGGGCACGAGGAATTTAACATGGTGCTAATTGTGATCAGACGGAAACAACCGGCCTCAGTATGTGGGCACGCAGCAGGACAAAACAAGCGCGCGCGCCTGTCAGAGCGGTGCCCCGCAGCGCTGCCCGACAGCCCCGCACAAAGGCGGGGAAGGGTGCTGCCCGCATTGCTGCCCTCGGTGGGCAGGCGTCTGGGCAACCGCCCGCGCTCCCCCTCGCCCCGGCTCTTCGCCACGGGCTTTGTTTCCGTGCTGGCGAGGAGGTCTCCAGTCTAATTTAGCGTAGGCATTGTCAGATGCTCTTTATTTGCCATACAGTAACTCAGCTGCTGTAAAATCACAGCAGCTGCTGCGGGAGAAAGCTCCCCGTCGGTCGCAGCCGGGCAAAAGGGATTCCCGTGTCAGCCCCGAGCGCCAGGAGGGGAACGGACGAGGCCAGGCAGAGGGGCCAGCCGCATTGCCACCAAGCCCCCTTTCTGGAAAAAGATCATTTTGCGGCGGGGTCAAAGCCGCCGCTGCGGGAGGCGAGCGGGGCCCAGCAGTTCGGCTGCACGCAGACCCCCTCCCAGCCTCGGCGCTGGAGGAGGCGCAGCCTCTACCTGCCCCTCGCCCTGCGCCGCGGGGCCGGGGGCCACGGCCTCTGCCCGCCGGGGGGGCACCGGCAGCAGGGCAGCGAGCCGGGCAGAGCAACCTCAGCCACCCTTCTCCGCCCGAGTCCGGCCCAGGCGGCGAAGGGGGTTTCCTCCACTTCGCAGTCGGATTTGGAGGATGATTCCCCAAGGTGGGAGGTGTTTGCTCCCTGTTATCCCAAAACTGGGGGGAATTCTCCCAGCCGTGGCAGAGCTTTCTTCTTTCATCTAATCTTCTGTCAGAGGACGGAGTCACGTATTCTCCTGTAACTAACCTGGTAGCAGCAGAAGTAAGGTTGTCTCATCTCCAGCACCGCTGTGAAGACTTGAGGGACTCTATTCTCAAAATATCTCCCAAAGTCTGAGTAATTACTCCTATTATGGCCTTTGACCAAAATGGCCAAAATGAGAAGCTTTAGCTTTCTGTTCCTCTGCTCTTCCTCTCAGGATTCCCCAAGGTTGGGGGGTGATATTCGATGTGCAAAAAAAGAAAAAAAGCAGACTTAGGACTTACCCTTTCCTCTCCCACTAGTCCAAATGGCACCAGTATCAACTTATTCTTCAAGCCAACCCATTTACTAAAGCAAGCAAATATGTGCCTTTAAAAAAGGCAGATGTAAAATGCCTGGTTAAAACCAGGGTCCTCTTCAGCCAGGGACGTGCCCTGCATTTTATCTCCCAGTCACTGAACTCCATGAGGTTTCTCAGGAACTCTTCTCGGTTAGTTTTAAACTTGACTTTCCTGAAAAACTCTATGTGTTAACTTCATTATCTGCCTGTCACTTCACTATCTCCTCTTTCCAGGTTATTTATGAGTATGCTGAAGAAGTGCAGAATTTCTGCTCCCCTCCCTTGCTAACATTGTGTTTGTACCCTTTTTTTCCCTATCTTTTTATCGGGAATTCACAGGAAGATTAATCCTCCTTACTCCATGACAGTTTAGTTTTCTTAAGAACCTTTAGTGAGGGATGTTCTAGAAAAGCTTTTAGAAAATCTGATTCCACTATATCAGTCCAAATCTCCCGTATTAGCGGGGCTGTTTCCTCCGTCAGACAACTCAGATCTATATGTATAAATTCTTCTCTTGGCTTTGAGACTCATCCCCAAGACGCCGTGTTTACTCATCTCTGCTAATTCAGGTCAGTCCGACAGTTTTCTACCATTTTGCTTCTTCTGGAAATCTGACTTTCTAGTCTGTGATTCCCACGATTGCTCCTAAAGCCTGTTTTAAAGATTTGTCACCTTCCGATCCTGTGATACAAAGGAAGAAAGAAAGTTCAGCAATTTCATATTTGAGCTCTTTTAAAACTGTTGAGGGAGTACTGTCTGCCTCTGGTGATTTGTTGCTCTGGCATATGAACCTTCCTGACCTCCGCCATAGTGAACAGCAGCGCAAAGAATTAATTTAATTTTGCTGCTGGGTCCTTATCTTTCTTAATTCCTCCCTTTACGCCTTGATCATCCATCAGCTGCACTAGGTGACTGACAGGTTTCCTGCTTTTGTGTTTAAGAAGTTTTTATTAGCTCTCATAACTCTAACAATTGTTCTTCGGGACCTGTTTTGGCTTACCTTATCATGGTTTTGCATTCAGCTTGCTAGATTTATGTCCTTTTCTATTCTCATTGTTTGGAAACAACTTCCATTTTTCTGGAAGTATCTTTTTTTTTTAATTTCAGATAGCTTCCTTTTTCTGTTGTTTGTGTTTAAACCAAGCTTTCAGTCAGTGCCGTTTTCGCCTTTCACCTGCTGTGTCTCAGACGCGTTCGTGTCCCGCAGTCGTGTCGTCGTGCACCACTCACCTCCAGGGTAAAGCTCCGTAAGTCAGGGTGAGGAGCAGGCACGGTTACCATCACGCGCGGCTCGTGCCCGGGCTTTGCAGACCGGCAGGCTGCAGTCCCAGCCGCAGCAGGACCCCGGAGCGACACAACCACCAGCCGGCCAGGGTTTCTCTCTCAGGGCCAACCTAGAGTTCTGCGTGCTGCTTCTCCCCGTCAGATGCCATCCAAGGCCGAGGCTGACATTCAAGTGGTCAAATAGGACTCTTAACAGGAAAGAAAATGGTAAAATGCTTTCAAGTGTAGAAGCAGGTAGACAGAGGAGTAACAGAGTGGGGAGAGGCAAACAGTATTTCACTAGGCTTCTGTAATTCCTATTCATAAATTCATGACAGCTGCAGAGGTGGGACAGCAACAAGACCCACCGTCGGAGTGGCAAAGTTCCCATCGCGGAGACGCCCTGACAGCAGCGGCATCACTCCTCCCGTGCCAGGCATCCACCTGGGTGCCGGGCTGTGTGCTCAGGGTGACGCTTTTCACTGGGAAGCAGAAGGCGTCTCATGAATCCAACTGTTTCTCCCAACTCCTCATTGTGTTTGTTCTCCTTCCTTACGCATCCGCTCCCTGCCTGCTACGTGAGCAGCAGCACGGAGCTGCGGTGGTTAAAACAGAAAAGGAAGACCCCAGCCCTTCTGTCTCTGCTGATGGATGCGTCAGAGTCCATGGTACAGATGAACTTGTAGGTTTCCCATTGGCAAGGCCACCTAAATGTAGGTGATACAGTCTTCTCTCTATTAAGCCAGGAAGGTGGAAAGCGCAGCTGTCTGGAACGCAGCACGTACCTGTTGTATAAAGATGCTACAGGTCAGCTTCCAGCCGCAGGAGAGGCGGAATGGTTGGGACTGCTGACTGAATTGGAGCTGAACACAGATAAAAAATATTAACAATGCCATGCTGTAAACAAACTTGTGGTTCTTTTGGTGCATTTTTCCAAATTCTTCAGGATTCCTTATATGCTTCATATTCTTTCGTTTGCAGGCGTTGATCTGGAGCGTTTGTACCAACTTTTCCCAGTCTGAATAGGAACCAGCTCCCCTACTCCACTCGTTGGCGCTGGGTCTTGCGACATTACCTCCACATTTCCATACTGAGGTAGGGAGATCTTCCGTGACCTAATTTTCTTAAGCCTCGTAGGAGTGATTTTTGTGTTGGTAGCCCTCCTGGGATGTGTAATGTAAATAACATGGATTAAAAGAGATGTGATTACATGTAACGCAACTGTGCTGGTCTCAGGCAGCGATTTTGGAGGTCTCTATCATTTGTCCTCTGCGGTTCTGGTGAGCAGCAGTGTGTGCTCGCTCTTCTAACGGCTCTGTGGTTCTTTTATAAACGCCATCTGCATGAAGTATTTCTTAGCACCCGACTTGCTGGTCAGTATGTGGCTCATCTTATTCTCAGTGCAGTAAGATGAAGTGAAAGGTGTTTTTTGAACAAGACCATCCATAGATTATTATTTTTTTTATTATTTCCCTCCCCCCCCAGATGTCTTCAAGCTGGTACCATGTCAGGTTACGGGTCTGTGTGGGCTGGGGAGGAGCTGTCAGGGCTCTGTTGTCTGCGTTGGCCCTAACTATTAGCTTCTGTCATTAAAGAACAGGCCAAATGATTAGTGTCCTTGGCTTAATCTTCTTAGCAGGAAAACTGTCCCTTGAATATCTGCCCTAGTCAAACAGGCGTAAGGGAAGACGAGAAAATAACGAGACTCCTGACCCGTTTCGTTTTGCATGTGAATTGTTGAAAGTAAATCATATTCGATGGTCTGTTTCAATTCTTAGATATTCTGTTTCCCAAAACTATGGTAAATGATGTGCTGGAAGAAAAAACACCTTCCAGAACACAGGAGAAACATCCCTTCTCTTGCTACTACTCTCCCCAGCATTAGATTTGGCACTGAAGAGGTACCTATGGTCTAAATGTAGTAATTTCATTCAGAATTATTTTTTCTGTAACTAGAATTCACTGAGTCACTGTGAAGTACCTAGTTTTACTATATCTGTATATCTTGAGTCATTATAAAGTCATTTATAATATCTGGGGTACTCTGTCGTATCAAACTAACCTTGTGTAATATCGATAACAATAGAAAGATTAATGGTAGGCTTCAAAAAAATACTCATCAGTATCCTCTATCTAGATTAAAAACTGAGAAGTGTAAGTTTGGAGCTGGATTTTTCCTATATTTACTTCTTGGGGTCTTTTTATCCTTTAAGGAAGCTTTCTCTCTTGCTTTCTTCATATGTTTTTATCTGAAGTATTTTGTTTACAACGTAAGTGCACACTTCAATTTCTCGAGAATCATCAACCTTATAAATTAAATGGAAACCTTGGGAAATTCTGTGATGGACAAAGACATTCATTCTGTTTGCGCTCTTAATATTTCAGAGGATCCTGAGTAAAGATTCTACTTTTTCCCATTGAGTCAGGAAACTTTTCAGGCCTTCATATCTTTTGTGTGGAGGGTGCGTGCTGTTCTTCGACTGGTGTAAACTGAATCCAGAGATTTGGGTGAGGAATATTAACACTGAAATCCCACCTTCCCTGAGCTTGAACTGACATTCTTGACTTTGATCTGAGAAGGAGAGGGAGAGATGGATGGAACAGAGAAAGAACAGAAAAGCAGGCAGAAAGTAAGAGAGGTGGAAGAGAAGGAGCGATAAAGGGGGCTGAAATGGAGGCTTTTTGAGACATTTTGGAGCGGTAACGTGTGGTTGATTGTGCCTTTCTTATGCTGTTACGGCTTGGCTAATTCTGTCGTATTGCAAATTGTAAGTATTCTTTTAAAACATCCAACAGCTACAAATGGAATCCGTTTTGGGACCAATCTGTTTGCTGTTTTCATTAATGACCGTGGCAGAAAAGGTAGCAATATGCTGAGGGAATGCCCCGACCTCCCAGCTTCGTCAGGTTGGCCATAGCGTGGGAAGATCGGACTGTGGGACAGTGAAACAACCCAAAACCAAGCCTGGTATAGGGGTGAGACGGAACAGAGATGGCCCGTGAATGTACTTGATAACCCTGTGGGTGGTTGGCTTGAGCATCTCCATTAATTAACTGCAGGGTTAGTTCTCCTGAAGAGACAATACCAGGGCGAAAAGCAAGCTGTACGGGTCAGCGGGGAAATGCTTCGCTGCAAGGGAAACGAGATAGAAGCCTGTTTAGTTCATAGTTCGCACTGACAGCAGTAAGCAAGCAGGCAGCTGTGCCCATGTTTTTACTGATAATCACAATATTTTTGTATTTAATTTATTTGTATGACAAATGTGTAGAAATTGTATAGCTGCTAGAATCCAAGGTACGCATCCATTTTCACTGTGTCGCTGTTCTTTAGCTTTTTCTTAATTGTTAGAAACTTTAATTTTCTAGCTGTGATTTTCTTCCTGAGATGAGTTTTCAGTTTAAGGAAAGCTGTGCTGAATTTCAGGATAACAACACGGCAATGCAAATTTCTGTTACTAAGAAATATTTCTGAGCTAGCTAAGCACTGAACAGTTAGACTAAAGTTTGGCAAGGAGAAAGGCTTAAGAGGAAAATACTGCTTCTAAACGTCCATGTGAAAACTGGCTTTGGTTTAGCAGAATTTTAACTTTTAAAAATCATACAGCTGATACAAGCAGGTACAGTTTTATTTTACCGAAGGGCAAGATACTGTGAGGCTCACTTGCCTCCAGAAGAGACCCAAATCCTTCACTGGCTGCAGGAAGGAAAATCAGCAATTCTGGTTCCGGGAAGACCAAGCGGTGTCAGTAGAACCCAGCTCCATGTCCTTCCCTTGTGAAGAGGAACTTTCTTCCTTGGTTTTCCAAGCCTTGGTTTTCCTTTGGATCTAAAATAGACCTGGTTATTGAAGTGAAGGCTTTGATTTCAACCTACCATGGTGAGGAAAATGCCATTGTTCATATTGCTGCTATAATTGTCATAGATTTTATTATAACATATTATTATAATTACCTGTTTATTGGCTAACTGCTCTTCAGGTAGCGTGGTAAAAGTAGGACCAACGCTGTATTTCAGAATACAAAGTGCATTTGTTGGTAACACTCAGAACTCTCATTTTCTGAGGCTGGCGAGTCCTATCCTTTCATGTCACTGGGATTTCTTTTTAACCCCTTCCGCTAGAACAAGCAAGGAGTAACAGGCCCAACTTCAATGATTCCCGCGCAGAGGGAAGCTTGATAGGGATATTTTTGTTTACCGGGGCACTACGTTATCCCGCTGAAGTCCCTGTCAGACCCTGCACTCTCCATCAGCCCTGCAGCACCTACAGCACTCGCTGCGGCCGCACCAGGGCCATGTCGCGGGGCGCACAGCGGCCCCCCGGCCGGCGGGAGGACGGGGCGGCCGGCAGCTGGTTCGCCTCTGCCGGGCTGCCTTGGCTTGTGGCCGCGGGAACTGCTACATCCAGAGCAATTCATGCTTCCACATCACAGGGCAAATAACATTTGCACAGCAGCTTTCTCCTTGAGGGAGGCAGGTTTATTTTGCAGTCAGGCAGGGGAGCACATGCTCTGACTTGCAGGTTCACTGAGAGCCGTGAAAAGGCTGGGAAAGCCTTGGTTGTTTCTGGGGTGGGCAGGTTGTTCTGTTCATGGAGTGGGTAAGAAGCATCCCTAATTACTGATGAACATCCCGAGAAAGAGATTCCCCCCCCCCCCCAACACATCCTTTCTATTTTCTAATCTTTTTCCAGGTTGTTTTTCAATTAAACTACGTCTTGATCTTCTGGCACAAGAATATAGCATATTTTTAGTAACTTTCATCTATTTTATTTCAATACTGAAAAAAGAGTGGGGAAGTATTTGTAGCTCATCACCCGGGTGATATGCTGGCGTATGTGATTGACAGTTCTCGTGTGATTTCCCAAAATACCTTTTTTTTTTTTTCTTTTTGACTGGCACAAGGCTCTTTCAGGAGCTACTGTAAAAATATGGTTTTATTTCAGCGGCTGCAAAACTCTCTGGTCCTACATGACAAGTAGGCCAGCAGCGGTCGGTAGGAATCCCCAGCAAGCACCAAACATCGCACCGCTATTTGCAGTGTTCACAATTAAAAGTTTGATGATAAGGGCTGGTTGTAGTCTAGGATAAATTTTGAAGGTTCTGAACGGAAGATTCTGAATGGTTTGTTTATCTAATTGTGGAGGTAGATTAAACTATATTGAGTAAGATTATCCAGCATGTCCTTACCACGTGTACGTTTGAGAGGTTTCCTTAAACAGTAGCTGATTCAGTGGATGTTTTCCTTACTGGCAGATACGGACATATGGCAGGTGTTGAAATGCATGAGAGAGTTCCTGTTTCTTCAACAGATAAAATCTTTGTCTGTCTTTAAAATATTTAAGCTGTAGGTTCTTAGCTGGTGTAAATCAGCTGGAATTAGTGGAGATAGCTCCCTAGACAGGCACAGAGCCGAGGAGCCTTTGCCCCTATCACCCAGCCTGCAGGAAGAGCAGAGGGCAAACGGCAAAGGGGGCTGGACACGTTTTCCTTTTTCCCTGCTAGCATTCCTGCTTCCCCGAAGTGTAAATTACTCAGACTCTCAGAGCTCGGAAAGCTCCCGTGACAGCGGCACCTTTTCAGGGGTGCAGCGTTCAGGCTCCTGTGCCTAGATGCGAGCAGCAGGCAGGGCGTCCCGGGCTGTGCAGGCGGGCTTGTCCCTGCTGCAAGACCCCCCGGCCTCGCACAGGGAGCTTTGGGGCTGATCACATGCTCCTCCTCTCCACGTCCCTATTTGCATTAAAATCCCATTGATAAATACGTAAGCTATGCCTCTCTGGTATTTCAAGCCTCCACGTACCAATTAAAAACAAAAATCATACAACACAGATTATTTCAAATTTTCCCTTATTTGATAGATCCTGATTAAAAGGCCGCGCTTGGATTAAATCCTTTTATTCTCCACAACCATAGGACAGTTTAGGGGACATGAACATTTGTGAAATAATTTGTGTAAGAAATGACACAGGAGATGAAGACATCCGAGCAGCTGCCTGCTGCACCGGTCCAGCATCCCTGGGGCTGGCTGGGCGCGGAGGCAGCGCCTCGTCCCCGGCGTCACCTGCAGCACACACCGAAGCGCGCCCTCCGCCAAGGGCTGCCCCCGCTGCTCCGCGGGACCACTGTGCCATTTCAGAACAGGAGGAACGACGCTATTCAAATGATTTTAAAAGTTTATGTTTACAGGCACCGAAACGTCTTTCCTAATCAAAGCCCGCCTAGCAGCAGTAGCAGTAATTACGGTATTAGCAGCAGCCAGAGCAGAAACAATGAAGACTTCTCTTTCTGGCCAGTTGCTGGCATTTCTTTGAGGCTCAGTAAAGACAACGCTACGACATCCTGACACAGACCGCTGGCTTTGTAGCAACGGTCTCCTTGGAGCCTTGGCATGGGAAAGGACACGCATGTGTCCCGGCATTTTCCAGGCTGCAGGGTTTCCTTCTCTTCTGGTCCCAGCGCCGTGAGACCCCTCCTTTCAGCCTGAGCACCGTTTAAATAGATCATTTGTTTTCATTATAGGTTTTTGCATCTCGGCCTTTCATTCTTGTTAATGAATTTCTAGGGTCTGATTGGAAAACAAAAGCTAAACACAAACATGAAAAGCGGTCTGACAAAGGACACGGTTTAGCGTCTGGCAGGCTCTGCCGCACCGGCTGTAGCGAGGAGATGGCCATTTGCTGATTGCCGGGGGTTGACACGACTTGGTTAGTATGCTAATCTAGTCCTCTGCGTTTAACATTCAGCTCAGGTCTGAGCAGGCTCAGCAGAGCCCCGGCGCAGGGGAAGGGGTGTCTGCCTGGCAGCACGGACCGCGCGCTGCACCCGCCGCAGGCATACCCCGACATCGTGCCTGCTCCTGCCATGCGCTCGCTCCCCCTCTGGCGCACCCCCTCTCCCCCTCCCGCCCTCCCTGGTGCACGCACACATACATACCATCCGGAAAGCTTTCTGCAAATGCTGAAAAACATGAAATGTGGAAAAGCCATGTATGATTGGCTCGTTCCTCTGCCTCCGCGTCCCCAAAGATTCCCACTTTAACAGACCATGTGTTTCTGCTGCTGGAGAAGCCCAGACTGTAACGTGCCAAAATTCAGCAACAATGAAGTAAGACGGAGTTTAACATCCAAAACAAAGAGATGGCATTTTTGTAGCGCGCTTACAACATAACAGTCACAAGATGGCTTAAATTTCCCTCTATCCTCTCTCCCCACCCAACCTCAGCCCAAGAGAGAGCCAACATTTATTAAAATCCATTCGTTCAGGACAGCAGTCAGATGCCCAGGTGGGAAGGAAGGCTCCCTCCTGGTATTCCCGACGGCTGTCACCTTTTCTGTGTGCTTGGAGGCAGCGAGCTGCAACCCCCCGCCCGGAGTAAGGGAGTTCCCATTTCCAGAATTAAGGAAGGAATCGATTCCAGAGCCAGTTCCCATGGTCAGGTCCATCAGGTCCTGCAGCCACAGGAGAACTTAATTCCTCAAGCTCCCTTTCCTTTGTTTTCATAACGTCACAGCAGTTCTGGAGAGGCATTTGGAGAATCATCGGCTTCTGCTTGCATTCAGAGTCTTTCAGAAGTTGCATTTTCAGAGAGCAGGTCAGATGTGGGCAAAAACGAGTCTCCATCTGACACATAGGCAGACAAAGCTGCTTAACCTCTGAATTATAGCACAGCTCCATAGTTCTCTCTTCTGTTGTTTCATGCTCCAAGCAAACTGCTCCTTGCAGTTCTCCCTCCTGGTGCCAAGCACGTATTCCAGCTGCAGCTCGGCAGCGCGGGGAAATTCCTTCCAAGTCCCCGGCAGAACAGTCGGCGCTTTCTCCGGAGCTGCAGGCTTGATTGTCCTTGATTATTTTATTTCTTTGGCTCTGATCCAAGATGTTCCCTGTCATCATTTCAGTGTCTTTTCTCATAATCCCTTCTCTAAACATCATCAACAATTAACTGATTCTCTCATATCTACAAACACATGCACACACACGCAGGCGCGCATGCACACACACTCCACTGAGTCTCATCAGTGTCTTTTTTGCCTTTAAGTATAAGAAATTACAGCTTCTCATTAGCTGAAGAGCATGTTTTGAAAGGCTTTGTGTTTACTCACTTTGCAAGTGATGCTGGCGCTTTTAATTATTCTCCTTTTGCATATCATAAGCGAGCAGCGAGCTGCCTCAGCCAGCCCGGGCGACGCGTATTCCCAGGAAGGCAGGAGGAAGGGATCGCGTTTTACCTCACTGCTGCTGCTTTCTTCCCTTTCTGTCAGCCAGCCAAGGAATCCCCCCAAAGCTCTTACGTAGCAGATACCAAAACCGTGAGTCACTTTTCGCTCCCGGAGCAATAAGTCCACCACATATGTGTGCAGAGCGGCGAGCGCGAGGCTGGGAGTCTCTCCAGGCTGCCGGCGTGCCCCGGCACCAGTTCTCCAGTGGTGACTTTGTTTTTCCTGCTCTGGCTTTCTCTCCTCAGCTCCCTCATCTCTTCATTCCTTTTCATGCCGTTCCCGTTTTCTTCCTTCCTTCCTCTCCATCCATCTCCGTTGCTGGCAGCGGCAAACCCAGCAAGATCTGGGTCCCTCTCGCCTTCTGTGGATTTTTTTTTTTTCCTTTTTTTTTTTTTTCCCCCGTAACTGCAGCAGCCTTTGGCTGCTCACTCTGCCAGGTTGGATCACCAAAGACACACGACTCGCTCACAATGAATAATCAATACAGATATTGATCTGCGGAAAATGTTTGTAAATTCCTGAAAGGGGAATCGGGAACAGCGGGACAGGGAGGCTTGTGGGGAACGACAGGGTGCTTCGGGCAGCGGCTGCAGGCAGCGCCTGGCCGGAGCCCGCGTCCTGCCGCCTCCGAGGTGACGGGTGCTGGAATGCGTGCGCGGGCGGTGGCGGGTGTGCGCGGGGGCTTCTGTATTTTCATTTCTCTACAGCTGCTTCCCCCGAAGAATCGGGAGGCGAGCAGCTGAGAGGCCCCATCAGTGCCATGCCTTGGCTGCGGTCCAGCACTGTTTTGTTTCCATCATCACACGCCACTTTTAAATTTGCATAAATACAAGGGTTATTTTGCCTTGCGCCTCCAAAAAGATTTAAGAAGGTGGAAAAGTATTTCTGTAAGGAAGGATTACTGGGTTTAGTCATCATTTTCAGGGTTTACTTTCGAAGCCGTGTATTTGCAAGAAGGGGAGGCAGAGAGGAAAATAAAGGGCAATAAGAAGGGCTTGGAGAAGACTAAAAGCCGTTTGAATGTGGAAGAGCCTTAGACTGCAAAAAAAAACCCCCAAGTTCTCCACTGGGACCTGCCCGTGTCCGGTTTGTGGAGGTGCGGGGCCAGGTCAGACCTCTCCAGCCAGGGCTCTCCCCATCCCGCCGTGAGCGGGTCCGCCCTGGCCAAAAGGTGGGGATGGTAATGGAGCTTGGAGCTGCTCTAAAGGTTGTGGTTGGGTCCATCTCAAGAGCAGCCTGACCCCATCCTGGGGAGCCGTCTCCCACCATCCGACAGCCCATGTGTGGGGCACCTAGCAGGTGACACTCGCCCAGCTTGCTCCTGGCGTAGCCAGCCCTACTCCCACTGCAGGAATGTCCTTGTCGTGTTTCTTCCGCCTTCATCCCGCTGGTTTTCTGTCTTTCTGGGAAAAGGCATGCACCAAAGGTATCAGGAGGCATGGTATTGGGGTCACTGAGTATCCAGCCCCCTTTCTCATGCTTGAGGTCAGCAGGGGAGACCCTCGGGAATGCTGAGGGACTGTGGGGGTGTCAGCTACACCGGGCAAGCCAGGCGGCCGTTGCGGAGCCACCGCCGCACCCGTGCCCAGGGCTGCCGGTCGGGACGCTCACGGCTTTTCTGACAGCTTCTGGCTGGACACAGCCTGCCGGCGCCGTGCAGGCTTTTCACCGGCCTCCCACCGCTCGCGGGCCACCTGCGCACGCCCCCGCGGGCACCGCTGCGGTGCCTGCCCGCAGTGGGCAGCAAGACCCTCCTCGGCCGACTGCCGTCCTCCCTTCCTGCGCCCACGCGGGCACCCCGCGATAGCCGTCTCGGGCGAGGCTCCGCGCGGGGATGCAATTCCCGTGCCTCCTCCCCAAGCGCAGCCGCCGGCTTTATCAGCCCGCGCCAGCAGCGGGGAGGCTGAGCGCGTTCATTCTCTCTCCAGCTTCTGATTAGCTCCCGCAATCCAATTAGCAGAGGCATTTATATCACAAGGGGCTGAGGTGCCCCTGCTCATCGCGGCGGCTCAGAGCCAGTCGTAAATTCTACTGACACTACATCTTTCCTGTGACATGGATTAATTACAGCTCTGGGCCTCCAAGAGGAGGTTTGCAAACGGAGGTGCCCATGAAATGAGAATTCAGAGAAGGCAAAGCAGGAGGAGTTTCCTGTCCGTGAAGGATGAGGGGGTGATGCGCTGGGTGGCCCAGGGCTGGGGCACCTGTGGGCAGCGTGGCGAGGGGCCGGGGAGGCAGGTGGACCGAGCGTGTGCTTTATTAACAGAAGCAAATGGAGGTTGGCCAGAGGATGTTATGAATCCTGTGCCCGTGGCCGTAATGAGAAATTCTTCATAACCTTTCTTTGTATGCTCTGCTGCAGTGCAGATGCTGAAAGTGAAGCTAGAAGAGCCTTAATAAAATTACATTTTTCCACTTGAGATGTTGCAGGCGCTAGCCAGTGGCGTAGCTTTGAGAGGCGAGCGAGGTGCTGCACCGTCGGGAGGGTTCGGCACCGCAGAGATCAGTGCTTGCTGCCAGGGGCACGGCCACCTCCTCTCTGCTCTTCCCAGAAGCTCCTCCACGTACAATTCACCTTTTTCTGATGCTTCTGCTCCAGAAATAGTGATTTTCTGGTGCCTCCGTATCAGCTCTGCTGTCACGGGGCCGTACTCCCGCTGTTGGTCCCCTCAGGCTGTAGGGCCAGCCCCAGTGGAGGCGGTATTTCTGCGACGGTGAAAGAGCAATTCGGAAACGGGGTGCGGGAGAAGATGCAGGAGAGTGGTGGGGTGAGGGACAATCCGTGTCCTCTGCACCTGGCTACGTGTTTCCCCTTTACGCCCTGGTACCTGCCCCTTCGTTGCACCGGCACCGGGCTGTGCGCTCGTGTGTCGGCTGCTGCTCGGCTCTCCAAGCACCTGGCGTTGGTCCTGTCGCTGAGCTGTTCCTCTGGGTGCGACCCGTCACAGCCTGATGAGCTGGGACACCGCACCAGGGTTTGACCTGTTGGGTTTTTCCAATCGCATGCCAATGTAAGGGTTCGTCCAACTTATCTCTCCATCAATCAGTTCTTCATTTATGTATCAGTCAGTGGTTTTGTTAAGTTTCCATGCGTTTATACTCTTGCCTGTTATTGAAATACAATTACTTAAGGAGTCCACAGAACTACCTTTTAAATGCATGGGTAGATAGGAATTTTAAAGACATGAGGGTGCATATTAAATTTAGTAGCATGTCAGCTCCATTTGATCTATTTACTCTGGTCTGCTGACAGATCTTCTGTGTAAGCAAATATAGTTCCTGCTGATAAAAGGGTTTTGGTCTGGGTTTTTGTTTGTTTGTTTTCAAGTAGGTGAAGGTAGCTGTAGCCAGATACCGCTCTGCCTATGAAGCAGTTGTTCTGCCACTGAAAGGAAATATGGTCTAATCTTTCAGAACAAAAACTTTTTACTTTTGTGTAATAACAAACCTTGCACTTACTGACCAATGTATTTATTGTTAGCGGTCAGACAAGAGAGCCCCTTCCCCGGCTGGTGTCTCCGTGGGCCAGCGGCTGTGACCTGCAGCCAGAGACATTCAGAGCGGAGACAAGCTGGGTGTTGGCAAGAGGTGGGAGGATTAGCCAAATAACCAACTGAGCTCACAGGTTCCTATTCAGCCGAAGCCTTTACGCTAAGATTTATGGTTTTCTTTATGTATTATTTTATGTTAAAAACAAAGCTGCAACAGCGGCTTCCTATCTCAATTTGCGGCTGAAATCAGTAAGGCTGTAGATCTCAAACAGAGCTGGACTCGGTCCTATCTCGGATTTCCTTGGCTTTGGTCGTTTTTGAATCACACGCCCGATGCGTCATCACTTTGGTAAGATTGCTGTTGCTACGTGTTTATTTTCCTAAGAACAGCCAAGACTTTTCATTCATTACTGTGTACCTGGACTTCTGAGGTGACTTTCTTCCATACTGTCGTGGGCCATAAAACTATGCTGGTACAATTTCTTTTTAACAAAACCCTGACACGGTTTTCCTTCCTGGTCAGAGTAAAATGACAAAGCGACCTTCTTCCAGCGTAGTATTTTCATAGTTATTTTCTTGAGTAAAACTGGCTGAAAATGTTTTGGCATATCTTCTTTCTTCTTCCCTCCACAAAAATGTCATTTAAACAGAACTGATAAAACACATCTATACAAACACTTCTTGCATTTTTTCTTCCAGATCTACTTGAAGCAAATCAAGCGTCGTGTTTTGTTTCTTTACATTGTCTATTTTAAGACTTTTGTTTCAAGTTTACTTTTTTGTTCCAAGTTTTCCTACAATTTGTCACATTGCCCTATATGTTCTTTGACTGACTAAATGAGCAAGTTAACTGCAGGTGTTGCAAACAGTGAAGCGCATTGCAGCACTTTTTAACAAAAAGCACTTTGATGCTTTTTTAATGGAAAGGGGAGGTTTCAAAGTAGAGTTTGTGGAAATTCTGTTTTTAAAAAAAAAATAAATTTGTTTTAGCCTGAGTTGAGATCAAAGAAAGCCGTAAGTGTTCTGTGAAACGCGGGTTCTCTGTTTGGGCTAGTTTCACCTCCTGCACCTCTGTCGAGCGAGGCGCTTTCTGCAGCACCTCCCGGCTGTCAGGCGGGCAGCCTCGGGCGGGGGCAGAGCCTTCCGCGAGGCCCGAGCATACGAAGGCAAAACCAACCCGGCTGGGGCAGATAGCAGCTGTTACCGACCCCTTTTATTATTCTTCAGCGTGAGTTTACTGAATGTCCTGAGAGATGCACGTGACTGAAACGAAGCATAGAAACCACTCGATTTTAAGAGAGGTTTTATGCTGAAATTGAAAACATCCATCCTGCCTCTACTCCTGCAGGTGCCTTAGTCATCTAGAGCTAATTTCTGAGCTTTCTGAGGACTTCCGTCAGGTGAACATGATGCTGTCCTGTGACTACCAACATTCGATAGGTCAGAAGGGGCCAAGGTGTTGAAGGTAGGCGGGTGCCGTGAGGTTTTCTCGCTGCCCTCGTGCCTAGAGTATCAAGTGGGAAAGAGCTTATTTAAACCTAAAGCTTTTTAATATTATTTTTTTTTCTGAGGGAACAGCTCATTCAATTTGCTGTGCAGTCATTTTTCTAGGCTAGAGCTGGTGGTGGTGTAGGTTGCTATAGATCTCTCTAACTCCGTCCACGCGCAGTGTCTCACCCTATACCAGCTATAAGCGGTGGCACGGCTGCCGTGCAAGGAGAACGTTGGGTCAGAGACAAGCACACCTCACTGCTGCTCCCTGGCCCACGTCTCTGTGTACTTCACCTGTCTTGCGTTCATTCTATACCCTTCACTTGAGAAACTCCATTCTCTCAGCCTCAAAAGACAAAACTTGGCTAATTTCTATCCTGTTCAGTGCCATTCCTGTATCAGCCTCCCACTGCTGTTGCCTGGATTTCAGTCTCTGCAGACCTGGAGTTGTCGGCCCCCACCCGCTGTGGGTGATCATTGCCTTGAGATCACCCTCCGTTTGTCTCCAGTGCCTGAGGGAGGTGGTGCTTGACCTACACCTCAATTTGCCGTCACGTTGCTTAGTCAGTGCAGAAAGGGTTCTCCTCCTTGATGGGTGACTTTATTCTTTTATAAAATTGTCCTGGACGAATTCTTCCTGAAAGATATAGTTTGGAGGGAGTATTGTCAAAAATTCTGTCTCTCTCTATACTTTATTATCCCCTCATTTTTTTTGTCATTTAACTCCAATTATGGGATGCTAAGTGCTTTTGGAAATTTCATTGTTAATATCTTCTTACAGTGCTATTAACGTAAATCAACGTTAATAGTGTCCCAGCAAGTATAAAAGCAATCAAAAATTCAGTACTCACGAATCATTCTGTAATTTCAGCATAAAATGTTAATAGAAATAAAATCCAATACCATAAAATATCGGCAAATTCAACTTTAAATACATGTGATGAATGACTTTACCATTCTGCAGCATCCCATGGACTTCTGCAATGTGAAACCTTTTACTGGCGAAGGTCTAACCCACACCACTCGCTCGTCATCGCCTTCCCAGCACAAGGTGTGCCTGAGATCTTGCTTTCCAGAAATTAAAAATCCATCTTCACTTACAATGTGGCTTCTGTATTCAGGTGTTTAGTGGTAATACGAAGGATTACTAGGGATCTGTTAACTTATTCTAGCTAATAGAAACTCACTGCTTCTTTATTGCCATCAGCCTGGCTTCAAGAGCTTCAGCTGCATTACGTCGTATTGAGATTGGGATTTTCTTACAGACAAATCTTTTAAATCGGAATTTAGGTGGTGAAGATCCATCAGTTATTTAAAGGCAACCTCTAGAAGAATGGTGTAGATTTCTCAAGCAATACAAGTGTTGGCCTGAAAATTCAAATTAAAATTACCATTAAAAGGAGAACAAAATCCCCAAAGTGATACGTGAACAACTGTCAGGTATTTAACCTCTAATTATTCACCTCATCAGACTAGAAACTTTTGATTTGATTTTCTTTTCATTCACGTGCTTTAATGTCCTTAGCCTGTTTGTGCTGTAGCCTTTAAACCCACGTTTAAGAACCATTTGCCGAGAGAGGTAATACCTGCAGGCAGCGCGGGGTTGGGGCGCGCTGGTGTTGCCAGGCAAGGGGCACCGTGCAGGCCTGAGGTTTCTGTGATCACACAAGAAGAAGGCGACAGTGGGATACCTATAAAGGGAGTTTATTTGGGAAAAGCTCTCCTGGTCATTACTTAGATGCCTTTTCGGTCCTTATTCCCTTTCCCCCATCCTCTCAGTGTAATGCCTGTGTCTCCAGGCTCTGGACGGGTCTCGTTCTTCTCCCTTGGTGCTCTTTCTTCTTTCTCCCCTCATTTCACGTGTTTCCCTGATTCACGATTCTTCGCCTGCAGATTTCGGCACTGGAGCCCTACAGCAGAGTTTTACAGACCCTTTGAAGTCTGAGTGAGATTTTTTGTGACATTTGTAAAATACTTACAAGATGTTGGGGAAGTTTATGGTATCTCGAGGAATCTCATAAAGGATATTGGCAGCTAACCTGGTCTGTCATTGCTGTCTTTGTGCCCATCCCCACGAGCATCAGGCAAGCCAGAGACATTTGGGACCTTTCGGTTATTCCAGTTTGGATATGTGTGTCCTGGAAAGTTAAGGTAAATGCTTGAGAACTCGGGCTTTGGATCCTCATATCTTATTAGTTCTTCTGTCCAAAACCTCTAACAGGAATTTGCACGATAATAAAGCAAAACTGCAAGTTTTTTGTGAGCATTACTTTAATTATGGTGACACGACAGAATTACTAAAATCCTTCTTAAATTGGACATTTGTGGTCATTTTATTTCCATAAACAAGTGTGCAGAGTGTCAGCTAACTCAGGGCTCATCCAAAACCTGCAAAACCAACTAAACCGGCAGTGTCGGAGCTGGCTACAGCTCGGTCTCGGTGGGTCGGGGCAGCGCCGCACCCCGACAGCGGGGCTTGACTGGGAAGTCACCCATCTCGTTATCCCAGCCGACCTCAGAAAAACTATTTTCAGCACCTGAAATAACATGTAGTCTGGTCTGTAAATGCTCCATATTATTTATTGCTGATTTAATATAGAACATTTTTCTTTTTTGAAATAAACCTGAAATCAAAGGCTTTATTCACTAGTGTAGCTACACAGTTTTTCTTTCAATTCAGTGGACCTTGGATCAGCCCTCAAAGCGGGGAAGCCTTAGTTAGGATTAATGGATTGGAGCCTGCAGAAGCACTTTCATTAGGGCTTCAGTTAAAAATTTTCACGAGATTTAGGTTTTTAAGATACTGCGTAAAAACTTCTAAAATTTCCTCTGGTTCCTCTTCCCCTTTTTCCTGTTCTCTGCTGAAACAGAAAGTTCCCCATCGGGTGATTTCAGGGTGAGAGTGCCCGTGGAGTCCCACTGGGATAGGCGAGCGTAAGACCTTGCTGTGCCTCGGGCTGCGCCGGGACGCCCGCGTCGCCCTGCGTTGCAGTGGCGCGGCACGGGATATCTTCTCGTTTCTGACTCCGCTCGGAGCCACGTTGCTTTGGGGCCTCACCCCGCGCCGCCTCCTCCGGCACAACCGCCACGACAGCTCGGAGTCGCCCTGGGAGCGCCGTGCAAATAAGTGCTAATTGTTAGGATTTCTCATACTTAACGGGCGCTTGTGAGGCACTGAGTTCTTGCAGTCAAAACACAGATCTATGAAATTTTTCAAGTAGTTTGTAGAGAAAAAACTTATTTTTCCAAGTATTTCAATAGTTTCCAATCCGGGCTCGGGTCCTGTTGGTAATTCAGTGTTGTTCAACTTTTAGTTTTAAAAATTCACAACTTCCCTTCCTCTCTTGGTGCGGAAGAACGGTGAAATGCCTGTGTCACCAGTAACGCTGGCTGGACCGAGTACATCCCGGGGAAGCTCTGGCAGCCGTCGGTCCGTGCCGAGGGTGCCGGCTACGGCCGGGGCGGGCTGCAGCGCGCCTGAGGGAGCAGCGATGGGGTGTCCCACGGTCTCCAGCATCCTCCCCTGAAGGAGAAGGCACGTTTGGAGTTTTAAGCGCGAGAGATCACCATATTACAAGGAAGCAAAAGAAACAATCTTTAATCCTTGCAAAGCCCAATAATATTATGTATATTGACTGAAGCCCTATGGAGTGGGCCTGGCAGGGCTTTTTCATTACTGCAGCACGCTGTAGCCTAGCTACCTTTGAAAAGTAACCAATATCGAGAGCCACTTGACATTTGCAAAGGATTATGGGTGTCCTCTCCATCTCTTCTCAAGTTCCCAAATTTACAATGGTCTTAATTTAAAAGTTAAGCCAGGGGATCAGTTGCTTAGTCTGGTGCTGGGCTGCCCTTTAAAAAAAAAAAAAAGAAAAAAGAGTGTCTGTGTGTGCCTGCGCGAGGGGAGAGGTGGGTAATGAACCTCGCGCGCCAGCATCGCCCGCCTTCAGCCTTCGGCTCTGATCGGCGCGTTTAATTGTGGAAGAGGTATCTAAATCAGGATCAGGCAGACGGGAGCGGACGGTTTCATTCCTGCAGGTGCTGCTGAGATGCAGGGAGCAGCAGCAGCTGGTAATGAGTTGGTGAAAATGAAAAAGGGACATAAGTAGCTTCTTTAGCAAATCCCCTGGAAATGACATGGAGCCTCTGGGATCGATCGGATCGATCCCTCCGAAGGCTGGAGGCTCCTCTCATCCAACTGCCAGCACAGGGAAAACCGTAATGTTATTATCAGCAAAACTCATAGAAAACCTACCGGGGAAAACAGCACTCGGCTTTCTTCCTCCTGTGGGGCAGCTCTTGGGCTGGGAGCTTGCGGAGGGAGCGCGCGGGGTGCGTGGGCTTTAGCACCGTCGCCCAGGGGCAGGGGTGCGGTGCCGGGGACTCCTCGGTCTGGTGGCAGCTGTTAGGGCGGTAACAGCGGCAGCCCCAGTCCCGGTCCCCGGCACGGCTGCGCCACGCGGAGCAGAGCCCCTCCGGGCACTGGAGCGATGGCTGCGGGCGCTGGGCCCGGGCTGGGACGGCGCTGCCTGTCTGGTTCCAGTTTAGGGCTTGCCTGCGGTGCAGCTTTGGAACTTGGGTGTGCATCTGCCTGGCCAGGAGGTGGGGAGCAGCAACCCGCCCTGCAGAGCAAGCACAGGGGGCAATGGGGCCGGCGATGGGAGGAAGGTGTGGGGCGCTCAGAAGGGGTCTGGCAAGCTGTTGGTCTTCCTCCCGTCATGCATCTGATGTCATCGGCCCTGCCTTGATCTTGATTTGCTCTGTAACACTTTATGAGGCTTGTGTAACTAGTTTCATATCGTTAATCTGCAGAATTGTCTGAGCTTTCTGAGGCCATGTTTCTGGCCAGGCTCTGAATAGCCTCCTCACAAGGCAGACATCAGCACCCAGTTCACAGGCAGTCCTGCAGCTAAATCTTTGCTCTCTTGAAGTGAATGATCCTCAAAACCAAACTGTTGTATCATCTCTAGAGCTCTGCAGAAATGCAATGACAATAGCTTTACTCCCAGTCTTACTCTGGGAAAAGTGGTCTTAAATCTCCCAGCCACATACGTAAGTTCAAGGGGCCTTTCCTTGAAGAACTCAAAATTTCTGTGTTTACCTTTCTATAATCCTGTTGGGGAAAAGGGGCAATAAGTTTGTTTTATTACATCTGTCCTGGAAAGCGCACACGCAAAGCTCAGGGATCCTGTAGCAGGTGTGTGCGATGCTCTGCAGGATCGTGTCAGCGCGTGCGGTGCATGGCCTGGGATGGGGGGCGCTGATGGGGACCCCCAGGGAGCCTCTGCGGGTAGACGGGCACGCGTGGCTGCGTACTGGTGCAGCTTGGGTCACCCTGGGCTCCCGTCACTGTCTGGGCTGTTGCAATCCTTGGGCTTTGCTCTGGCCCCCGCACTGAATGCAGCTTGCACCCGAGGAAGGAAATGCTTGGGAGGTGTTATTGGCTTTTGTCTGTGGCTTGTGCTCCACAAAGCGTGTAGGACACAGTATTTAAATTAAACTGCACCATTAAAGATGTGCGTTGATATAATTGTGAGCTGTTCATATACCCTCTAACAGAACGATATATTTCACCCACTGGAAAGTTTGCCAGTTTGTGGAAAGCCCTTATTCTCAGGAGTTGTGAGCATCGCTGCTTCCACAGAATCAATTAAACTAACATCAGCTTAGTGTTTCTGAATAACAGATCTTAGAGGACTTACACTTGTTCGTATATGACCTTTGTGGCAAGACCATAAATTCTGAAATACAAGGGTTGAGGAGTATGAAATAAAACTACGACGTGAACTTAAGTTGAAACAGTGTTATGGAAATACACGTAACATTTGTCGTCCGAGCAGTTTGCGATAGTAAAAATAGGGACAGGTTGGCCACTTCAAATTCCTAAACTATGAACAAGCAGGACTTCTAAAAATTTAATTGTCTGAAAAATTTCATTAATTTTGGATGCATTTGTCTCTCCCTTCATAGTGAGCTAAATTGATAGATTCTCATAAACAATACTAAAACCCGAAATATTTATTGTTTATACAGGGTGTAGGACATCTTGCCAAGATGTGCTTCCTACACAGCCGTCTTCTTTCATCTCAGTAGTTGTCTGATGGCTTTAGGAAAGGATGAGAAGCAGCCGACAGAGTCGGCGTTAGCGGGCTGCCCCCGCACGGGAGCACCAAGTCGCGAGCGTGGCACGCCGGCGGGACCCTGGCTTTCGGGTGGGAGCTGCTGGGGTGTCGCAGGGTGTGCGAGGGTGGAGAGGGTGGGCAGGTGTGTGTTGAAAACCCGCTGCGACTTCTCACGAGGTGGGCTTAAACTACACATTCACACAAAGCGTGTCATGGCTGACGAATCTCATGAAAAAATGCTGCGGTGGAAAATTTCCAGCGGATTTCACAGCTGTGCTCAGCGCCGGTTTGGGACTGTGCACCGGGTACAGGGGCGCGTCACGCCACCGAGAGATAAAGACTGGCAATAAAAGGACCGTTGGTTGTTGACGTGATCACTCCATAGCAATAGAAATGAGGACCATATATGGGCATTATAATCTTTCTGAATATATTAAATTTCAGATGAATTTCTGTACCTTCCAAACAGCTTGATTTCTAGGTAACAGCAAGGCAGGAGCGCTGGAGCAAAGTGTTTGGCTGGGTGCTTACTTCTTGCCTTGTTGAACTGTCTAATTCCTTTAAGTCTGCAGTGGAAATAAGATGAAAGATGCTATGGAAGAGCTAAATAGAAACTACCCTTTGAAACAGCATGAGAGCAGAGCTTTGGTGATAATTCTATTTCTGTTATTTTAATAACGAACTTCTTTATGGTTGTCACGTTGTTACTTTGCTGGCAATGGAAACTTGGTCTTCTGGAGGCATCCCACCTGGTATGACCCTCTCAGGATAAATGCTTGATCTGGAAAAGAGTGACAGCAGAAATATTTAATTTTAAATCAGAATACATACTTTGGATAAAGACTGCCTTTCCAGGTCTCCTCTCAGATTTGCCAGTTTTGGTCTGTTTTCCCTGCAGTCTGCTGCTGGCAGTCCCCTGGGATGCTCAAGTATGGTGGTACCCAAACCGAAAACTTCTGAGGGGCAGAGGCATTTCATCACACAAGTACAATTGTAATAGAAATTTATAATCACAGTATAGTGATTCTAATACAGAATCCCAGAATGGCAGGGGTTGGAAGGGACCTCTGGAGCTCACCCCGTCCCACCCCCTGCTGGAGCAGGCACCCCCAGAGCAGGGGCACAGGGCCGCGTCCAGGCGGGGGGTGAATGTCTCCAGGGAAGGGACCCCACAGCCTCTCTGGGCAGCCTGTGCCCCTGCTCTGGCACCCGCACAGGGAAGGGGTTTGTCCTCATGTTCAGGGGGAACCTCCCGTGTTCCAGCTTGTGCCCGTGGCCCCTTGGCCTGGCGTTGGGCACCACTGAAAAGAGCCCGGCCCCATCCTCCTGACACCCACCCTTCAGGTATTTATAGGCACTGATGAGATCCCCCCTCAGCCTTCTCTTCTCCAGGCTGAACAAGCCCAGGTCTCTCAGCCTTTCCTCCCCAGGGAGATGCTCCAGCCCCTGATCCCCTTGGCAGCTCTGCGCTGGCCTTGCTCCAGCAGTTCCCTGCCCTTCTTGAACTGGGGGGCCCAGAACTGGCCGCAGCCCTGCAGGTGTGGCCTCACTGGGTCAGAGCAGAGGGGGAGGAGAACCTCCCTCGACCTGCTGGCCACACTCCTTTCCATGCCCCCCAGGGCACCGCTGGCCCCCTTGGCCCCAAGGGCCCGGTGCTGGCTCAGGGTCACCTCGCTGCCCCCCAGCACCCCCAGGGCCTCTCAGCAGAGCCGCTCTCCAGCAGGTCCCCCCCAGCCTGTGCTGGTGCGGGGGGCTGTTCCTCCCCAGGGGCAGGACCCTGCACTGGCTCTTGCTGAATTCCCTGAGGTTCCCCTGGTCCCAGCTCTCCAGCCTGGCCAGCTCTCGCTGGGTGCCAGCACGGCCTCTGGTGCATCAGCCGCCCCTCCCAGCTTGGGATCGTCACTGAACTTGCTGAGGGGACGCTCTGTCCCTTCGCCCAGGTCACCGATGAACATGTTGAACAGGACTGGCCCCAGCCCAGACCCCTGGGGAACAGCGCTAGGTACAGGCCTCCAGCCAGACTCTGCCCCGTTGGTCACAACCCTCTGAGCTCTGTTGCTGAGCCAGTTCTCCATCCACCTCACTGTCCTCTCATGTAACCCACACTTCCTAAGCTTGTCCGTGAGGATGCTCTGGGAGACAGTGTCGAATGCCTTAATGAAGTTGAGATAGACAACAGCCACTGCTCTCCCTCCATTGACCCAGCCATTCACACCATCATAGATGCTCTCAGGTTGGTCAAGCATGATCTCCCCTTGGTGAATCCTTGTTGACTGTTTCTGATAACCTTAATGAGTGAGTTAGATTTTTATTTTGACTCTGTGAACAGAGACTTAAAGCATGAGCTGTCGAGACAGGCATGGTCACCTCGCATGAATGTTTTTTACTTATGCTTTTTCTTCAAATTTTATTTTTGTTAACATTTCTACTTGTCTTATTTCCCGGAAGACTGGTTTCATGTGACATTGTAAGGTAAAGAGAAAATATGGAATATTTTTCTCTCTAAAGCTTGGTACATGATAAACCGGCACAGTGTTGGTGACAGACATACTTGTGATGGCAATCCCAAATTAGAGAGAGAGCAGCTGTAGCAGACTTCAAAAGCCTGATGCAGGTCCCTAGATGCACAGATTTAATGCTCGCTTGCTTGTGCTGTAGCAGGAGTCGCGAGCTGGGCGGGGTTCACCGTGGCGACGCTGACAGCCCCGCCGCAGTGCTGGGTTTTGCAGCGGGGCGGCCAAGCTGCAGGGTGCCATTCGCTCCTTCGGGTGGTCATGCCGTAAACTGTTTAGGTGTAACAGCATTATTCTGAAACCTGCTCGATGTTTTGGTTTTTTTAATTAAGACCCATATCTACAAATTGGTATGGACTTCATCCTTCAAGCAGAGAAGGATGCATTTATCATGGAAGTTAAAATACATCCAACTGCTCATGAGTGGAGACAAATCTCTGTGCACTCTATCAGCCAAGTCTTTCCTGTACATCACGTGCAAATACACAGCAAACCTGAAAGTGGTAATTTTCAGAACTTCCTTGGAAGAAGAGTCACCACCTTTGCATTTCCCCCCCATTTTAATTTCTGCTCGCAGCCCAGTCAGTCGCATCGCTTTCGTAGCCTTTTCTCCATTATCCTTTCTGCCAAAGAAGTCTGCCAGCTTTCGGAAAACTCTTGACACACCGCGCAGCGCTTTGCTGTGCCGAGCTGAAACCCTGCTCTGTATGCTACAGGTTATTAGGGTTAGCAGAAAGAATGTGCATTTATTTACTGAAGGTACTTTATAAATCAATACCTTGTTTTTGAACTCAGGTCAATAGGAATAACTCAGAAACACAACCAACAACTACTGCAACCCTAAAACAGCATTTTCAACGTATTGATTTTTTGAAGAGTATCTTTTCCTGGCATTATTCACACAATGTTGATAAACAGTTTCATGCAATCAAAATTGTAAATAAGTGTGAGCGTGGATGCACACGTGTGCACAAGTGCACGTCTGTGAAATGAAAAAGCTTTTAATGTAGTGTGGGAGTTACAAAAGAGCAAAGTCAGGAAGTGATGCGGTTGAGGTTCTCGTAAGGTCATTCGTGTTTTCCTTTAAAGTTACAGAATAAAATACATTGTTGTGGGTCAGTAAATATTAATATCATTAGCTTGGCCTCATTTGCCAGTGTTATGTAAATACTTGTCACTTTTTAAAAGCAACACCTTAAGGTACTAGTTTGTTTAAAAACAATAAAAAATAAATAAAAGCAGAAATGCACATGTAAAGCAAGGTCACTCTGGCCACTGGAGGAGCTTGAGAGCTTCCTGGTTCCAGGGTTTCTAAATGTTGTATTTAACTCCATAGTTTTGGCGTTACTTAGAAAAGATTTTTTCCATATTTACGTTAATGGTGAAGTTTCCCAAAGAAAAACTGAATGAAAAAGCTACCTCTGTTTATTCACCTTGGAATCAAATTGCTTTTATTGTGGTCGTACTTGAACCCCTTAGTGAACAGACATTGTCAAGGGTTTACAAGAAGCACTTTGGAGCTTCAGAGGAGGTCTCCAGGTGTCAGAGCACTCAGCCCCGTCCTGCCTCGGCAAGAGCGTCAGAGAGCTGGCTGAGATGCGTGGCCGTCGTCGAAGCAGCAAGTAGTTGATATTCAAGAATTATACTCCAAATTAATTGTCATTTTAAAAAAAATGGTTAATGCTTTTTGTTGTTGTTGTTCATACTCCTTGACACAAAACAGAGACCAGCTCCTTATGAACTGATTTACCCCCTCCCCATTTTGGCCCTTTTTTTTTTTTCCATTTGTTTTGGGTTCGGTTTCTGAGGACAAATGCAAGGAAGTGTGTAGTCAAATAACGCGAGATTCTTCAAGTTTTACAGTTAGGGTATAAAGACGAGTAGGTACATCAGAGAGCTTTTAAGCAAGCAGAGAAAGATGCATCAAACTCCCATAGCTGAGAGCTGAAGTTTGTAAATTAATGTGGGAGATGCCGTGTAGATTTGTAACAGGTTGGCTGGTTAAGCACTGGGACAAATTATAAAGAAATGGATTGTTTATCATGTAAAATATTTACATCAAAATCTCTTCTGAAGATATGAGCTGAGTTTTATGAAACACTGATATTCTTGATATAAAAGTTATTATGTGTAATTTGATTTCCTGAGTTATTCAGTACATCACCCTAAATAGTTACGGTGAATATAGCTTCTAGAAATGTGGGGGTTCTGCTTCATGCAGAATTTCAATATTTTGAAAAATCCAAATTGGTTTGAAGCATAATTTTTTAATCGGATTTCCAGCGAACTGAAATACTTGTACTCTAATCACTGCAGTTTTCTTAAACCAGAAAGCCTCCCGCTATCCCGGTAAGGCCTGACGGACATCATGGGCCTGGCTGGTTTCGTGGTCCCAGTGCGGGATGCTGAGAGGCTGCGTGATTAGCGCAGCTGGACCTGCGTGGGTATCATTTCAAGGCCCATTTAAAAGAGCCCAGCTCGTGGTGGCAGCTTACTAGGGTGTCCCAAAAAACAAATAGTATTATAGAAATAAAGGACTTTCTATTTAAAACTTAGCATTTGGGATTAAAGTACTATGAGAAAATGAGAGCAGTGCGGAGCTGCCCAGCTGAAGGGAAGCAGCGGGGGGTTCTGTGCAGCCTTTGGGTTGAATTTCACGGGCTTTTCATTACATCTGCAGAGTTTTATAAACAATTGTTAGGACATTTTTCAGATCCTCTTTGCTCTGTTTCTGGTTTTGTCTCCTTTCTCCTTCACTCATTTTCATGCAGTAAAGCCAATTCATCCAGTCTGTCCCAGCTTGACTCTGGCCTGGATCGGTTCTTTTGGTGGGGATACTGGAACCCCTCTCACCCCTGTGAAAGCAGCGTGGCAAAGGAGGCTTGGGGGAGCAATGCATGGTGTGAAAGCTGAGAGCCCTTTGCTGTGAGGCAATGGGTTTGCTATTTCTTTATCTTTCTCCTTAGGAGGAACCCTGTCTCGTTGGCATTATCTCCCCAAGCTGTGGTGGTGTTGGCATTCCTTGGATACCATCTGTCCCGTGTTGTAACAAATCCATTTTTGTCTCCAGTTAGGATTCCCCGCTTCCAATTTGAGAGTAAGGTACAAAATTCAGAACCTAGAGCGGTGACCACCACCACAGCACAACGCCGTGGAGAGCGGGAGGCTCGCGGCTGCGACAGGCTGGTGGCTGTCCGGCACTTGGCTGTACCGAGGGGATGCGCGAACGCAGGGTCACGTGGAGCTCAGCAGAGAGAGAGCAGGAGAAACCCAAAGAGGCATTTTAATCAGCATGCGAGGTCATGCAGGTGGTCTTCTTCAGTGCCCTGCTCTCTGCAAGACCTTGTGAAACAATAAGGTCTTCCGCAAGCATTGTCTAGGTGCAGTCAGCACCCACCGGCCCCGCCACGGCGGGACCCCCAGCTCCACCGCGCTCGCTGCAGCCGCAGCTCAGAGCCCTCGTGGCCTCTCGTGCCTCCTGCCAGGTGTGTAGGATGATTTGCGACTTTCAGGGCTCAGGATGTCTTTTCTGTCAAAAGTGTCTATGAATTTCTCAAGACGTCTCTGAAGATCTTGCTATTAAAGCAGATTTCTGCCACTTCATGGCATCATAATGCCTGCTGTCATGGGCGCTAGCTCAAGAAATAATAAAATCTAACTCTACCTGTACCTTATTAGGGATATTTTCTGGGGAAAAAAAATGCCCCTTTAGTCATCTATCCAAGCTTTTCAAAACTGTGTGCCTCAGATCATTTTTAATATTTTTTTAAAGTTGGTGTTAACATCCTCTTGGATGCTGGAACTCACAGGGAGAGTCCTAGCCTGCACCACAGCGCGGGCCTGTTTTTCTACTTATTTATATGCTCACAGTGCCTAAGGACACTCCAAGAAAAAGTACAAGCACAGAACAGCAATGCAGCGTCTGCCCCTAAGAGAGAGAGCCGTGTTGTGGATGGCCAAGCCCTCATACGCACACTGCAGTAAGAGCCGCAGACTTTTATGACAACCTGATTGTGAAAGAAATCCTTTTATCTTTAAGCTTGCGAAGGTCTGTTAAAGGTGTGCAGGGTGATGTGGGTTTTTATCTGCTATTTCAGATACTGCTGTACTCCTATAAAGAGCTCTCTTACAGCATCTCCAAACTGAGAGTCAGTGAGATTATCGGGAAATCCACCTGCACATAACAACCCTAGGACTGAAAGGCATTGGTCAGGCATACATAGCACCGAGAGGATTGTCGGTTTAGATCTTGGTACAGAGAAACGGGCCAGGTGGCCTCTAGGGGGGCATCCCAGTCCTGCTTTGCAAGATCTTGTGAACATCGGGCAGGCGTCCTGATGTGTGTGCGACGCGACCATTTGAGCACCTCCCCCATTAGAGACAGTTCTGGCAGCCCCCCTGAGCGGGCAGTCTATGAGCGCTTCCATCCATCCCGCAAGGCACGTACCTCCTCTTCCAGATGGGAGCTTCAGAAGGATGCCCCATCCGCCTGAACCGTACTTGATTACCTTTACACGGAAGGTGCCGCTAGGTAGCCACCTTGCAGAGAAGTCGTCTTCAGCGTTTCAGCTTTCACTATTGCGTACCGTAAAGCGTTTCTGCCGTACGTACGTACGCTACCACAAGAAAGATTTATACTTCCAGCTCGTCAGTTAACCTCACTGGAGGTCCTCACACATTTTATTTTGTACTACTTTTATCTGTTCTTTACAGTACAGCTGGTGATAATATATCCTAAATATCCACCCATATGGGTTCTCACAAGATCTTCTCATTCTTCATTGGGTGAATTCTGCAAATCTTATGTGATTTTGCTCGTAATGAACTTACTTTTCTTGGGATTTTGATATACAAAGAGAATTGATGGTAGCTGTTGGTTTTACTTCACCATCTGTCCGTTCAGTCTCCTATTTTCCTATGGGGTAAAAGGCTTCCTGCACATGTAGATACGTCAGTTCATGACACGGGGTTCATGAGACCTTTAGCCCTTACCCAAGTTGTCTCAGACTTCCGTAGAAATCTTTTTTTCCTAGATTATAGTTCTGTGAGAGGGAAGCCAGGCTAAAAAGTCAAGATTGCTCATAGTAATGTTATTCCAACCGCAGAGGAATAGGCAATTATAAAATGTCTCAAGCATTTTGTAGTTTACTCGGACAGAAGAAAAGGCCAGTCAGTATTGACTCAGATTTCCTAAAGTGATTTGAAGCACAATCAGTGTGCGCGATACCAGTTGGATCAGACCCTCTGATAAGATTAGAGCTCATTTCACTAAGCAGTGACTGGTGTCCTGCGAAAGCATCCCCGTTTTGGAGCCCGAGGCAGCAGAATGGAGACGGGCGCATACGCTCTTCCAACGTCGCGCCGTATCAGGGACCTCGGGTTCGTCCGTCCTTTCTGGCAAGGTGAACACCGCCCTTGCCGCAGGTGCTGCCTCTGAGTTATTCAAAATGGCAGAAATGCAGAAAAGTGCTTGGGGAAGAAACAGTTGCTTGCCTCAATTTAAGAGCAGCTCTTTGTTGTTCTCTGTCCTTGTTCACGATGAAGCCGCATTCTCTAATAACAAGCCTATCTGGAGAGCAGCGGCCATCTCCAGTTGCAACAAAAATAGCATTAGTTCAACTGCCATGTAAGGGACATGCATTATTAATTTCTTGGGTTTTAGCCATACGCTTTGCCGTCCCTTATTAGCCGTATGTGAGAGTAATTTCTGGGGTACAAATTTGCTCTAATTCAATTTGGCTAACAAAAATATCTTGCTAATTTAGGGTATGATATGCCTCCAGCTGCTCAGATTTCCTCCTTGACTATCAAGTTTGTCAATTTGTCGTCTTTTCTGAAGAACTTGTTGCCTACCTTTGGTATCTCAAGTGAACTCCATGATCTCACCCTGAGGTGTTAAGAATCGCTGAGGGCTATCAGAACTTGTGTAAATTACAGCGATGCAGACAGCATGTTGAAAAATCAATAAGTAATGAAATAGTACTGCAGTGAAGTAGCCAAGAGAGCACTGGGTGAAAAAATCCCAAGGACTCGGTTTCATTTTGTCAAAGTATAAAAGATAATGTTCTGCTGTGATGCTATAAAATCATCCCCACTGGCCAAAGAAAATTGAAATACAAAAGAGCAGTGTGGAGGTGCGGGTGTGCTTCCTCCTGAATTCCGAGCCCCCTCCCCTTCAGTTAGCGTGCCGTGGCTCTGCGGTGGTGGTCTGGGCAGGCATTCGCTTTCCTAATGAAGCAGTGGGTATGGCTTTTCTGCCTTTGCCTGCTATGGGCTAATGTCATCTTGCATCAAGCGCCATTTAAGCCTCTTCCTAATTCCTTGCAGTCCCCACATATACCCATCCTGAGCTGGTTATCTCATACTGGTACGCGGGGAAACACCAGCAGAACATTTGCCAGGGAAGCCCGGCACTTCATAATGCTTTCACAAAATGCTAAAAGGAACTAATCGGAAGTTTTGAGAGACTCTTAAATTTTGTCTTCAGTGTTTGTATCAGAAGTGCCTTCCTAACCTAAGACTGTGTGTTTCTGAAATACCATTTTCTTCAGTAAAAGGGTTGGCTCCGTAGGCAGGCGAAGCCAAAAGGCTTAGTTTTCCATGAAGGCCATGCCCTATACCCCCTCTGTCTATCCCATGGCAATAACTACAGCTCTTTCCACCTCTCTGGCGTTTTGGCTGTGCGAGGGACAGCGCGTTGAGGCTGATGCGCTCGGGGCTCGTGCTGGCCGCTGGGGCCGGGCGGCATCGGGGCGTTCTCTCCGCGGGAGCACCGTTTCTGCCAAGCGGCAAGCAATTTCCCACCGTATGTAGTAACACAAAATGTCTTTGAGACTTTTACTATCCCTTGGTTTTGGCTGAAATTGGCCAAACTGGGAGTGAGGTGGGAACTGCCAGGCAGGCAATCTTGTTTCCCAATTACGTCCTTAGAAAATCAGGTTAAAAAAGAGTAGTTGGTTCCAAAAGGAGAAGAGAAACATTGAACCGAAACAAATTTTCACAAGCTGGGTGTTGCCGTGAGAGTCTTTTGTTTAAATCCACACGCTCTGAGATTCTCTGGAGTGAACTCTTAGTGTTGATGGGGTTTTTCCACGTGGATATGTCAGATAGTTAAAATGTATTTAAACAAAATGAATGACTGAAATACCGCTAAATTGAATCAGTCTTGTGAAAGATAAACCAGCCTGCGTTCTTGTGTTAAGGGAGAGTCCCCCCACTCCAGCTTTTTATGGCTAATCAACCTATTATCCTCTCTATCTATCTGCCTGTAAAAAGAAATGGGTTTAAAAGACAGTGAGCTGCTGTTTGGTCCCAAGAGACCTAAAAAACAGGTTCAAATAATGGTCCTTCTCTGGTTTTCTCTTTATGCTTTTGTCTGTGCTTTTCTGCACGCTGTCTGGGAAGGTGGGTTTTGCGTTGTCTTCTGGGAGAGACCTCTGTCAGAAGTGGACAGAGAAATGTGGTCCTTGGAAAAGGAGGAGAGAAAATGGTTTCCTTAACGTGCATGAGTGATCTGTTTGATATAGATTAATGCTTACTCTTTAAGCAGACAGAGGATTGGAAGATCCTTCTGGAAGGCCGGGTGTGCTGCCGGCTGCGTTGGGGAGAGCAGGCAGTTCGGGGGATACTAGTTCCATTTCATTGGTTCCAATCACCTCTATAGACCATCAGTGTCTTTGTTTAACCTTCCATGATTTTGTTTCATTACGGTGGTATGCAGAAAATGAACAGCCGCTACCGCCACCGCTAGAGAGTATCTTGAGTGAGATGCCAGGGAGCTTCTATTTAGTCATTCAACAAACTCAGGTTCGGCTTTAGTGAAAAGAGCACTATTAACTTCAGTGACTTTGGAGAGGCTCCTTTGTTCTTTTCAAAGTTGTTATGGGTTACAGAACTGAAAAGCCTCTTTTCTTGCCCATTATTAAAGCAGAGCAATGAATCACTGTATTTGGCACGGACACTTTGGAGAGATCCAGATACTATGGGATTGTTTGCAAGGAGGTAGCATGAAAATAGTAGTAACATCTCAAGGAATTTAATGGAGTAGAGTATGTAGACCTTGGAAGCAGAAAGCATTTCTTTATAAACAAGGATCATACCGGTGTAAATCTAGACTGCTCCATAGAGCATTCATTAGTAAAACTCAGAGGAAACATTTATAAGCTAGTGGCACAGTACAGCTTTATAGCCTTTCCATGCTGTCAGACACAGCGTGTGGTGCGGACACCCCCTTGTTTCCAGGAGGCTCTGAAGAGCCTTTCCTGTCCTCGGGGCTGGGGACTTCACGTGGGGACGCAGAGCTTTCCTGCATTTTAGCATCGCCCTGACAAGCCGTCTGCTGCCACTGCAGACTCTGGCGAGCTCTGGCCGGGATCCCTGTCTTGTGGACATATTCGGAGACATTCTGTGCTAGCGTTTCACAGCACAAGCCCTTGGTAGTTACACTTCCCCTTACAAAATGCTATTTTCAGCTGCTTCTACCTTTGTCAGGCAGAAGCCACTTGGACTGGAAATTCTCCATGTCTGCCGCAGGCTTTCTTTCTTTTTCCCCTCCAATTGAGTAGTTCATTCCTTTAAAAACAGCTAGTTAGGGATACATCATTTTGTCTAGATTAAGCAATTCTACCAACCTTTTTTCCAGAAATCCCCAGCCCAGATTTCAAACTGTAGTTTGGCAGCGGGTGGCTTTTGCATCAGGTATTTATCTGTTTCTGTGAACGTTTACCCACATTGTAAGCTTTAAAGCAAGCTCCAAATCCTGCATTTCTCACGTGTTCAGGAGGGTGGGGTTAGACCTGGAGAGATGCCCACGAGGCTCCATTCGCCGTGGGCACGCTGCAGAGGCTGAGGTCGTCCCTCGGTATCAGCTCCGAGCTGTTGCACACTGCGCCACAATCGGGCATTTGCCTGGAGATGCACGACGCTCTCGAGCGCTTCCCTGGTGATTCCTCTTCGGCATCTTCCCCGTGGCGGCAGCTACGGCATAACACTGTGTTTGGCATTTCTCATCCCTTCCCTGAGGGAAGGAGGCGCCTCCCATTTCAATATAACATGGGCTCCACAGCAGCGCGTAGGGTCCGTCCGTGTCTGGCACTCTGCGGGGAGAGAGGGAGGACCTTCACCAGCTAAGGGGAGGGGGCGAGGCAAGCTCATCCCTACCGAGACTCTTACTGTCTGTATTGCAACAGCGAGACCACATGGATAGCACCACCTGTTTCCAGGAAAGGAGGCTGACGAAGGCAGGAGGAGGCTGCGTCAGCACCACGTGCCTCCAGATGCAGGTGGAGGTGGGTGGTCTGCCCGAAGCCAGGCTAGCTGCGCGGCGTGGCGCATGCTGGGCACAAAGTTGATATCAGAAGTACGGGGATAATAAAAATGCCAAATCACGTTGGTGCTGCTTGGTGACACATCACCGTGATGTTAGCATGATCCATAGGTTGCCCATCCCGAGCCTGAGCTGCGCTGGGCAGTGTGTCGTTCCTGGGCTCTGAGTGACCCCTGCTGGGGCCAGCAAGAGAGGAGGAGGAAGGACCAGGGGTTGTGGTGGAGGACGTTGCTGTCCGCAGGACCCCTCCTTTGTCTGCTCCACAAGTTGGAAGTAGCAAATCAGCCTAAGAAAAGGAGAAGAAAGGATTATTTGATGGTTAAGACGGTTGAATGCTGCCTTGGAAAACTGATTGTTTTCCCTTCCTTTGCCACCTTTTTTCATTTGTGATGCTAGTTAATTCACTTCAACCTAACTTTTCACAGACTGTTACTAATTGGGTATTCTTCAATTTCTTCATGGTTCATTTGAGATGCAGGGGTCTGAATTTGTACTCACAACTGCCACTGAAGACCATTTTGGACACATAAGGAGCGTTCTGAGACAACAGTTTGTAGACCTCTCTTAATTAGGCATCCCCAGTTAGAAGATACTTTTCCTTTAATCACTGTACTTCTTAGCTCTGCAGTCAGTAAAATAGAGGTAATAATAACACCTTGTATCACAAGGGATTTGAGGAAAAGCTTACAAGGAATTTAATAACTTGGACATCAGGGCAGCATTTGAATTGTATAAGTAATAAAGGGGGCCATGGATTGAGCGATGAGGAAAAAATAGGTATGTCTGTGTTATATACTGAATCCCAACTGTGGAAATGTGTGGAAAAAACACTACGTGGCCCCCAATTTATAACCTATGTTATGGACTCTGTGTGTGTGTGTGTGTCTGCATTTCTAATCCAGTCCTCTTTCATGCTCCTTTCTCTGATATGTCATTAACAGCCAAACACAGCCCTTTTCCCAAGAAACTCTTAAAACGTACCTCCTTCCATGAAGCATCGAAAATCGACTACGCCGAGAGGAATACGTTTTTTGCAAAAGTGATTCACAAGAAAATATTTTTTCTATTCATTCTATACGAAAAACTCTTCAAATCGTAGTGTAATTGCTAGTACTTGTGTTCCCGAGCTTCCCTTTTCATGAACACCTCCATTCTATTTATAAACATTTTCCATTACCGGTATTCTTACGCACATGCAAATTTAAAATTCAGTTTGGGAGATCTTCTATAGCAATTTAGAAATTTGTTTCCTGAGTGTTTCTTTCAGCAAAACAAAATTGCATAAAATTTGGTGGAAAGGTAAATGCAGAGAAGTATACCACAAGGAGCTTTTTTACTGCTAAATTTGAGAGCATTCCCAAAATTTCATATTCGCCTGGCTGTGTGAGTAATTATATTAACACTTTGGCTAGACAAAAACAGAATGAGCGTTCCTCCTTTCACACTAAAGAATATGACAAAATAAGCAGACCGTTTTACGAGCGTAGAGAGCAGTTCTTCCTGCCATGTGCAGGTGGTTCGCTGGTGCTAAAGCCAACGACGGGACCGGAGATTCGGGTTATGATTTTTGAGTGTTCTGTGTCAGAACGCCGCTTGGTCGTATTTTGCTTCTGTTTCCACTTTTGCAAATAGCCTTTCTGCCTGGCGATCGAGGGCTGCAGGAGACCTAACGGGGGACAGGTCTGCCGCGCTCAGCCGAGGATATGGAGAGCCATTTCCATGGATGACCGCGGTGGGCTTCCCTGAGACCTGCCGCCCACCTTGAGAGTGAACGTGTGGGGCCCAGAGAGCAATGGGAACTCCACTCTTCATCAGAAAGAGGCTTTTTGTGGTTTTGAGGACAGAAAATAAAGAAATCGAAGGAAAAGCACATTTAAAAGCTTTCTGCAGCGCTTTCTGCTTGGAGCCCTAGAATCTTGAAGCAATGCCGTCAAAGCTTTTCTGAATGACTCGATGAAGGTTTTTTTGTTTTGGTTGCTGCACTCTTGGGACTCATTGGAGTGGCAGGATTAAAATTAATTAGAGGCTGTTTGGAGGGGGCTTTGGAAGATAGCCTCAGGCTAGACTTCAGTCTGGTTGTTAGAAGCAATATCATCACCGCCTCCTCTTCCAGTGAACAGACCTGCACTGGTGCGGCTGGGGGGAGCCACAGAACATCCAACACAGACATCAGAGCAAAGACTTCCTCCCAAAGAGATTACTTACCACAAAACCAGTGGATCTACCTGCTGACAACCCCAGAAATATGTCTTGTTTCATTTTATGGTTTCTAAAAGAGGCTGCTTTATGAAGCTCTCCAGAATCTTGATGAAATATCCATGCGAGGATGTTCATTTTCCTCCCTTCTTACCATGAATTATGTTGATTAGCATGTTTGGGAAGAGATGAGAGGAAAAGCTCCGTTTCAGCCGCTAGATTTTATTTTTGTTTTGCTTTGCTCTTCTTTGCAAAGAATGACTAGACGTATCAATAAGTGAAGAAAATTGACAACCATTTCAAACCCACTTGTCAGCTTGACTTGGAATTTTCCTCACCGAGGAGGGTCAGCTGCAGAACTGACAAAATGCTGCATCTCAGAATTTGTGTCAGGTTTTCGTATGGTTTATGCATTTGTAGACTAGGAGGTAGCCCTTTGCAGTTAATCCCCCTGCTACGTGGAAGTTAATGCTTAGCTGATTAGTATTCCTGCACAGACAGAGTTAGTAGAGTGCAAGTATTTAAACTTTTAGGATTAATTTTAACTTGTAGTCAAGTCCTATTGACCTTGTGAGAGCTGGCATTTCACACACAGTTGCTGACTTTGTATTACAGTGTCTCAGAGTGAGGCGAGACAAAATCTGCCCTTCCTATGCTAGTAATTAGTCGAAGTCGCTAAAAATTTTCAGTGTTAATAGTTAACAGTGGTAACGATGTTTATAAACTGGTAAACTATTCCTTCTAGAGGTACAGCCAAAAGTAATTTGATTTCTCCAACTCTCATATTTTTTTTCTGATTTCCTTTTCCAGTCCAGTAATATCTACTTATCAAAATAACTTAAATATGCAGGAAGAAATAGCAGTTTAGTATGTTTTTTAATCCTGCATATCCTGTGTGCCTCAGAAGGAAGTAAATTCAATCGAGGCTACATAATTTGGTGCAATGGTTCACTCTTCTTAATGAAACACCCCAGAACTGGTATTACTTGTCTCTGTGCTTAGCTCTAGCGATACCTAGAAGAGCTGTATCTTCACAGCATTCTCAGAACTTTAACACTGATTTAGAAATACATTTTTGCTTATATTTCTGATAACAGGGCAGCAATTGTGTTGTTTTCACTGAGCATCTTAGGATATCTACAATATTAATTTTTAATATTTAGTGCTAAAAAATACAAAATAACAAAATAGCTAACCTCCAGAAGCAGGAGTCATTATCCTCAGGCCGTGATTAATGAGTCCTTAATTGAAAACTTAGTAAAAATATCAATATACAATATAAGAATAAGCAGCAAATGCTATTTAAAAATAATAAGGCTTGTGACTTACATTAGGTTCTACAGGTTTTCTGACTCAACACTAAAAATGTGGATGGCAGGCGTTCAAAGTTGAATGTTCCTGGGATCGCGGTAGCAAAACTTAATCATGTTCCATTTTAGACGCTAATGGGGTTTTGGGGGACTAAATTATATTGGGGCAGAAGCTGAGCTACTCTATGAATTTTGCACACAAGAAGTGCCCTCTCCTAAATTTTCCCAAACCAACAAATAACTGCCTAAAAATACAAAGGGATAAAGAACCTAATGCAGAGCTACAGGGGACAGCGCTTGATCCTAGAAAGAAACAGGGGCGACTGTGGAGCCTCGGTTGGTGGCCAGACGAGCCGTCCTGGCGCCCCGCGGCCGCGGCAGCCGAGGTGGCTCTGGAGGGGGCCCGTCTCTGCGTAAGCAGGTGTGGGCAGCTGAGGTGGGGAACTCTCCCGCGCCCGCGTCGGAGGGCGGTGACGGCCGGGAGCAAGAGCCCGAGAGGCTGCCCGCAGGCCGCAGGGCCGACGCGGGGCTGCGAGCGTACGCCAGCGAGCGGTGGCGGTGAGCTCCCCTACCGCGGCCCCGGAGCTCACTGAGCCACGGTGCCTCGGCCTGTTTGGGTACGGAGGGCGTAACTCCGGGCGTTTCGGTGCAGGAAGATAAAAGCAAGAAGCAGAGCCAGAAAACACGCCAAGGAGAAGTCTGGACTAGCACAAGGAGCCTGCGCGCGCTGAGCGCGATCTCCAGCTTCCCGGAGCGGGCCCGGCTGCGCTCTCCCGGTGGGCGCCTCATGGCCAACAGTTAACGGTGCTCCTTTAGCCTCTACCGTCCTTCCCACCCGCTGCGCTCCAGCGGGAAGACACTGCTTATTTCTCCAGTTATTTTCCTTAAACAAGTTTCAGACGTTAGGAGATTTAAGTTAGACTGGCACCATAAGAGAGCCTTTACATCTAGAGCCCTTCCTCCTCCCCTATCTCGCCCTCTTCCTCTTGCACACTGAAAGCAAACAGAATTCATTATCTCATCTCGGCACTGCGGCTTTTTAAGTTCAATGTCAATAGCTAGTTAGGAAAGGGCAGGCAGGTCAGGGATTAGGACTCCGAACTGTCCTTGACGTTTCTCTGTAGGATGATCTGCTGTTTGCATCAGCCAAGTGAAAAAAAATTCCTTCTTCTCTATCCTGGGAATGATCAGGATGGGAAAATGTCAGTTTAGGGGCTGACAGAGCTCTGATAAGAATGATATAGAAATGGCAGAGAGTGAAAGAGAGGAACAGAGACATAAATACTGGCATGCTAAGTTTAAAATTTCATGTTTAAGTATATTTGCTAGTGCATGTTCTGTTTTCTTCCGGTGTTTCTGTCCATAGTCTTCTTTTTCAAGCAGTTTCATTTTAAGAAAGTCTGAATCTATTTTTATTTGATTTGATTTTACAAGTTTTGGAAAGGTCATCCTGCCTGGCCTGGAAGCTGCAAATACATTCACTCCCACAGAATTACTTACAAGCATGAAAATAGTTTCCACTTTCAAAAGTATCTATACATTCTCTGGAGTTACCGGCTCGGTCTGAATTCTCAGTCTGAATTTAACAGGACAGAAACAGAGCATTTAGATGAAAATATTTTTGAAGTGTGATGACCTCTGAACACAAATTAAATACATACATTAAAAAAAAATACTGTGCTAGTAACTATTTTTTTTACGTTTCCACACCCTTATTATAAATTTGATAAATTTTGAGATAAAAGTTATCGTATTTATTATTCATACTGGGTTCAGTGTTTCATCCAAGTAATCTCATCTAACCGCAAAGCTGCTCTTTTTATATAAGATATGTCTTTTATTAGTATGTTCTTTTCATAAAGATGTTCCATTAAGGTTTCTTGGCCACATAGTTGTTTTGCTTATGAAGGACATGATTGTTTTCAAAGCCATGGAAGACATTTGTGTTTTAGGCTGGAGAACGGATGAGGCTGTTAGGCAAGCAGGAACACGAGTTTCTGTAAAACAGTCTTTATTTCTTAATTTTTAATGCACCTTTCTACGCAGTTTTGTAGTTACTTGTGAGACAGCCTGAAGGAGAGGCAAAATAAATTCTCTTAATTTAATTTTTTTTATAACCTGGTAAAGTACCAAACGACATCGAATTGTGGTCTCTGGGCTATGGCAATTTCTCCGGTGGTAGTATAGAAAGGTTGCGTCTCACTTGGCTTCAGCTCTTCCATTTATCGTTTAAATTCCAATAAAGGGAACTCGGAAGTATTTGTTCCTTCTCAGAGTTAGTTTTCCTTGTAACCACTGGCTGTGCTTTTCCTGGTATTGCAGAATCACAGGTATAAAAAGCACTGTCGCAGTGGCAGTGGAGGTAGTCTGTATGAAGCATCTGAGGGCCCAAAGTGATACTGCTATTTAAAGTAAAGGTTAAAAAAAGTCAATTTTTAAACCTACATTTGTGTCTGCTGGCATGAAATGCAGCCGTACGTCAGGTTGTTGGCTCGTTCAGTCGTAGCCTACTCAGCCACTGTCTAAATATCTGACCAGGTGTTTCCAGAGTTTGATGCACTTACCAGAAACCAGCCCATGTGAGCTCGAGCGTTGTATCTGCCACAACTGCGTTTACTCTCTGCCCAGGACTGAAATAATACAGTCCGTTCTTCCTTGCCCCTCTCTTTTTAATAACCCTTCTGTATAAATACAAAGACACAGTTTTCCTTGGAGAAACTAAGTTGTCAAAAATCTCAAAATTATCAATTTTTGAAGACAGTAGAGTTATTTTTCAAAATAATATCTTTGACTACAGCTTGCCTACAAGAATAATTAAACTACCAAGGTGGTTTTTCCGGTAGGGCCCAATACTGCACTGTACAACTTTCTATAAAGCTACTGTATAAAATAAAAAATTTAAGAGCCTAGTGCTTATAACTGTTGTGTGAACAGTTTGTAAATCTATTAATTATTTCATTTTTAAAGTCCTCAACTGGATTTAATTGTGACCATAGTCAGATTTCTCCATCCAGTATCCGCACCTCCTACTGTCGCGGTCAGGAGGGGAGCGAGACGTGCGTCACCGTGTCCCTGGATCCTGCTGCCAGGGGCTGACATGCCGTCACTTCAGTCTGTGAAATGGCACTTGGTGCACCATCTGTTTTAGAACACCGAGCTCCAGCAGCAGTTGCGTCAGCCTAGATGATGATGATGATGATGATGATCACACCTTGATGGCTAACCTCCCGTACAAGGAAGGTGATTACATGTCTGTATCCTTCCCTGTCAGTTTAGTTTTCCTCAAACCTTTCATTTTACCTGGAAAGGCTCAACTACTAACTTCAAAGTTGCTTCTTTGCCGAGTGATAGATTTGGGGGTTTCTAGTGGCTAAATTTCCCAGCAGAATAGAAAGTGATAACACAGACCCCAAGTGTTCTGAGCCCTATTTATCTTGGGAAGAAACGTCCAGTACAATTCATAACCCCATTTGTATAAACCTTTTCTGTGATAATACCAAACTCAGTCCTCCTGACAACATCTCGTCGTTTCTTCGCCTTCGGTAGCTGGGGTTTTGGGCTTTAGCGCACCGCCAGTGCCATCTGCCACCTGGACACGCTTAGCCCAGAGTCATGAGCTTCCGACAGAGCGAAGCTGGTGCTGCCAGAGTTAAAAGTGGCGTGTTTCGGGTGGCCTTTTACGCCAACTCTTCCAGGTTCACAGGCTGCCATTTGCGTAGATGGACTCCCTTCACTCTTCTCTGGAAGCAGCTCCTCTGCTCGTGGCGTCTCCCCTGTAGCATTCCTCAGCAGCTCCCCAAGGATAGCCCAGTATATACGACCCGCTGACTGGAGAAGGGCGGTACCTCTGCTAATCAGTTATGATGTTCCTTCCATTAATACCTCTACCCTAACAAAAGATTAAAACTATTTTGAGATCCCATCAGGAAGGCATATACTGAACGGTAGTTTCTCTGCATTATGAGTATATCAGAGAAACAAATGCAAAGGGAAGCAAGCTCAGTTAATAGATGTATCAAAATAATTTAGATCATGCAATCAAACTTTTAAAGAATTGCAAGTTTCTTAATACCTGAGGGCCTTATTATATCGTCTAGCAGATTTAAAGCAAAAAAGCAATGCGCTTGGGGAACATCTGTTGTCTTAGTCCTAAACGCAATCGGTGGGTTCTCAGTTTTTAAGCTGGAGCAGGAAGCCAAAAATGTCGTTAGCTGAATAAAGAAGGAGTTATGGAATGTAAATATTTGTAATGCATTACTTTATCCTGCAAGATGCAGATACTCATATTATTTGGGGGGATTTTAAAGCATTTGATCACATTCAAATTAAATACAGTGATCTCCAGATTGATCCATTCACAAAGAACCATGCCTGGTCAGCCCAGAAGATACTTTTTTCCCCCAAGAAAGTCCAGCATATTTGGATTACATTCTTTGTCTTGCTAAGCTGCTTCTACATAGAGATTTACAACCCAAACTGCAGCCAGCTGCTAGGTGATTCCTGCTCAGTTAGGCAACACCTGGATAATGCAGAGGCCAGCGTAGCAGACCTTGTCCCACCTTCTCCTGTCCCCTCTATATATCTGATTCTTGCCTGCCAAAAGGAGCCTTTGAGATCACTGTCAGTCTGTAAATATACTCTAAATTGCCCTGAAATAATCAAAACTATATGTACCCTTTCTTCAGCTGTGTTTCTTATCGGTTAGATAGCTCTAGGTCTTGGGCTAACATTTTCCGGTGATGTTTGTACTTAAGAAATTACTCTCTTTAGCCTGTTTCTGTTGCCTGCCGTAGTCCTGTCCCCTGATTCAAGAGTGTAATCATTTAAACTGGTGGCAGAGGTGACCCCCACAGTTCGTGCCGCACACGTATTTTTGGTACATAATAATTTAAGATTGCTCTTGAGTTCTAGTTTTGCATCTACTATGTACAACAGTAGGATGAGAATTATTTGAGCTCCGGGCAGTCACACCTTCATCGTCCTGTCTTCATAGCTTGTTGGCAATGAGTTTCAAGTATTGATTTACAGTCCATGTCTGTCATTTACATCTTCTAGTAGTTATGAACCTGAGTTACATGGCAATATCAAAAGTGAAAATCTAAATGGATTGGTTAAACTACTCATGGCGTTGTTGAAATGTGCGAGCTGTGGTGCTTTCAGAGGGCTCGACTCAGACGGGTGATTGCTAATCACAGACTGGTGGAGCGGTGTGTGTAGGTCAACGGTATTTGATTAAAGCCAGTGATCTTAAGGCAGAGTTTTGGCAGTGCCAGATACTTTAGGATGCTCAGAGCCAGGAACTAGATTTCTAATGCAATCTGGTTGTTCCGTATCGCCACACCACACGATTCACAAGGCAAGGGGGCGTTTCTGTGAAAGGCACCGCTGCTGCAATCGGTCCCACTCTTGCTGGCATTGGTGAGACTCCTAAAAAGCGAGGGACTGTCAGCACGACCATGCAACGGCACCGACAGGCCTCATTACGTCCGCCTTCAGCAGCACAGGCATGAGATATTGCCCCAGGGAAAGGCAGTGTCCTCCAGTGAGCCCCTGGGTGCCTGGGGAGGTCGGTGCAGGACTCTGCCTCCGCCCTGAATGAAGGAGGGGAGAGCGGTCTGAGCACTCGCCCCGCGGGAGGCTGGCTGGAACTACACCCTGAACCCCACGGGGTTCAGACTCATATCTGCCACCTCCAGGGATGCTTCCTGCCCTCGGTGCAGGCGTGATAAGCTTTTGAGGGACATCAGGCAGGAGAGGAGATTGAACTGCTGTTCCAGCACCCTTAGCACCAGGCTGCCGGGGCGGGCAGCGACGCCACCCTCCTCCCCTTTCACATCAGAGGCGGCTCGTCATCTGTGGCCAAGGGGAAGCCTAACTGTAACAGGGCATTGAGCCCTGCGCGCCAGCTCCACGGGAGCACACACCCATGCCCACAGCCAGAGCCCCACGTCCACGCCGGGTGCAGGGGGCCAGGCATACCTGCCCATGATGCCTGCGGGGGGCTGGCTTTGGCATCCCCGCCTCAGCCTGCCGCAGAGCTTCAGCATCCTTTCCCGTTCGCTGCATTTCAGGCTCGGATGAGTAACTTGGCCTCGTGAACTCCTCGGTGTTTAAACGCTTCCTTGGGTCTAGCCCCTACAGTTTGTGTGCGTGTGTTAGGCACGTAAGGGAAGACATGGCAGGAGAGCCGTGAACGGGGCAGAGCTTGCCCAAGGCCACGCGGCAGGTCCGTGGTAGGCTCAGAAGCACCGGTCTGAGCTCTGCCCTGATGAGCCTGGGACATCCCATCGGATGTTACACTGCGTGGCGGTGTGTGCGTGTATCTTTCTGTACAAAGCTATTAATCCCCGAAGCTCAGAGCGGCATCTCTGTGATGTGAAAATTATCTCCCGTTGGCCCCTCTTGCCAATGCAAAACACTTTCTCTTGGGGAGGTTCCTATTCCTGGGCGTCTCACGGGAAAAGGTGCACCCTTCTGTACTGCACCTTGCCGTGAACAGCTAATTCAGCACCGCCGTAGCCTTCTGTGTGAGACACCCATTGGTGAGGGTACCTCTTCCCTGACACCCCTTTCTTCTTGTTTTTGCTCAATAAGGATAACATTTTACGAAGCTCTAGGCTGTGGTATTCCAGAGTAAAGCTGAATCCCCAGACAGGAGGAAACGATCAGGCTGCCCTTCAGTTTGCGTCTCCTCTGATGAAGTTGTAATGAATGTATCTGCTTCAAAACCGCGTTTTTATCCAAAGACAAACGCATGCACTGGAAAGAATTCAGAGGGAGCTCAGATGGGTGCAGGAGCAGTCATTTCTATAGAAGTGGGCATAACTTCCTTTTTAAAAGCCTCAGTGATTTTTTTATAACTAGAGCCAGTGGCGGCACGTGACCAGGAACGTCGCAGCCTCGGGGCGGGTGGAAGGCCACGGGCGCCCGGGCGCAGCCTGGGGAGTAGCTCAGTGCAGTAGGAAAAACACCTGCTAAATCCTTCGAAAACGAGAAAATGCGAAGGATTGCTGACATCAGCCTGCGGTTCAGAGAGACGTCACAGGTATATGGAAAAATTATACGGCGCCTTGGCTGCTTCTGTTTTCGAGCTAAATGCAAATGCAGATATTAAATCTTTCAATAAAGATAGATTTCTTGGCCTGTTTACACCTTCCTGTTTTTCCAGTCTTTAAGTAGTTACAGGGCCTATCTCAGAAATTTTGTTTAATATTAAATAAGATTGATTTTCAATCTGACGTTTTAAAAATTTTTAACGTATGCTAGCTTATTGCTTGATAAACACCCCTGAAAATAGAGGGATTGTATTTTTATATGACCTGTCTATCAATAGGTACTGAGGTACCTATATATGTGCATGCACACACACGTATATACAGTGCGGCTTCACGGTGATTTGTATGCCATAGGTTTGCATTAAATAATATCACCTGACCATGCGCTACCACACAGGCATTTTAGATAACTTGTTTTGATTTGCTAAGGGAACATGTGGTGTAGCAGCGGAAGATAAAATCAGGGAGACATAGAATACGTGAGGCTGGAAGAGACCTCTCGAGACCACCTGGGCCAAGCCCCTGCTCAAAGCAATTACAAATAGATCGGGTTGCTCAAGGCCTTGTCTAGCCGAGCTTCTGCTCGATGCAAATGCAAACTAACACTAATACCTTCCTGTATCTGTCTGTGGTTATATGTTGTCCAATGTGGACAACAGCAAGAAACTTTATCTGCGTATAGCAAACACTAAGTAAAACATCTTTACTATCACCTCAAATGTGTCATAACTGTGCCTGGGGAAGCTAATTAAATAGATATAAATAAGCATGAGATATGTGAAATATTACTGCACACATCCGTATCAATTTGAGAAATAACTGCTTGTGACCAAATAGGGAAAATAATGAAATAAGGTAAAAAAGGAAATAATGTCTGATTTGAATGGTTCCAACTCTGTGGGCGGTGCCTTTCTGCGTTTTAGCAAGTCCAAATAAACATTAAATCCTTGTGCGTGCATCTAGTTACTGAAGCTGCCTGAATTCTTTGTAACCCTGACTCGGAATGGAGTAAAGATGAAATATGCGTTTGAGACTGTAATTAACGCCGTACAGTTTCATTTAGTCTCCTTAGTCCACGTGCTCAGTTCTGCTCAGATGTTTTCTAACTGGGGTCTATAATTTTAATCAAGCAGTAGCTGTTTTGAGATATTGTCTGGCATTAACATCACCATAATTCAGACAGTCGAAGGAAGATAGGGGGTTTCGGATTTTGCTCCTCCTTTCCCTGGCTGGATTCCTTTTGAATTCCTCAGCCCGGTTCACTCGCAGGCCCTCTGTGGCTCTCCGTGCAAGCGGGGCGAGAGGCCAGCCACCTCTGGCCCACGAGGGACAGAGCCTCTAAAGCGGTGGGAGGAAAGACCTTCTCACCAACCTGCTGCCTGGCGGCTGATGAATCTGTCCTGAATCTCTGAGGAAGCTCCTTTTAAGAAAACGACAGCCGTCGGGTCGTGTCTGGACACCCATGGCCATGGGAGCCTGTACAGCTCACGCCGCTCCACGGAACGGGCATCGGCATCGAGGCTGAAGTTCGGCGTTGCCGCCTCCAGCCACCCTGCCCGTGTTACACAACCCCGTGCCCAGGCTGTGGTTCGCCATCTCTGCAGTTGTGCCGATACAGCTGTTTCTGCAGCGATGCTGTGGACCACAAGTGAGATGCCAGAGGTTTAAAAAATCCCGGCCAAACAAAGCCTTCCCTTCCATCTCCAAAAATAAAGAGGTGGATGGAAATGGCTGGACCTTCTTAAGCTAGGCGTAGCAGCAGAGGAAATGGAGTACCATCTTAATAGTGGTTATGAGCTTGGGAAGAAGTTATGCTGAAGTCATTGCCTTTAAATGTAATTAATGGTTATCTAGAACCCCTTCATTTCCTGTTCAAAATCGTTGGCGCATCCATGTTTTTGGGTCTGTGTGACCTGCTGCTTTGTAAATCTGAATTAAACACATTACTGTGATTTTAAGTTTAGAGAAGAAAATTAAGCTTTTGAAAATACCCAGTTCTTGCCACAAGATACATTCCGGGGGGGGGCTAAAATATGAGAGCTGAAATGTGCTTCACATTGAACAGTCCTCAAGAACTCAACACTGTCTTTGAGCTCATACGTTTCATCAACTTTGAATTTAACTTACCATTAACTTAGAGGTTACTATCTTCTTTCCCAAGGATTTCTGCAAATGTGGTAGAGTTGGAGTATTGTTTATTTTTCTTCTGTGAAAAACCTAGACTTCTAAGCCAAATTCCCTGTTGGCTGAACTGAATGTCTACTGAATTAAAGGATACACAGCTTCTCAATAATCTTAGGTATCGCTTCAGTTTTTATGGTATATATTGCTTTTGGGGCCCTATATCAGTTGTATTCTCTTCCGTATATCTCATTTCAGAAAAAAAAAAAAACAACAAACAACCAGGAACATTGCATGTAATTATGAGTAAGCAATTACTGTCTCTTGGGCTGTGATGACTGGAAGTTACTGGGGTCTGTGCCGGTGAGGTTGATTGGGCACTCTGAGCTAGGCACCGTGGCTTGCAGATTTCTGTTTAAACCTTGCACTTCATCTTAGGTCATCTTACATTACAGTGAAGGCTGTGTGGAAAGCAGGCAGCATTTGGAAATTGATAGTCAGCATGTCTTTCTCCCATTTAGTTAAAAAGAAAATTGCCAGCAAGTCTTTCAAATGGTACATTAAAGCCTAAGACATCAGACTTCCAGAGAATATGTTAAAATATCAGATCCTTCAAAAGTTCTATTGCAGATGTTTTCCAGAGCAGGGGTTCACGGGGGAGGATGCTGCGCTGTTTGTAAGGACGCCTGCCCACCGCTGCGACGAGCCGGCTCTCGCTGTTCCTGCCCAGCCCAGGCTCCGGGAGCGGGGAGAGAGGCGTATTATTTCCAAGCATTTTAACTTGCTGCCTGAGAGAAAACGAGTGTCAGCGCCTGTACGCTGTGCCATTCCTTTCCTCAAGTTGGTGAGTTAAAGTGCTTAGAAATGACACATCTGTCATCCTTCTTCCCTGGCTAGAGCCAGCACAGGTGACGAGTTAAGCGCAGTAATAGTCATCCTCAGCCTGAGCCTGCCTTCCTCCCTGGCTAGCTCTGTCCTCATCATTTCTTCCCTGACCTTGGTCTCTACCTGCTGTCAGTCCATGTACAACCTTTGCTACATCTCCCTTTTCCTTCCAAACCTGATCTTGGACCTCACCTATGTCCCTCCAGACTTGATACTCCGCTTCCCCCAGGAGCCTCGCAGCGCGCTGCCCGGCTGTGGGCCGACTCGCCGCAGGCAGGGCGGACGGGCTCTTGGAGCAGGCTTTGGGGCATGGAAAGAGGTTAAAAGTCATTAGAATGAAACTATTTCATGCAAACTTTTAGACATGATACATTACATTGAGCTTTTCTCAGGACTTTTCTGTGTAGCGGTGTCCAGAGAGCAGCCCGGCACTGTCTGCCTCTGAGCCAACCCGATTAAGCTTTTCAATCTGAGGTTTTATGTCATCCAACTAACAAGTCATACTGGGAGCAACTTGCAATTTAAGTCTTGCAGGTTTTGGCTATCCAATGTCCTCTCTTCAAGTTGCTTATTCCCCCGTCATTGCGTGCAATTTTTTTTAATACTGTGTGTGTTTACATGGAGGTATTTATTTTTCTTTTTTAGACTGCTTTCACGGTCATATCATGTAAAGGGAAATATATTGTAAAAACATTTTTGTTTTACTGAGCCTTCTCAGGCCTTAGCGCAGAATGAGATCTCTGGTTTGAGTTCCTGTGCATCAGACACCAGTTTCACCAGGACATCCCCGCTCCAGACCGAACACGACAGTTGAATTATTTCAGTGCTGAAGAGACTGAAGCCCTTTGGGGTTCAGAGAAGAGAGCAAGAGTAACCCAGGTGTGAGGTGGGAGGGAACCAGACGGTTTCCCGTCAGACAAACCGTGGCCAGCGCTGTAGAAGACGCTGTAAAACCAGTCTTCTCCGTGTTCTCACTCACATCGTGCCAACGATGTCCTGCGAGGGACACACCGTGCGTTGCGCTAGAGCAACCGCATCCTCAGCAAGGGGCACGGAGAGCGTCACGCTACTGCCAGCGCAGCAGAGCGGGAGCGTGGACACCAGGCTGCCAACAGCCCGTCCGCGCTGTCAAACTGCTTATGTCATGCTTTTCCTGCTAAACAAAACGGAGCCTTTCGCGTCTATAATTTCAATAGGAAACCTTCACAGAAAATCCAGATGCTGTGTGGTTGATTCAATTTGTTGTTCTTTTTTCTAAGTTAGCACTGAAGCAGTTCTCCAGCATGAACTCAGATGTCCCTGTGCAGACAAACATGCAGATATAGATACAGAAGTTTATATTTAGCGGTTTTATTATTTTTTTCTGCTACAGTATGCAAACCATGGCTGACAACCTTTTGGCAGATTAGGGATGAAGTTTTTTACTCTGAATCAAAATCAATAGCATGTAAGCAAAGAGCAGCAGTTGGATTACATGAGATGAATGCAAAAGCAAATGATGAAGGAAAAAAACTTCCACATGTATAAGCAAGCAAACAGATAAAATAGAATAAAGTAAATGTCGTACATGACCACCTCAAGTTTAGTCTATGGGTTTTGGCTGTAAATGAAAACCGTTGTGGCAGATTGGTGCAAAAGAACCTTTCTTTGGGAAAAAAAAAACCAACCAAACAGTAGTTAGTCTTTGCACTTTAAAAAACAAAACCAAACCAAAGTAAAACAAAAACCAAACCAGCCAGCGACTGAAATATTGTAAAAAACAATCTCTGAGGTGTAAGCAGCTCTGGACTCCGTGCCATGTGGGTCACACGTAGTGTGCCCAGGAGTTCTCACTCACTGTTCTGGCACCTGTTACCCCTCCCCGCCAGGCTTGCAGGAGCAGGAGAACACACATTTTCCAGGGAAGGAATCCAGACTTAAAGAAAAGCGTGTGTGCTCTCTTCAGCTGTCCTCAGCCGACACGAGCGGCGGCTCACGCGGCCGGCGCGCGCAGGCTGACACGGGACCGCACCTCACCGCTTCGCCCCGCGCGCGTTGCTCGACCCTGCGCTCGTGCTGCAGTGGAGGTCGAGCGCCCCTGTTGCCACCTGTTATCTTGCATCCTCCATTGGTGCAAGGGTATTCCGTGAAGAACGGTGCTTGGCTTCTTATATCTGATCTTCCTCCTTGCGTCCCCATGTTTCTTGCCTCTCTGCCCACGTCTCCAAGCCCAAAAGCAAAAGGAACCTCTTCTGCATTTCAGACCTGAGGCGATCTGAGATTTTACGCGGCGCTCATCCCTCGGCAGCACGCTGGTGAAGCAGAGGGACCTATCGAGTTCAGATGCTGCATGCTGCAGAGCAGGAGTCAAGCAAAAGCCTCGTGGGATGCTGTCTAGGATCCCAGTTAAGCTCTTCTCTATCTGGGAATATTTCAGCCTTGGGAGGGAAGTAGCAGTGAACTTTGAGGTGCTATCTAGCGAAAGCTCCATCAAAGGAAGGAGAGACATAATGGTGCTGGGAAAGGGAGCAGGAACTTCAAACACTTCATTAAATGTCAGTGAGTAACACAGCATCCGGGGGTAGTCTTTGGAGAAAAATGAAATAATCTGCAAACAGCTTGGATAAAGGGTAAAAATGTTAAAAATACACCGTTAATGTGATAAAATAAGACGGGATGCTGCAAGTCACGGCATGCCGTGGCTTTCAGGAAACACAGCCCTGAAGAAGTACAAAAGGCCTTTAGTTTGAGGTAATGAGGTGCATCTAATTATATTTAAGAAAGAACAGCAAGAACTACTTAGGAATACACTACCCACCCTTTTCTTTTCACCAGGGCCAGGCAGAATCCCAGTCCTGTGACACCGTTATTTTATAAAGGGTGAGGATTTCAGAAAACATCACAGAAAACAAGGTTATTTTCCCATAACTGTGGGAAAAAAAAAAAAAAAGGCAAAGGCTTTCTTGTCTGTTCTCTTCTTCCTCTCAATAACTCCCATTAGGGGAGGGGAAAAAAAAAACACAACAAAAAACAACCAGGCCAAAATAAGCCTGGCCGTCATGAGAAATGAAGGCTGTCAGAATGACATCTGACACCGTCGGGCCACAGCTGAAGAGCAAGGGAAAAGTTTTCGGACGACTGTCACTGACCCATAGTCCCTCGCTCCTAACCTTGCTCTCCAACATATGTTTCTCATTTCCTTGCTTATAGCTGGTCCAAGCTAATGATATGTGTTTTGGCAGCCATCCCGTGCTTGGCATAGTGCCTGCCTTGTTCTCATTGTCTCCGCTACTTACAGAAACCCCTTTCTCCGTCTTTCTCTCTCTCAGAAAATCAGCTTTGTACAACTCCAAGTATGCAAAGCAGCTCTTGCTGCCAGAGCTACCATCTCCAAGGCTCCTCCACCCTGCGCCCCCCATCCCTGCCACTGCCGGCCGGACACGCCAGCAGAAAGGCAGGGAGACTGCCGAGGAGCGGGTCTTGGGCTAGGGTGGAAACAGTGGAAAAATCAAACATATTGGCCCATCAGAGCCTTGCTAAAAATAAGGAGAGCAGAGCTATTCTGAGGGACGATGGCATGGGAAAGCTCTGCCTGGAATCCTGGGTCCCTCCGCACAGACAGGGCTCTCCGGCAGACGTGGGAAGGGGAACTCGCTCCAGCCCCGAGGGGAAGAGGGCACCACACTTGGCAGACGCCTGGACGTCACTGAACGGGGGCCGGGAGATGCCAGGACGGTTCGTTTCTATCTGCACTCCCTGATAGTTGTGGATAAGCGCAGGAGGTGTGTTCTGCAGGGCACAGCGCTGGCCTGGGAGCAGCCCAGGCTTCCATTCCCAGCCCAGCCACAGGCTTTCTGCGGGACTGGGACCAAACCTAGGCGTCGGCGTAGGCTGTGCCTCAATACCCCCATCCTTAAAGTATTGCTGGTACTGGTGCACAGGACAGTGCTGGGCGATAACAGCTGCTATCGGCTCCGGAGTGCTCGGTCACGATTACGTCCTGCGCACCAATATTTGCTGTCCGGCTTTGGGTTGGCATGGGGAGCGTGTCCTGTGGATCAGAAGGAAAAGGCCACTGCTTCTTCACGAGGCGTAAATGACCCAAGACACCACAAGTGGCAGCAGTAAACAAGGACCCAGGCTACGAACCGGCTTTGCTCCAAAGGGGTTTTGAGGAATCTTGGAATTTTCTTCTCATAACCCTCCCCATACCAAAAAGTATAATTTACGTTTTAGTCTGGGCAGTGTTTTAGCCACCGTAGATAAGACTAGGGTTTTTATAGAAATTCTGCACCTTCTTCAACAGCATACGGTTTGCTATAAGATATAGAAATATATGATTGTATTATATATATTTACATACCAAAGGCTCCATAACCAGTCTGTCCTCCGTAGTCCCACTACCACTAGGATATATATACAAAAAATACATCTACATTTTCTCAGTTAGTGTCCAAACTAATCTTATTTTTTACTAGCAGACAAAGTGTAACGATGGTGGTGTAAAATCCAACGCACGGTGCTCAGGTTGAATTGTTGTATAACGTGCATTCCTTAGGATTTCGCACCCGATCTGACAGTTCTTAGGCTATTGTCACCTTTCTTATATCCAGGTCAGGGTGAAGGACTGTCACTAACTCCGATAAATCATCAGGAATTAATCTCTGGCAACAAGAAAGTCATGCCATCTTTTTAAAGATACAGAGCCAATTAACTCCAGCAGCAGCCACTCCACCGTATATGTTGCAAACTATTTATTTTCATTTTTGAAATAGGGAACAATAGAATTTCAGCAGTTAACTCGCACTCAGCATGATGAAAGTGAAACTTAAATTTTTCCTTCTTTCCTCCTCTCTTTTCTGACACTGTCATCCACTTTAGCGTCTGCTCTTTTAGAGCCTGGTCCAGTGTCACTGAAGTTAATAGGAGATCTTCCATTCTCATTGTATGAGAGCGGGAGCAGGCCATTACCAGGGCTCATAACCTCCTTGCCACATTCAGCTATTTCCTCTTTGTTCCTGCTCCTTGTATCAAGGTCACTGCTGAACACTTTTCATTCTTTCCCTGCTCTATCTACAGAAACCATTTCTTACACGGAAACTTTACTCCACGTTCTGTGATCTCAGGTGCCGGCTGCAGTGACCCCCACATTTCTAGCCTTCCTGGTTATCGCGGTGTAATTTAGGTGAGAAGGGACCTCTGGAGGTCACCTTGTCCAAACCCCTGCTGAAAGCAAGGCCAGCAGAAATCAAGCTGCTGAGGGCCTTCTCCAGTCAGGCATGAAAAACCTCCGCAGCCTCTCTGGACACCTGCTCCGCTTTTTGACTACTTTCACGAGTCATTTTTTCGAGTATCTGCTCAGAGTTTTCAGTGGTCAGACTTCAGCCCACTGCCGCTCACCCCTTCGCTGCCTGGCTCCGTCCCTTCACTGCCCAGCGCCTGTTCCTCGGGCTATCCGTCTAAACTCCTTCAACCTGCCTGGCGTCCCAGTGGGTGCTATGAATTTGGATTCCTTTCTGAAGCGTGCTCCGAGTCTCTGCTGGCTCCATCTCCTGGTCCCCAGGATCACGGGCCAGGGAGCCAGCTAGAGCAGCGCACACCTTGTCCTGTGCCCCGCAGGTCCCTGTGAGCAGGGTGCCTGAGACCAGCTGAGCATATTCACAAAGCCTGAGATTAGAGGTTCCCCAAGGCAAAGTGTTGTCTTTTCCACCTGCCCACAGAGCATCAGGCACACCTTTAACTCAGGCTTTGTTCCTCTGCTAGAAGAACGGCTCAGCTTTAACACAGCTTTGAAGCTCAGCGCAAGAGTATCTTGCCTTATGGGACATCAGATTGCAAGGTCACCGCTGGTCTTAAAACCCCAAGCACGGATTTTTGTGTCATGCCTTTTGGAGCTGCAGCAATGCAATGCAACCTGAAGAAGTCTGGTGGCTGACGGTGGAAGAGCCTTTTCCCTGCTCTGAAATGAGAGCTTTCTGGTGGAGGTCTCGGCTGTGCCATGCACCTCCTGGTCAGGAGAACCGCTTGCTCTCCGCCGCGACCCACCACAGAGTATCTCTACTGCCTCGGTCGCAGGGAAATCCCCAGCTTCTTGTGGCAGTTTTGTGTCAACTAAGTCTGTGGGGCATCAAATAGGGGAGCAAGCAGGTATCCAAATGTCTCCTTTGTAATGACGTGACTTTACTGCTAAGAGGACGGCGGGTTTGATGGGCGAGGCTTGCCCAGGTTTGTGTACAAGAGCACTCGCCTTGGTGCGAGGCTTCTGTCGGAACGCAGCGGCGGGGCAGGTGCCAGCGGGGCACGTGGGGCTCCAGCGCAGGACAGGAGAGCTGGTGTTTAAATGGTTAAAATATCACCACATTTCACTCGTCTTGGGTTTCTCATAAACATTCAGCAAAGCACTTTCATTCAATCACACATATTAACTACTTAAGTTCCCCTCTCCAAGGATGTGGATTGTTATTTTATGCCAAATGTGCTGTAATTAAGTTTGACATAAGCACATGGATTAAATGTGTGGTTTGGTGGGCAAACGGGAGAGTTCTGGCCGCATGGAGAACACAGCCAACTGATGTGAGGTGGGGGGAGATAGTTCTTTACCCTTTATTTCGTTATTCAGTGTTGCCTCTTTTATTAAAATCACACAGGTTGATCAGTTAGTGCCAAAAGCATCGGCATTCATTGAACCGCTTTAGAGGACAGTTAACAGCAGGCCTCACCCTGGCTTGCTTTGGGTACTCCCTATGAAATACACGCGTATACGTACGTATGCATCTATAGATACGATTTTTAGCATAGAAGTGTTAGAGACAGCACACATTGGATAATAATAGATTATCACTGAATTGTCAGTGAGGTTTTTCCTGAGATTGACCACATCATTTTCTTTTAATTTTCAAACCCTAGTGAGAACTCTGCGCCTTTCGGTGTTACTTATAACATTGTTGTGCACGTTATCATTCACTTGCTCTATGCTTTGCAATGATAAAGGGACCTCAGTTGAGGGCCTTTACTATTATTGTTGTTGGTTGTTATTGTTGTTGTTGTTATTATTATTATTACTATGATTATTATTTACTACATCCTACTTTTATGTCAATAGCACCTTAATCAGGATACGGTTGTCATAGTGCTTGCTGCCAAGCTCATGAGAAAATGTGATGCTTATTCCATAAATATTGCTATCTAGTTTAAGGCCAAATAAAAGTGACAGCAATAAAAAACGTGGAGGTAAGGACATGAGGAAGATGAAGATCGCTTACTCATGATCAATTGGCACAGAAGATGATTGTTCCAAATGAAATGCTACGTTTTAAATGCCATAGGAAAACATCAACTTTCCACCTTCCTTAACGCTTCCCTCCTCTTCTATGAAAGTTGGCTCTAGAATCAGGTATTATTTGTGTATCAATGTATTGAACATTTATTTCTTTTCCTAATTCTCTGTATTTCCAGCATCTTTGCTCCCTCTCATTTCAGTTCCTGAATTCTGCTATCTGGTATAACAACTTACACCTCTGTGTTTAGAAACCAACCTTTTGGTCAACAGACCAAAGTTATTCATACCTTTGGGTGCCCAGCTTGAAGTGCTGCAAAGGGATTTGGTTTTCAGACAGTCACAGTTATCTAGTGGCAAAACTAACGTGTCTTAGAAAAGGACCTAGGCTCACGCTGGATAACTGAACACCAGTGTCGTAGTGATGTGCTTGTAAGAGCTAACGAGGTTCTTGGCCATGTACCAAGTGGGCATCACAAAGGGTATTGCACGACTTGGGAGGCTGCGTCAGGTGAGTCCCATCGGTGAGTTCAGTTTTGGTGAACGTGGTTGGAAAATGTACTTTGCAGTGAAAAATTGGAGAAACTTAATCGAGGTATTTTATCCAATGAAACTAATAGACTGTTAGGATGAGTTAGTTAGGGAGATGAAGGAATCTATGTCACTTAGCAATTTTAATTGAAGATTGAATGATATATTTTTAAAAGATACGCTACGGGTCTCACAGAGCGGATGAGCTTGGTGCAGGAATGAGCAGAAGAGCGACTGCATTTGTGCGCTGGCTCACGGAACGTGTCCTTGTCACGCGATGCCGTTTGGTGCGGGATAACTCTGAGTGCGGGTATGGTAGCACACGGGAGGCCCCGGCGGCGGGAGGCCCGGCTGCCCCAGGCAGGTTTAGACCCAGCAGAGGTGAGTGGCTGTACTGCCTCCAGCTCCGGATCGAGCTTGTCAGCCCTTGCTCAGGGACCCCCCACCATGAGCAACTGCGCTTAAATTTTCAGTTATCTCTTCTGACAAGGAAATCTAGCGCTCCATTACAGACTGGGGGGACGGGGGGACATGAGTAAGAAAAGCTGTTCTTTCCAGAGGAGAAAAAGGCGAGAGAAAAGACGACTCACTTGTTGGTTGAGAGCTGAAAGACCCATAGGGGGAGGTGTGGGGAAGACTCTATTACACCAGGGAAGAGACTGTTACACCGGTTTTAACAGTGTGCTTTGCAAGAAATTTTCTGTCAGTGATCTTTCTGAGGGACTAGATGTAAAGAGAAAGGTGAGCCAGAAGATTGTACTGATCTTCATAACATTATTATCAGTCTCTGATGTACTGATACATGTATAGTTGAATTTTGCTTGGTTGGCTTTGGGGATTTTTTACTTAAAAACATAGTCTGATGTATGTACTGACTAGAAGATAGGAAAATAAGAGATGGCAAAGCTGGAAAAGTCCACCAAGAAAAAAAAATCACAGGCTTAATGCATCTCCTGTACTGTACGAAAGGGTTATCTTCTGTAGCTGCTTGTGTGGACACCCAATGCAATGTCGCTTCTACAGGGAAAAGAAATTGAACAAATCTGGAATTGTAAGTGTTCAGAGGAACTTACTACTTGAACTACTTCTGGTGGCAAAGAACATAATTTAAGGTTATTCGATTCAGTTATATGTCTTCAGAACAGACTCCCTTGACTTACAACTGCTGTCAGTTCCTCCAGCATGTAATTCTGAAACGTCCAGCAATGGCTGCTCAGGTCAAATACAGCTGATTTTTCTACATGCAAAAAGTTTTAATCATATCTGATATTGAAAATGAGCTCACTTATTTTGCTGCAATTTCTTTTACCACAAATTGATTGGGATATACAGGGTTGCTTTTTAGAGACTGTGTATGAACACAGCAACACTAGGCTGCAAAATCCCCAGGGAACAACTAAGGAAGGTCAAGTTCAATATAGACATACAGAAATCTGAAATTTTATTGAAATGTATTTAATTTCAGTTTTTCTAAAACCAATACCTTTTTCCAATGAGAGATCTTATTTCCAAAGTATTTGGAAGAGAAGTAAGACCGATTCCTATCTGAGCATGTCTTCTGTATGGTCTTTAGACACACGAGTACATTACCAAGGTCTTAGAGTGCATTACTAAGCACTCCCAGGCAACGGGCAATTCTTGTGTATTACAATTACCCTCACAAAAGAAGTGCCAGCTAGGAAGGCTCATAGACCATCCTAAAACAGCGTTCATCCCCTAAGAGAGACATGAGGAAGCCAGCTCAACAGGTGAAGAGGCTAAGCAGTTAGAGAGCTGAGCACTAGCTCTGTCAGTCCAGGCGTAATAAATCTCCTGAGGTTTGCAAAGGCAACTATGCAAAACCATATTCTTTCCCCTTCTCCAAAATGCACCATAACATCCACCTACAAAGTTAAAAACTTGTTAAAAAAAAACCCAACCAACTCAAACGTTTCACCATGCCATGCAACAAGAGAACAAATTGCTAAGATGACTCATAAAAGCCAAACTGGGGTCTGGCCCTGATGCCAGCGCGCGGGCAGGAGCACACCCTGCCGCCCCTCGCCTGCTGAGCCCGGGCTGCCGCGAGAGCCAGAGCAATGTTGTTTGCTGGTTCAGGAGACAGCGGCTTCCGGAGCTGAGCACCCTTGTAGCAGAGAAAACATGTTTTTTGATTTGCTAATACAGCCTAACAAACAGGCCGTAATTCTGTGTGATTTGATATCATTCTTTGAAACAAAGTGTTCTCACCAAAATTGCATTAGTGATTTAAGGAAGAGAGAGCGTCCGTTTAGGCCAGTTGAACAGGCAGCCGGCGTTTGAAGTCGAGCCTGTATCTGCACATGTAACCTGTAGTGAAAATTTGGGCAAGCTCTAGTCCTGCACCCGAATAAAACTCAGTCATACTTTATGTGGGATGGCTCAACACGCCACCTTCTCCAGAAAGTCCCTCACCACCGACGGATGGAGTTCGGAGGGGCGCGTCCCCGTAAGGCCTGCCCCGCTGGCCGTGCGGCGCGGCCGGGATGGACCGTGCTGGCTGCGCGAGGGAGGCCCCTCTGCCCCCCCGCTTCCAGCCCCCTTAAACGCAGACGTGTGTTCAGAGCTTTGCCCTCAACTGTTTGTCCACGCAATGGCAGCGGCACTTCCAGCACGGCGCCGGCGGCGGGGCCGCGGGGCGTCGGGGGGACCCGGCGGTGCCCCCGGCGGTGCCCCCGGCTGCTGCCCAGAGGCCTGGGGGCCCGTGCGCCGAAGGTGCGGGTTTCGCGTTGCCGCCTGCTGATAATTGTCCTTTGATTGGGTCACACAACCTGTCTGTGACAGCAGCCACAGAAACAAACAGCAACGTGACTTGAATTCAGGGTCTTTGCAAGGGGCAAGTCTGCGGGCTCCCTCCGTGCCGCCCGGTAACGGCAGAAGAGTTATCCCGGGATTCAGGAAAAGCTCTTACTCCCAAGTGAAAAGACTCACTAACATTTCAGATGACCGGCTTGGTTGTATTACTGGCATTTGGGGGCAGGATTTGTTGGGGGTTTTTTGTTGTTATTTTAGGTGGGGTTTTTATGGCTAAACTCTGTAAGTCACTGCACGGCAGGGCACAGGGGGAGCCTATCCGGCAATAAAAGCTTGGGTCTGCATCCCGAAAGAGAGGGCAGAAGGTTGGGTTTTTGGTGTACCTTTCTCTTCAGAGAAGTCAAAATTTCCAGTAAAGAAAGCAGTTTTCTCATAAAACCATGATCGCGGTTCCCTTTAATATTCATATTTCTTCTCTCTCAAAGAAAATAAACTGTCCCCAATGCTCCTTATGAGAAGTCAAACAAAAATCAGATGTAATTTTAATGCCTTACTGATCTATTAGTGAATTTCACATTAAGAGCTTTCAGACATCCATATTTATCTTTTTCTTCATGTAAATTAAAACATTTAATCTTAACATGTTCTGTGTAAAATTTTAAAATTTTATTGTTTCCATAGTCTGTCTGGTTTCTTGCCTTGGACAAATCAGATCCTCTTCCCTTCTCTGTTTATTTTTTTGTTTCATTTCATAACTATCCAGTGTAAGACAGATGCCCCAATTCATTGAACCACATAGACCTGTATTAACAATCCATATCCATTCAGGAAGGATATCAAATGTACACATAGATCCCATGAACATCAAAATTAAGCGTGTTGCTGAAATAAGTCCATTGTCACTTTGCTTTGAAAACTTCTATTGCTTCATTATACTCAGTTCTGGCCAATGTTTCTCTCATTCCTTATTTGCCTCACTGAAATTGAGCATAATTACTATTCATTTATTAGGGTTAATTTTTGTACTATTTATAAATCTAACAGAATTATGATCCTTGTTGCCTAGCTTCCCCTTAACTACAATTAGGCCTTCAATATTATTTGTACCTAAAAAAAAAAAAAAAAAAAGAATTCTTTTGATGTGCTGAAAGGAACATTTTCCAGTATCAGATCCTCAAACCTCACTAACCTACTGCTTTACAAATTACCGTTCACGTCAGTGTGACTTACAGCCCTCATCATTAGTGGTTCCCAGAATATAAATTTCTTTAGATACTTTATCAAGAATTGCTATACACTTTCACATATGTAATTTTTGTGTTGAGTCACTGTCACAAATTCTATTTTGAGTTTTAACTGGCACAATACATGGTTACGTGGTTTTCCCTCTTTCTTCCTGCTGGGGTCTGACAGTCCTTCTCTCAGATCAGTTAACTTCTCGTTAAATGAGTTCATAATATCAGGCAGCAAGTGCTCGTTGACTCTGTCAGCAAATTTTAGCTTCCTCAGTTTTAAGGTACGTTCAATACGTGCCCTTGGTTCCTCCGATGCCTTTCAGCTCGGCTGCCTCCAAACCTCCCCTGTGCACGGGCTGAGAGCTCACCTGCCCCGTTTTGGTCTCCAGCAGCCTCCGCAGGTTCCCCTCCTCCGCCCTGCGTGGTCAGTACCCGTGCTGGTACTTGCTTGCTTCAGCGAGCGTTATGACTCCCTACAAATCCAACTGTTTTAAAGAGTATTATCATTTTCTAATCTGCTGAGCCCTGAGGTAACGAACAGTGTCCTTCCTATGGAATCGCTTTAATATCCAAGTAAGTCGCTCCTCTTTGTCTTGCCTTCCTGGACAGTTTCTGTCAGACCTCCACTTACTCCTTCACGTGTCGTGGACAAAGACTGTCACGTAAAGTGCTGGTTCTCCGTTTCTGCATGGAGGTCCGGAAGCTTTTCTGATAGAAGGCCTTTGGGAAACCGGGGCTAGATACGGGTTTACAACATTGTTATAATTTGGTGATCGAAGAGTCTTTGCAGTGAGACTCTCTTGCTGAGACAATTCAAAAGCACAGTCACTTCCCGTGCAATAACGTTAGTGGCAAGCGTATTTCCATCCCTCATCTCTTTGCTGACACATGTCAAGGGCTGACCTTTTGTTGCCCATATCGGTTAATCCCATGTACCTTTTAAAGGCCTGCAACCAAGCTTCATCCCGAGACTTCTGGAGACTTTCCCGTTTCTCAAAGATATATTAAGGATTAGCCAGAAGCCTTTGAAGAGTTTCCAAATGATTCCTTTAAAATTATTAGATACGAGTGTTCAGATCTGGTAATTTGAAAATCTTTATATTTAACAGATGTTACTTAACCTACACCTTTACTATTATCTGACCTTGATTATGTATTTACATCAACTAGTTTGATTACAAATGTGCACCAGGAACGTTTTATTCCACAGTTATTGACATTTTTACCCTCTCTGTTTAGTAATGGTTAATTATTGCACATAATAATCAATTATTAGATTTTCTTGTATCTAAGGTGAACTTCAGAAATCTCTGTTTCATTGTTCGCGAGCATTTTGTTGGTAGTGCTCGATACATTTCACTTTTCTTACAAGTTGGTCACATATATTAGCTTTGGCTTATACTAATCGTCACAGATGTTTCCTTGTTTGATTTGTTATACTTTGATTCCTGTTTTTTATAACTGCTTTCATATCCTCTTTTAGCAAAGATGTATAAACTTCCTCGTGAATAAAAATTTGCAGCTTTTGGGGCACCAAGTAAATTTTCTTAAACATTGGCCAGTTTTCACAGGAAGTTTTCAGGTTGTTTGTTCCAGCCCCTGTTCGACACAGGTGTCTTCAGGGTTGGGAAATGTACTCCTTTCAAACACACGTGGGTATACTATGCGGTTTTTGAAGGACTGCAGCCAGGCTTGGCTGTTTGCACTTGGGCACCCAGGGCATTGAATTCACTCTAGTTATGCCCACTAGGCCGAGGGTCTAACGTTGCATTGCCACGTCATGGCAGTGGATGCAGCACACGTTACATCCATTTCTCAATGACCTCCCACCCCACCCTTTTTTCCCTTTTTCTGGTATTGGAAATGGCTGAAAGCAAAACCTAAACATTTAAACATCACAGTATAAATAAAATAGCTTCTATTCTCTATTAATATCCCATGATTTCTGACCATTTATGTTGAGAATCCTGGGAAAACATCCAGAAACATTTTTCTATGACTAGCAAAGCCGGCCTAGAAAAGGCCCCTGAAACTCTGCAGAGCATTTGCTGGCTGCAGCTAAGCCCGGCTCCCGTGTCCCGGGCTGGACACGGCAGCTCAGCTCTCACCGGTATGAAATTGCAGAGGGCAGGGGGAAGAGGCCTGGGGCAAGACCCCAGGTCTGTGTCGGGCAGGAGTCAGTGGTGCTGGAGCCCTGCCCCAGGTCCCACCTCTCTGACGGTGCCCTTAACACGCTTATTTTCTTGGAAGCAGGCGGTGATCGAGTTGGTTAGTGCGGTCTGACACGCCGCGGAGCCTGCACGCGTTTGCTTAAATATCGATGTCAGCCAGAAGGGCTTGTCGGATGCGTGGGCAGGTTGGTACGGTGAGGGACGCGGGGTTCTCTGCGCTACGTGGTGGTACCCCGTACCCGCACGAACGCGCGCCCCGAGCTGTTGTGAGCCCCGCAAAGGCTCTCCGGCTGCTGGAGACCATCCTGTAGGTTTGTTTCATTTGAACCGATCTGAAGGTTACATGAAGTTTGTGGGTGGCCTCATGCTCACCACGTGGCTGTTCATGGGAGCACAGAACCTGTGGGTGAATGCAATGCTCTTATTTCTGTAAAATACCGGCGTTAACTCTGGAAAAGTTAGAGTAATCAAAGATATCTTAGGATTTCTTACACTTGTGCATCTTATCTTTATCTTCCTAGACCTATGCTTAAGTTTCCCTTGAAGAAGAGACAGATTTGTTATTTATGATCTTTAACTTCTTAAAAAGCTTTGAGCGCCACCGAGGTACGTGTGGGGACGCGTACACAGGGACTCGCTGGGAGGCGTCGCCGGCCCTGCCGGGACCATTTCAGATCTGTAGCTGTGAACGCAGATCTGCAGCCTTGTTCTTGAAGAGGCTAGAGGCACATGTTCATTCTCACGGTAGATGTTGTGTTTAAGAACCCTAACGACTAACATTAGCAATAGGACTACTAACTACAGGCACTTCGCTATACGTAATATAAAATAGGATGATTTCCAGCTTTTAAATATTTTAAAATTATTGAAAACCTACTCTGTTTGCTTACTAGTCAATGTTTAATCATATGTAAATATTTCACGTAAAATCTGAAACGACGGTTATCATTAAAGTCTAGCAAACTGCCTGCTTTATGGAAAGAGTTGGGATATTTTTCAGGTAGGTGACCATTTTTAGGTACAAGCTTTTTGCTGGCACGTGTGTTTATTTCTTTGCCTAGATCCTTGCCGCACCATCAAAATTTTCATTTCAAAATTAACTAATCTTTACTCGGAGCCAGGTGGCTTCCTACCTGCTCAGAAATTAGCGTGACAGTCCCGCGCGTCCGACACACGTGCTGCCGGCGGCAGGGAGGGAGCAGCCCTGCGAGCCCAGCCTTGCATTGCTGTGTGCAGGAGATTACTCGGAAGGTTAAAAAAATCACACGCAAACTTCACTTTTCTAAGTTTCTTTTCAAATGGTCACCCTGGAAGCACATTTGTGTTTGTGACCCCCAGCTCCACCAGTGCAGTGTTTTATGCACAGGCCACGCAGACCTGCGCCAAGCGACCGGGGACGGCAGAGGCAGCGTGTACGTGTCGTCGTTCTGACGCACCGATCGCCGCTTTGCACAGGTGTCAGTGATTCGCCGTGGCACAAGGCAGATGAGGATCTGACCCCCGTCTCTTCTGAGCCTGGGAGCTGGTGTGAGCGCTGGGGAAGTGCTGCAAAAAGGAACAGGAAACAGATGGGAGATGAGATTTCTTAAAATGCCACACATTTCTGAGACTTTTCAGCCCAGTCTCACACCTGAGAAGGGCAGCGCAGAGCAAACGGTGTCCTTACACAGATGTGCAAGAAGAGAGCAAGCATGGAGAGGGACAGAGTGAATTTCCAGGTAACAAAGAACACAAGAAGCACTTTTCTACTCCTCCGCGGCTTTGAAAAAAATAAAATAAAAAAAAAGAATTAAAATCAGAGAGTGTTTCATCAGCCCTGGCTTCGTCCAGCACAAGGAGGAGAGGATGGGGACGGTCCTCGCTCGTGTGTGCAAAAGCCCTGGAGAGCAGCGGGACACGGGCGGGAGCGACCCGTGCCTTTGGAGGCAGCAAACCCACCCGTCCCTCCCTCAGTCTTCTCTCACTCACTCGCAGCTTTAACCCTTCTCTGCGGGCCCGGAGGGGTGCATTAAACACCGCAGAGGAGGAGGAGGAGGAGGAGGATGTCGGTGACATCCCGCCAGAGCGGCCGCCGGGAGGGCGGCGCAGAGGTCACCGGGAAGCGGCTCCCCAGGCTTTGCAGTGAGCGCCAGCACACTGTGGCAGTTTTTACTTAGGGCGATTGTGTTGGCAGTTTTATTTATATTTTCCTTCAGAGTGGGGCTGAGCTCTTTAACCACGAAGGGAAATTTAATCTTTTTGCTGATAAGATGGTAAAATACTGCAATCCGGCTGACCTCCTGAAAACAGATCCAAACAGCCGGGCTGTCCAAAAATCCGAGACACCCCTCCCCCTGCCCCGCAACTGCATTTCACTTGTGACCTTAGGCAGCCTGTGGCCAGACAAGATCCTTTGAACACATCCCCGAGCAGCAGCGATTAGAGGCGCTTTGATTGCCCTGCTTGGCTGGTCCTCGGGGCTCCCGAGTGCCCCGCGCCCCTGCCCTCCTCCCCGGGCGCTGCTTTGCTCGCTCGCGGGCAAGGTTTAAGGCAAAGCTCCTTCCTCCCCCGCCGGCCCCCTTTCATTTTCGTAGAGCGTATTAAACCTCAAGACGTAGTTAACACTAATCCTGATTTATTTAGGATTTATCTGCATTATTAATTCCAGTCATGTTGTGAAAAAGTACTAAGGGTTCCAGTTTGTATGTAAACTTGGGCCGTTTTGCAGAGAGGTTTATTTGAATCTTCTCCCTGAAGTGATATTTTAGCCAAAATCTCAGACTTTCCCCTTTTTAAAACACTTCAGATTGGAGCTAGCCATAATAATTTGATTTATTGTTTGGGGTTTTTTTCCAGTAAATACCCTCTTGGACTATTTTATGCATTAATCTGGATTTGATGTGGATTTAAACATTTACAATGCAAAATAATTTGGGTTAAAAATAATCCCCCTTGATAAAGCTAAAAAACCCCCACAACTGTCACCATCTCTGACAGGCAGGCATCGGCGGCGATCCTTGAATATGCAAATCGAGGCAAGGAGAAGCCTGAGCAGCAGGAACCGACCATGGCGTCTCCCTTGATAGTCTGGTCAATCAAACATCTCGGCCCACGAACAGTATGAGGAATCTGAACCTGAGCTCCTAAGCCTCGAAACTAAACTCCCTCCTATCGCCCAGGAAGTCTGTCCACCGATCTCACCGCTCAGGCTGCGCCTCCACCCTCTTCTCAGTCTGGGAGTTTGCAAAGGGGAACATTCCTGCGGGCTCCGTGTAGCGTGGTGGGCAGCACAGGACCCCAGCCCCCGCCCCGCTCCGCCAGGCAACCCCAGAGCCTTGTTCACAGACCGCCGAGCTCCACCGCAGAGCTGCTTACAGGTTGCTTGTGTCCAGCACGGCCATTGGAAAGCTGCAGCAGGACTAGCTCTGGCTGTTGGAAACCTTCGGTTGCCGAGAACCCCGTTTACTGGTGGCCACAGTATGTCTGGGAGAGCTTGTGCCAACCAGGCGTCCGCCCCCTCCCGCTCCCCGCTCCCCTCTCCCCAGACGACACAGGCGTTATTCAGCCTGTGACGGGGGTCCCGGCTAGAAGCCTGCCCACCCACCAGTTCAGCCTTGATTTGTGGAAGAACAGTTTAAAACGGTCTCACGTCAATATGGCCTGTGTATTTTCACTGGAATCGGTGCTGATTTAACCAGTCTAGAAAAGATCAAACCTAATGCTGCTGAATCCGATACCCCCTTCTCGTCTTTGTACAGGACTACCAAGGTACTGCATAAGGCCATAAGGCTGGGACTGGGAGAGCTGCGCACGCCTCTGCGGCGCTGAGGGTGGCTCCTGCCGTCTCGCAGCTGCCCTTGGCAGAGGGAGCGGACGGCGGCTGCCCGAGGGGTCTGCCTGGAGTCACCGTCATCCCGACCAGCCCGAATAGCGACTCTCTGGAAAGCCACCATGCAGCCCTTGGGTGAGCTGCGACCCCTCTCTTATGTAGGACATAGGGCTTACGGGTACTGCCAGTAATAAGAAATCAGAAGTCATTGTTGCCTCCGTTTATTCTGAGCATCTTACATGATCTGACTTCTGTCCACAGCTAATCGGTAGTAAGATCCTAAGTGTCTTTAGGAGCTGGCACTGACACAAAGTTACTAAAAGATTAATATATTTGAGGAAATAGTTCTCAAATGCAGGTGCTTCCAATTTGCACCTTTCATCAGTAGCAGTGCCAGGATGTATTTTGCCCGCTCTCCTCCCTGAGGCCGTGGTGGTGCTGCTCCGCACACGCCTCCTCACATCTATTCGAAACCAGATTGCCAGGCCTACAGGGAACAATTTTCCGGGGTATTTATTTGTTTCCTGAATAGGCACTTGGGACACTGGCATCTCTTGATAATCCTGATAATACAGGAGCAGAACTGCAAGGGCTTCTGACAGTGCAATACACCACAGTATTCCCGGAGTAAAATTAAAACGTGCAAATTATCAAAGATACAATCCATAGCATCCATGAAATCTGGAGCTCCCCATTGAAATATGACAAGACAGAATGCGGGAACGTATAGTGTGGAGCCAACCGTCACCACTCAGGTGGGACATCTTGGGGCTACGATAAATAGTTCTCTGTAAATATCGTTTTGGTTCTTAGTAGTAATCAAAAGATCAGACAATATGCGGAATTGTTAGGAAAGCAGAGAAAGAACATAAACATCATTGTGCCTCTGTATACGCTGCTTATGTGCCTGCCTCTTAAATAATCCCTGCGATTCTGGTCCTCTCTCAAAAAAGGTACGAGGGAATGGGAAGAAGCTCAGAGAAGTGCAAGAAAGGGGATCCAAGTAGGGAACAGCTTCCAGGCCGGGAAAGAGCACGAAGCAGGCTAGGTCCCACCAGTCTGGAAGAGGCAACTGGCATGCAATGCGGTGACCGTCATAAAATCGTAATTTAATGGCCGGGGTAAACAGGGAATGCCTCTCCGCCGTCCGTCCAGGCACCAGAATGAGGGAGCATCGAATGAAAATTGCAGTCAGAAAGTTAAAAACAGGCAAAGAAATGAAGCCATTCCTTCACACAAGACAAAAAATTACGCTGCGCGGCTCTTCTGTAGCAAGGCTGGAGGTGCTGGCAGTACGTGGGTTCAAAAAGCAGCCGAACAGCTTTATGGGAGAAGAATCCACTGAGGACTACTAAAAAGTGGAATGTGACTTGTAGTTCAGGAAGTCCTTTAATCACAAGTTGGTGGTGGCTTCTGGGGAAGCATCACTGCTCACTTATTTCATACTCTTGCCTACAGGGCTCCGTTACTGGTTGCTCTTGATGACAGGATATTGGCTGGATGGACCATTAATTTAATTTATCTTCTTATAATCTCTTAACTAGTGTAGAAATGTGACATATCTAGCTCAGTTGCAATACTTTCCCAATATGGCAGGTCTTAGAAATCTGTAACGAATATGCCATCGTTACATCTTTATAGGACAGCTGAGGTACCTGCAATCATAGGTGTTTGTCGTCAGAAGAGCAGAGAAATCTCCTGAGACTTCCTTTCGGTCACATCTTGAACTAGGTGCATACTATGGCCTGCGATAGATCAAAAACCGTACATTTATCAAAATCCTGATGTTAATGTTATCCCGAATTCTGGCAATGTCTCTCGCCTCCTGGTCTGGTAATTTCTTTTGGTCTTGGAAAGTAATTTCAAATGGTGCAGAAGGCACCACAGGTAGCCCACGGTTCCGTCGCGCTTGGTCTGACCGCGGGACACCCATGGCAGAGCGTGGGGTCTGGCCGTCGCGCTGGGGCGTGGACGCTGTTGGGAAGCTCCTGGGTTGATCACCGGGAGTTTTTGACCAGGCTGGAAAGGGCAGCCCAGAGCTGGCCACGAGCCAGCAAGCTCCCAGCCGGTAACGGGCCCGAGCCACGCGGAGCTGGGGAGCTCCATCAAGCGAGGGAAACCCTGCGTCGATACGCAGCTCTGCGGGGTCAGTCCATGAACTGCCTTCAGAGGGTTTCCGACCCGCCATCCAGCTCTCCAGCGGCAGCCGCGCCGCCTGTGGCTGCTGTCGGCCCCTTCCATCACCTCCCAGGCTGGCAGCTTTCCAATAAAGCCGATACCCCCTCCCCCGGGGTACGGCCATCAGCGGGAGGTGGGCATTGTCCCTTTACTCCAGCAATTTGAGGACAATGTTGGCTTACACTCCATTAGCAGGCGGACACCGACCCCTGACCCTGGCATTGACCGGCGGCCGCTGGCGGGTGGGCGCGGGGCAGTTAAGGTGGTCCAGCGCAGTTCCTCAGCGCGGCCCTGGGCAGGGGGGTGCCCCAGGCTGGCGGGGAGCAAGTGGAGAGGTTGCGAAGAGGAGGTGCAGACCGGGGGCGCGTTCACATGACAACACCCCTAGAGCAATCTGCGTGAGTGTCCGGGTTTCAAGTGCAGAGTTTTGATGGACGGTTACAACATCCTCTGGTATCAGATTCAGTCAGAACATGCTGAAAGGTGCTGGTGTGTGCTGGAGGGACACTAGCCCTGCGTCTTTTCGCTGGGACTAGGTGCCTGCGGTGTGTCCGCGCCAGCCAGCCCAGACGCTCCCTGTTCTGGGAACATCCCCGCTCGAGGGCTTGGCGCGGCTCCGCTCCGGGCGGGTGCAGACCCCCTGCGGCAGGGCACCCCCAGCAGTCCCAAAAGTAAATCAGCCGGAAAACCTGACCACGTTCCACCCAAACCAGGTTGTCTGACTTGAACTTCCCGTCACTTGTCTAAGCTTTTCCCTGTTGAGGACTTAAAGGCCTCCCCATCAATAAACACATTAGCTCATTAAACATGTGGATGCCTTTCCTTCTCCGGATTAACCCTTCGGGAGCTGGGGCTTCCTTTGGATTTGTTAGGATATTGATCACAGATCATGTTTGCCTTTCAAACTCTCTTTCTGCTTTGGACTTGACAGATAGTTTCAGTGTTGCAGTCAAGCAGCAAATTCGCTGCAGCCACACGAGGAAGGGAGCTGCAGTGAACAGCCCGCCCTCTGCTTCTCCTGGGGCACAAGAGATGCCTCTGCTATAACCTCCAAAGGAAACGTGCTCACCGTCATCTGGAGACACTCGTTCTTATAAGGTGTTGCTAATTAAGCAAATACTGAAATGTTAAACAGTGTCAGATGTAATATGTGTGTATTTTCAGTATTAGCAAGAATTGTACTGAATTAAATTAAAATATGCTTTAGCCTAATTTAGCTTTTCTTTTCCTATTGAAAATCATACTCCTTTTCAGTAAGTGTCTGTAAATGTGCATGAAAATTTAAAAGGAGGCCAACTGAGATAGCCCCACTGTTTCTGGTTAAGAACAGATTAAAGAAGCTCTTAGGAGAATGCCTTAGAAGAAACTTTGCAAAATGGAAAGGTCGTATTTTATGACCCTGCTGACCCAAATGGATGCAAAGGTATCAGAATTAGTGACCTATCCTGAAAGCAGATCTTCTGGCTCTTGCGTGCGCGTGGTAAGCTCATTCTCTCAGTTCCCAGAACCTGCCTGAGGTTCTGGAGTAGAACGTACGCTCGTTTTAGTTCAGGCTACTTGCGACCGCACCTCTCATATATGTCGCGTCCCACTTGTATGCAGTTCTTACAAGGCTGGGATTAATTATACTTTCGGTGCTGCCGCTGGTTCGCGATGTCATACTCAGGAAGACACGTCACTTCCCCGCTCCAGGGTGGTGGTGACAGGTCCCTGCTCGTTTCAAAGGCATGTTGAGAGGATCAGTTAACACTTTTCCATCATTTGCACTATATTAAGTATGGAGCGTCTCGATGCTTAGCTGCTACATGAATAACAGCGTAGTGCGCGGGGCCTATTGATCAGGCTCCTCCGCATGAGCCTGCGCGGCCACCTGTCCTCCGAGAGGCCTGATCCTGCGCCTCTCCATGGGGAAGCGGAGTCTTGCTCCCGCGGAGAGTATCTGCTTAAGAGGATTTCCTTTCTCATGCAGGGACAGCAGTAGCCATGCCAATAAGGGTGGGAGCGATTATGAGAGATTGACTGGTGGAATATAATCCCTGTGCGATGCTGATCGGATCTGGTGAAGATTGCGTTTCGAAGGTAGCAGCTCATCCTGCTCCAGGAGTGGCGTTCCACCCATAAATAGGGCTTTAATGAGATCCGACAGGCCTGATTTCTCTGGTGATACAGTAAAACAACACAACCAATTCTGATGGTTTGGGGTCCTGACCTTTAACAAGGACTTGCGACGCAGGGCAAACTGCCCAAGAGAGATGGAGGGGCAGGAGGCCAGGGGGACAAGGTCGGCAGATAATGAAGTGGTCAGCATTGGATTTCTGTCACTCACGGTGGTTAAGTACAACAGAGAGGGACTTCAGCAAAAGAAACTGTGAAAGAGCACATAGAGAAAATAACAGAGACCAGGGAATTTGGGGAGGATTTCAGTTACCTTTCACTGTGAACTCGAACAGTCCAAGTGACTGCGGTAATGAAGAGGGTGAGTGCAGAAATCATGCAAAGAGAGCGAAAGAACAAGGAGGGAGCAAGAGAGATTAAAGTGAACGGAGAAGGAAATCCAAGGGGGCTTGTCCTTTGAGCGAGTGCTGCAGTCAGGTGCTGAGACCCAGAGAAAGGAAAGGAAGCAGCTGCAGCAGCAAAACAGAGGTCTAGACCAGAGGTGAGCGAAGACGGAGCCCTTGGTTTACCCAGCCAGCGCTGTGGCAGCCCTTTGTGGCCGTGGGACGCTCCTGCCCTCCGCGGCAGGGGAGGATGCTCCTGGGCGCTGTCCTGGCTGGGGACCTGCGTACAGCGGGTCGTGGAGCTGACGGCCGCCGAGGAGCAACGCCCTGGCCGTGCCTCCTTCAGCCAAGGCGCTTCCAGCCTCGGCCTGTCCCTGGCGCTGGGAACTCCTCTGGGGCGGCAGGCGTGCCTTGTCTCCTTTTAGGCTCCTCTGTGCTGCTAGATATAAATTTAGTGGGACGATTAGCTGAGAAAACAACCCACGTGGTATCACACTACCTGCTGGGAATTCGAAGAGCAAAACAATGAAATATAGAGGAAAATAGGAAGGCATTGACAGGTGATTGTGTCCGGATTTAAGATCTGTTTCCTTTTCAAGTGTCCTCCTTTAGACCTGTTTTTAACAGAAATATTTCATTACGATTTTGCTAACGTGTCTACCTGGGCTACAAGTGTTAGAAATTAAATGCATTCGACCTGGACGCTGAAGAATTTTGTTACTGCGCAGCAGCCCCAAAATTAAGCTGACCAGAAACAACAGTGAAAATGGAAAGTCTGGACACGTTATTCACATCCAGACACGAACACAATGACAGATAGGATGCTAAACGCAACTAAAATGATAAGTGATGAGCAGGAAAATACATTTTTAAAAGACTTTAGACTCGGTAGCCCAAGCTAGTTTTTTTTACATGAAGAAAAAACATAATACATTGTTCCAACATTGCTGATCCATTTAGACACATTCAAACCGCAAGGCCTACAAAGAACAAAATCATTAAATCAGATGTGTACAGTAGTTTCTTATACAGAGTAAAATAACCTTTAGTCTCAGCTAGGCAGCTTTAAGAATGATTGCGGAGAACGGCCTGCATCTATATCGGCTTCAGACAACGAAAGGTTTGCTCTTCAGTTGTTTTTTTTCTTTATTTGGGTGTCTTATTGTTGCTTCTTTTCTTTTGTAAATGTGAACATTGAAGCCAGACAACCTGTTAGAGAGGTGAATTGCTTGATTACACTGCATTGTTTTAATTTGTCTTTGGATGAATTCTCATAAGCTTTCATGAGAAAATCTCCCATTAGAAGCATTCATTTAATTTAAGAACAGTTGGGAGAGGAAGGGTTGAGATGACAGATGGAGACTGTGGGTGTCTTATAAGAGAGAGCTGAGCTTTTTGTATTTATCTTTCTGTGGCACATAGTTGCTGTTCTCTGCTGCTTCCATTTTTTTAATCTGTGCTTTTTTGTGCAGTATTTCTTAGAAATCTCTCCTCTTTTGTACATAAGTCTAATAGATTTCATTAGTTTTTCCTGTACTGTGTCAGCTTTAAAACATAACAATATAACACAGTATAGAGATGCAGCCTGGTAAGAAAGCAGAATAAAATAGGCTAAGGCTTAACATGTGGATTTCAATCCAGTTTTGAGTTGCGTAGTATTTAGCGGGAAAACATACTGAAATGTAGAACTGATTTCTGCACTAAATCATCTAACTGTTTGTCCAGCGAGCGGTGCGCACGTGCTGAAGGCAGTTTTCTAGCCGTGCCGATGCTTTCGCCTCGTACTTCAAGGTTCACCATCAGAAAGTGGCCTAAATCTCACGTTTAACTTTCAGTATAAAAGTAAAAGGTTTCAAAGCACTGACCTTAAAAAAGCATGTATATAAAAATTGTAGGATTTCTGAATGTAAATGCGCACCGTCAGTGCTTGCGGCCCAGGCAATTGGGCTTGCAGAAGCTGGGTGAGCACCAGATACCTTTAACAGAGTAAGTGAGGCAGCAACAGAAATGAGGGCAATAGCTTTGTTTTATAAATACCTAAAATATCAACATACACAAATGCAGATACATCCATGTGAAGAGTCCAGCTGCTGACGATATTTTGATACTCAGATCCCTGATTTGTGACTCTTTTAACAGTCTTTAAGTTATAATGACAAATAATTTGTGAGTTGGGATGCCTGTGCATTAGGTTCTGCCAGGCCCCTTCACGGAACTAATTAAAATTTAAAAGTTAAATTAAATCCTGTTAAAGTAAGATGGAAAACAGTGAAATGTTTGTTCTATATAAAACTTGCTTTGCTCTGCATTGTACGAAGCAAGCTATAAATACAGGGCAAAAATTTCAAACATTAGTCTGACTTGTTCTCACTATGTTACACATGAATGTATTTGCATCCATATGCGCTATCCCTGAATTTGCATTGCACGTAACAAACCAGTTGATATGAGAAGCAAAGTACATTCATTAGATTTTTTGTTACCTTTCCATGGAGTTTTTAACTTAATATGACCATTCCAGAGTTCCAGCTTTTCCCTTACCCTTCACAATTTCTGAATTATTTGGCCACTCTCTGTTCAAATAATCAAACCTCTTTTCCAAGGCTCCACCATCTCTCGCCCCGGTTACCACAGCCACTCCTTTTTGTCATCCCACGCATTTCAGTCCACATAAAATACACTGCTATAACAGTCTTTTCAGTATTTGATTTGTCCATTTTATCCCTTCAGATCTCTTGTTCTTTCTCCATCCCTCCGTCCTAACAAGTCGAGCTCCAAGTTCACCACCTCCAATCCTTCCCCTCCCTGTTTAAGTTCATGTTCCCGTAGTCTCTCCATCAGCTTCATCAGAGATTGAACCTCTACACTTATTTCTCTTAGTCTTTTAATCTCATGAAAACATCTCCGTACATTCTTCCATCTGTATCACCTACATCACTTCCCACAAACTGAGCTGCAAACCTTCTGCTTTCTCCTCTTTGAAGTCAGCACTGGACCTACACGCCTTGGCTTTTCTCTCTTTAAGCTGTGGTCTCCCATGCGGATACCGGAGCTGTACTCCATCACCGTAATACCGAGCTCATTAAGGACCTGCGTGGTGAGCTTGATTCGGCCACCGCTGCTGCTGAAAGGACAGGAACGGACTCATTTGCTCTGTGGGAAAGGGCAGCATCCTACTTTACTTGGGGATGGTTGGCAGTGTTGCACGGCTGCCTTTCCTCTTGCAGTCTGCAAGGAGACATCTCATCCCGGTTAGCTCCCTTGGACCCCCGACCTGCTCCTCCCCTTGTCAATACTCCAGCTCTGTAGGACACACTAACCAGCTTCCTCCTCTTCCTCGGGGTGTTGCTGGCTCCGTTACAAACTCCTCCCCAGTAGATTTTCTACTATCAGCTGCCCCAACCCTGGAAACCATTATCCTGTGGCCCATTGTCTTCAGGGACAGATGGGTAGACAGGGACATTCCTACATCTGTCTTTTCCTGCTGTCCTGATTTATTACTCTGTAAAATAATAAAATGTTAAAAAGGTTGAACCTGAACTGAAGCTGTGACTATGACCCTATTAATCAAACCGTTGGAGAATTACTTTATATTAGGTGCCTTAAACGCACTGATCCAGTCCACTAAAAGTCAGTCTGAAACGTAGCCTAAATACTGAGTGTTGGGCCCGGGAAAAGCAATTCTTGATTGCTTTGTGTTGTCTTACAGTGTACGACCGTACAGTGTAACAGACCCCAAAGCAGCACTAATGCGAGCGATTCAGAGAGGAAGACAGTCAAAAGCTGCCCTGATGTGCCGAGGAGGAGGCAGGCAGCTACAGGAGAGCTCCTCGGCCTCCTCCTGACGCAGGGTGATGCCGCCCTGTTTATGAGCACGGTCCATACAGTAAGATTTCATAATGTGGCACATCATTTAGAGAGCCATTATGTATGTATTTTGAATGCTGAAGTCCTTCCCGATGCAGAGACACCTCCGGACTGGAAATGGGAGCATGGTCACAGTGGTGTCAGCTGGCAGTTTCAGGCGGAAATGAGACCACACAGCATCTCACCAACTTTTTGAAACTACTTTTGTTGAGCTATAATTCTTAAAACTTTCTGCACATTCAGGATTTGAAACAGGCTCTGTGGCAGTCACTGGTCCCACACTGGCACGAAAAGTGTCTCCAGCCGACAGAGCCTGGCGCTGGAAAATCTGTGCTGCTTCTCCATGCCAAGCGAGTGACTCTCCCCCTGGTCCTAGCAGGACCTCAGGGGAAAGGGGCTGAAATCAAGTTGTTGTTCTCTCTCTGTGAAGTAGGTATTTAAGTACTGGCCATGTGAGGGTACTCCGTGAACCCTCCCCACACCGTTCCCGCTTCCCATGACGAAGAGCTGGTGGGGCCGGTGGCAGGCGCCGCAGCAGGGCAGCACGCGGGGCCGATGTGCAGGCTCGGCGTGCAAGCTCAGCACACAGGGCCGGCATGCAGGCTCGTCAGGCTCTCCTGCTCCGCCAGCCATCACGAGCGTCTCTTATCTCAGCCGTCGATGCCATGCTCGCTTGATGTCTCAGTTCCGGAGCAGAGACGCTCCAGCTGCTATCTGGGAAGGCTCTGGCCCCAAAAATATTTAGTTAGCAGCCATTCAGTTAAGTGGAATTGACTTTTTATCGGCTTTCCTCTGCACGTCTGCCACCAGCGAAGGCCGTTTCCTCCTTCCCTCTTCTCTGCCTGTCAGTCCGCTCCACATTCCTATCGGCAGCCGTTAGCTCTGATCAATACTAACCACTGTGTAACAGCTCACGCATGGCTGCCTTAGTTTGCATCGATCAGCCCCTTCTTCCAACAGGTAGCGGCTATTTGAGGCAACGACTTGAGATAAACACCTACTTTTACTTCAGGCTAATTCATTACAGAGGGTCTTCAAGGAGACCGGTGCCCTACTTCAGAGACTTGCAGAGATTGAGACTCACAGCAACTTCTCTCCTGCCTGAGATTATAAGAGACCAGGTTATTTTCCCCATCCCTTCTGAAATCCAGCCTGTAAAAACGATGCTTTCCAAATACTTTCAAAGGACCTGGCCTGAAAATTACATCTCAAACTATTCTACTCAGGAGAGCTGGGTGGTCCAGAAAATTAAGAGTGCGAGCGCTGATTAGAATCGGGACGGGATGACCGGCTGGGCAGTAGGCATCTCGCGACCGTGCCGTCACAGCTCCTCACCGGCAGAGGCTCTTCTGTCACAGTTCAGTGTCCCCACGAGCCCCACATGCTCCAGTGGGATGCAGCATCCCCGGCCTCCAAAAGAGCCAGCCCTGACCCAGCACCCAGGCACCGGCCGCAGCTCCCGCGGGGCTGGCTGGGAGCCACGGGGCACCCACGGGAGGAGGCTCGCTGCGTGAGGGGGCATAGCCTAGAAACTACATCAGTACTAGCAAACATTTAGCCTGCTGATAAATCAGATTATTCTGCTGAAGCGTAAGGCACACAGGCTCCAGGACAGCATCTTTGGTCCATCTGTCCTGCTTAAATGCCATCACATAACACAGAGCTACAGCGCTATGAACATCGACAGGAGGAATCTCCACAGGACTGACTGGCAAACGGCAGCATGCTGGCAGTCTTACGTCTCCTGTACTTGCTGCTGTCCGAAAACTGCCAGCGTTTAGGAAAGCAGCAACCGTTTTGAAGGAATCCTAACAGCTGTCGTTGCACAGACACGCTCACTCCACATGCACGCTCCCGAACAAGAGCCTGCTTTGCAGCTCTGATCTGTAGGCTTGGGGAGGGGAGGGGAGCACGCACAAAAGCAAGTGCCTTTGCCAAAGGTGAAGGTGCAGTTCTTAACCCGCCTGCTAAAAAGCCCGTAGATCAGACGTGTCCAGCCTGGAAAGCCTCTCAGAGAAGCTGCAAACGCCTTTTCTGGTCCGTGTATACCCGTGCCAGTTACGGAGGCAGAAGGGCCGCAGGGCTGCTACGGCAGCTACAAACTTCCCAGTGAAACGAGTGTTTATTATTATAGGTTTGATGCCGTTCCCGAAAGGACCTAATCAACAAGTAATAAGGCCTCAAGAGAGCAATTAGAAACCTGAACTTTAACTCCCTCATAACCACAGTGTAGAAAGCAACTTCTGCTTTGGTTTGGGGTATGCAGCCTGGAGTGTCACTGAGGAAGAAATACTGAAAATCTGAAATACAAAACAATTGCAGATGAGTATTTGAATTTGAACCATGAGCTACAAGATTAGTTTCTGTGGCAGGGTGAATGTCTGCCTGGCAAAAAGCACTAATGGTTTGGGGAGATTCATGCCAAAATATACAGCCTCTATCGTATCTGGTTGTTTTCAATGCTTCTTTCTAGCTGTAGGCAATCACCGAGGATGTTCGGTGCCTGCATACTTGCGGCATCTGCCACTCTTTAGGGGAAAAAAAAATTACCTCACTTTTCCCACGTGTAAAACAACAATAATATCGCCTAAATGCAGAAGCTTGAGACGCTTGGTTTATTTGAAACTTGTTTTGAATACTTTGGATAGTACATTTCAGACAGGAACTGCACATTGAGTAATTCTTGCCGTAGAGAGGTCACGTGGCTACTGGAAAGCAAAAAATTGCATAAGAATATGTCCGTGTAGCACGGCTGCATCCGTGAGTATTGCCCAAGAGGGCTGGTATTCCTTACTGCCTGCCTGAGAGCAGGAGGAAGCACTTGGCTTTGCAGGTCTTTACACAGAGCCGTGGCAACGCTGATGTGCACCCACAGATTGTTACCATTCATGTTATTTGAAACTTAAGAGGTGCGTTTCTAGAATATGTTACAGAGTTAAAGTTCTTTTTTTTCAAATTTTTTCCCCAAATACTGTGTTTGAAGGCCATTTCCCCTGGCAGAACTTGTGTCTGTATGTAGAGGAGAGAGCTGTGACTGTCACACGTTTCGGCAGGAGCTCTGGAGAGAAAGCAAATGCCGTTGTGATACGGGAAGCTACGCAGGAAAAATTTCTCGTGCACCTATAAGATTGGTTGTCCGTTTTGAATTTCCTGATGCTTTAGCAGCCTTAGTGGGTTTCTAGATCACAGCAGGATGCGCAGACTGACCTCTGTGTAGTGGTAGTCGGTGCCTTGTGAGAGGATTAGGAAGCGCCTCTTTTTTTTTTTTACGTTATTGGCTGTTGCAAGTCCTCCCTTTCTGGTGAGCGAGGGGTTGGGGCAACCAAGCGTGCTGCAGGGAGCATCCTGAGCGCGTCTACGGCACGCATCTCCGTTGCGTGTCCAGCAGCACTGGCCCAGCTTGGCGGAGGCTTAAACCCAACAGGATGAAACCGATGCTGTCTGGCTAGGAGAAACAGCTGAAGAAGTTGGCAGTGGCGGTTTCTGCTGCTCCGCTGACAAGGACAGCACCTGCCTGCCAACACTGCCTCTTCTGACCAGCTCAGAACTAGTATTTTTCCTGTTGTGTTGTTGTCAATGCACAAGTAAAAATAATACTGAGTAAATAGTGAGAACCAGGAGAGACACTGCTGTAAGGAGGAAGAAGTACTGCTTAATTGTTCCTAGGAGAGAGAGCAGGGATATCCCTTCACTGAAGCGAGTGTCATGCCATCAGGGATGATCAATATCACGTGGAAATGGGATGAAACTCCAGGAGCATGCTGTAGAGCAGCGTCCAGGGGAGACACTTTAATATACTCTAGTTTTCTCTGGCAGGTACAAAAAGCCACCAGGCGCTGGCAGCACGCGTATGGCTTGTCACGGCACTCGGCTGGCTGCGGTTACAGGAGGGGCACAAGGCTTTTGCAGCCAACAGTTACAGAGCTGTCGAGGTGAGGTCCTGCTCTCTTTCGGAGGTGGGAGCACCGAACCCAGAGCAGAGCGGCACACTTCCCACTCAGACTTGCACCTGGGGGTGCTGGGGGTGCCTCCGCGGTCCTGTACCGAGCCCGGGATGCCATGGCCCGGTGCAGGAGCCAGGACCCTGCCAGCCGCCGTGCCAGGGGAGGGGGAGAATTGAGCAGACCCAGGAGCTTGAAGATTGAGGTGAACTTTTAGATATCCCAGCCTTAAACAAATGTAAGGTCTTGAAAAACCTCATTTGATGTATAAAATGGAGCCAGCAGAGGGAGTGAAATGCAGGGACACTATACTGTCCATGGGAAAAGGAGCCGCTGGGGTTTTGGTCCAGGTGCAGCTGGTTCAATGACGCTTCTCAAAACACACAGTGCGGGCTCATGGGCTCAGTCCAGGGCCACAGGCGATGTGGGTATGGATTAATGGAGGCAGGTTATCCCTTGTAGGAGTGAGAGATTGTCTAACATATCATTGTCAATGTAAGAATAGACATTTTGGGGCTAACGCTGTATGTTTCTAGCAAGAAGAAGGTAACCAGAGAAACCTTAACTTCTCAAATAATTTCTGTTCAGAAATTCAGGGTCTGAGTGCTGTCCCCGTAGGTAGGTTCAAATGCTTTATGTTTCAGTTGTTCAGGCACTGTTCGCATGGTCCTGTCTGTGAATGACCATATAAAATACCAGGGAGAAGCCTAAAACTAAGCATGCTGATGTTGCTCCCTTATTCTCTTATGCCTCCTAAATGTCGTGGTCTTGGAATTATCTTGAGCACTAAAAGGGGGTAGATATGCTTACAAATGGCTTCATGCTGATTTCCTAGTTACTTTTTCAAAACCAGGAATTTTGCAAAGAGATTAGTTCTTCAGCATCCCCTTAGGATTTTTTTAGACTCATCTTTAATGTGTCTTCAAAGACAGAAATACCATTTCCTCTTTTGATTGAGCGTTGGCCATCTTTGTTCACCATTTGATTAGAAGAGATGGGAAGTGATCTTTATTAAACCATTTATAATGTGTGAGCTTCCTCCTAGCAACTGCTGAAGAAGAACTGGCAGGAAAATGCCAACTTCAGTGGTCAGAGACCACCGTGGGGCTTGGACTGAGAGGCACAACACACTCATTTCAGAGTTATTCTTCCAGGGCCTCTGCAGACTCCAGCCGGCATCAGTTTATGCACCGCTGATGTAATCAAGGTTGTATCTGTACTAGAAAGAATAGCACAAAAAAGAGGCTGTATTATTATTTTTTACTCAAGCTGAAATTTCTGAACAGTAATACAATAAAACGCAAATTCTACAGCTGAGGACTCACAAAAGGCCCGTACTCTTTGCCCGAGGACTAGTGTGAGTCTTGCAGCGGGGCCCCAGCGGCGGTTCCCAAGAGCAGGTTTGCTGCCCGCTGCGCCCGCACAGCGCTCGGGCTGTGGCACGGCACGGCAGAGGGAAGCTGCTGCCGATCTGATTCAGAGCGGACGGTCAGGTAAAAGGCGGGAGACTTACGCTGATGTGAACAATCGCAGGAGTATGAGGGGACTCACTTCGGTTTATACCGTGAGGAGGCTTCACTTGTGTTGTCCACCCAGTGGGAAGTTCCAGTCTGAGCGGGCCAGATTTCCCTAAGTATGACTCAAACCTGCTCTTCGCATGTTTCTGTCAGGCATAATGCGGGTTGTTACACTGAGATTTGTTGTTTTGTTGTTGTTTAGGTGACACTGCAAATGAGATAAATTGTAGCTAGGGAGGAAAAAAAAACCCAAACAAAAACCCTAACCAAATAAACAGAAGGTTGGTGAAGCATCTCCTGGAAGTGTGATTTTCTGAAAATCATCCCCAGCCTGGGTATTTTCAGAAAGTTTCCTTTCAAAAAGTGCTAAGTACTCTCTCTTCCAATTAAGGTTAAGAAGAACTAAAGGACATACTTTTTTTCTGCCAGTTCAGTACTATATTTGACACCTGAGGGCAGGGGAATGCTGTTGTGAGTCTTAGCTTTCAGGTTGCTGCTTCATACTTTCAAGAGAGAGAAGATAATTTCCCAGAGATATATGGCGGGGGGGGGGGGGGGGGGGGGGGGGGGGCTTTGAAATATCGAGGCAATCAGTATACACAATAAAGTTGTGCTCTTTTGTATCTGACCTTCCCTATACTGTATCTGTGTACTGTTGACAAAGTTTGCTTCAAAGTTTGCATAAATTAGACTGGGTTTGCTTCCAGTGGGTCTGCCTAGTGATGGTGGCAGGAACAGGCTGTACCTTTGGGACCTCTTCAGGCCTGTCGCTATCTAAAAGTGAGCTGGTCTCACTTGGCACTCTTTTCATCCCAACTGGTGGTCACTCTCCACCTGAAATACAGAGTTTAGGACTTTATTCACATTTACTTTGGCTTTTAATTGATTGTAGCTTTGTAATGTTTTTAGTTAGTGCTTGATTAGTGTACGTGCCCATACGTGCTATCGAGAACTGAAAGTAGCCTTTTAGTCCAAAATGTCTGAACACTTTTGCTGCATAGGGTGCAGATAATGAGTCTGTAATACGTTTATCTCAGCAGTTCCTACTCCTTGGCCGTAACAGCAAGAGCTGGAACTGATGGAGCCTGATGAAGGCATTCAGCACTAGTGTCTCGACAGGGAAGCTTTGCGGTATGGGTGTCTGGTGACCCGTTAGCTCTGCTGCTCTCTTCACTGGGAAAGAAAATTCAGTGTGGAGGTGGTTTGGGATACAAACTGTGGTGTGATCAGCCAGCAGGGTCCCAAAAGTCAATGTAAGGGTCTCCTGGGTCCGTGATATCATTCCAGTAGCCAGGTGTTTGGAGTTGGACTTCTTGCTTTGCAGGACTGTTGGGAAATCTCCAACTTTTTACAGTCTCCTCCTTCCAGTATCCCATGTCGTTTTCAGCCAGAAACTGTTCATATAGTTGTACGTACTATACGCTTTATTTTTAAAAAGTCTTTGAATCAGTGTGTTTATACACCAATTTTCAAAGAAACATTTCTTTTAGCAAAATACAAAAATGTAGCAAGTTGGTAGCCTCAATGATTGTGTTGAATATTGTGGCATTAGCTTAAAATAAGTTTTTCGTCCCTGAAATGAGATTATATTTGTGCCTGGATCAAGCAGTTCTCCACCAGCCTTGAACTTGTTAATGATGAAAGTCAGAATAACCACTGCAATATTGAAAAGGTAAAATGAGAACAAAATGGCATTTGGCCAATGTTTATGAATCACAGAATATGATCATGAAATCATAAGAATAACCACCAAAAGGTAAATAAATTACCCAGCCTACTACTTATTTTCATGTACAGTTTGACACAAAAGCTGAAGCCATGTATGATTTATACCTGTTTTAACAATAATACTCATTCTCCTGAAAGATGGTCAGCACTCAGGCTGCTGTGGGCACTGTGCCAGTTGTTGAAAGGTTAATGTCTCAGCAGCAATACATTAAATTATGAATTATACCAGTCCCAAAATGGAAGGTTATTAGCTCAGTATGTTTAATTAGCCTGGCTCGAACTTTGCCATCTGCTAGCACTGCCCATCACTAATGCACAGCCATGTGGAATGGGAGGGTTGGAAATAAGATGCCAGCAGCAGGAGACCTTCCGCTCCCACGCGTCCAAGCCTCACCTGCTGAGCCTGCCCGGGATGCCGACGCTCCGAGGTCCCTGTAGGTCCAAAGTCTCCCCCACCCGCCCGGCTCTGGCGACGTCCTCCTTGCTAACAGCCAGCCTGACCCCCAGGCCCGCAGAGGCGCTGCCTGCCGCGCAGACCGCCCTGACGTTGCGCGGGGTTCAGGAGCACGAGGAAGATGCGTCGTGTGTCCTCCCGGGTCCTTAGCGCCAGCTCTCCTGCCAAAGCACGTGACTGGTGCTCGTGAACTCCCACTAGAGTTGCGTCCTGGTTCCATAACAGCCCTTACCGTGAGGGGAGAAGGAGGGAAGGTGACGGCCCAACATGTACCTGAGCAACCAACGTGCCAGAAAAAGATGAGCTTTCCCAGGGAGAGGCCTGGAGCTGCAGTGGCCAGAGGCACTGGCAGCGCTGGGACGGCTGCGTCTGGAACCGCAGGGCGTCCTGCAGGCCAGTGCTCGGATATGTAGGAAGCAACAGCTCGTGGTGGTTTTATTTGCACAGCATCTCTTGCCAGTAACTGCACAAGGCTACAATATTTAGTTTTTCAATAAATATTTAAATTTTTCCTCTTTGCTTATTTGTTTTTTTTAAAGAACAAACAGTAAATCCTGTTTATTTTTTTATTAGTTAAAATTACATGATACTTTTAAAATATGATGCTCTAAGTATTACTATAAGTAATTACCATTATTATGAGGGTGCTTCCAGGGGGCTGTGTGCTAGAACTCCGGTCAGAAGTGTGCCCTGGAAAGTGGAATGTACAAACATGGGGGAAGAACCGAAGTCGTAAGAAGCCATACACAGTCTTATTTTTAATTCTTCTTTTCCTAGGTAGGATAACCTTGCCAACGAGGAAAGGAATTTGGACAGACTTGACATACAGCCTGTGCAGCTTCCACTAGATGGGCACTAAAATGAAGAGAGAGTTTATTCATCCTCATCCCGATACAGCCCACCAGAATTAAAAGACGTTTTAACCTACAAGGGAGTTTGGGTCACGCACTTGCTAATCCACCCCACCTGCCTACATAAAGAAGCCTATTGCATTCCTCTGGCGATCAAGTCTCCACATTTCTGGGCTGGATGTGAAGAGTAAAGAAAGACTCTGGCAGAAATTAGGAGGTGTTCAAGTCAGCGTAAGAGACAACACCAGGTAGAGGCTCAATTCCTTTTTCTTCATTTTCTTTCAGTAATTATTTCTTTCCTTCCTTTGAGATTTTGCTGATTCCCTCCTCTTCACATTAGTAAAGCCTCTGTACTTGTACTTCTGGAGCAGGTGGCATGGCCGGAATATCAGAGCAATATGTATTAGAGTAAAACCTGCAGCCAGAAATAGAAAGTAAATGGAAGATGAATTGATCAGAGGAAAGGCAAAGGATGGAGGGGATAAAATAAAGGGAAGGAAAGACAAGAATAATACCTTGCCTGTGTACTACAGTAATTTATTATTTTTATATGGTGCCCAGGGTGTACAGTATCTGCTTTACTGAACAAATGGAAAAAAGAGTTCTCAGCCCCAAACAGCCAACATATTAATTTATAATGTGACAGCCGGACGAAACAAGTAGTCAGGCCAGTGTGACGAGGAATAATTTAGCGCTTGCGGAGCATGAGTTCCTTTACTTTGGTATCTGCACATGTGTATGCCATCAGATCATGGAAGTCTCTTGGTTTTGTAGTAACTTACTGTAGAAGAAAATGTCTCTTTCAGGCAAGTTCGGGGTGGGGAGGAGGTCTGAGGGCGTGGGCAAGTGTTTTATCTGAGGAGCAAAGCAGCTGCCATTTCAACTGTGAAAGAAGGAGTGACAACCTGGATCAGTGAGTGACACTCAGTGACTCAGAAGTGATGGCCTGGCAGCAGAGGCATGAGGGAGCACTGCAAACAGGTGTTCAAAATTAGGTATTCAAACTAAATTGATAAAAAATTTTTTTTAAATGGGTGTTCAAAAAACATGTAGACATGGCACTTCAGGACATGGTTTAGGAGGCGTGGGGGTGCTGGGTTGACAGTTGGACTTGATGATCGTAGAAGTCTTTTCCAATCTCAATGGTTCTCCGATTCTATAAATCCCCCCTGACGGGGGTGCAACAATGCTCGTAGCGGGTCAAGACATGGTGGAGAGTAGAGAGGAAAGAAAAGGACTCAGGAGGAAAAACCGGAGCATTTGCTCTGAGCCATGTAGAGCCGGAGTCTCTAACGAGCCATCCAGACGGGACAGCAAGGAGATGACCTGAAACAACACGCTCGAACGGGAGAGGGTTCCAGTGCAGACGCAAACCTGCCGTGACCACAGAACCAGGGGAGCAATAGCAAAGTTGTTTCCTAACACAGTTATTGCCACTTCAACTGCAGTTTTATTCCAAAAGCAAATTCCAAAGTTTTATGTCCATAAAGGTTTAGACATAAACAAGAAAGAAGTCAGGAAAGTGGTATGTACTGTATAAACAGTTCCACTTTATAATTAATGCTGGAGATCAGGGGAGCAGGAATAGCTGTGCATGTGTGGTCATTCAGATTTACTGTTGGTCTTATTAAAACCTAGTTCTGCAATAATTTTATGCCCAGGTAGGGGCAGAAGGAGAGCAGGATGCCCCCAAGCAACCCATAAATAGTGTGGTGAAGACAAAGCGTTTATTACTTAGCTTCACAAAGGCTCTGTAAGTGCTCTCCCAGGGTATGTATACTTGTACCCCAGATGCCAATTCTGCAAATTAGCATTATTTCTCAAAATACTATGTAAACAGAAGTAATTTGAATACTTGATTTCATCAGACAGAGTCACACATGGAAACGTCAATATCTTTCTTTCCCTTTTGCAGGGTGAGCAGAGGTTTTCAATGCCTGTCTTTTCATTTCTGTTGGAGTGTCGTTACTGATGAAAAAACCTGGCAGGGTCTGGGATTTGTACAGAACTCATTCTGCAGGATTTTGTCCCATCTCATTGCCCCATGCTGTCTTAAGAGCAACTCTGGGGCATAAACTTTCCCATTTATCACTGACGTGTGCTATTTTGAATCTTCTGTTTAACAGTTGATATTACTACTATGCCAAAAGTTATTTCATGGCTGAGGCACATAGGGATTTGAGATCCCATCAAATTAGCTTTGGGATGTCCCTTTTTTGTAAGCAGAAAAGCCACCATAAGTTCAGCTCAGGTTTTGGTGATGGGGTCTTATTTTATCATTGTGCATCCTATGACTATAAGTTGTTCAAATTTTAGAAACTTTCACAATATTTTAATCCATTTTTATATTGTGTTTCACATAGAAACAGGTACCTTAGTTAATAGGCTAACAGTAAAGCAGGGTGAGAGACACCCATAAAATCATCTTTAAATGACAAAATCGTTTTCCTAGATGAAATATAACAGATGAAAAGGTGAATATGTCAGGATTTTCCAGACCTAAAAAGCAAGTGTTGCATTTTAAGGATGCCTACCTCTCCTGTCAGTAGGATATACATTTAATACTGAATCTTGCAGGATATTGGACTTTAATATCCTTACATTAGAAAAGTTGCCACTGACCAGGAGGGCAGTGCAAGGAGGTGCTCTGTTTGCTGGGAGGGAGAAAGTGCTTTTATAGCAGTTGATTTATTTTTTAATCATAATTGTTTGGACCTGCTGATGTTTTGAATTGTAAGAATTAATTCCACGGAAATAGGAAAGGAAGAAAGGGGCAAGTGAGCATAGCAGTACACTGTACAGGGACATGGTTTCGTGGTACTCCGTGCAGCCGTCGTCTGCGCGTCTGAAAACCCATCAGGAGAATTTACGCCAACATCACGCCTTACGTGCTCCGCTCGCTCACGGTGCATTAGTATTATTCACATTCTACAGGCTGAGAAAATAGGACATAAAGCGGAGGAGTGATTTTTGAAGTCCACCCCCACATGTCTTCATCTCTGAGCACTTCTAGCATACCCTGTGTACTGCTCTGGCTGGTCCTTCAGTGCAGACAGCAAGTCTGTGGCAGAGCTAGGAATAGAAGCCAGGCCCTTGTTCCAAGTCCCAGATCCTCAAGAGTATTTTTAGGCACTTAATACCATTAATTTCATACTCTTTTTGGCCAAGGATCTTAGAAACAAGATCATGCTTCCTCCTGAAATAATTTTAAAAATCATACTTCTGTGCTTTTGGACAGTGTTTTTTCAGGGATCATGTACAGTTTAGCCCTATTTAGGAACAAATGGGCTTCAAAATTAGTTTTGTGAAGAGTTCTGTGTGGACTGTGCTTTTTGTGCAGCCTCGAAGTATGACTAAGGGTACAGAGGAGATGGGGCAGAGTCTTTGTCTTCTGCAGGGCAAACAGTACATGTTTGAGAGGGGCTTTGGCAGAGGGCAAGGGAGGGCTTTGCTTGCTGGCCGTATGCTTCAGGTTCCTTTTTTGCCGTCTCTGAAAGGCAGCATTCTGTGCTCCTGTATCCTCTTTATTTTGGTTGCAACTTCCTTCCCTCAAACACAAAATCTTTCACATTTAAAATACAGCAAGACCATTGTTCACCAATATTTTGATTAAAACAACACGGGGACAGACGGGGCACCCAGCAGCCGTGAGGCCAGCAGGCCTACAGGGCGCTGGAGAGTCTCCAGCCGCAGAGGTGCAGCCCTTGCTCGGGCAGCTCGCACTGGCGTGCTAAAGCTGACTGAAGAGGCACAGAGAAATACACCGATTTCTACAAACGATCATATTTTTATTGTGCTAACTCGGCAAACCCAGTTCAAGCCCTGCTCCTGCATCCTATCTATTATTAATTAATTGATTTCCTATACGCTCATTACTTCGTTCGCTGCGGCTTCCTCACAGCGTGCACAGCTTTGCAGACAACGGAAGACAGTTCCTGTCACAAAGCACAAACACATGGGAAACGCCAAGTCAGGCAAAGGCAGGAGAGCAGCACAGCAGCAAACCGCGAGCGGCCGGGCCGCGGCATGCCACGCCGGGTTATCCTTCTCCTTTTGGTTACACGCCCCAAGATCCCGATGGCTTTTGCTGTGCACCCTCCGCACCCTGATCCCCTCTTCTGCCCATTTTGCCCATCCCACACGTCCGCGGCCATGTCCAGCACACGTTGCTCCCTGTGGACGGCCACTCATGGGATGAACAGAGGGGCAGAGTGTTTTCCAGTGACTCCCATGTCGCTACCGCAGGAAGAGAGGGTCTTGAGGGGGGCCGCAGGGGGCTGGTCACAGGGCGGCTGTGGGGGACGGGGACCCCCGTGCAGGGGGAGCGCAGGCACCCCAGGGCGAGAGCGGGCGGGCAGGGCCTCTGCGCGGTCTCGCTGCGGAGGCTGCGGGCCTCCTCCAGGCGTCAAGGGGCTCCTCTCCCTCGCTCCGTCCAGCTCCGGTGGTAAACGTGCTTATTACAGTGCTAATGTCCTGCAAGTGGAATCCTACCTCCAAGTATATTAGGGTAATGAGTTCACACCTAACTAATGGAGACTTAATAGAGTTACTAATAGGCTGCCTTTTCCCCCCACGGTTTATGACCCCGCGGGCCAGAGCTGTGAGGGGAGGGAGAGGCGGGCGGCCGTGCTCAGCCCGCGCCCCGGCTCGGCCTCCGGCCTCCTGGCCTGCGCCTGGCCCAGCAGCCAGTTTCCAGGGACATCGTCTCTCCACCTTTCTGCAAGGAAAAATAAACAGTTTGAGGCTCCTGTGTCTTTATTAAACATTTCCTTTAAACTGCATACTTTGGCTCCCTGCCCAAATGCACCAAGAAAGCTTCCACAGAGCAGCTCGAGTCCGGAGCTCCGCTGCGGGCTTCCCGGGATAAATAACCCCTGGAGGAGCGAGCACCTGTGCCGCCGGCTGCGGCCCAAACCGTCTCCGGGGGCTGCCGGCTCCCCCGGGCCCGCCCGGAGAGGCTGATGCAGCCGGCCGGACTCCCCGCACCAACGGCACCCGGGAGCGGCCCTGGGGAGGAGAGCGAAGGAGGCGAGGAACCGGCAGCGCGGTTTGCCTGGCTCCGCTCTCCGGCACACAGACGCGACGTGGCAGTGAGGTGGGTGGGGAGGCGGCTGCTCTACAGCAGCGAAGTTTGTCCAGTGCCGTGGGCCGAGAGGGCTTGAGTCGTAGGTGTAAAGGGGGTTGGGAAGCTGCTTTGGCTGGGAAGCAAAAGCAACCGTACGTTTAAAGGCTGTCGCACCAGACAAATGACACGCTGGCGTGAAAAGACGTGTGCTTCACCCGCCGTCGGCAGCGCGGTTGCTGGCCGTCGGCGCGGGGTCGAGCGCGGGTTGCGTCTGTGCCGGCGCGGCGGCCGCCGTCAGGCCGCGGGGCGCGGAGGGAAGCGGCGTGCCAGGCCGCATTGTTGCGGTGGACAGGACACCATGTCTGTGAGCTGCCTCAGGAAGCAGCAGCGCTACGGCGGCGGCGGCAGCCCCGCGGCGCGCGGGAAAGGCTCTGCAGGCGTGGGCTGGCCGGGCAGAGGGACGAGGGCGGCGGGGGAGAGGGGCCGAGCAGCGAGCGTGGCGGGCAGCGGGGAGGGGGCACGGCGGCGGGTGATGTCAGCGTTTCCTTCTGGATTGGTCATGTGCGCTTGCCAGGTAAACAGTCTAGAAATAGATGGGAGGAAGGCAGCGGATGGAGCGTGCAGCCGGGCTGGAGGAGCTCTGCCTTCACCCTTTCCTCCCCGCTGCCCTCCTCGCAGGCGGCTTTCCCTGCCTTCAGCGGGGCACTGGGGGCAGAGATGGTGAACGCAGAGGAGAGAAGCGAACCCACGTCTCTCCTGTGTCACAGCTTTAAAGCACAGTGCCCGCTCTGGAAGGCAGCGCTGGCAGATCAAAGGAGGTAGCCTTTGTCGATTTTCCAGGCGGTGGTTGCAGCAGACCTGCTTCACCCCCTCCCTTGCTGGAAGAGCCCAGGTGAGGCCGGTGAGAGCCCTGGGCGGGAGGCGCCGAGGGGTCCCCTCCTCTCCTCTGGTGGAGGGGCCCCAGCTGCCAGCCAGGCCGGCTGAGCCGGGCAGCTCTGCTGCTCCCCGGGCCGGGAACAGGTTAAAATCCAGGCGTTTGTTGCAAGCGTACAAGCTGGCTTACTTCGTGTGAAGCGTTCCCAGCAGCTAAACAACACAAGTTCAGGTACAGAAAGCTCTGCAACGTGCCAAGACTGTTCTTAGTTTGCTCTTTCCTCATTCACTAGAAATGTGCCTTTTCTGTGATGCTTTTCAGAGCAGCCTAGCAGTTAAATTAGTAACTATGATAAAAACTACCTGCACTGCTTGGAGACGGGGTTTTCTAAATCCCCAGTCATCCCAAACTTAACGTGTGGACTGAGCTGCCCGCTCCGGCTGGGAGTCTGGTCCTCCAGTCCCCTCCCTCGTCATTGATCTCAGAGGAGGACATGCACAACACTGTAGGCTCGTGCCTGGGACAGGGACCATATTTTTTTCCAGGCAGAACAGGGTATTTTTTCAGGCATTTTCCAGGCGTGATAGTATGATAACTGTGTATCATCTGTACGTCTGTCCTTCCTGGAGCGGCAGAGAGAAACTGCAAGGATAGAAAGCTGGGGAAAACACCCCCATAGCCACGGCTGATGGCCAGGTGCCTGCTTCTCCCTGCTCAGCACTTTCCTTTACCCCAGAAAACAAAGCTGCTGTCATAGCAAGTACCCATAAAATGCAAGGCATCCTGAGTGCAGAGATTAGTGGTAATTTTACAAGGACTCAAATAACGTTGGTCTGCAGGGTGCAGCACTGCCTTGAAAGGGAACAGCAGACATTTCCCCTGGAAGCAAGTTTCCTCTTTAGAGCAGTTTACGGCCGAGGCGCAGTGTCAGATTGTGGCACAAATATACTATCAGCCTTTGGGTTGGAAGACAGACATTTGATACCTCTTTCTGTTGCCGAAACGCACTGCCCAGACACGACTCCCAGCACGGTTATTTTTTGAAGCATTATGTAATTGGATTGCATGGTCAGTAGTGCTTCCTTAACAAGCCTTTCAGCAAACCCTCTGCCTGCCGCAGCCAATCCTCAGCCCTTACATACACACTTACTCACGCAGGCTCAGTCTGGAGTAAACTCGCTGCTAAATACAGTTAGAAAACAGACGAAACCAGGCTCGGAATAGATCATCTGCTCCCCGTGCTACGTGAGACATGGTGCGGCCAAGCCCTGGGCGCCGCTGATGTGAAAACGGGGTCACGCTGGTGTCTCCCGGCTGAGGGGTCGCCGGCTGCCTCCTCTGCTGTGAATCTCTCTAACGGGGAAAAAAAAACCAACTGTTTTTTGGCGCACAGATGGGCAACCAAACCTGGGGCTGGTCCCGGTGTCCCTGTCCTCTCTCGCCCTGCCATGACAGCCCCATGCTTGGGGGACCAGCTTCAGGAAACCTCTCCCACTGAGCTCAGGCCTGGAGCAGCACCAGGGCCCTTATCTCCCGGGGCTGGTGTAAGCTGAAGTGGTGAATTAGGAACCGTGTCTGCCGATACCTTCACGGGTCAGACCGTCCACCAGTCGCGCAACGCGGCCCAGAGTGGTGCCTGGCCGCCGCGGGCCCTTCGCGGGTGTTTTGCAGGATCTTCCCTCTCCTCCGGCCGCTGTGGGCCCGCAGGTTATGGCTCTGCTGAGTCACGGCTTCCTGTTTGTGATTGCTGACTAGTGGCAGCAGTTGCAGAAGCAATAAGAGATATTAAAAAGTGTGAACTTCCACTGGGACCAGGAGATACAATTAGGGCTGTGCCAAGAAATACACTGCAGCGAGCTGTTGTTTAAAGGGATGCGGAGCACCGCAACCCCCCGTTCCCTTGCTGCAGGAAGTAGGAAAAATGAACATCACTAGCCTTTTATCATCTCTGAACCCAAATAAAAATTGCATTTGACTTCTGAAGCTCACTCTGTCTCTTTTCCATGCTCTTCCTCAAAGTGTTTGATCCAGCCTTCCAGTCTGGGTCTTCTCTACCTGTGCTGCTGAGACATAGGGATCCTTGTTTCTTGCTTTCACCTGAGACTTGATTCTCCGCGGAAAGCCTACGTGACGCTGTGTAAAAAGGGCTGCTTTAGAAGCCGTGCACAACTGTAATGTTATTTCTATTCTTTTTTTAATGGCAACTATCTCTGGGGAGAAGCATGAAAGTATACGGAGAAGGTGCTCTTTGATCATTAAGATCTAAATGCAGCATCCGAACAGCGCGTCTGTTTCTGCGTATTATGCTGAAATTCATCTTAAAGTGCTGCTCCTGGGTGGGCACTTCCTTGTTTTGCCTTCCTTGGCGTGAACATTTGGAAGCATTGCTACCAGTTTCATCCCCAGCCCTGGTGGTGATTGTCTCCAAAAGTTATTTCTCCACCCTATTGCTTACTGTATTTATATTGGGCTTTCAGTCTGTGTTTTAATGCCATAGTAACTTTCTAGCCTTATTGTCAGAATATACGTTCTGGTTATTCAGCTAAGGACAGGAATGAGAGGGTGGCCTTCTATGGCCTGTGTCATTGGAGTAGAGAAAATGTGCTTAGGTTGGTATTTTCTGGATTGAAGCTAGAGTAGTTTTCAGCTAAGAAAAAAAAAATCTTCACTTTTGTACTGGCATTAGACTGATATTTTTTTTTTTAACCCTGTGACAGACATAAGGCTGAGGACTGGCACAGAGAACATACATTAGGGGAGGGAAAAAAAAAACCACCCCACAACCTCAGTTATTTCAACAAATGCCAAAAGTGGATTGAGAGTGGATGAAGAGGAGGAGGAGGCAATAGTGAACACACAACACAGTTCAAGCTGGCAAGGAGCCCTTTCTTGAAGAATGTAAGTTTAACCTTTAGCATTCAAGTGTCTGGGCTTAAGTGTCATTATGAGCAATACTTTCCTCCAGCACAGACTCTCCTGCCTGGAGGAGGGTTCTGTGCAACCTCATCAGTTTTCCCCTTTCCTTAACCGAGTATAAAAATATGTGTTTCTGTCTGCATATGCTCAGCAAAGTTACTTTTATTGGGAGTGCCTCACTTGACAAAGCCAGGCTGGCCCTGGGTGGGTCCGAGGGAGCGTCTGCCCTGTCCTGGCAGCTGCAGAGGTGGCCGGTGGAGGCTCTGCCGCAGATAAGGCCCGATAAAGGGCGTGCTTTGCCAGCCTAGTGTTCGCTGGCTGAATTCAAGGTAAAGGTCTTGCGCCCCAGACTCACAGGTGGAGCCAGCTGGCCAAGGCAGGGGCTCCCCCCGCACCAGCTACCCACGGCGGGCCCGTCTTCAGGGCCTCGGGCTGCCCAGCTCAGGAATGGCCGGCACCAGGTATCTCTGCCATTCCTGCTGGCTTGTTTTGGCCACAGGAAGAAAGAGGATCCACTGGCGAATTGCTTTTGCAAGGAGCAAACTAAAATGAGGAGGAGGAAGGGATGGGCCTGGTGTCGTCGTCCTCGTCATTGCCCCCTCCCCCCGCCCAAGTGCTAATCTCACCTTTTGATGGAGGCAACGTAGAAAAAAATAGGAGAGACAGCAGCAGACAAACATCAGACCTGGCTGCAAATGGACAGGCTAGATGTGCCCCCCCCAAATCATCTCCAGCTGTAAAACACTTCAGGGCTGATAGAAACCACACGCATCCCAGGCACAACCCAATCTGCAAAGCTGCATTCCAATAAAAACGCAGCACGGACATAAAAGAAATACTGCCCGGGATTCCCGCCCCCAGCTGGGTGCTGGGGTGGGAGGCACCCCCTCGGCCCGGCCGTGCCCCCCGTCCGCTGGCCCCCAGCTGGGCGCAGGGCTGGGCCGGGCGCCTGCTGGGGCGCAGAGGGAGGAGCGCACCCCCCCAGCCATCGCCGCGGCTCCCCGGCGCTCGGCTCCCTGTCCCAGCCCTCCCAGGGCACAAATCAAAGCGGCTATGCCGGCTAATAGGGGAGGGTTGGGGTTAGCTGCAGGGTACATCGCCGGCTGAAATCGCAGGCTGGAATCCGAATCTCAATAAGCATGCCTCGCATCGGAGGCTGTGCTGCAAATGTCAAATGTGCTTATGTTAAACACAGGTAATATCCGGAATGTACGTTTGAGAGCATGATTCTTTCAGATATCTTGTCTGATGAATTTTGCATCTTGTATTTGTGATTTTTCCATGCAAAGTAGTACAGGTTTTAGAGGAATAAGAGCATAGATTTATAAAGAGGTAAAGATGAACCCTTTGATTAACTGCAGCAAAGATGCTATGCCAGATCAGATTTCTCACTGCTTACTACTTAGGCTTTGAGTACATGGTAACTATATAGTAAGTACAGCTGGTATTGGTGCCTAACGTACTGAATAATTTGATGCAGGCTTTTCTGCAAATCGGCCTCTTAATTCTGAAATAATTTGGAGGGGAAGAGGGTGGATGGACTATTTTCCGAGGAGTGTTTGGTACCTGACTTGCGCTGAAAGATTTGCAGTGCCGTCACTTGTCCCTGGCCCATAGTGGGGGACGACTACAGTGCTGCATGGGCCCTGGGCCAGGCTCCCTCCGCCTCTGGCCCAGCCTGAAGACCCCGACTAGCCCCAAGACAAGACAGGTTGTTCTAGTCACTGTAGCGACACGCTCTGCATTTCTGTAGAAGCTACCCTGTAAACCAGAATTCTTCTTGGTGCTCTACGCAATTTTTTTTTTCTTCTTTCTAATTCTATAGGAACTGTAATTTTATTTTGTAACTTATTTCCCTCTTTTTCCCTTTTAAGATGGTTCCCAAACATTTATTGTGGGATTTTTCATTTAAAATAGTTTTCTAGGGAAATTACTGTGACAGTGATTTAATTGTTTAATTAAAATGTGACATTGATGACAACAAATACAATAGGCATGATGTAGGTGATATAGGCATTAAACAAGTGCAATTGTGGAATATATCCATAGAGTACTCTGAGCACACAGAACAGCTCGCAAAGAAACGATGTTCAATATTTATCAGGTTAGTGAGTCCTAATTAAATGCCAAGACTTTTTTCTTCATTTCTCTAAAAAAGCAAGGGAACATATAGATGTATTCCAAGTGTTTATTTCCATCACAAACACATCTACTCATCTTGTGTTAAGGCCTGCAAAAAAAGCAAATTCATGTTAAAAATCCGCTAGTTGGCTTGAGAGGCATTTACTCAGCCTGGTTACAGCGACGTAGCCAGAGGTTTGGAGATGGCTGGCATAGCCCGCCGCTGCCCCATCACTCCCAGTGGCTACAGTAAGTCCAGTGATTACAAAATGGATGGACAGATTTCTTTTAATAATTGGGTAAAACCCCAGAAATACACTGAAGACAAAAGAAGATGATATCCCCCCCAGCCCAAAGCTCTCCCAAATCCTGCAGAATGCATTTCTTCTAGGAAAATACACACACCCCCCTCGAGCATACCCACACATCTCTCAGCAATGAAGGAGGCAGCCCCCTGCCCATTAAACAACGCGTATGTGCCTCCAGAAGAAATTCAGGTTATCTGGCTAGAATTGCTCAGCAGTGCGTCTCTCCAGCCCTCTCTGCCTAAGCCCTGCTGCATTTCTGCATCCCAACAATGAACACGCTGCTGTTGGAATATCCCTTTCCATGCCTCTTGCTGGGCGTCTTTAAATGGTATCAGATCGCTTCTGCAGCTTAGACAGCCCTTTGCAATCAGTCGCTGCTGATGCCTGCCCTTTCCCCCCTTTCCAAACCCCTAAATAAATGCATCTGCTCCAGTCTAATTCACGTCAGCCTTCTCCCTTCTTGTATGCAACTTCATGCAGACAAACTTCCTAAATGAAAAGATGGCTTACCTGGACAATGCTGTGAGTATAAAGTAATAAAAACTGATAAAGCCAGCCATCCCAACTCTCGTACAGGGATTTGATTGCAAATTTCCATTGCAAAGGAGTAGAGGGAACTGGAAATCTGACAAATGCCTTCAAATTGACCTGTGTTTTCACAATGCACGCTGTGTTTGAAATGAATGGCAGACTTTATCATCTGGAGCTCCTTCAAGGACTCCGGCCTTCTACGCTTTGTTCTAATTCTTCAGACATATTTCAAGAAGCACAAAGCTACATAAGAGGATGATATTATGGAGGTTTGGTTTTTTTTTTTTTTTCTAAGTGGGATTTCCACCCCCCAGTAATTTTTAAAGCCTGAATTTTAAAAGATACCCTGGAACTTTTTTCTTCCTCTACCCATACACCAGTCCCTCAGGTCCAGTCAGCCTCGTCCACCTCCGAGCTTTAGCCCAGCTCCCCCCCGGGGCCAGGTGGAGGGAGGCAGCATGCAGCCAGCCTGGTGCCGGAGCAACACGATATGGTCGTGGGTCCCTAAAAATTGACCATAGTCAACTGCTTTCACTGCAGCCATAGCAAATCTGGCCCACTCCTGCCTCAGGACAGAGCCGCTCCCAAGCCGCTCGGCAGCTGAGTTGTATTTCTACAGAAGGACTCGGTCTCCCTGAAAAATCCCTGTTTTACATGTCAAAGATAACAACCATCTTTTCTAAAAGTTATGTCCAGAAAGCCATATGCGCTGTCTCAGAAAAACATTTTGCTTCAAAGTTGTTCCTCTTAATCTGTATACATTTTTACAAATAATAACTTTCCTTTAAAGCACCAGTATTAGTTCCATCTGTTCAAAATAACATCTAAATGAAACTATATGATTCTATGCAAATATATCAGATGTGCTGCGAGAAAAAAAAAATAGGGTTAATCTAATAATTCAACTGCATCTTTAACAAGTTTCCTATGGGAAAAATCAGTCTTATTTTCCCTGCAGATCTGATACCGAGAGCTTCTTTCTACTAAGCACATTAAAAGCTATTTGAACCAAAAATCCTATCTATGCACGTGTGGAGATACATATATAGAAGCAAGAGGCACCCGTAGTATTACAGATGAGGCTGTATCGAGATTTCTAATTAAAGCAAGGGTAGTCCCTCCTTATATTTTAGCAACTGGATTGCCTTTTTGCCTAGAACAAAGAAATCTTAATGGAAGTAAATTTTCTAGAAGAGAAACGCGTGCACGTATATGTAATCGCACCTAACTATTACTGTACAAATTATTCCTTAATTCCTTGGATTTGGTGTTTGCACAGTGGTTTATCTGGCTGGTCCTGCAGCCGTCACTTGCCCGTTCCCTTCTCTCCAGACACGCACCCCCCCTCACCACCCACTTTTGCACCCTGGTGGAAACGGGAACTCTCCCATTCCCCAGCCCCTGGGCAGCTGCGTTCAGGACGAGGGGCAGACCTCTGCCATCCGCTCAGCCGGCCGCGTCCCTTCGCGGCCTCGTCCCCTGCCCTTGCCAGGAGGGGAGGGAAGGTGTCCTAGGACTTGACCCCAGCGCAGAGCCTGGGCTGGACCCAGCTCCCAGGAGGGTGGGGGGCCGCAGGGCGCGCTCCCCTCTGCCCGCTTAACCCCTCCGCTCCCGGGCGCGGCCGCGGTCCCGGCGCCTCTGACCCCGGCACCCGCTGCCCTCCTCCCTTTCGGGGCACTCGGGATCACCCCGGGAGCATGAAAGGACAAGAATGCAGGAGCAGCGAGAGGCTGTCGCAGGAGGGCACAGCGCAGCACGGCCGGAGGAACAGCAGAATCGCCGAAAAGGGGGATGTTTGGTTTGTGTTAACTACCCAGACAGATGCACTCCGGCATGTTTGCATTTATGGAATCCATATGTTGTCATGGGAAATTAGAGGACAGCAACACAAAACTAGAATTCGCGATGCAAATGCAAAGGAAACGTACATGGCTACCAGACCCTGCGTTTGCACATGTTCCTGCGAAGGTGCCTGTGCCTGGAGTATCGACAGAGTTACTAGATTTGCTTGCCACCTTCTCCGCAATGTTTACTTTTTCTTTGCTCTCCAAAAAGTGTGTACATAGGCAGCACCCATTCTCAGACCGGTCCACCGGATCTACAGCCTCTGGTGAAAATATGCACCTCTTCTGAGTTAAACCAAGTACTAAAAGACAAGGGTTACTTTATTCTCGCCTCAACTTCACCATCCAAACACGTTTGTTTCATATTCAGCAAGAACAACAATTACAAATTACATGCACCTTTACAGATAGCGCACCAAGCTGCCCTGAAAAATCCTGCCTGCCCCAGGGCTTGCTGGTCTGGGGTTTGGTTTTTTTTTTTTTTCTTTCTTTTTCTGCTTGGTGCTGATTTTCTTAGGTTTGGGGTTGGTTTGCCTTTTTTTTTTTTGGGGGGGGGGGGGGGGGAAGGGCAAGTAATGTTAACAATTATTCTTCCAGAGCTAGACAAACATATTTTGAGCAAGGACTGACGAATTTTTAAGGGCAGCTTTTAAAGGCAAACTGGTAACGCACCAGAGTCTATCCATTTAACAAACCGTAAGAACTCCTACACAGCATGCGCATCGTAACAGGACACACCAGTGCTGCATTTATAATATTCAAATAACCATGGCACATATTAAACCTTGATTCTTAAAACCTGTGAGTATCTCCCAAATGCCAGACACCTCCAGTACTGTATCAACTAGTACAGCCCTTCTTCACATTTCTAATAATCCGTCCTCCTCTTTCATCCCCCCATCCCACTAAAGGGACTTGTCAACATTTCAAATGACTACCCCCACGTAAAGAAATATGGAAAGCTTGATACATTTCATTAAAAATACTAACAAACATGCAGTTTATTACCTTTCAGTATAAAATACATCTACATTAAGCTTCTCCCAAATGGAAAAACTGACCGCAACTGCATTCCTTGTTCATTGCTATGAAACAAACCAGGAAGTTAATTATTTGGCTTACTATTAAAAATAATTTAAAAAAAAAAGAAAAAAGAAAAAAAAAAAGCAATTTGAAAAGCTTCTTTAGATTTTCAAGAGAGATGATTTAATTCAGCTGCATTTCTGCCAGTAATAAAATAATCTCTTACAGAAAGATGAAGAAAACATATTCCTGAAGCCTGGATAGAGGCTCTTTACTGGTTCACCTTCTCCTAAAATTCAAATGCCACATTCCCAGCGATCATCTACGTTTTTCGGCAGGGCTGGAACAGGGAGGGAAGAGCTGCTGGAAACAAAAATTTTGAATAATAATCGCAGATGGACCCGAACAGAAAGTGAAAAATGTTACCGTAAGGCTAGAGAAATATTTATTTAATCAAACCAGAGGTTCTGTTGGGACTGGAGGAATGTTGCATCCTTTCCTAAAAAAGAAAAAAAAAAAAAAGGGGGGGGGGGGGGGGAAAAAGAGGAGGGGGTGGGGGGAGAAAAGAGAAAGCAAGAAAGAAAAAAGGCAGAGGCACAGCCGCCTCCTGGAGTTCCCCATTGTCCGGGGCTATAGAGAGCCCCGGAATGGCATTAAACTCACAAAAGGCATATTGTGCAGGGGACAAAAAAAGCCCCTTCTTCTACAATAACTTTTAGCTTCTTATTTTTAGAAAATGACAAAGCTGTTGCCAGCGATGGCTGGTGAAACCTGTAGCCCGGCTGCCGGCGCGGCCGCATTGATCCGCTGTCCCGCGCGGAAAGGTGGCCGCAAAGTTTGCACGGGAGCGCGGGGGGCTGCGGGGCCGCCGCCGCGGGGATGCTGCGCCGCGGGGCCGCTCCGCCGCGCTCCGCGCCCGCGGCCCGCCCCGCGCCCGGGCGGCACAAAGTTGCGCTCGCTGCCGGCCGCAACTTTCCCGGCTCCTCCCGGGGAAACTTCGGCGGCGGCGGCGGGGGTCGGCCCGGGCCGGCCCTGCCCTGCGCGGGGCGGCGCGGCCCCGCCCGGGGCGCGGGGGCAGGTGGCCCCGCGGAGCGCCCCGCCGCCGCCGAGCGGTGCGCAGCGGTGCGGTGCGGCGCGGAGCCGAGCCGGGCGGCGCGGAGCCGGCCCGCCCCCTCCCTCGCTCCCTCCCTCCCACCCTGGCGGCGCGGCGCTGCGCGGCAGGGCGCGGAGCGGCGCGGAGCCGAGCCCCCCCGCCGCGGGCTGGGGGCCGGCCGCTTGCCCCAAGTTTCGGTGCGGCGCCGCCGCCGCCGCCGCGCTCCCCCCGCCCGCTCCTGCTCGCTCGCTCCCTCCCCCGCCGCCTGGGCTGAATCTTATTGATCCAGAAGGTGGCTAATTAGCCCTTCCCGTCGTGCCTGGGTAATGAGGCACATGCGCACTGCACTAATCAGCCATTTTTTGCAGGAAACTAATTAGCAGAATAAAGATCCAAAGAGTTTTTTTTCTTCCCAATCATCAGATCTGAGTCCGGGCGCTTCCTGCTCCGGCGACCGCCAGCCCCGCCGCCCGCTCCGCTCCGCGCCGCGCCGCTCCGCGCCGCTCCGCCCCGACCCGACCGCCGCCGCCGCTGCTGCTGCCGCCGCCCGCGGCCCCCTCTCTCCGGGGGGCTGCAAACTCCCCGACAACGATGCTGCTGCTGGGCAGCGGCGGCGGCGGCGGCGGCTCCCGCTCGGCTCCGGCTGCTGCCCCCGGCTCCCGCTGCTGCTGCCCCGGGCCCCTCCGCGGAGCGCGCTCCTGCCGCCGCAGCCGCCGCAGCCTGCATGGGATCTGTAGCCCCCGCGCCGCCGCCCGGGATTAAAAGCGCCGCCGCCGCCGCCGCCGGAGCAGCGACCGCGTAAGTGGCAACTTTTCTGCCCTGTCCCCCGCTCGGGCTCCTCCTGCTCGGGGCGCCCGGGCTGCTTTGCATGGGGCTGGTCCGGCCCCCCCTCCCGCCCGCTCCCACCCACCGCCCCGGATCCCCCAGCAAACTTTGTGCCGCTCGCCGTCCCGGAGCCCCGCCGCCGCCGCCGCCGCCGCCGCCGGGGACGCGCAGGTGCCGGCGCCGCGGGGGCCGCTGCGCGCCCGCGGAGCGCCCCCCCCTCCCCGCGCCCCCCCCCCCGCCCCGCCCGCCGGCCATGGCCGCGGGGCGCGGAGCGGGCGCGGAGCGGAGCGGGCGCGGCGCTGCCCGGCTTTGTGCGCGGCGGGGCGCGGGCATCGATCGGCGGGGCCCGGCCCCGGCCCCGGCCCCGGCCCCGCGGGGATGCGGGGCTCCGCGCGCGGCGATGCGGGGCTCCGCGCGGGGCTGCGCGCGGGCGCTCCCCGGGCGGGCCCCCCCCCCCCCCCCCCGCCCCCCGGTGCCCCCGGGCGCTCCGCGCCGGTGACGCGCTGCAAAACAAAGGGGCGAAGAAGTGCCTAAAACTGCGCCGGCGGCGGCGGCGGCCGGGCCGGGCCCGGGGTGCCCCGCAGCGGCCTGGCGAGCCAGAGTAATTACGATTTTTGTTTTCCGCGGGCAGGCTCAGTTTTGGGAAGAATGCGGCTAGGGGGATGGGAGAGGTGAAGGCAGCAAACGCCACCGTAGGCCGATCCCCCCCTTCTCAGTTTCAGTTTTTAATTACTTAATGCTGAATCGCACGGCGCTTATCTAAATATTTGCAAATGCTCTTTCCTATTGATTCCTCTGAATAAACTGTGCTCCTCGCCCTCGGAGGGAAGGCGGTTCGTGCTCTCCTGAAACTAACCCTCGGAGGAGAGCGTGTGTTTGCGTGGGGGACGCGTACGGCCGGGCAGATAACGCGTGCAGCACGCACACGCAGGTTTCTTAGCGTGAATTATTTATAATTTGGGTTGCGGGGTTTGGTTTTGGTTTTTTGTGGTTTTTTTTTTTTTTTAATCGTTAAACTATCTCCCCCCCGCTCTTCTTAAAAAAAAAAAAAAAAATATTAGTTTTTGATTCCCAGAAAGGTCTGTTTCTGTTTCAAGCTGTGCTTGAAGCTGCTCTCGGGTATGTCTTGTACTTTGTGCGGATGTGTAATATATACGTGTCCCTTCCTCGGCCGTCTGTCTGTCTTTCGCCTCTTCTTGCTCCTGTTTAATATGGAGCAATTTTCTGGAGGCTCGGTGACTCCCTCCTTAGGGTCACATTGAGTTCGAATCCGACTGAAGGTGCAGGAATCCTGCAACGGGGGAAATAAGAGAATAGAGAGAATGGGGTCAAGTTGGCTGCTTAGAGGCCAAAACTCCCACAGCTGCCTTTAAAAATACATATATAATATTTGGCTTTCCTCGCCATATTACAGATTGCAGCTTCCCCTTTCAGGTATTTTCCTTACAGCTTAAAGTCCTCTCTTCCTTCTGCTTCCCCCCCCCGCCCCCCCCCCCCGTTAGGGGAGAACGGGGGGGAGGAGGGAAAATAAAAGGAAAAGAAATTGGGGGGGGGGGGGGGGGGGAAGAAGGGAAAAAATAAAACCCATTGAGTTTAGGCAAATAAGGTTTGGTCTCCGTATCCTATTACAAAGCACTTTGAATATGCAAGACATCACACAAGACCAGTTATTCCAGTTACGACAAACTTAAAAAGAGAAAAAAGAGAGGCATGTTTAGATTGTAATTTGTTAGAGCAAGAATCGTATTTAAAACTCTCTTTTAATTTTTTTCCCAGCCTTGCATTGTATCCAGCCTTTTTCTGATCTCTAGGTTGTGTGTGTGTTGTTTTTTTTTTTCATTATTATTATTATTATTAAAATCTTTCCGTTGAGTTTAGGAAGACTGCTGTGAGCAACACATTTTCTGTATTTTTGTTCCTGTATCTTGGAGGAGAGTTGGCAGGGATTCTGTGGTTTGCAGTTACACAATATGTTATCATGTTTTTAATCACTAAATCATTGCAGTGGTTATAGATTTACAGTCTTAGGGTATTACCGAGAGGAGCAGCACAGCCTGTATGTGCGGGAACATACGAGAGCATGCAGTTAACATGCTCGTGAACTTTGCTTTTAAACCATTTCCCGGCCGAGCTCTGGCGGAGAGGAGAGCGAGCGTTTTGGCATCACCCGTCCACGCACTTGAGGAAAGTTTGTGCAACCCTCCCGGCAGGGCAGGAGCTCCGATGGGTGCCGAGCGCGGCCCGTCCCGCGGCGCTGGCGGTAAGCGGCGGGTCAGGGGGCGCGAGGGGTGGCCGGTGGGCCGGGGCCGCCACCTGCGCCGGCCCGGGGGGAGCTGGCCGCCCCGCCAGCCACGCTCTGCTCCCGTTTCCCCCTTTATTATGTAACAGAGCCCTTGGCAGCATTAAAAATTCAGCATTACAAGCTGATTGTAATGCTCCCTCATTAGGGAGCACTGTCTGGTCCGGCATTAAGCGCAAGACCGAGCGTGGCTTTTCGGCTGCAGCACGGGCAGAGGCTGGGGGGTGGCCGGGTGGGGGGCGGCTGCGGAACGAGGCGTCCCGGGCCCCCGCGGGCGGCAGCAGGGCCATGCCGGGCTCCCTGCCGGCCTGCAGCACCGGGCCCGGGGCTCCCGCTCTGCCCCCCGGCCGAGGGCTCTCCTCCCGCGCCGGCCTCGGTGCGGGGACCCGGCTTCCCGAGCCGCCCTCCCACCCGGGTCCCGCTCCGCAGGCCGCCTTCGGCCAGAAACAAAAGCAAACAAAAGGCATATTAGAGGGGAGAGGAACTCCGCGGCTGGACGCAGGGGTTGCTTTGCTGTATTTGTGTTTCCTCCCCCCCCCCCCCCCCACTTTCCATTTTAAGCGCGGTCATTTCGGGAGGAGTGGGCAGCAGGAAGTTCACTCGGGCCCCTCTCCCACGCGGCAGCGGTGCGGCTCGCAGCGGCGCGGGCCCTCGGCTGCGGGAGCCCCGTGCCGTACCCTCCCTCCCGCCCCGCGCTGCCTTTTGTTCCCGCAGGACCGAGCCAAGGTGCTGCTCGGGCGGGCGGCGGCGGCGCGGGCGGCCCCGCACGCCTGGCACATTCGCCTGGCCTTGTCGTGGCTGCTGTCAAACCAGGGCCCGGCGGCGGCCGCTTTGACAAAAGCAGAGGCGCGTGTCCTTCTTTCATCTCTCTGTTTTGACCCCCCGCCCCGGTTCCCGTCGGTGTCGTGCTGGAGGCCGGGAGCAGCGCGGAGGAGCAGATTTACTTCGGGCCTGGCCAGCAGTCGAACGGCTTCAGCGGGGCTCGCTGAATCCCAAAGTGAGGGACATATGGCTGGCTGCGTTAGCTTCCCCATTAACGCTTCCTTCCACTTTCCAAAATAACAACAGTAGTAGTAATAATAATAATAATAATAATAATAATACTGGTAACAATGTTGCATGGAGAAACTGACAAATGACGACCGGCTTTTACCTCAACTTTATTCACACACTCTGCTCTGCTGGGGCTCGACTCCCTCGCGTGAGCGATTCGCCGCCGGTGTCAGACTCGCTCATCTGCGGTGGGAGAGTTTCCAGCAACCATCTTCTCGTAGGTGCTGGCGGCGGCGGCGGCGGTGGTGCGCGCACCGGCCCGGCTCGGTGCCGCAGCTGGAGGTGTGTTTGCGCTGGAGAGATCGCTGCGGTTTGGGAGGGACGGGCTGGGAAGAGGCCGAGTGTTTCACGGCTCCCCGCTTCCCTTCACCGGAGCGCGGCCGAGGTTTGGCCTTTGTGTGGCTTCGGGGACCACGTGCCGGCGGGCGCGTCTGGCCGCAGGAGAGGTGGGCCGCGAACAAAGCCAGGTGCCGCCTGCTCCCCCCGGCCCGGCCACGTGCGGGACCCTCGCCCGCTTGCGGGGCCGTGCCCGTCTGACTGCTGGGGCTTTGGCCTGGGAGAGGCCCCTGGGGCTGGAGCGGGGCACAGCCCCGTGGGGGCTGTCCCCTACCGCTGCTTCTGCTTCCTCACGGTGGGGCGTCCCCCACACCCCTCTGGGAGCCCCTGGGGGAGGCTGGCCCTGCTGGCCCTGGGGGGAGGCAGCAAGGGGAGATGTGAGAGAGGAGCTCCCTCAGTGGGGAGCGGGGCTGCCCTTCCCTCCCACCCTCCCTCGCCGGCCCAAATTCGGGCTGGGTGCCCAGCGCGTGGCAGCGCGGGAGCGACGGGGCTGTCGAGGGCTGTCGTGGCAGGAGAGTGGGAATCGAAACATCTGTGCGCAGGCCTGGGCGCTGCAGCCTCTAATGGTTTTGACGGAGCTGTTGTGGTCTGTTGTCTGGAAAATCTGCATTCTGCGCCGTGCCCGAGGGGGGCCGCGGCACCGCAGACCGTGGCGGTACCTAAATATAACCGCCTCGCTCTGTGGGGTGAGGTGAGGGCAGCAGGGAGCAGGGCCGCCCGTCCCGCCTCCTGCTTTGTCTCTGATCTGCGATTCATGCATTTTTGTTTGCTCCTGAGGTTGGGTTTGTGTGTAGGCAGGGATTGAAGAAATAGATGAATTCCAGCTAGGTTTTTTTTTTTAAAAAAAAAAACAAACCCGAAACAAAAAAATCCCCAAACCCCAGGGTGGATGAGTCGGGCTTCCCCTGCTGCCGGGGAGGCGGTGGTCCTCGCCGCTGGGTTGGGGATCCCACTGGGCCGGGAAGCCTCAGCGTGCTCCTGCCCCGTGCCACTGGTGGGGAGCAGGCCGTGCCGGCCTCCTCGTGTCGGTGTTTTTCCTTCCCGCCGTAGGTGCTGCGGGTCTTGCTCAGGTCCCGCTGTGCTGGCGAGGAGCAAGTGCTTTCCAGCGCTTCCTCGTTGGCTCCACCGGACAGACGTGTCCATCTGTCGGTGCGGGAGGTGGGTGTTCATCTCCACAGCAACGCCGGCTGGAGAGCGGTGGTATTCTGCGTCAGGTGTGCGCTGTGTGTGTTTCCCGAGGCAGGCTGTAAACACAGCTTGAAGTTCGTTCCCACCTGACATTATTTTTCGGTTGGGGTGTCGGGAAGGGAGGCCTGTGCCAGCAGCCGTGCAGGCCGCAGCTGACGGGCGGCTCCCGGCACGTCCTGGGAGCCGCTGAGGAGGGTCCCGGCTGCGTGGGGCCGAGCCCGGGCGGCCAGCGAGGTGGAAGGACGGTGGGACGGTCTGGGTGCTGAGGAGCCCTGCCGCTGGCAGGCTGCAGCCACCCTGCTTTGCCCTTGAGTTTGCTGCTGGGAGAAAGACACTTAGCTGTTGATTGTAATTTCATTATGTCACAAGTGCCAAACATGCCTCTTGCTAATAAAAGGCAAAGCAGAGCAGCAATATCTCTCCCCCCCCCTGAAAACAAACATTTCCCAGTATTTTGAATTGTGTGCTGCTTGTTGCTGGGGAGCAGAGGGATGCTGTCCCTGTAGTGCCCAGGGTTTTGGGTCTTAAATCTGGTGAGGGCTGAGCTGCACAGGTTCCTTTGCTTGTTGGTGATGCTAGAGCAGACGATGTGCATGGCAGTTCTGGTAAAAGGTTTTCTCCCATCCTCCCCCCGCCCCGGTATCTGGGAAAGTGGAGCCTGCAGGGCCTGTAGCACGTTAGCTCTTAGTAAATGTTTAGTTTGATGGCCCAAGCGTGCCTGCTGGAGAGCTGGTCCCTCCTCGGGGAGGATGGGAACAGGCATGCTCTGGGAGCTGTTCCTGACCCCTCGGGTCCCCAGCAGTGGCAGCAAAGCACCCTGCGCCCCGCCTTGCGGTTGCCTCGGACTCGCCGCCACGCTTCCCTGGCCGGTGGTAGCCTAGCTCCAAAATGGCTCGTTGGCTTGGTTCGGTAGCAGCAGTTTTAACCCTCCTTTCACCGCACTGCCGCTGACTGGCTTGTGCAGACAGGCTGATGCTCACCGCAGAATTCAGAGCACGTACTTAAATGTTGATAGTAACATCACGATGATGTGCTTGATCCTGCTAGGTTGGATTGCTGGGTTTCCTGAATGGCTGTGACGTCTGGTGATGGGCTCGTAGGTTTTTGGTCTTTCCTTCTTGTTGTAATAGAGTTTAGTGAAGAAGGGGGAGGCGAGGGGGATGCAGAGGCACAGCCAGCTGAGTTGCAGTCAGGTGCACCTTGTTTGGGATAATGCAGACTTGGGGATTCTTCACCAAGGTATTTTTGGTGAGATACAGTGTAATGGAAGAACGTGCTAGCAGGCCTGGAGGTTAGTTCAGAAGAATGAGCAGGGGCAGTGCCTGAAGCACAGAGCTGCTGGGTGTCTTAGGCACGCATTTGTGAGTGGCGGGTTCTGCCAACCAGAGCTGCTCCTGCGGCATGAACACATTCAGGATTCAGGCTGTGCACACCAGCTCGTGCGTTTCACTTGTCCCTCTTGTGTTGCAGACCCTCGGACACCTCCAGAAGCGCAGCAGAAAGGCTGCCCCTGCAGCACTGGGGTGTGCTGAGTTCCTGCAGTCTGTCTGTGGAGGTGACGCCACGAGGCCAGAGCTCTCCTTAGGTCTGCTTTGCTTGACAGTGTTAGATGTCAATGTGCAGCGGCGGGAGCTGGCCTCGGATGAGCTTCAGCGGTGTGCGGTGGCCGCTGCTGCTTCGGAGCCCACCGACAAGCGGTACCACCAGGCAGCATTGCCGGGGTGGTCTTTGCTCCCAGCCTGTCCCCTGGCCCGTCTGAGGTCGCTTTGTGCCCGCTGGCATGTGCGCGAGCGAAAGCCTGCCGAGCGGCCGTGGGCTGCCCGGAGGAGCGGAGCGCGGCTGGCCGCTGTCCTTGCGTGCGGTTCCCATCGGCAGCCCCTGACTGTGCCAGACAGAACTGTAGATGTCAGGCTTTGCACAGAAAGGAGAGCGAGGAGGGAGGGCGAGGGAGAGACAAGCTCGCAGCAGCGGGGCTGAGAGTTTCAAATTAACCTTCTGCTTTGTTGGTGTCTAATGCGAGGCGCCCCCGGCCCCCCAGCGTAACGCACGCTGCGGGCTGAGAGCCGGCGTGATTTACGTGCAGCTACGCGGGGGAGCGGGGCAGCGGCGGGCCGGTGGGGCTGAGCCGGCACCGCTGGGGCTGGGAGCGGGGCTACGCTCCCCAGCAGTGCTGGTGACGAGGGGATGGCAGGAGCCCAGGGCGGCGTTGGGCCCAGCCGCTGGAGGCGAGGGCACCCGATGGGTCCCACCAGGCCTGGCAGGGCTCACCGTGTCCCCCAGTTTGCTGCAGTCAGTGCTTCCACCTCCGGTTTTGAGGAGTGGGAGCTCCGGCCTTTCCTCTGGGAGACAGGTCTGCAGCACCCCAGGATTTGCTCCTCGAAAGCTCCTTCAGACGTCAGAGCCTGAATTTCTCCTCTTTAATTTTTTCCTGTTAATTTTGTCCCTTTTAGTCTTACATAGTTCCTTCGCCAGTTCCTTTCTTCTTGCTGTTTTTCATCTTCTGTAGAGACAGTTAAAAGCAGCTTAACACTGTGAGCTTGTTTGGAAGTCAAAAGATCCATTTTAGCTCTGATGCTGACTTTGGGCAAGCCACCAAATGTTTGCCTCAGCTGGAGTATGAAATAGGATAATACATAGTTCTCATGCAGAGACTGTAAGTGGGGGTTAATTATGAAAAATCATAATGTGTCTTAAATTCCCAGAGCATTGTTACATCCTTAAATTTTGTTCTTTGTTACTTTCTCCATTCCTCCCTCCCCCCCCCGCCTTCCAGATAATTCACAGCTGTTACACTTTGTTCCCACTACTTTCTGGTACATAAATACCTTCTTACCCGGGGCTGCAGTGCTCTCGCCATGATTGCACTGCAGTCCTTAGAGAAGGGTGTCCGCTTCTCCTCTAGCCACGTCGTAGGCAGAGCATTAATTCACGCTGTAGGCCTTGCTTGTTCTCCCAGCGCTTTGCATGTGCTGGGGAGGTCTGTTCTGGCACCTTGGAGAGGGGGGAGGCAGCCGGGGTAATGCGTTAGTAGTAAGGTGGCGGGCGTGAGCCCAGCCGGGCCGCGGCCAGTGGCCGAGCGTCGTGCAGTGGCTGTGCGTCGCTGCGCGTCCAGGCGGCGCGGCAGGTCCTGTTCCCCTGCCTCTGCACGGCTGCAGTTACCGCTTGCGTTGGTTGTAGGCCTTGCTCCGTGGGATCGCTGCGGGTGCCCAGCGCCCCGCTTCGGTTGACCGTTGTTGGGGTGGGGGAGGAGGGAAGAGGTGAATCTCCTTGTCTGAGCTGGGTTTTTCACTGGGGCAATGCGTGCGATGAGCATCAGCCCTGCTGCGGGGTGGGGGTACCTGCCACGTGGGTGGGCTGGGGCAGCCGGGGAGCAGAGGGGTCAGCCAGAGCACCTTGGTACCTCCCGGCGGGTGGGCCCTGCTGGAGACCTGTGCTCCGGCACTGGAGAAACGAGGCTGGTTGGTCTCCGTTTTGTAACATCTTTTCATCTTTCCTGGTTTTGCTGCCTTCTGGAACACAGAGCGCTGGCGTGGAGGAGGCCTGGTCATGTCGGCCAGGGTTTGTAGTCCTAAGAGAGTCCAAGTCTAAGCAGAGCCATGTATGAGGCTGTAGGCAGGTGTGTGTTTTGAACACCATCCTCAGGGTGAGCTCCTGTAGGCATCGCACTGGTTCTGAAGCGCAGCTGGAGCTAGAGGCGGCGTGGATGAGCGTGCCAGCATCTGGGTTGCATTACTGGCCAAGGAGTAAGGGCGGTGGAAGAGAAGTGTGCGGCGCCTCACAACGGGCTGATGCTGGAGGAGGACCGGGATGAGTTCTGTGGCAATACTGCACGGCTCGCAGAAGGGAGAAGAGGTCTTGCACCAGGCATTGCTGCTAGCCTGTGCCCTTTGCTTGCTGCACTGTGTGGGGAGCAGGAGGTGCTGCGTGCTGGCACGGGATGCCCAGCCTCTGGGAGCGTGGTCAACGCTTTGTGCCCCTCTGCTATTTCAGAAGCCAGTTACTTGGCCAATAGTGGTGTCTGTCTGAAGGAACTGCCACAGGTTTTTTCCCTGATTGCCTTATTTTAACCAGCCTCTCCACTGTTTCCTCTTTATTTTGAGCGGTGTGGTAGTCCTGGAGGTTTGCATGAGATCCTGGAAATTCCCCAGGTGGCGGGTCTGGTGCCAGCGCAGCCCTGCGTGAAAAGCTCCCTTCATGGCGGGCTTGCAGCGGTTTCACCTGGAGCTGCAGATGTTTGAGCAACGGAGCCAAGCTCTGGAAGCGCCCGGGGGATTGCTCAGAGCTCGCTGTGGAGGAGGGTTGAGCTCTGCTCTGCACAGCGCTGGCTGGCTGGGGGGTGGCACAACTGCCTTCTCTTCGCTTGAAATCTCCCAGCTGTGCCCAGGGCTGCAGACCTGGTTGCCAGAAGCTCCCTGCAAGGTCTTCCTCTCGTTGGCAATGCTATGGGAGGTGTCCAACCAACCACTTCTCCATTGATGCTTCTCTGAGTAGCATCGCTTTGCGTCTCTGAAGTGATAGGTGCTCTTTCTTTGGAGTTGAGATTTCCTTCCACTTAGTCCAAGTGGTGCTGGGCTGTGAAACTCTCTGGTTACTTCAGGCAGGAGCTGGATGTTGGGGCTCTGGTTTTTGCTCCTTCAGCCATCTTTTTCTCAGCCTCTTGCTTCTGGATGCAAAGCCCGTGAAGTGCAAAGCAACGATTAGCGAGATGCTTTTGATGAGATTTGGCAAGAAGCACTGGGCATCCTCTGGAGATTGTGGATTACGCGCTGTCCCTGTCACTGGTCTTCGGTGTGATAGAGCTGTCTGCTGAGCTCTGTCCTCTGCTGAAAGCACGGCTGGGCCTCTTCTGGTGTGCCAAGGCAGGGACAGTGCAGCGACACAGTCTACTGAGCTGCTGAGGCCAAACGAGAAGTACCCAAGTGTGGTTTATTACAGAAAGCAGAGCGCACGAGCCAACCAGCTCCCTCCTTACTGCCCACCCTGGTCCATGTAGGAGGAGCTGGGTGCCTTGCAGAGCTTTGCAGAGGATTTGGACCTTCAGAGGTTTAGGTGCCACCTATATAGAAGCAAACTGCCCAGCAGGATGTTTGGGAGCGAAGTTCTCATCTGCTGCTGAATTCGTTCTGTGCCTTCTCCAGCTGGAGCTGGTGAGGGTGGTGGGAGTGGGGAGGGAGGCTGTGGGTTGTACCACCGCCGAGGGCTCCGTGGGTCGTGCTGGTCGGGCCCCCACTGAAGTTCGCCGCTGCTGGGCCTAGGAGAACGTGGGTGGAGGGTGTCAGATAGAGCCTTGGGTTTTTTACTACTGATGGTGCCCAGTGGGAGTTCTGCATTTTCAAATTCAAAAAAAGATGGGGAAACAAAAAAAACCCTACAGCCTTCCATTTAAACATAGCATGCCAAGAGGTAAAACATGGTGTTTTTGTTACAATTTTCCCTATTCAAAATACTGGGGGTATTAAAAGCCGTGTGTCTTGTTGGAGGCCTTGCTGGATTATGGGGCAGGAACGGGTGCTTTCCCAAGTTCTATTTTGATTTATCTTTCTGAAGACTCCCACTCTCTTTGTGAGCGCTGTTACCTGGATGTTGAACGGTTCGGTCCCTGCAGACGTCACGGAGCGATGCTCTTGGCTGTGCCTAAGCTGATGGCTCCTTGGGAAAGGAGGGAAGGGGGGTCTGGAGTCAGCCCTCTGATGGCAAAACGGGCGAGGGGAGGGTGCGATTTGGGAAGGGGCAGCCTTCCTCACACTGCTGCTCCCCAGGTCACCTCAGAGGACGTGACGGGCACAGCGTGAGAACCCTGGGGCGGTGTTTAGCTGCAAAGATGATGTTTGTAACTGCTTTTGGGGACTGCTCCTGCCTTCCTGGCAAGTAGAAATAAAGGAGGACTGAGAGTCTTATGGCACAGACTGTTTACAAAAGGAGAAGATAATGATAAAATAAGGCTTCTTTTGGTAGAAACAGCTACTTCAGAGTGCAGCAGAAAGGATAGAGGGTTTGCTCTTCAGTGTTTTCATTGTACCTTGAGTATAAAAGTGTGGTGGGGTTTTTTTTGGTGCGCATGTTTTGGTTGTTGTTGGTTTTTTTTAAGGTTCCTTCTTCCTTGTGTGAGCCTCTCACACAGCAGAGGAAGAGAAACACTTAAAAATAGAGCATGTGTTTTCCTAAAATGAGATTGCTGTGGCATGTTTAGGACTTGAAACTGTGTGACTTTGAAGTTGACTTCATTTCACGCTGGTGATATCCTTTAAACTGTCTTGAGTAAACAATGCAATTCAGCTCTGAAAAGTGTCTTGTAAAAAGCTGTGCTTGGTTTCTGATTCTGTTTCAAAGATTTTCATAACAAATACCCTCTACTTACCAGTGACCCTTCCTACTTAGAAAAGTTTGCATTGATTTATTATTATTTTTTCAAAGGATTTACTTACACATTAGAATGCCCTGTGGACATTATTTTCAGTTCAAGAACGGTTTTAGTTTAGCTTAATTGAATTGGAAACAGTTATACGCCGTACCGAAGCTAGTTGATTTTGAACCAAAACAAGAATGTCCACGAGCAGGTTTACATCGTGGTGAGCAAATGGCGCTGCGTTCGCATGCCGTGTGTTGAATTTCTGTTGTTTACTGCTGTATACGGACTCTGGGCGAGCGAATCTCCCGGAGGGCTCGGCGCTGCCTGTGGTGCTGCGCAGGGATAAGGGGAGTCGGGAGCAGGAGGGGTGTTGCAGAGGCCGTCGTTTTGCACGCGCTTGAAGCTGACACAGCTGCTAAGGGCAGCCTTGCCTTGGATGCTTTTTGCTGGTACAGAGCTTTGGTGCAGTGGCATGGGGAAGTGGTTTAGGGAAGGGACCTGGGTTAGAAAAACTGCGCCAAAGGAGGGGGGGAAAAAAAGCTTCCTCAAAATCATTTTGTTGTTGTTTTGCCAGCTTCCCTTTAATTTGAAAAAAAGGTGTGATACAGTGTGGTGCTGCAGAAATTGCTGTGCTGAAGCAGCAAGGGGAGAGTGCAGGCAGGAGTGAGTGCCCTTCATCCCGAAGGGAGTGATGGCAGGAGGATCGCTTGTTTTGCTACCGTGCTAGCTTAAAGCGTGTGTTGAACTGGGGCCTAAGTGTGCATTTGGTGTGCGGCTGCTGTAGAGGAAGGCACTGCTTTTAGTGATTGATTGATTTATTTTTATCAGTATTTTCTCCTCCTTTTGGGAGTACAGTATGGTTAAACTTAAAGGATCCCTGTGCAGCCTTCCAGGACTGGCTGTGTAGCAGCTTTGTTCTCCTGCAGTGGAAGGAGGAGCTGGTCCCTGCAGTGTCCCGGGTTCCTTCTGAGTGTCCTTATCGTTTTGGGAGCCCTGGCACGGGGAGCTGGTGCTTCTGCTTGGGGCTGAGGGTGGGACCTGCCGAACCCCGGCACGGGCAGCCGGGGCTGTTTGCAGGCTGGGGCCTCGTCCCCCGGCACTGCAGGTGCTGTGCCTGCGTGGTTCCAGGCTCCGCTGTGGTTTTGTGCCCTGGTGATTTCTGCCACTGTACCCCCCATGCCTGCTGGGGCAGGCACATGGAGCGACTGTTTAGCTTGGTTTGCTTATGTTTGTATATTCACCTGCTTAAATAAATAAATGAATAAATGTCTTTGCTTCCCCCTGGTCCTCTGCAGCAGCGCTGGCCCGTGTTATTCTGAAGGCGCTGTCTCCTGCTCTCCAAGAGGTTCATACATACCCTGGGTATCTCCATCTCCTCTCTCCTGTCCTTTATTTAGTGTTCTTTGCAGTTCTAAAACAAATATTTGCTGCAGGTTTTAAAACTGATTTTGTTTTTGTTTAAGCAAGTGCATAATAACATTTAGAAGGACTCTTTCGTGTCTCTGCTAACATTGTAAGGGTCTGGAATGTAACTGGCGGTAGCGGAGGGGATGGTGGGGGGCTGCACAGGCCACCGGCGAGGGCGAGGGCTGGCTGAGCACACCCAGACTGCTTTTCCCTGATGGCGGGTTGTACTGGGGTTGGATTTTGCTCCTGGACGTCAGCTGTGTTTGCATAGTATTCTTGTGTTTGTAAGCCAAGCGTGTTTAGCCTCCGTCCACGGCAAGGTGCGTTCGGTCTGTATATCCGTGTCGGAGCGCCGGGGGCTCCGCTCGAGGCCCCTGCCTGTGTGCCGGGCCACTGGCCTGCACCGCGCCGGCACGGTGCGTGCGCTCGGCCGCGGTCCTCGCCGCTTGTGCCAGCGTGGCGGTGGAGGTGAGACCGTCAGGACCACTGCCCCTTCTCCGCTGTCTGAGTGAAGTGTGGATTTGTTATCGGCTCAGAGCTGAGCTGGTGCGATAAGGCCGACCCAAGTGCGAAAACTTTGCCAGGTCTGTTGAAACGTTTCGGATGGGAGTGAGGCGCTGACGTGTGCGCGGTGCTGTGTCACCGCTCCTTCGGCTGGCGCCGGTTGTCCGGGTAGGGTGTCACACTCGGTTACCTCCATCAGTTGCTATAGTGATTTAGCTGCATCGGCACAACCTTTCGCTCAGTTTCCCATTGCTTCGGCCTTCTCCTCCAACAGTTACGGACATCTTTGTACAGGTGCCCGTTTTCCTGGTTGTTAAAGAGCGATTCCTGTATGGAGCCCCCAGATCCTGATTGTTTCTACAGACTGATGATTTCTTAGTGGTTTATTCTGTACAAAGTCATTAGTGAAGAAAAACTTAATACACCAGAGTGAAAATGTGAGCTTAACAACTGGCCTCCAGGTCAGGACACCTAGAAGTGATTACTCCTGCAAACACACACTCGAGAGCTTGAGCAAGAAGGGTGGTTTCTAATTCAGATGATGCAGGACATGAGAATGGGAATTGCTGTTGGAAGCTGTCGTGATTTCTCTGATAACATCTGTTTTGAAACTTTGCATTTAGGGGAAGAAAATCTAGTCTAGAATATTTCAACTTTTAATACTCTTTCAGAACAGTTCAGTTATGTATTATCTGTTGTGGTGGGGAAGCTCATCCTTTCTATCTTGCTTGATCGGTCAAACTTGGCTCCTGTTTAGATGTGTCATGCTGCAGCCTCTCTAAGAAACCAGGCATGCTCACTGCCTGCAGATAAGGAGGTAATGCATTTCTAAACTCTGTTCTGAAAATGCCTGCCTGGGTGTAGTTTAATGAACGTTTCCCATTTACAGAGGGCTTCGTGTATCTCGTGGGGGAGAGGCGGGCAGCTCCAGGACAGTCTGCAGAGTCAGGGCTGTGTCGGTTTGCTTTCTGCCAGAGCTGACAGTCTGTGCTCAGAGTTGCAGTGACGAGAAACTTGCATTTAATAAAAGTCACTGTGGAAGGGTTCTTGGGATCTTGCCAGGGAGAGTTTCCTGTTTAAAATTAGAAAGTAGATTTTTTTTTTAAAAAAAAAAAGCCTTGATGTAAACTGGTAATTGCTAGAGTTTTCTTTTAAATCCTAAGATGCCAGTTGGGGGAGGGGGGGAACAAGCAGAACCCCAAAACAGTGGAATTGCATATTTTGGCTTTTTCTGAGAGGAAAAACAGTAAATTTTGTGTACAATTGAGTCGTCTTCTCCATGGTAATAAGTGACTCATTAGGCAAATGCAAAGTGTGCAAATGCAAAGAGGTCTGGTTCTGTCCCGGGGAGGGTCGGAGCTGGTTGGGCTGCGCCGCTGAGCGCACCTGCAGCCTCTGCTGATGCCAGAGAAGGTGCCAAAAATCTCAGCAGCGAGGAGGCAAGCTCAGATGAAATACAGTGTGGTAAAGGAAACTGCTCTGGTTCTGGCTTTTGGAAGGGTGAACTTGCTGAACTGCAGTAATAGCCCTTGATTTTGTTCTGTTCAGGTTGTTTTTACCATTTCTGGCTTTTGGGGATGTTCTTTTGGCACATCAGGTCTGTGATTTGTTATTTACGACGCGTGCCGCCTTCTGCATCCTCCCCGGAGGGAGCGCTCCGAGGTGAAGGCTCCTGTGGCTGCATGGTGTCTGGGGGAGTCAAACCTCTGAATCTCTGGGCTCTCCTAAGCCCTCACCCCTTCCGCTTGCCCCTGTGCCGCACCAAGCCGGGCCGCAGCAGCTGGACCCAGCAGACGTGAGCCAGGCGCTTCGCCCACGGCCTGTCTGTGGGCGGTGGGTGCCCAGGGACCTGGGACGGCCGCCGCAGCGGGAGGGGAGAGGGGGGCGCTGGGCGGCTGCCGCGACCCCCCGGTACTCGACGGGGCATCGCCGTCGCTGCTGCGAGGCTCGCGCTCCCCCGGCCGCGGCGCCCGCTCTGCCCTCGTCCCGGGCGAGGAGGAGCGCGGCTGCCGTGGCGGGGGGAGCCGCCGCTTCGGGTTTTCCCTTGCCAGCCCTTATTTTGCTCCTGAGCGGGACTGGAGGATTTATCCCATTCCTTTGTTTCGTATGGAGGGAAACCTTATCCCCGTGGCTCTGTTGCTGCTGGTAGCAGGAGTGTTTGCGGAGATAAGGCCCCTTTCCCCGTGCTCCCCCAGGAGCGGCTGGCAGCCTGCCTCTGCTCGGCGACCCACCCGGGCTGTCCGGGCTGCATCCCTGTATGCTAATGGCCTGGCTTGTCCTGGCTTGTTTGTAATGATTTGTGGCTGCATTTATATGCAAATTCTAACAACTTGCTGCTGAGTTAATTAGCGTTTTTTTCTCTTTGCTTCCTGGAGCTTTAGCAAAAGCTCTTTATTCGCCCCATTTCGTTGTCTGACCTGCCCCACTCACTGCCCGCCAGCACCCCGCTGCCTGCTCCCGGGGTGCCGGGTCCCCGCGTCCCCGCTGCGTGGGCGATGCCGAGGTGCGGGAGGGACGGTCACTGGGCGCCGTGCAGGACCAGCACGCCGGTGGCAGATGGGCTGTGCTCTGCCCTGGGTTTCCTTTGCAGAGTTCAGGCCCCCGTTGCATGAACTGGCCGGAGACCATCGTGACCTCGGGGAAAGCTGTCTGTTCTGTGTGCCGTCGAGAGCGGGTCAGGGCGGTTGCCGTAGGTGGATGCCTTGGGCATCTGGGTGAGCCTTCTGCTGCCTGGCCCTGGTAGTTGCTGCTTTGTGGAGGGGGAGAAGCAAACTAACTTTTTATGTCCTGGAAATGTGGAGTGTTTGCTTTCTAATGTCGAGATTGAGGGCGTTAGATGCAATCAGATGAATGATTCTCACCAGACGAGAGGCTCCGAGGGCCTGTCTGGTGACCTGGACATGACAAGGATGGAGTGGGAATTGCTGGCCTTTGACATCAGCTGAGAGTTTGATTTTTGCTTTTGCGGAGGGGAAGGCAGGCATTTCCTCTTCCCGAGATCGGCGTCTTTGTGTCCTCAGTTGGGCTCGACGATGTTACTCGTTTTGATCTCTCATTCCATCTTATTTTTGTGGTCCCTGCAGGTGTTTGCTTTTGCCAGAGCTGCAAGAGTTGCAGGGTGGAGAAGTCACTTGCCTTGCTTTGGGGCAGAGGCAGAAGGCGGGGGCTGCGGTAGGGGACCCCGGCACTGCCGGGCAGGAGCAGCTCCGGGTGCCACGGTGGTGCCCGGGCTCTGGTCCCCAGCTGCTGTTAGAAGCCCCGGCAGTTCTGCAGCGTCTCGCACTATCACCGCTCTGTGCCCTGCGTGCTTGTCCCACCCTTCCTCCTTTCTGCCCTCGAGCCAAGGCTTTTTCACAGTTACTGACTCAGAACTTTTTTTTTTTTTTTTAAGCCGTTGTTTTTGCCCTGGAAGGTAGGGCCGTGTCTTCTCAGCTGTGGGGGCAGAGCAGAAGAGCCTGAGCCTGCTGCAGCCCTTGATCCCTGCTAGGGCTCCCACCGCTTGCCCTGCGTGGGTGGAGGAAGGGAGCCGCACCGCACAGCCCTCCCTCGGGGCCGGGTAGGTCTCCATGGGCTCTGTGCACTGGGAGCCTGCGTACAAGTCCCTTGGGTGGCTTGAGCTAGGGACTCACTGTCCTGGGTAAGAGCAGTGCTCGTCTGAAATGCCAGCAAGTGTTCGGGGCGGGGGGGCCCTTCTCAGGAGAGGTGGTGAGATGCTGAGGTGCCACCTGGCTCGTGGGAAGGAAGCAACTTAGAGTCTGAGGCCAGGGGCTGGCAAGTCCCAGGTGGGAACTGGTAACCCTTTGCCCCTAGATTGTCACCCCACTCCACCTTGCTCATACTTAGAGCCTTGGTGCCCAGTTGCATGATGGTGGAGTGGTGAATTTGGGGTGGAACGGAGTAACTTCTGCAGCGTTGCATCCGGGTGGAAGAGGGGTTGTACTCAAGTTAGTACGGAGCTCCACATCCTGACATGAAAGCAGCTAGAAGTGGTAGCTAGCTGGTCAAGAGGTTTTTAGGCACTTCTGGACCCCTGCTTGCTGCATATTTTCACTGTCACCTGATGGCTAGTGAAATGGAGGGGGTCTGGAGTATTTTATTTTGGTTTCCTACTCCAGTGCTTCTCTGAGTTGAAGAAGCTCTTCTTGTACCCAGTGGTGTTTGTCACTGTTGGATTTTAGACCCAGAAGATGTATTTTCCCTTTCTTTTACCCTTCCATTTCACATCCTGCAAGACAAAGGGACGTGGGGTTGCAGACCTGTCCTGCTGCCATACTGAATAACATGGTTTTGATTAATCCAAGGGGAGAAAAGTCAGTTTCTCATAGCAACCCTGACGATTAAAGCTCCAGGAGAGGCAATTATTCCTGGTGTATGAAACTGTCCCACCACACTTGTCACGGGTGGTTTCCATCCACTGGCAAGTCGCCACTCCTGTTCGTAGTGGCAGTCGGGGTGGGGGGGGGTGACAGGCAGATGCCTTCCTCTGCCCCCTGCCCTGGCTTTCTGCTTCTAGACTTTTCTGTGCAGAAGAGGGTCCTCCTGCGGGAGGATTAGCGTGAGGTTGTGAGTAGTGCAAGTGCTGTGCCCCAGGACGGGGTCTCCGCCGGCCGGCAGGGGAGCTGGCAGTGTCCCCGGTCTCACAGGCCTCGGGCAGGGTTTGCGGGGAGTGGGCTGGGGCAGCGCCCACCCGCCCGGAGCTTTGCAGGAGGAGCCCGGCGCCCCACTCCCGCGCCGCCCCAGCCACGTGCCTCCGTCCTTCCCCTGTGCTGCCTTTGGTACTCGCAGGGCCCTGTGTGGAGGTGTTTTGGATATGGAATAATAAAAGCAGAAGCTTTTTACTGGAGGCCTCTAACCTCTGTGCTAGAGCTCGGTGTGGCTGCAGCGTGGCACCGCACGGCCCGTTGGTGCCAGCGCTGGTTTGCGAGCTGGGATGTGCAAGTGCCAGGTGGGGGGGAGTTGCTGGCCTGGGCTGGGTCTCCTGTGGCCTTGGGGGGTTTCCACAACGGTGGAGAAGGCATCCTTTAATCTCAGTCATAGACAAGTTTTCCCTTAAAAGTTGAGAGAGAGATTTTGTGCCTCTGAGCATCCATAACCAATGCTGAAGTTGCTTATTCCAGACCTTATTGGTGCTCCCTGCCATTCCTCCCCTGCCTCCCTTCCCAGGGCTTTCCCGTCTTTGATCTCTCCTTCCTGGTTAACTTGCTCAAGACTTGCTCAAAGCGCTTGGTTTGGGTGCAGGCTCTGGCAGCTGATGGAAGCCGTGCCGGGGGTAGGTGCCTGCTGGCGTGCCCCACGCAGGGGTCAAGGTTGCTCGCGGGGCTGCAGTGCGTGGGTCCACGTCCTTGCCGTGGGCTCCCGGGGATGCTGGGGCTCACCTGGAGAGGTGCACCAGCGCTGCCCGAGCTCTGCTCAGAAAGGTGAAATTTTGGAGACGGTGGGGACAGAGGCTCCCGTGTCGGTAGGAGACGGGCTGAGCGCTGTCAGTACCTCTCCCCACAGGAGAGGCGGTACGTGGGGGCTTTGATCCGAGTGGCACTCGCGCCTGGGCAGAGTGGATATGTGACTTGCCCCATGTCACCCCAGGGAACAGAGTTTAGGTTCTGTCACTATAACCAGATTCCTCTTTTGTTTTTCCTTTCCAAAATACTTTCCTGTTGGAGGAAAGCCCTAAATACCTGTTTACCTTAATGAGCAGCTGAACATCTCAAACTTCTCCCCAGAGAAGCAGGTAATGCGCTTCCCTGAGCAGCAGCTTTGAACATCAGCAGTGAAGGGGATGGCGTCTTTATAAGCATTGGCTGGAAATGTTGAATTCATGCTCTGGGTTGCAGTGGCCTTGTTTAACTCAGCCGTGAGAGCCTGCTGCGAAGCCTGCAGTGAAAGGTCTAGCTTTTCCTCCAGGGTAGGACTGCCGTGAGGTTTTCTTTGACTCTGACTTCTCAGGACCTCCCAGCTAAGTTAAAGTTGGGACAAGCAGGCTGAGTCACTAGCGCTCTTGAAACGCGAGTTGCCCTTTGGCATCGTCTCCCCCGGCGGAGCCGTGGGCAGAGGGGGGGTCTGCGCAGCCAGGCAGCGCCAGCAGCTTTTCAGGGCTTTGCTGCACCTCGCGGGCCGGGCTGCTGGGTGCCAGGGGCGCCGGGGTCCGCGCAGCCGGGGTCAGGGATGCCGTGGCCCGTGCTGCTGCGTGGCCGGAGCGGAGTGGAGCGGACTCCGGCGCCTGGTCCCCGCTGGGGCCAGGCTGGGCTCCAGCTGCCCGACCCTGGGTGAAAAGTTCAAATCTGCATTTAAAAGGAGGAGAGCCATTAAGCAGTTGGGATGTCTCCAATCTAGTTAAAACTTTTTTATTTACAGCTGAGCTGGTCTCCCTGGAAGAGGGAGCTGAGCCCGGGTGTGCTGCCCCGGAGCCTCGGCCGTGGTGGGACGCAGGGCTGGGCGGGTGGGCTGGGGTGCGATGCAGAGCTGGGGCTGGCCCGGGTCAGAGGTCCCAGAGCTGTGTGCTCCCAGCCGTGCACAGAGCTCTGCGGAGGCCCTGGGGTAGCACCCGGCAGCTTTCGTTTGGTTACAGGAATGCTCAACGTAGATAGTGCAACTCCCCTCCTTGTGGCATCAGGCTACCTCTTACAGACTGGAGTGGCCTGGATGGAGACGGGGGCCCCAGGGCGGATGGAGAAGAGATGGGCTTTCAGGCCGTTTGGGCTCTGTCCTGGTGCTAAGGAGGAGGTGTGTAGCCTGCTGGGAGCAAGGGCTGCTGCTCCGGCTCCAGGACCCTGCCCGCGGCTCCACCTCGCCGTGGGGAGATGGTTTGGTGACGCCAGGTTGGGGTGAGGTGGGGAAAGCAAGGGGTCGGCGGGGGCCTGCACGTGCTCGCCTCGTCTGCTTTAGCGCTTCAGCAAGGAGGCGGCGTGGGACGTCCCCTGCCCGCTGCCGATGGAGCTCCTTGTCGAAGGCGGCACAAGCGCGGTCTCGTATTTGAGCTGTTACGAGGTCATTGCTGTCTGCGTTTTGAGAGGGGCGTCTCGTGGTGCTGCGACCGCGGCGGGGGGAGCTGGGCCACGGCTGGGAGGTCGAACTCGCAGAATTCCCAGAGCCACCCCCGGCCTGGCGAGGGGCGGCTGTCCTGCCGTACGGCTGTCCCTGCCGGGGCACCCCACGGAGGGGCAGACCCTCCGCACAGCAGGACATGGATTAAGCAGATGGGGTTCGGGGCGGGTGTGAGGTCGGGTTGTGTACCCCCTGCTCTCCCCCCTGCACCCCTCGGAACAGGTCCATCCCGCTGTCAGACAGCAGCAGGTTGGTGCACGCCTGCTACAGGGAAAAGAGATGGTCCGTGTGCTTGGAACCCTTCATTTGGGGAGTGGGAAATTAGGCTTGGGAGACAAACCTCCCCCTTCCTCATGTTCTGTGTAAGTGCAGAAACGCTGACTGTTCTGAAATCCTTGTGAGCAGATGCCCAGTGCTGCAGTGGGCTTTTCACTTCATAAAGCTAAGACCTTATAGGAAACAGAGATCAGCCTGGGTAGGGTCCAGGCAGGAGGGCCTGAATTTAGGATCTTGTGGTGTGAAGTATGGGGTTTTCTTGTTCCGTTTGGCTGGTAGGACTGTGTGTGTCCTAGTGTCTCTCAGTGCAGAGGTCTGAGGTGAGAAGTGACTTGAAAAGGCTGCGTGGCGTGTGAGGAAGCAAGTTAGCTCTTAATCATATCATATATTAGCCTCCTTTGCAGTAGATACATCTGCTGTAAAATGCTTAGTGGTGAGAGCCTGATTGGGCAGCCCATGCTAAGTGTTCAAACTCCTGCTGCCTTTTTTCTTCAAACAATATCTTCTGGCTTCCAGATTTCTGATAAATTGATAAGAGGAATTGCGTGAGTCAATAGAGTTGTAGACACTTTGCCAATATAACCCTAGCGCTATTGATCTGCCAGTAAATTAAAGTCTTACTTAGAGGCTGCCGATATTTCTAATCTCCTGCCTCACCAATTACAACCTGGGAAAGACAGCGGACGGGAGACGAGGCTGCAGAGGTTTTTCGCAGTGAGCCAGGCTGCAGCGTGGCAGCCGGAGCCCGTGGGGCAGAGGGGGCTCCGGGAGCGGCTTCTGGGGTGCAGTGAGGCGGTTACATGTCTGGGAGTCCTGCAGAAGGGTTCCTCCGGGTCAGGGTTTATCCTGCCGCAGTTCCCAGGGCATAGCCTTGACTGCTGGAGGATGGAGGCGGTTTAGAGGGGCAGCCAAGGCCATGTCCCTGGGCTGCATCTGGCCGTAGCTGGATGCTCTGCCCCCAGCCCTCTCTCGGCACAGGGTGGCTGATGCCGTAAGCTCCCGATGCCGTCGGGGTCATGGCCCTACAGAAGGGACTCGCGGGTCCCTGCGGCAGAGACGGGCAGGTCTGCAGGGATGCTTGCTGGAAGAGGAGGGGCGCAGGGAACCCCGCTGTCCTGCAGCTCTCGCCCCGCTGCCTTCCCTGGGCTGTGCCCCCTCGGCTGCCTGTTTGAGGCTGGGGACCCGAGCGGGCTTTCAGCCATCCGAGAGGGAGGATGGATCAGAGAGCTCCCGCGGGGGCTCCCAGTTCTGGCGAGGTTTCAGCAGATCCTTGCCCGATAAGCCCCTTTCAAGTCTCATTTACGTTTGAAAGTCCGTAGTTAGCTTTGGGAAGAAATCTCCAGATAAATGCTGTGTTCTTTCTAATACCCCAGAGCGAAAATCAATGGAAGGGATAATTCCTTCCCTTGTCCTACACAGACTTTCATGTGTTTCTACCTCCAGCAGCACCTTTTAAATAAAGGAAAAAAAGCCCTCCCCTTGCTACTTTGCCTCTTGGGGCATAGCTGGGGCTCCTGCAGTGTGGTCAGTCGGAGCAGTGTGGTCAGTCGGAGGGTTTCTGTCAACCCCTTTGGTTCAATTCCAGCTTTTATTGGTGGGGAGTGGCCCCAAGCACAGCATCCTGCTGGGTTTGCAGGCTCGAAGCAGAGATGTTTCCAGGAGTTCACGTACGGAGCAGTCGGGTAGCTAGAAGAGCAGAGGACCAGGGACTTGTGGGGAAGGGTTTTTTAAAAAATAAAATTTAAAAAAATTCCTCCCTTTGTTAAATCCAGTGGAGCGAAGGTACTCGCTGTTATAGAACTGCTGGGCAGGTGAAGATGTGCCCAGAGTATTATAATTTTTTCTATCCCAGGCTTATGCAGAGTACTCTGGGCGGTGACGTCTCTTCTGCTGGGCATCCGGCAGCGTCTGTTTCGAGGCAGATCCAGTTTCCAGAAGTACCTTGGTAGGAATTAGTAGCTGAGACTGGTACGAGACGGCTCCTTCAGACTGCCCTGGAACATACTTATGTCTAAAAGACATATCCTCCAGAAATTAAGTTATTTATCTGGCCACCTCTGTGCTAGCTGTACTGAATTGTATTTTCCCTGATGTTGTGAAGTTATCGTATAGGATGTACATTAAAAGTTGTAACTGTTCCAAGCACTGCTGTTTTGGCAGGGACTTGCTGAGTCTCATGATCCATCCATAATGGAGTGGAGATGCTGAGCTGCAGCAGGATATATTTACACCAAAAGCCTTTCGTGGAGGAAACATCTGAGCAGTTGAACTGTCTGCCTGCCTTCTTTACATTTCTGGTAGCTCAGCATACAGCGCGAGTGGCGATGGTGAAGGGAAAAAGGCGCAGCCTCTCGGGCACCAGGTTGCCTCCCCTGCTTGGAGGAGATGCAAGCATTAATAGCGGCAGTGGGAAAGCTGAAGAAAACCTTCAGTGTTGAGCAGATCTCAAAAAAGAAGTGGTTAAAAAGGTTGACGCTGACTCAATCCTGTGTGTATTATTTGAGATATTTGAATCCTGTTCACACCTGATGGTGCCAATGCCTGAGGCAAGGGCAGGTTGGAACAAGGTTACTGTTTCTAAATAAGTTTTCAGGGTTTTCTTGGCGTCTTTTGCTCTGTCTCCAACTGAAGACGTGAACTTTGTTTCAGCAGCTTGTGACCGTTCAGTTACCTCCGTAGTGGATGGCCTGAAGCAGGGGAGGGGTTCTCTGGAAGCGGTGCTCTGCTGACTCTGGTCGTTGTGGTCAGTACAGGAAAGGGCATTTCAGCACCCCAAGTGCTGATGTACTTGCTTTAAGGTAATTGTTTGGTGTAATTCAAGGTAGTGCACGCTAGGCCTGCCTCAGCGGTGCTATTCCCTGGTCCCCGGGGTGCAGGGTGGTACGGCCGAAAGCCCAGGGAAGATCCTCTGGGACTTCCAGGCTGGCTCCGGCCCTTGGGTCGTGCTCCTGCAGGGCAGCAGACCCCATGCGGTGCAGCTCCAGGAGCATCTCCCCGACCTGGGTGGGAGCATCTCCCCAGCCTTCTGCTGCTTCGTGGGGGCCCAATTCCCTGCGCTCCCTCCTGGCCGCAGCTCGGGGTCCCGCCATCCGGGTTTGGACTAAAGGGTCTGTGAGACACTGTGGATGTGATTTCTCGCTTGTGTTAGCTGGTGCAGATAACAGACTGGGGATTCAGCTTGTTATTCTGTGTGTTTCTGTTGGCCAGGGCTGGAGCTGCTGTCCGCAGCTCTCCGCAGAGCGGGGAGTCACCGGAGGTGGCCTCCATCATAAATATTGCATGCACTTGACAGGGAGAGACAGCGCCAGGATGAAAGCCATTCATCAGCAGCACCTCGTGTCTACCCAGGTTTGCTTTTAGGATCAGGATCAGCTGAAGCGCTTTCCTGGTGGGTTGGTGGTGATTTCTCTCCAGCTGTCAAAGGGACAGAGCACGCCTCGGCCACCGGCCCTTGCGTTCCTCCTTCTTTGGATCCTGAAATATTTAGCACTCTGTACGTGAACTTAACAACTGAGCAGGAGTATTAACGGGTTACAGTCCGAAACCTCTAATTCAAATGTCTCTTGACTTGCAGGAAATCTAAGTTTGGGATTTTTATGCTCTCTGCCCAGGTTGGTAACGCAGACAGCGTTCCTAATGTATTTCCACAAATGGGAGAAGGCTGTAATTTACTATTTTAAGAAGCACGTGGTTCAAAAGACCTTTAATTAAAAAAAGAAAAGTTCAGTGCGTGTCTGAAACTATAAGAATCACTAGACTGCATCAGAACAGTAATTTGATCTGTGCAAAGCGGTCATTTCTTCCTAATTTTCTTCTTCTCTGACCTGACTGCATAGCAGCGTATTTATAGGCACAGAAGCACGGGCCTGGAAGGGGACTCTCGCCGTGCCAAGGGAGTGATGTTGCTGAGACCACGGCTGACTGTCCTTATGCTCTTGCACTAGGCAGCCTGTGCCAGTGGTCAGCAGAGGGAAAACCTTAACTCCTAACCCAAAATTTGTCCTGCAGTGAAACAAGAGTGCATTTTTTTGGCTTGTTGGCTAATGAGTGAAATAGGTCACAGCTATTTTGTAACAATGACCTGTATGTTGGAAAACTTACTCTGCCGCCTCTTTTCCAAAGCTTCGCAAGGCTGGTTATCCATTGAAACAGACAGGTTCATGTAACCTTCAAAACAACCCTTGAGATGTTTTACTCCACCCCTCCGGTACCTCCAGTACGGTTTTGAGCCTGCGCAGCCTTTGGCTTCGGGGTGGCTGGCGGCACGGCGCTCCCCGTCACGGGTGAAGCCGCCTCGCAGTGTCAGCAAGCGTCACTTTGGTTTTGGTAGTATACGGCAGGAGCACCCGATCTACTTCTTTCTACCATTTGTTGCTTTTAGATACTTCTGTCTTACTCTTGGCCTTTTCTCCGCCTTATGCTCTCATTTCTTGTAACCTGAGGGGTTTTGCGCTCTTACTGTGCACACCTCCGTGCTTTGGTGTCCCATCCTTCTCCAGCGCGGGCTGGCGGGGCCTGGGGGGGCACGGCCGGTTCTGGAGTGCGGGCGCTGCTCCTGGGGGGCTCTGCCATCCTGCCCGCACCCCACGCTGCGCGGAGGGAGCTTTTCGCGGGCCTGTCCCACTGATGCACAGGCTTTTTTCCTGTAAGGGTACGGCTAAATAAAAACCCAGAAAAAGATGAGAGTACTTCATAGGCAACTTCTCTGTGTATTATCTAGCAGAAAATCAGCATATAGGGTTGCCTGCCAGTGATGAGACTCTCTGAAGCTCCTCTCCGGTCGTCTCTATGCATGGCTCATCTAATTGTTTAAGTTACAGATTTTGCTACCTGCTATTCAGCTGTTTTCTGGCATCACTAGTACATTTGAAACAAAAACCACTGGATTTGGTACAGTCAACAGCAAATGCTTTGCTGCCAGGTAGGAATACATAAGTAATTTATAGTTTTTGTATTAATCACCTAGCTTCCTGTTTCACCTCAAATATTAAAAAGGAAGTTGAGGCTAAAAGTGTTGTTTTTGTAAAATAGTAAAAGTTGGGTAAAAATAAACACTCCCACAGGAACAGTAAGTTCAGAGGGCATGTGCTCACCCTGGGTGCAGGCTGAAGACCTGCTACCGTACATGAGGCTCTAAGACCACGCTGGACCGCAGCTGCACTGTTGGCCCCCTCTCTTCATGAGGAATTCCAATATAGGTGTACAATATTTCCTCTGAAATGCGGGTTCCCAGCGCAGGAGACGGTGGGATGGGAGGGATGCATGCCTGTGTCTTGTCTCTCAAGCTAGCCGGGCTGGTGCAGCCTGTAAAATATTGTCCCCGGTGGCCTGGCGGAGGTGTGGTGTGAGCTATAAAGAGTGCAAGATGCCCAGCAGTGTATTAAACACTAGTTGAGTACAGGAGGGCAGCATATCACAGGAGAGAGATAAGCAAAGTTCTCTGATTGTGGATCAATAAAGGTTAGTGACATCATATCTCAAAGTGAGAGAACCTGCTTTCTGCAGAGCCATTTATCAGATTGCAGGCTGAAGCAGCGTTAACCTCTTCCTAGCCAGATATGTGTTCCTCATCTGACTCCAGACCAAATAACCTTCCCTATCTGCAGCAGAAGGCTCCCTGACCTTGCCTTCATAATCCTGGCAATCTAACATGAGCGTGGCTGTGCCGGAGAGCTTCTCCTCCGAAGGCCTCCGCTTGGCTCCTTGCTGCAGTGTACCGTGTCCTGCAGGAGAGCGTGGCGCTGGGTGGTGGGAGGCACTGCCGTTGGAAGCGCTTCCCAGCTCGATGTTTCTCTGCTGTTCTCCTCTTACTGGGTGCCCTTACGGCCTCGGTGAGGTGGAGGATGGTACTTGTTGGTGCTGTGACGCAACAGAAGTGGGTTTGGCAAGGGTCTGGCATTGTGCCAGGCATCTCAGGATGTGGTTGCAAAACGTAAAAGGCATGCTTAGATTAACTTGTTCTCTACAGCAGCAATGGCAGCGAAATCACTGCGGCACAGTCCTTAGGAAAGGTTGTACGGGGTGGCAGGAGGCCCTGGGTGTGCTGCTGTGTGGCTGGCCTTCCTCAAAGCGTCTGTCCTCCTGGTTTTGCTGTTATTGTTACCAAAATAGATTAAAGCTAAACTGAACGTATCAACCCATTCTGCAGTCCCGTTTCTCTGCTGCATGCTGTGAGGCACCAGCTTTCCACATGAATGCAACTTCTGAATGTGGAGAACGTGGAGCCGCGTGCCTGCGCCAGCTGAATTTAGAGCACGGAGTTGTGGGTGAATCCCGTGCTCTGCCGGCGTGAGCGGCTCCGCCGGCCTTTTTGGAAACGCGCCCCAGCAGCACCCAAGGTGGTTGGTCCAACCTGAGAGGAGCCTCCAGTAGGCTTTTTTTAGTTGCTTTTCACCTTCTGGTCTTGTCTCCACACTGTTGGTAGCATTAGATACCTGCAAATGAGCAAGCTGGCGTTTTTGTTACTCAGTTCGAGGTGCTCTGCGCTGCTAAACTGACTAGTACATTTGTGATAAGTTAAGCGAGAAGCTAAAGCATGAATGGTTAAGACGCACGTGTGTCTTAACTCTATTAAAGCCTGCTGGTTTTAAACTTACATTGACCTGTCGTCTTCTGCCTGCCTCCCTCTACCTCCCGCTCTTCCAAATACCCAAGTGGCGTGGATGGCTTCGCTTACCGCCGGAGGGTTTGGAGTGACGTGAAGGTTCTTGTTCCCCAGTGAAAGCATCGGGAGTTCCCATGCGCCTGGCAGTGTCTGTGTACGTCCTTAAAGCTTCCTGGCAAACTCCGGGGCCCTGTGTGCTGCTCACAGCTCTAGAGCAGCTGTTCTGGGAAAATCCGTGTTTTCTGATGCTACTCCTTAAGACTCTGCTTTGCAACCAGCCTCTGCTTATGTCTAATTACCAGTTCCTATTATGGCTTGTACTCTTAGGAAAAGAGCATAACGTTTTTGGAAACAGTCTGTGCGATGGGGTGCTTCGGTCTGGGAGCTGCGGTGCAAGCTTCTGTCCAGATGTCACAGGGGAAGCGTTACCTCGACTGCGATCCTGTGGCACTTTCAGCCCTACTTTTTCTATGACATTGAACTTGGAACACACTTACAACATGTAGAATAGGGGTGCTTGTCCACTTTTTGCTGTGTTTTTAGGTTTATGGGTGACAGTGCTGTTTTAGGACGAAAAGAAATACTCCCATGTGTTTGGGACTTGTTGATTTTTACTATACCATCCAAAACAAATGAACAACCGAATTTTCAGTGAGCCCTTCACGCAATCATTGCAGTCAAGATCAAAGTTGGCATCAAAGATGCGTACAGGAGCACGTGCATCCGTAGTGACAGAGACGGCTAAAATGAGTTGCATCGTGCTGTGGCGGTGGCTGCCAGAGAGCTCTGGAGGCTTCCTCCAGGTGAAGGCATCCGGGCGCCCGGGGACTTCCAGCGCGGCGTCTATCGGAGGGTGTCGTCGCCAGCAGAGGTGTCTTAATGACCCGCCGGAGCTCCCGTGCCCGGGTAGATGTAGGATGTAGAGGAGAAGTAGGATGTAGGTATTTCTGCTGTGCAGGAGCCAGATCTCTGGTTTTCTATGAATGAAAGGAGAGGCTTCTGCCTGGAGTCGTCTGCGGTCTAAGTTTAGAGATAAGATAGCAAGGAAGGATGACAGACGGAGGGTAAGGGGCAAGAGGAGAGTTAATTCCCCGAATGAACTTCTGTTGTCTAGCAAGGAAATACCAATTTTTTCCAGAACCTACAGAGACTTGAGTTATAAAGACTTTTTGATTACCTTTCATCCTTTTTCCATTGGTGATTTCTCATTGCAAAAAGAGCCCCTTTTCTGTGATCCTCTGGGCTGTGCCCTGGGGAGCGGCGGGGGGCTGTGCCGCTGCGTATTCTGTCGGGTCGGGGGGGACGCGTGCGATGTGAGCCTGTGCTAATGGGCTGATGTCCAAGTGGAAAGTGTATTTTCAATGAGGAAGTGCTGAGATATTAGTGGAGCCTGGATTACCCTGTGATTGTGCTGTCAATACTGCTGTATTGAGTCGGAGAGAGCCTGCACAACACAGGGAAACACTTAGCTCACTACTGCTGCTTATTGAGAAGCCAATAGCAATTTACTTGCTGACACTTGACATCGAATCCATTCCCAGAGGTGCAGCTCCTGCTAAACCACTGTTGGGCTCTCCTTCACACCTGCGCCTCCCCTCAGAGCTGCAGGTACGGTGATGCTCATGCTCCCCCGCATGCACCCGCCCGCAAGGCCTCGCTCTGCTGGGACTGGCAGGTACGGACCAGCTTCCACGGGACGGTGGAAAACCTTCGCTCTAGAGAGTTGGGCTCACTTGGGATTAGCTCTGTGCAGATACGTGTCCTTTCCTGGCATGTACTCAGCGAAGAAGAGGGAATGTGGGCACTCTGGTCCTTCCATCCTGCATCCTGAAAGCTTGAAGCGCCTGGGAGCTCTGGGCCAGAGCAGCTGAATTCCTCCTGTCCTGCTTTTCTGTTCTCCTGGGATGAGCACCACTGAGCTCCAGTGGCCCTGCATCCACACATACCTTTCAAGAAAAACTTAAGATGATCTGCTGCCCAATACTTTTGAGAAAAATAACATCCCGAGTATTTCTTCAAAGACCTCACTCCCTGAAATGGGGACTAACACATGAAGGAATAAGGATGCGATGAAAACAGAGCTGGAGTACTGACACAGGATGACCAGAGGCGGAGAGGAGAAAGCGGGGGATCTGTGTCCCGATGAGGTACTCAGCCAGGAGCATGAGGTGCTGGTGCTGCAGTTCTGCAGGAGCCCCGAGGAGTCAGAAGACCCACGTGGACGGTCTTCTCAGCCCCTAATGTGATGGGGCAATGAAACTCTCACAGGTTTCTAATTGAAGCTCCTTCTGTTTCAATGTGTTGCTTGGCAAACAATTTTAAACACTCCAAAGAAAACCTCCTCCCGTTAGCTGTGGCCTTGCTTTTTGGTGCACTGTTCCCTTTGTTTCCCTTGTGTGCCTGAACCTCCTGGGAGGGGTAGAAAACCTGCGTCCTAAATATGAGAGGAAACAAAGAAAACGTGATGTGTGAGGAATATACTCGGAGCTACTATTTTCATTTTGCAGAAGTAAAATCTAGGTCATATTGCAGGTCGTGTTTTAAATATATCTGTTGCTCTGTGCTTGCTGTTTGTGTAGCCTGAGTGCAGCTGCCTTGGCTCTGCAGGGTGGGGGGGAGAGGGACCGTTGTGCTCTGGAGCCCAGGCAGCATCTGTTTCCAGACCAGCCGTGCAGGAGGGCACTGTGCTGCGCCAGGGTGTCTGCTCATAACAAGAGGAAGCCGTTCACAAACGCCCGTGAAATAGCCAGCACAAAGCAGTCGGCGTTCGGCTGTCCTTTGCTCCTCCGAGGAGAGGGGTGCGGGCAGCTGCTGGGACACAGACCCCGTCGGATGCGATGGGAGTGTGTTGCACCGTCTTCAGACGCCTGCTAGAGCCAGGCTGAGTCTGATGCGGGGGTAGGTAAGGTGCTCCGGGTGCCCTGTCTCTGTCCTGGGTCTCCTGCGGCACAGTGCGGGCTGCCTGTGGTCCTAGCACGTGGTGGACCGTGTGGCTGTGCTGGTGGCCGGTCAGATATCGACCTGCCTGTCTTTGTTGAATGTGCCTTCCCTGCCAGGAAGCTCTGGACACGGTGTGCCTGTTCCCCCCCGCCAGGTCTTGTCCTGCAGCAGATGTTCCCGTCCGTGGTCCCGAGCCAGAGCAGGCAGCAGGTGCCCGTTGTGGAGACTCGCCGCTCTATGCGGTGGCCGTAACCAGAGCTGGGAGATGATGTGGCCAAGGAAGCCCGCCTGGGGACCTCCAGGGACCTGACTGCGCGGCGTCAGTGAAGCCTTTGAGCAATACTGGCTTCCTTCATGCATTTCAAAGTGAGGTGTCTAGCAAAAAAACAATACAAAAATGGATTTCGGAGAGTGTAACGAAGAGCAGCAGTGGCGTGTGATGGAGGAGAGAGCGGAAGGAATAAGAAATAGCAACGGCTGACGTCTTTTGAACATCAGCGGAGGGCGAAGCGGCAGGCGTGTACTTTGGGATGCGGGATGGCCAGGACGGCAGGTGTAACACCTTGGTGCGTGCTTTTGTAGAGAGCCCCACTGCTTATTATATTTTGTTCTAGTCTATTGCTAATCTTGTTCAGCAGTTGCTCCTCTTAATTATTGAAGTACTTCTGCAGAGATGTAGCAGATTAATCCTTTTAGTTCTGCTTGCTGCCAGAAGAGATTGCCACCATTATTCTCATGCTATGGAGGGAGAGGTGGGAGCAAGGAGAAGCAGGGCTAAATTTAGAAAGCCTGTGTTTACACGTGTGTGCTGTTCTGTAGCTGTAGAGGAGCGTATGGTGGCAGGTACCAGTCAGGAGCAGTGAGAGCGCACAGAGGCAGGGGCGACGCTGGAACGGTTTAGCTGAGATCTGGAGACGGGCAGAGTCTTGAGGGTGCGCAGCCGTGCCGCGACCTCCCTGGGGGCACCTCCGCAGCCCCTCTGCTCTGGTTTCTAGCAGGGAGGGCAGCTGTGGAGGCATCACGTATCTGGTCCTTGCCTCGCTGGAACACAAATATTAACTGACAAACAGTTGCATAATAAACGGCACAATCACTTTGGCCTGTTGACTTATCTTGCAGCAAAAGAAATGAACAGGGAAAAGTAGGAAAGTTAACTTAAAAACCAATAAACTGTTACTGCGCTTGCGTTGATGTGGCCCGAGGCTTGCACGATGACTGCTGGGCTGAGGTCTCCCAGAAGCTCAGCTTGGAGGAAACAGAGAAATATTTACCTGGTGACTGTACGGGACAACACGATTGCTTGAGGCGCTGTGGCGTAACACGCATGCAGCCGGTTCCAGGGGTGCGCAAACCTCCCCGTTGCCTGTTTCCCTCAGAACGCTTTGCAGAGCGGTTTTTGAGCCTCACCTGGGCCTGTCCACAGGAACATAGGAATCTTCTCGAGCAGAACTGTCTGAGGTTGAAAGCTGCTCTGTCAGTGTTTGCTAAGAGGTAGTGGAAATGTAAATCCGCCAGAGCAGATCTTATGTATATTCAGGGTTGCCTGAGTTACCTCTTGCTAGAAACGCTAATGCTGGGTCATTAAGACTGCCTCTCCTCTACCGCTGGTGCAGGCGTTGCCTTCTAAATATTGATGCAGCAGCTTCCTCGGTGGGAGGTGGCGCGCAGCCTGGCCGCCTGCGCGGGCTGAGCTGCTGCGTTCTGCCGCCGCGCGGGTCCGCCCGCGCACACGCGCCCGCGCCGCCGTCCAGCCCCGGCGTCTGTGGCTTGGTTAAAGCCATTTGGGTTTGTGCTGTATTGTGCTGGAGAACATCCGTTCCTGCGGTCGCTCTGCTAGCTGCCTCCTCCATCTGTTCACAGCTAAGTTGTTTCTGCTGTAATGTGGTCGCAGTTGTACGTGCAATTCCAGCTGAGGTCTTGCAGCGCTATTAACATGCTGTTTATTACTTCCTTATCTCTACAAACACCCTGAACAACATATTAAGATCATGTTTGCCTCTTTCACAGCTGCATCCCTTTAGTTCTGTCATCCTGACTAGCGCATCAGTCTGTCTCCTCCTTTGTAATTCCTGATTGGTAAATCCTGCATTTACTGCAGAAATTCAGAGATTTTCTGTTATATTCTTGGATGTAGTTCCTTTCATTTTTATCCTAGTCCCTCAAATCGTAACTCCTGTGTAATATGCTGGTCTTCCACTGTGTTGGATGTGCTTCCCAATTTAATTTCACCGAGTATCAGTGGTCTCTGCTGATTTGCAGCAAGGCCATCAGTGAAGTTAGTGAGACGACTCCCAAGGCCTTTCCAAATGACCTCCACCCAGGGCAGTATTTTCTTTAAATCATTTTGATGTAATCTTCTCTTGGCCTAGTTTTCTGCTTTTTTGAAACCTTCGCTAGTCCCCGTCTTCTCCAGCTGAACTACCCCTGGTACAGTATTGAAGAAGGGCAGTTATTATAGTAAAGAAAGATACTGGGTTAGTTTGCACAATGTGTCTTTGATAAACCTGCCTTATGTTTTATCTTGGTTTCCATTTATTGCTGTCTCTTTAATTATTCTTCCCTCTGCAATGCTTACAGCTTTGTCTGTTACGAGATAAAGCTAATAAAACCCACAGCCGTCTCTCCCCGCCCCTTTTTTTTCATACAGGTACTGTATTTGCTGTTCTATACCCGACACAGTTCATGAACTGATGGACGGTTGGGAATATCTTATATCGAACCTGTCTAAGATGTACTTGCTATTCTTAATTGTGAACTAATTGCTAGTTTTTTATCTGCATGCATAAAATTTTCAGGTTTTGCTGCCTCCTCAGTTATGCCAGCTGAATTACTGTACCTCTTTCTTGTTAGTTGTCCTGGCCTTTATACTTTTTTCCCCCTAGCATCTGTATCGTAGGTGAAAATGGAGGTGTTTAGTCTTGGGGTCTTGGTTAAATGTTCTGTTTACACACGCCATGTGACTAAACAGGAGAAGCCTGGATGTGTAACTCACTATGTGTCTGTGAACTCTGGGAAGTCTGAGCCTAGCTGTCTTGCTCCAGTTCCTCAGGGAGGTGATGACAGCTGTATTTGCTACCTCAAATCGTAAAACATTAAGAGAAAATATGAAGGGGGAGGGTATCTTGAACGGTCTCCACCTGGCAGTGAGGGGCAGCGGAGGGGAAGGTCAGGTTTTCGCACGATTTTGGTAAACATAGCGAGCTCAGCTATTAATGGTTAATACCGGCGAGAGGTTGCCAGGCTCTGCCATTTGTACCGTGTGTCTTCGGAGAAGAAATTATTTCAGTGTGATTTGGAAGTTTTCGCGCTGTTCATTGTGAAAGTAGCTATAGCCCTAGTTGTAAAAAATGTCTGTCAAATGTAGAATATTTTTTGCCTCTGTGGGTCTGATCATTTTGTTGGGACAGGAGAGGAGGGAAGGAGGTCGGGAGCAGGTTAGTGCAGGGCCGCTTTTCCCTTGTTTAAATCCTGGCATGGGATCATGCAGGGAAGGATCTGGCTGAGAGGAGAGGTGACAGTCTGTGCCGGGGAGATGCTCCAGGGCAAATGCTGGGAAGAGCCTGACCCTGTTGGTGTGGGACCTGCCCTGCCAACAGCATTTCTGCACGTGCTGGTTGCTCCCCGCAGCGCCTTTCGCCTGCCTTGGGTGGGCGAAAATGGAGAGGAGACCTCCCAGTGGTCCTTCTCCCTCTGGCCAGAGCTCGCTACCCCCGGCACCAGTGCCCGATGGGTGCCAGCCTGTGCTGCATGGCTCCCAGTGCTCTGGATGATGCTGGCGAGTCCTGGTTTGATGCCGTGCCTTTGAGTGCCCAGGGATGCCCAAGGGGTAGGGGAGGAGAGTTGGAGAGCGGTGGCTTCTGGTGAGTGGGGTGGGCTTGTTCTTGCTTGGTGTCAGCCCTGTGCTGGAAAGCGGGGGGCTCGGTGCTGGCTCTGCTGGGGGCTGGTGGAAAAGGCCACGTGCGGGGCAGCGTAAGTGCCTTGAGAGGGGCTGTATCTGGCAGCTGGAGACTGCCAAAAAAGGGCTTCCGTCTGCGTCAGGCCTGGCACAGCCTGGTTTGAAAAGAAAGACTCCCTGCGAGCAGTGGTGGAGGGGGGTCTGCACGGGGGAAGCACTAGGTGACCTTCAGAGGTCCGCTCCAACCCAAACCGCCCAAGTGTCCTGCAGGGAGCAGGGACATCTTCAACTAGATTCAAGCACTGTGGAGCTGAGTGACCCAAGATCAAGTACAGGTAGATGAATGATTCTCTGATTTAGGTGGGTGTTTATTTCTTGCACACTTTGCTAAAGTGCCAGCTGAAGTTAACTGGCTTGTTCTTACGCAGCAGAAGTAGAGCTGCTCGGTGTTACTCTGAGGTATGTGCTAGGAAAGGAAGTTTTTGAGATCTCTTGCAAGTTTTCAGGGTTTGCCTTGGCCCACATTTCATTACTTTTGAATTTTCTGGAGTCTCCTGGAAAACGAGGCCTTTGGGAACTCACGAGCCCGAGGAGCACGGATGGGTGGGTAGCTCAGGTGTAGTTCCTCATATCCTGTGGTAGCAACTTTCTAGTCCAGCCTACGCCTCTGTTCTCCCCCAGCAAGCTACAGCAGGGGCCAGACGTTCCTCTGAGCCTGTGATAAATCCCGTGCTGTGATCCGGTTTGAATGGTGGGATCCGAGCATGGGAGTTTCTCTGTCACTTGGTAGAAGCGGCTGAAGATCCGGCACCCGTGGCACGTGCATATGCTTTAATATCTCCCTTGCTACGTGCCAGGTTCTCGTTATTAACAGCTGCCTGATCTGGTGGGACATCTTTCCTCCCTTTGCAGTCCAACTTTCAGATGAAATGCATGTTTCACTGTTGGCCTTGCTGTGAGGCCGGTGAGCGTGAAAGGAGGATTTTTGGCTCGATTCTGAGGCTGTTCTCAGTTGTCCAAGCCATAGCTCCCTGGTGCTGAGTGCTGCTGCTTTTGGGTGGCTCCTTCGTACCTCTCCCGTCTTCTGAACAGCAGAAGGTCTGTCCTGGGAGCAAAGAGAGCCACGCACGTTCCCTAATTTAGTGGCAGGCCTGTTCCGCGGCGAGGCTTCAGTAAGTTGCTGGTTTTCAGGGGAGGCATGACTCACGTTGGCTGGTGGTGGATCTGATGAATAACCCTGCTGTGTGGTCACAGGGCTGAGGGTGTCTGTGTCCCCGAGAGGTGCCACTGCGCTCCTGGTTTTCCATTCGGTCACCCTGAGTAAAGGTGGGGTCATCCTGGACCTGGGCTGTTTTTAGGTTTGGAAAGGCTCGTAACTCGGCTGATATTTCTGAGGAAGTAGTTGAACCTCAGGGCGTTGGGGGTGACTTAGCAGCCAACAATCGTGGACCTGCCAGTGTCACACACATAGGCTGATTATGGCCCTAAAAAGCCAGAATTGCGTGGTTCTTATAAACCTGCATGAGATGCCCGGCTGGCAGGGGGGCAGCCGCATCCGCCAGTACCAGCCGTGGGGGGAGGGAGCCGGCCTGGGGCTGCCGCAGGGCTGGGCAGAGCACCGCTCCCTCCCGGCCTCCCTCCCTCACCGTTCCGGGAAGCTTTGCCTAGGAGCGGCTTTGGGAAGCGCCAGCCGCGATGCCAGCTCCCCAGCGCAGGGAGCCGCAGCCCTGTCCCCAGCTGCGGGCTCCGTGTTGGACCGGGAGGGCCACGGGCAGAGACGCTGCGCCGCTCCGCAGGGCCCCTGGGTGCCAGCAGAATGAAAGCCGGCGTGCGGGAGAGGAAGCGGACAGAGTGCCGTGCTGCCGCACCCTGGGCTTCAATGTGGGAGTGGGATTTGTCTTTTCTCCACGCTTTAATCTGAACGAGACTTTAAACAAAAAGTAAATTACTGTCATGAATAATAGAAACTGAAATGAAGTAGGTTATTGTAATTGAAATGTTTGAAATGACACAGATCCTCCTAAAGCAGACGTCCTTCTCTATAGGGATCTCCCAAACATGCTGCTGCAGGTGGCTGGGAAGCAGCAAGAGGTCAGGACCAAAACCACTTTCTTACACCAAGGGTTTCTTGAGGCGCGTTCAGCGCCTGCCGTGTGCAGGCCAGCGCGCGAGTAACTGGGGCGGGTGGTGGGCAGTGCCTCTGCGGGGCCGGCGGTGGTGGGATTGCTCTGACAGTCTTTTCCTTCTCTTCCTTTCAGCTTCGTTTTCACTTTTTATTACCTCTTTTCTGAAATTTTGTTGCATTTACGGTCCACGATCTCTGGTACACAGGGTCGCCAGATGGTTGTCCCGCTGTGCCTTCTGCCTTATCGTCTTGCTGAGGTGGTTCTCCAGCAGCTTCCTTGTGTCTGGACCTCCTTGATCTTTTTAAAGCTGGCTGCTAATCCTTGTGTTGCTTGCAGTGCACGCGTGCCAGCTCCTGACTTGTACCACGGCTCGTTCTGCAAGAAGCTCGCAGCGCCAGCAGTGCTTGATATGTACCCTGAGCTGTGGCCGTGACGGGTCATTCTGGCAACTGCAGCTTATGATTAAGAAGAAAATCGGTCACTGTCATCTTGGACCCCAGTACCAGCGATTTGACAGTCCACAATACATCAGCTTCTTCCTCATCAGAGGATCTGAGGCTCAGGGCTGCCCCAAGGGTTGTCCTCTGACTCAGGCTGCTGCCAGAAAGCTTCTCTTATTTTGACTAGCACAGCCAGCCACACGATTTCCCTGCCTGAAGAGGCTGTGGTGAGACCCAGGGGACCCTCGAATTCAAATTTTTGGTTAGGTCTTCAGAAGAAGACCAGAGGGTAAGAACTGCAGCTACTGCTGCTGCATGATACCACCCAGGAAATTCCCTTATATCCTTGGTCCTCTGGGGAATTTGGAGCTGTCGCGTCAGCTTTCGGGCAGGGCTAGGGCTGCCTGCCACAGCCTTGAGTCTCGCAATCAAGTGCAGGGCAGTGGCTGCAGCTGAGATCAACTCCCCCCCTTTAGAAAAGGGAACTGGTTTGCAACTCTACTTTCAGAGCATTGAACTTTGCATCTCGTGCAACCACTGTGAAGGGCAGCTCTTCCACGGTTGCTAGAGGTCTGCTGATGATGCTTGTTGCTTCTTGCTGTGCAAACTCGTGGAACTTCCTACATCCCTGCCAGCACTGAGGGCACGCACCCGTGCGTGGGGCGGGCAGGGGGAGAGGAGAGTGTGCTGCTTTACCCAAATAACTAGCTGATCAAAGATCCCCAAAGGTCCAAAGGTATCTTATGGATAACGTGCACCTCAGTGCAAAATACCAGTAAGCTGATTTGTCTTCCAGAACTCTAGTTCTTGGAAAAAACAGTCGCGCAGGGGTTAGTTTTCAACTTCCTTCTCATTCCCACTTTCTGTGGTGTGTTAAAATTGGATTTTAATTGAATATCTTGTTCCATGCTGTATCTTTTAATGCTAGCATTTGCAGTTGCTACCAGAGATATTTTAAATAGGATGGAGAGGCATCCATAGGATTATCTACAGTAATGTGTTGCCCACATCAGGAAATGATTTAGGCAACAGACTGAAGTAAATGTTATTTGTGAAATGTCTTTAACTTATCACATCCCTTTGAGAGTTAGGGGCAATGAAAAGATTGGGTTGAGGTCTGAAGAGATGGTGTAATGATGCATACATAGGTCCAGACTGCAGAGAGCCCTGGAAGGGGTCTTGCATCATCTGTGGCAAGAGACAAGCTGTGTAGTCTACCAAGCGCCACTGTCATGGGTTGGACAGGTTTCAACGATTTCACGGCTGGTTTTATGCCCCCTTGCAGCCGAAAGATCGAATGTAGGCTGGCCGGGCTCCAGCTGCCTCCTGCTATGGTTTGGCTCAAGGTATCGCTGAGAAGGAAGGGCTTGAATCGAATTGAGGATGAGGGGAAGGATGTTTAGGATGAGCCTGATGGTCAGAAAGTACCCCACGTCTGTACGTTGAGGCGAGGTACCAGCACGTATGTAGAGGGCATACAGGGTTCGACCTTCCCCGAGACGCCCTTCCCAAGCAGCCAGCATATTGCTATTGCCAACACACATGTGCAAGAGCGGGCAGGAACTCAGCTGAGAGAGACAAACGGCCAAGCATTTTTGGTGCTGGAGACTTGGGTTCAAGGTCAGCTTTTCTTCACGTTCATAATGGACTTGAGCGAGCTGCTGACCTTCCCTTCCTCCACTTCTCCGGAGTGGAGCGGAGCTCCTGTGTCAGGAGGGTGTTCAGTCAAAGCCTTCAGGGTTGGCCGGGGTTCACCTGCGACTCCTGCTCATGGGCTGAGCTGTGTGTGCTGCGTCGGCTTTGCCAGCGGCTCGGTTTGTACGGGCACAGCATGGGCGCGCCGAGAGCTCACGGAGGGGGAGAAGTACGCTGGGTGTTGTACGTGTACTGCTTCAGCTCTTGTTCAGTCTTTAACTAATGTATAGAGTAATGTAAAAAAGATATTAAAATGCACCTCGGTTGGTTTTGGGTTTTTTTCATTTTTAGTGGGAAAGCTATCTGTAAGTTCCTCAGCATTTTAACAGGGAGATATCTGTAATAACCTGTGGCTTGAAAAATCACGTATTTCCTGTTTTTGTTGATAAACGGATTGTGCAGGCTTGTGAACAAGTGTGCAGACTACTTCTCAGCCTCCTTTCCTCAGAGGAGTTAAGCTCTATCCTCTTGGATAGAGCTGATGGATAGCCGCAGACATTCAGCCTTTGATGCGCAGGAGGCCAGCCTGGATGATATAATGATTCCTTTAGGCCTTGCTTCCTGAAGGTATCTCCTTATCCTCATTTACCCAAGTAGTTAAAACCTTGCCTGCAAGCACATGGCAGGATGCCTGCTGCTTCTCCCTGCCTGGTAGGGAAGGGATGCGGGAGTGAGGAAGAGTTTGTAAATTAGAGACTTGTTTTGTAAATTAGTTCATTCTTTGTCTGACTTGCGAGGCTGGTACCGCGCCTTGAGAAGCTGGTACCTCTGCCTTGCGGCTATGCGGAGGGGAGGGCAGGAGAAAGGAAGGAGCCGTAGAAGGAAGGAGTTCAAAGGAGACACCCGGGGTGATGAGGTGAAGCTTCCTGGGTGAGGTTTCTTGGCAGCCTCCCTACGTTAGGGATTTGGACCCGCTGAGCTGCAAGATCAAGGAATATTGCTGAACGTTTTTGGACTTCCACCAGTCTCTGAAAGGTCTTGCTGAAGCATCGCCCTCTCGGTGGCTGTCTTACAAGGGACACTTTGGCTTTGAATCCAGTGTTAAGACAGTTCCACTCTTGCTTAGGGTGAGAGAACAGGAAAAGAACAAAGTCCTGACAGACAACAGCTTTTCCGTGGTCCAGAGGGCTCTGGAGGGGTGGCCACAGGAGGCCAGCACTGGCCCAGGGCTTCACTGGGCTGAGTGCGTTTTGAGGTGGTTTGGGGACGTTTCTGCATGGGGCAGAGCCTGCTGCTGGAGCGACTGTGGCGTGTTCCCTCGGTGGGTCGGATCCTGCTGGTGCATCGGGCAGGCTCAACACGGTGCCGACCGGCCTCGGCCCCTCAGCCCTGGGTGGCCACAGGCTGCGAGGGGGGCGTCAGGGCTCCTCGAGAAGTGTTGTAACGAAGAGCAATACCTTCCTGTAGTTTAAACTCTTTCTTGTCGCCCTTCTTTTCGTGCTGTCTCTTCTACAAACCTTTGAAGAAGGACTTGTTAATTAAGCCTTTCCCAATTGGGGTTTTCCTTTTGAAAGAAAAATTGCTTTGCATTTGGGGTTTTGATTTTGAAAGAAAAATAAGGAACAGCTTTCTATTTAATGTGTATTCTGGCTCTTTTTAACTCGCTTGCTATTTACCATATTGGATTTTCTCTTAAACTTCTGCCTGTGTTGTCTTGTATATTGTCCCCTTTTTGCTCTCCGCACAGAAATCATATTGCTGCTTTCTGTATTGTTCTTACTAACCCAGGATTTTCCACACGATGAAGAACTGGGCTTCATGAGTAGTGGGATCTACTGATCTTGTCTGTATGGTAAAATTAAATTGGCTATTTTGGGGTGTTTTTTCTTCTTAAAGCTCTTCTGGGCTCTGTACTAGAGTTGTTCTCTTTGGTCTTTACACTGAACTGTTTATTTTTGGAAAAAGTCCTATTTCTTCCCCATTGCTCCTAGGAAGGTGCCTGAGCAGGGAGGTGTTCCTGGGTCATTATTGCAGAGCAGCACATTCACGGAAGCTCTTCTGGTTGATGGTCACCTTTAGGCCCTCCTTGAAACTGGCCCGAGTGTCCTGTGCTTGTTTCATGCCTTCAAACCCAGCTGGAGGTGGGTAGGCTAACCTTGGATATGGCCCCAGCTACCCTGGTGAAGGGGTGGAGTGGAGGGGCAGAATCACCCCCCCCCGACCTGCTGGTCACGCTTCTTTTGATACAGCCCTGGATACGGTTGGCCTTCTGGGCTGCAGGCACACATTGCCGGGTCATGCTGAGCTCCTCATCAGCCAATACTCCCAAGTCCTCCTCCTCAGGGCTGATCTCAATCCGTTCTCTGCCCAGCCTGTGTTTGTGCTTGGGATTGTCCCAACCAAGGTGCAGGATGTTGCACCTGGCCTTGTTGAACTTCAGGAGGTTCGCGCAGGCCCACCTCTCAAGCCCATCGTGGTCCCCCTGGATGGCATCCCCTCCCTCCAGCGTGTCGACCGCACCACGCAGCTTGGTGTCACTGGCGAACTGGCAGAGGGTACGCTCAGTCCCACTGTCTGTGTCACTGACGATGTTAGAGTGCCGGTCCCAGTACCGACCCCTGAGGAGCGCCACTAGTCACTGGTGAAGTTACAAGTCTTGAAAAAGCTGCACATTGTTCCAGACAATTTATGACTGAGAGATTTTTATCTTTTTCCAGTTAGTAAAGGTGACATGTCTGACTTCTGCCACCTTCAGAAGCGTTAGTCGTGGACATTGTACATGCGTAGCGATCTTGTGTTCTCCCTGGAGCACGCTGGCGTGGCTAGCAGTTGGGTGTGATTTAAGCAAGAGTTTCACATGTCTTTTCTACTTTGAACCTTGGCAAAGAGAAAGAAATAAATTACCTTTAGAAGTGGAGACTGGATTTCAAGCCTCCTGTTCAGATTGCTTATGATATGGAACTGGGGGATTTCTCATGCCGTTCTCTTCCAGCTCCTTCCTTTGCTGATACCAGTGTGTACGTTGGTTCAGTTGTTGAACAGGTCTCTTTTCCATCAAACAGTTTTACTTACTTGTGTTTGGTTATTTTTCTTCTTTGAGAAATTATTTAAAGAGCGAGAAATTATTTCTATTTTGACACTTCATTTTAATTTTGGTTATTCAGTTGTCTTTCTCATCAGCCAAAGAAACAGTTTTTGCATGCTGTGTTGCGTAGGTTTGTTTATGGAGCTGCCTGTTGCACTGGGAGAGGTCTGGCTTTAGTCTAAGCTGCACTGGTCTGGGTCCTTCAGAGATCCCAGAGAGTTGGTTTCTACCACTGGGGCTGGATTTACAAGGGAGCACAGGTGATCCACTTGCCCCTCTACCACACATACAGGGTAGCTTCCCCATGGAACTCTTAAGTTTACTTTTTGCAGATTCAGGCTCAGGGCATATCTCTCTACTTGTTTTCATTCTTTTCATTTTCTCAAGTTTTTCCTCCCGTTCTCCCAGCTGAGGTGTGGTTGATGGGGACAGGTGTGTTCCCTGGATGCCTTCTAGAAAGCCGCTAAGTGGTTCATCTTTGAAATACTTATATTTTCAAGAGTTTTCTGTTGCTATAAAAGCAGTGATTTAAATGTTTTCAGTGGCAGAAGTCTGTGAGATCACCAAGACACTTGTGTTTTGGACAGTTAACCTGCAGATTTACTGCTGGGGTTCAGTTCGAAAGGCAAGCCCGGCCTTTTGTGTCGCCTCGGGTGAACACCTATGCTCGCTCCCACTGCCACCGTGGCCGTTCTGACCCTGGTGGCTCGTGGAGCAGGCTGGTCTTTGTGTGCAGACCACGTTGTTGTCTTATCAGAGGGGAAAACATTCAGCTGGATGGATCACAGACCCCACCAAGAACAGAATAAACCTGTGCAGTTGTGAGGCCCTTTTGTACGTTGTCTCACAGGGAGAGCATTGCCCTTTTGGAGGGGAGCTGTGGAGGAGGTTGAGGTTCCGTTCAGACCTGGTCACAGGAGTGGGGTTTATTTGGTAGCTTAGCCCCATTCTCTCTCTACGGGGCTTCTCGCCATTTGGCCTTGGCATGGGAAAGTCACAAGAAATCTTGCCTGAGAAGCTTTTTTTCTTCCCTCTGCCCGGGGAACTGACTGAGCCCTCACCTGTTGGAGAGCAGCCCCATGTTTCTGGGGTTGGGAGCCAGCGCTGTTGCCCCTGGGGCTCTTGGAGCAAGTCCCAGCCTCCGTCTGTTCCAGTCTCCTCTCGCTCTGCCATGCACCTTCCCTTGCCTAGAGCTAAAACAAGGAGCCAAGAATTAATTGTTTTGTGTTTCCTTTTTTCCCCCTTGTTGCATTGTGGTCTGATTGGTATCTGGGCTCATTGGACACTGGAAGCACTCGCTTCCCTTTCTCCAACAGATGTTGGAAAGCTGAGTTAAATGTTTGAATACAAAGCGAGGGGATGGACTGAGCCAGGTGGGGATCCTTCCCTTTGTGGGCTTCCTTGACTCCCCATGGCACTGCAGTTCACAGAATCCCAGGTTGGAAGGGACCTCAGGGATCATCTAGTCCAACCTCTCTAGGAAGAGCCCAGCCTAGACAACATGGCCCAGCTCCCTGTCCAGGCGACCCTTGAAAGTGTCCAACGTGGCCGAGCCAACCCCTTCCCTGGGGAGATTATTCCAACGGTGACTCTCCTCACTGTGAAAAATTTCACTCTCATGTCCAGTTGGAAACTCCCCAAGAGCAACTTGTGTCCATTCCCCTTGTCCTCTCCATGGGACTTCTTGTAAAAAGGGAGTCTCCATCTTCTTTGTAGCTACCCCTTAAGTACTGGTACATGGGGGTGAGATCCCCTCTGAGCCTCCTTTTCTCAAGGCTGAACAAACCCAGCTCTCCCAGCCTGTCCTCGTATGGCAGCTTCCCTGTCCTCTGATCATCCTGGTGGCTCCTCTCTGGACCCCTTCCAGCCTGGCCACATCCTTTGTGTATAGAGGGAACCAGAACTGCACACAGCGCTCCAGGTGTGGCCTGACAAGCGCTGAGTAGAGCGGGATGGTGACTTCTTTATCTCTGCTGGCGATGCCCTTGTTGATGCAACCCAGCATCCCGTTGGCCGCCTTGGCCGCAGCAGCCACTGTTGGCTCATGTTGTTGGCAGCAGCAGGGGGTCGTGGGGAGGATCGCTGGTGCTCAGCATGGCCGATGCATCCTTACCTGCCAGCTGCAGGGCTTTGGCAGAGAAGGATGGAGTAACTGGTGTTAGGCTTTAGAGTATTTTAGTCTTACCGTCCTTCACTAGTTTGGGGCAGTGAAAATAGTGGCCTGTGTATCCTTACTGGATTGCAAGTGCTGGGTAGAAAAAATGCGGTTCTCAAGTGCAGGTGCCCCACGGCGTGCGTGGGGACGGTGGGGGTTCGGAGCTGGGAGCTGCTGCTCGGAGCGGTCCGGCGAGGTGGCGGAGCACGTGTGCAGGACTCGGTGTGGTGCTGACGGGCGTGGGCTCGGCTTCCCCAGGTCTGGCTCTGCAGGGTCCCGCACGCCTCTGGTTTCAAACCAAGCCGTGGGTCTTCTGGTGTTTCTGTCCATTCCCGCAGGCTACAAATTGCTGATAATATCCCACCTTTGTAGGTTAGGTAAACTTTCCCATGCAGGATGTGTAAACAAAGGTTAAATAAGTAAATAAAGTTTATTTCACATCTACCAAGGAATTTCACTGATGTGGGATTTAACTCAGTGCTCAGGAAAGGGCTGTGGGGGGGGGAGAAGAGAAAGTCGATGTGAAGTGCAAGGAAGAGGAAAATGCGAAGGGGAGCAGGGACTTAAAGGATTACAAATTGGAGTGGAAATGATGATACTAGTGTTGTCTTAAGCCTTGTCATTCTGTAGACTTCAGGATTGTCAGAATGCTTGTGGAATACTTTAACACAAGTCGTGTATTCCAAATACAAATCCAGATTGTCATAAACGCGCTGTTGTTGGGCAGCTTCTGCTTCGGTGGAGCTTAACAACGTACGAAGAAACTCGGGGAAAGAACAAAACATGCCTCTCGGATTCAGCAGGCAGTGCACTTGTAAGTGCAACAAAAGCTATCGATCGTGCTGGTAACTTCATTAGTTCTTCTGTTCCTTTTACATGCTTTAGCCTCCTGGACTTTGTCATGTATGTGACCTCCTGTAAAATTTCGGTCCCGTAATCCAAGGAAGGGGCTGGATTTGGGGAGGATGAGGGGGCAGCATCTTTCTCACCTTTCGCTACAGGTTCTGCCCTCCTGGGGTAGGAGCAGGTGCTGAGGGTGCGGGTTCCCACAGGTCTGCCCAGTTCTGGGGTGCCTTGGGAGCAGTGTGATGGTAAAATATCAGCCCCCGCCGAAGTAGAGAGGGGGGCGGTAGCTGTGGTTTTGATCAATATTGACTGAAAAGTTTTGGAGCCTCATGGCTTGTTTCTAACGAAAGCCTTGAATCTGCAGATCCGTGCTGCGCGCCGGTGCTGGGGAGGTGCGGTGGCCGTGGGACAGCCCCTTCCCGCGGCGCCCATCTGACACGTCGCCGCTCGGTCGTTTCGCTTTCTTGAAAATGGCCGAGGCTGCCTCTTGGGGCTTTCTTGTGGATGGTTCTCATGGCTGGTTTTCCAGAGAAGCGCTTGTTCAGGAGACCATGTTTCTAGTAATTATGCTTGATGTGGGCCTATTTTCCTATGCATTTAATAGGGCTCTGTCTTCTCAGCTTGTACTTGGCCTGAACTCTTGAGCAAATTAAATTATGTCAGGGGCCTTCCACAAGTGAGATGGGCATTAAAATCCTTGATTTTTCTCAGGGCAATTATTGTGACCAGGTGAGGAAGAGGAGGCTGTTCAGCGAGTGATGCAGGGCAGAAGCGTTAAGACCCTTTCATTAGTAATGCTGAAGTTCAGTATTTCAAGTTCCTGACTTCAGTAGCCCGCTCATCCAGCAGGAATCCGGGGTGACCTGCAGGCTTTGAGCAGTGCCTGAAGATACCCCTTCAAGGGAATTCCATTTAACCAGGTGGCTTGCCTTTTAGCTCTGCTGAGAAAGTCACTTCTGAAGATGAGAAAAAAAATTCCCTTAGTGTACCTTCTAATTGTTCATTTAGGAGCAGAACTTTCCTCCAGCTGGGAGGGCTTAAGGCTGCTGTAAAGTGCTAATTAAAAGTAACAGTGATAATGAAAACAGATGCTTTCAAGAGAAGTAAGTGGTATTGGGGCACCCGTCCGCTGTCCCCGGCCTCTCTGCAGGAGCAGCGCGAGCTGGTGGCCTCAGTGCCGCACGTGCAGGCGGACGGGGAAGGGGACAGGAGCCCGACACTGGAGCGGCTCATTCTGCTTTAGCAGTCGGGGATGGCTCTCGGTCAGGCGTCAAAGCTTGCCTTGGTTGGACCCAGCCGCCACCGCCGACCCGTGTGCTGCCGCCGGTGCCGCGCGTGGAGGGGCGGCTGCGTGAGGGTGGAGCTGGGCCGGCGCCCTGGGGTGCGGCCGCTGTAAGCCGGGGATGCGGGGCAGCAGGCGGCCGCTGGCCGCGGGGCAGCCCGGCACCGCCGGAGCCTTCAGGCGCTGTTGCACAATGCACGATATGTGATGCTGAAAGCAGTGAGGGGCAAGCATCGCGTGATCCACAGCAGTGTCAGCTGAGGACTTCACAGTCCAGCGTGTCCCGGTGGCTTCCAGTAGCTTGACTCTATCACTGCTGCAGTCATTCTGGGAGCAATGGGTTTTGCAGAGAAAAAAAAAAACAACAAACTTATTTCTTGGAGCTGTTTTATCCTTTTTCTCAGCTAAGGTTTATCAGGAACTGGGAAGGTGCCGTTATTTAACTGAAATGGTTTTGAGACTGGGGTTTTTGTCTTTTTTGTTTGGTTTTTGTGTGTATGTGGTATGAGCAGGGCCATATGCACATAGGTTACAATTGCCAGCACTCTTTCCTGGGTAGCCTTTGTTATGTAGGTCCACCGTGGTTGGCGACTGCCGTTACTGTTAGGGCACTAATTACCATGCCTAGTACTGTAGCAGTTTACATGGGGAGCTTGGAGTTATTCAGCTAAGGTTAGTCTCTGGCTTAAGAGGCTTTCTGCGGTAGCTTTCTGAGCACAGAGGTATTAACAACACAGAAGACAGAGAAGACCACTTGAAATTTCATCGACCCTTTTTGGCTGCAGTGTTAGGGGTTTTTTTGTTTTGTGTTTAAAAGATTGATCTGTCTCTCCCGTTGCCTGGTCTTGCTGACTGTAAGTGGTGACCTTTCCAGGCCTTAGTGGGAAAGTGTGGGTGTCTGAAGGAAGGGCTGGCTGTTCAGTAGTCATCTTCAGGACCATTATTTGTCTTGTGCTGTAGAAACAGCCTTTCTCACTGCTAGAAGTTGACATATTCTGTGGAGCTTTCCGTAGGTGACTGGAGCGTTTACTGCCTCATGTCTGTTACTTGTCCCTCCTTGACTACTTAAGCGGTTCAGGTGCTCTGTCCGTGGTTGAAATGTCCCCTATTTTCTCCCGCTGTATGGAGGAGCAGAACAAAATTGTTTAAGACTGAATCATTTTCTGGAATAGTGTTCCAGAAGAAGAGGGGAAAAAAGGGAAATCCCAGTAAGGCTTCGGGGAAGTGCCTCCCCCCTGTGTCCGGGTGAGTATGGTCAGTGGTGCTGGGCTCACCTCCCAGTGAGGACCCTGCGGGGCTCTGTCTCCGTGGGCTGTGTCTTGCAATGAGCTCGCTGTCGTGTGACGCTGGTGCTTTGCTCGCTGCGTGGCTGAGACGTGTCCATAAAACGAGGAGCTTTACGTATAGAGGTGAGCTGCGTATGTTAGTGCTCCAGGTGGGGAAGTCCGCTTCCAGAAGGCCTGAGGATGTGGAGCTGGGGTTGGGCTGTAAATGACAGAGGATTTTCTAGGCGCAACAAAGGGTCCCTTGTCTTGGGGAACCTGACGCACTGGTGCTTGGCGCAGGTTGCAGTTGGCTCTTCTGCTCCTGGCCCTGGCAGGGCGGGAAAGGAGCCTGGCCCTTTTTAAGGGTGAGAGGGAAGGAGATCTCCTCCTCTTTGCTAGATGGTAATAAGAATGGATTATTCTCATCTTGCTTGTATTCAGAATTACTGATGAGAGGCTGAAAGAGCAGCCCCAGCCTTCTAAGACCTCTGTGATGAGTTTTGAGAGGCTCTGCAGCCCATCACCACCAGCGTTTTGGGTTAAGAGGGGACAAGTTTTGGAAGCTCAAGTCCAAAACTGCAGCCTCTAAGGCAGCAGCTGTGTGGCATGTTGTATTTGCTCATCGGAGTGTGGGTTTCGATCACATTGCTGATTCCATCGTTAACCTTTTAACTGCCCTGCAGGTGAGCTGGAGAGGTAAAACACCGTCCTCACCAGTCTGCTGTGATACAGACGTGCACAGGAAGGACCAGCCTGGAAAAAAGGGGGTTGGCTGAGCAGCAGGATGAAAGGGTTGTGAGGATGTGTACGGTTTTGTCTTTCACCCTGGAGAGGGACTTGGCTTGAGAATCCTTCGCTGACTATGCTTGTGGAGGAAGCGGCAGTCTTTTTAAAGGTGGGGGAGGCACCAAGAATAGGGAGGTCGTTTGGATGCTGATGAGAGAAGGCACTAAGCGGAGAAGGAAGAGGAAGAAAGGGCATCAGCCAGAAGTGCCGGCTACGGTCTAATCCAGGTTGAGGCTAGCCGATAGTAAGATTGCTTTGACTGGTGTGAAGTTTATTTTGCAAATGTCAGCTGTGATTACTTGGAGAAAGTGACCCAGATTGCATGAAAGCAGCCAGCCAAAACTGTGGCGTTTGCACCAAGTACTGCCTGCAGTCCATAGCATATGGTCTTTCAGATTAATGCTGAGATGAAGCTGTCAGAGCCTTGTCCATACTGGGAGATAATGGGACCCGTACTCCATAATTAGTGTCCGTAGAGCTGCTGAGAGAACCCTGGAGCTTCAGCCCTTGTTAAGGTCGTTTTCAGCTGTCATTTGGCAGCGGTGGCAATGTGGAGCCCAGTTATGTTATAGTTTCCATTCCTGCTGCTTCTGATGGAGAAGTAATAGATGCTTTTGCCACAGTAGATATAATCTGGCAGTTTGTGTTTTGCTTATCTTCTGAAGGCCAGTTGGTGCCTATTACTGCGTTTAATTCAAGAGAAACTTCCTGGTATTTGAAGTGACTTCAGAATCAAAATGTTGTCTTGCTTTATGCTGGTAGATCAGTTGCTCCTCTTGCAGCAGCCGGTGGCAGGGTGACAAGCCGCGGTGTGTCGCCTGTTTTGAGGTACGGCTGTGTGCACATACACCCAGCGGCACGCAGAGGTGGATCTCCCAAACCGAGTGTCTGGAGTTCAGTCTTCTAAAAAAAAAAAAAAAAAAATCCTCCATGCACTGCATGATAATTAAGGCCCTAAAGGGAAAAACTCTGTTACACCTTCTAAAAAGGGTACAGAAAACTGTAGGAAGTCCCGAGCACAGAAAAAAGCAACTGAAATACTGAAGAAAATGTTTTGGAGTGGGAAGATGAGGAGTTTTGATTTTTTCAGCTGATTAGTAGGAGGATCCAGAACTGAAGTTACAAGTTTTGGCATTTGAGCTCTTGCTTCCCTGGAAGGGGATGCTCCAGCGAAAGGCGAGCGTAGGGGTGTGTGTAAGAGTGAGACCACGATACGGGGTGTATGCGTGATAACAGCTTGGAGGCGAAGGTGGCTCGGGGTTACTGCTTTGGTGCAGCAGGGTGCGGAGGACGCTCACCAAGGTTCAGAAGGGCTTCAGACAGATTATGCCCTGGCAATTCTTATTTTTGTAAAAAGCTCAAGACAGCACTAGGAGCATCTTGCAGGCACCCTGCAATTATCATAATAAACAGTTTTATCATCTGCTTGGCAATCAATAATGTGGCTTATGCTGCTTTAGTATCTCACTGGTATTGATTACCTTAACAACTGTGCTGCGGTCAGCTTCTGTTAACCCATGCTCTACTGATGGGGCTCATCCGTCCTGCTGCAGGAGGCAAAGGACTCGGCTCTCAACCTAGGCATGTGCAGAAATTAACAGCAGGACGGGTGAAACCCAGCTTTTAATCAGAGAGGCTTGCTGGTAGGATTTTAATACAGGAATGTGGAATTGAGTGCATATTCTGTGTTTGTGGTATTTTAAAAAAGGAGGATTGAAATGTGGTCCTGGGTTTGGGCTCAGATGAGTTTGGGGTTGTAACAGTGTTGTGTAGTGCTTTGTCAGAAGGGGTTTCCCCCAGGCAGTGCATGCCCCGAGACCCTTGCCCTTGCAGGAAGGCTGCTCTCTCGGCAGCCAAGTTGTGATGCTTCCCCGGGGACCGGGGCTCCAGCTGGGGCTGGAATGGGAGCATGCACTGGACACCACCTCGGCACCTTTTGGGTCTGCTGGGGCTCCCTGAGAACTGGGTGCTGCAGTGGCGTGCCAGCACCTCTCACACCTGCCTGGCCTGTGAGAACAAAGGCCGTGGCTGTGGAATCAGGCATGTGCTGTGAAACTCCACTGACCCAGGCTGAGCTGGAGGAGCCGCACGCTGCTGCCGGTACCAAAGACTTTGCTTCAGCTAAGTGAACCCTTGGGGGTGTTTTGACAGCATTGCCTCCGCTTCCGGCAGAGCAGTCAGCGATTAAGAATATCAGGTTAGTAGCTTACTCCATTTTGGGAGGAAGAAAGATGACTCTCTATGTCAGCATCCAGATGGGACTCTAAGGAAAGATGGGACTTTCTGGGATTTGGGTGTACCTAGATAGTTGGGCCTCGTGGTCCAGTATTTCTCCTAATGGAATTTCCCATCATTTACTGCCCTGCTGATTTCTGATCAATGAAAATAAAATTGCATTGCCTCCTGAGAGGCTCCATGTATGGCTACAGCCTCCAGCTGTGTCAGTTCCGGTAAGATAATCTCATCAGGCGTGCAAGAGGGTAATAGGAAATAAAAATAAAACCCACAATTAGCAAGAGGCCAAGCAGCAGAGTAACGCTTTCAGTCCTGGAATTCTGGAGAAGCGCGGGTAGCAACTTTCTTCCTCATCTCTGAAGGTGCCTCATCCCTCCCTGGTGTGCCGCGGTGCAGTCCTCGCTGAGTTCGGAGTCTGTACAGATCCACCGGGCACGTGCTTTGCAACCTGGATTTGTCTGAATCTGTGTCAGCTCTCCCTTGTGGGATGGTTAAACTTTCACGAGAGATGCATTTGTTCTAAAGTGTATCAGGGATGTAGCGGCTGATAAAGTGGCTGCATACTGGGGACTAGGAGAGCATGAACTTGAGACTTCGAGCCGTCGAGCAGCATGTAGTTATTGACTCCTGCGGGTTGCTGCAGTCAGGTTTATTTTGACCAGATAAAGAAAATGCTTAGACTGTATCTGAAGTCTAGAGCAGATCACTGTTTTGGTAGCAGATGAGTGTGCAGGTGCTCTGTTTGCAGGAGCATGGGACCTCTTGGATCTGCTCAGATTTGCCTACAATGTACTCTAAATGGGAAGGTTTCCCAACCGTACCGGCAGATTTCTTTATCTGTTTCAGGGTTCTGGGTTTTTTGGGTTATCTTCCAGTGATAAAGCTGTGACCGGTAAAATTTAGTCCATACCAAAACACTAATAGCTGATCTGAGCACACATCCTGATGACCTTTGCAATGGGCGTTTGCAACACCAGTGTGTAATTCAGAACGAACGTCTCAGACAGCCACGGTGTTTGTTGAAGGAGCAAGCAGAATGGTTACTGAATGACCTAAAGCCTCTGAGCCCGCTCTCCTCGTCCAAAGCATCAGCTTTCCCAAAGGGTGGGAAAGAGCGGCTGAGCCCGCGACCAGGCAGCGTGTCTGTTTCCTAACAAGGACTGGATCTGAGCCCTGGCAGAGGAGATCTGCATGACTTACGAATCTGACTCTTACCCTCTGCTTGGCCCTTGACACTAGTCTGGAACGCACATGTTGTTTGGGTAAATCGGTAGAAAGGAAAAGCCTTGGCAGGGCTTCTTCCCCAGGCATGTGAGCTCGCATGTGAAGAGCGTTGCTCAGAGTGCAGTCTAGCAGCGGAGCATTCGCTTTCAGGCTGGGCCCTCGAAGGTTGGCCGTGTCGGCTCTGAAGTCGTGCTGCAGGGCTGGTTGAAGCTTGAGAGTGGTGGTTCCAGAGTTGGCTCTCGGACTAGCAGTGCAGATGCCTCAAGTGTTTCTGACCGGGTGGGGCCGCTCAGCGCGTTGGGTAACTGGAAGATGGGGGGTGGATGAGCCGTGGGCAGAGCTGCGAAAGCCAGATGGAATCCCTCATTTTCAGGAGCTGCTGCTGTGGTTTGTGTCCTGCAGCCTTGCTATAAATGCGGCACTTCCTTGGGTTCAGAGCAGCGCTCTGGCGAGTTAAACACCACCGTCGATTTGTTCGTGTGTGTCTTTATGGTGTTTGAAACTCGGAACAGTTCAGGGCTTCTGTCTCAACGAGCATCCCTGTGGGTTTAGGTGGGGGTAGGTGCCTAGTGCGAGGTCTGATGGATGGAACTGCCCTTTGCAGTAGGGGCGAGGTGGTGCAAAGGGAGCTGTGGCAGCTCCTGCTGGTACCAGCTACTGGGCAGGCTGCTAGGGTGAAAATGAAGAAGGGCAAAAGGGCAAGCAAGGTTCAGACAGGCAAAAGGGAGGAACAGTAAGGCCCTTTTCCCGAGGCACTAAGATACGGGGGGACTTGGGGGACCACAGAGTCCGTGTGATGGAGTAAGGCAGCTTGTCCTCACCAGCTCTTTGGTTAGTTTTGGAGTTAGGTCAACAACAGTGCACTGAAAATGTGAACCAGATGCAAATGTAGTTATTTATGTAGCAACATAGGCTGGAAACGGCATTTGACAAGAAATGTTGGGCTTTCAGAGCAAAGGGTTGAATTGCGCAACTGCAGAATCGTGGAATGTGTGATGTTTTGAAACAAACCAATGTGGAAACAGAATCTGAAGTTTCTGTGGTGGTGAGGAGAGGTTCGTGCAGGACCTGAAAACAAGCTCGGTGTCCTGGGATGTGTAAATGCCTCATCACTCATGAACTAAGCAAGTTCTTTGCTTTGTAGAGATAAATGTGGCTTAGGCCAGTTTACCTCTGCTACAAAACACCTTCAGTGCAAAGAGTCTCTCTGGAGGAATAAACGCTCTTTTCCCCAGCTGCTCGCTTAAAACCCTCTGGCACCCCTCTGGATTACTCTGTTCTCAATGGCAGTGGGTTGGTGATTATACAAATATTTTCATGTGTAGTACAGTAGCTGGCTCAAAGGGATCAGCAAACTTGGAATAATAGTTCATAACAAAATGTTTTCTGAAAAGCTGCCTGAATCTTGTATTACTCTCATTGGCTCAATTTTAGCTGGTGTGAAGGACAGAGGAAAAAATGTGGATAATGTAGAAGGTTCACCTTTTCAAGGAGACCCTTTCTCTTAGTTTCATGCCAAGTGCTTGAGCCCTACAGCTTTCAGTCCTGTTTTGTTCAGCGCTTCCTTTGCTTCCTGCTGCTTGAAAAGCTGTTTATGCTAATGATCCTGTGAAGATCTGAGGAACTGGCTGTGCCTGTGCATGTGGGCCTGTGCGTAAGCGAGCGCTTGCATTTCTGTCCCGTTAATGAGCGTGCGCAGTGCGGTGCTTGTTTGTGTTGTCAGCATGCCAGTTCTGGAGCGCTGTCAGCTGCCAAAGGCAAGTCCTCCGTGTGGCTGTCTTCCTGCTGGGAGAAGACCGTCCTGTCCTTTTGAGGTGCCTGAGGGATCTTTCCTTTCTGTAGACCACTGTGCTACCTCATCCTCTTTGGGGACCTCATGCCCTTCAAGACCCATTGGCTAGAATCCCTCGGAAGGGAGAACGCACAGTGGTCACAGGGGCTTCCGCAGAGGCATGTGAATTCACCAAAAGGGCTGTCAGGCACTGGAACGGGCTGCCCAGGGCAGTGGTGGAGTCACCATCCCTGGGGGTATTTAAAAGACGTGTAGACGTGGTGCCTGGGGACAGAGTTTAGTGGTGGGCTTGGCAGGGCTGGGTTAACGGTTGGACCTGATGATCGTAAGGGTCTTCTCCAGCCTAAAGGAGTCTATGATTTTACGAATTCTTGGCTTTGCCAGGATAGCAAACCAGTTCGCAAGGGCGTGCAGCCCCAGGACTCTTGTCAACAGGTGTTGGAACCCAAGGGTCGGTGCTGGTTGGATCCTTCTTCCACCAGGCAGGTCTGTCTTGCTGATTCCCCTCCTGGTGCAATGGTGTTGGACATGGCCGTGTGTCCAGCTGGAAACAACAGCCTGGCACTGAGCAGTGTCTGCAGAGAAACTCTAGGAGAAGTCAAAACTGAGTTTGGGCTTTTGGTTGGTAAAGCCTAACCGCAGAAGACAAAAGAGGCTGGGTGTAGAGCTTGTTCAGGATTTGGCAAGACTGATACCTCGTTATGAATACTCAGCAAACCACATCTGTTGATGAGGCAACTCCACTGTGATCAGGTGTGCCAAAACACAACTTGATCTTGCTTGGAAAGGTGCAAGATGTGATTTGCTATGTGAAAGAGGAAAATTAGCATATAATTTCATCTTTAAAATGTTGAACTTGGCAAATAAATATCAGTATTTTCAGTTTGAGTTTGTTTTTTTTTTTTTGTTGTTAGGAATTGCATAAGAGGAATGCCAAGGCACTGACATTGTAAAATGTTGATGGAAACCCCCAACTAGAAATCATTCTTCAAGCCATTCGCTATTATGCTTAAATTTTGGCTCATAAGTACCATTTTACCCTAATATTTCAAGTCCTGTTGCAGAATCCCTCAACACTTCCCTTACGCTGGCAGGTACTCTTACTACTTTCTGGCACCTTAATGAATGGGAGAGAGCTGGAATCTGTATCTTCTGTTTAAGCTAGAAGATAAAAACATTTTCTGAAACTGGAAATTGAAACTCTCTCTGTATTGCTACCAAGCTTGAACATCCAGCCCTTCTTGCTAAGGAAATTTTAAAAGATCTTTCTATTCAAGGAAGTGACTTTCCACATATTTGTGAGATAACGGCTGCTGTATAAATCTCAAAGTGACAGCATGCTCTTGGAACCTTATTTTACCCTCCTGTGCGACCATCCTGCTTACTAAGCAAGGCAGCACGTGTGATGATGCAATTAAAGACAGTATCGTAATGCATGTGCATAAAGGAGCAAAATTAAAGTTGCTTTGGCAACATACATTCTGTTCTTCCTTAATTTTTGAATTCTCAGTCCTAGGTAATGATCTTTATCATGTCTTTCCATATGCAATTTCCTAAGTGTTATGAGAGTGCTTTGTAGCACGCCAGGTGCGGGAAGGCGACACAAAAGCTTTGATGCTCCCGGTTCGTTGTGTCACCACTCCAGACGGACACGATAATTGCCTTGCATCCCCCCTCCCAGACTTCCAGCTCTCGGGAGCTTTGAACATACCTGGTCCTAGGGATCAGGAAGTTTACTTGGCTGCTTGGTCACCTTTGGTACATCCACCCCTAGTTTTTAGGCTGGAACAAGCGTCATCAAGTGCCATTCCTGGGAGAGGAGCTTCTTGGCTGACTTGAACATTAGCACTTGCCAGGCTCTGTCCTTCTGAGGACGTTGTAAATGGCCAAGCCCAGCGTGTAAGGAGGGGTGTGCCCAGAGCATCTAAGCCCCGCTTTAGTCCTTATGCTGTCTTTGTCCTCTTGCCTCTGTCCCTTTCCACTTCCCCTCTGGATCACCAGCACCTGTGCTGGAGCTAATCTAGGACAGTCTCTCAGCCTGTATTTATGGTATTGATTTATAGAGCATCTGTTGGCACAACAGGTAGGTGAGTATTTACGAAGTTTAGAGGCCGTTGTGCAGTTTTCTCCGACAGGAACCACTCAAGTCCAGTTGCTGACTGTGAGCATTTGCATGAGCCGCATCTTTTGTGGAGCCATGGCAAAAAGCTTAAGAGCTGGCTGGAGTTTGTGAGCTTGCCAGGACGCTCTGAAGGAGCAGACCCTGCTCATTACAGGGCTGAGCACTTCTCTGCGCCGTGGGGCTGTGGGAATAGACAGGGGGAGGGGTGCCTCGCTGGGTACCTTCCAGGGTAATGGCCATGGATGTAATGCATCTGCTTGTATCTTTTCCCTGTCCTCAGCACCCTTTTTTTTCACGGTGCCATGTGGGTCATTAGCTGAGGGAACAGTTTCTCACTGTCTCTTTCTCCTTTTGTTTTCCTCCTTCCTCATTGCTTCCAGTCTTGGTTTACTGCCAAACAGCCTCTTGTGAAAGGGCCGCCTAATTAACCCTGTGCTAATTAACAATTTAAAATTACACAGCACGGCTGTTCATATTTAATTCTCGGGAAGCCTGGGCAACAGCAGGAACCCCCACCTCCCTCCCGCTCCCGTCCCTGCCGCCCGCGCTGCTGCCGCACGTCCCTGGGGGGAGGAGGCAGCCTGGTGTCGGGGGCCGGGGGGTGCCCCAGGAGCCCCCACCTTGCCAGGGGAGTGGAGGGTGTTGCTTCAGCACCAGCCGCTCCTGGCGGTGGAAGCATTGCTGTAAGATGGCACGCCTGTCCCTGTGGGATGGGGCTGTGAGGAGGTGACGGGGGGGAGAGGTGGGGATTGACTCCACTTGTGTTCTGGGCCGAGCGTGGCTGCAAACCGCCAGCCGTGGTTACAGAGCCTCTGGATGAAAGCGTGGGGCACGCGGTGCCGTGCCTTCAGTTGCTCTGTGCCATCCAGATGTTGCTCAGCTCTGGACCATCGCGGCTGCTGCTCCTGCCCCGGTGGGGCGAGCGCTCCCTGCCCCGCGGTGCCCACCCTCCTCCAGCCGGGTCCCAAACCTGCCTGGAGGGGCTGCGGGAGGCAGCGATGCTGCAGGGAAGGAGCAGGGGCTTGGGTGGGCCGTGCCGGAGGCAGGGTGAGCGCGGCGGTGGGAGCAGCAGGAGCCGCGGTGGGATGCGAGGCCGGAGAAGGGACCAGGGAGAGCCCTTCCCTGCTGCTGGGGCGGGGGGAGCGCAGGGAGTCTCCGGCACTCGGGCTGTTCTCTCTGTAACTGGAGTTCATTGATTTTACGGGAAACCATGTTTACAGACAGAGTGCTGATCGACCTGACGAGTTGACTTCTGCCTCCTTAAGTAAGAACTACCTTTTCTTATTGACTGGCTGATAAACAGGGCAGAGAGGGCGGGGGGTGGGGACGGAGGTGCGGAGCACGCGGTGTTAGGTCTGTCCTTGCAGGCTCCCCTTGTCCTGTGCAGGTCGCTTAGGGGTGGTCTCGGATGGGGGAAAATGCAGGGCCCGTACAGCGAACTAGTAACTACACCATACTCCTGCCTGAAGTCAGGTTTGCTTTAACGGGGAAATTGCTCTTTTCAGTTTAAAGGGATGATGTCTGCGGTACCTGTGCGAATAGAAACAAATATTTGTGTGCCTCTTCGTCCCTCAGCGTCGCTCTTCAGGAATAGCTCTGGGGAAGAAGTGAACGGGCAAGAAAAGCTTGGGTTTGCACAGGGGCTTGGCCGGTGTCCAGGGGCTCTGGCAGGCCGTTTTGGCTGTGGGTTTTTCCACCTGCCCTGGAAGGGCTCCCTCGTGTTGAGGAAAGGGAGAGGAGAGAAGATTCCTTCGGAGTAGCACCTCCTGAGCTGGTTAACGTGGAGTGAGTGGGGGGAGAGATGCTAAAGCAACCCAAGGCAGAAAAGACCACCAATTAATTGGTAAGCGCTTGCAGGTTTGCCTGGCCTGGCCTGGCCAGGAGAAGAGATTGGCTTTCTTGTCAATAAACAAGTCCCCAGTGCAGCATCAAAGCCGCAGTCCTTTATCAATCGCGGCCTCCTCTTCCCGCATGTTCCTGTAACTTACCAAGCATTTATTACATTGATTTTACAATCAGGCTGTTAACCCTCCCGCCCCATCAGCCCTGCTAACCCTTTTGGCCCAACTGTCAGTCAGGCATCTTCCTGCCAATCAAGAGTTCTTGATGATGGAGATGCTGGGATCCCCGCTGTATCTCAGCCCGGCATGTTTCCTGGGGAGCTGGCTGTGCCGGCACACTGAATGCATTTTGTCTAAATGCATTTGTGTTGTTCCACATTGCGTTTTGAAGTCGGCACGGCTATTCCCAAAACTGTTCTTGGCAGAGGTACAAAGCTTACGGAGCTTCTTATTTTACTCTTTTTTTTTTTTTTTTTTTGCCCGATACGAATTTGTTTTCGTTTAATTTGGATTGCAGTTGTCGACGCAAAAGGTAGCATTGCGAGGGAGAGTGTGTGTCATGTTGTGGGAAGGTGAATTTGCAGCCTCAACATAGAAGGATCTGGGATCAATTTAAAGAAAATGCATAGCTAAGGACAAATGTTCGGAGGGAGAGAGCTGGTGCAAGTAAGAGCTGTTACAGTGCGGTGTTGAAGTGTCATTTTAGCTAAGGTAAGCAAAACTGGCTGATTAAGAAGACTGAGCCTTTTGGCAGCAGGATTATGGTACCCTTCTTATTCCACTCAGTGCACCAGGTTATTTTTATTGCAGATCAAATTGCTGTTTATTCCCAGTGCAACCACAAAGACAGCTGCATATGGCATAGGGTCCAAGGAGGGTGGGGATCGGAAATGCCATAATGTAATATTGTGAGTGAACACTTTGGACCCTTACACCGTTGCGCCTCCGTGTCCTTCCGAAGGCATCCTTGACACACTTTCTTTGAGAAATATTACTTTCTGCCTTCACAGGTAGTTGTAAGTACTTTTTCTCAAGCTTCACCAGAAGTAAAATGGGACAAAATCCTGCCCAGATACATTCAAACGGGTATGCCCGGGATCCCAGTCTGGTGGTCAGCAGTGTGAGAGATTTGGCTTGCTTCTGTCCCGTTCCACTGCTGCTTCCCACATCCCAGGGGTAATGTTTGTGTGTGTGGGAGTGTTACTGCTGATGCAGGGGTGAGGACAGACATCCCCCTGCTCCCTCCGACTGCCGGAGTGTTTGCTGGTGCTGGCGGGGAGAGCTTTTTCTTTCCCTTGCAGCAGGAGGCTTGCCAGGGCAGGGGAAAAGGCCTCAGAAGCAGGAGGCTTGCCAGGGCAGGGGAAAAGGCCTCAGAAGCTGTAAAATAACTACTAGGAAAAGCATTTAGGGGTTGTATTCCCAAAGAGCGTGCAGGAGTAACCCCCACAAGGAACTACTCTATTTGGGGGATAGGGGAGGAAGATCCTCCTCTCACCTAGAGGCATCGTATCTACTCTAACATACTGTTGTTAGTGTTCGTGTATATCACAGAAATTATAAATTTCTGTTGTTATGGATTGTGAGGTGCATGGAAAAAACGAAGGCGTACAAGCATACATGCATCGGACACGCATGTAAGTACGTGCGTGTCGTTACGTATACATGATTACATAAGAAGCCGTATAAAGGGAAAATATGAACATGTAAGGCAAACAGAAAAAGTATGGATGGCTTCGTGTAGTAAGGCAAGGTAAACTGGTAGGTAATGAAAGCAGGAAAAAAGAGACAAAGAAATGTTACTGTATCTTCTTTTGCCTGAATGAATTCAGGTACTTGATTCAGTGCTGCTGTGGCATGTCACCTGCTTTGCAACCGGTCAGGTCTTCTCTGGCAAATTTTCAGTTCTCTTCATACCTCTCTTCTCTTTCCCCAGTTGCTGAAGCACCAGTTGCATGCCTGTGCAGCAGTGAGTCCCCAGGCGCTGGCGCGATCGGGTGCAGCACGTGCCGGGCGGTGGATGCGCAGGGAAAGGGCTGTTGTCTGCAGGCACGCTGCTCTGCAGGGCTCACAAGGGTCTTCCACGTCTCACGGGCTCAAATCGCGCTAGACGGCACTGGAGACGCTTTCAAACTGCAATTATAATATTTAATGTTTAGATAGCAGTGCAGGTTGTCAAAACACTAATAGTCTCTGTGAAAGAGACCAAGGGCAGCAGCAGGCTGCTAATGTGACTGGAGTCTTTGAAGGGAGAGACCTTAAACCCGCGAGGTGTCAGCTGGTATGTACACAAGTCCGCTGTGTGCAAATGCTTGTGGGGGTGTCCTCACTGATACTCTGGTCTGCCAGCGCTCCGGCACTCTGCGCTCTTTGGAGTATCTCAGCAGCTGAAGCAGCAGCTGCCTGGAGGATGCTCAGTTAAGAGCAGCTTTGAGAAAGCTGTGGTAAATGAGAGAGGTTTAAAGAAAGACTTAAAATAATTTGTATAACTTTAAGTATGTCATTTAGAGTAAATCCCACTGAGTCAGTTTAAGAGTAATAGCATATTGTTAAATTAAAATCTGCCCTGACCCCCCAACCCTTATACTGAGTATCGGCAAAAACTCTCCCCAAGCGTGTATTCAGTTTTGGAGTAGTCTGACAAGCAAAGCGGAGCTTGTGTTTAGTTGGTAGAAGATAAAATAATGTGGAAAACAAAATCCTGTGTGCCACTGATGACGATGGATCTAGAGCACGAGTCTGTCTTTGTCTCTTGGTTCACTGATTGTAAAAGCATGGAGAAGTTGGCTTCTGCCTGTACAGGTTTTCCTCAGTTGTTTTCTGTGGATGTTTTGTATCTCTATACCTAAGGAAATCTGTGGGTCACAGGTTAAAAATCACTTTTACAGGTGAGGTAATCGTGCTTTAATTTCTGCTGGTGTTCCCTCGCACGTGGCTTGCGCAGGAGCTCTCCATAGGAAGCAGGCAGGATTCTTGGTAGGTTTGCAGCTGAACCGGCAGCCTCCTGCTGATTACAGTGCCTCAGCTCCCAGCGGTAGCAGTGCCTAATCTCACAGGTCTGTAACCGCTAGAAAGGCGCGTCCTGCCGAACAGACCTGTTAGGATCGCAGCGTAAGGGGCGCTGGTGGAACGCAGCAAACAGGGCAGGGGTGGCGGGGAGCCGCGGGTGTCGGCCGTGCCCAGCAGCCCGTGCTCGCCGGCTCCCTGGCAGTCAGCGGGAGTTCTCCAGGTCTCGTTGTATTTGGTGGAGTAGAGATAGTGGGAAGGGTGCCCCTAGGACCTGCGTCGGCTGTTTGCCTCTGGGGATGATAGGAAGCCATCTGCGTTCAGAGCCTTGCAGGATCTCCGGGAGCTTCCTGGAGCGTGGTGGGCTGACCGCTTTCCGATCCCCAGGATGGACCCTTGTCAGATCTGGAATTTCCTGTTTGGTTTCCCTCCTGACGTCTCTCTGTTTAAACTCTGTCCAGAACACAGCAATTAAATCTCCTGCGCATACCAAACACTGTTACTCCGAAATCTCTGTGAGTTGCTCCGGGTCTCATGGTCTGCCCCGGAGGTGCCCATGTGGTGGCTCTGGTTCTGTGCTTCCTGAACCAGTAACGGGAGGGAATCACCCGAAAACAACAGCATCTGGCTTAGGGACCCATGCAGTACGATTCTTACAAAGTTTTAAAGCTCCAGCACTGTTCTGTTGTAGTGTCTTAACTCTGTTTCTGTCAAAACCTTTTCTGTTACATTTTTGTTCGGGTTTTTTGTTTGCTTTCTGAAGATCTAAGGCTTTGCGGGCAGCAGTGCAGGTCCTATGATCTTTCTGCCCCTGCCTTCAGGAAAGGTGTTTTCACCACCTTCCCGTTCCCTTCGATTTGCCTCTTGTGTTCAGGCTTCCATCGTATTTCCGTCACTCGTTTCCACAGTCTATTACCTGAGGCCAGGCCCCCCGTTCCTGGAGCCCGTCTTGGGGCGCCAGCTCTCGCAGCCTCCCGTTTGGTCCCGAAGAGCGGGGTTGGCGGCCTTTGTGGTGGGGGGTCTTTACGGGAACTGTGTCTCCTCTCTGACTCACCTGACCTTCTCCTTCTCACCCACCTGCAGGTCCGAGCCGTACCGGGTGCAATGAGCGCTCCGTGCCGGCCCTGCCATGGAAGGCTGTGACTCGCCCGTCATCCCCGGGAAGGACAATGGGTGCGGCATCCCTCAGCACCAGCAATGGACTGATCTCAACAGCGCCCACCTCCCCGACACGGCTGGCAGCATGGAGCAGCCCGCGGCGGAGAGCCGCGGCCCCCTGGACAGCCTGAGGGTCCCTTTCCCCGAGCGCGTCCCCGAGAGCAGCGCCGCGGCCGGCCCCGGCGCCGAGCCCGCCGGCAAGGAGGTGAGCTGCGGCCAGTGCGCCGCCTCCTTCGCCGGCCTGCAGAGCTACATGGAGCACCGCTGCGCCGGCGCCCGCCCGCCCCCGCCGCTGAGGGGGGAGAGCGGGAGTGAGAGCAGCGAGGACGGGGAGGAGGAGAGCGACGTGGAGAATCTGGCCGGCGAGATCGTCTACCAGCCGGATGGCTCGGCCTACATCGTGGAGAGCCTCAGCCAGCTGGTGCAGAGCGGGGGCGCCTGCAGCAGCGGGGCTCTCCCCTCGCTGCTCCCGAACTCTCTGCCCAAGCAGGGAGAGCCCTCGGCCGCCGCTCCCGTCTACCCACAGATCATCAACACCTTCCACATAGCCTCATCCTTCGGGAAGTGGTTTGAGGGCTCAGACCAGGCCTTCCCGAATACCTCAGCCCTGGCAGGCATCAGCCCCGTCCTGCACAGCTTCCGCGTCTTCGATGTGCGACACAAAAGCAACAAGGATTACCTGAACAGCGACGGTTCTGCCAAAAGCTCCTGTGTATCCAAAGATGTTCCCAACAATGTAGACCTGTCCAAATTCGATGGCTTTGTGCTCTACGGGAAGAGGAAGCCCATCCTGATGTGTTTCTTGTGCAAGCTCTCCTTTGGGTATGTCCGCTCGTTCGTGACCCACGCGGTGCACGACCACCGAATGACTCTGAGTGAGGAGGAGCGGAAAATTCTTAGCAATAAGAACATCTCCGCTATCATCCAAGGGATAGGCAAAGACAAGGAACCCCTTGTCAGCTTTCTGGAACCAAAAAACAAAACCTTTCAGCACCCTCTCGTTTCCGCAGCTAACCTCATAGGCCCTGGACACAGTTTTTATGGTAAATTCAGTGGCATTCGCATGGAAGGCGAGCAGGCCCTCCAGACCGGGGCGGCCGGCGGAGCGGAGCCGCCGGCGGCGGGTGTCCTGGCCCCCGGCGCGCTCCTCAACCTGGGCGGGCTGACCAGCTCGGCTCTGAAGACTCCCATTACCTCAGTCCCCCTGGGCCCGCTGGCTTCCAGTCCCACCAAATCCTCAGAGGGGAAGGACCCTGGGGTGGCAGAGGGGGAGAAGCAAGAGGGGGGCGACGAGGACAGCCTCTCGGAAAAGGCAGAGCCGGTTGAGGAGGTGGAGGAGGAGGAGGAGGAGGAGGTGGAGGAGGAGGAGGAGGAAGAGGAGGAGGAGGAAGAGGAAGAAGACGAGGATGATGAGGGTTGCAAAGGACTGTTTCCGAGTGAGTTGGAGGACGAACTGGAGGACCGGCCCCAGGAGGACGCTGGGGCTGTGGCAGGCGGCGGCAGCAGCAAAAAGGACCTTGCTCTCTCAAACCAAAGCATTTCTAACTCTCCCTTAATGCCTAACGTGCTCCAGACCCTGTCGCGGGGCACAGCTTCTACTAGTTCTAATTCTGCTTCTTCCTTTGTCTTTGATGGTGCAAACAGGAGGAATCACTTAAGCTTTAACAATGAGGGCGGCGGAGCCAGCGTGGCAGAGGGCAGCAGGAGGCTGGACTTTATCGATGAAAGTGCCAATAAAGACAATGCCACAGCACCAGAACCAAATGAGAGCGCGGAGGGCGAGGACGGGAGCTACATCTCCCATCACCAGCATGCTGGCCCCCTCTGTGAACTTGGGGGTGGGGAGTGCCCCTCGGGGAGCGGCGTGGAGTGCCCAAAGTGCGACACGGTCCTGGGCTCCTCGCGGTCGCTGGGTGGCCACATGACTATGATGCATTCTCGCAACTCATGTAAGACACTCAAGTGTCCCAAGTGCAATTGGCACTACAAGTACCAGCAGACGCTTGAGGCGCACATGAAGGAGAAACATCCCGAGCCGGGTGGCTCCTGTGTCTACTGCAAAAGTGGACAGCCACACCCGCGGCTGGCGCGGGGTGAGAGCTACACCTGTGGTTACAAACCCTTCCGCTGCGAGGTCTGTAACTACTCCACTACTACCAAAGGCAACCTCAGTATTCATATGCAGTCTGACAAGCATCTCAACAACATGCAAAACCTGCAGAACGGAGGGGGAGAGCAAGTCTTCAGCCACACCGCTGGGGCGGCGGCGGCGGCTGCAGCGGCCGCGGCGGCTGCGGCAGCCAACATTGGTAGCACCTGTGGGGCCCCCTCCCCCACCAAACCAAAAACCAAACCTACGTGGAGGTGCGAGGTGTGCGACTATGAGACCAACGTAGCTAGAAACCTTCGTATTCACATGACCAGTGAGAAGCACATGCACAATATGATGCTGCTTCAGCAAAATATGTCCCAAATCCAACACAACCGGCACCTGGGCCTCGGCAGCCTGCCGTCCCCCGCCGAGGCCGAGCTCTACCAGTACTACCTGGCGCAGAACATGAACCTTCCCAACTTGAAGATGGACAGCACTTCCTCAGATGCACAGTTCATGATGGGTGGATTCCAGCTTGATCCCACCAATCCCATGGCAACGATGGCTCCATCTCTAGGTGAGGCTGAAGGGTTTTCCACCGTGTCCGTGTGTAAGGGAGGGACTGTGTTTGCGTTACTGCAAAACCCTCGCGCGCGGACCGGGTGCTGCGTGCCAGATCCCTTCCGTCTGTCTCTGCTGTGTAGTGCAGCCGCAGTGCGGTGAGTTGTCTTTGTGTGGTGGTCAAGGATGGAGTCTACACAATGAGGACCTCTCTTCTGCATTCCCCCAGACCAGTTTTTCTCATCCTGGGAAAATACGTTACTTTTCTGGTACATTTTTGAAGAGTTTTAGTAGGGAGCTAATAAAACAGTAGATAGGAATTAATGCTGACATGCATTAAATGTTCCTCTCATTGTGGAAAGCATCCTTACTACAAGCGTTTCCTAACGATTTTTCCTTGGTTTGGGGAGGGGTGTGAGTAGTTTGGTAGGTGGCTTTGTGAGAGACTCCGATCGGCTGCTGGTGCTCTCAAAGGCAGATGTTGAGTTGCTCTGTTGTGTGCTGTGTTGCCCTGAGAAGAAAAGGTAAGCAGGTTTTGAGAGTTGTGATTAATTCGGTGGAAGGGGTGGTGTTCCTCTGCTCAAGAAACTGAGCTGAAACCGTTCCTCTGATGCAATATGAGGTACAAGACTCGAGGCTTGACCAGATGAGAATTATTAGACTGGAGGGGAGTGGCTATAGAGATTATTTCTCTCATCAGATGACAAAAAACACTTGAAAATGAACTACCAAATGCATTTTTCCTGACAACAAGCACTCATTGTGTTTGTGTTGGCATGGGGGGGGCACACCCTATCCTCGCACAGTTCAGACCAAGAATTAGACTTAGAGTGGGGATAGACGGCCGGGTCCTGCTGGATTCCTGCCCCGTGCTGCTTATGTCACCCAGTGCCGGTGGCAGCCGCTGGCAGCGTGCATGTGCTTCCCGGCATGTTCGAACCTCGCGGCGCTGTAGGGCGCGAGCTGGCGCAGAACGGAGCCCCCACCACGCTGCAGGTGTGGCAGGCACTGACAGATCTCTGCTGCCTCTGTGTTGTTTTGCTGCTGCTGAGAGTTTTTCACAGTGCCTTGAGAAAGCGTATGAAAAGAAATCTGCCACTTTATCTGCTTTCCTCTGAACAAATTTCTCTGTGCTGCACCCTGCCCTCCCTAACCTTGTCCATCCATCGATGCTGTTACCACAGATACGCTCCATTACTGGTTCATTGGTCTCATGCATGTTCTCCTTTCCTTCAGCTATTCATAGTACAGTTTATTATTAGTCCGGAAGGACGTGAAAGTCATATGAGAGAACAACAACACAAGATACTAAAAAAAAAAAAAAAAAAAAGAAAATGAAACAACTCAAGTGACTATAAATTAATTATCTTTTCCTTTTTTTTCCTGTGGTGTCCCAGCTTGCATCTATGGGAGGTCAAGGACATAATCTTTTTTAGTGTATTTTCAGTAACTCCAAGTTGCCAACAGATGTAATTGACAGTCATTTGTAATACAGCTTGTTGTGTGTAATGTTACAGTGTCGTCTGTGGTGGGTTTCTGGAAGGCGCCCTTTTGATGCTCATAGAACCTCCTCACTGAAAGCACAGGGCCGGTGGCTTGACAGAAGTTCGGAGTATTTCAACTGAACCTTCCTAAAGTGCATGACAAGGCCTTGAATGTATATGAGCTCGTCTGGAGACTGATTTGTGAATTGTACACTCGATGGTTGCAAATCTCCAGCTGAAGATTACAGAGGGAGGCCCTTCCCTTGTCAATAAGCACTTGACACAAGCTCAGCTTGTTAGAGCCATATACACACGCTATGAACTTTGTTAGAAGTAAAGCAGATTTTTTTTCCCACTTTTACACTGAAGTCCAAAACTGGATTTGAGTAGAATACTAATAATTCAGAAAAGTCTGCTTTTGGGTTTTTACTGCATGATGTGTTCAGGAGATTCTGAGCTAAAGAGAAGATTTCAGGATATATCCTAAAAGGGATGCTTAGAAAAATCACTACGATTAGGAGATACAGACCATAGAAGGCAAGTGGTGGGTTCCCTGCTCTTCAGCTACTTAGTGAGCAGATATGCAGAAGTAGGTGTACAGAGTATAAGTCTGCCTTGGCAGGGAAGGATAGAGTGGATCAAGAAAAAATCATTGTTGAAATAAAATCTCTCTTCTTGATTGACTCAGTAACTGTTGACCTGAAGGTTCCTTTAATAAGATTGTTAAGCTGAGGTATGACGTAAGATCAAGGTAAAATACTAAAAAGCTGCAGGAGGAGCATAAATGTCTTAAAATGGAAAAGGAGAGCAAGGTGGAGCAAAGGTCCTAAGGAGAGGCTGGTGGTTGGTCTCAGTGCTTTGGCATAAAAAGTTACTCTTAGAAAAAGAAAGTCTCTCTGTCCACATCCTCAGAGTTCTCTGGTGGAAATAAGAGCTTCTGCATCCGTTTACTGTAAGTGAATAGAGTTCAGCTCTTGGCTTGAGTAGATGAGACACAAAGACAGTAAGCGTCCTGCTGGCTTTCCTTGACATGCTCTTGCACTCTCGTTATTAATAGTGGTTGTCTTTCCCTTGGGCGTACAAAGCGTCTGTCAACGCTCTTTTTAGAAGACTGTCCACCATTTTAAGCTCTTGGACAAGGGATCTAATAGTGCAGGAGTGGCACTTTTCGGTTTGTTTTTTGTACTTGCCACATTCTGCACCATTGCCCGCTTCTGACGGCTGTGTGGTGACCTAACTGTAATACTCCTGTCGCCTGGACTCGTGACTGTCGACCTTTCTTTATGTGGCAGGGGCTGTGCTCAGGTACTGCATGAGGTAACATTTCTTGCTTCTCCAGGTAGGCAAAAGAAAACCCAGGATAAAGTGTTAACACTGTTCTTGAAATGGCCACGGAGACTTTCAGTGTGGTACTAAGGAATTCTTTGTCCTCTGAAACTTAGTAGAGTTTTTCTTGCCCCCTTTCTTGGGCAGAGGGTTGGGTACTTCTCCTTCAGAGGGTGGCTGGCAAGGGCTATTGCAGTCCTTTCCCAGCCTTACACGCCAGCTACGATTGCTTTTTTTTCCTTCAGACATGGTACTGACCAGCAGCACAGAGGAATAAGTGAAGGGACAGCGGTGCTTGGCTTTCGATGCGTGTTGGGTGGGTGCGAGTGTTGCTCTGAGAGCAGCATGTGCTCTGCTCTGTGCTTCTCTTCCAGCAAGAAAAGAATTCAGCTTTTCTGACCGCTTTCTCCCCTTTTTCCTTCATGCAGTGGGTGGAGAGATCCCCCTGGACATGCGGTTAGGTGGTGGACAGCTGGTGTCTGAGGAGCTAATGAACTTGGGTGAGAGTTTCACGCAAACAAATGACCCATCACTGAAGCTCTTCCAATGTGCTGTGTGCAACAAGTTCACTACAGATAATTTGGACATGCTGGGCCTCCACATGAACGTGGAGCGTAGCCTCCCTGAAGACGAGTGGAAGGCAGTGATGGGGGACTCGTACCAGTGCAAGTTGTGCCGCTACAACACACAGCTCAAGGCAAACTTCCAACTCCACTGTAAGACGGACAAGCATGTGCAGAAATACCAGCTGGTAGCACATATCAAGGAGGGTGGCAAGGCCAACGAGTGGAGGCTGAAGTGCGTGGCCATTGGGAATCCAGTACATCTGAAATGCAATGCTTGTGACTACTACACCAACAGTCTAGAGAAGCTGCGTCTTCACACAGTGAACTCGAGGCATGAGGCCAGCCTGAAGCTCTATAAGGTAAGGGTTGGCTTTGCTTCATCTTCCTTCATTGCCCAAATGCTGGAACAAAGGAAAACCTATTTTGAACTGCAGTGGATTGCGATCCTTTGGAGACGAGCTGCTCAGATCTCTCCAGCAGGACCCAGTCTCACTTGCGTGGTACAGCTCTCCAACCTCCGTTCTAATAGCACCTGTGGTTGTTAAAGCCTTAGACCAATCCGTGTTCATGTCAAGATGTTTCAGTGGGGGCTTGCATGTCTTACAGCACTGCGTATGTGTTAAATGATACTTTTGCACAAAAATTGACCAGTCGCTGTTGAAAACATTGTGCGAGAAGGTATTTGCCACGGTTTTGTTGGCTCTTTCCCATAGGGCAGTTTGTTAACCCATACGAGATCCTTCAGGAGCAGTTGAAGGCTTTTGCTGTTGTCAGAGAAGTGAGTTCATCCCGGTGTGGAGAAGGCTGGGTGGATGGAGCGGGGAGGGGTGGGGGAAGAGGGCCGCTGTCCCTGCGCTTTTATGCTCCGTGTACGCTAATGCTGGGATCTGTAAGCAATAGCGTTGCTTGAGGCTGGAGAAGGGGAAGGCTGGGAGAGGAACTTGTGCACGCGTGTGCGTGCTTGGCCGTGCATATGCACAGACTCTACTTGGAGGCGTTGCGGGTTTTCATCCACGGCAGCATTTGTCCTGTGGCTGCCATCTTGTTTTCTTTATTCTCCCCCCCCCGCCCTCTCATTTTGTGTCTTCCTAACCACCTTCTCTTTCCTGACTGACTTCTCTCATTCACAACCCCTCCCCTCGCTGCCCTGAACCCTGTGGGCTGTAACCCAAGAGGAGCTCCGGATACAGTAAATAGTCCTTTCACTCGTGCAGCAGAATTGCTCCAGACGTTTCTATTGATTTTCACTGGACTTAAAGCTTCACCTTTTTCTCTAATCATCCCATAATGGCTTTAGTATGAACAATCAGGTACGAATTGCCATAAATCTAAGCAGCCACATACCTTCCATTCACACATGCTTGTACCACTCATTGTCTTCTCATTTCTCTCAGGGTTTTTCTATATTCTCTCTGTCCTCATCCTTTTCTTCCTCCTTTCCCCCAAATGTGGCGAGTTTTGGTTTTTTTTAATGTAGAAGTATGTATACTCACAGACTGTATTTTGTGCTACTTAATGATTTCTTTGAATATTTTTCTTTATGTAATGGGAATTTAAAAATTGGCATTGAACTGTACAGCAGCCCACCCATGTCACTGTGCAGACACCTTAGATTTCAAAACTCCTGGGTTTTCCCCAGGAATGAGCAGTTCCAGCAAATTCAGAGAGGAAAGAGACAAGCAGGAGCATCATAGGTTTACCTCGAACTATGGTTGTTGGACCTGCATGGTGTTGATGGGCACCTGCTTAGAGGAGGAATATGTTTCTGCTGAGCTCGCTATTGAGGCCAAGACTGCTGTGAATGATTGCTGCTACCGTCGTCAGCTGGGATCCAGCAGAACGCAGCAGAGTCTGGCTCTAAAAATGGTCAGGTCTCCACACACACCTCTGCTCTTGGATGTGCAGGAGACCTGAGAGAGTAAAATCAGCTTGGAAGCTGGGGGCACGGGAAGTCCCAGGGAGGCTTCAGAAAGCCAGCTGAGGAACTGAATCTCCTCTGTCTGTGGAATTCAGTTTGGGGTACAAAAGAGTTCTTTGAAAGCTCTATTATGAGGTTTAACGTATAATAGCGTTCTCTTAAATATACATTGCAAAATCTAAAAAATTCTTCACCTAGACCCTTCGTCTACAGTGGTTTCTGCTGTGGAAGAAGCAATCAGGCCACTAGAAGTATCTCACTCTGAGGAGAGAGGAAAAAAAAAAAAGAAGAAAGAAAAAAACCCCTACCAAAGTCAGACTGGGGGACAGCCGTAGGTGCTTGTAACAAAGATTCCTGAAATGCTTTCCTCAGACAGGCAAAGAGGAATTGTCGGTTTTCAGGTTCGTAAGAGGCCAGGGCGGTTCTCGGAGCTGTTACAGCCCAGCATCGCTTCTGATGTGAAAGCAGTGAAACACCAGGCAGAGCGTAACACATTTTGGAGTAATGAAGTCTGTCGTATGGTCCATATTTTAGCTTTCTAGAATGCCTTTATGAAGCCTGTAGCAGGGGACAGCAGATGGCTGGATCCACAGCATCTCGTTCCAGCATAGCTGGAACCAGTGTTTGACTTCATGGAAAAAACCTGTCTATGGATCAAGCAAGCTTCAGTGCAATTCTTCCAGTCTTCAGAGTGGTTGTAATGCCATGTCTCTTTTGATAGCTGAAAAGATGCAGCGGGAGTGGGGGTAGTTCACAGAATGGTTTCTCTTCTCTCAGGCCTTGGTGTGGTCTGCAGTAAATTGAGATTGATTGGATGTTATTTTTCCTCTTGCTAATGTAATCCATTAGCCTGGCACATGCATAATCAGTTTAGAGCACAGTTAACTGGATGTAATCGAGTTCTTCCCTGCCTGCTGGAGAAAATCCTCTCCAGATGCTGCTGGGTGAGAGCGCATACTAGGCTTATCACACACAATCCTCCTTATTCTGCTTTTTTTGCCATTTTTCTCTTAAATCACATGTTATTGGCCGCTTGCATTGCCCAAGAGCCACTTCTGTTAGTGCTACTTGCTGCCAAAAAATGTGATCTGGAGACACTGTTAGCCCGTAGTCTGGTGAACCTTTTAGCCTTCTCCTGCAATGCTTCCAGTGCCAGAGGAGGTGGTCTGGTCTTCTGCTGCCATCTTCGTCCTGCACATTGCAATAGCTTGCATCAGACCTCTCCGCATGTCGGTGATGAGGGGGCAGGGCTGCCGCAGCAGGGTCCTTGCTTACGACAAGAAACTGGAAGGGTCTGGTAGTCTTCCCTTTATTCTTACATCCTCCCTGAATCCCTACTTCCCCCTAAAATCCTGCAACTAAACTGGAAATCCTGCCGCTTATGCTGCACTTGCTGGGGGGATGCGGCACTTGTGCCTCTCACCATGGCTGCTTCTCTCCCTGGTGCGGCTGGTGCGTTTTGTATTCTGAGAAACCTCCTGGAAAGCAAAAGTACCATTGCAAATGTGTGTGCTTACGTTGTTGAGGCGGATGTACTGGCTTGAGGTAGATGACAGGTTTGAAGACCCTTCACCTCTCAGCTAGGACAGCCTGATGAATACAGTGCGGCTGAGGTTGAGGTGCACGGGTGGTTGTAAGCGGAGGCAGAGACTGTACAAACTCTTGACAAGTGCAGGCTTACTGTAACAGAAGCTAAGTCTTGCCTTGTGACCACGGAGGACTAGACCAGACTTGAAGCAGAGCAGTGTTCCCCACATCTGGAAAAGGTTGGGCACGAGTTCCCGGCGTCTATCGCACAGGTGGAATTTCCAGAAGGAAGTAATCTGCTCGAGCAAGAGCCAAGTTTGGACGTTTCCTACAACTTCCTGAAAATCTCTAGTTCAAAACCTGCAACTCAGAAGAAGTTAAACAAAGAACTACTGAAGAAACACATTGCTGGCCAGCCTGCCAAATGAGTGCATTCAATGAGTTCATTCAGTATCTTCCTTTTCAGTCTTTCCAAGTGCTGAGTTAACTTTTTTAGGGAATAGGGAGTCTGAAGGAGAGGGTTGGGTTACATGATGCCCTGCATAGAGGTTCTTTGTTCACTAGGAGATGCAAGAGTGTGCGGGGAAACGACCCCTTAATATCAGTACTCAAGATAGTAGCGGTGATGAAACTTTGTGGATCCGTGCTGGCTTGGAAAGAGGTGAAGATGACCTGTGAAAAGGAAAACAGGAGGTGCAGCTACAAACCCAGCAGAAGGTGGCGGGAGTTCCCAGTTCCGCTGCGGAGCAGCGTGTCCTGTCCTGCCTCTCCCGCAGGCCCAGCACGAGTGTGTGCGTCTCGAGTGGAGGGGCTGAGCTGGAGTAACTGCAGCAGGATGCTGAGCCGCGCTGGGGTCTGGGAGCTGAGCTTTACAGTTCCATTTAAGTACAATACATGATACAGACCAAAACCAAAAGCACATGTTCTCTGCAGTTTTAAATCACAGAGCTATGCTGGGGGTGTTGGTCTTAAATGAAGATGCTGGTCAAATAGGCAGTTGAGAAAGCTGGTGGGAAGGAAGATAACCCCAAGGACACTGCAGTGTGAGAGTAGAGAACATGCAGGAGTAACGGTGTGCATTAACTTACTTGACTCCAGTAAAATACCACAGAATCACCAGCAGTGATTTACATCCCACAGTTAAGAGTGTACAAGGCTGTATCACCAGCCGCCGGACCAGGATGGGGGCTGTGATGTGCGAGGGGAAGTCTGACAGCCGGCAGTGTAGAAAGTGCAATAGGAGATGCTTCTTTTAGCCGCCACTCTGCAAGTGGGGTAAACAGTCATGGCATCGTGTGATGCAGTGACTAAACTTCTTCAAGTTGACAGAACCTCTAGAAGTTTGTTGGAAAATCCCAGGAAGGTTTTAATCCCAGATGATGCATGGAGTATTGTATGAGATGTAGTTACCGAGTGAAAATGATAATGCATTCAAATTCAATATCCTTCCATAATAGAAACAGACAAAAAGAGAATTTACCACAATAGTATCTAGCTTTGAAGTTAAAACGACATGCAAATGGGTGAGCTACTGTTAGCGAAATCAAGAGGTGTGATGTGTGCAGGTCACAGAGGATTTACTTAAAACCACATTAAGGGCTTGTATTAAATGTATACTACCAATGAGAAAAAGTTGAAAGTGGAGCGGGGGGAAACCCTGCCAAAGTCCACAGAAAGTCCAATGTGATTAAATAGGAAAGTATTTCAGGGGAGGCAGGAAAAGGAAAAGAGAAGAAGGACCACAGTACAGGGAGGGGAAGGAGTGAATTCTTCTCACCTGTGTTTCAGAGAACTGAAGGATGCCTCTTCACATGGGTAAATCCAAGAGGTGGTCTCAGACGGTGGTACCACTGAAGTGGGGAGTCACTGGGGTTACCAGGGCTGCGGGGGTCTGCAGGAACCTGCACGTGAAATGCAGACTCCTGGCAGTAACGTATGCCAGAAGCTACGAAGCATTTAGTCAGCAAATTGATAGAAACTGTAATAAGAGTCTTAGTAGGCACATGGATTAGAAAGGGGAAAAAACAGACTTTGGGAAAAGAAGGTTCTCCCAGCACTGGTAGTTTCCCGAAAGAGTCAGCCAGGCTACAGGCAGGGCTGGGCTGGTTCACACGGGCGGTGGGTTTCCCAAGTCTTTGCCAAGATACTTCACGAACAGCTCTCAAGCAAAGATGTGGTTACTGTGTGTGTAGGAGGTGTGTGAATTGGTGGCGAGGGGAAGGATGAGAAATAAAAAGTAAAACGAAAACTAACTTTCCACAATGGAGAAAAAAGATGAGAAAGATACGTGGGGGCGATTTCTGTGTTTGTAAGTGATCCAAAAATGGGGCAAAAAGCAAGCTTAAAAATATGCTATAAGGTAAAAATATGTGGCCTGCTTAGATGTAAAGCTGGATGACAGTTGCAGAAGAACTTTACAACACTTAAGTGCTTTCACAGGAAATGGTAGATGACATCTGCTGTCACAGAGTGTTAGTGGATGCTGGGTTGCTCTCCCTGCTCCCCCCATCATGAAAGGAGGGGGGGAAAAAATGGGGGGGGGGGGGGCAAAAGAGGGTTAAATTTGTTCTTCCTGCAAGCAAGATGTGGAATAATTCCCAATCTCTTTGAAAACTCAATGATCACTGGCAAGCAGAAAACACGGGAACTGTGTAAATCCTTGATTGGGCCGATTGTTTAATATTCTGTTCAATTTAGCTCATTTTAGGAAAGATTAAAAAAACTAGAAGCCCACAGAAAGCGTCAGGGATGATAGGTGGCTGGAGTGACTTGTGTGAAAACAATGAATGGACTTTGGAGTTACCTTGACATACGAATCCAGAACGGAGCAGAGGAGGTAAATGGGCACCAGTTGCTCACCTTTTCCTTCTAGCACGAAAAATAGGGAGCATCTGGTACAATTAGCAACAAGTTTAAAATGGAAGGAAAAAAAAAAAACACTTTTTTGTACAGCATATTATTTACCTGTGAGTCTTAATTGCCACGAGGTGTTGTAGAGAGCAGACACACAGATGGACTGAGAAAGGAGCAGGACAGACAGGCGAGGAGCTGGCACACCCGTGGTCATTGAGGCACAACCTCCAGCTCTGTAAACTCTCAAATAGCTGGTAGGTAGAAGCTTTGATTATATACTAGAATAGGGCGGTTTTAGAACCGCCCTGTTTCACAAATTTCACTGCTCGTGGAAATTGCTATTTTATTAAAATCTGGTTCCTGTTCCCTGTTGGATTAGTGTGCGTTAAGCATGCTGAAATTCTGCAGTGAGGCAGAGCTGAGCCTCATCTCATCCCACCATTTGGCTGACAGCAGAGGTTTCCTGTAGGACTTCAGTGTAGGAAAGCTCTGTCTTGTCAGGTAAAGAGTTTTAAAGAAGTACCTTGGGTTTTCAAGCTTTAAAAAGAAAAAAATCAGAAAATTAGTGGCATCAATGAGAAGCAAATAAAAGGAGTTCTTGGCTTTCGGCTCCAAGATACGAGAGACTGAAGTGGAAAAGGTTTTTGTGTTTCTCTCCTCAATGCATTTTAATCAACCTACCAGAAGTTTGGAAGCCACTCCGCGTGGTCCATCCTTCTGCAGCTGCTGGTCGAGGCCCGTCCTCCGTCACGCAGGGGCTGCAGAAAACTCCCCCCGGCCATCCCAGCAAGCGGCGGCTCTGCCGCCGGCCCCGGAGCCGGCCCGCTTCAGCCTCGCCTCCGGACCCGAGAGGCCGGCGCGGCGCTGCCGGAGCTGCGAGTACCTGCTGTGATTCAGCTTTGAAACACCCAAATGCTTTAACATAGGCAAAAGGAAACACGTTTGGGTTTTGATTTTTATCAAAAACTTCCTTCGATCTCTGCCTTTTAAGGTTCTTAGGGTGAGGTTGCCCACAAAGAGTCTGTCGCGCTTGTTACAGAGGATTTAGAGATGTTATTAACCTTTGATTTACTCGGTGTCTGCCTTCTGTGTGTTTTGGGTTTATTTCTGCAAGTTTATCTTTTCAACTACAGATTCAGCATCAGAGCTCTGGGTTACACTCATGAGTAACACAAATTGCGCCAGAAGCCGGTTTAAATTATAGAGCATAAGGGACTTTTAGCTGA